>NC_072424.2:70960000-72210000 GCF_028878055.3 Symphalangus syndactylus
TTTCTTTTCTTTTCCTTTTTGTTTTTTTTTTTTTTTTTTTTTTTTTTTTTTTTTTTTTACAAATACAGACACTGGAAACAGTGAATGACCAGGTGGCCCATACAGTGCAGAAATATTGTCAGTGATTTAAGTTCAAGTCTACAGTGCTCCCCTTTCTTCATCATCCCGGAGCTCTCAGGCAACTGATACTGAGTAACAAGGGGAAAAAACTCTAAAAGACAATGTCCCCTCAACCTGAAGGAATTCTGGACAAAGTAAAATTTTAACCTCAAATCCATCAAGGTATTGAACTTTCTGAGACATGAAGCTATTTATTATTGTCTCTCTTAGACAAATGTTTCAAGAAAAAAAATGGAAAGAAAAGAATACGAACTTAAAAAGTGATCAAAGACAAATCTGTATTCAAAAACTGTCACAATGTCATATGTAATCACACTGAGAGCAATAGACACAACCTATTTTGAAACCAATAGGCTTTATACTCTTTTCCTACCCTATATATTAATATTTGCCATTTTCCCCTCCAATCAATACTACCTAATTTTAATTAGTTGTTTAATCAGTTTTTCCTTTGGTAGAATATTATCTCCATCCCAGTATCTCAAGAACCTTTCATACCTTATTCACAATAGTTGCTTGAGATGAATTTTGTTATTGATGAATAAATTAGAGAAATCACTATGCCCCATCCTATGAGAAATCTCTGCTTTAGACAAGCTATTTTCTCAGCAGCCTACACTGATGTCTACTCTTTTTCAACTCTTTTAATTGCTTGTGTTGGCTCCATGTGAAATGCACTCCAATACTTTTTTGTTGTATAAATACTACCCATCCTTCCAACTCTTGCTCAAATTTCACTGACTCTATAAAACCTTTCTTAATGTTTTTAATACATGTTACTCACTCTGATTTTAAACTTTCATGTCCCCTACATTTAATCATATACCATATTCTTTTTATTCCTTCTCTCTTCAACAAGATTGACTTCTTGAAATCAGAATATCTATTCATCCACTTCTACCTATCTCAAATATCTTCTATCAAAATGCTTATTGATTTATTGATGAGGTACCTGGAAATAATGGAGGAAAAAATTTACTAAATGAACAAGTGGGGAGTGTGACTAGTGTTAGAGCACAGGAATCGGAGACTTGTGTTGTATAGCTAATGACACAGTTGAGTCAGTGTCAACTCCGGACTATAATAAAAAGAATCAGATAATAACATAATTCCACACACATAGTAAGTATTCAACAAATGTTTATTAATATATTAATAAATTAAACTCAAACAACTGTTCATGCTTAATTAAGCCCATGCTCACTAATACCAACAATATCCATTTTAGAGTCATTCTAAAAGTGAAATCACTCCTTTTGTTTTTTCCAGTCCCTTGTTTTGGCCATATAAAAAAGCTTCATACAAAGCAGTTGGAAAACATGTGATCCCTGTTAAGCTTGGCAACAGCATTACATCAAAAGCCATTAGTAGCAATAAAAAATTTTTAATCGTTGTTATATATTGGCAGAAGCTGAAAGTTCATAAAAGTATGTGAAAATAATAATTAAAAATACTGTGAGACCAGAACCAGAACATAGAATTGTCTTAGTTGCATTTTGGAATATTCACCATAACTTAGCATTTCCTGAAGAACACTGGGTCACAATTATCAGTTATCATTATGTGCCAAAGATACAATTATGGATGCAAATTAAAATAGTAAGAGACATGGGATTAAATGGGAAATCTAGCAGTAACCACAGACATTTCATTGTATCTTTCATATTTGCTGAACATTAGGTCATTTCACCTTTTTAATTTTATTTATTTTATTTTTTTGAGATGGAGTTTCACTCCGGTTGCCCATGCTGCAGTGCAATGGTGCAATCTTGCCTCACTGTAACTTCTGCCTCACAGGTTCAAGCGATTCTCCTGCCTCAGCCTCCCAAGTAGCTGGGATTACAGGCGTCCACCACCATGCCTGGCTACTTTTTTTGTATTTTTAGTAGAGATGGGGTTTCACTGTGGTGGCCCAGCTGGTCTCGAACTCCTGATCTCGGGTGATCAATCCGCCCACGCTGACCTCCCAAAGTGCTGGGATTACAGGCGTGAGCCACCATGCCCAGCTTCATTTCACCTTTTTTTAAAAGAAAAGTATTATAAATGTTTTGCAGCTGCATTTCTCCCAGCAAACAATGTGGCTAAGTTTTATAGAATTAGTGAAACGGAAGCTGTAACAATCTTCATCCACATTGACCACTTACTATCTAGAAAACCTTCCTAATCACCATTGTTGTGTCCCTTACATCATCATCATGCTCAGATTGGCCCATCTCTATCTCATTGATGGATCTGCTTACGTATCCATTTTACATTATTTGTGCACATAGTACACATAGAGATATTCTTCATCTTCTACAATTTCATGACAGAGGCTTTGGTAAGAACTTATTCTACGTTTTAAACATCTAATGTCCACCATTAGAAAGTGGCATTCCTTCTGTTGTGACACAAGATCACTATTTTCTCCAAGTTCTGCGTGGCTTTTTGAGTATTTACTACCAGGCAACATTAAAAATGCATCTTTAATGTTACAGCAAAATGTGAAGCATTGTGAAGTGATTGCTTTCTCCATATTTCCTATTCAAAATAACATCTTAATTCTACATGAGCTGGGTGCAGGAAGTCTGACATCACACATTTTCAGACATTAGTCCTGCCTCCTCAGATTGTACACCACTGTTGTTTGTAATGGAATAACAACCACAACATTTATAAATCACTTTGCAGTTTACAATGCATGTTGACATATATGCCATTCACACGAAAATAGATTAGTAATGTTCAGCTGAGTTCAGGATTCTGAAATAATCATTTATCACAAGTATAAAAAGATTATGGAACAACTCAGATTTTAAAACAAGGAATAAATGGGGCGCATTGTGCAGCTATGCACTAACTCACCTGATCTGGGCCAGATTTCCACATTTTTATAGGTGGTTCCTTGGCATACCTCATGGATATGTTCTTAATTGGATGTTCCCATCAGAATTACCTGTAAAGCATATACAAATACAGAATCTTGGGCTCAACACCAGCTCTCTGGAGTTATGTTCTGTGTGCAGATAAGAGAGGATTGATTTCCCAATTTGGTACATTGTTACAAAGCTTAATTAGTTGATTCTGAGGCACATATTTGATGGTGGAATTTTGCACTTGCAACGTTTTATTTTATGGAAACAAACACTTTTTATATTAAAAAAAATGTAATCCTAGGGCAAACTAGTTGACATCTATTCTTTAGAAGTAGCTGATAAATAACAGGAAATAGACTGAATTCAACAGCATGGTGAAACTAGCCATGGGATAGAATGAGCTTATTTGCTATTTTTATTAGTGATACTTGTTTCAGTCTTGATATTAAATACTTTTATAAAAGTACATAAGCCTCAATCAATCAAATTTACTTGCTAATTTTGACTTTCTCAGTCCCTCGTTTCTTTGCATTCTTTTAAAGTATTTTTTTATTGAACATGAAATATGAGAAGGAGAGAGAGAAAGAGACATTCAGAACTTCCCGATAAGAATTACCCTAAAAAATCTCTAATGTGTAGTCGTTTGGAGAAGTCTTATCCCATCCTTGAGTGACTTAATAAATGCTTTTTCCCTCTAAATACTGATATCATTCAAGGCGAATGAATGTGACCATGCTTATCTATTTCAAGCCCTATATATATTTAGTTTTACTGTAAACATTAGTAGATATTGTAACTGTATATGATGATACTCCTTGTTTTTCATTGGAATAGTAGAATTCACATACATGCAAATAATGAACTGGCTGCTAAATCCAAAATATTTTTGATTTGCAAAACCCTTAGACAGGAAGGTCTTAAAATTTATAAAACAATTATCTCATTGAGACAGCAATTCCTTTGGTTGCCCAGGCTGGAGTGCAGTGACGCAATCATGGCTCACTGCAGCCTCGACCTCCTGGGTTCAAGCAATGCTCCCACCTCAGCCTCCTGAGTAGCTGGGACCACAGGCATGCAACACCACACCAGGCTAATTTTTCTATTTTTTATAGAGACAAGGTTTGACCATGTTGTCCAGGTTGGTCTCAAACAAGGGATTCTCCCTCCTTGGCATCCTAAAGTGCTGGGATTACAGGCGTCAGCACCACGCCCAGCACAGAGTGGTGAACTTTATGGACAAGCTTACTTGCAGCATGGAACACTGATGTCATATTGGAAAACTGAGGCCAAAGGAAGCCACCTTCCACCTTGTACTCCAGGTCTTCCTACAGATACACACACACCCCACTCTCAGTAGAAGTATGTTACCACAGTATTTCAGATAAATTTACACATCAGCTTACAAATCGTTTCCACCTCCTAGTAAAATAATTGTTTTATTTTTTCTCTTTTACTGACTGTCACCTCCTTCATCAATATGCAGTTATTTTCTGCTAGTTTTCCACATCACAGGGCTTAACCTTCCTCACCAAAATGACTGTCTCTGGCACTCAGATTTGTGCCTTGTTTTTCTTCTTCTTTAACTCTGCTTCAGGCACCTTTATCTATGTTCTCATAATCCCCCAGAGACTTCTTTCTTTCCTGAGAAGAGAAGGGATAATTCACAGCACAAACGTCTACTTCAGTTTTCTTCCTACCCTATCAGTACTAGGAGGATAGTGCTATTTCCAGCAAAGCTTGTTTCTTCATTTTTCTCTTCTTTCCTGAGGTGCAAAATAAAAGAGTAAGAAGAAAATACAAGTGATGCTTCTTCCAGATGTGGGACAGAACCAAAACTGGTCTCAATATAACTGAGGTTCAATAGACACTCTCTTTGATAGATAAAATTAAGGTTATTTCTAAGCAACAGCCTCCAAATATTTTGATTAACTATTACAGAAACAAAGAACATTAGATCCCAAATGATCATAAGCATCATCTTTAAACTTCACATCTTATATGAAAACAAATCTTGACTTAGTGCCCCTAAAGCAACTAGTTACACAGTTTTCATTTTGCCAAATGCAATATTATATTTATTCTTTTTTGTTTACCCAAAATAAAGTATTGGTTTATCAACCACCTCGCGTTACAGAATCCTAACAGTAATCATTGCCTAGTTTGCTAGTAGCTATCAGATGATCAGTGGAAGAGATCAGTGAATCCAGAAACATATCTATGCACTGTACATACAGAGATTTCATAACATAGTCAAGATGGTAAGGATATTTCAGAAAGATAGTTTATTAATAATTGATGAATATAGCAACTGGATAACTAATCCAAAATGATAGAGTTGTTTCCATACCTCTTACCTTACACCAAAATTAATTTTGACTCAATCACTGGAAATAAAAATGTAAAAGTAAATGAAAATATAAAGGTAGCAGAAGCAGCCATGGCAAGGTTTTAAAAAGAAATCTCCTGACTAGGATGGTCTTTCTATATGACACATATCCTGTAGCCATAAAGCAAAAAAGGAATTGAAATTTTAATTATATTACATTCAATAATAATAGCTATATTAAAGATTCAGTAAAAGCAAGGTTAAAATCAAATAAAAAAACGGAGGTATAAATATTTGCAAGTCACATTACAGACAAAGGGGCTAATTTCCCCATATATTAAAAGACAATAAGAATAATGATGGTACAGTAAAAACCTGGAAAATACTAGAAACGGTTTACAGAAAAGAATTAAAAATAACTTCAATATATTTTAACACATGCAACTTTGCTCTTATTCAAAGAAATGAACATGAAAATTTTAAGACTATCCCATTTTCACTTCTCTGTTTGGCAAAGGTCTAAATGTTTGTTAACAAAATTGTGTTGGTGAGTGATATGATTTGGCTGTGTCCCCACCCAAATCTCATCTTGAATTGTAGCTCCCACAATTCCCACATATTGTTGGAGGGACCTCGTGGGAGATAACTGGATCACAGGGGCAGTGTCCCCCATACTGTTCTCGTGGTAGTGAGTAAGTCTCATGATAATTGATGATTTTATAAACAGAAACCCCTTTCACTTTGTTCTCATTCTCTCTTGTCTGTTGCCATGTAAGACGTGGCTTTTGCCTTCCACCATGATTGTGAAGCCTCCCCAGCCACATGGAACTGTGAGACTGTTAAGCCTCTTTTTCTTTATAAATTACCCAGTCTCAGGTATGTCTTTATCAGCAGCCATGAAAACTGACTAATAATACAGTGGGGTTGTGAAAAAAGAGGTACTCTAATTTATTTTGGAGGGGGTGTAAAAATTTTTACGATAGCCATGGACAAGTTGTCACTAATTAAACCCCAAGTAAAGGATGTTATACTTGGAAAGACCTTAGAGTCTTTATTACAGTACTCTACTTTCAGGAATTTATTACTCATTACACATTAGTAAAATTTTATTCGTTTAAGACTATTAATTGAAGCACTGTGTTGAACTGGCAAAAATTTGGAAAGTACCCTATACGTTCAGCAATGTGACTGATGAAGTACATTTGGATAGGTCCTTAAAATGGAATAATATGCAGATTAAGTGACAAAAATAGCAAAGCATTACCAGTGCTCATGCTACATTTCATGTGTCTGTATGTAGCATGCTACCACCTGCATATAAGAATGTTTCTATCTGTGCATGCATTTGCTTGATATGCATAGAATATCTCTGGAAATAAGTAGTATTTTTTTCATGGAAAGGGTCTGGATGGATGGCAGACAAGCATATGTCTTTTCTACTTTTTCAATTTCATCAACTTTTTAATTTAAGATGTACATTAAGTCAAATTGCAAACTCAAAATTTTCAATAGCATAATCATATTTTTGTAAATATTTTACCTAATAAAGGTTTACCTAATAAAGGTTTTTGTATTTGTAGCTCATTTAACATAAGAATTCTTAATATAGAGATAGCATATAAAGTAATTTTTTATTAATTTCAGTTAAGTTCTAGTAAGAGGTCTCTGGGACCATCACCTCCTCCGGAACTTAGGACCTTCCAGGCAAATGACATTTTATAATGAGCTTTTTGTATCTGGTTTTCAAATCATTCCCCTAATAATTAAAACCTGTGTGCCTCGGATATGAAGTTGATTAGTGAAAACTCCTTATACTACTATTGCTTGTATTTAGATATAAATAATGTATTTGTAATAATAGTGTAGCTTAAATATTTGGCTATGATTTCTTTTTGTTTAAGGTTAGTGGGCTATATTTGCTTGAGAATTAGGCAGAAATAACTGGTCTCCCTATTTCTGCTTAGGCAGCCTGAATACTAAATACCTGGTAATTATAGTCCACCCCCTCTTTGTATGGACTCTGATTAAGAGTCAGATTCAACCCCACTGGCCTTATAAGAGAACTGGGCCATGACAGTCAGGGACATGTTGGTGAACTCTCTCTGGGTCAGAGAGGAACAACCAGACAAATACTCACTTGTGCTATTCCTGCATATTAAGGACCACTGATGGAATTTTTTCCTTGGTCTGATAAGAAAAGATTCCACTTTCTGAGGACAATACACACCACCCCTTCCCAGCAGTCTGTGTAAATCCTAATCTTCTTAGAGTGAGAAAAATCATTAAATTCTACCATCTCTCTTTGTCCAGGAACCTCCACTTTTCCTCTCTACCGATCTTGGGAGGAACAGGAGATGACATGAAAGTTAGCTTTTGTTTTTATTCATATACTGGGTCCATGAAACTGTATGAATAGTTGCTTCATATAAAGGGGAGAAAACCTATTTGGTTTTATATCTGAATCTGCAAAATTAGTTTCACTTGAAACTTAAATATATTTGCATCATTCTTTTCCTTTAGTCAAAAACTGAGGTACCTCAATGAGATCATGTTCAGAATAGGAGTTCAATTTTTGTTGAATTGAACAGTGTACTTGAGACCAGGCAGATGATGCTTATGTCATTATAATTTCTACCCAAACAGAAGACTAGCAGTATAAAACATAAAACCTCCTCCTTAGGATTTCAATCATTCGCTTTCATAAGGACAAAATAATCTCTCATTAAAGTGAAGCTCATTTATATTCATGTAGAGATAATATGCAACCCTCCCCTCCCCCTCAAAAAAGACTAGCTCTGTATGATTGCAGTAACATCTAATCAGTTACAATTTGTGTAGTTTCTTTTTTTCCCTTTTTTTCCAGAAAGCTAACTACATTTACATGATCAGCATGATACATATCAAAATACTTGTTAATGTGAACTCAATTTGAATGATACCAGGGGTTTAAGTTTCATGGAGCTGATTTACCAGGTAGAAGTGCATGATATTTTTCCCCTTGCCAAGATTAAAAAAAAAATTGGAATTTAGGAGATAGTGATAAGTTTAATTAAAGTGGAACTTTAAAAAAGTATTTTAAAAGGGTTACTTTAAGATGCCTAAATTTCAGTAAGTCATACAAAATAATTATGGAAGCTAAAGGAATTTTTAAACTTTACAACTCTTCACTTGGTGTCTTCATTCTTCTTTTTTATTTCCTTAAGTCTGATTCTGGAATTTAAGTTCTTTTTGAAATTTGAAACTAAGTATTTGAATTTACTTGTTCTCCCACGTTAAGTTTTTTGAACTAACACTGAGAAAAATAAAGCATATTGAAGACACTGCATTTTTAAGGTCTCTTTATAACATCAGCTTAGCCTCTGACCTACATGATTTATTGTAGATTCATTGTACATGATGCAACTGATCAGAAATCATAGTCAGCATTAGCAATATAAGTAAATGGCTTTTGCTTTTCTATATGTTAATCGACACTTCTGGCTTAGGTCTCAGGCCCAAGATTCTATTCTCACTTTTGTAATCCTGGCCATTTACTCAGAAGTGCAGGCAATACTGACATCCAAGGCAATTCTTGATACACTGCATATATGAATTTCTGTCTTCTACTTTTAAAATTTTTCTTTATTCTTTCTTTCTTGTTTCAACAATATTCTGAATTAATTAAAGTCTCATGGGCGGTATTTTTTATATACTGCGAACTTCAGGATAAAGATTCTGAAATACTTCCCTGCTTGAGAGGCTTTAACTTATTTTTTCATATGAACGTCCAATATGTTAAAAATATAGTGGTGATAATAGTGATCGTTCACAGCACCCATCAATGAAACAGGTTGCATTAGATGCACTGGATTTAATAGTCTAGTCTTTTTAGTCAACTTTAACATGGAGCAGGTCCATAGACCTCCTTGGTTCACCTGGCAAGAGCTCTTTTTCATAAAAATCTTGAGACTCTCTGAGAGTTGTGCTTCTCTTTTGTACAAAAACATGTTTCTAATAAATATTTGTTACATGAATGAATAAATACGAAACTTACATGGTTAATTTTACAACAAATCAATAAATATTTGTTAAATAAATGAATAAAGACATAAATTTACATGGTTAATTTTATGAAGTTTTGCTAATTGGTCAGGAAAAAAATATTACTTTTCCACTGTGATATATGATGACAGCCATCTTCTACCTTTCATTTGCCACTTAACAGAAAATTATTTCTTATGCTCTAAGATTTTACTCTGTGAACACTGTTTCTTGAAGTTTAAATTTATTCTTAATGAGAAAATCTCAGTTAACATAACAGAAAGGCATTGCCTGAAGAAGCAGAGAAAAGATACTAATATAAGTATCAAATAGATGTTATTGGCCCTATTGAAAAAGGTGAATATATAACCTATATTAATCTCATGCTTCCTAAGAATTGAACATTAGTACAACTTTTTAAAATTTATATATTTTTCATAAATTATTTTTCAATTTAAGTGATATTACAAAGAAAGACATTGATATTTTCCTGAACCTCCTATAAAGTATCTTTTGTTTGCTTATTTTTTAATTTATAAGGGAAAACTAATTCCAATATAAATGTTTTTAATAACATTCCAATTTTTAGCAACTTATTTTTTCAAGATAGGCTTAATGACATTAACATTCTTCATATTGTTTGAAGTTTGAAAGCTCACATGATGCCCCTTGAATCCTAAGTATTTCAAAGTATATTTCTTAAGGATAAAGATATTATCCTACCTATAAAGCTATACTAATTTTAACTTTCAAAATCAGAAAGTTAACATTCGTGCAACAGTATCATCTAATCTAGAGATGTTATTCAAATTTTTCCAATTTTCCCAATAACGTCTTATTTTAAAAATCCTTTCTGATTCAATATTATTCATTAGATTTACTTATTCAGCCTTTTACTCCCTTTTAATATGGAGTAGTTCCACAAATTTTCTTTGACTTTCTCGACCTTGGTATATCTGAATAGTATAGAGCAGTTTTTTTATAAGTGTCTCTCGATTTGAGCATGTTTGATGTTTCATCACTGTCAGATTCTCATATGCCCATCTGGAGTAATACTTAAGTGATGTATTTTTCTCAGTGCATTACATAAGGAGGCACATTATATCAATTTGAGCCATTTTTGGGCATGTTAATTTTGATTAATCATTTGCCTGCCATGTTTCTCCACTATAAAGTTATTACTTTTCTCTTTGTAGGTAATACGTGTTTTGCAGGGAGATACTCTGAAATACGTAAATCTCTTATTCCTTAACAAGCTTTCACTCACTAGTTTGTGTCTGTTAATAATTGTTACTATAGTGAGCGTTAAATGGTGATTTCTTCAACTATCATTTCTTTTAAATTTATTGGTTGGCATTCTGCTGTAAGGAAGAGGTTTTCTTTTCTTTTTCCCCCATTTTTTCATTCACTTATATCAATATGGACTCATGGATTTTTGTTTTCTTTCATGAGTTATAATCCATTATTATCACTGTTTTGAAGTTCAAAGTATCTCAGCTTTGGCCAGTGGAATCCCCTTCAAGTAGCCCCTAAGGCCTTTTGACATGTCTCTGTCATTTTTTTATTACATCTGTATATTACGGCACAGGATATTCCAGACCCATCTTGTACTTTTTTTTCTGAGCCAGCCTGGAATCAGCCATTTTTCCAAGAAGTCTTGGATCCTTCAATTTAGACACCAAGATATGGTTGGTTCATTGTTACTGGAGAGGCGTTGATTTCAGGCTCTCTCAACAGACGGAGCTAGCAATTCTATACTGGTTTCTCCGTCTTGCTCACTCTTGTTCTCACTGTTTTCCTCTCTCTCTCCCTTCCTCCCTCCCTCTCACTCATTCTCTGTGTGTACCTCTGAGAGTGTGTGTGTATGTGTTTGTGCAATATAGTTATATCTATTATTTCTACTTCGTCTATCTATATATCTAATCACTTCCTTCTTTCCTTCCTTCCTCCCTTCTCTTCTCCTTCCTTCCTTCCTTCCTTCCTTCTCTTTCTCTTTCTTGCTTTCTTGCTTTCCCTTCCTTCCTTCCTTCCCTCCCTCCCTCCCTCCCTCCTTTCTTTCTTTCTTTCTTTCTTTCTTTCTTTCTTTCTTTCTTTCTTTCTTTCTTTTTTTTCTTCTTTCTTTCTTTTTTTCTTTCTTTTTCTCTCTTTGCCATGAGTACATGTCAATACCATCAAATCTAACCCAACACCAGAAAATTTATTGTAGCCCTCCTTCTTTCCGTGTTTCTAAGAGTAAGAAACCTGATTCTCATTATCCTCAAAATATTTACTTGTTTGTTCGATTCACTGAAACTGCCAACCCTTCCCACTGCAAAATCAGGCTTACTGACTAGAGTTCAATATTTGCTTACATTTCTCTCTGTTGGTAGCCTAAGAGTACATGTTCAAAATATGTTCTTCAACATTACTTGAGTTAGTTTTGGCTCTTTTTCCACCCCTTCAATGTGGTTATATTATTGTTGATATATTATTATTATTGTGGTGGTGGTGGTTATTGTTTAATATGTAAAACATTAGTGTGGTTTCAGGAATTCTCATGCTAAAAGGGAATGCTCAGAGAATTATTTCTTGCACTCCTCACTTTCACTCATTCTTAGCCCCAATTCCTTTCATCCTGTTTTATTTTTATCCCCTAAACTTTCTGCCATGTTTCAAAGCTTCCTTTTTACATAATTAATCTTAGGAATTTGTTTTATTGTTCCAGTCTCTTTTTTTAAAAAGTCCTCTCTCTCTTTCTCTAAATGTATGATATATATATTTATGTGTCTGTGTGTGATATCTCCCTTCCTTTTTTACATGAAATTTGCTTCCTATGGGTACTTTTTTTAAGACTTTATTTTTTTTAGAGCAGTTTAAGGTTCACAGCAGAATTGAAAAGAAGGTACAAAGATGTCCCATATGTTCCCTGCCCCCCCGCCACCCATATGCATACCTCTCCATTATCAATATTCCCCTCCAGAGTGGTACATTTGTTCAATTGATGAACCTACAATGATATGTCATAATCACCCAATGTCTATAGTTTACATTAGGGTTCACTCTTGATGTTGTACATTCTATGGTTTTGGATAAATATATAATGACATATATCTATTGTTATAGGATTATAAAGAATATTTTCATTGCCCTAAAAATCCTCTGTGTTCCTCCTAGTCGTGCCTTCCCTCTCCCAACTCCTGGCAGTTACTAATCTTTTTACTGTCTCCATAGCTTTGGCTTTCCCATGTTATATAGGTGGAATCATGCAGCCCTTCTAAATTGGCTTCTTTCACTTTTTAATACACATTTAAGGTTCCTCCATGTCTTTTTATAGCTTGATAGCCCATTTTGTTTAGCACTGAATAAATCCATTATCTGGATGCACCACACAGTATTTTGTATTTTTTTTTAAAATCTATTTACCTACTGAAGGACATCTTGGTTGCTTCTGACTTTTGGCAATTATGAGCAAAACTGCTATAAATCTTTGGTGTGCAGGTTTTTGTGTGAACGTAAGTTTTCAACTCTTTTGTGTAAATACCAAGGTGTGTGATTGCTGGATCATATAGTAAAAGTAATTTAGTTTTGTAAGAAATTGCCAAACTGTGTTCCAGGGTAGCTGTACCACTTTCCATTCCCACGGATGATAAATGAGAGGTCATTACTCCACATGCCTGCCAGTATTTGGTGTATTTGGTGTTCCGGATATTCGCCACTCTAATAGGTATATAATGGTATCTCACTGTTGTTTTAATTTGCAATTTCCTAATGGCATTTAATGTGAAGCATGTTTTCATATGCTTATTTATCATCTGCATATTTCGTCGGTGAGGTGTCTGTTAAGTCTTAATTTTTTAATTAGATTGTTTTCTTCTTGGTGCATTTAAAGAGTTCTTTGTATATTTTAGATAACAGTCCTTTATCGGATGTGTCTTTTGCAAATATTTTCTCCCAGTCTACGGATTGTCTTCTATTCTCTTGACATTATATTTTACACAGCAAAATATTTTATTTTAATGAGGTCCAGCATATCAATTATTTTTTTCATGAATTGTACATTTGGTGTTGCACCTAAAAAGTCATCATTGTACTCAAGGTCATCAAGGCCTCTTTCTATGTTACTTTCTAAGAGTTTTATAGTTTTATACTTTACAGTTAGGTCTATGATTCATTTTGAATTTTTTTATGAAGGATATAAAGCCTATGTCTAGATTCCTAGTTTTGCATGTAGTTGTACAGTTGTTCCAGCACTATTTGTTAAAAAAGATTACATTAGCTTCATTATAGTGCCTTTGCTCCTGTGTCAAATATCAGTTGACCATATGTGTGTGGGCCTATTTCAGGGCTTTCTATTCTGTTCCACTGATCACCAATACCATACTGTCTTGATTATTATAGCTTTATATAGTAAGTTTTCAAGTTGGGTATCATCAGCCTTCCAACTTTGTTCTCTTTCAATACTGTGTTGGTTATTATGGGTCTTTTGCTTCTCCATATGAACTTTAGAATCAGTTTATAGATATTCACAAAATAATTTGCTGGGATTTTGGTTAGCAATGCATTGTATCTATACATCAAGGTGGGAAGTACTGACATCTTAACAATTTTGAGTCTTCCTATCCATGGACATGAAATATCTCTTCATTTATTTACATCTTCTTTGATTTTATTCATAAATTAACATAAGAATATATGATTCAACTGCAAAAAACACAAATACAAATAAAAAGAAAAAACATACATACTTCTAAATAAATTTTGTCTTTTTTATTGTTCTAATGATGTATTTATTTATTGCTTATATGCATTTTCTTTAGTAAACTATCTTTAATCCCATTTGAAAGTGGCTCAGTAGAAATAGAATACATAAATAAAGATTATTTTTAATCAGCTTGTCACTATTCAGACTCTTTCTACCAATAACTCTTTCTATCAATAACTCTATCAATAACTCTTTCTCTCAATAACCAGATGTTATTGTTCTGTTATATATCACTGAAAAAGGTACAAACCTAAAACCTCATATTTTAAAGCAATAATATTATCCCTCACAGTTCTGCGGGTTTACTGGGCCCATCAGGATTGTTCTGCTGTTCTCACTTGGGACTTTATGGGGTGGCATGCAGATGTTAGCTGGGGGTGAAGTCCTGTGGACTTTCATCTAGAATGTTTGGGTGACTGGGCCAATCTCTTTCTCAATATAGTCTCAGGGACTCTTTTCAAGTGGTCTATTCTCAGGGTAGCCAGACTCCTTATATGGTAATTCAAGGCTCCCAAAATGTGAAAGTAAAAGCTGTCAGGCCTTCTTAGGGCATAGCCCAAAATGGAAAATGTTACTGTCTCCATTTTCAATTAGTTAACACCAGTCACTCGCCCAGTTTAGATTGAGGGAGAGGAGACAATACAAAGACATAAACACCAGGAGGCATAGTTTATTGTGGTCCATCTTTGTTGTGCTCTTCAACATCCCATTTACATTCAGAAGTACAAAACAAAGAGCAGATAATTTCTCTTTACTTCTGCTATTTTCACAAAACAAAGCAATCTTCAAATGATTTCCCACTTCTTAAATGTGTCCTGGTTAACTATATGCTTCCGTTCCCTGATTTCTTACTTCCTAGAGTTGTTTAGATTGCCAGGGCCAATGGCCAAACCATGAACATTTACTGGCCAATATTTGTTTTCTGCAAAATGTATTTTAATACAGTGGATGAATCCCAAAATTATGCCTTATTTTTGACTTTCTTTTTCCTTTTACTATGAATAGAAATTGTGTGAGAGTCAAAAGCCTTGACAGCTGGGAATCTGCTTGTTTGTTATTGTATCACTTGCCTTGTACATAGTAAGTGATAAAACATACTTGCTGTATTGAAAATTGAACGGATTCTACAGTGAAATCTTTATGTCACATGTTTTCACTAGGTCCAGTGAGAAACTTGGCTTACACAACATGCTGCTTTCTCTATAACTGTATTCCTCCTTCATAGTGGCACAAAAGCTATATTTATGTTATGAGCTCCCCAGTCCTAGGAAACTTGGTGTGGAAAACCCGGAATGAGATCCTGCCTTCAGCTTGGAAGTCTATACCTGAAAAGTCTCAGCCTGAATATTTCTTGTTTGTTTTTAGCAATTACTATCAGAATTATTCTAATATGAAATACACTAGAACCTCCACCAACATATTCTCTTCTTGAGCCAACTTTGTTAAATTTAATTTCGTGAGATTAATTGAAGTAACAAAAAACTCCAAAAGAAAAATCAGTTTAGATTTTAATTGACAATTTTTCTAAACCTTATTCTTTTTAATCAATCACAATATTACAAACTTATTTTTTGAACAGTTGGTTGTACAATACATTTTCAGTCTAAAATCCTGCCTGCAGATTAAGAAGGTTGGTGTGTGCTGTAGCTAGATTTCATCTGATGGCTAAATTTTCAATATGTGTGCTACTAAATCTTGATCTGTGCTCTGTGACTCCTTTAAACTCTATCAATGGGGTGCCTTCCAGAAACTGAACTAGTACATTCCGTGCTGAACTTATCTCAGTAGGACTTTTCTCTGTTGAACATTTTACAGCAGCCTTGTGTTCAATGTGTGGACATTTGTGTATTTTAGCAATTAGGAACTTGTAATATTTAATAATATGAAAAATAATTTAAAGTGATATTAACTTGGATTATAAGCTATATATGAGGATTTTTTTTGTTGTTGTTGTTTTTGGTTTTTTTTAAGACCATCTTTTTGTGTGAGTATAAGCAAGAGAAAGCAGTTATCTTCAACGAGGAGAAGGCACACTGCTCCATGGCTCACTTCTGTCCACACCAGTAGTCCTAGTAGTTAGCCTACCACAGGACACATAAGCCTTCTCAGTCTTCTTTTATAGCCAAGTCAGCCACAAATAGGGCAGGAGCAAGAGTCAAAAATGCACCTTGGGAAGTGAATATGTATGGCATATTTCATCATTTGGAATATATTCATTTATAACTTTGAAAATTCCTTTATGTAGCTGTGTAACTAATCAGTGAGAATTATTTTACATACTTTAAGTAGGTTCCAAGTATTACAATGCAGAACCATTGGTACAAATTTTCAGATGACATATATCAATGTCTGAAAATTTGTAATTAAAAAGAAAACTCCAAAGGAAGTCATGAGAGCCTAGTTACATGAGATAGTCTACACACACACACACACACACACACACACACACAGACACACCTTATGTAATTTATAATTTTTAGCTTTATTTATCTTGAACTTTATTCCTAATGACTTTGCTGAGGAGTTTCTTTTCTTTTTTTCTCTTCCTTTCCAGGCTAATTTGATCTTCAAAACCTCCCTGACAGCTTTATCCTGTTCTTTGACTCTGGCTAGGCCCCTGAACCCACTCAATTAATTACATGAGAGAGTAATTTTCCTTTTGTCAGCAAGATCTTGCTTCTTACCAACATTTCTCTAGCTAACTTTTCCCTTGTTGGCTGAATTCCATTCATTGTCTTAATAACTAAACAAAGAAGAATAAGAGAAAAAACAACACTCAAAGAAAAAAATGAAAATTATTACTAATTAATATTTTCCATATTCTTAGAATGCTTTGGATTTACTGATCAAACTAATTTATGTCGTATTAGTTTACATTAAGTTATACCAAATGCATGCTAGTAATGGCGAAAATAAATATTTGCATAAGTAACTAATTGAAAAAAAAACAGTGTCATACTCTTTTAAGAACGTAGCCGACTTTTATGTACTGCTTTTTATTTGTTAAGCACAGATCTATGGGTTTTACTTTTATTAAGTCATTTAAATCTCAAAACAGTCCCCTGAAGTAGTTTTACCATCCCCTTTTGCAGTTGAAGAAACTGAAGTGCAGAAAATTTAAGTCACTTGGCTGAGATCATACAGGAAGAACTGAGAGCTGAACCTGTTTTAATAGTCCATAACCTTAACCTTTAGAGAAAGGTCACTACCAGCATATCTTGGAGACATTGCTGGTTCAGTTCCTAACCACCTCAATAAAGTTACTATCACAGTAATGCAAGTGATATTAATATTTTGGTTTCCCAATGCATACAAAAGTTATATTTACACTATACTGTAGTCTATTGAGTATGCAATAACATTATGTCTTTAAAAACAATGTACATACCTTAATTTAAAAAGACGGCTAAAAATGCTAATGAACATCTGAGACTTCAGCAAGTTGTAATCTTTTTGCCTGTGGAAAATCTTGCCTCAATATTGATGGCTGCTAACTGATTAAGGTGGTGTTGCTAAAGGTTGAAGTGTCTGTGGCAATTTCTTAAAATAAGACTACAATGAAGTTTGCCATATCAATGGACTCTTCAGCTTATGAGAGATTTCTCTGTAGTAAGTGATGCTGTTGAATAGCATTTTACCTGCAGTAGAACTTCCTTCAAAATTGAAGTCAGTCCTCTCAAATCCTGCCACTGCTTTATCAACTAAGTTTATGTAAGCAATATTCTAAATATTTTGTTTTCATTTCAGCAGTATGCACAGTGTCTTCTTCACTAGAAGTAGATTCATCTCAACAAACCACTTGCTTTGTTCAATCATATATAGCAACATCTCACCCCTTCATGTTTTATCATGAGATTGTAGCAATTCAGTCAAATCATTGGACTCCACTTCTAATTCTACTTTACCTGCTGTTTCCACTGCTATTACTTGCAATTATTTCCTCCACTAACATCTTGAAGCACTCAAAGTCAATCATGAGAGTTGAAATCAACTTTGTTTAAATTCCTGTTAATGTTGAAAATTTGACCTCCTCCCATTAATCACAAATGTTCTTAATGAGATCTAGAATGGTGAATTCTTTCCAAAAGGTTTTCAATTTACATCACCCAGATCCATCAGAAGAATCACTATCTATGTAATCTTTAGCTCTTGGGAATGTATTACTTAAATAATAAGACTTGAAAGGTGCAATTACTCCTTGATCCATGGACTGCAGAATGGATACTGTTTTAGTAGGCATGACAACATCAATCTTCTTGTATATCGCCATCAGAGCTCTTGGGTGACCAAGTGCATTGCCAATGCACAGTAATATTTAAAAAGTGATTTGTCTTTTTTTTTTCTGAGAAGTGGGTCTTAACAGTTGGCTTAAAATATTCAGTAAATCATGCTGTAAGCAGATGTGCTGTTATACAGGCTTTGTGCTTGCATATATAGAGCAAACACAGAGTAGATTTAGCATAATTCTTAAGGCCTCTAGAATTCACCATTTTGGAATGGTAAATGAGCATTGTTTTCAACTTCAAGGCACCAGATGCCTTAACATCTCATAAGAGAGTCAGCCTGTCCTTTGAAGTTAGGCATTTGACTTCTCCTCTGTAACTATAAAAGTCCTAGATGGCATCTTCTTTCAATAGAAGACTGTTTTGTCGTCATCAGTGATATTAACGATCTTCTGGATAATTTGGTGCAGCTTCTGCATCAGCACATGGTGTTTCGCCTTGCACTTTTATGTTATGGAGGTGGCTTCTTTCCTTAAACCTCATGAACCAACCTCTGTTAGCTTCAATCATTTCTTCTGCAGCTTCCTTACCTCTCTCTGCCTTCAAAGAATTGAAGAACATTAGAGCCTTGCTCTGGATTAGGCTTTGCCATAAGGGAATGTTGTAACTGGCTTGATCTATGCGGACTACGAAAACTTTCTCTATATCAGAAATAAGGCTGTTTTGCTTTTTTATCATTCATGTGTTCTCTAAATTCGCACTTTTAATTTCCTTCAAGAACTTTTTTTTGGCATTCACAACTTGGCTAACTGTTGGACACAAGAGGCCTAGATTTCCACCTCCTATTTCAGTTTTCAACATGTTTTCCTCACTAAGCTTAATAATTTCTAGCTTTTGACTTAAAGGGAGATATGTGGGGCTCTTCCTTTCACTTAAACACTTACAGGTCATTTATGGTTATTACTTGGCTGAATTTCAGTATCGTTTTATCTCAGGGAATAAGGAGGCTTGAGTAGAGGGGAAAAAAACAGGGTAGTTAGCCAGTGTAGCAGGCAGAACACACACATTTATTGATCAGGTTCATCATTTTATCTGGGTGCAGTTTGTGGCAAAACAATTACAATAGTAACATCAAAGATCACTGATCACAGATCACCATAGAAGATATAATAGTAGTAAAAGTTTTAAAATACTATAAGAATTACTAAAATGTGACATAGAGGCACAAAACGAGCACATACTGTTGGGAAAAATGGCACTGATAGACTTGCTCAATGCAGGGTTGCCACAAACCTTCAATTGGAAAAACATGCAGTACCTGTGAAGCAAATAAAATAAGGTATGTCTGTACTGAGAAAGGTAGTGGAGAGAACTAGCATTTGTTAAATGACACCAGCTGTCTTGATAAATACTGTACATACATTGTCCCATTTACTCCTCCAAACAACTATGTTATGGAAGTACTAATACTCTTATTTTGCAGAGAAAAAAAACAGATTCTTATACTCTCAGAAAATTTTACCAAATTTGACAACTATTAAGATGCATAATTATGTTAAAGTGTGAGTCTATTGCACTCAAGAGTTCCATTTTATTACACCTTGTAATGTTGATGGGTTTTAAAGTGAGTACTAAAATAATCTGTACTCAGTATTTAAAAAAATGGATGTGTGCATTGGGTGCAGGAACCCTAAATGAAAAGAGAATAATGTACTGGGTTACATAAGAGTAGAGAACATCATAAATAGCATACTTTGTGTGCTATTTCTAGTAGGTAGAGGAGTTACTGAACGGTTCCAAGGAGAGAGTAACCTGAAGAGATACGAACATTTTAGAAAGACAACTTGGGCATCAATACATAAGACTGATGGGAAAAGCATGGTTTGAGATGTGCTAAAGATGTAATATTTTCAAGATTTGAATGCTAATTTGATGGAGGATGTAAGAGGTAATAAATTGTTTAGTCTAAGGCTCAGTTTTTTAACTGGTATACTGAGTAAAAAATGGGGCTGTGGACCATCATAGACATTTCAGGTAGGGAGGCAAGTTTGAGACAAAAGAAGATGAATTCAGCCTTGTAAATGTATTATTTTTGAGCACTTTTAGATCATCCAGTTGGAGATAGTCACAAATAGTTGGCTGTGTAGGTTTGGCTTTGAAGATTAAGATTTTGTAATTATCATCATAGAGGGGATAGTTGAAGTTAAGGAATTGAATTAGTATCCTCAAGAAAAAAATGCAAAATAGATTCTCTAAGTTAAATGCAGCAAAGTCTCAGTAAAGTCAAAGAGATACAAGCCAGATATTAATAAGTTCAAAATTAACCAGACAATGAGAAAAATGGAGATAGAAAGATTAGACCTTGGGTGGAATGTCAGAAAAAGGGTCAGGATAAGGGTTGAAATTTTGTCATTGTTGTTGTTCTTTTTAATGGTTATAGTGATGGTTCTTACTTTGCTTACTGTTATCATTTAAAGTAAAAACAATATCAGAGTATTTATAATGTTGGAGAAAGGGGCAAACACAGAATGAGATGTCAAAAACTGGGAAGATAGGGACACCTCACAAAATGAAAGAAAACTGATGGGAAACTAAGTCAAAATGCAGGTGGAGGTCTGAGTCTTGAATGGGAAATTAAAAATTTCTTCATCTGTGGCTGGAAAAGAAGAGAAGGAGGCAATAGATGAAGAATGATAGCTATGGAGGTAATAAATTGATACAGTTCAAATCACATATCTTTATTTTTCTTGGAACTATTGGAGGCAAATTTATATGCTGAAAGGTGCTAGAGTTGTTATATAATAAACCAATTATATAATAGAACATTAATTATATAAAACATAATTAGCAATAGTCGAGGAAGCCACAACCCCATGGCATAGATAATTTATCAAATGAAAGAGCAACCTCTGGTAATATGTATCTTCCAACTGAAGAAGGATTAGAGGGAGACCTCTTGAACTCAAAAGTATTTCAAATTTCCCACTATCTGACAATTAGTTTTAATTTTGTAGTGCAGGGAGTTTGAGATAATGAAGACAGAAATTGAAAACTACTTTTGGTCAATAAAGTATTGAAAAATGGTATATAAATGACGTGAGTCACTTTCTTTTTGGGGGGATACTTCACATTTGAATTCTCAGTAATTAAAAAAAATATGTATGGATAACCAAATACTGATAAATAGGTTTCTCACTCTGTCATATCCATATTACATTTCTCTGGTATCTTTTTTTTTTTGAGATGCTCTAGTGTCTAGTAATGGAATCCTTAATCTAAGACTATTTATTTTATTTTTTTTCTGTAGAATGTATTCCAGAATATGATACTCAATGGAAATGGTGATAGAAATTTGAAATTGCTCTGAGTTCATAATGAAGAATGACCAACATCTATTATTCATCAAATGAAATTCTCCACTAAACAAAATCCTGACCTTTGTGAAAGTGCTTCTTTGACTTTGTAACTAATGCAATAACCACATGACCTTTGGTGCTAAAAAACCCTTGAGTGGCTCTCTACAACGTCTGCAGATTCTTAAGAGTTGGGTACATGGAATAGCTATTTCTAGGTAAAGTCAACCCAGCCAGTGTGGAAATAAGGTTTGATAAATTATTTCTTCCAGTATAGAATTTAAATATGAATTTCTAGGATCTTTCTGATTTTCACCATTGTAGCAAATTTATATGCTTGTATTAATTTGTGAGAATTTTAATGTGTACATTATCAATATGTAATTAAATTCTACTTGGTTGAATTAAATCTGTTAGATAATTTGGGACAGACATCAAATTTGAATGGCATTTTTACTAAGTTGACAGTTGTTTTACTGACATGGCTGGCATTGGATATAAACAAAATCTCCCTAGTGATTGTAAGATAATTTTTAATACATTGTACTTCATTTTGTGTCAAGCCAAATCTTATTTAACTAGCTATTGAATATCTAGTGACAACAGCAGGCATTATTTTAATTCAAAATCCAACATTGTCCCACACATGAAATACTTTATCCTTTACCTTTAACGTAACTGTAGACTTTGGATCAAAACAAAACATGCATATATGTAAAAATATTACACATTTTTTGTAATGACTTTTTTAAGTAACTGAATAAATCACATAGAGCCAAAAAGAACTCTTTTTCTGGAATTATTCGGTGAGTATACACAAAATATGAAAATTTTACAAGAATTGAGACAAATTGGTTTTATATGCTTTCAGAGTAAATTTAGGAATAATATATGACTGACTCAAACTTGGTCATTGATGGCATACGTCCTGAAGTTTAATTATTGTTATCATTTGGCTAGTCATAGAAGTTTTTTTATGGTTTAACAGTAGAATATATGTGTGTTTATGTGTATATATATGTATGTATGTATGTATATGTATGCTTTCTTTGTTCCCATCTGCTACAGATTTCATTACACTACTCTTACAAATAAAGAATCATATCAGCATGTATTACTTTGTGAATAGAGTCTCAATTTCTTCAAGACACATACTGAGAAAGAAAGGCAACTTAACAACAGGTATGTTGTACTCATTGTTTAGGATCACTTTAAAGCAAATCATTTCCTTGTCAACTCTTCTTCCTAGCACCTAAGTCATATCTGCAAATAGCTTCCATGATAACCACTTGCTTACACGTCCACTTGAAGAAAAATGCAAAGCATTTTCCAGTTGCTTATTGGGAGACCCCAAAGTAGAAAGCAGAAGTATTTCTTTATCAAACTAGCTTGACTCCTATCTTTCCCATTAAAAAGACTTTTTAGGAATCCTATTTTTGTCCCTAATCAAATACTCAAGAAGTGGCCCTTCAGACATGTGCACGTACTTCCTTCCCTTGCTAAAACTTTCTCGCTAAAGCCATGAGTACCCTGCTGACTTTTAGCTCAACAATCTTCTGCAAACTGCAACTCCCATTTGGTTGTTTTGGATTGATAGTAATCTCTCTGCACATGTATTCTAATATATACTGATGTGGTAGCCAGTGTTTCAAATGCCAGCGGAAATGCAATCTCTGCTAGAAGGAAGCACTTATGAACTGGCAAAGAATAAATGGCTGCCATCGGGAATAAGTGCTTGTCATATCAAAGCTTTGGCAAACATCTATGCTTAGAAGATTTAGTCTAATGAATTTCATCCACACCTACCAGATGTTATATCTAGAATTTTGCCAGGTGTTTGCACAAATATATATTGCCTGGAAAATCTTACGAATAAATGACATTTAAGTTTGAAATTCATTAAAATTTTATTTTATTAAAAAGTACTGGCTTATTGAAATCTAAAAACATATTTATCTATGCTCACCATTGTATATTTTTGCCAAGTTGTCGCTGATATTTTAACACAGAACAGAATTCATTTGTTTTCTGATATTTTATACCAGAAATTCCTACTATGTCTATAGCAAATATAAAATGAAGAAAAAGCTGTGAATGATGGCACCCAGAAACTATCTCCTAAAGCATTATTTTTTTCATCCCAGGGGTTTTGAGTTACCTTTTTGACTGTCTTTTTAAACTTCTCTTTTTAGGAAAGGTCAGAAGTTGCTTAAATTAATATAGTCTTCCTCAATTAAAGTGCTAAATTGGTTTCTTGGATGCAGTTTAACAGTATATCCGATAATTAGAAGAGGAAAGCAAAAGTAGACAGTCTTTTTAGGTGTTAACACCAGAGAAATTTTATCATCCAATAAAGAACAAAACCTGTCTAGAAAAGACTTAAGCTGAATTACCTGTTGCCAACAGTTCAAAGAAATCAAAGCCGGATTAGTAGTAATGACAAAACAAACACGTTGCATTGTCTTAAGCATAAGTGAGGTGCAGAATATCTGTACTCAACTGAAGATCAAAGTATAATTTTCAATGAAAGTGCAGCATGCTTTCCAAAAAAGCATTAGAATCCTAAAAGGAGAAGGAGTTCAAGTTTCATTTTTTCATAATGTGATTCTCTAATAAAAGTGTCAGATTTAGGTGTTGAAATGTGTAATCTTAATATTACAGACTTTGCAACAGTAAAATATCCTTTTTAGTGTGTGTTCTGACTTGTTAGTGTGTGAATAGAGACATTGTGAGAAGAAATATTTAAACTATCACTAGAATTACAGGGAAACAAATAAATGCCAGCAGACACTTTCGTTCCTTGAATTTTACCCCTTTTCAAAGTAGGTAGCTGGAGACCGGGCTATTTCTCAGAGAACACTCATCCTAAGAAAGCCAAGACAGAAATGCCCCTAAGAAAATGCCTTTGGTCACCATCAAAAGCAGAATGCTCAGATCAAAAGGTGCTTACTTGATCTTGAGAACTTATCTTTTGGGACCTGTTTTCTACTCTATTATATCATGACATTCTTACCTGTTCAGTGAAAATATTATTTTCCAGATGTGCCATCTTCTCTTACCCCAAGTTGGTTTTTACTGTTTGAAATGAACTACTTCTCCACATCTTTCTTTTGCTTCAAACTTTTTTTCAGTATTATTATCTAATTCTAAAGACTTTCTTGACTTCAGGACACCTTCCCCACACTGGATGGTTAGATTCTCCTCCATCTTATATCCTACTTACTAAAGATTATTTCCATTATATGTTTGTTTATCACATCTTCCATTAGATTGTGAATTCTTGAGGGCAATAGCTATGCCTTTAGTTGCCAGAATTCTCAAGTTTTTTTTAATATTGTATGTTTGGTAAATGTTTCCCAAACATCACAAGGTAAACCTTAACTGGCAGTTTTTTAGTCCTGTCCCCCAAGTGAATTCATTTGTGCCTTATCGCCCCAGTTTGGCTATGAATCTCTTAGAGTATCTGGAAAGTAGCAGCTGGGTATATTGAGCTACTTAATATGATTCCTTTCAAGACTTCTGGTGACATGGAAAGGCCACAAACTAGGCAACATATAATCAGGTGATAATGGATATGATGAGAAACAATTAAAAGTGAGGCTTTGATTTTACATTGACTTGTTGCCCTAATGTATATGTTAATGAAGATGGAGATAAAGACTGAAGGTCAGAAGGCAGTTTTATTTTTCCTCTTGTGAGAAGAACTGAGGTTAAAGTTATCCCAGTTTCACTTCAAAACTTCTCCCTTTAATACTCCATTGTGCCTAAAAGCCCAAGTGGAAAGAAAGAGAACTTGTGAAACAAAAACTGTTTCCCTAAATACAATACTATATTACTAAATACATGGCCAATGCGCAAATGTTTGTGACGATATTTTTTTCTAGTTCTTCCTCAAACTTTACTGCTACATCCACTAGGTTATATTTCACCTCAGAAGTGTTTTATTGTGTCCCACAATCACTGAATTGAAAAAAATATAAAATATTATATTTGTAAATTGATCTACTGTCATTTAAATTATTCTCAAGTTTAGAGTCACTAAAATGAAAACTAGAGCTATGGCAGATATTTTATATAATTTAGGAAGATTATCAGGTCTTCATGAGACTAAGAAGAAAATATCTTTTTCTGTAGTATGGTATATTTGGAAAATACAGCACAAACTAGTTGAAGTCTTTGAAATAAATTAAATTTTATTGCTTCCACTTAATAGAACACTTATGGCCTCAGAAAGAACTAGAGTTTGAATTAACAGGCACTTGCTTTTAATGTAGTTGCTCTATCACTGCATATCTGCAGTGTACCTACAATATGGTGCTCACTTTTATACAACTGATAAGACAATGGTGAACAAGAGAAATATCTTATTGTTATTATTGTAAATTATTAAATATGTGGCCAAATATTTGTTAAAAAGATTTCTTCTTAGTTTTTACCTGCTGTACATTACCACTATTATGATAGAGGTAATATTAGTGCTGCAATTGTCAGAAGAACACTGTGGATAGTAGACAATGAGCTAATTGGGGGAGGGACATGAGACTGTATCTGAGACTAGGAACAGGACTAGAACAGGACAAGATCATGCAGTGCCTTGTGGAACATGGTAAGCAGTTGTGATTATATTCAAAATACAGTGAGAAAGCTTTGAATTGAAAGGTTTTAAGAAGAGAAAAGATACAATTTTATTCGCACCTTAAAATGAATACTTAAGCTGCTATATACAACATGAGTGAAAGTGGAGGGAAACAATCAGGAGGTTATTGCAGCCCAGGGAGGGGAAACCTGTGACTTAGGTGAGTGAAAATGTCAGTGAAGATGGATGGGGTGGATGGATTGAAGATTACTATTCTGGGCATAAGTGATAGGAGCTGCTGACTAATGAGATTGGGGAGGATTAAGGAAGAACAAGAATCAAGCTTTCTGGCTTAGACAACTAAATGAATGCTGTTGCCATTTTCTGATAAGGAAAAGATGGAGGAGAAAAAATTGGGAGAAAATATCGAGAATTATTTACTGGACATGTTACATTTGAAGTGTCTATGAGAAATTCAAATGAAGATGCCAGTTAGTACTTGACCCCACATATTGTCACTCTTTTCTCTTGCAATCTGTTCTTTAACATAAAAACAAGATGTTCCTGTGGAAAGTTAAGTCAGATGTTCTCTAAACTATCCTCAAATTACCAACCGAGATCTTCATAGTGGTTTATGAAACCCTACCTGACCTCACCCACCATTTGATCTTGGACTTAAGCTCCTCTATTCTCTCTGCTGGAGACAGCCATGCTGCGAGCCTCACTGTTGCTTGAATTCACAAGACGTGCTCCTACCTGAGGGCCTTTATTCTTGCTATCCCTTCAGTCAGGAACATTCTTTTCTGGTAGATATGCATCCCTCCATTCCCTGCCTCCTAAAAGTCTTTGCCCACATACTATTTCAGTGATTCCCGCAGCCACCCAGGGCTATATTTCTGGGTGTGCAACTTGTAAAGTCAATATTTGTTTTGCACAAGGCCTCATAAATTAGGGAGCCAATTCTGTAAACTGGAGAATTTCAGCCCCAGACCTTGCAATTCTCCTTACCCTGTATTGTTTTTCTCCACAGTACGTATCAACGTCTAGCCCATTGTATTTTATTATTTGGTTATTATCCCCTCCATCAAAATTCCACAAAAATGTCTACCCAAAGGGGTTGAAAATTTATGTCCACAAAAACACCTGCACACCAATGCTCATGGCAGCCTAATTCATAATTGCCAAAACATGAAATTAACCAAGACATTCTTCTTGGATAAATAAGTAAATGACTTCCAACATTAGGAGTTAAGATAGAGGAGGAAGAGTATGCAAAGTGGACAGTGATAGAGTAGTGAATGAAGAGAGAGAAAAATCAAGAGTATTTTGCAATGGAAACACAGTGAACAGTGTTTCAGAAGGAAGAGTGGTCAAATGCTGGGAAAATCACTGAGGGTCCAAGTTAAATGAGGCCAATGTGTTATTTGCTGTGGATCTTGAGAAGAGCAATTTACACTGGTGTAGTGGTGAGGTTAGAAGACTTACGGGAGTGATTGAGACCACAAGTAGGAGATAAGGAAGATTTAAAAAAAAATAAGAAAATCTCTAGGTTATTAATCTGTTTATCATCTACATGTCATGCATTTATCTATTTGAGTAAAAGGCATAATTGTATTTGTATAAAACTGACCCCACAAAATTTATTTTTACGTAGACCTATAAAACTTCAATTAATAGAGCATTTTTCCTAAACTATACTTCATTTTTTATTATTTTTGAATACTTTTGAGGGAAGAGATGAAAAAGTATAAGCATTTTCTCTGTACTCAGTTTTCAACATAATTATGAAAATAAGATAAATATCAAGTTAAAAATGACTGAATTTAAAATACATTATTCATAATAAATTATTTGTAACCACCAATAATTGCAGTTAAGGTTTCAGAAGAGAAAAAGATTATTATAACCCTGGTGGTTAAGAAAAGCATTAGAATAAAGGTAGACTTAAAAGTGATGTGGAAGAATGAATAACATACATGTAGGTGGAAAATAAAAAAGAAAATAATTCACATCATTAGGGGAATTAGAATGAAGAAAAAATAGGAGATAAAAAAGTGTAAGATAGATTGAGGAAGGCAGATTTTTAATGAAGTTTGTTTGAAATAAAGATGAGAAATTGAGGGTAAAATAGACTAGGAACTTATATGTGACTGTAGGAGCTATGTGGTATAATAAAAATAGTCTTTGGAGTCTTAGAGATCTGTATTTTTATCTTGTTCCTTTTCCCTATAAACTAACTTCAGACTGTGTAAAAACTCAGCGTCCTCAACATAAAATATGACATTATATTATTTAACTAATAGGTCCGACATAAGGGTTAAATTTACTAAAGCAACCAATTTAATGTACCTGATACATAATTGGTCCTCAATACCTATTGGTTACTTCCTGCACACATCCAGCATTGTGTTATAAACATTTTAAATGTTTAAGATATGCAGTTTACAGGTGGAGGGGCATTATTAAAGATTCTTAAGTAGGCAGACAACATGATCAAAAGTGGGGTATTTTGACAAGAATAATCTTCTGTAATTGTGCAGGAAAATTAGCAGTAAGACTGGTTAGGAATCTTATAGAAAGGTGGACATGGATTAATAGAGATTACTCTGACCTAGTATCTTAGGTCTATTCCATAAGCAATGATAGTTTTATCTTTACATATGTCTAAAATATTAGCCTCATAAATATTTACCTTTCTTAATAATAATTATTGAGAGAGCCAATTTTGTGTGTACACATTGATGAGTTTTCACCACATTTATGGAACTGTACACATACCACCCAGAGAAAAAGAACATTATCAGCCATCCAGATGTCTTCCTCATATCCCTTCTCAAGTCTTAACCTTTCCTTCTCCAAAAGGTAACAACTATTCAGTTATCAGTCATCATAATTGTTTTGCCTAGTTTGGAATTTTATTTAAGAAAAATCATACAGCATTTACTTTTTTGTGCCTGGCTTTTTTTTCTTTCTATCTGTGAAATACGCCCATGTTGATGCACGCAGCAGAAGTTCATTCTCTCTCCTGTGTAATATTCTTTTGCGTAAGTATAGCACAATACATTTGGTAGCTGATAAACAGTTGTTTCCAATTTTTGGCCAGTATGAATAAAACTGCCATAAACATTCTTGGACATTTCATTTGTGCACAAATGTATGCACTTCTCTTGTGTCTATACCCTGAAATTGAATTACTGAATCATAGAATAGGTGCCAAAGAATATCTACTAAATTAATTCAGATGGTACATAGATAAAGCTTCTAGAATATAACAAAGGAACATATTTTTATAACCTTGGAGGAGAGGAATATTCCTTAAACAACAAAATTAAAAAATACTAACTATAAATTATAGGAAAAGGTTGAAAAATCGACCTTCACTAAACTTGAAAACTTTAGTTTATCTAAAGTCACCTTTAAAAGAATGAAAAGGCAAGACATAGTGGGAGAACATGCTTTGAATTCATTTATTCAACAAAAGACTCATATCTAGAATATCTAAAGAACTCATTAACACATCAATAAGAAAAAAACCCAGACAATTCAACTTCAAAAAAAAAATAGGCCAAATGAATAAAAATCAAACAGGCATCTCACATATCTCCCACAATGGGCTCTCCAAAAGGCTGGGAAACATATGAAAAGGCACTTAACTTTATTAATCATCAGGAGCATGCAAATTAAATCCATAATGAAATATGAAAACAAATAAGCCAAAATATCTAGAATGAAAAAGATTGACAATATTATGTATAGGTAAGAATATAGAGCAACTTTGACTCAAATGCACTGCCGATGGGAGTGTAAATTGATACAACCATTTTCATCTTTTTTTTAATACTATGTGGGTCAAGCGAAACATATCTGTGGGCTGAATCTAGCTATGACCGCTGATTTGCAACCTCTGAAAACTCCTTTATGTAACAGATATGGACCCTGAGGCATAAAGAAGTTAATTGAAGTTTAATTCAAGATCAAATAGCTAGAACCCACGTCTCCTGACTGCTCAACTGGTGTTTTTTCTGCCACACAGTGTGGCTTTCTCTAAATGACTAGACAGGAAATGAAGGGTAAAGTACAATGCTTTGAAATTTAACATATTTTACATTGTGCAAGTAAAACCCATTTCATGCAATCTTAAGTGAATAAAAGGAATTTAAATCAAATTTATTTCAATTCTACTAAGGAAGTTTTAGGCTTAAAATAATAATAGTAAGCCTAGAACCACCTACTGGAGATTAGAATATAGACGGTTCAAACACAAAAGCCTTTCATAAAAAGATTTCTGGGTATTAGTCACCATTGTTTTCATACATTTGAAAGAACTTAATAACCTACTTTACTATTTTTTTTCTGGAGTACAAATGAACTGTTCCAAAAAGATCAATTAAATAATAGGACTGAGAGGCATCTTTTTATCATAGAGGTTTCTTGTGAATCTACACTATTAAAGTTAATTCCCTTGCTATTATTGAGGAAATAGTATGGTCCTGTTGGAGTTTTAAAGTTTCTACTGATGTGAGAACCGAATTCCTTAGCAGATTAAACAATAGAATCTTTGGAAACACCAAAGTATTCTTTAAAAGATCATTTCCTTTAAATTGTTGTATCTTTAACCAGAAAGAAAAGTGTTGTCTCACTGCAAGAAAGCTTTTAACACATCTAGAAAGGTGGATTATTTTCTCTTACATAGGAATTTTATGTACAATAATTTGAATAATAAAATTATATTTTTAAATGCATATTATAAAATTGGTGTAGTTTCTAAGATGTAAAATTGGTTTCTAACTACACCAATTTTACATCTATGCATTTAAAAGAAGTCTGAAACTTCTTCAGAGTCTTTCTAGCTAAATGTCTCTCCCATTCACTGTGTTGATGTTTCATCTGCTTTTAATTAAAATAAATTATCTGAAGCTAGTAAATAAGAGAGACCACATAAAAGTCCTAAAGATGTTCAGAGAGCTTCTCTAAATTTCTCAGGTTATGATAAAATATTTCAATGATACTGACAATTTTCAGTTCATTAATGAAGTTCTACCAGCCACATAAACAATAAATACAAATCATGCACTATTAGCTGTATTCATCATTTTGCAGAAAACAAATGACCTAAACTATTGTTAGACTATTTTTATTGTGGGACAATAAAAAAGCATATACTTCTTTACAAGTGTTAGTTCACATATAAAATGATCTATTGTGTTTTCTCCAATTTGACAAAACTAAACATGTTAGTTGTATAAAAGGCAAGGAGCCAAAACATCAGAGAGCAAATAGGAGGAGAAAATGAATTTTTGCGACACATTGCGTAAAAGTTTGTAGACTTTTATTCACTGCTATTAATCCTTCACTTTGATGAGAAATGTATTCAATCATTATTCCTTTTTAAGAAAAAGCTCTTTTCCTTTTTTAAAAAAGCTCTCAGCTTTTCTTATAAAGTAATTGAAATACTTTTTTTAGATTTAAATATCTGCTTTAAAGTGCTTAAAACAACTAATACATTCATTTGAATCCCTCTGTTGCTAAAGAGTTAGAAGGAAGAAAAATTGGCCTGACAAGAGTTAAGTAATTTATTTTTTCAGAATATTTGACAAACAAACATGCAAGATAGGCACAAACACAGAGCGATCTTTAGTTTCTTGCCAGTATTTTTAACACGCTAATGTTTTAATAATATCATACATATGATTTCAAATAATGTCTGTCATTTCTCAACATACTAAAAGGAGCATCACAATTTCACTGAGACATATCAATCTGTTTTTTTTTCCTTTACTTTTTTCCACTACTCCTTCCATCCCAAAGAACTGCACAAGTGTACAGCCAGAAACAGACAGTCACATATTCAAGACAGGACTTAGCATGTTATCAACTCATTTTGTTATGATGCCATATCATCTTACAGTTATACTTCGGTAAGTGGACAGATATGTGCTCTTTCATCAATGGTTTCCTAAGAGCTTATCCAGACCTACAAACTGGTTTTCAAGCAAGGCATAGTAGGCAAAACTAAGTAAACTGCAAATTATGATGTTATTCTTTTTGCTTTTGTTTTTAAACCATAAAAATCTGTTAAGTCCATGAAGTGTATCAATAATAATTAAAATACAAGGTTTCAACTGGGAGTGACTTATTTAGAAGAACTGTAACAAAGAATGAAGAAGAGAAAAATAAAGTTTACTTAGACATAAAAGCTTCCCTAATATTTGGAGCTAACCCTTAGAGCTGGGGTTACAGTGAAGCCAATTTATCATGGATTTTACTTGAAAAATTTTAGTTGAATTTATAGACTGTGAGTAAAAAATATCCTGAAATATACAGTCTATGTTTTAAACTAGTAACCTGCGATCTTTTAATGTTTTAAAAGAAAAGAAAAATCGAAGGGATTCCAATATGGTCTTGTCATTCAACCCCTAGGAGGTACTAAGAGAAACTATCTGATCCTCAGAAGAAATCTGGATTACTTCTGGCCTCTGGAAGTCCTACCAAGTTTCTAGAAGGAGGTGCAGGTGAGATTTCTTACAGCCAATCCTCTTCCACTGATTTGTTCCTCATTCTGAGCTCTCTTTCATTTCAATTACTGTTAAGCATGTCTGTTCTTCTCTGGGTAATCAAGAGCAAGCCAATTTTTTATTTATCCTTATATTCTCTACAGAACTTCTGGCATCTGGTGAGACAGGGACACATAATGCTACATAGGTATTTTGGGTAATATAACTGGATGATACGCTTTTCATTAATGTTTATTCTTGTATTTCTGCTGAAAATATTTCTGTTAAACTAGTTAAATCTTCTATATTTCCATTCAGCAGAACATATAATAATGCTAGATGATTGCTGTGTCAAAACATATTTTAGTTCTCTCACCTTATACTAATGACGGTAATAAATCTGACCCAGCATTTTCTTACTGCTTTTTTTTGCAGGCCTTGAGTATGGCAGAAAACATGATGTAGTGAAAAATACCCAGGGTTAGTCTAGACCCTGTCCTGTTACGATCCAGCTCTGAGTCCTTAAGTCCATCTACTGACATGTCAAAAAATGTTTGCTCATAAACGAAAAATAATATTTCACATGGGTGGATCTGTATTTCACAAGATAACGTAACAGCTGAAAATGAGTAATACGGCATAAAACTCTACAATATTATAATTGCAGCTGCACAGCTTTAGGAAAATTACTCCCTGGTCTGTATTCCCTCTTATCCATGAAATATGAGCTGGTTGATCACGAAGGTACTTTTTAATGCCAGCTCTAAATTCGTACTTATTTATGCTTAAAATTTGATTGACAACTAAATTGAAGGGCTGAAAATAAAGCAAATGGTTGGTCATCACCGGCTTCAGCATGATCGAGGTCCCTTGAATGAAAGTGAAAGTTTAGACAGGTTGGGTGCAGTGGCTCACGCCTGTAAACCCAGCACTTTGGGAGGCCGAGGCGGGCGGATCACCTGAGGTCAGGCGTTCGAGACCAGCCTGACCAACATGGCGAAACCCCGTCTCTACTAAAAATACAAAATTAGCCGGGCGTGGTGTGGCGCATGCCTGTAATCCCAGCTACTCGGGAGTCTGAGGCAGAAATCCAGGAGGCAGAGGTTGCAGTGAGCCAAGATCATGCCACTGCCCTCCAGCCTGGTCAACAAGAGCGGGGGGAGGGAAAAAAGTTTAGACAGGAGAAATACAAAGAGTGATTTCTGAGTGTCTGCCTAAACACCCGTCTGGGCTCACACTAACCAACCATTAAGAGACTTCGAGGCCGGGCACGGTGGCTCACACCTCTAATCCCAGCACTTTGGGAGGCCAAGACGGGCGGATCATGAGGTCAGGAGATCAAGACCATCCTGACTAACATGGTGAAACCCCGTCTCTACTAAAAATAAAAAAAATTAGCCGGGCGTGGTTGCGAGCTCCTGTAGTCCCAGTTACTCGGGAGGCTGAGGCAAGAGAATGGCATGAACCTGGGAGGCGGAGCTTGCAGTGAGCCGAGATCGCGCCACTGCACTCCAGCCTAGCAACAGAGCGAGATTCCGTCTCAAAAAAGAAAAAAAAAAGAGACATCGAGGCAGCTACTCTTATTACCTACTCACTTCTTTCCATTCTTTCAATAAACAGTGCATTTACCTTGATCACTTTAGCAAAATGTTTTTGTTTTTGACTACTCAAAAACAATGCTTTTCACACTGACTGAAAAACTATGTCTTTATATCAAATCCAAACTGTTTATCAAGATCTCTTCTTGTACTTCTCTTAGCCAACAAGTCTTCTAATATTTTCCTTCTCTAAATGTCTTCCCACATCTTTGGCCAGTTATTTTTCATAAGCATTTAAATTAATATTTATTTATCCCACGAACCTTTTCTTATATTTCCCATATGCATTAAAATTAATATTTATTTATCCCACGAATATTTTCTTATATTTCCCCAAAACAATGAGGCAACATGTGCTATTATTGAAGAACCAACAGTTCTACACTTAATGTTTTATTAGTCAAAAAGTCGATGTGTCATTTATTGATAGGTGGAAATTGATGACACAGGACACAGAAAGACAGAGAGAAAATGCCGTTAACCTTCATTCTTTCAAGAAAAAGTCAGGCCTGATCAGATAACCAAAGTATAAATCACCTGCTGTGGGAAAGAGGACAAAGTAGAAAAGGAAAAGGAGGGTAGAAAATGACATTTTTTAGAAGTCAGTTCGATTTAATAAATATGTGGGGTCGGAGTGTCTTAAGGTACATATTATTGCTGATCCACAAAACAAGAGTTTGGAAATCCTGGGGAGGATATAAGTACCTTTGGATTATTATAAGGTAGATGAAGTACTGAAATTTACAAAGGAAAGTTAGAACCCTAACTGACCAGTTCTGTTTTATAAATTAATGTATATCCCCCATAATTAAGTTTGTTTAATAGGAAATTTATGCTCTTGCTGTAAAATCATTTGTAATAATTTCTTTCACAATATTTTCCTGCTTCTTGTAGTATCAAACATTTTGTGGGAGAGGAAGCATCGACAGCCTGTTTGTACAAGTGTCCATTAAAGTGTTGGCACTGCAACTAACATACAAAGACTTACAAAGGATGACATTAGAAATAGAGATAGCTTTCTTCATGTGCAGCCTCAGACCCAAAGATAGAGAGCTCCCACTTCAGAATCTTGTACTTAAACTGTGCCAGGACATTGACTCAAAAATTACCACAGGAAGAAGAATAGCCATAGCCACTTTTTCCTTCATCTGTGCTTCCTCTCTTGGTTTTCATCATCCAGCAGCCATCATAGGACAATCATACTAATATTGCCCGTTTGGCCCTACAAAATTTTTCCTTTGAGAGAAAATCAAATGAACAAGCTTAGCTATAGGCTAAGAGGTTACATGTGTGGCTATTAGTCCAGGTCAGCATACTCTTCCATGCAGCCAGCCAGATGGTCCTGTGGCACTTTTCCAATGACTCAATTATTAGAAGCTGCATAAGGTATACTTGAGAATTTGCATCTTTCTGCTACCATCATGGCTTATTCTACATGGAGTGTTGCAGGGGTTTTAATTTGAAATTGTCTGGCAGGAAGTCTATTAAGCAAGTCATAGCTTTTTATTATTCATTAGGTACCATAGCTATACAAAACTAGGCATCCATTTTTAATGAAAGAATGTTTTGAAAGTGTAATAATAGGCTTAGAAAATGTATATGTTTTAAATGCTTTTAAAAAAATAATGTTTTACATTTTTCTCCATTGAAAATATCTCCATCATTCCCCAAGTGGTAGCATGTTAGTCAGGTAGGATGAAAGACCCTTGAAGTGATGGCAGAACAAAACAAGTTTCTAGATAGCTGAAGGACACTTTGAATGGAATTGATCTGTGGGAAATAAAAAACCTCAACAACTTCACTCCTTCATTTATGTTTACTTTATACATATGCAATACTCAATGGAAACATCCATATTCATTACCCACCTACTTTATCAGAATGGTATCATTGACATGAAAGCTAAGTGTGCATTATATAAGCTTCGAGTCATGTGAGTATATTTCTTTAAACTTAAAACAGAGGTGTCTTGCACATGGGATGTTATACTGAGAATCAAGAGTTTTGCTGTGTAGTCTGAAAGGATTTTTCTGGATGTCACTTTACTGTCTCAGTTTCTTGTTCAATAAAATTACAGATCTACATTTAAAATTAACCATTAATATGAGGAAGTATTTCTTTTGGTAAGACACAAGATACAACTTTCTTCTCCCCACAGTGTAAACACAGCCCTACAAGTCATTCAATAAACGGTATGTAATTAGTAATTCTTTTTTTGAACTGAAGGGATAAATATAGTTCTCTTTTCTTACCATCATGATATGTTTTAAGAATAGACAAACAAAAATAATCCCATAAAAAAGAATAGAACAAAGTAGGTGAGGAGTATAAGATATTGTAATTTAAGTTAGTGGACCATAGCATTCTATAGGTTTAAAATATTCTGATTTAGGTTAGTGGGCAATAACATTCAACATTTGCATAAAATGCAAGGATTCAAATCATGATATGTTAAAACAGATCTTTTGATCAAAGATTTCAATTGTTAGATATAAAAATTTATATTTATATTTGTCTTTGAGACTTGAAGTCAGATTCCACATCTTTTAATTGGTGTTGGTGACTTTTTTTAAAGTTAGAGTTTTCTGTTTAAGAGTCTGTGTCCTCTAAAATCTGAGAAGCATGCACAATGGTAGATGCTATGCTAGATAACGGAAATCAATTGCCGTGGCCTGCTTTAAGAAGTGTAATGATTACTGTAGGGCCTTATCCCTATCCTTGCCAGTAGTATGAGTCAAACACAGGATAAGCAGACATGCTTCATTTCCACTCTTGTTTTCTTTCTCTTAATTAAATATCTTTGAAAAGAAAAATGCAGAAATTTCATTCCTGCTGCAATGAATATCCTATTATTTCAAAATGGACAAATTAAGAAGGAAGAAAATTTCAAGGAAAAATAATAGGAACAATTTTTAAAAATTTAAAGAGTAATGAGGTAGAAGGTAACACAGATCGAAATTCCGCCAAAAGTTTATTTGTAACATAGTATTTAAATTAAACCTAAGCTCTCCTTACTATTTTTAGATAAACAGTTTCAGTAAAACCTAAAATCCTATCCTCGTAGTGGACACTGTAATCTCTAAACTTTACCACTTAACATAATTATAAAGGTACAACTCTAAAGTTCTCTATAATTATCAAAGGATTCTCATTAGAAAAAGAAAAAACCTGAGTATTACAGAACCATATATTTGCATGGGCATTATTATATATAAAGCTAAGTATAGGGACTACTTAAATGTAAAAACGTAGAAATATACTCTTTTTAGGCTGTCTATACAAATAAGAGTCTTTTAATGTAGAAGCAATAATTTGAAAATAATTAATGCATTTTTATAAAGAAAATATTTTCAAATGTGACATTGCTAAGTATCTCATGATTTAAAATTAACAAAACATATTTCAAATCTTTATTTTGTAACATTCAAACATATCTCAAATTTAACATGTCTCCTTATTGCCAAACTATACATTCCAGCTTTTCAGTTAAAAGCCTGAATGAAAACAGACTGCAAGTAAACAGCCATTCAAACCAATTGATGTACTCAAAAGGATCTCTGGGAATCACATTGTATAAAATATTTACATTAGTCAGCTCTTCACAGAATCATAATTGCAATTTCCCTTTTTAATTTTTAATTTTATAATTTTGTGGTTTGTTGAGAGAAATTTAAACTAAAGCAAATTGAGAATATACTTTTTGTTTTCTCTTTGTAATGTTCATTTGGCATTTATTATCTTCTCTGCAAGTTCTGACTAGATAAGAATGTTGCTACCCTTTCATTTGGAAACCTTTCTACTTGTAGATAGTTCAAGCCTCAGAGTTATTTAGGCAATATTTTTACGCCCAGGAGGCCCTAAACATGGGGAAAAGACAAGAAACAGAACTTATGGACCAAAATGAGAGTTAAAACTGTTGAGGATTTTTTTTTTTTTTTTTTGAGACCGAATCTCGCTCTGTTGCCCAGGCTGCAGTGCAGGGGCATGATCTCGGCTCACTGCAACTTCCGCCTCCTGGGTTCAAGGGATTCTCCTGCCTCAGCCTCCCGAGTAGCTGGGACTACAGGTGCCCGCCACCACGCACAGGTAATTTTTGTATTTTTAGCAGAGACGGGGTTTCACCATGTTTGCCAGGATGGTCTCGATCTCTTGACCTCGTGATCCACCGGCATCGACCTCCCAAAGTGCTGGGAATACAGGCGTGAGCCACTGCTCCTGGCCTGAGGATTTTTAAATTAAAGAATCTGCAAAAGCTAAGGGACTAGGCTGACCTACAATGTCTTAAAATTAGAAATATAAAATTATATGTATTTCAGGGCTGAAGAAGAAATGCACTTCAATATGTGTTTGCTGGGTTACAGGTCACATAGATTATTGGAAATCTGTTGATTGCATGTATGAACACAAAAGTTAAAGTCTCAAAGAACTATATGTTCGTTATACATTACTGAATTTCACAAGAGTGCTTTATGCGCAATTATAGAGGGCAAAAGACTTCTTCTACCTGAAAAGGTATCATAATGACTACATATCAATATGATAAAGAGACAAAACAGTGTGTTAATTGCTCAGAGAAAAGATAGAGTGTGATATATAGAACTGCACTAACTAGCTAGCTTACTAACATCTTTCCAGTCTATAACTTTATCCTTCATTAGGCAGACTCCATAAACTTGTCTTTGCATTTCTACACAAGAAACTCTATTCTTATAAGCCGTAATCCTTTATTCTTTCTCTTCCTGGAAAGGGGATGAGTTGAGGGGAGAGAGTGAATGTACTTATATAATGCTAACTAGCTCTTTTACTTTTACTAAACACCAGTAGGTACCATACATAAACAGGACACTATTATTAATGTATATTCTTTACTATTTGTCATTCTAATACCTCTGTTGTCTAGATTAAATATAGAAAATACAAGTTAAATAAAGCTCATTAGAGATATTGTTTGTTGTTTATGATTAAGAGACTTTAAAAATGTCCACTCCTTATTTTCCCAGAAGACAGTCAATGCTTTCAGAATCAAAGATGGAGTATAACAGCTATCAAATGATTAGATTACCTTTCCCATTAGATGGCCAAGCCTTATTAATCTACATCAAACCACAGCTATCTATCTTCTCAATCACAAATGTCACATATTCTGATTCTTTCTTTTTATACACAGCCCTTTTCTATAAAATAGCCAAAAAGTTACAGTAGAACATTCATACTTTGGTAATAAACAACTTACCCCTCAACCTAAACTTTCTGCCACTGAAATCCCTAATGAGATGATTCCACACAAATAAATCTTTCTGTCCTCTTCTCTTAAAATTGTATTCCACTAATCATGAAACTCTGTGGGGACTTTGTTGACAGAAAGATTTTTAAAATCATAAAAAGAAAGAAATGATTAAAGGAAGAATAGCTTTGAGTCTAAAGCATCAATTTTTTTTTTCAAAAGTAAAATTATCCTCCAATTATTACCATTTGTTTGACCCACTATAATTTATTGTAATGTAGCAAGGCTGTTAAATAGCCAAAAATCAAAGCTACATACAAGTTACATGCTATAGATTATTTGCTTACAATAAAAACATACAAGCAGCTTTTGGCTATATTAAGATGCAAGAAAATAATTTGTGTCATTGTTAAAAGTGTTTCTCAGTTAAAATACTTACTATTATTGCCTGTAACCACACTGCTGATTTTGTTTCTATTATAAATGCACGCTCAACATGTTTTCAATAAGTTAGCAATTGGGGTTTGCTGGGCACATAGCATTGTACATACCATTCTATCTCTGCAGCCAATCTCATATTTGAAATATTAATCTCTCATAAGAATGTCTTATTCCTGCTGTTGAGGTCTTCATTCATTTTTTATTTATTCTTTTTAATAACTTCATGAATAGTTCCATTTGCCCTTTGCTTAATATCTCCCTAACCTGATTTTCAACTTGCTTCGCTAATGCATTAATGGAATAACCATTTTTTTTCCTATTCCCTCTGACAAACAAGAAAAACTATAGGAAAAAATGAAAAGTTAGGAGATAAAAATTTTGAGTGGTCTACAATGACTCATACATTATCAAATATGCATTCAAAAACATGCAAGGCCCCAGACAATACATGTGTGTTTGAGGTACATATTTAGATGAAAGTTTTGCTTTAAGAATTTAAATATTAATGGAAAGGAAAAAATTAATAACGCAGGTTTTCTTTCCTGGTACTTTTAGGCATGCATTCTTCTTGCCCTAGCATTGCTGAACTCTTGAACACAAGATTACATGCCATTTCCTTATCACCTTCTCTGATCTCTGATGAAGTCATGTATGGATCCACCCAAGATTAGTAACTATATGTCTGTTCTTTTAACAGTGAATCAGGTTTTCAATCAATGGACCTACACTGTATTTGAAATGATCAGTAAGGCTGAATGAAGCTAACTATGCAACTACAAAAAGTAAGAGTTTTCTTTCTTTTTTTTTTTTTAAAAAAAGTTCTCTGTACTGCTGTTGACTACCATAATAGAGAATTGAGATGGTTTAAAAATGAATGAAATGAGAAAGTAAAATCTGTCTGATTATCCACATGATCTCCTTTAACCTTTAAACTATCGATATGGAAGAGGCAGTCTTGTCAACATAACTGCCTTTTAAATGGAACATTCTAATAAGAGACTATGTTTTTAGAAATAGTCTAAATTTCCTTCAGCCTCCAGATATTAACTTCAGATATTTATAAGTTAAAAATTGCAAAATATCATAAGGGACTTACAATGAAAAACATCAATGGGGTTGTTTGAAGAAATTTGGGCCCAATTGATTTTAAAACAAAAATCGCTCTCAATCAGATTCCCACCCCTGCTCTAAATTAAATTCCCAGCAAAAGACGAGGAGGTTTTTTTTTAAAATTAGTTTTCTGTTGTTTTGTTTATTTGGTACTTATTTTAACATGAGCTTAGATGAATTCATCTATAAAGGTTTCTTTCACTGAGCGTACTTTCATTGAATAAACATGTTAACTGACTTCAACCAAATATTTAACTTTATTTGGCTATAGATTCTACTTTTATTGAAATGTTTTCGCAAACAGGCAATACAAAATAATTTTTAATTAATTCGTAGATAATGGATAAAAATTATATGTGTATGTTTTGGAATATGTATATGTTTTGGTCAAAATAACATAGTTTGATACCATTTTTCTTTTATGTTATACTCTGTTTTCATACATTGTAATGATTTTTGCTGCTATCTTTAATGTTAACCAGTTTTTTATATTTTTAATTTTTTTATTTCAATACATTTGGGGCGAACAGATGGTGTTTGGTTACATGAATAAGTTTTTTAGTGGTAATTTCTGAAATTTTGGTGCACCCATTACCTGAGCAGTGTACACTGACCCAACGTGTAGTCTTTTATCCCTCGCCACCCACAACCCTTTCCCCTGAGTCCCCCAGAGTCCAATGTATCATTCTTATGCCTTTGCATACTCATAGCTTAGCTCCCACATATGAGTGAGAACGTACAATGTTTTGTTTTCCATTCCTGAGTTACTTCGCTTAGAATAAGAGTCTCTAATTCCATCCAGGTTGCTGCAAATGCCATTATTTTGTTCCTTTTTATGGCTTAGTAGTATTCCATAGTGTGTATATATACTCTTGTTGATTTATGGGCACCTGGGCTGGTTCCATATTTTTTCAATTGCAAATTGTGCTGCTATAAACATGCATGTGCGAGTATCTTTTTAGTATAATGACTTACTTTCTTCTGGGTAGATACCTAGTAGTTGGATTGCTGGATCAAATGGTAGATCTACTTTTAGTTGTTGAAGGAATTTCCATGCTGTTTTCCACACTAGTCGTACTAATTTACATTCTCACCAACAGTGTAACAGTGTTCCATTTTCACCAAATCTGTGCCAACATCTATTATTTTTTGACTTTTTGATTATGGCTGTTCTTGCAAGAGTGAGGTGGTATCACATTGTCATTTTGATTTGCATTTCCCTGATAATTAGTGATGTTGAGCATTTTTTCATATGCTTATTGGCCATTTTTATATCTTCTTTTGAAAATTGTCTATTCATGTCCTTAGCCCACTTTTTGATTCAATTTTTTTCTTGCTGAATTGTTTATTTGTAGATCCTGAATTAGTCCTTTGTTGGATGTATAGATTGTGAAGATTTTCTTTCACTCTGTGTGTTGTCTGTTTACTCTGCTGATTATTTCTTTTGCTATGCAGAAGCTTTTTAGTTTAATTAAGTCCCATCTATTTATCTTTTTTTTGTTGCACTTGCTTTTGGGTTCTTGGTCATGAAGTCTTTGCCTAAGCCAATGTCTAGAAGGGTTTTTCCAATGTTATTTTCTAGAATCTTTATGATTTCAGGTCTTAGATTAAGTCTTTGATCTATCTTGAGTTGTTTTTTGTATAGGGTGAGAGATGAGGATCCAGTTTCATTCTTCTATATGTGGCTTACCAGTTATCCCAGCACCATTTGTTTAATAGGGTGTCCTTTCCCACTTTATGTTTTTGTTTGCTTTGTTGAAAGTCAGTTGGCTGTAAGTGTTTGGCTTTATCTATGGGTTCTCTTTTCTGTTCCATTGGTCTATGTGCCTATTTTTATACCAGTACCATGCTGTTTTGGTGACTATGGCCTTATAGTATAGTTTGAAATCAGGTAATGTGATGCATCCAGATTTGTTATTTTTGCTAAGTCTTGCTTTGGTTATACAGGCTCTTTTTTTGGTTCCATATGAATTTAAGGATCTTTTTTTTCCAGTTCTGTGAAGAATGATGGTAGCATTTTGATGGGAATTGCATTGAATTTGTAGATTGCTTTTGGCAGTATGATCATTTTCACAATATTGATTGTATCCATGAGCATGGGATGTGTTTCCATTTCTTCGTGTCGTCTATGGTTTCTTTCAGCAGTGTTTTGTAGTTTTCCTTGTAGAGGTCTTTCACATCCTTAGTTAGGTATATTCCTAAGTATCTTATTTTTTTGCAGCTATTTTGAAAGGAGTTGAGTCTTGATTTGATTCTTGGTTTGGCCGCTGTTGGTGTGTAGCAGGGCTCCTGATTTATGTACATTAATTTTGTATCTTGAAACTGCAGAATTCATTTACCAGTTCCAGGAGCTTTTAGGATGAGTCTTTAGGGTTTTCTAGGTATACAGTCAGATCATCAGCAAACAGTGATGCTTTGACTTCCTCTTTGCTGATTTGGACGCCTTTTATTTATTTCTCTAATCCGATTGATCTGGCTAGAACTTCCAGTACTATGTTGAATAGAAGTGGTGAAAGTGGGCATCCTCATCTTGTTCCAGTTCTCAGGGGAAATGCTTTCAACTTTTTCCTGTTCAGTACAATGTTGCCTGTGAGTTTGTCATAGATGGCTTTTATTACCTTAAGGTATGTCTCTTCTGTGCCAACTTTGCTGAGGGTTTTAATCATAAAGGGATGCTGGATTTTGTTGAATGCTTTCTCTGCATCTATTGAGATGATCATGTTATTTTTATTTTTGGTTCTGTTAATGTGGTGTATCACATTTATTGACTTATGTATGTTAAACATTCCCTGAATCCTTAGTATGAAACTCACTTGATCATCATGGATTGTCTTTTTGCTATGCTGTTGGATTCAGTTCACTAGTGTTTTGTTGAGGATTTTTACCCCTATGTTCATCAGGGATATTGGTCTGCAGATTTTTTGTTATGTCCTTTCTTAGTTTTGGTGTTAGGGTGATACTGGCTTCATAAAGTGAATTAGGGAAGATTTTCTCTTTCTCTATCTTTTGGAATAGTGTCAATAGGATTGGTCCCAATTCTTCTTTGAATGTCTGATAGAATTCAGCTGTGAATCTGTCTGGTCTTGGACTTGTTTTGTTGGCGGTTTTTAAAATTACCATTTCAATCTTGCTGCTTGTTATTGGTCTGTTCAGAGATTCTGTATCTTCCTGATTTAACCTAGGAGGCTTATATATGTTCAGTAATTTATCCATCTCCTCTAGATTTTCTAGTTTACGCACATAAAGGTGTTTATAGTAGCCTTGAATAATCTTTTCTATTTCTGTGGTATCAGTTATAATATCTCTTGTTTTGTTACTAATTGAGCTTATTTGGTCTTTTCTCTTTTTTTTCTTGGTTAATCTTGTTAATGGTCTATCAATTTTATTTATCTTTTCAAAGAACCGACTTTTGGTTTCCTTTGCCTTTTGTATTTTTTTTTGTTTGTTTCAATTTCATTTAGTTCTGATCTGATCATCATTATTTCTTTTCTTCTGCTGGATTTGGGCTAGGATTGTTTTTGTTTCTCCAGTACCATGAGGTGTGACCTTAGACTGTTTATTTGTGCTCTTTCAGACTTTTCAATGTAGGCATTTCATGGTGTGAACTTTCCTGTTAGCACTGCTTTTGATGTATCCCAGGGGTTTTGATAGGTTTTGTCTCTATTATCATTCAGTTCAAATAATTTTTAAATTTCCTCTCGATTTCATTATTGACCCAATGATCATTCAGGAACAGGTTATTTAATTTTCATATATTTGCATGCTTTGAGGGTTCTTTTTGGAGCTGATTTCCAATTTTATTCCACTGTGGTCTGAGAGAGTACTTGATATAATTTCAATTTTCTTATATTTACTGAGACTTATATTTTGTGGCCTATCATTTGGTCTATCTTGAAGAATGTTCTATGTAGTGATGCATAGAATGTATATTCTGAAGTTGTTGGGTAGAATTTTCTGTAAATATCTGATAAGTCCATTTGTTCATTGTTTCTTTGTTGACTTTCTGTCTCGATGATCTGCCTAGCGCTGTCAGTGGAGTACTGAAGTCCCTCACTGTTTTTGTGTTGCCATCTATCTCATTTCTTTGGTCTAGTAGTAATTGTTTTATTAATTTGGGAGCATCAGTGTTGGGTGCATATATATTCAGAGTTGTGGTATTTTCCTGTTAGACTAGTTATTTTATCACTATATAATGTTCCTATTTCTCTTTTTTAACTGCTATTGTAAGTTTATTTTGTGTAATATAAGAATAGCTACCCCTGCTCGCTTTTCGTGTCCATTTGCATAAAGTGTCTTTCTCCACTCCTTCGCCTTTAGTTTTTGTGAGTCCTTATGTACTAGGTGAGTCTCTTGAAGACAGGAGAGACTTGGTTGGTGAATCCTTATTCTGCCATTCTGTACCTTTTAAATAAAGCATTAGGTCATTTACATTCAATATCAGTATTGAAATCTGAGTTACTATTCTATTCATCACGCTATTTGTTGTCTGAATACCTTGTGTGTGTGTGCTTTTTTTCTTTTCATTGTGTTATTGTTATATAGGTCCTGTGAGATTTATCCTTTAAGGAGGTTCTATTTTGGCTTATTTTGAGCATTTAGAACTCCTTGTAGTGCTGGCTTGGTACTGGTGAATTCTCTCAGCATTTGTTTTTCTGGAAAAGACTGTATCTTTCCTTTATTTATGAAGCTTAGTTTTGCTCAATACAAAATTCTTGGCTGATCATTGTTTTGTTTCAGGAGGCTAAAATTAGGATCCCAATCCCTCCTAGCTTGTAAGGTTTCTGCTGAGAAATCTGCTGTTAATCTGATAGGTTTTACTTTACAGGTTACCTGATGCTTTTGCCTCACAACTCTTAAGATTCTTTCCTTTGTCTTGACTTTATTTTTTTAATTTTTAGTTTTTAAAGTGAAAGCAAGTTTATTAAGAAAGTCGAAGAATAAAAGAATGGCTACTCCATAGACAGAGCAGCCCCCAGGGCTGCTGGTTGCCCATTTTTATGGTTATTTCTTGATCATATGCTAAACAAACGGTAGATTATTCATGTCTCCCTTTTTTAGACCATACAGGGTAACTTCCAGATGTTGCCATGGCGTTTGTAAACTGTCATGGTGCTGGTGGGGGTATAGCAGTGAGGACAACCAGAGGTCACTCTTGTTGCCATCTTGGTTTTGGTGGGTTTTAGCCGGCTTCTTTACTGCAACCTGTTTTATCAGCAAGGTTTTTATGACTTCAATCCTGTACCATCCTTCTATCTCATCCTGTGACTTAGAATGCCTTAGCCAACTGCAGCCCAGTATGTTTCAGCCTTATTTTACCCAGCTCCTACGCAAGATGGAGTTGCTCTGGTTCACACGCCTCTGACACAAGCACCCCAAACTGGTTTCCATTTCAATTTTGTCCCATTATGTTTTGGCCTTAGATAACCTGATGACTATTTGCCTAGGTGATGATCTTTTTGTGATGGATTTTCCAGGTATTCTTTGAGCTTCTTTTTTTTTTTTTTTTGGATGTGTAGATCTCTAGCAAGACTGGGCAAGTGTTCCTCAATTATTCCCTCAAATATGCTTTCCAAACTTTTAGATTTTTCTTGTTCCTCAGGAATATCAATTATCCTTAAGTTTGGATGTTTAACATGTTAGTAGTCCCAAAATTCTTGGAGGCTTTGTTCATATTTTTAAATTCTTTTTTCTTTGTTCTTGACGTATTGGGTAAATTCAAAAGCCTGTCTTCAAGCTCTGAAGTTCCTTCCTCTGCTTGTTGGATTTTATTGCTGAGGCTTTCCAGTGCATTTTGCATTTCTCTAATGTGTCCTTGATTTCCAGAAGTTGTGTTTTTTTTTATTTATGCTCTCTTTTTCACTGAATAATTTTCCTTTCATATCCTGCATCATATTTTTGATTTCTTTAAGCTGGACTTCAGCTTTCTCTGGTGCCTCCCTGATTTGCTTAATAATCAACCTTCTGAATTCTTTTTCTTGCAATTCAGAGGTTTTGTCTTGGTTTGGATCCATTGCTGGTGAGCTGGTGTGATCATTTGGGGTGTTAAAGAAACTTGTTTTGTCATATTACCGGAATTGTTTTTCTGTTCCCTTCTCATTTGGATAGACTCTGTCATAGAGAGGATCTGGGATTCAGGCGCTGCTGTTCAGGTCCTTTTGCCTCACGGGATGCTCCCTTGATGTAGTGTTCTCCCACTTCCCCCAGGAGTAGGGTTTCCTGAGAGCTGAACTGTAGTGATTGTTTTTGCTCTTCTGGGTCTAGCCACCCAGTGGAGCAACCAGACTCTGGGCTGGTACTGGGGAATGTCTGCAAAGAGTCCTGGGATGTGATTCATCTTCACGTCTTGCTGCCATGGATACCAGCACCTGCTCCAGTGGAGGAGGCAGGGGAGTGAAGTGGACTCTGTGAGGGCTCATTGGTTGTGGTTTTGTGTTGGTTGGCCTCCAGCTTGGAGGTGGCACTTTCAAGAGTGCATCAGTTGCAGTCTTATAGAGCGGATGCAAACTTGCCCTAGGGACACCTGGTTAAGTGTTCAGATTTCTCAGGTGGTGGTCAGGGACATAGAGCTCCCAAGAGATTATGACCTTTGTCTTCGGCTACCAGGGCAGTTAGAAAAAAAACCAGGTGGGGGCAGGAATAAGCATGTCTGAGCTCAGCCTCTCCTTGAGCAGGGCTTGCTGTGGCTGCTGTGGGGGTGGGGATGTGGTTCCCAGTCCCATTAAGTTATATTTCCAGGTGCATTATGGCTGCCTCTGCTGAGTCATACAGATTGCCATGGGAGTGGGGGAAAACTGGCAATCACAGGCCCCACCCCACTCCCACACAGCCTGCAGTCCTAAAGGCCAGTCTCACCCCCACTGTGCTCCCTCAACAGCACCAAGTCTATTTCAAGGCAAACGGTGACCAGGGCTGAGAACTTGCCCCAGACCACGAGCCTCCCTATTGAGAAAGCAAGCAGACTCACAGTTTTTCGGCATCTCAGGGAGCCTGCAGGGGTGATCCAGTTCCATCAAAGTGTCTGTGGATTCTCTCGGCTTTCCCAGTACATTCCTGAAGTAGTTCTTGTTGCAAAAGTTCACGATATGAGTCTCCACACACTACTCTCTCTGTCTGAGTAGGGGCTGCAAGTTAGTCCTGCCTCCTATTTGCCATATTAATCCCTGTTAACCACAGCTTATCTCTAGTTTTAACCATATCTTTAGGCTAAGAACTTATATATCCAGCTACCCAACTTATCCATCATTATTCGTATATCCCAACTTATCCATCATTATTCGTGTTCATAATAATTATTCTCATTGTTATAATTTTTCAAATTCAACTTTTATTTTAGATGCAGGGGATACATGTGCAGGTTTGTTACATGGGTGTATTGCACCCAGGTGGTGAACATAGTACTCAATAGGTATTTTTTCAAACCCAAACCCCTTCTTCCCTCTCCGCTCTAGCAGGCCACCATGTCTATTGCTCCCAAGTTTACATTCTTGATTGCTCAATGTTTAGCTCGCACTTATAAGTGAGAACATGATATATTTACTTTTCTATTCCTGCATTAATTTGCTTAGGATTATGGCCTCCAGCTCCACCCATGTTGCTGAGAAGAACATGACTTCATTCTTTGTGTGGCTGTGTAGTATTCCATGGCATAGATGTACCACATTTTCTTTATCCAATCCACCAGTTATGGGCACCTAGGTTGATTCCATCTCTTTGCTATTGTAAAGAAAAGCATGTGTCTTTTCAGTGTAGTGATCAATTTTGGGGGGATATATGCCTAGTAATAGGATTGCTGGGTCAAATGGTATCTCTGTCTTAAGTTCTTTGAGAAATCTCCAGAATGCTTTCCACAGTGGCTGAACTAATTTTTATACCCACCAACAGTGTATATGTGTTTCCTTTTTCCTGCAGCCTCATTGGCATCTGCTGTGTTTTTACCTCTTAATAAAAGACAGTCTGACTGGTATGAGATTGTATCTCATGGTGGTTTTGACGTGCATGTCTCTAATAATTAGTGATGTTGAGCATTTTTTCCTAAGTTTGCTGGCCACTTCTATGTCTTCTTTTGAGAAGTGTCTGTTCATGTCTCTTGCCCATTTTTTAATGAAGTTATTTGCTTTTTGCTTGTTGGTTTAAGTTCCTTATAAATTCTGGGTATGAGGACTTTGTTGATTGCATAGTTTGCAAATATTTTTTCCATTCTCTGGATTGTCTCTTTACTCTATTGATAGTTTCTTTTGCTGTGCAGAAACTCTTTAGTTTAATTAGGTCCCATTTGTCAATTTTTATGTTGCAATTCCTTTTGGAAACTTCACCAAAAATTCTTTCCTAAGGCTGATGTTGAGAAAGATATTTCCTAGGTTTTCTTCTAGGATTTTTATAGTTTGAGGTCTAGCATTTAAATCTTTAACTAATCTTGAGTTAATTTTTGTATATGGTGAATAGTAAGTGTCCAGTTTCATTTTCTGCATATGGCTAGCCAGCTATCCCAGCATCATTTATTGAATAAGAGGTCCTTCACCTATTGCTTGTTTTTGCCAACCTTGTTGAGATCACATGGTTGTAACTGTGTGGCTTTATTTCTGAGTTCTGTGTTCTGTTCTATCGTTTTATGAATCTGTTTTTGTATTAGTACCATGCTGTTTGGTTACTATAATTGTAAAGTACAGTTTGACGTCAGGTAGTGTGATGCCTCTGGCTTTGCTCTTTTTGGTTAGGATTGCTTTGTCTATTCAGGCTTTTTTGTTGTTGTTCCTTATAAATTGTAAAATAGTTTTTTTCGAATTCAGTGAAGAATGACATTGGTAGTTTGACAGGAATAGTGATGAATCTGTAGATTGCTTTGGGCAGTATGGCCATTTTAACAATATTGATTCTTCCAGTCCTGACCATGGAATGTTTTTCCATTTACTTGTGTTATTTCTCATTTCTTTTAGCAGTGTTTTGTAGTTCTTCCTGCAGAGATATGTCACCTCCTTGGTTAGCTGTATTCCTAGGTATTTCATTTTCTTTGTGGCTATTGTAAATTAAATTTTGTTCTTGATTTGACTTTCATCCTGGACATTATTGGTGTATAGAAATACTACTGATTTTTGTGCATTGATTTTGTATCCTGAAACCTTTACATTATTTATTCATTCTCTAAGTCTTTTGGGGGAGTCTTTAGGATCTTCTAGGTATAGAACCATATCATCAGCAAAGAGAAATAGTTTCACCTTTTCTTTTCTTGTTTGGATGCCTTTTATTTCTTTTTCTTGCCTTATTGCTCTGACTAGGATGTCCTATCATTGTTATTTTATTCTGTTTAGTTACCTTATAAAACATGCTATTCCATGTCACCATGACATCCCTTACCTGAAATGCTATTCTCAACTTTCTTCAACTAATTAATTGCTAAAGAAACAAAAGTCTGAAGTCCCTAATTCTAACTGTCACTAATTTACTACACATCATTGGAAATTTTATTTATCCTGTTTTAGCCTAGTAGCCACATTTGTAAAGGGATTTTTTTTCCCAAAAAATAGATAAATAAATAGATATATACTTCATGGAAGTTTTATTGGAATCAAATTAGATAGTACATACAGCAAAATAATCAACATATAGTAAACATTCAGACAGTTTATTATTGTTAATATTATTGGCACAACTTAAGTATTATCTCCACCATGGATACTTCCATGAATTCTTAGGATTATTATACTACTACTTCTCTAAACTCCAGTACAATCTTGTGCCAATTTCTTATATTACTTACTATGACATATTGAAATTTTCTCTTTTTTTATTATACTTTAAGTTCTAGGGTACATGTGCACAATGTACAGGTTAGTTACATATGTATACATGTGCCATGTTGGTGTGCTGCACCCACCAACTCATCATTTACATTAGGTATATCTCCTAATGCTATCACTCCCCCCTCCCCCCACCCCACAACAGGCCCCAGTGTGTGATGTTCCCTTCCTGTGTCCATGAGTTCTCATTGTTCAATTCCCACCTATAAGTGAGAACATGTGGCATTTGGTTTTCTGTTCTTGCAATAGTTTGCTGAGAATGATGGTTTCCAGCTTCATCCATGTCCCTACAAAGGACATGAACTCATCATTTTTTATGGCTGCATAGTATTCCATGGTGTATATGTGCCACATTTTCTTAATCCAGTCTATCATTGTTGGACATTTGGGTTGGTTCCAAGTCTTCGCTATTGCGAATAGTGCCACAATAAACATATGTGTGCATGTGTCTTTATAGCAGCATGATTTATAATTCTTTGGGTATATACCCAGTAATGGGATGGCTGGGTCAAATGGTATTTCTAGTTCTAGATACCTGAGGGATCGCCACACTGACTTCCACAATGGTTGAACTAGTTTACAGTCCCACCAACAGTGTAAAAGTGTTCCTATTTCTCCACATCCTCTCCAGCACCTGTTGTTCCCTGAGTTTTTAATGATGGCCATTCTAAGTGGTGTGAGATGGTATCTCATTGTGGTTTTGATTTGCATTTCTCTGATGGCCGGTGACGATGAACATTTTTTCATGTGTTTTTTGGCTACACAAATGTCTTCTTTGGAGAAGTGTCTGTTCATATCCTTCACCCACTTCTTGACTGGGTTTGGTTTTTTTCTTGCAAATTTGTTTGAGTTCTTTGTAGATTCTGGATATTAGCCCTTTTGTCAGATGAGTAGATTGCAAAAATTTTCTCCCATTCCGTAGGTTGCCTGTTCACTCTGATGGTAGTTTCTTTTGCTGTGCAGAAGCTCTTTAGTTTAATTAGATCCCATTTGTCAATTTTGGCTTTTGTTGCCATTGCTTTTGGTGTTTTAAACATGAAGTCCTTGCCCATGAAATTTTCTCTTTACATGCCACTGTACTATAAATTTCTCTGGAGCAGAGATTCTGTCTTAATTATCTATGCAGGCTTTTAACATAATTCCTGGTTCAAAGTAAGCATTCAGTAAGTATTTTTTTAACGTAATTGCATAACTACAATGTGATCAGGAGATTCTGAGCAATCTTATTAATATATCAAAAGAAAAATAACAGATAAAAATGAGTAAATAACATTTATTTAAAATTTTATAACAGACACTGTGCTAGATACATACTAAAGGAATTACAGTAATCTTGTGTGGCAACTATTGTCATCTCCAATTTATATGTAACATAGTTGAGATTTAAAGGGTTTATATGTCCAGATCACATTTCCAGTAATAGTTACGTATCAGTCTTCATAATGAAGACTGAAACTCCTCAATTTTCAGCTCCAAATTGAAATATCATATTATGAAAAATGTTGAGTTATGTATTAAAGTCAAATTAGGATTATTTTTAAAATCTGAGACAGGTTCTTAGTTTCTTGTTGCCCAGGCAGGAGTGCAATGGGGCAGTCATAGCCCACTATAGCCCCGAAATCCTGAGCTCAAGTGATCTCACCTCAGCCTCTGAAGGCACATTTACCATGCCCAGACTTGACCAGGATTTTTTTTTTTTTTGGAGCTAAAGCCTGAGAATTGCCTTTGAAAGATCCATAAATATTCTGTGAATTCATGTACAATTGGTGTGTATGTGTAATTTTTTGGCAATAGCACCCATGGCTTTTATTAGAATCACAAAATAGTTCATGACCTGAAAAGGGATTTTAGGTGAAGTTTTAAATGATACATTTTATTATTCAAAACATTTGATTAAACCAGTGTACTCTATTTTTTACTACTATTTATTTAGCATTAGGTTGTATGTAAAACCAGTGACCAATGCTAACATTATATGTGACATAATTTTGCATTTCTTAAGTACAATAAAATTAATTAATTTGACACCAATTTTCGAAAGTGATATTCAGTCATAAATATTACTTGGTCTACTAAGCAATTAACAACTTTCAAAGCAAATGCCTACTCTAATAAAATAAGCCAATTAATTTTCAAGAATCACCTACTTACATAAAAGAGATGTGCTAATTATATATTATACTACTTATTAAGACACGTCCCAGAGAAATTTATTTGATGGTGCTTTTATAGTTAGTGGTTATTATATATTGGTAAGCAATATCATATTTCAAAAAATATTTTAATGGAAGAGGTTGAAATAGCTGGCCTCAAAATTCACTTCCACTATGGAAATACTTTTAAATTATTGATTTTTGTGGATAATTCAGACTTTAAAAACAAACAAGCAAAAAACTACACATACATATATCACAAATGTGCTCCTAACTACACATAAGAAAAATAATATCATCTGCTTTTTCAATAAAATGAACCCATATACACATTTATTTGGCCATCATCTAGCCTTTGGTTGGTCCTTTATATATGTCTTCCCTTTTTCATGTCTGAGAAATCAGCAACAACACTTTGTTCATTAATATCTCCTCCCTTTAAACCATCATTCTCAGCAAACTATCACAAGGACAAAAAACCAAACACCGCATGTTCTCACCCATAGGTAGGAATTGAAAAATGAGAACACTTGGACACAGGAAGGGGAACATCACACACCGGGGCCTGTTGTGGGGTGTGGGGAGTGGGGAGGGATAGCATTAGGAGATATACCTAATGTAAATGACGAGTTAATGGGTGCAGCACACCAACATGGCACATGTATACATATGTAACAAACTTGCACGTTATGCACATGTACCCTAGAACTTAAAGTGTAATAAAAATATGTATTAAAAAAAGTCTCCTCCCGTTAAAAAAATATCCTGCCTGGATTGGCTACTGAGATAGGTTGTGTGGATTAGGGCTCTACCTACTTCTAAACTCTTTCTAACTTGTTTTCGGATGATAGATGCTAAGGAGTTTAAAACTAGACCCTCATGTGGATTAGGGGCTGGAAAATCATCTGGTTCTCCCAAGAAAAGGAAGCTACACAGAAGACCTGGAAGCAGAAGGGATCCTGGGGAACTTTTGTAGCTCAAAGGGAATTGTATCTCTGGCAAATAAAGCGATGAAGTCATTCAATTCTTCTGGAGTTTCTGTAGTGTAGTTTTTTGTTTGTTTGCTTCCACTTCATAGAATCATAGTTGTAATGGGGCAGGTAGTGAAGGTAGTGGTGTATTTTCAAAACAGTGCTACTTAATGTGCTCATCTCAGAAAAGAACAAGAGCTTGCACCCAAATGTAAATTAACACACTACATCTTTTTTAAAGTCTCGCTATGAAAATATTTTCAAGCAAACTAAATAGTGTGCCTAGTGGCACAGGTGATTTGCCATCTGGTTCAAGCACTTTTGTCATTCCAGACAAGTATCAGTATGCAGATCAGCCGCTGGTCCACAAACCACACTTGAATTGGAACACTACCCCAGAATAATCCCATGGGGTAGTTGGGCATTTTCCTATTTGTGTTTTTCCTGTGTGGTTTTTCAGCTGTGTGGTGTCTAAACCTCATTTTTTGACTCTTTAGAAATTCTATAAACTATATAGTACCTCTGAATAAAGCCCTCTTTTTTCTTGTGTTAACTACAATGAAGTCTGTTTTCTGAAACTAATATAGTCCTTACATAGGAATTTGTTTCTGATAATATTATATTGTGATCATGGAGACTGTCAGACCTTTATTCCATATTGTCATTTTAAATGCAAACATCAGTCTGCATTTGCATGCAATTTTAGGTTGCAACTTGTTGTTGAACAAATCTTATGCTTCTTCTTATGGTTACCTCAGCTTAATACTTTGTTTGTTCATACAAATAATCTTTTGAAGAATACTGAGTTCTCAAATTTCCTCCATGAATCTGTACCTTTAGCCTATCCTATGTGGCCAGACTACATACTTTTTTAAAAGCTTGGGAGTAGCAATTGTTTCATAATTATATTATACCTAAAATAACTATGCTTATGTAGCATTTGTTAAGAATTGCATCCATATGATACTATTCATATCTAAAGAATTAGTAATATGTGTCTAAAAGAATAACAAGTTATGTACCTTCAAAGTAAGCTAGGGAAACATAAAAGCCCACACAAGGTCAGCCACTCCTAAGTTAGCTAATCAAAGACAAATTGGGATTTCCCTGAAGCCATATCCCATGGAAATTTACCAAACAGCTTTCTCTTTCCTACTGTGAACACTGAAAGCCTGTGACTCCTAGGGCTTTATCCAGCTTACAAAATTTTAGATTCTGACTTTTTCAATCATATTAAATCTAACATGTATCTGAAGTTTTTATCATTGGAAACATTCTCCCATGGAGATTTAATCTTTCTCTTTGATGAAACTCCATTGGGATTCATGAAGGTCTTACTTCTTACAAGTCTACCTTCTGGTTATTTTGTTAAGGACTTATGAGCAAATCAGATATTAAGAATCATTGGCCTACAGAACGAAGTTGAAAACTCTTTGGTTGTATAAAAAATAGATAGCACTACAAAAATGGTAGGTAGGAAAGAAAACTAAAAGGACAATACTGAATGAAGAGGAGTCTAAGTTCCATATAAGATGCTAAATATTCATACCCTTTCTATAAAAATTAAGCCAAAGAAGATTCCTCTACCCCTCATGGGTAATTATTAAGGATGTATACGATTTAAAATATATTTTAATTACAAATAAAACAGTTTTGTTGAAAAAAACACATTATTTAGATTTGAATAAAACATAAAGTGACCATCCCTAGCCACTTCCTTTTCCACTACCCAAAGTATCTACTCCTAACAGGAAGATATGTCTCCTAATCCTTTCCTACTTTGGAAATATAGGATACCAAATATTCCGTGTACTCCTCTACATTTCTCAGCCTCTTTGTGGTTAAGTTCATTTGACTAATTATGTCCGTGAAATGTGAAAAGTGAAATGTATCCCTTCCAAGTGATGACAGTGCAAAGCAGCTGTATAATTCTTCACTTGCTCTTTTTCTCTTGCTGGAACAACCAGTTGACCTTTGTTCAGGTAGCAGGAGAGAGGATTGAAGTGTTCATGATCACTGAGTCACTGGGGATGACAGATGCCCACTGGAGTTGTCTAGATCCACAAAGAACTCACAAGAATGAGCCATAAATTCTTGTTGCCTTAAATCACTAAGACTTAAAAATTGTATATTACAAGAATAGCCCTCTCTATCCTGACTAAAATGCTCATGCATATAACATACCTATAAAGACTGACAAATAAGAGTAAATAAAAATACTTTCTCTTTTGTTTCTCCAAAAGTGGGATACTAGTATGAATAATAACTTACATTTTTCATAAATAAGAGCATCCTTTGGTTTTCCCAGGAGAATTTAAGATCTTTAATATTAACAAAGCATGTAATAAACAGCAAAGGTTCAGATCAAGTATTTAATAATGGATGCATATTTATAACTACCCTGTAAAATTTATTCAGTCATAGGATGCTTGGTTATAATATTGATAATCAAGGCTTGTTTTATAGTTTCTATAATTGATTATATTAAAATAAGCTTTGTAACTCACAGTATCATTCAAGCTTATTTGAAAGACTTGTTTTCCCCATTTAAGGTCTCCTTTAACATGTAATTCTAGCACTCTTTTTATGCAGAAAAAGCAGGCACTTTCAAAACAATTTTTTTCTGTTCATGCTAGAGTGAGTTCTGCTCCCAGATAATCTAGTATATTCAGGCAGGGGGAAAAATGAGAAAGTGCCAAAAAAGAGAGTCCCATACATAAGAAGAAAACCCTAAATTTTAAAAATCTAATCACTACATCAAGATTAAGTACTCATTGATTCATATTTTAGGTAATATAATCACAAGAAGGACACCAACGACAATTTCTATTCCTAAATCTTAGGCTGTCAGTATGGTGAGAACCTAAAGACTGTGTTAGGTGAAATGTGAACGGATCTTATCCAGTTCCATGAGAATGCTTGATAGGTCTCTCTCCAGAAAACTGCTAGCTTTAAGGTTATTTGGGCTAGCCCAGTAGCTTATTTGTTTTTCCACACAAGTGGTTCTTTTGAAGGAAAAGTAAAGAGCAAAACTCACAGCCAAAGTCACCCGATCAACCAGTTTGGTTAAGTGGCAGCCTTTATACCTGCCATTCAAGTGACTTCAACAAACATCATTATAATTGCTAGTATGAACTTGACCTTTGAAAAAAAAGGCAGCGTGAGGATTATCTTGTGTATTGTTTAATAAACTCTGTATCGTCAAGCCACCCAGACTTTAAAGCAGCAGGATGTTACAGTGTTGTTTTCATATCCTGTTTTAAAGATGATCAAACATTTCTCAGAGCCAACCCAGAGATTTCTCTTTCTTTGGCACATTACATCCCAAGAACAATTACTTCATTCCAGATGACTATATTTTATAGCTCTTATCTGTTCCACAAGTTTGGAATGGGTTACAGTTCTGCCAACACAAAACATTTTACTTTCTCTAGATTCATACAAAAGAAATTTTGGTCAGCTCTGCCAAATTTGTACACTTTCTAAAAACTTCCTAAATAGGAAAGTCTTATTAAAGGAGATAAAGGAAAAAGAGACACACAAAACCCAAAGTTTTAGTTTGGGGAAGAAAGACTGAGGGAGGATCTAAAGTGTAAACCAACCGTATTTATTTATAACAGAGTGATTCTTTCACTGAACTCACCTGAGGAAATTCACATGTTCCAGCAGGAACAGTCAATTGTGTGAACTGACAGCAGGCTTCAGTCTATTTCCCAGTCAGGACTAAGACCCTTTTGTTAGAACAAAGGACACACTTTCTTCATTGCTTTATAAACACACCATGACTACAAAGTTCTACCAAGTACAATTTACAAAAGAGAACCATGAAGAATCACATTGCATTGTACTTGACTTACTTTAATATCTCTGGCATAGAATTGGTCATTCTTATAATGTGATTAGTCTCCAGTGTTACATTGTAAGAAGGAGTAAGGGCCAGTTTCTTGAAGAAGTGAGGAAACCATCACTCTTCAAACTATGGCTTAGATTACGGTGCATTGGCATCAGCTGAGAGCTTGTTAGAAATGCAGAATCCCAGGCCTGAGACCAGACCTATTAAATTGGAATCTGCATTGCAACAAGAACATGAGGTGATTTACAAATCGTATTAGTTTGAGAAGCATAGGACTAAACAACTTCATGCTGATTTCTCCATAGCAGACCTCTTTGTGTTCATTGGATCAATAGTTTAGGTTCTCCTAGAAGACTGCTCCTAAGTACATTAATTAACTCAATCAAGACACAAGCACTCGCTATATGCCAGACACTCTTCTAGGCTCTGCTCAAAACACACAAGTCTTTCCTACAGTAGACCAAAAAGCTTAAATGCTAGTGTCCTTAAGCAAATAAAGCGCAAGATTTCGATAGAAAACTTTGATGCTTCATTGTTGTTAATTTTTTGGTGAAGCCCCATTATTTAAACAATTGGTGGAGCCTTGATTCCAATAATTACTTATTGATGATCTATGTATCAGACTAAATCTTTGCTCTTTATCTGTTCAGAATGGGTAAAATTGTAGTATTACCTAAATAACCATGAATATATCAATATTTTACATAGAGTAATCATATTCTTTGTATATCTATTTCCAGGTTAATCCCTGGGGTAGAAGCATTAAAACATTTAATCAATCCCAGAGAACTAAATAAGAAAATAATTGCAAAATTATACTTCATAGAGGAAATGATTAATTCTAGGGGAAAACATGTAGCTATATAAATTGTGAGTTAACTTATTTGTCACCTTTAAACATTGGTCTTACATTTCTAAAAGTAAAAGGTTTTACATAGGGTTTTACACAGTTAAACTTGTAAGAAAAAATAGAACAAATCAGTGATGCCAGTCGTTTATTAACCTTAACTACATGGTACACAGAATTTATATGACATTGTTGATATTTCAGTTAGTATTTAAGTATTCAGTAATGAGCTAATTCATTCATAATTCCCAGTGTCTAACTTTAAGAATAATAATAATAGTATATACTGGAAAATGAAGATAAATTGTTCTTCCTTTATACACACACACACACACACACACACAAATGTACACATACATACAGTATTCTGGGTCAGTATATTGGTGATTGTGTTGGTAATGAAGGGAAGAATTGGATGTTACCAAATTGTGACTCCTAGATAAATGTACTATATATGAATAAGAGTTTCTGGAAGAGCCTCTCTCCTCATATCTGCTAGAGATGCCCATGGATCTTTCTTTTATTCCTGCTATTGGATATTGAGGAATCCTACTTTGTTTCAGGAACTCTACACATTTTCAATTTCAACAGACCTTGCATGGGTAAGATTTTAAATAGATACATTGTCATCTAATTTGTAAACTACTCCTTTAGACTTGGTTACTAACAACATTTGCAAAATTTGGGGATAGTGGCATGAAGAAGACCATGGTTGAATTTGGTGGTAGTATGCTTGTGTATCAGGTTTGGTGATAAAAGTAAAGAAGTTCCACAAATTTAGGAAAACACTGTCCTCTGTAGCCATGGTAACAAATAACTACTAAGCTTCTACAGATGATGCCAACTTCTGTACTTCTGAATATTTACCAATTCCTGAACTCCATGCTTTCCCCAAATCCCATATAAGATCCATCCTCTATTCTTCTCAGAGAGACTGTGCCTGACCAGCATAGCTCTCACACAATAAATTCAGTTTTGTGCTTTTTATTTAAGGTACTGTGTGATGGCATCAGCATCTTTTGTCAGTAGATAGCATACCTGGGTAAAAAGAGAAAGGCATACTAACTGCTCAGTGCCTTCCTGCAACAGGATCCTGTAAAGCTGTCTAACTAAAAGATGGGCTTCTTCCCAAAGTGTGTGACCTCTGTGTCAGGCATTTCCTGGGACTTGTTAGAAAGGCAAATTACTGAGTCGTTCCCAGACTTACTGGACTTCTCTTTAACAATCTCTGCAGGTGATTCTCATACATGCTAAAGTTAAGTACTGATAAGATGTACAAAACCTACGTATTATCAAGCCAAAATTCAAATTGTTATCTTACCACCTCCTAAATATTTGACCTTGGATAATTTGCTGGACTATTCTGTGCTTCATCTGCCTGTACTATTTGAGGATAATATTGTACTTAACATCAAATGTAATTATAAGGATTAAATGACATAATGATTTTTAAATACTTAACCTGGCGTGTCTTAACAGCTGCATATTTGCCACTTACATTTATTATATTTATTCTTACTATTAGTTATTAAAACCATTCGTACATAACTTTATAAATTCAGATAACATATTCAAGTTTATGCAAATTATTTACAAGGAAAATAGATATCATTTTTTATAGCTACTTATTCTGATTGGTAATCAGCCGCAGTGTAATTTAGGAAATCATTTAAACAGCTGAAACTGTTTGCTAATAACAAAAAATAAAAATGAACAAAAAGTAAACTATCTTGACCTAAGATTACTAAGCCCTGGCAAGGTAGACCAAATTATCCATGATGAAGGATCAGTTTTTATTTCATTTTTTTTTTCCCAGTCTGTCTTGAGCTGATGTAACTAGGAAGCTGAAGCTGCAAGTGACCCACAGAGAAGTTAAGACAGAAACTAGTAAATAACCTGTTCAATGAGACAAGTTCACTCATCTTGTGTTTGTGTGTTAAATTACCTTGCAAGTTTCTAAACTCTCACACTCAGTTTTTGTAATAATTTCATCAGAAATTAGAAACGAAGAGTTCATAGATCACAATTTGAAGTAGCAGTAAAATAGAAAATAAGGATCGCTGATGTCAGACACAAAGCTTTCTCCCTTTTCCATGTTGCCAGCTAATCTGCACATACTTAGCTTTAATTCAAAATTATGCAAAAATGAATAAATATTTAAAATTATTAACAAAAATATTACACTACTCTTCATATAATGAGTATTTGAATGCCAAAATTTCTATTGAAATGAATTATTTACAGATTTCTGAACATAAATATGCCACACCTACTATAAAGTATTAGGTTTAGGAAGCTGAGATACTTATTTCAGGACCCTTGAAAAAGGTGCAAATAAATTGCACAGTAGTAAATACAAAAAAGCCTGCAGGCAATGATACTTTTAATAAACTAGAGGTAGGTCCTCATAACCTTCCTTTTCTAGCTATCCATGACTTTGACAATTTATTGACTTCTGAAATATTCATTCTTTAAGAAGTTTTTTCTAATATGTCAATAAATGTATCTTGAAAATTTGAATGTAGGAGTGGTAAAATCAGTTTCATATGAGAATGTATTCAACTTACCAAAAATATAAAATCGTGATTATAATTATTAATTGTAATTTAGTTGTAACCTATAATAGCATACATTTAATTGATATTAATTATTGACTAATTATAGTATCATGTTATATAATATATTGTTATAACAAATAACTATATTAAAAAGTATTAGAAGTTATAAAGTGGTAGAGCAAATTCTGTATATCTGTATATTCTGTATATCTGGTAATTATGGGAAGAGTGAGCTTGCTTATCCATATTTGGCAAAGAATGACAATAGAGATGTAATTATTAGCCTCAATATTCAGTGTAATTGCCACCCCTATATGAATGTTCATGACTCTTCAAACATTCTCTCCTTCTCCTACAGTCCTTTACTTTTTCCCACATATCCTTCCTAATCCTCAATAGAAAAAGACCCTAAGAATATATTTTCTTTTCTTTTTTGTGTCATCCTTTCCCCTGTCCGTAATGACATGATTAGAACATTTTCAGCCTCTCTTTATCCCCCTCATGCCCACCTCCATCTCCTAGGTTTTGCTGGAATAACTGAGTGATTATTTGAATTGTTTTGAAATAAGTCCCTTAGATTGTGAAATTCCTCATATCCTCATTTATTAAACTTACATAAATTAAATGTCATTACTCACCACTGTTCTCTCTTCTTTCATCTTGTCTCTCTTATGATTAATTTGTCTTTTTATGGCCTTTCCTCAAGTATTTTCCTTAGGTAGTATAGTTGCATAGCAAACCATTCCAGTTTGTGTATGTCACTCTCTCTATATATGTTGTGTTTTTTTTAAAAGGCATCAACAGGATAATAAACAAGAAAATGATGGACTGAATATAGGAGTTGTTGCATGCTGTTTGTTTTCCTGAGTGTATTAAATGATCTATTGTCTACTAGCTTCCAGTGTCAAAAAATAAAGCCTATATCAGTGTGATTATTTTTCCTTTGTGAGGAACTTGTTCTTCCAAGCTATAAACATAAACTTTTTTCTTTATCCTTGGAGTTCACACATTTTATAAGGATTTACTTTGTTGCATATATCTTCTTCTTAAATCAGCCTGAAACTTAGTCAGCCCTTTTAATTTCTGAACCCAAATCTTCTCTCAGTTCAGGAAAATTTATTTCTAGAAGTTGTTTAGTAATTACCTCTCTCGCATTTACCATTGTTTTCCTCCTTTAAATCACCTTTTGGCTGTTCTTTTTCTTAGAGCTATTCTCACAGTTTCTTTTTTCTTCATGATTTCTCTTCCTCTTTCTTTTCTGTGCTTTGAGGCATTTCTTGTGCTTAATTCACTCAGTCATAAATTCTAATTTCAATAGTAACTGTTTTCCCTTCTAAAACATCTATTTAATGTTAGTTCCAAAACCAAGAATGTGGTGTGTGTGTGTGTTTGATTTGAACATCTTTCAATATATTCTTTTTTCCTTCCTCCCCCTGCTCTTCCTTCCTTATTTTTAAAAATTCAGTAGCTCATTTTTCCCTGGGCATGTATCCTGAATTGCAACCTGATCTTTTTCTTTCTCACTGCTATGGCCCCTTAAATGGGTAGTTATTTTCTTAAGCGGCACATGCAGCTGAGTTCTGGTGGCTGAAATTTATTTAGGACAGAGACTCTCTAGAGGATGAAAGTCAAAAGGGTTATCTCACTTCGTCTTCTTGTCTTGAATGGCAGGCTAACAGCCTCTTCTTGATATACCCAGAAAGGTCACTCTGTTTTCTTTTTTTTCTGCGGTCTCCTAGTCTGAGAATCAGGGAAGACTCAGCGAATATCTGGTTCTATCCTGGTCTGCAGTGGGTCAAGTTGACTAGGGTTACTTAAAATAAATGATTATATACCTTCTTTTGTGAAATAGTTTATACATTCCCAAACACCAAGATCTTCCCAGGATTTGCCACTCATCTGCGCATTCCTCTTTTTTTTTTTTTTTTTTTTGATGGAGTCTCACTCTGTTGCCAGGCTGGAGTGCAGTGGCGCAATCTCAGCTCACTGCAACCTCCTTCTTCCGGGTTCAAGAGATTCTCCTGCCTCAGCCTCCCAAGTAGCTGATACTACAGGCATGTGCCACCACACCCAGCTAGTCACTCTTTAATTAAGTGACTAGCCCACATGGGAAGAACCTAAGAATCAGGGATTTCATCCACCCCCGGTCACATTGAAGCTTTAGTAGCTACCAGGCTCAGAAGCAGCAAATAGTTTGTAATTGAGAAATTGGGGATGGAGGAGGTAGTCTTTAGGTTGCTCCTTTTTTTCTTGTTGCTGTTTAACTTTCGTTTTTTTCTTGTTTTCTTGTTTTTTTTTTGGTCTTTCATATGCTCATAGAAGACCTCTCCTTTTCCCAGGACAAATCATGCCTAATATAAATTAGTCAGGGTGATATCGATCCTCTTACCAGTGTCTGACTGAGGTTTGCAAAGGTGGCTTCAGTCCTGAGGCAGGAAATCTGTTTAGTGGCTTCTGGAAAACATTTTTTCAGGAGTAAGACTGAAAGATTAGGGATTTGTCTTAGAGTGGTAGAGGAAAATGTGCTCTTGATAGGAATAATAATCTATATCCCATTACTTTACATGTCTTTTTGGCAAAAGACATAAAATGTGTGAACTCATTTTACATGTCTCTTAATACTGGTGTTAGACTCTTATAGGATCTAACTTTAGAATAAGATCTAATGTGTAGACCATCAAATAGACAGTAGACAAATGAAGAAATGAGTGAATGAGTGAGTGAGTGCTTTCCTATTGGTCCCATGTAAATACCACGTTTAATTTCTATCAGTCTGAAAATATTGTTTGGCAGAAAGTAAAAGGGAACCTTTTTTTAATAGTGCTTTTTCCTTTGGGATCTGTTTAGGCTTCCTCCTTATTGACAATTAACTAAAAATCATTTGCAAACTTAAAACCAAAGTAAAACAGCGGGTTAAGTGCAATGGTGTTTCTTTCTCCTGTCTGTAGGTTCATTTAGTTATATTCCAGCCAGCACTTGCAGGCACAGCTAACAACGCTGCACAGCAGGAACCATGCACTTGCTGCCTGAGTTCTCACAGAGACAAGGGGAGGCAGCTCTGTTTTGCAATGCTTCTTCATTTGCTGTAAAGATCAAAAAGAAGCATGCAGCAATATCACACATTAAAGGCACAAAAAATCAGTAATTACGAGCTTTTGGCTTTCTACTGTCTTTGAGAATATGCACCTAAGATACTGAATATATAAAATATGGTGACTCAGTCAGCTATTCTTCAGTTAGTTCAGTAAGGGACAAGTACTCATTACAACATCCCGTCTCCTGCAAAATGTACTAGGTATGCTGTACAAAGATTTTACTGTGCTTCTTTCCAAACTATTACACAACCTTGTAAGGTTTGTTTGTTTGTTTGTTTTTACATGTTCTCTTTGCTCACTATCTCAAGGAATTTCATCTTTTTAGTGCACTGCCACAAACTTTTGGAACACAAAAGCATGTAGAACAAGCTCATTCAACCTGATCTCAGGCAGGCCCTCACTACCAACACCACACTGTCCTCCTGACATCACCTTCCCTGGGCTCCCTCAAAAACAGGTCTAAATACCTGCTCACAAATCATCAACAACACGGGGCCCACTACAGAGCGATTTACACAACAGATAACAGTCTGTTTCTTATTTCACTAGAGGTAAACAGGAGTTAGTTTTACTCTCCCAGCCAATCTGTAGTCACTCAATCAGTTACCAATATTCCATATTTAGCTGTGTAGCCTGTGGTTCAACTTTAAGTTACAGTGAATCATAGGACTTGAACATTGGGCTGGGGATTTGCCTTAAGTAGAGACAAGAATAGGCAAAGCTCAAGTGTGTGTGAGCAGTTTAAAAGCCTAGAAGATGTTTTAAATTGTATGACTTCTCTTCTCCCTTGCACATCGCTTACAAGAAAGGCGTTTTGATTTAGGGGAAAAGACTTAGAAGTCATAACTAGGAAAAGGAGATCCAATTCTATATTGGCCGCTAATTAATCACTTGTGTATGTTTAAGTTACTTAAAGGTTCTGGGCCTCCCTTTCTTTCATTGTAGAATGAGGGTATCAGATTTCTGAAGTCCCTTTCAGCTACAACCTTCAATCAAAGTAGCTGCATCTTCCTGTCTCCATTTCTCCCAGGTTGTGTCTTGAGTTTTGGTATCTTCTTTTGTCCTTCCCTTTACTCAAGGTTGCTCTTTAACTTCGAATCTCCTGCACATAAATGTGAGAGAAATTGGGAAAGAGAAACAGAATCTCCAGAGAAACAGCCTTGTCTCCACACCAAACATTAATGTAAGATACAAAGAAATGTCTTTGCCTTTGTGATTTCCCTATTAAAAAATAGGACAAAACACACACACACACACACACACACAAACACACACACACACACACAAACACAAAGGCTTTCAATTTTGCTCTAGGGTATTCTAATATTTTTCACAGATTTAGAGAGACCAGCAATATTTATAAGAGGTTTGGACTTTTTTCCTCTGAAAAAATCTAATAAAATACCCAAGGCCAATTTTATTTTTTCCCAGCAGGCTTTTATAAAACAGGGTCAGCACCTCACATGAGTACACATGCATAAACCAGGAAACAAACCACAAGTTTACACAGATATCTGGTGATTTCCATCCTTTCCTGAGTTATTTGTTTAACTCAAATCACAACATGCGGTCATTTGGCTTTGTTTGACTTTATAATTATTGCAACTCTAAGAACTGGGTACAAACACTTATGACAAAAATCCTCAATTTCTGTGGCTAATGTCAAAAGTTTTGTCCCCATTTCTCTGTCTAAATATAGTTTTAAAGGTCTCTCTACCCAAATAGTTACATAGTTTCTGCATAACATTGACAACAGTATCTTAAACTGCCAAAAGTATCTATAAAGAAATACTAAATAAGTATCCAATCCAAATTCTCTAATATTATCTCTAGTGCCTGTGGTAGTCGCTTTAAATGGTGCAGATGACCCGAAGAGTTATGTACACTAAACAGTTCGACAGTGACTTGTCAAACTGCCTGGCTATGGACTCACTTGGCCTATCAAAGAAATAAAAGTTTGTGCTTTTTATTGCTGTCTCTGTCAGATTCCTCTTACAAACACACATTATTCTTGAGCACAACCTCTCAGAGTGTCTTGTGCACACCACTTTTGAGCAGCTGTACCCTGATCTTCACCTATGATCTATCTTTTTTTTTTTTTTTTTTTTTTTAAGGTTATAGAAAATTTTTTTTTTTTATTTATTTATTTATTTATTTATTTTTTTATTATACTTTAGGGTTTTAGGGTACATGTGCACAATGTGCAGGTTTGTTACATATGTATCTATGTGCCATGTTGATTTCCTGCACCCATTAATTTGTCATTTAGCATTAGGTGTATCTCCTAATGCTGTCCCTCCCCCCTCCCCCCACCCCACAACAGTCCCCGGAGCGTGATGTTCCCCTTCCTGTGTCCGTGAGTTCTCATTGTTCAATTCCCACCTATGAGTGAGAACATGCGGTGTTTGGTTTTTTGTCCTTGCGATAGTTTACTGAGAATGATGTTTTCCAGTTTCATCCATGTCCCTACAAAGGACGCGAACTCATCATTTTTTATGGCTACATAGTATTCCATGGTGTATATGTGCCACATTTTCTTAATCCAGTCTATCGTTGTTGGACATTTGGGTTGGTTCCAACTCTTTGCTATTGTGAATAGTGCCGCAATAAACATACGTGTGCATGTGTCTTTATAGCAGCATGATTTATAGTCCTTTGGGTATATACCCAGTAATGGGATGGCTGGGTCAAATGGTATTTCTAGTTCGAGATCCCTGAGGAATCGCCACACTGACTTCCACAATGGTTGAACTAGTTTACAGTCCCATCAACAGTGTAAAAGTGTTCCTATTTCTCCACATCCTCTCCAGCACCTGTTGTTTCCTGATTTTTTAATGATGGCCATTCTAACTGGTGTGAGATGGTATCTCACTGTGGTTTTGATTTGCATTTCTCTGATGGCCAGTGATGATGAGCATTTCTTCATGTGTTTTTTGGCTGCATAAATGTCTTCTTTTGAGAAGTGTCTGTTCATGTCCTCTGCCCACTTTTTGATGGGGTTGTTTGTTTTTTTCTTGTAAATTTGTTTGAGTTCATTGTAGATTCTGGATATTAGCCCTTTGTCAGATGAGTAGGTTGCAAAAATTTTCTCCCATTGTATAGGTTGCCTGTTCACTCTGATGATAGTTTCTTTTGCTGTGCAGAAGCTCTTTAGTTTAATGAGATCCCATTTGTCGATTTTGGCTTTTGTTGCCATTGCTTTTGGTGTTTTAGACATGAAGTCCTTGCCCACGCCTATGTCCTGAATGGTATTGCCTAGGTTTTCTTGTAGGATTTTAATGGTTTTAGGTCTAACATATAAGTCTTTAATCCATCTTGAATTAATTTTTGTATAAGGTGTAAGGAAGGGATCCAGTTCAAAGCAGTGTGTAGAGGGAAATTTATAGCACTAAATGCCCACAAGAGAAAGCAGGAAAGATCCAAAATTGACACCCTAACATCACAATTAAAAGAACTAGAAAAGCAAGAGCAAACACATTCAAAAGCTAGCAGAAGGCTAGAAATAACTAAAATCAGAGCAGAACTGAAGGAAATAGAGACACAAAAAACCCTTCAAAAAATTAATGAATCCAAGAGCTGGTTTTTTGAAAAGATCAACAAAATTGATGGACCGCTAGCAAGACTAATAAAGAAGAAAAGAGAGAAGAATCAAATAGATGCAATAAAAAACGAAAAAGGGGATATCACCACCGATCCCACAGAAATACAATCTACCATCAGAGAATACTACAAACACCTCTATGCAAATAAGCTAGAAAATCTGGAAGAAATGGATAAATTCCTCGACAAATACACCCTCCCAAGACTAAACCAGGAAGAAGTTGAATCTCTGAATAGACCAATAACAGGTTCTGAAATTGTGGCAATAATCAATAGCTTACCAACCAAAAAGAGTCCAGGACCTGATGGATTCACAGCTGAATTCTACCAGAGGTACAAGGAGGAACTGGTACCATTCCTTCTGAAACTATTCCAATCGATAGAAAAAGAGGGAATCCTCCCTAACACATTTTACGAAGCCAGCATCGTCCTGATACCAAAACCTGACAGAGACATAACCAAAAAAGAGAATTTCAGACCAATATCCTTGATGAACATTGATGCAAAAATCCTCAATAAAATACTGGCAAACCGAATCCAGTAGCACATCAAAAAGCTTATCCACCATGATCAAGTGGGCTTCATCCCTGGGATGCAAGGCTGGTTCAACATACGCAAATCAATAAATGTAATCCAGCATATAAACAGAACCAAAGACAAAAACCACATGATTATCTCAATAGATGCAGAAAAGGCCTTTGACAAAATTCAACAACCCTTCATGCTAAAAACTCTCAATAAATTAGGTATTGATGGGACGTATCTCAAAATAATAAGAGCTATCTACAACAAACCCACAGCCAATATCATACTGAATGGGCAAAAACTGGAAGCATTCCCTCTGAAAACTGGCACAAGACAGGGATGCCCTCTCTCACCGCTACTATTCAACATAGTGCTGGAAGTTCTGGCCAGAGCAATCAGGCAGGAGAAGGAAATAAAGGGTATTCAATTAGGAAAAGAGGAAGTCAAATTGTCCCTGTTTGCAGATGACATGATTGTATATCTAGAAAACCCCATTGTCTCAGCCCAAAATCTCCTTAAGCTGATTAGCAACTTCAGCAAAGTCTCAGGATACAAAATTAATGTACAAAAATCACAAGCATTCTTGTACACCAATAACAGACAAACAGAGAGCCAAATCATGAGTGAACTCCCATTCACAATTGCTTCAAAGAGAATAAAATACCTAGGAATCCAACTTACAAGGGATGTGAAGGACCTCTTCAAGGAGAACTACAAACCACTGCTCAATGAAATAAAAGAGGATACAAACAAATGGAAGAACATTCCATGCTCATGGGTTGGAAGAATCAATTTCGTGAAAATGGCCATACTGCCCAAGGTAATTTATAGATTCAATGCCATCCCCATCAAGCTACCAATGACTTTCTTCACAGAATTGGAAAAAACTACTTTAAAGTTCATATGGAACCAAAAAAGAGCCCGCATCGCCAAGTCAATCCTAAGCCAAAAGAACAAAGCTGGAGGCATCACGCTACCTGACTTTAAACTATACTACAAGGCTACAGTAACCAAAACAGCATGGTACTGGTACCACAACAGAGACATAGATCAATGGAACAGAACAGAGCCCTCAGAAATGATGCCGCATAGCTACAACTATCTGATCTTTGACAAACCTGACAAAAACAAGAAATGGGGAAAGGATTCCCTATATAATAAATGGTGCTGGGAAAACTGGCTAGCCATATGTAGAAAGCTGCAACTGATCTCTCTATCTTAATAAATCCCCAAACATATATTGATAGCCTAGGTCTATGGACCCACAACTATTCTTAGTGCAATGAATATATTTAAAAAATAAGATGCATTCCCATGCCGTAGGAAATCAGAATCTATTTGGGAAGAAAAAATTCACATATACGAAACAATTGAAGAGTGATAGTTAAAATAATATATAGCCAATCCTCAATTATGTAGTTCAAACAGTAAATGTGTTGAGAATTTGGAAATGTGAGAGATCAATAAAGAGCTTTCAATAATCTTTTCATTGATCCTAAGGGATCCAAACTTGAAGTGCAGAAAAATTTCAATGTAGGTAGTTTTGTGTATTATTTAATGGTAAATAACTGTCTGACTTATTCATCTAGGTCATGTGAAATAGAATATTCAAATTCCATGCTTTTCCTTTACAGACCAGTTTCTCTTTTCTTTTCCTCTTCGCTTCTTCTCTTCCTCCCTTTCTCCCTCTCTTTCAGCTGACAGAAATTTGTCTAAGAATAGCTTAGTAATTTTGCTAGGTTGGATAATAACGGTAGCACATCCTTCCAGAAAAATAATTTTAAAACCTTAAATGCTTAAATTTTCTCATATTCAGATCACGTTTTACTTCATATACTTAAGGCCTTACTATTGCATAAAGAACAAGTTTCATAGCAAAAGCATTTTGAGGCATCTGTACCATGAGGTCTATATGTGAAATGTTAACAAAGCAAGGCAGTTTGAAAAGCCACATCTCTGGGAAATAGAAGGGCAGAGGAAAAGGTATCGGAGAGGGGAAAATAAAACAGCTTTAGATAAAAGATGAAGAGAGAGAAGATGGTGATTGAGAGCAAAGGTAGTACAAGAAAGTAATTTTACAAACAAACAAAAAACTAAGGATAACCTCCCAAATTGCACAACTTGAGATTGTGTAACTCCTTTAAGCTTAATTTATTTTATTCTGTTTCTTTCCCATTCTTATAAAAAATAATCATTGTTATCAGCAAGAAGGCAGATTATTCTGTTTTCATTTGTTTATTTCATATTTTGTTTGTGTTTTGTTTTGGTTTTATGCTCAATGAAGGGAATGATATCCACTAGGACTCTGGCATAGAGCAGTTGGTTAAGAGCTGTGATACATAAAATTACTAAAAGTGTTTTCGATGTTACAGAATAATTGAATGGAGATGAATAAACATATGCATACACTCCTCAAGGCCTTAATGTCAGTTAATTTCAAACACTTGCATATCAAAGCCAAATAAAGTGGCAGATATTTTTATTTCTTTTTTTTTATTATACTTTAAGTTTTAGGGTACACGTGCACAACGTACAGGCTAGTTACATATGTATCCATGTGCCATGTTGGTGTGCTGCACCCATTAACTCATCATTTAACATTAGGTATATCTCCTAATGCTGTCCCTCCCCCCTCCCCCCACCCCACAACAGGCCCTGGTGTGCGATGTTTCCCTTCCTGTGTCCACGTGTTCTCATTGTTCAATTCCCATCCATGAGTGAGAACATGTGGTGTTTGGTTTTTTGTCCTTGCGATAGTTTACTGAGAATGATGGTTTCCAGCTTCATCCATGTCCCTACAAAGGACATGAACTCATCATTTTTTATGGCTGCATAGTATTCCATGGTGTATATGTGCCACATTTTCTTAATCCAGTCTATCGTTGTTGGACATTTGGGTTGGTTCCAAGTTTTTGCTATTGTGAATAGTGCCGCAATAAACATACATGTGCATGTGTCTTTATAGCAGCATGATTTATAATCCTCTGGGTATATACCCAGTAATGAGATGGCTGGGTCGAACGGTATTTCTAGTTCTAGATCCCCGAGGGATCGCCACACTGACTTCCACAATGGTTGAACTAGTTTACAGTCCCACCAACAGTGTAAAAGTGTTCCTATTTCTCCACATCCTCTCCAGCACCTGTTGTTCCCTGAGTTTTTAATGATCGCCATTCTAAGTGGTATGAGATGGTATCTCATTGTGGTTTTGATTTGCATTTCTCTGATGGCCAGTGATGATGAGCATTTTTTCATATGTCTTTTGGCTGAATAAATATCTTCTTTTAGGAAATGTCTGTTCATATCCTTTGCCCACTTTTCGATGGGTTGTTTGTTTTTTTCTTGTAAATTTGTTTGAGTTTATTGTAGATTCTGGAAATTAGCCCTTTGTCAGATGAGTAGATTGCAAAATTTTTCTCCCATTCTAAAGTCAAATACTGACTTTCTGTTGACACCACAATTACTTGTGCTACAAAATGAGGAGTGCTTTTGCCCTTCCCTCTCTTTGAAAGTTTCATTCCAGGTATAGAGAAGCAAAAAATCTGAGAACTCTGCTTAATTATTTCTGTGTATTTACATTAAGAGTAATGAGTTATATTACCTTAGGCCTGGATACAGTAAAACCAGGTAAAATTTCATAGTGGGAGTCTGTTAGCACCTGACAAATTTGAAATTGATATTCAAAACATGCTGTTAAAGAAAATAATAAAAATAAAACAAAATAAAAAATAAAAGCAGAACTTGCTCTTTCAAAAGGAATGTGCCTACTGATAAATATAAAACCAACAATGAGGTATATCAGCTGGTCAGTGATTTAATATTTACATTCACAATATCTGCTAATATATTAAATCTCACCTAAAATTCAGTTTTAAGTAGCTCTTGGAACAGCATGCATCTAGTAATCAATATATATTTTTAATTATATTGCCTTAGAAGAAAAAGTTAAGGAGGTTTTCTAAATACACGTTTAAATACAGAAACTAGTCTTTGAAGAGAAGAAACTTTCACATATGTTGGAAGAAGTCTTATGAGCATTTCATTTTCAAGTTAAAATACAGACACCTATCTTACATTTCTATAGAAGAATCAAGGAGCCATCTGGGAAGCCACCTACATAAATGCTTTACACTGAAATATACCAAGAAAAAAAAGAATTGCAAAAGTTTTAATGTTAGATATTTTTCTTTTCCATCATTTCTGCCATCAGCATTAGCTTAGGGAGAAAGCCTTTAACTAGGATTGAAAATATCAAATGTTCTATTAGGTGACATTAAATGTAATGGAATATCAAGGTTGAATTAATTTTGTAACTTCCTTTATCACTTTGAAGATTGCTATCTCAATAACTGGCGTCAATAGTCAACACAAGAAGACTTGAATAATTGGTGATCAATCACAACAATTGGGTGACCTCATCCTTTCCAAACCTTGGAAACTTAGAGATCTTATTGAGAAAAAATAAATTGGAAAACACAGCTAGGTATGAGTTTAATTTGCCTGTTTAGAAGTACAGTCCAACCTTGCATTTCAAATTTTCATTATGCTATGCTAATAAGCACATGAGAATTTTATGGGCTTGATAGTTACTCATTTAGGAATGTTTGATATCACCGAAAAGTAATACATTTAACTACTAGTCAAATAACCTTATAAAATTCTCAGAGATAAGATTTCATAAAACTTCGACAGCACTAAGGGAAGAAAAAAATTATCTTAATGACTTTCCAAGACAGGCATCATATTTCCATGTGAAAGCTTCACATAGAAGATACTTTATATCAAAGAATCTAAATTAGGATGAGTGCATCTTGGAGCAGGAGCCCACCATTGAGGGGGGCTTCAACAAATTCTCTTCTCAAGACCAGCCCTCTATGAAAATAAAAATATTTACACATCTATTTAGTCAGTGACAAACAGAGAGGAAACCATCTGGCCATTTGAATCAGTGTAAATTGCCCAACCACTCTTGTGAAAAGAGAAAGCTAGTCAAATTAAATGCTTATTTTGTTTTGGAGCTAAACAATTGTCCTAAACTGTAATCATAAAATCCACATTTGCAGTATCAAATAAACAAAAGCAAATCAGTGAAGAAAACTTGTTTTTGTGTAGTAATTGGCAGGAGGATTAGCATTTCAGTGGATCCGATTTCCTAAACCTCCTCATTCCTGATAACAGCTTCAGTGGTGAGGTGACACACCAAAAAGCATAAATTATCTAAAGCTGGAGATAAGCAGAGGCCATTTGAGGGTTCTGAGTGCAATATAAATAGATGCAAAACAGTAGGAGAACCAGCCCAGTTCTAACTTCTTTGCTGTTGTTAGCTGTGATTTATCATCAGACAGTAAGGAAGACTCAGCCTTATCTGTGATAATTCAATGGCTTAATGGCAGTACCTTTATCTGGAGGTCATAATTAAGCTTGTTTGATCAGGCTGAGAACAAGCACCTATGCTGTGCTTTAGCCCTAACTATTGCTTTTGGTGTCAGGGTTATAACATAACAAGAACATCATTGGAAATGGCATTAGTAATTTTGTTCAAGCAAGTTATTACTTATCTATAAAACAAAATCCCCTAGATGGTAGGAGAACAATATGTTCCAGATTTAGAAACTTAAGTATAATATAGAGTTTACGAATACTAGGTAGCTCAGGTGCTTGGACCTTCAACCAATTTGAATATAAAACTGAAAATAAAGAAATACTGTAACATTATTTTCTGCTAATAAAAATGAATGATAGTAAAAGAGAAATAAACATTTATTTTACCCTACGATTGAAACATCTTAACTAATGCCAGTATTTCTTCAAAAGTAGTAAAAATTATAGGCACTGATTGAAATAGATATAATAAATCCTCATTAATCTGGAATTACTTGATGGAAATATTACTTAATATTAGGGAATATCTACTATTAAATATTTTTAATGAATTGCATTTCATTACTTTAAAATCTTAACATCATTTGAACTAGTTATGATATATTTCTATAAGGAGTTCAGGTAAAAATGTATCAAAATTTGTTTGGATTTAGCAGTACCGTTTGACCGTAAATAAGGAGTAATGTCACAACACACGGGAGAGTTTCTTCTTCAAGTTTTAAAGATATCACCTATGGCTATTTTACACACAATGCTCCTTTCTTAAAAATGTGCACAGGTCAATTTTATCTAGGCTAAATATAATTAGCTACGAATTATAAATTAAATTATTTTAAATTGATGATGGCTTTCAATATTTGATTTCACGTTTTTGTCACTGCTGATTATTTTATTATATTAAATAAAAAACTTCTTTATAAAGTATTTTCACATAAAACTGATTTGTTTTGACAGACACCTGGTCCTAACTCTCTTTATATGTAATATGAACTTATAAAAAATTTCTCTCCTACCAATGTTTAACAAGCTTCTATACACCCATACACCCATGGCAAACTCAGATGCTCTGAGTTCAAATCACAGTTCTGTCTCACAGTATGTAATCTTGGGCAAATTATTTAATCGCTGTAAAGTTTCAATTTCCTCTTCTGTAAAAGAAAGGTAGTTGGAACCTCTGATGGAAGTGTTCGGTGGCTTCAGTAAGAAAATTCAGGTGGGTATTTTGCACAATGCCTAGCACATCATAATTCACAATGAATGATATTTCGTAAATTAGTCCCCCTTCTCCTTCTCATATCCACCTAGCCAAGAACACGGGACCAATTTCTTTAAAAATAAGACAATAAGAACTTAGGAAAACTAGATGTTAAGACTGAGCACACAGATGAGATAGTCAAGACAATAGTCAAAAGTAACAAATCAACTATACTATCTATTCTATTGCTTAGTAACCTATTTCAAGAGCTTGAGGAGTTTTCCCTTGATGGTCACAGATATCCTATTTTTCCTGTAAATAATTACTTTTATAACCTTCTAGAGTAAATTATGTATACGAAATTTATATGTGCAGGATATGTTAATACACACGCATACATGTGGATAGAATTTAGCCTACTTTTTCAAACTAAATTTTATAGGGAATTGTCCATGTTCTTAATACAAAAGTTATTATTTATTATATATAATAGTTATATACACACATATATGTGTGTATGTATGTGTGTAGATATAAATCAGGAAGTTGTTTGAATGATATTATATGATTATTTGCTTTGAAAACTCCATTTTTGCCAGACTCCAAGTAAGAGTTCCAGTGTATAGTATCAGAGGGTTTAGTTATCTTTGTTCTTAGTAAAAAGCTTAAGTGTCATAAATGTATGCCTTTTTTATGTACACATTGTCAAACCTTGGGTACTGTACAAGACTGTGCTCCAGTGTTCCAAACGTTCTAAAGAACCAAATAATCTCCTTCAGGAAGAGGCCTGATCTCTGAAGCAGGAGCCCAGTTGCCATTGACTGAATGCTTGTGTTTGCCCAAAATTTATATATTGAAACCTAATCCCCAATGCAATTGTATTAGGAGATGGGCCTTGGGGAGACAAATAGCTTATGAGGGCTCCACTCTCATGAATGGGATTAATACCTTCATAAAAGAGGCCCGCGGGAGCTTATTTGACCCTTCAGCTCTGTGAGGACACATGGAAGGTGTCATCCATGCAGCAGAGAATCCTCTCCAGACACCCAATCTGGCAATTTGATCTTGGACTATTCAGGCTTTAGAACTGTGGGAAATAAATTTCTGCTTTTTATAAGCCACCCTATAGTTTTCTATTATACCAACCCAAATGGACTGACAGCAGTGTCATCCACAAAGATAGAGAAAAATCCCCACTCTTTTCCGAGATCAGAAGTATTTTGTTAAGCATTCTCTGATAGGTGTGATGTTTCTATTTTCCATCTCACTCCTTAATGATTGACCACGACAATCATATAGAAACAAGAGTTGAGAATACACAGCCACCTTCTGAGTTATGCCTTTTTTTTGTCCCCCAAGACAGAGGCTGAGTCAGGAATTTTTGAAAACAAAAGGAAGCAGGAGAGAGGTGAAAGGGAGATTCAGCTTGGACTGTAATCAGCATTTCAAGTATCACATTTATAATTTTAAGGTCATCTGTTCTACCTGCTGGTCTAAAAACCTGAATTTTGCTCTGCAAACCCTACCAAGTTACTATGCAACATGTTCTTGAACACTTCCAGTGATGTGTAGCTTTCAATCAAGTAAAGAAAGTCTTTCTTTCTTTGGATAGTATTGCTAAAAATTTTTCCAATTTTTTTCTGCAACTTCCATTTATTAGTACTGGTGTTCCCATAGGATTCACAATTTAATATTCTATCTAACATCCCTTTGAAAATTTGAAATTATATAGCATATCACACATGATATTTCTCTGATCAAGCCTAAATCATAGGCACAGTTTTGAAAGTCCATACCAAGTAAATCAGGATGCTGGGGAGCCAGATATTAGGATAAGTTAAAGATCTGCAGGTGATTCCCATGTTCAGAAATGTTTGAGAATCAGCGCCTAATAGTCTTGCCAACACATAATAGCATCAGATTTTATTATTTTTGCTAATCTGATAGGTGAAAAATGATATTGCATTGGCTTTTTAAAATTAAGGTGTCTAAATTAATACTAATTTTAAATTAATATTGTTAGGTAATATCTCAGATAAATTATTGAAAATTAGTTTTAATTTTTAAAAATTTTCATATGCTTGTCATTCTAATATTGTCTTCTGTGATTGCTTATTCATTTCATTTCACCATATTTTTGGCTTACTTTTAAAAAATTTATTGGAAATTCTACATTTTATTGATGTTGATTCTTTGTATTATTTATATTACTAACATTTTCTAGTTGTTAATTTAAAATTTTTATTTTAAATGAACTGCTTTGTTTGTTATTGTAAAATAAATCCAAATTTTTTTTATTGCTTATGCTCTCATGGCTTGTTTTAAAAATCCTTCCCTATTTCTAAAGAAAATTCACTTCTTCATGGTATTGTTGGCCAATTTATGAACATAATGTGATTCTCCATTTATCCAGCTCTTATATTGTGTCCTTTAATAGAATGTTAAATTAACTCTCAAACATTCATTGCACTTTGTCTGTTACATTATCTTTGGTTGTTGCTGGTATGGGGAGGTACTGCTGATTTGGGGCTACTTTTTTCAATCCAACAATCTTGCTGAAGTCTATTATTGGTTTTAAAAGCTTTTGTGTTTATCCTTTGTGTTTTTCTAGATAAATTACTAGATGATCTGGAAATAATGACAATGTTGTCTCTTCTATCCATACAGCTTATTATATTACTGTTACCAGGACTTTTATAATATAATGTGCAATACAGGCAACACCAATAATTCATGCCCTCTTCCAAACTTTGAAGATGATATTCCTAAACTTCCTTGTACATTTGCTTTAGGTTTTTGGGAGACAACTTTTATCAGGTTAAGGAATTTCCTGTCTATTCTTGGTTTGTGTGAGCTTTCATCCTAAATAAGTGTTGAAGCTTTTCAAATGACTTTTCTGTGTGTATGAAAAAGTATGTGATTTTTCCCCCCGTTAATGTGATGGAAAATACTGAGTGATATTCTTTTATTTAACTGTCCTTACACTTTCAAGGTAAAATTTACTCAATATACAATGAATTGTTTTGTTAGTACCCTGAACTTTTTGATCAGCTAATGTTAATTAAACATTTTATACCTATATTTATTTAAAATTTGCATATAATTTTGTTTTCCTAGTTTAAGGATTAAGGTAATACTTACATAGTTAAGTGAATCGGACACTTTGCCTAATTTAATATATTGATGTAATTTGCAGAAGTATGTTTGGAAAGAGAAATAGAATCGGTTCCTTGACATTTTGATAGTATTTATCTGTAATACCCTCTAGGCCTAGAACTATTTGAAGAGAATGCCTTTTTATTACACTCAAATTTCTTTATTGGTTATCAATCTTTTCAAATTTCTTACTTCCTTTTGAACCAACTTGGGCGTTTCATTATTTCCCTCAAATTTACCCACATTTTCAAGTTTATTGATGTGTAATTGTACATAATATTCTTTATGATTTTATATATCTCTTTTACCTAAGGTTATTTCTCCTTTTTATTCAATATTTGGTCTATTAAGTCTGTTTTATGAGGTGCTTAGCGTATTAAATCTGCTTCATGGGGCATTCCATGGAATTGTTAATGTCTTTCTCATGATATTGACCTTCTTTGTGAGGCTGATGATTCTTGATTATAGGCTAATGTTCTGCAACAGTGTTATCCTATCTTGGCTTTTGGCCAACACATAAATGGCACACTAAGGAACAGATTCACTTTTAAGATACTGGAATTCCTTTGCTTTGGCAGCTAGTTCTGAGGAACCCTGCAAAAAAGAAACCAGCTTTCATATGTTTTCTCCAAAGCCTTTGAAGTGTCCAGCAGACACTTGACCTGCAATGAATAATAGTAGCCTTGTCTGGCACGTCCTGGGTTGCTACTTGTCAAATAACGTTAGCATGGATCCACTGGCCACTAGACATGAGCAATTTCTTCTCCTCTCTTTCTTTTAATGGTGTCAGTGGTTAAAAGTGGAGGCTAGGATCCTTGTATGCAGCCAGGGAAAAGTTAAGCACAGAATGGGACCTTACTTAGACCCTGTCAAACCTGTTAGAAATCAACCAGAACCAAATTATCTGATATTGGCCAATGGATTCTGGACCAAAATGTCTAGCCTCAGTAAGAATAGAGGCACCTTATTACTTTTTTCTTTTTTCTTAATCAGTCTTCTGGTAAGTGTTTAGGGCTTTTATGCGGAAAATTCTTTTCTTTAGGATATACTCATAAATCTTTTTTAAACTGATAAACCATTCATTCACAATTGCTAAATTACTATTTATTTATTTTTTATGTATTTATTTATTTGAGAGGAGTCTCACTCTGGAATCCAGGCTGGAGTGCAGTGGCGTGATCTCGGCTCACTGCAAGCTCTGTCTCCCGGGTTCACGCCATTCTCCTGCCTCAGCCTCCCGAGTAGCTGGGACTACAGACGCCCGCCACCACGCCCGGCTAATTTTTTTTTTTGTATTTTTAGTAGAGACGGGGTTTCACCGTGTTAGCCAGGATGGTCTCGAATTCCTGACCTCGTGATCCGCCCGCCTCGGCCTCCCAAAGTGCTGGAATTACAGGCGTGAGCCACCGCGCCTGATCTACAATTTATTTTATAAACCCATTCCCTAAGACTGTGCTGCTCAGGTCATATTCCATTAAGTAGGACAAATTTAGGTGTTTACCTTTGCTACAGCATCCTAAAAATGCTTGCTAACTCTTTTTTATTCTACTTGAAATTCTGGGGTACATGTGCAGAACGTGCAGGCTTGTTACATAGGTATACACGTGCCATGGTGGTTTGCTGCACCCATCAAGCCGTTATCTACATTAGGTATTTCTCCTAATGCTATCCCTCCCCCAGCCCACCACCTTCCGAACAGAAAACCAAACACTGCTTGCTAACTTTCAAATATCTTTTCTTTATGGCAGAAGTTACACTTTCAGAATATAGTCTGTGCCAAATTGTATGTATATTTCCAAAACATCACCATTTCCATCATAGTATCAGCCTATGCCAAAAACTTAGCTCAGGAGAAAGCCTGAGCTTTCTTAGATGGTGTGTCCAGGAAACAGGTATAGTCATATTTCACAGAACTCTGACAGCATTAGCATGTAATATTTCAGAGTTTTGACATTTATAAAGAAATTCTGAGTCTGAACTTTGGGTCATTGCCTTCTATACCACTTCTTTCCTGGTTGCTCTACAAGAAAAACAGAAAATTTGATGTTGTAGAAAAATTCTTACAGGTCTTTATTTTGTCATATACTTATCACACTTTATATGCCCAAGTGTTTTAAAGTTTTTTTTCACTTGCATGTTTATGTTTATATTCATTATAGTATTTCCAAGTACATAGTTGCTTCTGAAAATTTACAGTCACCTCTGCATAGTGTTAGGGTGATAATTGGACATCATCAAGGACATGCAGCCTGGGAGGATCTTTAGAAAACCCCAAGCAGGTTTGACATGGTAGCTTCTCAGTTCACAGTCACAGGTGTGCACCAGAATTTATACTCCATGAAGCCAACAATTTTTGCCTGTTTTTGCTTTCACCTTTCTTTCTGCCACTTTAAACCTTGCCTATAACAGAGTAGACACTCAACAAATATTTGCTAATAAATAAAGCATCACTTTATTTTCTCTTAATTCAAATGACCTGTTCTGAAAGATACAGGTCTCTCTAGCAGGAGGAGATGACATCACTTTATTTTCTCTACTCACTTTATTTTCTCTAATTCCACTTAAATGCTGATTTCAAATGAGATGGTTGGAAATTTAGCCTCAGTCATGCTTAGCACTTCTCTGCTTCTGCATTTTTATCAAAGGGCTGAGATCTATGCAGAGCCAAGTCATAAGTTGTTTTCTCTGAACTAATATTTTTTAAATGTTTAAAATATGCACATGGTCACAATGGAACTCAACTAAAGCTGAATACTTGTCAAGTTCAAGTCTGGAAGATCTCTCTCTCTCTCTCTCTCTTCTCTGAGTGCATGAGAAGAACTTTAGTGGAGCCTGGAATTAATGGGATATAAAAAAATGGAGAAGTCTTGTACCTATACCCAAAGAGTGGGACAAAGAGGCCCTCTCCATGTAGATTGATATGGGGAGTAATTGCCTACACAATTACTGTAACAGGAATGTGCTTATCACACAGATGGTCACATATCTTTTTTTTTTCTATTTGACTATTTCTTTAAAATAGGAAGAATAAAGAAATTTATGTGGTTGTTAACTGTTTCTTAAAGTTGAAACATACAATCTTGACCCAGTGAAAGTCAAAGAAGGTGGTTTATGACAGCTCTTTTTTTTTTCATAGCAAAATTTAGAAAGGAACAAGAACAAAGTGCTCTGGCGCCTCTGAGAGAATAAAACATCCACAATTTACAAAATAAGTGCTTCAAGTGACCTATGAACAAACTGACAGCCTCTTTAAAAGATGATATAACTTGCTAAAAAAGACAGAAAAGTTCGAACTGTTCCGAAAGATACAGGTCTCTCTAGCAGAAGGAGATGACATTTTTGACACCAGCAACATCAAAGGCATTGCCCTGAGAAAGGACCAGTTAGTTTCTCTGGAACATATCTAAATTCAAGTGAAATAATTGATTCATATCAGAACTTTTATTTTACTTTCAGAAATGCTGATATTTCATGAGAAAAAATGAAAAAGGTAAAGGCAGGAATATGGTGGAGGTATTGCTGGGGACACAGAACTTGAGGGTGGTTTCTCTAAATATTTTCTTGAGAATATTTAAAAATGTTTTCACTGATGCTGATTCAGTTAATATGAGTAACAGGTAAATCCATTCTACATATTCCAATTTGGTAGAATGTTCATATTCAACGAATAAAAGAAGTGCCATTTGAAGAAGTATTAGCAGGAGGAAGTGGAGAGGAAGGAAGAGAAGGGGAAGAAGGAAAGAAAAATGAAGAGGAATAGGAGGTGACAAGAGAGAATACCATGATTACAATCAAGATTAGGGCCTGAATTCCCTTTGTAAATATTAAAAGTAGAAGATGAGCTCTTACTCTATTTTGAGGATCAATCTAGACAAATTAATTAAAATGATAATATAAAATAAAATTAATGAGTCTTCCACTTTTATATTGTTGGTTTAGATCTTTTCTTGTGAAATGATAGTAGAAAAGAAATTATGGTAATTATATTTGCTCGTATTGTTTAAAGAAGACTAATTGCAAATGGCAAAATTGCTTCTTTGTATAGGCAAATTAGACTTTTGAAGAAAATTTTAATCATGAGAGTATTATTTCATTATTCTTTTCAAACAATGAATTCATAATTTGGATTTGAGTCCTTGATTATTCTCCTGGTAGTCTGGCTTAAAGGATTCTTCTCCTGACCAAAATTCTGAAGATTGGTTATTCTTTTACATTAAATCCCTATAAGTAATATCAGTGCTTTTTAAAAATTATTTTATACTAGAAATACGTGCATGCATTTTTCTATAAAGGTTTTTGTTTTTGTTGTTGTTTTTAAGATGGAGTCTCACTCTGTTGCCCAAGCTGGAGTGCAATGGTGCAATCTCGGCTCACTGCAACCTGTGCCTCCCGGACTCAAGCAATTCTCACGCCTCAGCTTGTGGGTTCCTGGGATTACAGGTATCCACCACCATGCACAGCTAATTTTTTGTAGAGACGGGATTTTGCCATGTTGGCCAGGCTGGTCTTGAACTCCTGATCTCAAGCAATTGGCTCGCCTCTGTCTCCCAAATTGCTGGGATTACAGGTGTGAGCCACTGCGCCAGGCCTCTGTAAAAGATGTGATCCACAGGGAGGGGAACATCACACACCGAGTGCTGTCAGGGGGTGATGGGCTAGGGGAGGGACAGCATTAGGAGAAACACCTAATATAGATGACGGGTTGATTGGTGCAGCAAACCACCATGGCATGTGTATGCTTATGTAGCAAACCTGCACATTCTGCACATGTATCCCAGAACCTAAATAAAAATTTTTTTAAAGATGTGATCAATATAGAAGAAATGAGAAGAAGATATAAATGTCCCATTCACTTCTACCATACTGATTCCTTCTGACATCATCAGAGGTAATCACTACAAAATAATTAAGTACCACCTTCTAGCCCCTCTTCCTTTACTTTATTGCCTGCATATATGCGCAAACACACACACACAGATGTACATATGTCTTTTGGCTTTTTGCTTTTTTACACTATTAGGAAATACACTGTATTGTGGTGAGACTTTTCTATAGTTTTCTTGAGATCACTCCATATCGATATTTATAGGTTCACATTCTTACTGTTTATTGTTTTCTATAATTCATTGTATAGATGTACTAAAATTTACATAACCACTCTCCTAAAGTCACAATTTTTTTCTAGCTTCAATGATGCAAAGAGCATTTTTTTATACATATCTTTGGGAGCATATTATTTAGGTGTTAACATTCACAGAAAAGATAAACCAAAGATGGAGATTTTTTTGAGAACATGACTAAGTGTATTTTCTGTTTTTACCTTATGAGAAAATGTAGGTATTTTAAAGTGAATTATTTATATATATATATTTCAAAATATATTTATAATTATTTATATATATTTCAAAATATATTTATAAGTATTTATATATTTTGAACTCTCTTATTTCAAAAATACTATTATTAAATGTCAATAAGTTATGTGTTTTAAAATTAGTATACATACTACATTTAAAATTTAAATAATTTCATGTAATATAATATGTAAAGAGTGCCCCTACATCATTTTAAAACTAATAGAACACCAGATATTATCAAAGTTCAAATTATAGTACAGGTTGAGTATCTCTGATTCTGAAATCCAAAATCCAAAATACTAAAAAATTATGAACTTTCTGAGTGCTGACATGACTCCACTAGTGGAAAATTTCATACCTGATTTCATATGACAAATGCACACGATGATTAAAAATATTGCATAAAATTACCTTCAGGCTAATTGTATAAGTTGTATATGAAAAATAATGTATTTTACATTTAAATGTGTGTTCCATTCCTATGATATTTCATTATATATATGCAAATATTTTAAAAATCTGAAAAAAAATGTGAAATTTGAAACACATTTGGTCCAAAGCATTTTGGATAAGGGATACTCAACCTGTATTCTTATATTTTGTTTTAGTAATAGTGATAGCTAAGCACATATTCAGGAACAGGCTGAAAAGTAAATATTATGTTTTGAGCCAAGGAGTGGAGGATCAGAGTGATATTTATAAAGTTCCTATTATGTGACAAGTACAGAACTCTTAATCCTCATATAAACGGTTTGAGGTATATTTTTATCCTACGACATACCTGTGCCTGTGTTTCACTATTAAGTTTATTTTTATGTCAAGAGTCCCTGATAGATGAGGAGAAGATACATTTATATCAGCTAAAAAATTTTTTTAGGAAATTTTTTAAATTTCCTTCCAACTTGGTAATAATCCATTCAATCTAGATTCTTAGGGAGTGCTCATTCAGTCAGTCTTTTTATCTAGCCTCAAAGTAATACAGAAATACTGAGAAATGCCCTGCTGAAATCAAGGTGTACTTTGCACATAGAATTCTCCTGATTTTCTTGTATCTTAACTCAATGATAAAATGAAGCAAGGCTGTTAATATGACTAGTCTAATTGGGCATTTGTTAAGTAATTCCTTTTTCTTCTTTTAAGGACTCAAATCTAATCTCTAATTTTACCCAGGGTTGTCACCCAGGGTGCAGAGTTTCTGAATTCTGCTGCTGCCATTTTCTTTTGAACTTAAGAAGGAATATGGCATCTCCAGTCATCTGGCAGTTTCCCATTCCCTATGATACTTCAAAGAGCAAAGATAATACTTTTGCAATCACAATTACAAATAAAAGTACTTTGAGGGCAAGATATTTATCTGTTTTACTCCCTGCTGTATGAGCAAACATTTACAACAGTGCTGGCACTTGGTAGGCACTCAATAAATATTTACTGAATCAATACATGAATTGTTACACTAAACTGGGATTTAATTTGTTTCTGCCTAAATATATGAATTTAAAATATTTAAGTGCTGTCTTATCTTCATGCATAACATTTTTTTCTCTCCTAGCCTGAATTTAAATTCATGCTTAACCTGTTTTGCTATTTTAGTTTGAAGATTCTCTTTTACAGAAAAGAAATGACACAGATGTTATTACAACATGAAATCGTGTGAGGAAGCTTTTAGGAAAACAACTCTTCCTGAAAGAGTTTGCCTTCTCAGGTATTCTAAGCAAAGCTTTCTCAGCCCCATATCTACACATGACTGGTTACTCTGAGCAGACTTTTATCTCTGCTTAGTTCAGTAGTAGGGATCAAGCCAGGGCCATTTATTTCAGACTGTCAAGAAGGTGTAAATTTAAACCTTCCCCTGCAGACTCTTGTCTAACCTTTAAACTGGAGGGCTGTGGTGGCCCTGAGCACAGATGTAGCTCTCCCAGGTAGGGTGATCCTAGGGGAAAATATGCAATAGCTCTTCAAGGTCCCTTCCTTCTTGTCATGTCACACAGAGATGTTTCCTGTCATTTCAGATCTTCAGTCCTCTATAAATGCCTTTAGAACCATATACAAGGATTGGAAGTCATACAACCCACAACGACCTTCAGATTTTTAAAGCCAGAGATACCTTAATAATCAGGAAACCAGGACCAGACAGAAATGCTATTTGTCTAATTATGAGGGTGATGAACTCTATTACTTTTCTAGGTAGAAGATTATGACAAATATAAAAGAAAAATTAAAATATACATGTTCACAACCTTTTCTCTGTCTCACAAACACATGAATACACATATACATACATACAGCACTGTATCACATTTTAATTTTTACCCTTTTTGAAGGCAGAACTTTTAAGTCTACACCTATGAGGTTGGTGGAGAGAAAATTTGAAAGAAGACTAGAAAATCTCTATTGATTTCCATTAGAAAGGCAGATACATCAAACTATATAGATAGAAGAAAGAAAAGAAAAGGTGGGGAGAAAAAGAGACTACTTCTCAGCTGTGTCTGGGGATAGTTCCAGGGCAGAGTGAGTGCTAGGTGGCTGGAACCCAGCTGAGCTACATGAAGCTAGACTTGGAGAGATACGTGAGTTGTGAATGGAATTCCTCTCTGGTACCTTTTATGTCTCTCTCTTAAATGTTCAAAATGGTTTTAAATTCTCTTTTAAACACTGGATAATTTTTAGGTTTATATATTTTTGTTTGTTATGTTTGTTTTCTTAATCTAAGACAGATAAAAGACACTTTGCCTAGACTAGTTAGAGGTGGGTGTTGTTTTCTAACATTAAGAGAAAAAGCCAAAATTTCATTTCAAGCCAAAATGGAATAACAGAGGACAAACTTCTATATCTACTGAAACAAAACCGTTTTAAAAATAAGAAGAAATTTGAAACAATGGACTTCAAGACACTGAATGTCAGGCAAGAAAGAATGATGATCCCTGAAAGATGGGAAATAAACAAGGTTAGCCCTATAATTGCCTTAGCTTTTGGCTTCAGAGAGTTTCCAGGTTGTGATTCAGCAAGGGGGACGTGAAGGGACCTCTCAGACTTTCTGATTTGAACAGACAAAGCTGAGAGTCTTGGGAGACCAAGATGCTAGAGATTGTGGAAGACAGTGCTGGACAAGAGAGTGCTGCACAGACAGAGAACCCTGGAGGCTGGTGCTTCTTGATTATGCAGCCTAGTATAGCACATCTAAAAATGAGAAAGCTACCCAACACCAGGGAAAGAAATACCCAAAAAGGATTAAAGAGAACAGTTCTAGGAGCTCATCCAAGGCTGGGAACAGTGCCTACTCCTATCAATCAAACTGGATATTCTTATAATTCATGAGGCATTGGTTGCAGTGGTCAGAAGCGTTTTGTTTCAGTAATAGGGGAAAATTAGACTAAATACAGATCTGGTCCCTCTCAAAAATCTTAAAACCAAGAACTGAAAAAAATAGACTGTTCTCAGATAACTTAATTGTGTTCCAGAACAAAACTCAAAGATACTCATAGGAATACAAAAATATTCACAACCTTACCAAGAAAGTTCACAGTGTTTGGCATTCAATCAGAAAATGTGAGGAATGCAAAGAAACAGGATTATAGGCTGTATAATGAGAAAAAAATAATCAACTGAAAACAACCCAAAATTGCAATAGATGTTAGAAATAGCAGACAATGACATCGTAACAGCTATTACAACTGTAGTCCATATTTCTATTGTCTGTGTCTCTACTTAACATTTTGTAGTCCACAAACTTTAGTAGCGACATGGACAATAAAAAAAGACTCATGAAAATTTTAGATGTGAAAACTCTAATACCTGAAATTAAAAATATATCAGATCAGATTAACAGCAGATTAAACATTGCAGAAAAAAATGACTAGTGATCTGAGGACACCACAATAGGACCTATCCAAAATTAAACAAAGACAAAACATAATTTTTTAAAAAATGAATGCAGCATCAGTAAGCTGTGGGCAGCACCAAGCAGCCTAACACATGTGTACCTAAAAGAGGAAGATGGGGACAAGAAAATTTGAAGAGATAATGACTAACAATTTTCCAAATTTGATAGAAACTATTAACCCCCACAAAAATCCAAGCAGAAGAAAGATAAAGAAAATTACACCACGTCAACCATAATCAAATTGCTTAACGCCAGTGATAAAGAGAAAATCTTAAAAACGACCAGAGAAGAAAAGACATACCATAGACATAGTAACAAAGATGACTGAGACAATGCAGGTGAGAAGTAAAAGGAGCACCAGCTTTAAAGTAATGAAGGAAAAAGGCCTGTCCACCACCATTCAATATCCAGTGAAAACACATTTCAAAAATGAAGGAAAAATAAAGACTTTTTTTATACAAAAGCTGAAATAATTCATCACAAATAAATAGACCTGCAGTCCAAGAAAATTAAGGGCAGGCAAAAGAAAAATAACACCAGATGGAAATATCTTTCTTCAAAAGTAATAAAGAGCACCTGAAATTGTAACTATGAGAGAAAATATTAAGATTTCTGTTGTTTTAAATATGTTTAAAAGCTAACTCTTTAAACAAATATATTAATCACTGAGACCAGCTCAGTCGGGGAGACCCTAACCCAGCATCGCTAGAGGAATTAAAGACACACACACACAGAAATATAGAGGTGTGAAGTGGGAAATCAGGGGTCTCACAGCCTTCAGAGCTGAGAGCCCCGAACAGATATTTACCCACGTATTTATTAACAGCAAGCCAGTCATTAGCATTGTTTCTATAGATATTAGATTAACTAAAAGTATCCCTTATGGGAAATGAAGGGTTAGGCCGAATTAAAGATACAGGTTGGGCTAGTTAACTGCAGCAGGAACATGCCCTTAAGGCATAAATCGCTAATGCTATTGTTTGTGGCTTAAGAATGCCTTTAAACGGTTTTCTGCCCTGTGCAGGCCAGGTGTTCTTTGCCCTCATTCCCGTAGAACCACAACCTTCCAGCTTGGGTGTTATGGCCACTATGAATGTGTCACAGTGCTGCAGAGATTTTGTTTATAGCCAGTCTTGGGGCCAGTTTACGGCCAGATTTTGGGTGGCTTGTCTCCCTTCTTTGATTTGCAAAGAGATAAAAGCAAGGGCAGCTTTGTCACAGTGAGCCACTTCTTGCAGGAGTCGGATCTGCATCTGCAGACTATACAAAGACAAACAACATAGATTAAAAGCACAGTCATCATTGAAATCACAGAGCTTCCAAGTGTTTTTATCCATTTTATTGGGTTACTGGCTGCTAATTTGTCTGCAGGTCCTTTAAGCACTCTGGTTCCTGGCATTAAGGTCAGGTGTGCCTGGAATGCTTTAAATATTTGTTCTTTTAATTTTGCTGTATCCAAAAACAAGTTTGTAGAGTGTCCTTCTAGATGCTTTTTTATTCTTTCCCACATTTTGAGCATTTGATAGTTTCCACAAATCCTTGTTTAGCTCCTAGAGCGGGCCATATCATTTGAGGTTGAGGTGCCACTATACCACCATGGTTCCAGATAATAGGAACTTTTGCTATACTTCTTATCATTTCTACCATCTGATTGTTTTGTTCAGATGATCTGAACATAGTGTGGCCGTGGCACGCAGACAGAGAGGTGCAATTTAAGCTAAACATCCCCTTAGGGGACCAATTAATAACGATCCCATAGGAATCATTGTGCAGCACCTCTGCCTGTTCTGCAATGCAATCTTCCTAAACAAGTACGTTCGTTTTTTCTAACTGGGTCCAATCCTGTTTACAAATGCCTCAATTATAGGAGCAGATTTATTATGGTAAATACTGAGATCAGAAAGCATGTGTAACTGTGTCATAGAGTGATTGCACCCAGGCATTATTACCAGCCTTTATTGAAGGAATACTTACAGCAGTGGAGATAACCGCTATCATAGCTACCATTAAATTATTCATTGTGACTGGTTGTCCCACTTTCCTCATGTTTTCTTCCACCATCTGTGACAGCTTCTTGATCTGTCCCCAGGTGGGTGGGTGTGTTCGACGGGTGTTGCTCGTGACAGTTGGGGTCCTCCTCAGCATCAGCCTCGACATGGCTGCAACTGGGGGGTCCTCGGGATCCTCCCGGAGTCTCTTCCTCAGCATCTGACTCATGATAAGGTTTCAGGTGTCTTGATGATATCCAAATCGGCTGTTGATTTTTGCCTGGAGAAATACAAGCATAACCTCTACCCTAAGTTATTATTTTACGAGTTTCCCAACTTTTTGTTATTGGATCTTTTCATCAAATGATGCTAGATTCAATTGTGTATGGGCTGTCCTGTAATCCCTATTATTAATAATAATGTAATGTGGGGATTATAATGTATTTAAAAGTGAAATATATGATAATAGCACCAAGACTGGGAGGGGGGTAGTAAAGTATACTAATGTTAAGTTTTTTATAATAAATGTGAAATAGAAGTCGACAAGCTGATTCAAAAGTTCATATGGAAATGCAAATGACCTTGAATATCCAAAACACATTTGTAAAGAAAGAACAAAGTTGGAGTACTAACACTATCTAAGACAGTTATCAAGACAATGTATTGTCTCGGCATAGAGATAGACAAATAAATCAATAGAACTGAATGAATATTCAAGATACTGACTCATACAGATGGACAACTGAGCTTTGACAAAGGTTCAAAGAAATTGAGTGGAAAAGATGGTCTTTTCAAAAAATGGTATTGAAGTAACTATATATCTATATTAAAAAATTGAGACATAACTTCTACCATATAAAAAGTTAACTCACAATGTATTACCAACCTAAATGTAAAGCCCAAACTATAAAACATCTAGAAGAAAACATAAGATAAAATCTTTGTGACCTTGGATTAAGCAACAATTTCTTAGCTATAACATCAGAAATAATACATAAAAGAAAAGCTTATAAATTGAACATCAAAATTTAAAACTGCTCTTCAAAAGACACTGTTAAGAGAATAAGACTGGGGAAAATATTTGCAAAATATGCAGCTGATAAAGGACTTTTATCTAGAATATATAAAGAACTTTTAAAACTCAACAAGAATAGTCCCCAATAAACAGGAACAAAGTTACAGTTAGGAAGAATAAGTTCTGGTGTTCTATTTCACAGCATGGTGACTACAGCAAATACATTATATTTGTTAACAATGTGGTGTATATTTCAAGATAGCTAGAAGAGAAAATTTTCAATGTTATCACCATAAAGAAATGATAAAATTTTTAAGTAATGGATACAGAAATTAAAAGTTTTTAATAATTTCTTTAAAAACAGCTGTATTAAATAATACATATAATAAATAGCATCTATTTAAAGTAAAAATTTGATGAGTTTGATATGTGATGTATATCCACAAAACCATCACCACAATAAAAATAATAAACATCACTTTTATTTTTTATTTATAAAAATAAAAATTATTTTTTATTTACAATGAAAATTATTTTTAAAAAGAATAGTCTCAATATATTAAATAGGCCAAGGTTTTGAACAAACACTTTTTCAAAAAAGATGTATGGATGGCAAATATGCATACAATAGACACTCAACATCATTAGTCTCTGGGGAAAACCAAAATAAACTACTACTACTACACGCATATTACAATGTCTAAAATTTGAAAGTCTGATGATTAAGTGTTGATGCGAATGTGAAGAGCCTAGAACTAACACACTGCTGTTGGGAATGTGAAATGGTACATGCACTTTGAAAGACAATTTGATACTTTCTTGAAAAGTGAAACATACTCTGACCATATGACCCATCTATTGCACTCTTGATATTTACCCAAGGGAAAGGAAGACTTACATTCATACAAATAATTGTATTCAATTATACATAGTGCTTTATTTGTAATAGCAAAAACTTGGACAACTCAAATATCCTTAAACAAGAAAATGAATAAAAAAATTGTGTTATATCCATCAATGAAATATTACATAATAATAAACAGAAATGAATTATTGATATATTCAATATTATGGATGAAAATCAAAATAGTTATGCTGAGTGATAGAAGCCAGATGAAAAGGAGTGCATCCTATATGCTTCCATTTTTATGAAATGCTAAAAAATGTGAATTTATCTACAGTGACAACAGATAAGTGATTGCCTGAAGATGAGAGGCTGCGTGGGATTTTGAAGGGATTACAAAGATACACGAAAAAACTTTTTGGAGTGAAGTGATGTTCATTATTTTTGTTGTAGTGATAGTTTTTTGGATATATGTTACTTGTCAAAACTCATCAGATTTTTACTTTAAATAGATGCTATGTATTGTATGTAAATATTCTTTAATACAGCTGTTGATAAAGAAATTATTAAAAACTTTTAAAACCTTCAAGCAATGTTACAAGAAGGAGGAGGAGGAGGAAAAGAAGAGGAAGAGAAAGGAGGCCTAGAAAAATAATACTCCTGACTCAGTGAGGTCAATAATAGAATTTCTAACACTATGCCTTCTAAATCCCACGTGTCCTCCATTTATGCTAAACATACACTCTCTGATCTCATATTCCCATATTGTGGGTCCTACAAGCTACTGAATCCTGTGTGAGGTTTCAATCCCAAGAATTACCATAGCCTGGTGTTTCACCAGACCATGGTAAAATTAGGCTTGCTTTTAGATGGTATGCACATCAGTCTAGCATAGCTATATATAAAATAGTCTTCTTTTTCCTATGAATGGATGCCATGGTGGAAAAAAATTGCAATCAGTACATCTTACACATTCTGATTTCCTTTCAATAATATTAAACAATGCAGTTTTCAGAAGAAAATGGTCTAAAATAGTATTAGGTTATAGGAGTATCTAGTATAAAATAAATAAAACAGTTCATGCTATTTAGACATTGGAACAACTACGAATAAATCCTGATCAACAGGATTAAAAGACAAAAGCTTAAAACAGATTTTCTTTCATTCTTTGGTTGCTATAAAATGTTATCAAAATATTATCATTCCAGCAGAGGGAAGTGTTAACTTATTTGTGGCCATTTCATAGTAACATCCTCTTTAAACCAAAATTGTATTTTGTTTCTATGGTAAGTTTATACCATTATATAAAGAAAATTCTTAAAGTTACAAGTTGAGAAAAATTAAAAATCACGATGAACTTACAATAATGTATGTAGATATATGCTGAATACTATGCATTTCACAGATTACTTGGCAATCTTCTGATTGTTAAAGTTTTGTCAGAAGTAAATGCAGATGGCTAAATTGTATAAAAAAACTTTTGGATCTCTCTTTTCATATAGAAGCTTGTAAATATTGTTTCACATCTTAGGATAACACTGTATACATTTTAGGTCAAGAACAAACTTGAACTCATCTCCTTTAATCTGATAATTCTTGTGCTCTTCTAATATTTTATTACATTTTAGAGAAATTACAGAGGAGTAAGTTTTTGATGGAGCATTAAGCCTGCTTTTAGAATCTAAATTTTTTCTTAAAATAAGGTTCTCAGTATAATAAAGTGTCTCTTTTTATTAGAAGCTAATTTTATGTTAATTGGAATAAGATATCATCAACCTTTTGGTAAGGCATTGAATAGCTTTGATGGGTGGTAGAATTCAGATATGAGGCACTGTGGAGTGACGGTTTTGGCCAGAACATCAAAGAGAGAGTGGCAGACTGTACTTTTCAAAGATGCTCATAACTCTATCTCCTAAGTTAACTAGTCTTCTGCAATGACATCTTAGCATTCTCACATAAAAAAAAAAAAAAGGTGTCTATTTCTCCACTTCACTGTCCACCAGAATGATGGACTCGATGACTTATTTGACTGATAGAATGCAGCGGATAATGCTGAGCCAGTTCTGAACACGGACCTGGGAGCTTCTGCTTCTTTCCTTTTGGAAGCCATGTGCCATGTAATAAGTGGTATTACCTGAGAACACCACGTTGTAAAAAGCCCCATACATGCGGCAAGGCCTTGGAGGATGAGAAACCACAAGGGAAAGGACGAGGAAAATTGAGACACCAGACATATGTGTGAAGAGCTCATCTTGGAAGTTCATCTTCTGGCCTAGATGCTCTGAAAGACCACATATAAATCAGCGACAGATCTCCCAATCAAATTCTTCCCAAGTTCCTGACTTTCAAAGCTGTGAGCAAAGTAAACTGGGTGTTACAAGCCACTAATATTTCCAGTAATTTTTTTCCCAGAAATACATAACTAAAACAGAATTTATGTCTCAAAATGAGGTCCCGCTGCAACAAAAAATGGAAACAAATTAGCATTGCTTTGAGACTGGAAGCCAGGCAGAAGATAGAAGAGCCTTGAGAAGACTATTAGTGAACAATGAAGGACATCATTATCAGAACTGTAGAAGAGGTGCCATCTGTTACATAATGGAAGGAAGACAGGCAACAGTTATCTACCTATGAGAACATGGAAAAGAGAATATGCCAACCTACTATTTTTGCTAAGGAGATTTCTAGGCAGAATGATGAAAGTAACAACTTTTTTTTTAAAAGCAGCAAATGATAAAAGAGAGAGAGAAGAGTTTAAACTGGAATTATAGAAGGCCCAGGATTGTCTTTCTAGCCAGTGAAATTTTCTCGAAGCAAGAAATGGCCTCATGGTAAAGACAAAGTCAAGGGTGCAACTCTACCGTCCTTTATTGGAGCTTAGAAAAATTTAAGACTATGTTCAAAGACCCTCTAAGAAATAAACAACGAAACATCCATGAATCTTGAGGATATAACTTTCCCAATGTTTTAAATTTTTTTTCTGAGTGTCCTGAATGACCACATTTTTAACTTTTATGGATACATAGTAGTTATACATATTTATGCAGTACCTGTGATATTTTGATACAAGTATACAATGTTCAATGATCAAATCAGGGTAATTGGGTTATTCATCACCTTAAACATTTATTATTTCTTTGTGTTACAATCTAACACAATCTAAGAACACTCTAAGCCCACTTTTCTAGTTCTTTTAAAATATACAAAAATTTTTATTTATATATATAAATTATTGTTAACTATAGTTGCCGTATTTTGCCACCAAACACTGATCTTATTTCTTCTAACTGTATGTGTGTACCAATTAACCAATCCTTCTTTATTTCCCCCTCCCCACCACCCTTCCCAGTCTCTAGTAACCATCATTACACTCTCCACCTCCATGAGATCAATTTTTTAGCTTTCACATATGTGTGAGAACATATGATATTTGCTTTCTGTACCTGGCTTACTTCATTTGACATAATGTTCTCCAGTTTCATTATGTTGTTGGAAATGACAAGATTTAATTCTTATTGCTGAATAATATTCCATTGTGTATATGTACCACTTTTTAAATTCGTTCATCTATTGATGTACATATAGGTTGATTCCAGATCTTTGCTATTGTGAATAGTGCTGCAATAAACATAGGAGTGTAGGTATCCCTTTAATATATCGATTCCTTTTCCTTTGGATATATATCCAGTAATAGATTGCTAGTTCATATGGTAGTTCTATTTTTAGTTTAGTTTTTTTTTTTTTTTTTGAGAAATCTTCATACTGTTTTCCATAGTGGCAGTATTAATTTGTATTCCCACCAACAGTGTATAACAGTTACCATTTCTCTGCATCCTCATCAGCATCTATTACTTTTCTGTCTTTTTAATAAAAGTCACATTCTAACTGGGATAAGTGATATCTCATTGGCGTTTTGATTTGCATTTCCTTGATGATTAGTGATGTCAAGCATTTTTTCATATACCTGGTGACAATTTATATATCTTCTTTTGAGAAATATCTATTCAGATCTTTTTGCCCATTTCTTAATTGGATAATTTGTTTTTTCTGCTGTTGAGTTGTCTGAGTTCCTTGTGTGTTCTGGTTGTTAATCCCTTGCCAATTGAATAATTTGAAAATAATTTATTTCATTCTGTAGATTGCCTCTGCAATTTGTTAATTGTACTCTTTGCTGTGCAGATGATTTTAGCTTGATATAATCCCATTTGTCCATTTTTGCTTTGGCCTCTACCTTTTCGGTCTTACTTAAGGATTCTTTTCTGTGACCACTAATGTTCTGGAGAAGTTTTCCAATGTTTACATCTAGTTGTTTCATACATGCAGGTCTTACATTTAAATCTTTACTCCATTTTGATTTGATTTTGGTGTATGAATAAATTTCTAGACACATATAGCCTATTAAGATTGAACCACGAAGACACATAAAACTTGACTAGATCAATAATAACAAACAAGATAGCAGTAGTGAAAAGTCTTCCATCAAAGAAAAGCCCAGGACCTAATGGCTTAACTGCTGAATTCTGCCAAACATTTAAGAAGAACTAATACCAGTCATACTCAAAGTATTCCAAAAAAATTGAGGAGAAGGGAATACTATGAAACTCATTCAGTATGGCCAGTATTACACTGATACCAAAACCAGACAAAGACACAATAGAAAAAGAAAACTAAAGGCCAATTTCTCTGATGAATATAGACGCAAAAAACCTCAACAAAATATTAGCAAACCATATTCAACAACACATTCAAAGATCATTCACTATGACCAAGTGGAATTCATCCTGTGGATGCAAGGATGGTTCAACATATGTAAATCAATAAATGTGATACATCACATCAGCAGAATAAAGGACAAAAACCATATGATTATTTCAGTAGTTAAAAAAAGCATTTGACAAAATTCAACATTCCTTCATGATAAAAATTCTCAACAAACTGTATATAAAAGGAACATACCTTAACACAGTAATGGCCATATATAACAAACCCATGGCTAGTATCATACTAAACAGGGAAAAACTGAAAGCCTTCCCTCTAAGATCTGGAACAAGACAAATATACCCACTTTTATCATTTCTATTCAACATATTACTAGAAGTCCTAGCCAGAACAATTAGACAAAAGAAAGAAATACAATGCATCCAAATTGGAAAGAAAGAAAACAATTTATTTTTGTTTGCAGGTTTATATGATCTTATATTTATAGAAACCTAAAGATGCCACCAAAACACTATTAACTGATAAAGTCAGTAAAACTGCAAGATACAAAATCCACATACAAAAAAAATTAGTAGTATTTCTGTATGCCTATAGTGAACAATCTGAAAAAGAAACCAAGAATGTAATTCCATTTACAATAGCTAATAATAAAACAAAACTCTTTGGTTAAGGAATAAACATATCCAAAGAAGTGAAAGACCTCTACAATGAAAACCGTAAGACATTGATGAAAGAAATTGAAGAGGACTCATAAAAAAGGAAAGATATTTTATGTTTGTGGATTAGAAGAATCAATATTATTAAAATGTCCATACTATCCAAAGCTATCTACAGATTCAATGAAATCCCTATCAAAATATCAATGACATTATTCACAGAAATAGAAAAAAAACCCTAAAATTTGTACGGAACCACAAACAACCCAGAATAGACAAATAAATCCTAATCAAAAAGAACAAAGCTGGAGGCATCACATTACCTGACTTCAAATTATGCTACAAAGCTATAGTAACAAAAACAGCATGGTAGCTAGGTGTGGTGGCATGTGCCTATAGTCTTAGATACTTGAGAGGCTGAAGCAGGAGAACCACTTGAGCTCAGGAGTTTGCGACCAGCCTTGGCAATATAGTGAGACCCATCTAGAAATAAATAAATAAACCCAGCATGATACTGGCATAAAAACTGACACTGACCAATGGAGAAAAACAGAGAAGCCAGAAATAATTCCACACATTTGTGGTCAACTCATTTTTGGCAAAGTCACCAAGAACACATCAGGGAAAGGACAGTATCTTCCTTCAATAAATAGTGCTGCGTAAACTGGATATTCAAATGCAGACAAAGGACATGCTTTTTAGAACACTCTGCTAGACAAAAGGACTTTTAAAAATTCTAAGAGTGTTGTCCTGTAGCACCTTGACTGTCAGAGTAAAGAGGAACTTGTATCTAAGAGATCAGCAGATCTCACTCATGTTTATTAGAGTGAACACTAATGTGATTGATAAGAAACCTACAAAGTTTGCAAGGAAATTTTACTCGCTATCTTGGATTGAAAAAGAAACAGTTCATGTTCTCACTTACAAGTGGGAGCTAAATGATGAGAACACACAGACACAGAGAGGGGAACATCACATACCCAGGCCTTTCAGAGGGTGGAAGGTAAGAGGAGGGGTAGGATCACAAAAAATAACTAATGGATACCAGGCTTAATACCTGGATGATGAAATAATCTGTACAACAAACCCCCGTGACACAAGTTTGCCTATGTAACAAATCTGTACTTGTATCCTTTTACTTAAAATAAAAGTTAAAGAGACAATTCAAGTAGGAGAAAAAAAAGTCTATAATAGGAAGTAGGATGAGAAAGCCACAAATACAGACCAAAAGGCCAGAGAGCAGAAACTAAAACAGCATTTCACTCCCATGGAACAGAATCAGGACCTGATTAAAAACAAACAAACAAACAAACTAACAAAAAGACATCATATGCTTAGCTAGAATTCAGAAATGCTTTAGACTAGTGATGGCTACGTTATTCCCATTCCATACTCTCCAACTTTTTTCACTGAAGAGTTTATTGCATTTGTCCTATTCTTGCAGCCACATTGTATGGTGGGTGTGAGGAAACCAGCTAATTTGTCTCCTTAGTTCACAGCTTTCACTGAAAGTAACTACACTTGAGGAACCTTTATCACACCAGGACCTGATTAGATGATGAGCTCCTGGACTTTGAGCTAATATTGTACTGGAATGAGAACATGTGTGTCTTGAAATGGAGATGAGCGTATTTTGTATATGGGAGAGATATGAATTGTAATAGCCACAAGCCAACTGGTAGATAGTCTTGGTCCCTATACACACGCTGAGTCTCGTATCAAGAGGTGGAGCCTAATGCACTTCCCTGTGAATAGGGACTTTCCCAGTAACTTACTTGACTAACAAAGTATAGTGAAAATGACTTTTGGGACCTTGGAGGCTACATCATAAGAAGTTTTTCAGTTCTTCTGAGCCTCTTAGAATGCTTGCTCTGGGGACATATTGCCATGTTGTCTAAAGCCCAAAGACCTTTGCAAAGTTTACATGTATGTGTTTCACTCAACAGTCCTAAAAAAGCTCTCAGCCAGCAGCCTGCCCACACTGCCAGCCTTATGAATGAGCTATCTTGGATATTCAATTCAGTTGAGCCTTCATATGACTCTGGCCTCAACCATCATCTGTCTGCAATATGACAGATTCTGAATAAGAACTGCTCAGTCAATCCATGAACCATGAGACAGAAAAATGAATTGTTCTTTTAGGCCACTAAAGTTTAGGGTTGTTTGTGACACAACAGTGGGTAACCTATACAAAGTTTTGTATTTTGTCAGAAGAAAGGAATTATTGCTTCAGAGATGTGGCAGCTGAAACATGTTCATATCTCAGATGATCACTCTACATTCCTCCACTTCCTTTGCTAAACATTATTGACTAAGGAGCCAAATTCTTTGCAGTATGGAAGATAACACTTTCCAATAGAAAAAAAAAAGATAAATTGTGAATTATTCACATGAATTGTGGTCTGGGTTGTGCAAATGTTTGCATATTAAAAAAAAACAATGGTAATATAGTTTAAGGTCATCTTGATTTTTATTTTAAAGTGAAATATGTATGGAAAACACATGGGGAAAGTATTTGGAGTATAAGTTGTTGGAAAGGCAAATATTTTAATGCATACATTTTAAAAGAAACACCTTCCATGATCTCCTTTTGAAATATGATAGATAAAACGTTTTAGCATCTGTCCCACTGGGTGTTTCCAGCATATGAAAACCCTCCCAAGATGATTGTAGTTCTTTAGGAGTGAATCCAAAACAGCCTGAGGTAAAACATTTACTTTTTGTTTTTGGGATTCTTAGCAATTAACTTGCTCCTAAAACTCCTGCTATCTTGGCACTGCTCACATACACCTTCTATTCCGTTATCTTTCCCTGTATTCGTTGCTATGCCCAACACTACTCTTCCTGCAGGCCACTGTAACAGTGAGGAACCTGCTTTTTTGTATTCCTTACAGAAACTGGCCTAGTGATATGCTCAAAATAGCTGCTCAGATGGCTGCTGAACGACAACATATCTTCAAAGTACAGAGAATGGAAAGCCACACTGCATTTCATTTCTACCTTGGGCGAGGGTACTTTAGTTGTGCTATACCTGTCAGTCTCTGTTCCCAGAGAAGCATTTCACATTAGCAAGCATCATTACTTTCAAAGAAAATCCCCAGTGTTCATGACATAGTTCCACCTAAAGAACACAAGTGAAGGTTAGGGAAGGAAAGTGACAGGAAGATGGCTGTTTGAGGGAAAGATTGGTTTGGCCACTGAGCTTAAAAGTCACACTTGTAATAAAAAGGCCTAGGAAGCAAAGATCCTGGAAACAGAGATCAGAGTGTGAAGAAAGTGGCAGAAATGAGAAGTTAGGGAAAGCAAAGAGCCAGAACCTGGAGGATCAGCCAGAGCCAGAGGAGACATAAATAGTGACAGAGAGAACCAGTACAGGAAGCTCGTTAAGGTGGGAGGTTCCAAATCAATCATTCCACACTGTATGTGTATCAACGTGGCTGTGTACCCTGTATTTATGTACAATTATAATTTGTCAAAAATTAAATTAAAATTTAAACTAAACCAAACAAACACAGAAAAAAACAAGCCAGAGTTGAGGAGCCTCACATGGATCTACAAGAAGTTCATGACAGGTTTTGAGGTAGCATGTCTTGGGGCTAATGCCAATCAGCCAACCAACAAAAATTAACAACAACAAGTTACCTTTCCTTTCAGCTCTTCTATTCATATAAGCACATATTTATCAATCAGCTAAGATGGCCTCAGTGCTAGGGTGCTGGGGATAGAGACCTATCTGGAAAGGCCCAGTTATTCCTTTTACAGAGCTAACATTCTAGAGCAGAAGTAATCAGTTGAGTGCATATCACTGGCCACACAGAGGTTACACAGATTCTTAAGGGTATGGAAAGAGAGTTCTTCTAGGGCAGTGACTTATTTCCCCCAGTGTCAGGGGGCCATGCAACCTCCCTTTGTTCAGTCTAGAGAAGATTGCCTAGGAGATTTTCTAATTATGGAATTGGAATCCTCATTCACTGTAGCAGGAGCAAACTAAGGAGCCAGTGGAAGCTAAATAAAGATCCCTGCTTCCTGAGAGCTCACACTGCACAATTTCAGAAAATCACAAACATCTTAGTACAGAAGGATCTGCAACACCTAGCAGGAAGCATCCAATGCACACTGACCTGGATTTAGATGGACGTTCTTATTAGGGTGTCAAAGAAGAATTTTTTTCCAGGAATTTTTAAACATGGAGCAGGAACATAAACATGGCAATGCCAAGTAATTTTGCCAAGTATGAAGAGAACAGAGTTTGTCACCCTCTGTGAAAGGTGAACTAGGACTCTGCCTGATTCAGAAGCTCATTTTGTGGACCAAGTGTGTTCCCTAAGTTTCCTTTAAGCTAGTTACTGTGGTTCGAGCACTCAGACAATAGCATTGCTTTCAGCACATTACCATGCAGGCAGAGGCTGCTTCTAAACGCAGGAAGGACAGAAGGAAGGAAGGAAGGAAGGGAGGGAGGGAGGAAGGAAGGAAGGAAGGAAGGGAGGGAGGGCGGAAGGAGGGAAAGGGGGAAGAGGGAAGAGGGGAGGGAGGGAGGGGTGGAGGGAAGACGTAGGCCAGCCTATGAGCCACCAGCATTGACTGGTGTTTCTCACACACTCAGTTTATAATGACAGCCTTGCCTTCTTCCTGTGCATCATTTGGTAGCTTCCTCTCATTGTCACCTGAATACTAATAAGAAAACTGTTCTCAATTTCACAGCAATAGAGACAATTTTTGAAATATAAATAGGGTACAGAAAGGGTAGCTGCCCATAGTAAACAAAATGTAAAATATTGAGATAGAAAAAAAGTTACTAAACAAAAATAAATGTGTACATTCTCATGTCCTGTATATAAACAAGTGATACTCCTCTTTCTAGTTTTTGTAACAATATTTTAGCAAGCTGTTAAAGTTCTCATTGTGGGAAATAATTAGAACATGTTTGAATATGATATCTGGAATCAGACCTGGATTTGAATCTCAACTCTGTCAAATGATAGCTGTGTGAGTATTAGTAAGATATTTGATCTCCTTTTATGTCTCAGATTTACCATCTACAAAATGGAGGAAATAATCTTACTATTCTTAAAGCAATTAATAATCATAATATACAAAAAGCCTCTGATAGGTATTAAGCCCATTCAATAAATGGTAGTTAAGTTGCCATCTTAAGAGCCATTTGAGCTAGAACTAAAGGTAGTGCTACCACAATTGCATGTATTTTGCCTGGTATCAGCAGTTGGCAGATGCAGTGATCAAAATCCCTCACAGAATAGTGCCTTCAAAAGGCCTGCAGAAGCCAGGCACGGTGGCTTACAACTGCAATCCCAGTACTTTGGGAGGCCGAGGTGGGTGGATCATCTGAGGTCGGGAGTTTGAGACCAGCCTGACCAACATGGAGAAACCTTGTCTCTGCTAAAAATACAAAATTAGCCTGGCGTGGTGGTGCATGCCTGTAATCCCAGCTACTCGGGAGGCTGAGGCAGAAGAATTGCTTGAACCCGGGAGGCGGAGGTTTTGGTGAGCTGAGATCGCGCCATTGCACTCCAGCCTGGGCAACACGAACAAAACTCTGTCTCAAAAAAAAAAAAAAAAAAAAAAGCCTGCAGACCTGCCTTTGCTCTTATGCATCTCCTCATTACGTGTCACAGACTACTACCATTCCCCAAACAGACAATGGAGGAAATGTTGGCATTTCCAGTTCCATATGTGTGTGTCTTAACAAATGTGACAAAACATTGAAAAAAAAATTCTGCTAATATTAACAGAGACTTGAACCGGCAACTTTACTACACTAGTGCAGGACAACGATGTGTCGTGGAGGGTCTACAAGGAATTTGAGAAAAGGGCAGGAGGTAGGATGTTGCCCCTTCAACTGCTCCATTTGCTTTTAGCAGTTTACAGTGTTTGCAGTTTACCTGTGGCCGATGACATGGATTTTTGACTTATATAATCTACTCTTAACAAAATCAAGACTCACAAAGTAGATAGGGGACCTTAAATTTTTTTTTTTTTTGTTTACAAAATGAGTCTGATTGTTGATAAAACTCTTAACACCGGCACCAGAGAGAACAACAAGAAGGTTGCAGGTGAGACCTCTAATGTGAGTCCCCTGGAAGGCCATCCAGTTTGACACCACAGCTGTTTCCTCTTCTGTGAGTGTGTCATGCATGGAGGTGCACCTCTCTGATCTTCCTTCAAGGAAGAGCTTGCTGTCAGGCTGCAAGAAGCACAGTTAGCTGACAGCCTGCGGGTATTAGTGCTGCATCATTTGCCTCTGCTCCACTCTGGCAGCCCCCAGCAAATGACTGATCATGGTGGGAGTCCAAGTGCCTGGCCATTTCTAACCAACATGGGCCTCCTCTAAGGGCAATCTTTGCTCTGGAGCTCCCTGTTGAGTTGGTGGAGACATTTTCAGATCTGCAGCTCAGCCTGAGGCACTTGCTGCCTAATCCTGCTTCTCCTCTCCTCTGTCCCTAGCTCTGCCTTCCCTTTACATCTGTCGGTGCTGCATTGCATTGAGGCCTAAAGATTATTTTTTCTTTCCTGTCTTTCTACCTTCTCCTTTCATTGTTTACAGGTGTTAACATCCAATGAAACTCTTGAACTCCTAACTCCATCCCAGCATCGGCTTCCCATACAGCCCAAACAGCATACTTAGTCCCTGGAAAATGTTTAAGAGCTGAAACTTGGGTTTCCATAGAAACTAAATTTTTATGGAGTGGCTTCCTTTTTCTTTTGTTTATTTAGCTCACTACTTTTGTTTCCTTGTAAATTTAATAATCAACATTCCACTTAAAATTTCCCTGCATATTTTCCACTCCTTAATAATACTTGCTGAACTTGTTTTCATATCATTGTTTAGAAAAAAATCCTGGCAGATTTACTATTAAAAGATATTTGTATGCTGCATTTTTATAATTCGTCCCTAACTTATCATCAAACTAATTTTTCAAAAGATAAATATTTTAAAAACTGATTTAATCCAATACTTATGGAATTTTTACTCTGTACCAGGCACTGTATACTGTGATACCTGCAGTTAGCACGATAACTGAAGCTTCCTGAATTTGTGGTGCTTATATTGTGAAGCAGCCAGACAGGCAACAAACAAACCAACTGCCCGCCCGGGGTACTCCTTGTCAAACCTTCACAAGTCTTTGTCCCTCACTTTGCTCTGGTCTTTGCTCCAATGTCACCTTTCAGAGGTCTTCCGTGGACACTCCATCCCAAATAGCTCTTTCCCTTTCCCTTTATATTGCTGGATGTTTCTTCCTTGAACTTACTGCATTCGGGATGGCATTTGTGTACTGCTTCATCTGTATCCCCTAATAGAATGTAAGCTTCATGAAGCCAGCGACTTCGAATCTCCAAGTCCTGAAGCAGCGTCTTTCACCTAGAACAGAGCTCCTCCCAAGCATGTTAAGACATAAAAATAATAGCAATTTAGCTAGGCAAATGATTCTTAGATCAAATAATAGTATATAAGAAGCCTCTGATACATATTAGCTTCTGTAGCTGCTTCTATAATTGTAGCTACTCAGGAAACGGAGGCAAGAGAATTGCTTGAGCCCAGGAGTTTAAGACCAGCCTGGGCAACATAACAAGACCCTGTATAAAAAGAAAAGAAAGAAGAGACAATTTGAGTAAAAGTTGTTCCGCCCAAAATTAATAAATAAATAGATTACTTGAAATATAAAACTGCATTCATTATTGATATGCTAAGCCTATTTTTAAGAGTATGTTATATCTTGAGAAACTAGATAGTAGCAGTATGAAGCCATGACAAAGAGAAACTAATTATTTCATCTTCAGATCATTCCTTAAACTGCACACATTTGTATATGTTTCATATATCCCACTTTATAAATAAATAAATGAACATATATTGTGGATGTGTGTTAAAAGATTTTTTTTTAGTTTTTAAAAAAATAGATTCAGGGGTTCCATGTGCACATACATTACATGAATATATTGCATAATTGTGAGATTTGGGCTTCTAGTGTACTCAACACTCAAATAGTGAACGTTATACCCAATAGGTAATTTTTCAATCATACCCACCCTCCCATACTCTCCCAGTGTTGATTATTTTTGGAGTCCCAGTGTTGATTATTTCCATCATTATGTCCATGTGTACCTACTGTTTAGCTCTCACTTATAAGTGAAAACGCAGTATTAAATTTTCTGAGTTATTTCACTTAGGATAACTCCCCCCAGCTCCAATCATGTTGCTGTAAAAGACATGACTTCATTCTTTTTCATGGCTGCATGGTATTCCATGGTGTATATATACCACATTTTTTTTTAATCCAGTCATCCACTGATAAGCACTTAGGTTAATTCTATGACTTTGCTATTGCAAACAGTACTGAAATAAACATGCAAGTACAGATGTCTTTTTTACATGACAACTTCTGTTCATTTGGGAAGGTACACAGTAATGGGATTGCTGAGTCAAACAGTAATTATATTTTTAGTTTTTTAAGAAATCTCCATACTGTTTTCCATAGAGGTTGTATTTATTTACATTGTCACAAACAGTGAATAAGTGCTTTCCTTCAAGTCCTTCCCAACATCTGTTGTTTTTAGACTTTTTAATGATAGCCATTCTGACTGGTGTAAAACAGTATCTTATTGTGGTCTTAATTTGCATTTCTCTGATAATTGCTGATGTTGAGCATTTTTTTCTATGTGTGTTGATCATTTGTGTATCTTCTTTTGAGAAATGTCTGCTCACATCCTTTGTCCACTTTTTAATGGGATTATTTGTGCTTTTTCTTGTGCAGTTGTTTGAGTTTCTTATAGACTCTGGATATTATTTCTTTGCCAGATGCACAGTTTGGAAATAGTTTTTTCTCCTTCTGTAGGTTTTTTATTTACTCTGTTGATTATTTCTTTTGCTGTGCAGAAACTTTTAGTTTAATTAAGTCCCATTTGTCTATTTTTGTTTTTGTGCATTTGCTTTTAATGTCTTATTTACAAATTCTTTGCTGAGGCCAAAGTCCAGTTGAGTTTTCCCTAGGCTTTCCTAGACTTTTAAAATGACTTTTATAGTTTCAGGTCTTACATTTAAATTTTTAATTCATTTTGAGTTAGTTATTGTATATGGTGAGAGATAGAGGCCCAGCTTCATTCTTCTGCACATGGCTGTCCAATTTTCCCAGCACAGTTTATTGAACAGAGTGTCCTTTCCCCATTGTTTATTTTTGTTGACTGGGTCAAAGACCAGGTGGTTGTAGGTGTGTGGCTTTAGTTCTGGGCTCTCTATCATGTTCAGTAATCTATGTGTCTATTTCTGTATCAGTGTCATGCTGTTTTGCTTACTATACCCTTGTAGTATAATTTAAAGCCAAGTAATGTGATGCTTCCAGCTTTCTTCTTTTTTTGGCTACTTGGGCTCAATTTTGGTTTCCTATGAATTTTAGGATTGTTTTTCTAATTCTGTGAAAAATGACATTGGTAATTTGACAGGAATTGCATTGAATCTGTAGATTGTTTTTGGGCAATATAAAATTTTAATGATAATGATTTTCCCAATTCATGAGCCTGGGATGTTTTTTCCATTTGTTTCTTTCATCAGGGTTATGTAGTTCTCCCTGTAGAGACCTTTATGTGTATTCATAGTTGTTTTTTTTTTTTTCCCTGTAGCTATTGTAAATGTGACTGTGCTCTTGTCTTGGTTTTCAGCTTGAATGTTATTGGTGTATAGAAATGCTGATTTTTGTACATTGATTTGTCTCCTGCAACTTTACTGAAGTCGTTGATCAATTCTAAAAGTCTTTTGCCAGAGTCTTCAGGATTTTCTAGTTATCATATTATGTCATCAGAAAACAGAGATAATTTGACTTCCTTCTTTCCAATATGAATGCTTTTTGTTTATTTCTCTTCTCTAATTGCTCTGGCTGGGACTTACAGTTCTATGTTGAATAGGATTGGTAAGAGTGGGCATCCTTGTCTTGTTCTAGATCTTAGGAGGAATGCTTTCAACTTGTTTTCATTCATTATAATGTTGGCTATGGGTTTGTTATATGAGGCTACGTTCCTTCAATGCCTGGTTTGTTGAGGGTTTTCATCAGGAAGGGATGTTGAATTATATCTAATGCTTATTCTGCATCTATTAAGATAATCGTGTGGTTTTTGTTTTTCGTTTTGTTTGTGTGGTGAACCATATGTATCGATTTGCATATGTTGAACTATCCTTGCATCCCTGGAATAAAACCCACTTGATCTTGATCATGATGTATTATCTTTTTTTTTTTTTTTATTATACTTTAGGTTTTAGGGTACATGTGCACAATGTGCAGGTTTGTTACATATGTATCCATGTGCCATGTTGATTTCCTGCACCCATTAACTCGTCATTTAGCATTAGGTGTATCTCCTAATGCTGTCCCTCCCCGCTGCCCCAACCCCACAACAATCCCCAGAGTGTGATGTTCCCATTCCTGTGTCCATGAGTTCTCATTGTTCAATTCCCACCTATGAGTGAGAACATGTGGTGTTTGGTTTTTTGTCCTTGCGATAGTTTACTGAGAATGATGTTTTCCAGTTTCATCCATGTCCCCAAAAAGGACATGAACTCATCATTTATTACGGCTGCATAGTATTCCATGGTGTATATGTGCCACATTTTCTTAATCCAGTCTATTGTTGTTGGACATTTGGGTTGGTTCCAACTCTTTGCTATTGTGAATAGTGCCGCAATAAACATACGTGTGCATGTGTCTTTATAGCAGCATTATTTATAGTCCTTTGGGTACATACCCAGTAATGGGATGGCTGGGTCAAATGGTATTTCTAGTTCTAGATCCCTGAGGAATCGCCACACTGACTTCCACAATGGTTGAACTAGTTTACAGTCCCACCAACAGTGTAAATGTGTTCCTATTTCTCCACATCCTCTCCAGCACCTGTTGTTTCCTGACTTTTTAATGATGGCCATTCTAACTGGTGTGAGATGGTATCTCATTGTGGTTTTGATTTGCATTTCTCTGATGGCCAGTGATGATGAGCATTTCTTCATGTGTTTTTTGGCTGCATAAATGTCTTCTTTTGAGAAGTGTCTGTTCATGTCCTTTGCCCACTTTTTGATGGAGTTGTTTGTTTTTTTCTTGTAAATTTGTTTGAGTTCATTGTAGATTCTGGATATTAGCCCTTTGTCAGATGAGTAGGTTGCAAAAATGTTCTCCCATTCTGTAGGTTGCCTGTTCACTCTGGTGGTAGTTTCTTTTGCTGTGCAGAAGCTCTTTAGTTTAATGAGATCCCATTTGTCAATTTTGGCTTTTGTTGCCGTTGCTTTTGGTGTTTTAGACATGAAGTCCTTGCCCACGCCTATGTCCTGAATGGTATTGCCTAGGTTTTCTTGTAGGATTTTAATGGTTCTAGGTCTAACATTTAAGTCTTTAATCCATCTTGAATTAATTTTTGTATAAGGTGTAAGGAAGGGATCCAGTTTCAGCTTTCTACATATGGCTAGACAGTTTTCCCAGCACCATTTACTAAATAGGGAATCCTTTCCCCATTTCTTGTCTTTGTTAGGTTTGTCAAAGATCAGATAGTTGTAGATATGTGGCATCATTTCTGAGGGCTCTGTTCTGTTCCATTGATCTATGTCTCTGTTTTGGTACCAGTACCATGCTGTTTTGGTTACTGTAGCCTTGTAGTATAGTTTGAAGTCAGGTAGCGTGATGCCTCCAGCTTTGTTCTTTTGGCTTAGGATTGACTTGGCGATGTGGGCTCTTTTTTGGTTCCATATGAAATTTAAAGTAGTTTTTTCCAATTCTGTGAAGAAAGCCATTGATAGCTTGATGGGGATGGCATTGAATCTATAAGTTACTTTGGGCAGTATGGCCATTTTCATGATATTGATTCTTGCTTAGGTAAACAAAGCAGCCAGGAAGCTCGAACTGGGTGGAGCCCACCACAGCTCAAGGAGGCCTGCCTGCCTCTGTAGGCTCCACCTCTGGGGGCAGGGCACAGACAAACAAAAAGTCAGCAGGAACCTCCATAGACTTAAATGTCCCTGTCTGACTGACAGCTTTGAAGAGAGTAGTGGTTCTCCCAGCACGCAGCTGGAGATCTGAGAACGGACAGATTGCCTCCTAAAGTGGGTCCCTCACCCCTGAGCAGCCTAACTGGGAGGCGCCCCCCCCAGTAGGGACAGACTGACACCTCACTCGGCCGGATACTCCTCTGAGACAAAACTTCCAGAGGAACTATCAGACAGCTGAATTTGTGGTCTCACGAAAATCCGCTGTTCTGCAGCCACCGCTGCTGACACCCAGCCAAACAGGGTCTGGTGTGGACCTCTAGTAAACTCCAACAGACCTGCAGCTGAGGGTCCTGTCTGGTAGAAGGAAAACTAACAAACAGAAAGGACATCCACACCAAAAACCCATCTGTACATCGCCATCATCAAAGACCAAAAGTAGATAAAACCCCAAAAATGAGGAAAAAAAAGAGCAGAAAAACTGGAAACTCTAAAAAGCAGAGCACCTCTCCTCCTCCAAAGGAACGCAGTTCCTCACCAGCAACGGAACAAAGCTGGATGGAGGATGACTTTGACGAGTTGAGAGAAGAAGGCTTCAGACGATCAAACTACTCTGAGCTACGGGTGGAAATTCAAAACAATAGCAAAGAAGTTAAAAACTTTGAAAAAAAATTAGAAGAATGGATAACTAGAATAACCAATGGAGAGAAGGGCTTGAAGGAGCTGATGGAGCTGAAAGCCAAGTTTCGAGAACTACATGAAGATTGCAGAAGCCTCATTAGCAGATGCGATCAACTGGAAGAAAGGGTATCACTGATGGAAGATGAAATGAATGAAATGAAGAGAGAAGGGAATTTTAGAGAAAAAAGAATAAAAAGGAATGAACAAAGCCTCCCAGAAATTTGGGACTATGTGAAAAGACCAAACCTACGTCTGATTTGTGTACCTGAAAATGACAGGGAGAATGGAACCAAGTTGGAAAACACTCTGCAAGATATTATCCAGGAGAACTTCCCCAATCTAGCAAGGCAGGCCAACATTCAGATTCAGGAAATACAGAGAACGCCACAAAGATACTCCTCGAGAAGGGCAACTCCAAGACACATAATTGTCAGATTCACCAAAGTTGAAATGAAGGAAAAAATGTTAAGGGCAGCCAGAGAGAAAGGTCGGGTTACCCACAAAGGGAAGCCCATCAGACTAACAGCTGATCTCTCGGCAGAAACTCTACAAGCCAGAAGAGAGTGGGGGCCGATATTCAACATTCTTAAAGAAAAGAATTTTCAACCCAGAATTTCATATCCAGCCAAACTAAGCTTCATAAGTGAAGGAGAAATAAAATACTTTACAGACAAGCAAACGCTGTGTGATTTTTTCACCACCAGGCCTGCCCTAAAAGAGCTCCTGAAGGAAGCACTAAACATGGAAAGGAACAACCGGTACCAGCCACTGCAAAAACATGCCAAATTGTAAAGACCATCAACGCTAGGAAGAAACTGTGTTATCTTTTTGATGTTCTGTTGGATTCGGTTTGCCAGTATTTTGTTGAGGATTTTTGCATTTTGCTTATCAGGGATATTGACCTGTAGTTTTCTTCTTTTGTTTTGTCTTCGACTGATTTTGTATAAGAGTGATACTGGTTTCATAGAATGAGTTAGGGAGGAATCCCTCTTCCTTGACTTTTTGGAATAGTTTTAGCAAGATTGGTATCAGCTATTCTTTGTACGTCTGGTAAAATTCAGCTGTGAATCTGCCTTGTTCTGGGCTTTTTTGTTGTTGTTCAGAGGTTTTAAATTATTGATTCAATTTAATTACTTGGTATTGGTCTTTCCATAATCTATTTCTTCCTGGCTCAAACTTGGGAGGTTGTATGTTTCTAGGAATCTATTCATTTCTTTTAGGTGTTCTAGTTTGTACACATAGAGATGTTAATAGTAGTCATAGTAGTTTTAAATATAGATATTTAAAATCTGATATTTAAAAATCATTATGCTGAGGTAATAATATATATATTTAAATTATCTATGTATGCATCTAGAAATCTCAGAAATATATAATGAAGTTATCATATAGCTTGATATCACCAGATATTTATATTTTAAAATGTCTCTTAAAATTCTTGTAACCTATGCAATCATAAATTTTTCTCCTGTTGTAATTATTGTATGTGAAAAATTCAAAGCTTAAATGGAACAGTTTCGGGAAAAAAGTAAATATTCCTTCCCAAATTGCAGGGTTTGTTTTGTGTATGTTATTAAAATCCATCTGCTAGTACTAAAGTTAAAACCAAGTAGATTTCTAGGGACACATTGCTCGGAATAAATAGCCAACCTTTGTTTGTCTGTCTGGTGATACATTGGACTTGTGCTAACGAATGTGTGTTACCAAAAATGCTCAATAATGGCTCATTCTCAGCCATGACCCAACATCAGACATCTTGTAGATGCTATTGAAATACTAGCATTGCCAAATGAAACTGATACTCAGAAACAACAGAAAAGATTAGATTTTGTTCTACTTTCTGAGACAAACCAGTCATGAAATCTGTAAAACAATACAGCTCCAGAACTGATGGAATCTGGCCAGGATTTAATAAAAAATATATATACATATGGTTAGAAATGTTCCAGCTAAATTATTTGCAAATTCTTGGGTGAAAAGCAATTTACTACAGACGTTGAGATGAGCCAAGTAAGCACTAATACCAAAGAAAAATAAACCAGCCAAGGAATGTTCTTCTTACCCACCAATATTCTTAGGACCCAGTCCAACGTATTGGCTGACATTTTGGCTCACAGATAAGAAGGTTATTTAACGGTGTGAATCGAAGAGTGGATTCTCATTCAAAAGGATAACATTATTAATAATTTTATTGCATGCCATACATCTCAATCATTGCAGGGGACAAAAAGATACAGATGTTCATTAGATGTTAGGAAGGAATTTATTAAATTAATTGCCATGTACATTTTACATTTAGTACATTTAGTAAAATGTCGAATAGCAAGTAAATCTTTTCAAAAGAGTAAAATGTAACTCTCAAGGACGAAACCTAACATCAGTACCCACTATCTCCAATTTGTCTCTTCCCATTCTTTTTTGAACGTACTCCAATAAATATTTCACCTCACTATTCTGCAAGAGCTGGTGCTGTCAAGGGTCCATTGATTGATTCCCAATCCTCATCTTATTTGACTCATAAGTGACATTTGACAGAGTTGATCCCTCCTTCCTATAGAAACACTCCCCTTTATTCCATCTTCTAGAACAACACTCTCTTCTGGCTTTCTTCCTACCCTCAGGAGCTGTCCCTCTTTGCTCTACAGTGGTGGTTCCCCTTCCTCTGTCTGCACTCTGTAGTGTCCCTGGATTGTCTAGCCCATGTCTCTGTCTGCACTCATTCCTGATTATCTCATTCAGTTTCCTGGCTTTACTTGTCATCTATTTGCTGATACCTTCAAAACTTAAATTCTAGCCTCAGCCTCTTCCCTAAATTCCAGGTACACTTGTCAAACTATTTCTTGTCACCTTCATATGGATATCTACTAGTCCTGCAAAGTTGTATTCTCCTAATAGAAATTGATTTCTACCTAGCTCCAAACTGATGCGTCTTCCAGTTTTCCCCATCTGTTAATAGAGCCTTTCTTTTTTTCCAGTTGTTCAGTCCTGACCTCAAACACTGTTTACTGCTCTGCCTCTTTAACTCACAATCTATTTCCAATCAGTATAAATTATGTTGTCTCTACCTTCAACATATATCTATAATCTAATTCTTTTCACCAAATCCACTACTACAACCTACTTCAATCTACTTCATCTCCCTCCTAGATGATACTTGTTTCATTGCCCTGCAGTATAGGATGTAACAAGAGTGAGACCAATGTCAAAAGTCAGGTAAGCAGTACCCAGAAAAGTGCATGCTTTGAGGTTGCTGAGAACAGAAAACACATACACCAGGCTGAAGTGGTGCAGTGTTTACTCACAGCAAGAGAAAAGAGCACGCATGATCCAGCCCCTTACAATGAGTTGGCTCTGCATGGCTAGTGGATCCATTTCCAGCTGATATGGCAGTGTGGCTGAATGCACCCTACTTCATGCAGCAGAAAAAGGGCCCCAACCCTTGCCTTGCAGGGTGGGGAATATGGAAAGTTGGGGGCATGTGTGAGAGCCACTGGCTAACAAGTTCCAAGGAAGTTTTGCATGTGCGCTCTACAGAGGGAACAGAGACATACTGGCTGTGCTGTGAGTTTGTTTCACATAATGCAATTTCTTTGCTTGCCAGCATGTTCTGCACAGAGCACAAGGTTGTTAAAAAACACACTGGAGGTGTCAGACTGTGCTTTGATCCTTTTCTCACAAAATTCTTGACTTGCTCATCTCCTTGATTCTCTTCTCCACAGAGCAGCTGAGTAGCCCTAAAACACAGTACATCGGACCACACTTCTCTGTTCAACCCTCCAGTGCCTCACTATCTCGCTCAAAATAAAAGCCACAGCTGTTAAAATGGTCCAGAAAGTTTTACTCACAGTTCAGTCACAGTAGCCAGGTAGTGGTTTGCCATGACTGCTCAGGCAGGGGCCACGTACCCATCCCTGTGGCTAGCTGCATGGAGTTTTTGAATTGGTAGACTAGCACAATCACAGTATGAACAGTGATCAGTTACTCAAAGGAAGGGCTGTGAGCAATGAGAGAACAAAAGCTATTTGTCCACTATCACATACTTTATCAGGTGGGCAGGATGTAATGCCTATATCTATTTGACCTTTGGCAAAACCATGTGAATAATAATGACCAACATAATATCAGATTCAGTTAGGCTTTGAGATGCTTGGTTCATGGGTTCTTAGTATGGTATTAAACTGAGTATATATCTCATAATTTGATTGCAGCAACATGGACGAAGCTGGAGGCTGTTATCCTGAGTTAACTAATGCAGGAACAGAAAACTGGACGCCACATGTTCTCACTTGCAAGTGGGAGCTGAACATTGAGTACATGTGGACACAAAAGGAGAACAAGAGGCCTCAGGGGCCTTCCTGAGGGTGGAGGGTGGGAGGAGGATAAGGGTTGAAAGACTTCCTATTGGCTACTATGCCCACTACCTAAGTGACAAAATCACACCCCAAAACCCAGAAACATGCAATTTACTTATGTAATAAATAAGCACATGTGCCCCCTGAACCTAAAATAAAAGTTGAAAAGTAAAAAACTAAACTAAACTATTTAAGTAATTATATACAATTGGGCCATGCCTGGACCAATAAAATAAGTACTTCAAAAGCCAAAGATCAGGAGTAATCCAAATCTGTGTACGTAAATTTCAAATAACAAAATTAAATCTAAAAGTGTAAATAAATACAGCCTTATTCTTAGATGCCAACTTGAAGCACATGCGCTGCAGGGGTGGCTACTTGTCCCAAAGTGAGAGTAGTTTAGCCAAGAGGATAAGGCAGTTGAACAGTGGGTAGGCAACTGACAAATATTTACCATGGCAGGATATCACCAAGTGTTCCTCACTAGGGAAATTGGACTGTCTGTGGACAAAAGGTGGAGCATGCTAAAACTGGGTTTCTCTTGCTGTGGCTCTTGTCTTTCTCTGTCCCAGGCCTAGGTGTACTCTGAGCCACCATGCCTACACTCACTGCCATCTCCCTGTGAAAGGCTGCTCAAGCAAAAGCTCTACATAATGAGCCACATGTACACCTGTGCCTGTGAACTCAATGTCTTACCTTTTGGGCTTTGAATCACACACATTATTTGCAGTTGTAGAGTGAATGTCCATACCATCTTAAATTAAGTCTAAGAATATTCACAAAAATATGGGACAGAAAATTTTTCAGATATGGATTTTCTCCTATGACAGTAAAAATAAAAAAAAACACATGCACACACATGACTAGATTTACATTTTGATATATATGATCGACTAGAATGTATCACACTTCTGTAACTACTCTAGTCTAGACATTAAAAGGAATCTGCAAAATGTTTAAAATTAGAAGATCCACTCTTCTGATTCTCTAATTTGTTTAGTATAAATTTGCTCTATGGTAATCTTTACAATCAAGCCTTACAGCATTTTTTTCTCATGTGATGATAATTTAATGGGAACATAAAATGGACACTGAATAAGAACAGAACTGTCATTACTCCTGCTACCCTTTGCTACCCGTACCACTGTAGAGAGGTCAAAACTGTTGGTAACCGAGAGACATTTAAACACCTATGAGACTGCCAAACTCAATCCTAGTATCTGAAATTCAGAAGAAATTAAACAATTCTTACTTAGGTCTTTTCATTATTTGTGATAACATTGTTTATAATAAGGAATTTCACTAACTGCCTAGAAGTAGACAATTTAATGTCAAAGGCCAGTTGCAAAACCATGATACTGAACCATAAGAATCAGAGTCCAAACCAGTACTCAGGAGCAAGACTAGAGTACTGGAATGCCAAATCAAGCAGAAGAACATAGACTATGGTCATGTGAACAAGGCTTTCCTAACTGTCTGACTTCCTAGGAGGGTAGCATAGTTTACCACCACACCCTGCTGGCTTGGCCAACCCAGCATGTTAAGACCAGATCAGCGAAAGTGTCACACCCGCCTCATGAGATTAGGAAAACGAAAACAGAAACAAAAACAAAAAAACACTCTTGCCCTGATGAGAAAGTGTTTTTGTTCCCCATATAAGGAAGACATGGTCTGAATTCAGGCACTGATAGTTGGTACAGATTAATATAAAAGTGGGGAAAAGGGATATAATATTTTCATATCCTGTATGTGTGGAAAGATACATTTGAATCTGCCATGAGGAAACTGACCACAGCAAACTGAGCCCATAGCTGTTATGAGAGAATAACCCTCTCATACATAAGTCTGCCCTTGGATTCCTCCTCTGGCTCTTTGCTGACAATTACTTGCTAAGTATAGCAGGAAGAGCTGTGTGACAGGAGAGTGCCTGAGATATCAGGCAACTATATAACCTTGTCCCAGCCTCATGACTGCTAAAGAGCTCTTGTTGAACTTGTCTGTTTGAAAGCAAAGAAAAGCATTATGGAACCGATATGTATACCCAGAATTCATATCAAAGCTGACACATCGGATACACATTCAAACTACTATGCTGTACTGTGATGATAATTATTCTGACTGTTGGTATCATTGTGTTCACACTATTACCCAGAAAAATTGCACCTTGAGATTGTCGTGTTGATTCAGATTTGAATCTATTCATGTCTAGAGCATAGAGCGATACCAAAATAATTTCAAAATCCTTCCTCAGTAGGAGATATAATATCAAACATGTCTCTAAAGCAAGATTGAACTAAAGCATAATTTAATTACCCTGGAAGAAAAACTTAAGTTAAACTTGGGGTTTTTTCACTACCAAGTTTTTGAGGAAGTTATTTAATTTCTCAGTCTGCATTTCTGTTAATGTTAATAACAAGGACATTAGATACAAAACAATAGATTAGGTATTGGTTTCATTCTTCTAACAAGGTGTTGGAAAAGACTGAAGCTTCTCTATTAGGGTTTTTAGACTTTGTGAATATGATATGTTGATACTATTACTTGTGCAATACAAATGTAAAAATGTCAGTTATTAGACATATTGTTGGAGGAAAAATTGGGGAAACATTTTGAAATCTTCACCTAGAAAAAATTGGAATGTCAGATATATTAGCAAATGTAGAGATCATCTAATTTAGTGGTTCTCAAATTGTAGTCCCTACAGGCAACATAGCATCACTTGGGAACTTGTTAGACATATAAATTCCTCCACCCAGCCTCAAACCCAGTTAAGCAGAAACTCTGGGTGTGGAGTCGAGCCGTCCATGCTTTAACAAGCCCTTCTGGTGATTATGATGCCCACTAGAATTTGAAATCTACTGACCTAATTCAAGGTCTTCACTTGACAGATGAGGAAACTAGCCTCAGAGGTCACCACATTCCTGATTAGGGTACTGAGATAAGATTAAAAACAAAGTCTCTTTTGTTAGTGTTATTTATTTATTTTGCCCCTAAGCAATTCCTTAAATTATCCACGAAAGTCACTAATTAAGTAATCAGTTTCTTTGAAGACTAGCAGTGATTATTTCATGTGTTTTTTGGCTGCATAAACATCTTCTTTTGAGAAGTGTCTGTTCATATCCTTTGCCCACTTTTTGATGGGGTTGTTTGTTTTTCTCTTGTAAATTTGTTTGAGTTCATTGTAGATTCTGGATATTAGCCCTCTGTCAGATGAGTAGATTGCAAAAATGTTCTCCCATTCTGTAGGTTGCCTGTTCACTCTGATGGTAGTTTCTTTTGCTGTGCAGAAGCTCTTTAGTTTAATTAGATCCCATTTGTCAATTTTGGCTTTTGTTGCCATGCTTTTGGTGTTTTAGTCATGAAGTCCTTGCCCATGCCTATGTCCTAAATGGTATTGCCTAGGTTTTCTTCTAGGGTTTTCATGGTTTTAGGTCTAACATGTAAGTCTTTAATCCATCTTGAATTAATTTTTGCATAAGGTGTAAGGAAGGGATCCAGTTTCAGCTTTCTACATATGGCTAGCCAGTTTTCCCAGCACCATTTATTAAATAGGGAATCCTTTCCTCATTTCTTGTTTTTGTCAGATTTGTCAAAGATCAGATACTTGTAGATATACGGCATTACTTCTGAGGGCTCTGTTCTGTTCCATTGGTCTATATCTCTGTTTTGGTACCAGTGCCATGCTGTTTTGGTTACTGTAGCCTTATAGTATAGTTTGAAGTCAGGTAGCGTGATGTCTCCAGCTTTGTTCTTTTGGCTTAGGATTGACTTGGCAATGTGGGCTCTTTTTTGGTTCCATATGAACTTTAAAGTAGTTTTTTCCAATTCTGTGAAGAAAGTCATTGGTAGCTTGATGGGGATAGCATTGAATCTATAAATTACCTTTGGAAGTATGGCCATTTTCACAATATTGATTCTTCCTACCCATCACTGGTCATCAGAGAAATACAAATCAAACCACAATGAGACACCATTTCACACCAGTTAGAATGGCCATCATTAAAAAGTCAGGAAACAACAGGTGCTGGAGAGGATGTGGAGAAATAGGAACACTTTTACACTGTTGGTGGGACTGTAAACTAGTTCAACCATTGTGGAAGTCAGTGTGGCGATTCCTCAGGGATCTAGAACTAGAAATACCATTTGACACAGCCATCCCATTACTGGGTATATACCCAAAGGATTATAAAACATGCTGCTATAAAGACACACGCACACGTATGTTTATTGTGGCACTATTCACAATAGCAAAGACTTGGAACCAACCCAGATGTCCAACAACCATAGACTGGATTAAGAAAATATGGCACACACACACCATGGAATATTATGCAGCCATAAAAAATGATGAGTTCATGTCCTTTGTAGGGACATGGATGAAACTGGAAAACATCATTCTCAGTAAACTATCACAAGGACAAAAAACCAAACACCACATATTCTCACTCATAGGTGGGAATTGAACAATGAGAACTCATGGACACAGGAAGGGGAACATCACACTCCAGGGGACTGTTGTGGGGTGGGGGGAGGGGGGAGGGATAGCATTAGGAGATATACCTAATGCTAAATGACGAGTTAATGGGTGCAGCACAACATGGCACATGGATACATATGTAACAAACCTGCACATTGTGCACATGTACCCTAAAACTTAAAGTATAATAACAATAAAATTTAAAAAAAAAGACTAGCAGTGAGAACTTAGAGGTGTGACAAGCCTGCAGGGTGGAAATAGAGAGGTGGAGCCACAGCTTCAGGACCATGTGTTTCTGACTGCGGGCTTGAATCATTATCAGATAACCTTACAGTTTACAGGTATTACAGTGCAACTTTAGGACACTAATAAAATAAATTTTAGGTGTGTGTAATTCAGGACTGCAAAATTACTATAGTCTTTCTACTCTCCAACTTTTTTTTTAAGTTGCATGGAGTTTTCCTCATATTTTATGCCATTTATGCTCTTTTTTCTAAACAGCATAACGTGTCATGGCTCCCAGCACCTGAAAACTAGATTTAGAAGCTTTTTATAGCACATGTTGAGAAGATAGTTTTTTTAATTGATTATTCACAATCCCAAACTTTTGAATATTGTCTATTAAGTCTTACTAATGTATTTCTTTCAATATCTTAAAACTATTTTTTAATTGGAAAACTGCATTATACTAATAACATCCCTTTATTTTTTTTTGATTGGAAGCTATTTTAAAAAGTTAAACCTGCCACTAGAAAAACTTGAAATAAAAATCATATTGAATACAAGCATTTTTTAATCTACACATTTTGTATTTTTAGCTCTTTAATGGATAACGTAAGACATTCACATTTTATGGTTCTGGGAAGCTTTATGAGAAGATTCTAGGGATATATACTTTCATGTCTCTCCTGCTCAGATGCAAGAACATTTAGAACCAGGAAGGCAGAAATAAGCAAACAATTTAGTTAATGTGGTATGCAGGTAAGAGTGTGGTGTTTCAGTGTCAAATATAGCCACTAAGGATGTGTGACCTTGTACTCAGCTGCTCTAGAACTTGGCTTTCTCATCTGTGGACTGCGAATATCTGCCTCACAGAGTTATAATGATAAATAAAAAGAAGGTATATATTGAGTCTAGAAGTTAAACTCCTCTACAGGTGGCTATGCTGTAATAATGTCATCAGTAAATATCCAAGTTTAGCATTAGCTTTATATATTTCTTTATTTTCTTATCAAAAGACTTTATAACCCTTGTGTTTCTAATGTGTGGATTTGTTCGTGTATGTTTGTATTTCCTGCACCCTTAACTATCCTAACATCCTCTCTGGATTGGAGATAGTGGGATAGTTCTTATTCCTGTAATTCAGTTTATGTTCATCAATAGTTCTGATATAGGTTTCTTTTCTTTTCTTTTCTTTTCTTTTCTTTTCTTTTCTTTTCTTTTCTTTTCTTTTGTTTTCTTTTCTTTTCTTTTCTTTCTTTTCTTTTCTTTTCTTTTCTTTTCTTTTCTTTTCTTCTTTCTTTCTTTTTTTTTTTTTTTTTTGATACAGTGTTTCCCTCTGTCACCCAAGCTGGAGTGCAGTAGCACAATCGTGGCTCACTGCAACCTCGAGCTCCTGGGCTCTCATTTCAGCTTCCAAACTAGCTGGGACTACTGGTGTGCTCCACTATGCTTGGCTAATTTTTAAAATTTTTTTGTAGATACAGGGTCTTGCTGTGTTGCCCAGGCTCGTCTTGAACTTCTGGCCTCAAACGATTCTCCCACCTCAGCCTCCCAAAGTGCTGAGATTACAGGCATGAGCCACCATGATCGGCCCTAATACAGCTATTCAATCTGTACCAAAAAGTAGTGTATTGTTTTTAAAGGGTAACTCTTCTTGGAATTTATAGACAATTAGCTTACTAGATATTTCATCTAAAAAATTATGCAATTTCTGTCTGCAATTATGAAATGACAATAATTTACAAGAGGAACTGCTGAGTTTTAGGCATTGCCTTAAGATATCAGAGCACATATCACCTTGTCAATATAGTTACTAGAAAACCCTCAAGGCTGCTTGGGTTAATTATTTAAAGAATGTCCTTCAAAGGAAGCAGTTATGGGTTATGCCATTTGAATTTGACGTGCTAAAGAGCCTGGCCCCTAATACTAGTGTGATTTTCAGATAATAAGAGGGTAAAGAAGAGATATGAAGTTTATATTGCAAATGGGCAATAAATATTCTCCTTCTATTTAATGCATATGCTCAGATTATTTTTAAGAAAGAAAGCTTCACTAATTCATATCCAGATAGTTAACTCCATAAGAGTATTCAGTCTGAAAAATGTTTATGGGTCTATTCTAAAAATATTTTGGATTTTGTTAGTTGTCATCTCAAATCATATAAAAAGTAAGACTGCATTTGGTGACACCTAGTATTTGGTTAACAATAAAATAAAATCAACATGCAGTCACGTTCCTAAATATCTGGATGACAGATCTCATTGGCCAATAAAGAGTGGCCAATACAAGTTTTAAAACTTTTCTTCAAGATATTTAAATGTTACATACCCTGCCATGGTCTGGTGTTAGTTTCATTACAATATATTAAATATGTATTCTGGAAATGATCTACCTTGGTTTGAATCCTGGATGCCAGTTTATTCTCTGTGTAATCTGGGTAAACCATTTACCTTCTCTAATTCTATTTCCACATCTAGAAATTGGGTTAACAATAATCTTCACCTTATTTAGTTTTAGAGTACATAATTGAAATAATTCACATACCAAATTTAGCATATTCCTGGCAAAATGTTGTGATTCTGTTTCTGTTTATCAATAACAGTATTATTACTAACACAAATTAACTTACTATTTTTACTATTGCATGTTTAAATATATTTGAAAATAATGTTTAATTATTACTAGTTAAACGAAGTAAATCAGATAAGATCTAGAGCACCTGATACGTTCAATAAATTAAGCCTACAATATTGATTATATATATCCAAGGAATAATTCTACCATTTAAACATCTAACATTATATATGTAAAGCATCTAACATTAAGATGTTAGAATGTTATAAAAAACCAATTTCAGTACTATGAAATCTCTGGAAATAACTATTTTTTTTTCACTTTTAGCCCATGTAAAATGGACCTAAACGTATTTATTTACCTCACTACTGTTCATAAAAATTGAACTTTATAACTTTTTAAAATATTTTGTCTTGTAAAGATGTTACAAAGTGCTATTATTGTATGTTAGAAAATCACCATTTATTTATAAGTCTCGCTGAAGCTCTATAGTCAAAAATACTTTCCATGAAGAAGCAAAATCATGAGTACTATTAAGGAGTTAAATTGGTGTGCTCTTATTAGAATCACTTAGAATGCTGAAATAATACCATTTGGAAAAGTAAAAAAGTCTTAGCCCTTAGTATTCTACATAGTATAAAGTGACCCACATGAATCTTTTACTAACCCTAAGGATATATTCAGGTTACCCCAAAACAATTTTATGTCAATGATAAACATGTCTCTGTTGATGCAGAGGGATGATCTCAACTTCCCATTTCTTGACTAAGGAAGATTAACATAATCAAGATGAATAGTCTTTCTCAAACATTTCCTCATCGTAGACATGTCTACAGTTTTATAAAAAATATGAGACAGAGGCAACTGTTTCATTTTTCCTGAGGTTATGAGGAGAGGGAGTAGAAAAGAGATTTGCAAGCGATTATCATTTATAAAATTTTCTTTAAGTGAGAAAAGAGCTGGAAGAGTGTTATTTAGTTCTGTCCTAAAGCCTGTAAACCATAGTCCAAATCAATGGCTTCCAAACTTTGTTACACAGTAAAATCACCTGAGTTTTAAAAAATCCTAATGTGCAGGTTGTACCACAGACCAGTTGTAACAAAATACTCATTGTGGTAGCAAGACATGTATATTTTTTGGAGACCCTTATTTGATTCTAACGTGCATCAAATTTGGGACTTATCAGTATGTGTTAGCTTGCACATTTGAGTCCCAGACTCAGCTCTATTCTTGTTTATAATATCAATTCACAGACTAAAGATTTTTATACTAAAGAAAACATTTAGGTGAAATCATTTGCAGTTGGCTGCTTTCAATGATATCTAGCTTTTGAAGAAGTAATAACAAAGGAAAGTTGGAAATAATAATAATAATTAAAAGGATACTAGTATTTGGCAAGATTTCAAACTTTGCAAACAACGTGATCAGGGCTAATACAGAGGGTGTGGGGTGCTAGTATTTATAGGGCCAGCAACATAATTAGAGTGAGTAGGTTTAGATTGCTCCTAAGAAAATCAGGCTCTACACTGAGAGTCACATAAAATATTTAACTTATACTTTATTAAACAAGGGGAACATTGTTTTGAAACCTAAATATGAAAGCTATTCTACTTAGAATTCTTTGAAGTAAAATTATTTCTTGTTTTAGCTTCCAAGGTCTCTCAAGGTTTTTGACAAATGATTTCCAATCTGCTGATGGTGTGAGAAAGTGCTAGTTCTCATAGGAACTTTGACCAACTGTGCTTCTATTTATTTGTACAGACCGATAAGAAATTTGCAAATGATTCTTCATAGCGCCATCAAAATTTTGTGAGGTAAAGATGGAAATTGTACCTCTCCTGAGATGATCTTAGGTTAATACTGAGTTATTTGCTATGTCATTATTTTTGTTTATTTAAAGGCCAACTTTTCTTCCTTTTTTTCTTTAAGATCCCTGTAAGTAAATTAGTGGGGACTTTATCTGAGAAGTAGGTAAGACACTAAAAGTTTTAAAAAACAATTATTTCAAGCAAGCCTCACCTACTGCCCTCCAAGTGAAAGAAATAAATTAGAAAATGCCCAGCAGTAAAGTCTTGAAAAATCAGTGAAAATACTTCTGAATATGGTGAAGCTCATAATTGGAACTGGAATTCTACAATATAGAAGACATGAAAACACTTAGTTTCAAATTCCTCAATAAAACAGAGAAGTCCAGCTAACAGAAGTTGAAGGACAACTTTTAAGCTTTCACAATACTTCAAATGTGGATTTTGCCTGGTACATTAACTCGGCTAGGATTGTAAGTTCAATGACTGACTGTTATCTATTTAATAACTAGAGGTTTACAGGCTCATATTTTAAAACATTCACATAAGGATGGGAGTATATATACTTTCTTGACTTGCTTTTTGTTACTTATGCTTTTCGCCTAGTTATTCAAATAGTTATCTTTTATATGCTGAACTATGCATGAAGGCAAGATACTATTTCCTACCAGTGACACAATATGGAATGCATATGAAGATAAAATAGAGGAAGATTGTGCTTTTCTATAAATTTCAAGATTCTCTCTATAACTATTTAGAAAATAGGAAAGAAATGGGCTTTGTAAACCTGTGCAGTTTTAGACAGGCAGATTCTTGGTATACTTTCTTAAAAACTGGTTTCTCATAGGTCATGATAGTGAAAGGAAAAGGCATTTGGGCAAAAGAATAAATTAAGTTGTAAAAATAGTAACTAGGTATCTCTCTTTCTTTGGCTTATATCTCTTCGTTATTAAATTACATCGAGTTTGAGACACAAACTATTGTCTCATTCACACTATCTGAGGTATTGAATTGCATTATGATTACAAATGCCAGGGCATCATATATGTTCACAAATCAATGGCTTCCAAACTTTGTTACACAATAAAATCACCTGAGTTTTAAAAAATCCTAATGTGCAGGTTGTACCACAGACCAGTTGTAACAAAATGCTCATTGTGGTAGCAAGACATGTATATTTTTTGGAGACCCTTATTTGATTCTAACGTGCATCAAATTTGGGACTTATCAGTATGTGTTAATGAACTTATTTCCTGTAGATGTGTGTTATGGGGGGTATATTACATCAACTCTTAGCTCATTTTTGATTATTCTACTAATTTTACCCCTGCTTCAACAACTAAATGGCTTCTTATCTCTTTTTTCTTTTTTTTTTTTTACTTTTTTTTCTACTTAAATTTGGTATATTTGTAATGTTAGCTAAGTTTTAGAACAACTTACTGTTAATTCTGAGTGATGCTAATTTTTAAAATTAAATCTGAAAAAATTTGACATTCAAATTATATTCTGGGTTTGGAGGCCATTGGTGGAGACAGAAGGCTTTGTTTCTTAGATGTGTTGATAATAAAGGACAGTGGCTGCATCATACCCTGGCTGCTCCTTACTAATGAGGCAATTTGGGGTGGGTATAGATGAAAAAAATGTCAGCTTCCTTGGGCAGAAGAGACTGGCTGCGGTTTCCATGTACAGTGTGAAGATATCGTCACTACTACACTTGTCTTCGTTGCAAGGATTTCTGTCCTTGGAGATAGATCCTGGTAGACCAAGGAAGAGGCTTGCTATATACCTCTATGTGTCCTGTCAATCCCTTGGTTTGGTCAAGGAGAGGAAAGTAAACACTTTGTTTTATTAGTAGAGAGTGTGCTATATCTATTTTTTTCTTCTTAAAGGAGCAGTTTGAAGAGGTACTTTAGCCCAATTTGGCTGATGATGATACAGATTCAAAATGTTTGAGAGGTAGCCTCAAAGTCACATTTGTTTAATAGTCAAGTTTTCACTTAAGCAAAATGTGTCTTACTCTAATAGATGTGCAGTCGTTGCAGGGGATTTAAGAAATCCATAGTTCATATCTGTGTACTAAGCACATAAGCAGGATTTCTTCCCTTTTCCTAGAGTCCATGCTTTGCTCTGGAAATCTGCATATTCAGGTATATAACCTTCTTCTTTCAAAAGTTCTCCTTGAAGAGGTCCTTCACATCCCTGGTAAGTTGGATTCCTAGGTATTTTATTCTCTTTGAAGCAATTGTGAATGGGAGTTCACTCATGATTTGGCTCTCTGTTTGTCTGTTATTGGTGTACAAGAATGCTTGTGAGTTTTGTACATTAATTTTGTATCCTGAGACTTTGCTGAAGTTGCTAATCAGCTTAAGGAGATTTTGGGCTGAGACAATGGGGTTTTCTAGATATACAATCATGTCATCTGCAAACAGGGACAATTTGACTTCCTCTTTTCCTAATTGAATACCCTTTATTTCCTTCTCCTGCCTGATTGCTCTGGCCAGAACTTCCAGCACTATGTTGAATAGGAGCGGTGAGAGAGGGCATCCCAGTCTTGTGCCAGTTTTCAGAGGGAATGCTTCCAGTTTTTGCCCATTCAGTATGATATTGGCTGTGGGTTTGTTGTAGATAGCTCTTATTATTTTGAGATACGTAGGTGTGGGCAAGGACTTCATGTCTAAAACACCAAAAGCAATGGCAACAAAAGCCAAAATCGATGAACGGGATCTCATTAAACTAAAGAGCTTCTGCACAGCAAAAGAAACTATCATCAGAGTGAACAGGCAACCTACACAATGGGAGAAAATTTTTGCAACCTACTCATCTGACAAAGGGCTAATATCCAGAATCTACAATGAACTCAAACAAATTTACAAGAAAAAAACAAACAACCCCATCAAAAAGTGGGCAGAGGACATGAACAGACACTTCTCAAAAGAAGACATTTATGCAGCCAAAAAACACATGAAGAAATGCTCCTCATCACTGGCCATCAGAGAAATGCAAATCAAAACCACAGTGAGATACCATCTCACACCAGTTAGAATGGCCATCATTAAAAAATCAGGAAACAACAGGTGCTGGAGAGGATGTGGAGAAATAGGAACACTTTTACACTGTTGGTGGGACTGTAAACTACTTCAACCATTGTGGAAGTCAGTGTGGCGATTCCTCAGGGATCTCGAACTAGAAATACCATTTGACCCAGCCATCCCATTACTGGGTATATACCCAAAGGACTATAAATCATGCTGCTATAAAGACACATGCACACGTATGTTTATTGCGGCACTATTCACAATAGCAAAGAGTTGGAACCAACCCAAATGTCCAACAACGATAGACTGGATTAAGAAAATGTGGCACATATACACCATGGAATACTATGTAGCCATAAAAAATGATGAGTTCGTGTCCTTTGTAGGGACATGGATGAAACTGGAAACCATCATTCTCAGTAAGCTATCGCAAGGACAAATAACCAAACACCGCATGTTCTCACTCATAGGTGGGAATTGAACAATGAGAACTCATGGACACAGGAAGGGGAACATCACGCTCTGGGGACTGTTGTGGAGTGGGGGGAGGGGGGAGGGACAGCATTAGGAGATACACCTAATGCTAAATGACGAGTTAATGGGTGCAGGAAATCAACATGGCACATGGATACATATGTAACAAACCTGCACATTGTGCACATGTACTCTAAAACCCTAAAGTATAATAAAATAAAAAGTTCTCTAAAAGCTGTTTTCTGGGTTCCCTACATTTTCTCTCATTTATTCCTCCATAATCACAGGATTCTGAGGCCTAGTAAAATGTTTGACATTTAAGTTGCTCGCAGTGATTCTATTTGAATGCTTATAATGAAACATATTTTTAGATAGGCTGCTGCCCTCTTAACTTACAAATACTGAGGAATCTTTAGTCACAGAGCTTAATGATTAAAATAATTATAGTCAGGCACTCTTCTAAGAGCTTTACATATGTTAATTAGTTTATTTCTATCAGCAATCTTATGAAATGGGTAGTATTTACCATTCTCATTTTACCAAGGAGAAAACGAGGCAAAAATGTGATTAACTAGTCTAAGGTCACAGCACCAGTAATTGGTGAACTGGGATTTGAAAGTAGAAACAAAAGAGTTTCACACCTTCTTTACAGACAAACATTACTAACCTTTTCCTCTAGACAAGCTCAAGTATTTGTGAATGTCTAGCTTGCTCAAACTGTCACCATCTCACTGAGAACAGAAGAGACTTAAGTGTCATATCTTGGAATCCCATGAAGGTAACTATTTTACACATCTACTTTTGAACTTAAAACAAGGACTAACACGTCTACAATTTTAGACATCTAATTTTGAAATTAAGACAAGGACTACCCTCACTTTTGCCAACAGATTTTGTAAAGTTAAATTGAGAAAAGATTCCGATAACTTGATAAATGAAGATAAGACGTTTAAGAACCAGAATTGCAAGCTCTTTAGGAACCAGCAAAATGCAAATCAAGACACAATATGCCATATATCATCAGAAATTATATGGATCTACACATAATAGTAGTTATAACTTTATTGTCAAAGATGGAGGAACTACCAAGCAAGTCAAAGAGTTTAATAACTGAAATGTATTTCTTTAATGTCAATAGTATTTATATGCTTATTTATTCAGTTGCAATAGTTTTGAAATGGTTAGTTTCAAAGCATTAATATTTATGCATATGCGTACACTTTCCCATTTGTCTGAAATACATTAAAATTAAAAAATCTGTTTTCTTTTAAATGCAGTGAGCCACCTGAAAATCCAGACTAACAAGAAAAGCCTCAAAAATGTCAGTCACCTTACATGATTCAAATATCTGAGACCTGGAGAGAAGGGTCAGAACAGACCTGCCATGGTTGAATCCAATATGATTATTAACATCCAAGTTAGAAATCCCTAAAATTATGTGGAGTCTGAAGACAATACTGACCAAACCTCAGGCACATTGCTTCAACTCTAGTTGTTCTGCTCTAGTCCTATGGCTGATATTTCAAGATGAGCAAACCATTGATAATAGCTTACCTAACACATCTGTGCGGTGCTAAACCAAACAAGCGTAATTAGATATGCATATAAACAAGATTAAAATAGAAAAATCAAAATTTACCATACCCTGGAGCACTAGTAAATAAGCAAACATCATTTATTCATGCAGAAAATACAGTTGTTAAATCCAGGCAGCTTACACAGGTACTGAGTAACACCCACCTCCTGTAACCTAGCCGTTAATTCTGTGTTCAGCACTGTTTTGGGCACTGTGTTGGGCTCAGTATATACTAAAAAGAGTAAAATACATTTGCTTATCCCCTTCAGATAACTCATAACTACAAGGAAATATAAAAGAACTATGCTGCAGGAGACACCAGTAGTTCAGTCCAGCAGAAGCATGGGTAAGAGAGGAGAAGGGTTGAAGATCATGCATGGGCAGGGTCCCAGTTGCTGATGCTATATTACATAATTGAGTGTGACTCTCTGATTTGTGAGGGGCCGTCAAAGTCTTTTAAACTAGGCAATAGCGTGATCAGATATGTGTTAGAGAATTTACTCAGGAAGTCATAAGTAAAAAGGATTAGATAGAGGTAGAGAAACAGGTTTGGAGGATGTGACATTAATCTAGGTGAGAGATGATGAAAACCTAATTTAGGTCAGTGGCTGTGGAATGGTGATAGATTCAAGGGATACAGAAGAGCCAAAATCAGCTGGATGTGGGGAACAATTGTTTATGGCCAGATGAATGAAGTTTGACCCTCTGTGCTGATTTGAGAGATGTGATTAATGATGATTAAAAAACACAACAACACAACACAACACAACACAACAAAAACTGAGTAAGGAAGAGGTTTGGAACAAAAACATAATTTAAATTCTAAAATTCATTTGTGAGTTGGTTGTTCAGAATTCACAGCAATGAATTTATAAATGTTTGCTAAAGAGATAGAAATGCAGACAAAAATATTATCCAAAGCAATAAAAGCTAACATGTATTTCCTCTCTCAATATTGTTATAAACACTTTCTGAGTATCAATTAACAAATTTAACAACTCTTAAAGTAAGTAGCATTTTTGCCCATTTTACAGACAAGAGGAAGGATGTGGAAAAATAAAATCATTTTCCCTGTGCTACAAATGTAGTAATAAGAATAAATCCTACACCGTCTGGCTTCAAACCTTCTGCAATCACCCCACCACCGGATGCTACCTTTTTCATGATATAAATGCTAAGTAGAATTACAGGCTGGCCAACAATATTCTATTTCATTATATTTTTAATTAACTATAGAATTACTGTTATCTTGAGTTTGGGAGATAGAATGAGGGCTTTTTCTTCATTATGGAAGAAGAAAAAAATATTCGTCTTCATCTTGTCTAAATTTTAAAGTGGTCAAAATCACATTTCACATACCTTTGCATATTACTGTTTCTTCAAAAACATTCTTACCATGTGTCTCCCTCATCGAATGAGATATTGGTAAATAATCCTTCATTGTTTCTCTCATCAAGTCCAATTTCCTCCACTTGATTTCAAATTATTTGATCTGACCTTACTATTTGCAGCCATTGATGCCGCCTATTCTTTTTCAATATCTGGAAGGTGCTGCTGTGTGGTACACCCTAGTCTTGTTTACTAATCAGCTCATTCCACCCTCCTTTCTCTCACAGGTTCACACCTCTGCTCCTCCTCTCAGCCCCTCGGGGCGTTCCTGCTTCCCCAGTCCATCACAGAAGCATCCATCCATGCTCTGAAATTAGTTTTCTCCCTCAACACCCGTTTTCCTACCACCTTTCCTGCACTTTGTGCATCCTTCAGAGCACTTGATTCTCGCTACCTTTTAAGAAGAAAACAATTTGAATTAATTTACACTTCAAGGATTCTAAAATATTTATAGAGTGTCTACTGAGTGCCAGAAACTGCTAAGTCCCTAAGGACATAAAACAAAGATTTCCATTTGGCTTCTGCCCTCCAAAGAGCACTTGATCAAGTTGGAGAGACACACACAAATAATCTGACAGAACAAGGTAGGATAATAGTAGCGCCAGCAGTGTAAGCAAAGCGCCAAAGAGAGTTAATTCTGGGTCCTTAGCGTCAGTGAAGACTTGCAGGAAATAACTTTTGAGTTATATCTTGGAGAGGGGGATTTCTCTCATTTAGAAATGTGGGAGGGAGGCCGGGCACGGTGGCTCATGCCTGTAATCCCAGCATTTTGGGAGGTGGAGGCAGGTGGATTACCTGAAGTCAGGAGTTCTAGAGCAGCCTGGCCAAAATGGTGAAACCTTGTCTCTACTAAAAATACAAAAATTAGCTGGGTGTGGTGGCACACGCCTGTAATCCCAGCTACTCAGGGGGCTGAGGCAAGATAATTGTTTGAGTGCAGGAGGCGGAGGTTGCAGTGAGCTGAGATCGCACCACTGTACTCCAGCCTGGGCGACAGAGTGAGATTCTTTCTAAGGAAACAAACAAACAACAAACAAAAACTGAACGAAAGAAAAAGAAATGTGGGAGGGAATGTGAAGCTGGAGAGCAAAAGAACGGGAGCGTGGAAGTATAGCCTGTTTCCAATTTAGAATAGTTTCACTTACGATTTGTGGAGTTGACCATGGTGTGAAATTCAGTAGAGGCCATACTGTGCATTCAGTAGAGGCCATAACCTCATAGTTTAATCAAAACATTAGATTGTGGGGTGCAGGAAATCAACATGGCACATGGATACATATGTAACAAACCTGCACAATGTGCACATGTACCCTAAAACTTAATGTATAATAATAAAAATAAAAATTAAAAAAAAAATTAGATTGTGAATCTAATTATAGAAGCCCACTACTTCTTATTTACCTAAATTCTAAGGAGCTCCTCCACTTAGGATGAGACTATGTCCTGATAACCGCATACTAAGTGGAGAAACCAAGTTGGGGACTCTCTGCTGTGTTGCTGGCATCAAATACACTTTCCACTTAGAATATTTTCAACTTACAATAGGTTTATGGGGAGGTAACCCCTTCATAAGTCAAGGAGCATATAATCTATTGATCTGATCCAGAAACAGTCAGTCGTTAACTTAATCTGTATTTCAGACACCATTGCCTTAAACTTCATTTCCACCATATCCTCTTTTTCTGGCCAAAATTGCTGATAGCTTTGTGGTGCCTCTCCTATTAAACTCAATTTCTCCTACTTGACTTTCAAGATTTGATGTAATTCATCTCTGCCTTTTCTATACAAATTTCTATACAATATTACTTAATCCTCTTCAAAATATGAAGGATTGTATTTAATGTTTGCGGGTCTTGTTTTGTAAGCAGAGCAGAAGATATTTAATTGCATCTTGTTCTGCTGGCTCCCCAGCAAACTTAACCAACAGGGATTCTTTTATTATGAGAGAAGCCATCACAATAATAGCAGTAACTCAAGCATTAACCCACATTCATTTCTCAGGTAAAACCAAGCATGACTGTTTTCAGTGTCAGGTTCCTGTAGTTCCTGTTAAGTTGGGTCTTGGTGAATTCGTATGGAGCTCAGTGTGTAACTGGTGAGGATCTAAGTGAAAACAAAGAATTGCAATGCAGATCTCCAGCCCAGCAGATCCCTGAAAACACCCCTGCAAATGTTAGGAATGAAGAAAGCCATGGGTGTCTGTCATCTGGAAGGAATACATTTTAGTCTCATATTCTGTCTGTTTTTAATGTAAACAGTGCATATTTCTAGCAAATTGACAGAGGAATATCAACTTAAACTCAGAAATTTCTGTTATAATTTGCTGTGGAGTCTGTGCTATCAGTGTAATAAGCATCTGCAAATTCATGTTACATTTTAAAGGTGTTCTTAAATTGTTTGCTTCATTTCTATGAAGTGATGTTTTAAAAATCCTATGATTTATTTCAACATGTTCTGCATATGCAGCTTAACATTTTCTATTCATTTTCCTATTGTTTGTTGTCTAGTCATTCATTTTATTTAGTTTCAGTTATGTGAAATGGTGAGACTTGAACAGAGGGTTTATCCTTTGCTAAACTAAAACCATGCTAAATTTAAAACAAATTTGCGCATTTTTTTTCCTCTGAGCATCTTCAAGTGAGATCTATGATTAACCGCACATTGAAAAACATACTGTACCTTCTTTAGTTATATATAAAATCTACAAATATGCGTAATTTGAATTTCAACAGGGAGATAAAAATAATCTTCAGCAGTAGATAACTAGGACATTTAAAATAATGAAATACAAGGTGCAGGTTGTATCTAATGGAGCTTTATTTGCCATTAATGGAGGTTTAGACTATGCAACACTACACTTGTTATTGTTGCCAAATTATCAAATTTAGAAATTCCTACTACTGTTACCTATCTACAAAACAGTTGGCTAGTGCATCACTACTTACTAAACTTTGTGCAATAGGTCCAATTAAATTGGATCAATTAATTACATTTATTTTAACCTCAAGGTCAATCAGAAGAGGTCTTTTATTGTTTTAATTACAGATTTAATTACATTCAATCATTGAACTTGAAAAAAATTCCACCCCCTTACAGCACTTAACTCTAATGAGGTTCACAGAAGCATTCCTATTGAAATATTTTATTCTCCTGCCCACATTCTTTAAGCTATGCTGAGATGCACTAGACAGAAGAGTAAGAACAGCTGGTAGGAGTGTGTGGGATACCTGCAGGGACACCAACACAAGGCCAAGAGGATGCTGCTCCACAGCTTGAAAATTTGCCAGTCACCATGTTGTCTTTATCATTTTACTATCTGTAGTTACAGTTTTTGCATTTAGGATTTAGAAAATCTCTTTGATTTGTGTGTTTCTTTCAGTAGCTTTCTTCAAAATTGACATTGACTTTTCATTGCAGCTAACAATATACAACGAAGGGTAAAAGTAGGAGATAAGTGCTTCAACGAAAACATTGTTACTGATGACCACCATGTTTAAATATAATTTTTACTTAGTTATGGAACTTTTGTATTTTAATAATGGCTTATGATAGTGTATTTTTGTACCAGTTATACATCTAATATTTTGGAGATAATTTTATAATTTCTGGGATCTCCCTCAGTGTTCCAGGATATATAATTATCACTGTATAAACTTAAGAACAATGTTGGCTTATGTCTTGCATCTTTGAGCAGCATTTTGTTAATATGTATATCAGAAATGGGCAGGGACAGGCCAGGATATCAAGATTATCTCTGAATTTCAGTTCGGTGTAGCATGAGCCTCAGTACCACAGGTATGATAGCTAGCAATAGCGCCTCATCTGACATTTGCCTATTATTCTCATTTTTCAGGGGAATTTAAGAGGGTGATGTTTTAAAATAGGGAGTGCTTAGTTTTCATCATTTCAGGTGCAAGTTAGAATGAGCACTGAGTCACTTTCTATGTCAAATAACTCAATCATTCAACCAGATTTATCACTTTTTCCTTTTGTTTTGGATTTAACATTTGCATGATCTAGTAACCTGAATGAAAAAATATCTAAGTTCATTTATTATATCAGACGTTTAAAATATATGTGAACGTCCAATGACAAAATATTTCCTTTCTCATGCAAATATTATTGTTAGTATCATGCAGTAGTTTCAGGAAGGAGCAAGAAAGATTATAACTGTTTGGCAGTATGGCTCTTTGAAGACATAATCTTGTTATTCTGTAATAATTAGAGTGGAATTAGGTTAGTGTGCAAGAGAACAAAAGGAAGTAATGGATATTCATTTTTCTTCATATTCTGATTGGTCCACTCAACTATTTCAATAAAACTTTATCTCTTCTTGTAATATTGTATAGGAAAATAAAGAACGTGTAAGGGATATAAAGGAATTCACCAATGATTGGAGACAGGATTTTCTTTACATTGTCTAATAGACTTGTTTATTATTTTAAGCTGGTAAAAAGAGACTTATGATTCGTGTTGAAGAAAGAGTTATTTGTGCTTGATACATTGAAGACACTGTTCAAAAGCAGTTTGTCCTTATAAAAGGATGACCCCTGTAGTATTTCTTAGGCAAGGAGGGACAAATTCAACCAACAAAAAGCACATCTCGCCCCGAGTTCCCCATGATTTCTCCACATATAGCAAAAAAAATACACATCAGTAATTTATTTGAACATGCACATCAGTGAGTAGCATAGTTCTAGGCTACTCAAGAAACAAAAGGGAGAATATCAGCATTACCTAAATAAAAAAGAGAGGTGAATCACACCATTTTAATTGTCTTAAAAACACGGATAAGAAGAGCAATTAAAATATAGTCCTAAACAGTACTAGCTAATGTAGATTACATAAGTATACAATATGATTCAACTAAGAGTGCTCTGACAAGCATAAACCACCAGTTCTAGTAAACAAGGCCCAGATCAATTGCTGAGAAAATGTTAGATTCAAATGTAGAACAAGTTACTTTTATTTCAGTACTGAATGCAAAACACAGGTCAAGTGTGAGGACAGCGTTCTAAAAAAGGTGGCTCTATTAAAGCAAGGAGGCCATTTCCTTTTGCATTTTTATAATTTTGGAATTCTATTTTTGACGTTCACTTTCTCTACTTTTCCTCCCCTGAGCACTAATTTATTTAAAAAAAAAAAAAGATTTCAAGGTGCAAGTTGTACATTCTTATCATTATACCATCTCATCTCTTTCTGGAAGAGAGTATTACAATCAGCATTACAATGTTAATTCTTTTTCTCTTAATATTTGTTTCACATACATGTATTTCAAAATCATAATGTTGATTAGGAAAAGAAACTTACAAACGAGATAGTGATGTAATCATACACTTCCTATTGTGCTGTGTGTCTTTCCCATCCCTTCTCCCCTTTCCCTGTAAAGAGCTGTAAAAAATTTAAGGCAGATGAGGTATATTGCTGAAGGAAAAAGTTATTTTTGAAAAAAACTCAAAAAAACTTTTATTCTGCCCTTCTACTCAAGAAAGACTACTCAACTATAAATCTAGTGCTAGAAAAAAGCAGGAAAGACACCGTTTGCATGTACCATACTATGTCTTCTATTTCTAGAATGGCTTTTGTTAATTTAATTTTAATAGAAAAAATAAGCACCTTAAGCTATGAACAAGAAAAGAACTTCATTATTAGTGAGTCTAGAATCCAAAAGGAATTAAGAACACTCACTCAAACTCTTTCACTCATTCTCACAAAGGCCAATGCTACTGATTAGAATTGTAAAGTGCTGTACTTAGTATAAACACTTGTATACACTGCAGACACTGAAAAATAACCCTCAAGCACATTGTGTTATAGTTCCAAAAATATATTTACAGTCTATTACAAAGATTACAAATGGAAGTATCTAGGTGACTGTATTATGCTAATTAAAATTATTTTTACAGATTACTTTTCCTTAGGGACAAAAAAACATTTTAGTGAAATCAAAATGATTTTTCTAGTCAATCAAAAATAAATTAAAATATCAAATAACACTGTACAGTGATTTAAAACCAAAAAAAAGGGTGGGGAGGGGTTTGGGAAGCAATCCATTTGAGTTTTTCTATAGCCATCTTTGGTCCTAAATGTGGGAAAACACATTATGTAGCACTGAAAATACCTGTTCTTTTGTGATGCTCTGCAAGTAAAATAGAAAAATATAGTGCATTTTCAATGTATTCAGAGCCCACTACAGAGAAATGTGTGTACAAAACAAGACAGTATAAATAAAATTTACAAGTTTTACAAAGGAACATTTACAGATTTTGTTTCTGTTGTTTGTTTGTTTGTGGATGCCCACATTATCAAACAAGACCAATTATGACCGATCCCTGGGATCTTTCTCTATTAAAATCATTATAAACAGCCCAATTCTCTTTGGAAGTACAACAGTTCAATTCTGGGGTAGTTCATGATTTTCATAACTTTTGAAAGCATTACTCACAATATGTATACATTCCTGCAATATCTATAAAGACACATTTAATTATTGCTTATGAAATTCTAACACAGTAATCAAATAATATGGTTTAATAAATAAAGCTTTAAAAACAAGCCAGATCCTTCACCTCTTCCTTCTAGGGTAAAGAGTCCTTTCATTTAACAAGTTTCTTGCATCAGTGTTCACAAACAAAAGACTTTTTGTTTTGTTTTGTTTTGAACTGCAATGGTGATATTCTGTGCAGCAAATTTGTGTTTAAATGGTGAAAATTGTGAACTGCCCCTTTATCATGCTTCAGTTATAATATAAAACAATTATTTCTTTTCATGTTTGGACTGCATTCAACAGAAGAGGATATAAAATATGTGTCAACTATTTATCCTAAATTTCCTAATGTCACGAGACTGAAAAAATCTTGATGTGCTCAGATTAAATTTTAGATAACACTGGATAGTTCTGCTTTCAGAGACTTGCCTTCACCAACATTCTTCAGATGAAGTGCCTCATTTGTTTATATACTCATAAACCTAAACTTCGAGTTTATTAAATTCTTTCTAGTAAAATCACTCTATAAACAATCTGTTAAAAGTGCCTTATAGTATGTATGGATCATTATTGCTTTTTTCATTGAAAAGATAGTGTGTTGTCTGATCTTTACAAAAAATTTCTTTTTAAAAAATATCAGAGCTCTTGGCAACTTGCATTTTCTTGACTACCTGCCAATTAGCAAACAATATCAAAACAGCATTGATTAAACAGAATAAAATGGCACAAAAAGGATACCAATGTTCTGACACAGATGTATCTTCAATCATGCTATTTCTTTTGAAATTTGAGATTCTTTCAAAGGTACCCAGTGTAGTAATGTGTTACAGATTTAACACTAAAAAGGTCCAAAGCTATAAACAGCTTTCTAAAACAAAGTCCTTATGAAGAATAAACACAAATGATTTTAAAAAGGAATAGTCTGAAATCACATATTTAAGGAAAATATTTCATTGATTTTAACAATAAGATCATGATTTTATTTGACAAATATATTCTTTCTTAAATTCTTTATGTACATTTTAAAAAGTCTATAAGACAAAAAGGAGGTTAGAGAGCTCAAGGTGTTTGGATGTTTTTCAGGTAGTACTTTGTTTATTGTCACTGCTATTTTCCTGGCCACCGATGGTGGATCCTAAATTCCCTTTTTATATATTCTGGTGGCACTTAGGAGTTCAAGTCTATAGGTGCTTCTTAAATCTTCTCTTCACTGTTGGAAGGATCCAGGACATCAATTGTCTTCTAGCAGCATTCTATGCATATACTGAAGGCCAGTACTATTCTCTTGTAGTCTGTAATCTCCCTTAAAAGGGAGAAATGCATATCACACTTGAATGCCAGTTCCATGTAAATGTAGCATTTGTGCTCTCATAGTCTGAATGCTGCTCATGATTTTCTTTTGATGACCAACCAGTGTGATCCCTAAACTCATCACATCCCTGAAAAAGACAAATGCACTTTTTATTAGGTACCTTACAAAGAATAAATGTGGCACTAAACTGTCATCAACTGTTTAATTAAATACGTTATCTTAGCCAAATATATCTTATGTTAGTGTTCTTGGGTATTATGATCACACCCCTGCAGCAGATCAGAATTGCAAAACCTACATCAACATTCTCCTTTGTAAAAACCTAACTGCTCAGGTTCTCAATTTACTCTCAATTCACTTTTAAAATGATTTGAAATTTTACATAAGAAATTATTAAATTCTTAAAACTATTATTAACTTAAGGAAAGGTTCGGAAATGTTATTTGAAATGTTGTATTCTTGAACCTAATAGGGATTTAGAAATTTCAAACTGGAAAAAGCTGGATAAAGGATAATGAAAACAGTTGGTGGGATCTAGTAGAAAAATTGGAAATCATCAATGACCATGTCAAGTTTTATACTGTATTTAATTAACATGTGGTAATTCTGGGCATATTATTGGTTATATACTTACTTCAGTCAGTTCAATCATTTCATTATATGTTATAAAAACTATCTTTTAAAATGTACAGCATCTATGTTTAATAGCTTAAATTTGAATTAAGAATTGGATCTGTTTGTGTTTTGTCTTTCCTAATAGCCAGATACAATGAGCTGATGTTTTTACAAGAAGCTAAAATATTGCAAAACTATAGCACTGTAGTTTTTCATGGCAGTGACTGAGAAACATGGTTTTTCAGGGGTACAGATTGCTTTGGGGACCCAAGTGTAAAAATGCCCACATAGTGACTAGAAGAAAACTGAACAAAATAGCATGCACACACTTAAATCCATGTACATGACATTTCCTGGCATATAACAGAAAATAATATTTGATTGCTGGTCTTCATCTCATTGGGAAAACGATGACAGTACAATATAGGATCTCACAAATGGAACCTTGATTATTGTTTTCCATTTTCAAACACATTGACTAAGAGGAACTATGTCACCCATGAAAGTCATGCTGCAGCCAAGTCAACTGAGGTTCAGAGATTTTTAAATTGTCCAGGAATCCATAATTAGTGATGGAGCCAGACAGGAAAAGTGAGTTCTTTTAACTTCAAGTTCATAGAAATTTCAGAAGTTGTTTTATCAGGTCATTTTTTTTTCAGATTAAAAAAAAAAAAAGGAGTTGATCAATCATACATCTTCCAAAAAGTAAGTTGAACTCTTACTTTTAAGCTATGGTTAACTGAATTAAGCTTCTTTTGATCTCTTCAGAAATAATCATATTGGACATTCTAATGCATCTCAGCATTGAGTATAAAGTTTTGAGATTATTTAAGTTCAACACAAACATGGTGAAAGAAATCCTCCTTTGCAATGGAGAAAGTTTCCCCAGTGAATAGGAATCTAAGTAATACAGAGGTTAACTACAGAGGAAGCCTCACTGGATGGTGTTTAGAACACCAGCTCTGGAGCCATATTAGTTATTACTTACCAGTTAACTTGGCTTAGGGGAAATATTTAAATTTTCTGAACTTTAGCCTTGTTGGCAACAACGTAAAACTATAGACTTAATACAATTATTGTTGTGAAGGTTAAAAAGGTAATATGTTTAAAGGTCTATTTAGTATAATACCTGGTACACAGTAAGAACTTGTTAAAGAAGTACTTTTTTTTCTTGATTTTGGGATTCAAATTCTTTCAATATAAAGAAGATAACCTAATGTATAAAGTGTAGATTGTATCTAGTAAACCCTTAAATACAATTTTAAGAGTTTAAGCTTACTCAATAGTCATCCTGGCTACTGATTCAAGGGAATTGTAGCCAGCTGCTGTGAAGTTATCTTTATATCTTTCCATCTTAATAGCTTGTAGCCATTCTCCAACTGAACAAAAGGTAGTGAAATCAGGAGTGTTTTGATCCAGAAGAGGGCTTATTGGCCTAGATAAAAATGAAGCAGAAAAGCGAATATTATCATGAACTACCAAAGAAAGAATGTTTTGGCTCATATAAAATTAAGGTATAAAGAACAAAATTAGATGTTTTAATTGGTGTACATAATAAAAAAATACATCAATATGCTAATAAAAACCTAAAGCATCCAGGATGCCAGTAACTACAAACTCCTAAAATTACATTTTATTTAGATATGATGACCACCCGGTTTTGTCTTCCATATGTTTTTAAAAGTACAGCCAACAATATTTGGAATCAGTAAATAATTGTTCATTTGCTTTTCCAAAAGTAATTGGGAGCAAATGATGCACATATGGCTGTGTTCTAACCTGTTCAGGCCACAAGGGTGCTGTAGAGATATTGTGCATCTCCTTTGCTGATGGCATTCTTGTGAATGCCTGGGGAGTTAGAACACCTCCACAGGTGCCTAACTTACTACCAATGTAAACCAGAGCATCATTCTTACCTGGCGTCTGAGGCTGAATAACTATTAACATGCATTACAATCAAGCAAGCCAAATACAAAGGATGAATGGACTCTTTTTAATGATTATACCTCTTTAATCATGTATTGAATTTTTTTTCGGAGATGGAGTCTCGCTCTGTCGCCCAGGCTGGAGTGCAGTGGCGTGATCTCAGCTCACTGCCACATCTGCCTCTCGGGTTCAAGTGATTCTCCTGCCTCAGCCTCCCAAGTAGCTGGGATTACAGGTGCCTGCCACCATGTCCAGCTAATTTTTGTATTTTTAGTAGAAACAGGGTTTCACAGTGTTGGCCAGGCTGGTCTCGAACTCCTGACCTCGTGATCCACCTACTTCAGCCTCCCAAAGTGCTGGGATTACAAGCATGAGCCATCGCGCCTAGCCTGAATTTCTTTTATAAACTTTAACATCACTGAATCATTTATTAAATGACTTGAAGCAAAACAATTAAATAAGTACTAAGCATATAACAAAAAACAAGGACAACAGTAATAAAAACCCATGTAATAATAATAATATTGATCTGAAAATATGAACTGCTGCTATCTTATCACAAAAATCCAGTTTATAAAGTTTTTTTATAAAAGCAGCTAGTGATACTTATAAGTTTAAAAAATACAATAACTAATAGATTCTTTTTAAGCACTAATTAAGGTAAGCCTAACTGAAAAGAAAAAAATAAACTTCTGTAAATGCAATGCATTTAATATGAGTTTATACGTCAACACAAAAGTCCATTTGCCATTGTGGTGGGGTGGAGGAGATAAATGGTTTATGTTACTGTTTTAATTTCTCCCAGATTCCATTCCCTTAGGCATTTCTTACCTACTACAAGTTCCCAGGGGAGTTTTCAGACTATTTGGGTTTCGAATCATTTTGTCTAGAATTCCAACTATCTGTTCAAATTTTGGCCTTTCAGCACGCTCCTTTTGCCAACAATCCAACATTAGCTGGTGAAGGCCAGCTGGGCAGTCCATGGGTGCTGGTAAACGATAACCTTCTTCTATTGCTTTTATAACCTAATAGCCAAAAGGACATTACAAATATTACTGGTTTAGGTTCAATTATAATAAAACAAATTTCCCGGTAGGCAAAATGATTTATCCAGATAAGAATGAGGCACAATGCTTCACAGAAGACTTACTTTTTTCCCAAAATTTCCATGAATATTAAGCATGTTATTAAGCAGTGCGTGAAGTGCAGGATATGATGACATTTCCTAGTTAATTCAGCAATAGGGAACAGCAATTAAGTTCATCCAGGGTACAATAGATGGAAACAGTTTTAACATCATCCCAGAGGCTTTCAAAAGGGAACATGTTATGGAACTATCTTAACTTGTATATATTTGTGAGTATACATATGTGCCCATACATTTAATAATTCTGCAAGTTGTAAAAGGAATTTGAGTTACCCAGAATGAGCCAAAATGATTCACTTTTAAACAGGGTAGCAAAATAATATGAATGTACTATAATAGAAAATATTACCAAGCACTTGAGTCTTTTAAATAATATGAAGCTTATTGTTAGTGTTATAAGACAGTAGTTGTAAGACAGGAGTGAGGTTGTACTGGTTTATGAGTGGCGACTGCATCCCTTCCCTACTCCAAGTTCCCTTACCTCACACTGGCAGATTGAAATCAGCGTGGGGGGAAGGGTTACAGCAGGAAATAGGGAAAGGGTACAAATCAGGGCTTTCCCAGTCAGAGAGCTGGTTTTTATTATTATGTTTTATCAGCATTCCACTGCCTATTTATATCTAATAGCCTAAAAAACTGTTTATGTGAAGCTTTGAATGTTAATGAAAAATAGGCCCCTATAAACATTTGTATGTGGCAATCAGAAAAATTATCATTCAGACTTGGGTTTTTTATTTATATGAAAGGCAAAAATATATCTTAAAAATTTGAAAATGTTCCAAATCTGAGCAGCAAAGGGAAGAGAACAAGAAGACAAACAGCAGAAATAAGAAGGGATTGGAGAACACTAAAATAGTATTCGACGGGGAAGAACAAATCCTTTGACACTGACTGATATAATGGTAGAAATGTAACAAAAAATGACCTTCTGAGGAAAAAAAAATCTTTGAATTTTCAAAGAAAATAAGGCTAAAAGTAGGCAAACAAAAAGCTGGCTTTAAGAAATGTTGATGGCCTTAATATTTTTAGGGAAACACATCCTTAAGATGCATGCTACACTCGAAAATAGCACCTTAAAATATAAAAGGTTGTAGGATAGGACGTAATGAGTACAGTACTTGACATCAACAATATTTGAAAAAAAATTCTTTTGTATAAGGGAAAAAAAAGTCTACTTTTTTCTTTAAGAAAAATCTCTAACTCTAATTTAAAGTTTAAAAAGTAAATAGATGGACTTAGTTATAGTAATTTTTGAAAATTTATATAAGTATAAAACTTAAGACCAAACTCTCTCCTAATCACTAGTTTGTATTTCTATCAGTTTATTAAACTCTTCATCTGAACTGTCCATAGGTACTTCCACTGTATATATTTAAAATTGAATTTATCACCTCTCTTCCCAATCTTTTACTATTTCAACTAACGGCTCTTCTAGTCCCAGTCAGAAAGCTGAAAACTGTCCCAGATTCTTTCATTCTCTCTCTCTCTCTTTAAAAACAAACAAACAAACAAACAATAACAAAAAAACAGAGTCTTGATCTGTCATCCAGGCTCTGTCATCCAGGAGTGCAGTGGCACGATCACAGCTCACTGCAGCCTTGAACTCCAGGGCCTCACATCCTGATCCTCCTGCCTCACATCCTCTTATATACACAATTAGTCACCACTTTCTGATGATTTTCTACTTCTCAAATACAACATATGCTCAAATACTAGAAAAAGTATTTTTCCATATCTATATCTACATTTATATATATCTCTCTATATACACATCTCCCTGAAGTGATGGAGTAATTATCCCATAGTTAAGTCTTTACAAAGTTTCACACTGAGGTGTTTCTTTAAGTACTTTATTTTGAACAACAACTATGGAGAAAACACCTTGGCCTTAAGTGACCTTAATCAGTGTTGGTGCTAAATGCAATGGAGGTCATATGACAGAACTCAAAAATTTCCTTTTATGATCCCATAATTACAAATGGTACATATCACTGTAAACATTCCTCTAAAATACCCCTGTTAAAAGCTATACATCAAATAAATACATACAAATGGTAACTCTGCAAGGATCACAAATATGTAAGTACAGGAGACATTATATTTTTTAAAAAACATTTTAAATGCTAAGAATTTCAAGTGGTTTTGCAAAACATTCCAGTAATAGCACTGTACTTGGATTCAAAAATGCTATGTTAAAAAATGTGAATAAAAGTAAAAGTAATTTACTTTTAGAAAGCTGGGTTAAATGATTTAAATAGCAGATCAAGCTGGGAATAAATTAATAACTTCTGAAATTTTATATATTCAAAATGACCACACAATAAGCAATTGGGGGTATTTTTTTTCATTGGAAAATGAGTGGCTTTTTGTATTTGAGGCTGCTTCTATTTAAACACATACAGTCTATTTCTGATTTGACATGACTGCATTCTAATGCTCATAACATTAATTCAGTCCTCATTATTTCTCACCACCTTCTAACCTATTTCCCTGCTTATAGCTTATCTTTAGGTTTCCTGAAAGGAACAATGTAAGTCGAGTGATCTTTCCTTTTTTCTTTCCCTCCAAATAATGTTTTAAAATGTAAATCTAAATCTTATCATGCCCTCTTGACATAATACTTTTCAATAGCACTCCAAACTTTCACAATAACACTTAAAATTGATTCTTTAGCTTTCAACACAATATATTCTTAAGTTTTTGTAGCACTGAACACAGGACCATTAAATGATTATTTAAAACGTGAGTTAATGAACCTCTGTAGTTGTCCTACTGCATTACAGAAATTTAATGATTCCTTTTGTTATTGTAGAGAAACAACACTGATCTCACTTCAAAGTGAAACTCCTAGCTATATTCAAAGATATAATGGTTTATACATTTATAAAGGAATAACAACAATATATAACATTTAAAGTAAGAGATATTGGAACTTAAATAATCTCATAAATAGTCACATCCCCATGGCCATGAACACTTAAGGTACTTGCTGGGAACTCTTCGACCTTATAGAGCAGTTTGGCATAATCCAAGATACACCCTTTGAAACAAAACCAGCCAATAGGAGTTAATTTAGGCAAAAACTCAACTTTGAGGTTCTGCAGTTTTCATTTATTAGCCTAGCAGTAAAACAATTTTCTTGTTAAATATGCAACTAATAATCATTGTTAATATTTATTAAGTGCTTATTATATGATTGGCATGGTTTTAAACTTGAATTATTTGATTCTTACAAAATCCTTATTAGGTTTAAGTATCATTATTATACTGATTCTAGAGATAAAGAATGTGTGGCGCACAGGAAAAAATAGAGAGGGCCAGTCAGTATCAGGTAGCTGTTAGTAGAAAAGACAGAATTTGACTTAGGCCATCAGACCAGAGCCCATACTGTTAAGAATGGCATTATTTTTCCAATGAAAAAATAGGTACGTTCTTCAAATAGTTAGATATACTTGGAAAAACAATGCACAGAGGTAAGATGGCTGGCCCTCCACTTCTTAGAGGATTGTGTAATTGGTTCACTGAATTAATCTGAAACATATTCTTGTGAAATTACTAGAAACTCCTTGTATTTGCCTTAGTATCCTAATAAAATTCATTCATAACAAATACTATATCTAAATAGTTCCCAGAGGAACCAGAAGTGATTTGGGTAAATGTAATTTTAAAAAAGATTTCTGGGACACAACAGGGACCACTTCTTTGGCAAATGCTGTAAAGCAATACTTAGAAATAAAAACAAAAGTTACTTACTGAGAAGTGTTTCCATATTATTACAGTATGACCATTGTAATTAAGAGAAAAAGGAACACAATAAGACCCCATTAATGAGCCTGTAATAACTCAAAATGGCATATGACATGATTGGCTTCTATCCTCTGCTCAATACTAATTTTCTATTTCATTAACCTCACAATAACATGACCCACATTTTATGCAATTAAATATGTTGGACTTCACTTATGAGACTATGGCAAAGTTTTACATAAAACAACATCATAGTTTTGCTTCTACATTAACATGAAAAAATATAAAGTCATAAATCAGTGATGACTTTTAAAAGGAAAAATGAGGTCTCACAATTTAGCGGAGAATACATTTACTTATGAGTGTATTGTATTTTCCAAGCTCTTAAATGACTTTTCTTATATGGCTTTAAGGAATTATCTTTATGTCTCCTATCTTTAAAAAAGCTTAAAGTTTTTAACAACCTAATATCTACCTACTAGGAAAATTAACAATTTACTGGCCTAGCTTTATATAAGAAAAAAATACTTTCTTACGTTATTTTTTAAAAATACTTTTTTCTTATGTTAACTATTAAGATACTTAATTTACTATATAGATTTTATTCTTTTTATGCTAGTAGTATTTTTTCTTATATTACAATACATTAAAATACTAATGTAAGAAAAATACTCCTAGAAGAAAAAAAAATCTACATAGTAAAAAACTTCAAAATTTCATAATTTGAGGGTAAAAATTTGATTTGGATCAATCAAGATATAAATTCAATTAAAAGATAGCTGCAGTGGAAACCAAAAGGATATTTTCAATTTCCACAGTATTTCTTGTATTTGACTACATTTACATACATGAAGATTTTTCTTTGAAAAGTCATTAATGGAAAGAGCTAAATGTTTGCAGATTTCTTAGAAGAATGAAAGTTGGAAATTTATTTGGAAAGCTTAACCTCTTGGTTTTAATTGCAAGTAACTGAATCCGACTGTTTCCATTGTAGTTAAAACTTAAGAAAATAATAGACACATGAAAATACAAATCAGTGCCCATTCAAGGGTTAACTAAGGGATAACCTATTTGAGTATAAGTCTGGTCATGTATACGTTTATTAGTTTTCCCTAGGTTTTTCTTGTTCATTGCCTTGTCCAGAGTTACACAAACTGTTCAGATAGTCCAGAACTTTCTCACTCATTAGCTTCTACACCACCCTTTTGTGTCTCTTCAGGTTACAAAAACCTCACCTTATCCAGCATTCAGCCTGGAACTGTGTGGACTTGCTTAGAAATGTAACCATCACTGTACATCTTGTTTTCTTGTGTCTTGTGAAAAATCTTTTAAAATCTGAGGCATTTAAAATTTGAGGGCTTTCTAAAATCCCTGACAAATTCCTAGCAACTAAATTTTAATAATGTAGAGTTAATTGGTTCACTTGATAAATCCATCTAGGCTAATTAAAAGACAATGAATACATCTGAAAATCTGATGAAGGCAACCTTCCCAGAAAAAAAAATAATATATTCACACATACACAGCAGTTTCCACATGTATCAGGGGTTCACAGGGGTTCATAGATCTAAGTCTCTCTATGAACTCCTACGACAGATTCCTAGAAAAAAGCTATTATCTAGAAAATTTTATCCCAGAATGGAAATCATTATCCTAAATTATCCAATTTTTCTCCATTTGCATATTGAAAATTAAACACATAATTGTTCAAATAGCACTCTACTGACATAATTATAAAATAATGAATATTATCTAATAGGGATATGAATATCAATTTCGCTGTACAAACTGACCTATCTAGGTAATCTCTCACTGCTAAACAAACCTGTGTCCAAATTTATTAATTATTTTAGACCTTCTAAATAAAAAACTTAAAGAATGTGCCAATTATTTTAGGTGAGAACTAAACTGCACAATAGACTAATTATGTCATTTGACTAATAAAATATTAATCCTTGGTATAGTAAGGCTATATTCATGATGTTCATTTTTAAGAAAAACAAAAAACAATACTTAACACATTTTAAAATTTAAAATTGGAGATATTAATTTTTTTCTTAACCATTTCCCTTATTTGTTTTTGGAAGTTAAGTGAACTCTGAATTTGTCAGTCCTGTCAGTCCCTTTATGTTTGAATCCAATACAGAAGGAAGGTGTCAAAAGAAATGAAACTCCACTGAGTGTCTAGGGAATGAAAATATTTCTCTTTCTCTGCCCTAAGGATTTGTTTGTCCAAATTTTGACAGTCCATGAAATCTTTGACACTGAGACCTGTCAAATACTAACAACTTTGCCTCTGCCAAACAGACTCATCATTTAGACTTTTATCTTTGAAAAACAAAAACAAAACAAAAAGCAAATGAAAAAGTTTTATGTCATCATCCAATTCAAAATATCAATAGATATGACTGATTTATAATCTTCCTCTTTTCAGACTGGGGACTTCTCAGTTAATGAAAAATTTTGTAGGGAAAGTATCAACAATAACCTTATCAACAACATATAAAACAGTCTTAAATGTTAGTTGTCTAAAAATAACTACTGTAAGTTTTAAGACCCATAGCAACTTGATATGGGCAATTCTACAGTTCAAATCAAAGTTACTGATTTAATATAACAATTTGCATGATCTCTTTTTAAAAAAACTCAAACGTAACTGTAGTAGTCAGCTTCTATTGCTATTTATGTTTATAATACCTCAAGCTTTCTCCAAACCAGTTTGCTAGTCACATCCTTGTTCTAAATGGCAATGTAGATTTTCCTTAAGCACTACTTATTTTTTTACTCCACACTCCAAGAATTTGCATTAGTATCATTTCCAGACTCCTTCGAAAACTCCTTCATCAATTTGTCCAAACCTACATCTTCATTTCTAATTACAAGTGTACTGCATCTCTGTTATAGAAAAGTGAGTCCATTTGATCAGTCTTCATACACCTCTAAACCTTAACCTCTCAACTTTCCAGTGTGCATCCTTAGAGAATTGGCTCATCAGCTCTGAACCAAGGTATCCACCAGGTTTTCAGTACAATCCTGGATATCTTCCTAGATTTCATACTGGCTCTACATTTATCTAATTTTCACTCATATTTCAGTAGGTTGAACTATAGGTGCTCCTGGCCTACAAAATGGCCATTTTAACAAACTCAACCTAATAAAAGCAACTTTTTTTTTGCACTTTTGCTATATTGTTTAATAAGAGGTCTCTTGGTGTGAGATGTATACCCTCACATGGACTACCATCAGTTTCTTTTCTCAACGGAAAACAGTATGTTTTATATTTTAGCATGTCCTCATGGCAACAGGGTATGTACATTTAATAAATATACTTTTAAAAGGAATTTCCAAAGATAGTCTTATTGTGATTACATTCTAAAATATCACTATGAAACCTTTACTAATATTGATCATAAAATCTAGATTGTCCCATGAAACTAAAGCTTAGTTAAACCAACCAACAGTAGATAATTTAAAGAATTTTCTTAGAACACTAAAAGATAAGTTTCAAAGACAAAGCACAACCAAACTTCCTTCCCTCCTCTTAACAAATGATTCTTTTACTCATGTGATGCTCCTACTCCAGCTGTGCAGTGTGGAAACATTATCTTTATCAAGGAGGAAATATCATTAGTAAGCTTCTATTTTGTGTCCATATAATTTATATTATAAAAAGAGAAAGTGATTATTCAAAATGAAAGCCAAAATAATAAAATTAGTAGAACCACTAATTTATGGTAATTAGTGTGGTAGTAATTGTGGAAAACTGTATTTTTATAATTATTTAAAAGCATGTTCTTAATGAGAACCTACATGTTCTCATTACCTACATGTTCCAGTAATACTGGCTATTAACGCATTCAATCCTTTTTGTTTAAATGAATGTAAACACCTACATCTTGATTTGACATGTCCCAATAAGGTCTTTCTCCATAAGACATAACTTCCCACATGACTATTCCATAGCTCCATACATCACTGGCTGATGTGAATTTCCGGTACTGGATGGCTTCGGGTGCTGTCCACCTTACTGGAATTTTTCCACCCTGTTATAAAAAGAAACGAACATTTTAAATATGTATAACAACTTATATATTATTTATGGCAATACCATAAATACATATGTGCATTTTTGGTTGGTAGTTCAGCAGCATCAGGTCTACCCATCTTGAATCTCTATGTGTATTTAAAGTTATTTATCTGATTTTTAGAATACCATTACAAGTTTTGTCATTTCAAGTTTACAAGGCAACTCAATTGATTGAGATTTGTGTGGTGTTAGGGCAAGAATATATTGAACAAACAATGACAGGCTGGGCGCTGTGGCTCACATCTGTAATCCCAGCACTTTGGGAGGCCGAGGTGGGTGGATCACCTGAGGCCAGGAGTTCAAGATCAGCCTGGCAAACATGGTGAAAACCCGTCTCTACTAAAAATACAAAAAAATTATCCATGTGTGGTGGTGGGCGCCTGTTATCCTAGCTACTTGGAAGGCTGAGGCAGGAGCATTGCTTGAACCCAGGAGGCGGAGGCTGCAGTGAGCCAAGATTGTGCCATTGCACTCCAGCCTGGACAACAAGAACAAAACTCCATCTCAACAACAACAACAACAGCCACAACAAAGACAAACTAGGCAAAGTTACTATGAAAATGAAATAAAATATGGATAATTTAAATAAATTCTCACATATTTTCTTTTTTTCCAATCTTACAAAGGTTATAAGGATTAGCATAGTTAATACTCTTTTAAATCTTTATTTAAAATGTGATTACAGTTTTCTACAAATATGAGTGCTAGTAACTAGATGTTTTTGTATGTAACTATATTCTATGACTCTCCCAATATAAGGTAGTCATGTTATCAACACTTTCCTTCTTAGCCTATATATATATTGTACAAACAATGATTCTTCCAGAAAAAACAAAAAACAAAAAAAGCAACCTCAAAATGCTTAGCTCAATTTGCTTCATTTCTCCTGTTTAGTTTTACATTATTAGGTCCTGCTTTCATGGTAGAAAAATCTTAAGAATATGAAGAAGTGCAGTAAATGACTTTTTCTTACAGTAGTTGTATAGACAGCTTCTGGATCATCCTCTATAACTCGGGACAGGCCAAAATCTGACACTTTACAAACGAGATTGCTGTTGACAAGAATATTGCGAGCTGCAAGGTCCCTGTGAACATATCCCATATCAGCCAAATATCTCATTCCAGCAGCAATTCCTCTCAGCATTCCTACTAACTGAATGACTGTAAATTGCCCATCATGTTTCTGCAGGAAGACAAAAATAAAAGCCCAGTTAACTGCATACTTTAAAAGGGACAAAAATCACCATGAAAAATATCTGCATGCTAGTAATTTGCTATTGCATAATAGGAATTGTTAATTAATTTTTTATATAACATGGATACCTGTGGAAAAAAACATAACATCCTCATTTAGCTGACAGCCAAATAAGAGAATTTTGGTAATCATTTAGTTATTTATACTAATTTGATATTTTAAAATGAACTAGTAACAGTTTGAGATTGCACAAGTCTAAAAGTATATGCTAATTTTTAAGTTTGGAAATAGAATATCTAAAAAATTACCCCCAATAGCTAAGTGTTTCCCCCACATGCCAAAAAGTCTAAATAATATAAAAGTATATAAATAAATTAATATACATATAATAAGGTTTATTTTCCTCTAAATGCTAAAAAAGAGAAAGGGAGGAAATATTTGAGTCAAAATGAAGAGAAACTAAAATGTAGAAAGTGATTGTAGTGGCTACTTTGTTTCCATTTCATTTTTTCTTAGTTTTGCTACTGATAGGAGCATTACTTGTAACAAGGATTCTCTAGGACAGATGTACTAGCAAATGGGATTGAGAACTGTTTGCAACCAGACTGGCCACTTCTAACCCATTTTAACCAAAAAAGTACTCCAGCTGAATAGAAACATGCTGGATGAAGTATGCTAGTCTGAGTGGATTATTTTTCTAGTTGATACTTATATCATGATGATGCAGCAATAAAAGTTTGTCTAAATCCTATGACTGTTTATACGCCTGAGTTAAATATGATTCTAGATCATATTAAATAACTTTACATGTTCTCTTTTTCTTTAGATTATTTTTTCTTTGCCATCTGAAAAAATGTTTTATAACATGAATTCAAATTACAGGGCTTCAGGCATCCTCCATACCTCAGGTAATAATATTAACAGAAATAACTTCTTGACCACATTGTATCACTTAAATGCTCAAAATATTCTAGTTTAATCTAGTCTTAAACTCTGATTATTAATCTGACTTTCGAAGACAATCTTCTAACCTCTTACTATTTTACAAGGCTCTCACTTTACATGGCAAAGAAAGTTCATAAAATTATATTGGTAGCAAGCATAGTATATTTAGAATAAGTAGATCACTTCGGTACTTACCCTGAGAAATGCATCTAGGGCTCCATTTTCCATGAACTCTATTACAATCATGACTGGTTTCCCTAAAATTAAAAAAAAAAAAAGTTTCAGAAGTCATAACCTCAACTGTAGGGTTATTTCCTTTCTCATCCCCCAATAAAACACATGGTGCTCTTTTGAAAGAGTGAGTGTGAGAAGTACAAGCATTTCTTTTATTGTTGCTGCTGAGCTCAAAAAGTCCCTATATGTCTGCTTGGAAGATGGTCATGATTCATAAAATTAAACCATATAAATAAAAGTCACTGTGTTCTTCTGACTCCTGCTTTGTGAGTAAAACTCAGAGAAAATTACACTTTATGTAAAATGTAAAGACTATATTGTATAATTATTATGTCTCTTGAAGAGAAATAAAAACATTTATCAGTTATTCCATCTATCAGAGTTATTCTTCAACTCTAATCTTGCATTCATTTTTTTTCTGCTTTCTTTTCCCTTGAGGTGATAACATAAAGGAAGAATTTTTTGATTAGTTACATACCAAGAAAACACATTCTTTTAGACTATGCAACATATTTCATAATTTGTTTTATTATGTACATAATAATACTAATTTCTGACACTCAGTCTGTTTGATAAAATAAAGATATAACTAATATCTACCTCTTGTAACAACCCCTTCCAAATGGACAACATTTGGGTGGTCAAACTGCCCCATGATGCTTGCTTCACACAAAAAGTCTCTCCTTTGTTTTTCTGTGTAACCAACTTTCAGGGTTTTTATGGCTACTGCAACATCTCTTTTCCCTGGAAGTTTCAAACGGCCACTGCAGACTTCACCAAATTCTCCTGAAGTAACAGAACAAGCAGGCATAGTTTAGTTTCTAAACATTGTAAATTTTCTTTTAAGAGTAAATGCATTGACTTATTTTTCTTTAACTTTTAGTAAATTATTTGAAAGCATTTTAAAATATTTTCAAAAATACTTGGTAAAGCCCTGTAAGTTAAATTGAATACATTCCCATATATAGGGGAGTCTATTTCCTAGACACAAAAGTTGTTTATGAAAATAATGGCATAAATGAAATTAAAACTTGAAGATACAGTTCAGAGCTCCTTAACAGAAGTTACGCTTTCCTAAAACTGTCTGTTAAACAGGCTACTATTTTTCAATTGAATTAACCAACACTCAGGGTCAACATTTGGATTTGAATTATGCTATTATATATTATATATTTAAAATTTTTTATATATATTATATTAGTATATAACCTAGACTATCTACTAAAGCATGAAGACACATCAGCAAATTTTAAACAGTGCTTTTCCTTTTAATTTTGAGAAGAAAGTATTTATTACAGATTTAAAATCTGGAATTTATATGCACTATGTCTACTGGATTTAAAGGAATTAGAATCAGAAATGTATAATTATTATAAAAATACATACATATAGAAAATATTCCCTTTAAATAATTCATACACATTAATTTTCTACATAAATTTAAAGTACAATGGCTAATACCTACAAATACAAGAAAAAAGATAAAAATGAAAGTTTTGTAAGAAGACAGTAAATCAAGTAAAAGGAAATGTGCAGGAAAATTCTGGAAATTTCTGACCTTTTAAAAATACAAATTCATTTCTTAAATGACAGGCCAGAGCTATTATAAAGTAGCTTGTAGTAGAACAGTATCTTAAAAATTCAACAGAAAACCAAAAATATATGGATTCTTTTGCCACATGCTAGTTTTTCACATTTTTTCATAAGATTTCATAAACAAGTACAGCCTCACTGCTTCCAACAGTTCAGGTAAACGCAAAAGTTCTATACTTGAGGGATAATTATTTGCCTGTCATTATGATGTATGACTTTCGATCTTGGCTAAATGGAACAGTTGAACAAGGAAGCTACAATAGCCTTACCTGCACCAATCACACGCTCAATTTTAATACAGGAGGCATCTAGCTCCTTGGCGAATTGATGGACAGCTCTATTTGGGTCCTCATAGGTTTCAGGGTCAATGTAGGTTTTGGTGCCTGGAAATTTAACTGTAATGATGTAAGAAAGCATGACTGTGATGAAGCAAAGCACTTATTGTGCAGTCAGCCCAGGAATTTCATTATGCAGAGTGCTCCTTGGAACAGTGAACTTGCTTCCACAGCACCTGATTCACAGCAGTTTTAACAGACTACTTCAGTCTGCTGGCGTATAGGTATTATCTGCAAGCTTCTATAGGTAACATAGGATCCAGTTCATAGGTTACTAACTGAATTGCTTTTCCAGTAAATCAACAAAAGACATTCACCAAAATTTCTGACATGCCTATCAGACTGGAGGTTTAATTAAATTCACTGCTATCATGGCATAGTTCAAGCCATATTAAGGTTTGTAATGGACTTGGAAACACATTTGTAAATCTACCAGTCAGTCAATCAATCAAATTAATACACTGGGAAAAGAAGACATTTCATTTACAGGTAGCCTACTACACTGACAGCAATATTAAAAACATTTAGACATCTTACTTATTCTTTTGATTTATTTTTTTTAAAGACCAACCACCGTTGATATATACATAAAATTAATACAAGATGTGAGGGACTTCTATCACAGAATCAAAGAGATATCTTCTAAAGACAGTTTCATCTTCACCTTCAAGGGCAATAGAGGCCAGATATACAAAGTGCAGAGTAAAGTTAGAAAATTTACAATATTCCTGGGATCTGTTAACCAAGTATGACAGCGATTTGAAAGAGGAATGGTTTATATGAACTTTCAATTATAAGGCTCTGGAAGATCTTAACTGCTGAGGAGGTAGCCAATATGCCTCACAAAAGGTAGTCAAAATGCAAACAACATAGAATAATCTTAAAAGTTAAAATCTTCTTAAAATGCACCCAGAAGCATGCAGGTAACAGATAATACTATGTCAACTTTAAATAAAATTCAATTACAATAATGTATTCCAAATCTATTTGGTAAAAGACAAAGATAAGATAGATAGGCATATATTTGGTTATATTAATGCAATAAAAATTACACTATATCCTCAAAAAAACTTTATTGTTTTAACAAAGCCACTGAACAATCTTTTCATCAAATCTTACTATTTGGAGAACAATATATTTCTTTATATATTACACTGCAGCCTAACTGTGCTTATGTCATCACATTAAAATTATATTTTAAAAGTAAACACATAACAAAAAGAAGCAAAATGTATAAAGGAAAATGGGATTTAAAAATCTTGATTTATTCTGCTGTAGTTGATTGTTTATCCAAAATTGATTGTCTTAAACAATTATTGTTGCAGTTTATAAAACTGACAGATGCTCATTTGTTACTAAAGCTGAAGATGAAAAAAAAACAACACGAGAAGAAAAGAGAGAGGGGATAGAAGGAGAAAAGAGAGAAGAAGGAGTATAGGGAAAAGGGGAAGAGAAAAAGAGAGAAGGGAAGAAAACAATAGGTTAACCTCCTAGATTGGCAGGCAGATGGAGAATGAGCCATCTTCTCCCTTTTTATTCTCTCTTTCTTTCATTTTTTTAAAATTTTGTTTTGATAAGGGAGCTAGATTGGAGGTAACCTTCTGCATCTCAAACGGTCTCTGATGGTTCTTTATTCAAGCTGTCATAAAACATTTTGACAGGCCAGAGCTATTTTGGCATAAAAACATGAAATACTGCCCAGCTTGGATTTGAAGACATTGTTAGAAGGAATGGTAAGGAGGAAACAAAATGTAAATTGGAATTGCTTCACTAAATTCCTCCATTGTGTTTATATCTTTAAATGTAGCACTTGGGGCCATGGAGAGTTGAGGGTGCCTGATACAAATGACTGGACATTCTATTAAATTCAGTGCTCTAAAAGCTAGTTAAATGGTTGCTTTCAAGTTTCTGTAAAAATTCAATCTGGTGTTTTAGCACCTGGGAAAATTGTCCATGTACTAAATAGAGGAATAAAAAGACAGCAACTTGTAAACAGCTGGTTACCACAGTATTATACTTTCTATATTAAGTAATCATAAAATCAAATAAAATACCTGGTTTTAATCAAATGACAAGAAAACATATCCTTGGAAAAAGGGTGATTCAAAATATTAAGAATTTACCAAGATAGGATATGTTAAGTGCACCTTTTTCATTATTCATTTACAAATGAATGCTTTAAAATAAGGAAAATATTGACATTATTTCTGAATATTCTGGTTTATCCCAACTTGAGTATGAACTTTTGTATTTTAAAATATTATTTCGATTTCTCATGAAAGTTAAACATCTTAAAACCACCATTGATAGTTTTCTCTAATGATGAAAACTATATACAGCAAGCTTATCTTGTCTATATTAGCAAGTAAGGCATGCAACTATATATTTCCTAATTACAAACTGGATGTGAAATGTGAAAAAAGTGAATGGCATAAAAATATTAAAACTGACTGATGACAATTAAGCATAAGGCTATACAACAAATTTTGGATAAGCCATGTTTCAACTGACTTTCTGCATTAACCTGCAAGTTAAAAGCAAATAAACTGGTGTATGTGATCATTTGGGGATATTTCGAATATGCTCAATAAATAAAAGTGACATACTGATTATGGTAATATTAAATAATTGTGCCATTAAATTATTCACATATGGGCAGGACCAGGGATTTCAGGAACTACAGTCTTATGTTACTCTTCTATATACATTCTACACTAGAAATAAAATTTAGGCATTCGAGTTTGATCTGCTCCTTCCTGTCTGGGGAAGTGTTAAAAATATTCTCACATGTCATAAAATAGAAACAAAAAAAGTAACCTCCACTTTTTTCTCTATTTCCTCTAGCGATAAACTACCTATGGTTCTGTCTTCACTGAGGCTTGTCGCAGGAAAATTAATGCCAGATTAGCAAAAGGAAGTTCTGACATTGGGGGCATATCAAATAATCCCAAGTGGGGTATAGAAACACACATATTCAGTCATAATCAGGGGTATATTTAAGTTTTTTGAGGCTTACCCCATATACAGTTTGGGATACTTTTTTTAGGGGAAAGAATACATGATTATATGCATAAATTTGCTACAGCACTCCCAGGGCCTAAAAAAGGCCCGTGAAAGTAAGAGGCCTTGAATATTAAACTTCATAATAAAGCCACTTCTGGGCATACCTTTAACTTCAATTTGTAGTAAATTGTACTACCCCACATGCCCTTCCTACCATCAAAGGTTGAGATTCAAGAGAATTTCTTATTCAATTTGGATTTGTGTTATGTAAAACCACTTCTATTTTGAAAACTAAAGGTAACTGTTGGTTCAAAAATACAAACACATTGAGAAAATTTAGGAATGATAAGAGCATTTACAATTTGTGTATTTAAACCACACATTGTCATTTGAGCTTTTTTTTTAAAAAAAAAAAGGAATCACAAAGAAAATCTAAACTGTATTAGAAATTCTTGATGGAGGCTTTGATATTCTTATGACTTTAGGATGAGTATAGGACAGTATCTTCACAGATACTGACATAAGAATCTAATAAATAACACAACAAAAGATACAGTTCTTACATCTTATGTCATGGGAAATTTATCTACACACGAGAACATCTGCCAAAGATTGTGGGTACTACAAAATAATAATAAAATTGGTTTTTAATATTCTTAAGGATTGAAAATGGGGAAAATAGGTTAGGGTAAGAACACCATCAATTATCATAACTGAAGTAATTTGATTGTTAGGTTTTGATTTTGCCTACATAAAGTAATAACATTTACTCTCAGTGCTCTCATTTTCACATGCCATCCTCATTGCAACAAGAATAAGATTAATGCAGATAGGCATCTATTTTATTTGGGTCCCTAAGCTTTCTTCTAAATATGATTTCTAAAATGAACTTTTAAGAATAAGCTAACTCAAATCCATAGAAAAACATCAGAAGTATGAATCTTATTATTATACTATTTATGTCCTGTGAAATATCTATCAGTGATGGGTAATTTATAGAAGCTGAAGAGAAAGAGGCTCCTTAATTTAGCCTTTTGTGGTAGCATCACTCATTGGATTTAAAAAGGGCCTATCTTTGTAACCTAACGTGACATTCTTTAGCTACAGAATGGGCACATGCAACCTTTAATGTATTATTATTAGGATGGTAAGAAACACTTGGGCAAAGTTTGCAAAACGAAACATTGTGATGTAAAAGCAGCTGAATATCCTGCAGTTGTATGACATTTCTGAATATATTTTATTTTTTCAAATTCACATCACATGATTTTAATTCTAAACATCTTATTCAAATGCTTTAAAGCAACATTTTGAGCTCATGGTATAATTTCAAGCATGATGCATGAGGACTTTGTTAATGCCAATGCTAATAACCAGATTTTTCTGTTAATAGGGGTACATCATAATAAAGAAAAGCCAAACACTTACAATGAAAGTAAAGCTCTTCATCGCCTTCTTGGTCAGCTTTGCTATAACCACAGTGCCTGGAAGAAAGCAAATTTGTGACAATCTCTGTCATTTTACTTTATATATTTAATATTCAGTACAATGTACCTTAGTTACTCAGCAACTTACTAGAGTTAAATTTACTGTTCATAGTTATGAATCCATTTAGTAATAATATAGCAATTCACATGATTAAAAATGCACAGAAAACAAACTTTTTGTGTGAGAAAATGTAAAAGTAACATTTTAACAAATACATTTAGATTGAATATACAAAATTCAGTATGATTTGAATCCACAAGTTTCAATTTACAAAGATATTCATGAGTCACAAATATTCACAAGTGAATGTTTACTTATATTTCTTTCTTGAAAAGAAAAACTTTTTAAATGGTGTCCACAAACATTTAATAGCTAAAAGAGTAAATATTTCCCCAGGTATATTCTATATTTATTATGAAAACTTAACTCTGAAAATAAGCAAAAAATATTCATGCAATACTCATGTGCTTTAAACTAAAGGCAGTGATCAAACTCATATTCCATTTTGATCTTGAAGGAATGACACATTATCGACCTTTAATGTTTTATATCAAAGAATGTTTGCATTTACTATTTAAAATTCTATTACACTAAGTAATAGGCTGACATAATTCTTAAAAAGCAATACATTTTATGTTAGAGATTAGAACAACTTTGTGTTCTACCTTCTCCCAATGATGAAGCCAAAGACCATGAACACCAAAATGATGGTCCCAGCCACAGCAACCACAGCAATGATAATGACAGGATTCTGTTCACTGGAGACAGCTGTAGCTGTAAACAGAGGAATTAGGCTCAGAAATACTTGACATCATGCAAGAACTTGAGAGGTTAAATAAAATTAGAGATATCTTTTCTATTTAATTCATTCTAATTTTAAATAACTGCATTATATTGTAACAAAGTAAATTTAAATAAATGTTTATTTCTGCCTTTTAAAGAACTCGTAAGGACAATACTTTCACATATTTTCCATTTATCAGCTATAAAAGAACATATAAATGCCTTATTGAGTGACTATATTCCTGCTTAGTTGTTGAAAGCTTAATTATAAATCAAGAGATAGACACATCTGATCTGCAAGTGCTATTAAATCCCTATTGTTCCTCAGCAAGGCATTTGATTTTGATCCCTTTGTGTCTTGTTTTTTGGTATGTGAAATCAGAACCAAAATACATACCTCATGTATTTTTGAAGTACCTTAACACACATTAAATGCTTTATCTCTCGTATCATCAATTAAAATGGAAAGCATCATGCAATCATAAACATCATGAATTTATAGTCCACTATAATTCAGGAAAAAGATGAGCCATATTATCTGTGTTAATTTTCATGAAGTATGAGTAAACACGTTTCATATTTTAAGATTACAAAGTAGCTAGCCTATTTTAGAAAGAGCAAACTTTCTGCAAGTACTTTAAAAAGCACTATCATTACCTAACTGCACTCCCTTCCTGTACAATACTAAATAATTCTTGTATGCTCATTAAGGCAAACCTGGCTGAACCTTTCAGACAGTCTCTTTGGGAAGAAGTACATGTTTACATGTCTTTTAAAACACCTTCTGATATAGAATTTTTGCACTTATCACTTCCATTTTTCCAAACTAGTGAAGTTTTATTTATATGGTGATTCACAATTGTCATATTTTCCCAGAGTTTCATATTTTCAGTAGCAATACAGACTGTATAAAATCATCAAATACATATGAAACAATTAAAATGAATATTCCAATAAATGATCCAGTTGCAAATATCATAAAATACATAATGTCAAACTAATATAATTTGCTAACTCTGAAACAATCAACAGCTGCAATCTTTAATTTAAGGCAGGATGGAAAATACCATTCCTTCTTGTTGATGGCAAGGGATTAGATCTCTAGAGAAGTAATTCATATGAAGGCAAAACATATCTTGCCACAATAGGAAGTATAAAGTTTTTTTCAGATTGGCCTTTCTCTAATTTGTCTGTCTCCTTTTGACAACTTATCTCTTAATTTTGTATACCTATGCTAATAAGAGATAGCTCCTGTGTTGAAAACAGGAAAAATAGCTCTGGTCTAATGGATACTTTCTGAACAAAGAAGATTATACACATTCTTTAATTTATCACCTGCTGAATTGCTCCCTGAGGGACCTTAAAAAGGTTAAGAAAAACAGAAGAAGAAAACAACTTTCAAATACTAATTTCTGAATTACAGCCTATTATCACACAACAGAGAAAAGATGACTTTCAAGTATTTTAAAAGTTTGTTTATTTTTTGTTTTTAGTCTGTTTTTTTTATATACATTTTAAGAAAGAAAAAGAATGGAGAAGTTCCAGTCATGAGAAAGAAAAAAATTATGTACATATGTTATGAAATTCTTTCCATTCAATCAATGTGTCCCATGGGCCTAATTCTCTGCTTGTCTTAGGCTCAGTTTTTCCCTTAGCTTCAGAAACAGAACTCTAATGAGAAAAATGAACTCAGGTGAATGATGAATCAGAATTTGTGCATATTTATTTATACATTTTTGTATATTGGCAGGGTCATACTTTAATCTTTCCATAGTTGACATTATGGTTAATATTTTCATCTATTTCACAAGCAATATATATTAAAAGTAATTTGCTAAGGCTATAAACAGAATATCATGGTTTAAAAACTCGAAAAAGTAGGATACTGCACAGAAGGGGATTTTAGGATGTATGTGCAATGGAAGAGACTGTCAAATTTCTCTTTACAAACAGTGCTCAAGTGACTTCTTTTAGGCTGCATCTTACCTTCTGACCTGCTTTCTGGCACAGTGAGTCACTGCTCCCTGACATGGTGATATCACTGGACCATGCATTCCACCACTGCTTAACTGTGTGGCCAGAATCTGTGTACCTGTCCCTGTCTTTCACTGAACTTTCAATAAAGATCATGAACTGTGTGTTTCTGTGCCTCCTTAATTCTTAGCACAGTACCTTATGTACCTTTGTGAACTCACTGGTTCACAAAGAGTAGTCTGGAAAACCCTGAGAGTTCTCAAGAACTTTTCATAGAGTCTGCAAGTTCAAAATCATTTTCATATAATATGAAGATGTTATTTGACTTTTTTACTCTCATTTGCTTCTGAATGCGGTTAAGATTTTCAGAAGGTATATGACATGGTAATACCATGACTCTGATGGCTAATAAAATGTGTTTGTGTGTTCTGGTGTTTTTAAAGTTTCCATTTTAATTTCTAATTTGGTGAATATTAATTGATATAACCAATATAAAACATTTTTTGATATCCTCAGCATTTTTTTAATAGTAAAAGGGCTCCTGGGATGGAAAATTTTGAGAAAGACTGTATTTAATAAGAGCTGACACTTAAGACTTTCCATGATAGGGGCTCTCCTTGACACTTTGTATATTTAACTTAAACCTCAGAATATTTTGTGAATTGAGTACTACTATACTAGAAATTAGGGTACAGAGACCTAGCTAATCCAAACTCCTATAACTGGACATGGCAGAGCAGAGAGATTTGAAACCAGGCAGCTCTCTACTGGTACTGATTGATATTAATAATTCACTCTATGTTGATCAGTGTGAAGTATTCATTTATTGCTAATTTACTGAGTGCCTTCTGTGCCTGAAACCATAGTAGGCACTGGCAAGACAACAGTAAGAAAAAGAGATATGGATTCTTCTTTCATCAACTTTACATTCCAGTAGGAGAGAATATATTGATAGTAAAAATCACTAAATTCTAATGCAAAAATCCATTCTTAACATACATTTCATGTGAGCTTTCAGGTTCCACTACTTTAATCTCTGAGTCTTGGTTACTTCTTTTTCAAATAATAAAAATAATATCTATGAATCTCAGCACTCATTAAATGATAGTTTGGTTTAATATTCTCAATTTACAAAGTCAGGAAAAGGCATAAATTCATCTTGAAACTTTTGAAATATAAAAGTGTTTTTAAATAAGAAGGAATGGTTAGGTAAATGTGAGATAACTGACATTTTAAATTTAAACTATTTATTAAAAGATGAAAAATCATAATTTGAAGTATCGTATTATATTTGAATTTACAGGGTGGTATTGTGATATAGATCTGAGTTGAAAATTACTAGAGCACATTTTAACACTAACCACTCAAATGTTTGAATGTTGAAATCTTAACTTAAAATGCTTTAATATTTTGGGGGACACTAAACTTTGATATGCTGATTCTTGATCTTATATAATCTATTTAAAAAGAATAATCATGAATAATGGTATTAAGTTTACCACATCAAATTATGTAGCAAATTTTTAAACTGATGCCTTTATGTTTACAACTCTATGTGAATGATTTATATGTCAAAATGATTCCAGCATACGTTTTTATTATTTGTGGCTATGAGAGTTACAGATTTATTTTAAAATGTAACAAAATATGTGGAAGAATAATACTGCTACCAAACTTAACAACCATTAGTTAATGCAAAGGATATTTATTAATTTACTCCACCTTTTGAAGATCTATACAATTCTTTCTTTAAAGCCAAAATAATTCTTTAATCAAAATATTAATCTAATTTGTTTAAAATTTTTTAACTGAGAAAAGTCATATAACATTTTCCAACTTAATTTTGATTAGAATTTTGGAGGAATGCTGGATTGGCAAAGAGAACAGATAACAGCTGGGTAAACCATGTGCCTGAGCAGTAACATCAGGAGGAATCAAAACTCCAAAATACAGAAACACGTACTGAGATATCAGCTCTGTTGAGGAGCAACAGCAGTGGTATTCAGGGTGTTCTGAACTTGGACTCTGACAGCAAATGGGGACATGCATCCCAAGATACATCTGCTTACTTCTTATACACTATATATACATGCATTTTTACTATAATCTTGTTGCATTGTAAAACATAAAATGATAAAGGGGCTTCAAAGATATTGGTTATATTCTATTTTTAAGATGAGTGGTTATAGGGATATTCATTTAATTATCTCCTTTATATTTCATATATACTATAAATAGATTCTTTAGTATGCATGAAATATTCCATAACAAAAATGAAAAATGTCAAAAATAAAAATAAAAATTTCTAAGACCTTCCTGAACTCTAATTTTTGAAATCATTGCTAAAGGCAAGTCACTTAAATTAATACAGGTTCTTAGATACCATCTTTCTCTTGTCTGCCTCACTACACATTCTGGCTTCATTTGTGGGTTTCTGTGAAGTAGCTGCTTTGATGGACACACTTAGAATAAGATTGTTTTGAGGTCGACAAAAACATCTTGTGTCAATACACAAATTGAATCAGTCCTGCTTCTGTTTCTAATTTCACCTTTTTCAAAAAATAAATCCAGTATGCATTAAAGAAACTAGTTTAAATCACAGGGTTCTAAAATTGCTAAACAAAACAGCAAATGTTAAATTATTATGAACTTTTACGAAATACACTTATATGTACATATATATTTATTTGTATATGTAAAAATTATGACGATGCAAATGATCACCTCAATATTGAAAAAATATTAATATATGCTAGAGTTATTAAGAGTATAGAGAATCCAAACCAAAGGCATAATTACCTTCAAACATTTTACCTGTAGCTTCCTCTAGTGTAGCAACATCAAGTCTGGGACTGTAATTTCCATAACCAGCAGCAGTAAAAGCCCGAATCTGGAAAACATACACTGTTCCTGGTTTCAGATTATTAATGGAGGCTGAAGTAGACTTGGTTTTTACTGTTGAGTAGGTCCGTTCCCTTTGATCCTAGAAACAATATTTAGAGGAAATATTTAATTGTGATTGCAACCAGACAATTTGACAGCCAACTGTTTCAATTTAATTCAATTTGCTCCATCGTTTTTATAGAGGCTACGTTGTACTTTGTGGAATATTATAACATTAAATCACTTCTAAGGTAATATAAAATGAAAATGTGAAACACATGCCTTTGTTATATATATTTAGGGAGAAATAATTTAGTTAAAACATTTATGGTGTTTTTAGCTTTTGCACAGGTAATATGTGACAAGAACTATTTAGCCATAATATAATAAAATATCCTACTGGTCAAAGAGTGAGTACACCTGTACAATCTACAGTTTAGTAGAGGTCATCAAATCATAATGTAGTTCTCTTAAGTTTTTTCTGAAAGTTATTCAGCAAGAAAAAAAGCCAGATGCTAAAAATCCAGAAAGTTATTAAATCAAGAAATTCAGATAACACTACCATTATACCGACATACCAATTTTTTTAAAACAACCCTGAATTTCTCACAGAATAAACCACTTCTGCAAAACAGTGTTTAATATGAAATATTTTTAAAGTAAAATTATAAATATTAAAGTTTAAATATATATGATTTATGGTTTGAAAATATTCTAAACATGATTTATTTCATTTTGTTCATATTTCAGATATAAAAACTAATGCAAATTTACTAAAATCAATTATATGTTTATTAACAATTTTTATCCTATCATTATCAAACACATTTTTTGTGCATATATAATAAGATTAAGAAGGGAATAAATGTAAAAACTCAAGCACATAAAAACTCCATCAAAACAATATTTAAATAAATAAAAATTTAAATCTTCCTTGACAAGATTCTCACAAGCTATTTATGAATAAAAGTTGTAAAAATTATACTTCATAATACACAATATTAGAGAGTTCTTATTTGGTGTATAATAAATACATGTGTTCAACTTTATCTGGCAATGAAATTCTTCATTGAAATCTTAAAATGTCAATCAAGTTGTTTGATTTGCCTTCACAGTGAGATTTGCAAAAGTGTAAATAAATATATACTTAAGCTTGATTTACTCAAACTGATCTGTGATTGTCCTCATTATAATCATTTATAAAAATGATAGTTTGTATTACATATATTTATCTCAAACGAAAGACCTAGGCATAACTCAGGTGACACAAACATCACGCATGCATGTGTATACATTACAATATAATACAATACAATACTATTATTGTCTTTTAGTTGTCTAATATGCAAATTTAGTGAATAATGTAGATTTCTGTAAGGCCAAAAAAATGATTTGAACAGATTTATTCCAGAGAAAACATTTGCAAAATATTTCGGATTTATATTGTGAGAAACTTTACTCTTACCACCTATGTGTTTCATTCCTTTTGAAATTTGATGCAATTTCAGCAGGGACTATAACTGTTAGCTCTCATGGGAAAACAGATATACCAAAACCAGCGTTAAAAACAATGATCCCCTCTAAAACACATTTGTTGGGACAAGAAATGAAGCATATAAAAATGCAACCTTAGCCATGAAGTCATAAATCCATAATGTAAGTAACAAGCAAAAATATTTTAAACTTAATCTGAACATTAAAACAATATCATATTTGAAACTAATTTTTCTTTAAAAAAACAGGCCGGGCGCGTTGGCTCACGCCTGTAATCCCAGCACTTTGGGAGGCCGAGGCGGGCGGATCACGAGGTCAGGACCATCCCGGCTGACACGGTGAAACCCTGTCTCTACTAAAAATACAAAAAATTAGCTGGGCGTAGTGGCGGGCGCCTGTAATCCCAGCTACTCGGGAGGCTGAGGCAGGAGAATGGCGTGAACCCAGGAGGCGGAGCTTGTAGTGAGCCGAGATTGCACCACTGCACTCCAGCCTGGGTGACAGAGCGAGACTCCATCTCAAAAAAAAAAAAAAAAAAAAAACCAAAGGTATCTATTGCCAATGTACTATATACATTTCAATTTATTTAATCATGTCCACTCATCCCCAAAGTTTTCTCAAAGCTTTAAGCTCCATTTTCTAATTCTATTGTCTAAACAGTTAAAATGGTTATGTGTATTATAGCACTTCAGGTAACTCAGGTAAGCCAAAAATAGTAACACTTATTACTATTACTGTTAGTAATAGCAATGTTTCTACATTTTCCACATTTCAAACCTTGCACTGAGTCTTTCTGTGAGGTGGGGTTTTAAATCATGATCTGTGAATACGGTTCACATAAACACTTTCTCTCTCTTTCCAAATGAAACAGAAATAAATATACTCATATACTCAGATATATCACTAGTTACTAAAATTTAGTCATTATAGGTAGATTAAAAAGGCAGCACTTGGGTTTTAGCCATACTAATTTTCCTGGAAGGACAGGTGTAAATAAGTCCCATACATGATTATTAAAACATATATAAAATAAATTTCAGGAGGAATTTAAAGGGGTGAAATAACATCATCCGATTTGTCAGTCTGAAGAACTACATATTTGTTATACAAAATATTCTTATTATTTCAAATTACTAAATTATTTGAGGTCATTATCATCACTGAAACCACGTAAATTAAACAAATCATTAAGGTCCCAAACAGACATATTAAAGAAAATATTTTTCAAAATGCACTGGGCTGTGTGGTTTCTGTGGTACTAAAATATTCTACATCTAATTATTACAATATCAAAAATTGAATCAATCAATAAACATATATGCTACAAATGGGATACTTTCATTTGTGTAACACAGAAACTTAATACACAGAAATCACATTTATAATGATAAGCCAGAGATTCACAAAGATGGTTATTATAAATGGCTAAACTTAACTACGAAGTTTGAAGTAGCTCCAAATTGTTGGCATAATGACCAACTTTCGTCTACAATACAGTAGGATGACATGAGACACACAGCACATTGTACATTTCAGTTGCTCTTAGCACTTACTTTCTCGTAATACTTGATTTCATATTCTGTGATGACTCCATTGGGATGCTCTGGTTCCTGCCAGGAAAGCTCGACACTCCGCTGCAGTACTCTCTCCTTCATTACTCCGCTAACTTGCGAGGGAGCTGTTTGGACAAGATGTGTCAATAAACAATGAGAAAATTCACTGGATGCCTCAAATCAAATGTCACAACTGATCAGTCCCATGCTGTGCCAGTTTCATTAAGGTAAAAGAAAGCACCTTTTCATAGCTCACAATTCAGAAGCTAATGAATATTCAAACAGGACCTTATTACTGTTCATAAACCTTAATAGAAATTTAAATTAAAGTGCAAACAGCAGAAGATAGCATTGTTCAAGTTAGTGAAAAATGGAAATGATGGGGCTGAGAATGACAATTAAGCAAATGAATGCTAATTAAGGCTAGAAAATATGATTTCAGATTAATCTCCAGTGATAAACTAAGTCCAAATATTTATTTCACATGCAACAGCAATACACTTTTTAAAAGAAAAAATAATTTAATATTATGCAAGAAAAAGTGTATGAAATGGCTACTTTGATCTTCAATTAAAGGGATCATATTTTTTAAAATGTTTCCATGTTTCACTTGGTGTGTGTATACTCCCAAAGAATTCCAGACAACTTTGGAAAACATTTTTAGACTTTATTAGGTCAAGATGCAAGAAAATGCAAAGGCTGCCTGCTACTTAAATTATGTGCATGAACACACGTACATACACATGGACTCTTGCATGTGTAATTTATACCTACGTAACCTAGGCTTCAAGCTTTGAAAGGAGCAATTCAAAGCTACAATCTTGCTTTCTCTTTCTATACAGATAATAATATGCTTAGAGTTCTTTCATTCTAATTAGTGACATATACTCTTTTTGGTAGCTAAGTCTGTGGAATGTAGCAAACTAATTTGCTCTGTCTAATTTGCTCAGTGATGATTAACTAGTTGTCTACTCTGTCTAAATGAGTAGCTGCACTGGCTTGGCTGAATTTCAGTGGGGTCATTATGTTTCATGTATCACGCTCTATCTCATTCTGTAAAATATTTTCAGGCTGTTAATTTAATTTTCAGATGTCTGAAATTGTTAATAATCCTGCTGACAGAAAAGCAATTATATGGGACCAAGCCATTTAAGCAACCTCCCGATGTTTATCCCTTTGGCTTTATTTTGTTTCTTCTACTTAATATTTTCTTGTATCAATGTCTAAAAAACACATTTTTCACTTCTTTCTGGCTTGGTGATTTTGAAGGAAGGACATGGAAGATACATGACTCTCATTTCCTCCCAGATTACTAACAAAAGCGTAACAAGGGCAGTTTAAGTGGGACAACTTTCCCTTGAAGGGGATGTAGCCGAAGTACTCAACAAACTGTGTTTACAGTATAAAGGCATTTCTGATATATTTTCAATGAAGCTAATTTCTAGTAAGAAATCTTATTTTTGTCACAACTTTTGAAACCTGAACATATGCAGTAAACAAGAACTTATCTCTAAAGTGACACGTCTCTGTACCCAGAACCTGCTTAGCATAACTCAGTAGACTGCAACGTTCAAGAGGCTGCTTCCTTAGGCCATGGCCTTAGGAATCCAACTCCAACTAATTGTGACATGAGACTCTACTTGACAAATAATCTCTAACAGCATAACTTACTTAACAAAATCATTCCAAAAATTTACATTTTAACTGGTAAAAACAATAGACTGCAGCACAGGTGAGAATACTGCAATGGTTAACACATTGTTACCCAGGAGTGCTGCTGGTCTCTGATCAGAGTTTACCATTTATGTGTGCCATTTGAAAATACGTTAGCTAGAAATAGGTTAGAGAGCTCGTATGTGTAAATCTCTAGGTTTCTTTCAAATAACACCAATAGCCTACTGTGATTTTCAGTATAAGTCAAACACTAAGACATGTTGCTTGGTTTCTATCCCTAACTATCACTTTGCTTGGTATGATAAAAGAGGCAGGAGACTCTGAATTCTTCAGATTATGGAAAAGATTTGGGTTATAAATCTACCCTATTTAGTTTCTGATACATTGAAACAACATCTAAATATAAAATGAGATGATTTTTGCAAGTTATACACTAAAATTGCATTCATTATTTCCATCCTGGAAAATAATTTTTACTAATAAAATTATAGCAATTGGGGACTGAAAAAGAAAAGCTGCTAAAAATACTTGAAATATATAATATTTTGAAACTCATATCACAGTGCTGACAGCGAAGTATGCTGCAACTTATTTTCCCTTTTGCACAGGAGCCATATCTGTAAGTGAATATACTCCTGAATTCTTCTATATTTCTTTCTTTTTTCTTGTGTCCCTTGCTGATACTATATCAAGTCACACATTTTAAGAGGGTCAGAAAGGGAAGCACTAGCACATGGCCCTTGAGAATGGATAAACTGCATGACAAGAAAAATCTCTGTCTTATGTCCTTCAAATACAACATTTGGTACAGGAAACATGATTATATTTTCCCTGAGCTTCAATATCTTAGGTATAAAGGATACACAACTCACAGGATATATAGCTTATAAACAAAAACATCTCTAGCCTAGTTAGATTCTAAGAAGGTAATTATTTTCAGATAAAGTTAGAAGTTAAAGTAAAATTAAAGTGGCATAAGGTATGTCAATCTTAAAACACAATGATTTCTGTGGTTAATATATTTGATTTACTAAATTAATGATATTGTAACAATCTCACTAAGAATGTGCTCACTCTTACACCAAAATATTCAATTAACTACAATCTAAAGTTCATTTCTGAAAAGAAAATAACAGTATACAAATGAATTATACAAATGAAATATATAAGTGACAATATACAAATGAATATACAAATGAATTAAATGCTTTAAGAACCAATTCGGTGTTATAACATTTAAATTATAATTTTCATAATTATCAAAATGAAATTAGATATGTTGTCATTGGAATTATGTGAAGGTAATAGATAGTAACCAACAATAATAAAGTTCCTGAATTGAAAGATGTAGGAAAACAAATACTGTATATAACAGAGCTTTTTGACATAAATTTTTAGTAGGTTTTCTAACAAATAATTAACAGATTCATTTTCACTAGAGTTTCTAGAAGTATTCAAATATAAAAATTAAACTCAACTGAAAAAACAGATGGAACTTCCTTTGCCCTTAAAGATCTTCAAGTCTTATCAGGGATGTAACAAATAAATAAAATATAAAACAGACTAAGCCATGAAGCAAATTATTAATCATATCTGGAACCTTCACAAATGACAATGACAGAGAAGATCTTAGGAAATTCAAAATTTGTCTCCAGAGTTCAAAGTGGTAAATCTCAACAGCATAAAAACAAAATTGATAAATTTGATGAAAGAGTAAAGCAAAAGTCTAATGACAGGCAGAAAAGTAAATTTGTGGAATGGGTTTGTTAGTATAAGGATTTAAATTGAAAAATAATCAGTAACAAGAATGGTGGGTGGGCTTATGCACAGACCTGAACCGATCAGCATTTTACAGATTGTGAGCTTCAAGCACTCATATGTGATCTTTGATCTTAATCAATTTCTAACTAAAATCCAATTACAAAACACGTATTTAAATTACAGAATGGAATTTATTCATAAGGTCTATGTACTGCCTCCCTCTACCCCCTGCCAACAGGTTAAGCTTAACTATTTGTAAAGGAAAATTTCTTAGCATGAAGTAGGGAAAAAGACAATTTTAAGGCACAGCATAGTAGGCAGAGTGACCCCACAAAGATGTCTATACCCTAATCTCTGAAACACGTAAATATGTAAATTCCATGGCCAAAAGGGTACTGCAAATATAATTAAGGTTACAGACCTTAAAATAAAGAGATTATCCTGGATTATTCCCAGTGGGCACTATCTAGTCATACGAGCCCTTAAAAGCAAACAGAGATGCTGTAGAAGTCAGAGAAATTTCAACTGTGAGAGGAACCAACTTGCCACTGCTGGAGGGGACCTCAGAGAAACATGAAAAGATACAGGGGCAGCTTTTAGGATCAGACTGGCCCTGACTGACCGGCCCAGAAATCAATAATTCAGTCCTATCAGAGCAAAGAATTTGAATTCTTCCAACAACAGGAATGAGCTTGGAAGTGGATCTTCCTCAGAGTTTTCAAGTAAGAGCCATGACCAGCTGATAACTTGATTTCAGCCTGTGAGGCTGGTAGTTGAACCTTGCTGTGCCCAGACTTGTGGACCCACAGAACTGTGAGATAATAAATGAGTGTTTTAAATTGTTCAGTTTGTGGTAATCTGTTATGGCAGCGATAGAAAATGAATACATGTAGTAAGAAAAAAAGCAGACCTACTGAAATTTTTATGAAATGATGAAAACAGGCTAGTGATTGCATATTTAAATGATGTGATATTAAATTGTATGTTGAAATAGCATGGAATCAATGAATATTGACCTTGATTAAGACCCAAAACACAATGTTTCATAGAAAAGAACTTAACCAAGATCATGAATTTCACTTTGGATTTAAAAAGTCATTTATTTATACCATTCATTTTTTCTACATTTACATGTTTCTAACTGAATTTAAACAAAGAATGAGATGGAAAAATATACTTGTATTTTTCAACAATACAATGAGGTAAGATGGGTCAACAAGCATAAAATGACCTTTCAGCAAATATATCGAGTTTTTAAATCCACTGAAATTTGTTAGATATCCATTAGGTAAATACAAAAAGTAAAAATAAAGATATCTTTGGAATACAGTCAAAGGAAAACCTGCTAATAGTAGAATGATGCTCTTTCATGGAACGGTTTTCCTATTGTACATTATCACTAAGAAATTCATTCTTAGCAATCCTCGAAATAACAAATGTATGTGTTACTATAAGCTTAGTATTTTAAAATGTACAACTTTTAGCTTTCTCACTCTTCCCCACAGGTGTTCATTTTTGTACTACAGGAAAAACATATAAAAATACATACAAATTTGCTTAAATAATGAAATACTTGGCCATAATTACACATGCAGTGCAGTGTATCATGTAACATAGCAATTCTGTTTCTAGAGTATGTAGATATACATATAAAATGCTAAACACATAATTTCACAAAATTTCAATTTCTTGGCTTTGGAAAAACAGGGTCACTAATAAGATTAAGAATGATACATATGCAATTTTAGCTAAAAAAATAAGCACAGGAACTAAGGGTAATTGAACCTGTAGCAATTATGAGCTATTCTTTTGTGATAGACATCTGTCAAATTATCTTTGGCTGGAGAGAAGCATGATCTGTAGTTAAAACCAACATAAATTTTCATTCTATAATAAGTATTTGAAAAAATCGGTGGAAGAGAAATGATTTTTTTTCAAAATTAAGTTATTTGCATTGCTATCTACTTAACATACCAATTAGGATAATGATTTTCAAAATGTAAAATATGCAATATAGTAAGATATATAACAGAATGAATTTCTAAATAAATTCAAGAAGCAGTTACTAAAAAGACAATTTGACTAAGAAATAAGGTTTGAAAGTTCTGGAAAAAAACATGATGTTGAGCTGAAAAAGGAGGAAAATAAAAGCATCCTGCATAGCGGCCCCAGTGAGGTATACATATGAGTTAAATCAATATATCTTCAGTAGAGTAATAAAATACCTAATAAGAACTACAAAAGTCACCACTTCACAATTTAATCAACCAAGAACTACTCTGTTCTTTAAGGCAGCGATTGTAAAAATGATCTGACAATACACCTTTCTGAGAATAAAGTTTTCTTCTTTTTTATCACCAGATAATTGGCAACCAATTGTTTGGACATTTAATTAATTATTGTAGGAGTTAGCACTTCTCAGAAAAATCTATAAGTAAAAGGCTTTAAGGGGCATCAGTTTGTGGAGAAGAGCTACTGTTGGTCACTGATGCTAAACACTTACTAGGACTCCTCCTAATCTCTGCTAAAGTACTGACTAAAATGTCAACTGTTGAAAGGTTAATGTGTAACTCCTCATAAATTTTTATTTTAATAGAATTCTCTTAATCTAAAAAATATAAAATTTTGAACACAGTAGGTATAAATTAGGCAAATTCCCTGAACTGGCTGTCCTATTCATACCAGTCTTACAAAGGAATAACTCAATAATGACCTAACATGACAATTCAGAATGGTTAAGGAGTTCCTGATAGTAAGACACACGTTATCTATCTTTTCAATCAACAAGTAATACTATCTTTTTACTGGTTTAGTTCTATTCAACAAATACTTGTTTGGCATTTACTATATGCAAGGCATTGTGGATTTTTATAGTTCCTTAGAATTTGCAACATTAGATAGATAGATTTCTTCCCTTCTAAAACCCTATGAGGTAAATACTGCTTTTCTTGCTGTTTTTGTGTGTGTGTGTGTGTGTGTGTGTGTGTGTGTGTGTAAGCTGAGCCTTAAAAATTAAGTAGCATCATCTCAGGAAGAGGCATTTAATGCACGTTTTAAAGCCCTAATTCCCAACTTTTTTTCAACTATACTGCAAAATTCTAGGCTCTGACACTTCCTGAGAGCAGAAACTAGCAAGAGGAAAGCTAAGCAGTCATTCACTCATTTAATATTTATTGAGAATCCATGATGTGCCAGGACATTAGGTTTTGAGAATATAAGGATCAAAAGACCCATAGGGATCTGCTCAGTAGGCAGTAGCAGTCTCAGAAGCTGCAGATACTAGAAGAGATTAAGCTGAGCAGAGACTTTTAAATGGAAAATGCATGTACATGCGACAAAATTCAAAAACACTAAAGCGTGAAAACTGACACTCCCTCCCAACCTGTCTCCATGTAACTACGGTACTTTTCCCTGAAGCAACCACTCTTAGCAATTTATTTGGTATCCTTCCAGAAATTGTCTAGGTAAACACAAATATGTGCATTTTTTACATGAATGGTATTTTTTGATTTATGCTGTATTTTATAACATATCATTTAACACATATAGATCTGCATCACTCTTTTATCAGCTCTGTTGTATTCCATTATACACATGCGCCATGATTTATTTGACCAGACACTTATCAATAAGCATGGTCCTTTCCCACCTCTTTTTCTTACTAATTATGATCCAATGAAACTGCCGGCAAACTGGTATCTAATTAATTAATCCTATAAGGAGAGTAAAATATTTCAAAGTGGTCTAGTGCCCACAGGTGAAAAGAGGTAGGCAAAGTTACGTGGACTGAATAGGCAAAATGTGGCCACTGTTAAAACTCCTTTAGAGGTTTTGCTTTAGAAAAGAAAATGAGCACTTTATTTGGTTATTATTATTTAAAATATTCTAGAGCAGTGCCACTCAAAGTGCAGGCTGGCTACTCAAAACGCAGCTGCAAGTTGTTGGTGTGTGAGAGGAACTTGTGTCAGATGTACATCAACTACATCAGTAAGCACTTTTCTGTAGCTCAGCTGACGTTTTTTTTCTTAGTAAGATTTCTTGATGAAAGAAGCATTTCTTTTTCTTTGCAGCTTCCTTGATCATTTTCTTTCTGGTGCTAGCTACTTATCTGTCATATGCTGGCATTTTGAGTAGCAGTGACTTTTAAAAGTACGCTAGCATTAGTCTTAAATACCCTTCACTGTAACACTAAAATGCCCAAAAGCTAAGATTACTATAACATTTTTACTGATTTCTGATGAAAACTCCTTTCGTTCATACCTTCAACATATAATTTCTCATGACTGATTATAGTATAAAGAGTTGTGCGAATTGCAAAGATGATGATGTCTCAGTTCCTACCTTCCAGGAGATTTAAATCCAGAAAACAAGTTAGAACATGAATGCGCAGAAACAATCTAAATGCAAAACTAAATATCGTAACATAGATGAAATATAAATCAAGTGCCAACATATTCCTGGGAGGCAGTAAAGAGCAAAACACACAGAATATTTCCCTGTTGTCAACCCCATTTGTAACTCAGCATTTGATTGGTATATAGCCATGCACTTAAACAGCTTATCAAGACTGTTGGCATCATATCTATAATCTGCAAGTGATAACTTTATATCAATTAGATAACAAACTCAGTTTCAAGATTGGGCACACATTTTTCTGTCTAGTGGCCTCCACCAATAAGCAACAACTGCTTGAATCATTCTTCCTCTGCTTCAGCTAATACAGATTTCGTTTTCTGTTGATAGTTGAGTGGCTACACAATGTATCATTCAATTATGTTATACCTGTCTATCTCCTCAGCTATTCTGATGCTCCTTAAAGGTAGAAAACTTAGAGAAGCAGTAGACTATAGGAATGAAGAGCATGGGCCAGAGAGCTAGTCCATGGCTTATTTGCTGTGTGACCTTGAGCAGAAAATTGAACCTCTCTGTGTCTCACTTTTCTCAGCTTTAAAATAAGGATAATCAGAATACTTACATCATAAATAGAATTGTTATGGAAATTAAATATATAAATAAATGTTAAATATTTAAAATCACTCCTAGCACGTGGTAAGAATTCAAAAAAAATATTATTATTCTATGCTGACTTTGTTTGTATTAAAATTACTGATACCTGGGACACCTTCCAGAATACTCCGATTCTAAGATCAGATTTAGGCCTTCGTATTTTTCAAAAACTCCATAGATGAAGCTGACGGACAGCTGAGTTTGAGAATAATTCCTTTAAATCTTTGGCAGGAACATAAATTGCTATTCTAAGGTGGGATACCAGCACTCTCCATAACAAATGTTGGCAATGTTAGATTTTGAAATCACATTGATAATTTTTGTAAAACAGCCATTTCAGTAAATAATCCGTTTGTGTAATTTATACTCCTGTTTTATATGCATGAGCTAGCTAGAAAAGTACATCATCAACGTTAAGTCACTTAGAAGGGATACATCATTGTCAGAAAATGAAATAACTACCAAAATGAGACGAAGACCAACAACACACACTCTTTTCAAAATGTTATAAAATATATTGAGAAAGAGAAATACACAGATGAAGTAACTTCTATTTTGACTGGTGAGAAAACTAATATTTTGAATGATTTGTTTTAAACTACTTTCGTACTTTTACAGTCAGTAAACTGGCTCCATCTCTAATTTTCCATGAATTCATAGCCAAAGGGTACTTTACAAGGTCAACTATATAACTGTGGCTTTGCTTTAATGACAAAATAATCATAGAAATGATTTATCAGGAAGTATGGGACAGCTATGGCCCACAACCAGACTCCTTTAACAATAAATCTTGAAGTAGAATATGTGTATATAAGTCTACACACACACACACAGACACACATGAATGACCTCCCTTGCAGGTCATCAGAGTAGCATTTTCAGTTGTGCACATTTTCTTTGACCTCAGAACTTTTTTTTTAAATAAAGAGAGAAATATATAGTATTCCAATCTCAAAAATATTATAATGCCAGTTGACAACTTTTGACACAATAACATAGTCTAAATGTCATGCTATGGGTATCTTTAAATTTTCATAGCTATATTTAAATTCTTTACAATATGGATTTCTGTATTACACAGGTAAATTATATTTTAAATTTGAGGTACCATAACTGTATTTCCTTACAACATGCACATCAGTATAATCCTTCATTTAGAAAAGGTAAATTTATATATATTTCATAAAATGTACAAATAATTTTATGTAATATATACAATTTTACATATATATATGTCACTATGTGCTTAAGTAAGGTTATTAGTTCCTCTTCCAAAATATGTGCATGATGTTTATAACATTGTCATGTACATAATAATACTCTGGAAATTCATAGATTTGGTTTACTTTTAAGAAACAGTAAATCATGTATTTCAACAACATATAATTTGTTTATTGAGAACAGGGTCCATGAGAAGGAAATTGAAGAAAAAGAGTATATGAGATTTGTCTTTAAGGCAGATATTACACATTCTGTTAATCATACACATTCGTAATAAATCCTATTTATCCATTTAAATAAAACTTCCATTACAGAACAATAACTGTGTGCTTAATAGGTGACTACACTGTGTTTACAATTTCCCAAATACTTTTCCATCACACCAGCATTTTTCATTATTGTGAACACAATGAATGGATTACAACCAAAGTTTTAAAAAATAAATTAGAATAAAAATTGAGTTCATTGCAGATAGTAATGAGAGGTGACAGTGTGCTGGCAGCCCTTGCAGCCCTCGCTTGCTCTCGGCACCTCCTCGGCCTTGGCGCCCACTCTGGCCACACTTGAGGAGCCCTTCAGCCTACCACTGCACTGTGGGAGCCCCTTTCTGGGCTGGCCAAGGCCAGAGCTGGCTCCCTCAGCTTGCCGGGAGGTGTGGAGGGAAAGGCATGGGTGGGAACTGGGGCTGCGCACAGCGCTTGCAGGCCAGTGCAAGTTCCGGGCTTGGTGGGCCCCTCACTCAGAGAGGCCAGCCGGCCCAGCCAGCCCCGGGCAGTGAGGGGAATAGCACCTGGGCCAGCAACTGCTGTGGCCAATTTCTCGCTGGGCCTTAGCTGCCTCCCCGCAGGGTGGGGCTCAGGACCTGTAGCCCACCATGCCTGAGCCTGTCCTGCCCCCCCATGGGTTCCTGCATGGCGGGAGCCTCCCTGACAAGCACCAACCCCTGCTCCAAGGCGCCCAGTCCCCTCAATTGCCCAAGGGCTGAGGAGTGCAGTTGCATGGCGGGGGACTGGCAGGCAGCTCCACCTGCGGCCCCGGTGCAGGACCCACTGGGTGAAGCCAGCTGGGCTCCTGAGTCTAGTGGGGACTCGGAAAACCTTTATGTCTAGCTAAGGGATTGTGAATGCACCAATTGTCACTCTATCTAGCTCAAGGTTTGTAAATACACCGGTCAGCACTGTGTCTAGCTCAGGGTTTGTAAATACAACAATCGACACTCTGTATCTAGCTAATCTAGTGGGGACATGGAGAACTTTTGTGTCTAGCTCAGGGATTGTAAACGCACCAATCAGCACCCTGTCAAAGCAGACCAATCAGCTCTCTGTAAAACAGACCAATCGGTTCTCTGTAAAATGGACCAATCAGCAGGATGTGGGAGGGGCCAGATAAGAGAATAAAAGCAGGCTGCCTGAGCCAGCAGTGGCAACCCGCTTGGGTCCCCTTCCACACTGCGGAAGCTTTGTTCTTTCACTCTTTGCAATAAATCTTAATGCTGCTCACTCTTTGGGTCCACACTGCTTTTATGAGCTGTGACACTCACTGCGAAGGTCTGCAGCTTCACTCCTGAAGCCAGTGAGACCACAAACCCACCGGGAGGAATGAACAACTCCAGATGCACTGCCTTAAGAGCTGTAACACTCACTGTGAAGGTCTGCGGCTTCACTCCTGAGCCAGCAAGACCATGAGCCCACCAGAAGGAAGAAACTCCGAACACATCTGAACATCAGAAGGAACAAACTCTGGACACGCCACCTTTAAGAACTGTAACACTCACCGCAAGGGTCCACGGCTTCATTCTTGAAATCAGTGAGACCAAGAACCCACCAATTCCAGACACAGTAATACAGTTTCATAAGACCTTTGCTTCACATGTGTATGTGCATATGGATAAAGGAAAACAAGGATATATAATATGCATCTACTAATTACTATAAATACAATTAAAAGTTTTGGAAATCACTATATTACATAAAATATAATTGAAGGTATACCTATTCATAAAGTGATATTCATTTAAGCTGATAAAATACAAAACATAATTCGTACAGCAAAAATGCTTGATAGTTCCATATTATAGCATTAATTTACTCCATCCCAAAGTTCTCAATAATGGTTGAAGAGAATGATCAATTTCATTATATTTTGGTTGCTATAAGTACCATATTTGTTTTTATTTTATTCTATCTTTTTATTTCTCTCCTTTTTTCCTTCTATATTTTTTGACTGTATTTTTTCCAGGCCTAAAACCCATATATATCAAACACCAATTGACTTTCTTAAACATGATTTAACAATGTTAGTTTTTGCAGAATTCTTCCTTGTTAGTGACTTTGTTCATTTTTTTCAAAATCATCACTCTGGTGTTCCTCAGAGTGATGATCTGTAAAGTGGATTATCCTAGAAGGGGAACAAGAAAAGAAAGAAAGGAGAAAGAAAAGAATAAGAAAGATGAGCAGAAGCAGGGGAAGAAGGAAGTGAAAAGGAAGGAAAATGAATGTGGCCTAAGACTCATTAATACTACCTCATTTATAAAGACATATGCACTCATATGTTTATTGTGGCACTGTCCACAATAACAAAGTCATGGAACCAACCCAAATGCCCATCAACATCAATGATAGACTGGATAAAGAAAATGTGGTACATATACACAATGGAATACTATGAAGCCATAAAAAAGGACAGGTTCATGTCCTTTGCAGTGACATGGATGACACTGGAAACCATCATTCTCAGAAAACTAACACAAGAACAGAAAGCCAAACACCTCATGTTCTCACTCATAGCTGGGAGTTGAACAATGAGAACACATGGACACAGGGAGGGGAACATCACACACCGGGGTCTGTTGGTGGGTGGAGGGCTAGGGGAGGGATAGCATTAGGAGAAATACCTAATGTAGATGACGGGTTGATGGGTGCAGCAAACCACCATGGCATGTGTATACCTATGTAACAAACCTTCACATTCTGCACATGTATCCCAGAACTTAAAGTATAATTTTAAAAAATGTACAGTTAAAAAAGTTATCATTTCAATTGCTCCAAGTACTCTGAATGCATTTTATCTCAAAAGTGCATAAACTTAAGAAATTCATATTGCTTAATAAGTTCTCAATATTAGTCAAGATTTACCACTTTATTGCAAGAATCTGCTACAAGCTAAGCACTTAAGTTTAATATGTTCTGCTAAATACATTTTGATTAGCTTTGCAGCTTCTATTTTAAAGTTGTTGTTTTACAAAGCAGCATTAATTTACTATATAATATTTTAGTACCAAGAGAAAATTAACGCAGCTAGTTAATACCCAAGAATCACTTTTATGCACTGGGAAGATCTGGCTTATAATGAATAGTTATACAGAGTGAGAGTTACCATTTTATGAATAAATTTGGTTCCAAAAGTTAATTTGTAATTTCATTGTTTGTAATTTGGAGTTCATTTAACACAGAAATAATATCATAAATAGCAGATTGCTAGGCCAGCCAACAAACATGTATTTGACCCAGAAGGTTCTTAAACTATTGTAAATTTGCACAGATAAGGAATTGAAAACAATTCTGTTTTAATATTAGTAACTATGCAAAAGAGAAAAACCAAGACAAAGAATAAAATGTGTTTGCTATTTCTACTGATGCAGTTGCTTCAATTACAGGAATGAAGATCTCCCTGAATTCTCCCCATATTCTGATATCTCTTAACAAGGACAGAAACTTTTGCTTGTTGTCTGCCTCTCTCCTTCTCTTGCCACATATGAAGTTCCAGCTTTATTCCTAAATAGTCTCCAGCCAGCAAGAAATAATGAACTCAAAAACTAACTAGGATATAAATACAAAGTAGATGATGTACTGACTTTCATCTTTTTTCAGTTAGAGCCGGGGTCTGTGGCCCATGGGCCATATCTGGCTAGCCACCTGTTTTTGTAAATAAAGTTTCATTGGAACACAGCAGCACCTTTTTTACATATTCCCTCTGGCTGCTTCTGTGCCAAAATGTGAGTGCTGAGGAATTCTAACACAGAAAACATGGCCTGCAGGATATGAAATATTTATTACCTGGCCATTTTCAGAAAAAGTTTGCCTTTCTCTGAGTTAGAGTCTGTTTGGCTGCAAGTAAGAAAACTCAAAAAACTAGTAATTTGATTGTTGTTGTTTTTCCTTACACACACACACCCTACACACACACACACACACACACAAATGTATTCTACAGATGGGCATCTATGTTTTATTCAGTTGTTCAAGGCTATACAGATGATTCTCATGGCCTTTCCCTCTTGGCTGCTGCTACCATACCTATGACATCTATATTGCAGGCATGGAGAAGGAATAAGCAATGCGAATGCTCAGCACCTAAATTAGGAAAGCCAAAGTTTCCAGCAAGCTCTGGAAATCTTCTGTTTGCATCTTATTCCCTAGGCTGGGAAATGGATTTTTAAAATGTAATCTGGCTGTAGTGCTGCACTAAAAAATATGGTAAATAAGACGAAAGAAGACATGAGGGAGAAAACTAGCAGTGTCTGTCACCTTCATCATCCCAATAGCAGAGGAGAGGGAGATCACACACTTAACTTGATTCTCCCTCCTCCCCAATTAATTTCTTTTCTGAATATAGAACAGAAGGAACCAAAGGAATTGATTCAGACTTCCTAAGTGAAGGCACCAGATCATGGATAAAAATAATATTTTTTAAACTAGGGCTTGGAAGACTATATATGATAGCATTAAACCTTCATTTGTCAGGTTTAAAAGGTAGCAGGTGAGAAAAATATTTTTTGCTTGTATCTGGGAGTTTTCAGGTGAAGCTTTTCCCTGCAGGACCAGAGAGCTGTGGAGACCCTGAAGAGGGCAAAGGTTGGGTCTGAAACAGTCACATCTGGTGATTTAAACATATTTCCAGTGAGAGAAGTCATTTACTAGATGGCATGTATAATATGTTAACTAGCATGAATATAGTACTTTTTAAAAGACTTTCAATAACATTTAATTTTGCTATTTTATAATTGAGAAATATTTATTTGAAAAAGTCTCAAATTGATTCACAGTACTAACAAGGAATACTCCACCATGCATATTTTTGGCACTTTGTATATGCTAAATAAATGAATAATGGTGTGACACTACAGATTACCTTCTCTCTTTTATATAAACCAGTGTCTTCCTATCTATCGGATTCCTCCTGAAAGATTTTGTGTAAACTCTCCCACGAAAATAAAATTGTTTCTCAAGCCTATAACCCTTTCCATCTGCTAGGGAATCTCTGTTCTTCACTGTATAGCCAAATATGAAAAAAATTGTCCATATTCTTTTTCTCCATTTCTCAACTCCTTTCATGTTTCAACCTTCTTTAGTCTGGCTTCAGTCCACCTCCTTCCATTAAATGAGTTATTGATAAGGTTACCCACACTGAGGTGCTTTTCTCAATCCCTACCTTTCTTGGACTCTCAGTAGCATTAATATTTTTAATCTCTCTGTCCTTTTCTCCTTGGCTTTTGTGGCACATTCTCTTCTAGTTTTTCTCCTGTCTGGTTGATTCTTTTTTTTTTAACTTTTATTTTTAGTTCAAGGGTACACGTGCAGGTTTGTTATATAGGTAAACTTGTGTCATGGGGGTTTGTTGTAGAGATTATTTCATCACCAAGGTATTAAGCCTAGTACCCATTTGTTATTTTTCCTGATCCTCTCCCTCCTTCCACCCTCCACCCTCTGAAATGCCCCAGTATGTGTTGTTCCCTCTGTGTGTCCATGTGTTCTCATCATTTAGCTACCACTTTGTTTCCTTTGCAAACCCCTTCTCCTCAAGCAACAGTCAAATTTCTTCAAGGCCATATGAAAAGATGTTCATCATTATTAGTTATTAGGAAAATACAAATTAAACCTACAGTAAGATATCACTTGCCACCCAACTAGAATGACTATAATATTTTTAAAAAATCTAGATAATAACGTGTTGGCAAGAATTTGAAAAGAATAGAATTCTTTATACGCTGTTGGTAGAAATGCAAAGTGGTGCAGCCACTATGTAAAAGCAGTTTTTTTTAAAGAGTTAAATATAAAGTTACCATATGACCTAGCAATTCCACTCTGTTATCTACTCGCAAGAAATGATAACATAGGTCCACACAAAGATTTAAATGTGAATGTTCACAGCAATATTATTCATATAGCCTGAAAGTGGAAACAACCTAAAGGTTCATAAACTAGCAAACAAGGTGGAATACATACAAAGAAATAGAAGTGCTCAATACAAATGGATGGATAGGCTGCACAGTACAACATAGAAGTATCTCAAAAATTTAGGCTAGGTGAAAGAAGCCGATGTATCAGAACTACATTGTATCATCCTGCTTATATGAAATGTCTAGAAAAGACTATTTTAGACAGACACAAAGCAGTTTCATGGTTGCCTAGGTCTAGGGGTTAGAATGGAATAAATGTAAATGGGCAGAAGGGATCTTATGGGGTTATGGAAATGTTCTAATACTGGATTGTGGTGATGCTTGCACAACCCAGTAAATTTATTAAAATCACTGAATTATACATTTGAACTGGGTGAATTTTATCATATGCAAATTACACTTAATAAAAACTGTTTAAAATACTTCATTTTGCATGACTTTTAGAATAAGAAACAAATCATTACCATGACTTACTGTCTGAGCCCCATGTATTTTTCCAGCCTCACCATGCATAAATCTTCCCTCAGTTTGTGCACCTTATACTCTTTTCTGTTGCTTGGCTGTGCCCAGCTGCTTTTCACACCAAGTTAAGATATCATTCTGACTGTTCTTTTCTTAAAGTGACTTTCCTAACTTCTCTGAGGAAAATCCATCTCTTACGTGTTCTCATGGAATTAGGAAATATCTTTTTATAACACTTTACAGCTGAAAATTGGCATGTGTTTGTATGATTATTTGATGACTATTTGTTTTCCCCACTAGACTGTAAGTACCATAAAGTGGTGGAGAGGCCACATTTGGTTTTGCTAACCAATACGTTCCCATTATTTATCACAGCATGCAACTTTAGACATATATTAAATTCTGTTTAAATGAATGAATAACAACTATCAATTATCTAAGATTTCCCTCTTGGATAGGAAGCCTTTTTCCCCCCATATAAGTTCTAGGCTATTTATTTGCTCAAATTAAAGTACTAAAAGATCTTATAAAACTTTGTAAAATTGTAAACACACCTCAAGATCAGACTTTATTATTTTTAACTAGTGCTTGCAATGTGTATTGCAATTCTCTAAGAGGGAAACATCAACTCTCAAATGATAGAGAAGCAAATTAGTGATACCATGTATAGTTAGAATAACAACTTGAAAGTCAGCAATAATTTTTTTGATAATTTTTAATATATCACTAAGAAATTTTGATAACAATGAATTAAAACTATTAATTCATAGTTTATAAATTGATAGATTTTAAAAGTATGTAGATCCTGGCTAACATGGTGAAATCCCGTCTCCACTAAAAATACAAAAAAAAAAAAAATTAGCTGGGAGTGGTGGCGGGCACCTGTAGTCCCAGTTACTTGGGAGACTGAGGCAGGAGAATGGCGTGAACCTGGGAGGCAGAGGTTGCATTGGGCCAAGATCGCACCACTGCACTGGAGCCTGGGTGACAGCGCAAGACTCCATCTCAAAAAAAAAAAAAAAAAGTATGTAGAATAATTTTGCTAAAAGTAATCTTAAGGTTTACCTTATTTTAAACAAATATTCCAAATGCAACCAAGTTCTCTCATTACATTTTGTCTGCATGCCTAAACAGGAATTTGGAGATTAAGTAGGACATATAAAATCATTGGTTATATATAACACACTTACTAATAAAACAAAGCCCATCAAAATGATAGTGTCAATTCCCCGAATTTTCATTTAAATGGTCATCACGATGAAGGATTTTAGTTTATATATTCCCTTTGCCTTAAAACTGTTTTGGATGGAAAAGCAAAATATGAACAATTTATTAAAGAAAAATTTTTGTCTAAACTGATACACATTCTATTTTATACACAACATGCATCTTCTTAATATTTATTGTAATTTTCCATGTAATAAAATGCTTGTAGTTCTTTATTTATAGTATCTAAGCCAAGAGTTTCCTTTTAAACTTGTCATATATGTGTATGTGCATAAATATACACATATGTAATGATTTTTATATAAAAAGTTCTTCATATTTATAGTCAAAAGCAATTTTGACTATATATAGTCATAAAATATGACATATAAAATATGACAAACATATTTTGGTAATTCTCTGACTAGTAAATTCCATAATATAATAACAACAGAAAAGTATTATGTAACAAATGACTTGTACCTTCTTGAAAATATTTCTCATTTAATATAATGCAGTCCTGGAAACTGTATTGGTTCATATTCTCTAAAAATGAATTCTATATACAATAATTGTACAAGATTGATAAGGTTTCAGCTCTCCGTTCAAATGATAGGTAATACATACAAAATGGCATTGGAGGCCGGGTGCGGTGGCTCACGCTTGTAATCCCAGCACTTTGGGAGGCTGAGGCGGGCGGATCACAAGGTCAGGAGATCGAGACCACGGTGAAACCCCGTCTCTACTAAAAAATACAAAAAAAATTAGCCGGGCGTGGTGGCGGGCGCCTGTAGTCCCAGCTACTGGGAGAGGCTGAGACAGGAGAATGGCGTGAACCTGGGAGGCGGAGCTTGCAGTGAGCCAAGATTGGGCCACTGCACTCCAGCCTGGGTGACAGAGCAAGATTCCGTCTCAAAAAAAAAAAAAAAAAAAACTTTTCTGGAACCAGATTACCAGGTTATGTGTCCAAAAAACAAGAACTATTTGTTAGTTGCTTCCCAATGATTCATTTGCAAAACTGTACATTACTCCTCAGATAAGGTACAAAAGAACTTTAGTCACACACACGTCAAAATATTCCAGGTATGTAACATACATGGAATATAATTCCATTATATCCCAAAGTTAGAAAAAATATTTTCAAATCAACATAAATTTTACTTCTCATACTTGGAATTAAACAATAACATATGATTGGGTGCTGTCTCATAAACATATATAGTTAACTACAGTAAACAGAAAGTGTATTACTGAAGACACTCCCTACACTCTTTCACAAGATTTGAAGTCATGCAAGAAAAGGCACAATCCCAGCTCTGTCACTTACTAGTCATGTCATTTTGTCCAAGTTGCTAAATGCTCTCTCTCCCCTTGCCCCCAACTTATTAGTTATTTTTATTTTTTAATACTTATTTTTATTTTGCATATCAATAGGGAACATGAGTTGCTAAATGCAGTCATAAATACAAAAGTATTCACATCTCTACTTTCAATGCTATCTAATATTTTAATTTTACCCTAGTATTTTAAATATCTCTGTCCAAACTGTTGATAGCATTTAGAAAAGCAATGTTATTTATGGGAAACCTGATGATTTAGGAAAAGACAGGCAGAAATGCAGCATTCTTATTTGTATTGAAAAGTTGTGTTTTTTTTCGGGGGGGAGGGGCGGTTATTCAGTTAAGTTGCCACATGACAAAGCTGACCCAGATAAAAGGTTATGGAGTACCACTATATTACGCTATTAATATCTGTTGCTTTAGATCAATATCCAAGAAATTCCCAACTGTTTTTACAAGCTCAGCATATGAAAATAGGTATAAATAAGTTACTTTACACTAACAATAAACTACAGAGAAGTAACTTAATATCATCAGACAACTTTTCATTTTGTAGTGTAAATATAACATAATGCTTATAACTTCTATAAACACTAGAGAGAAAGGCAAACAACCCATTGAACTACAGGTGATAAGAGCAGAAGATAGTGATAGAGAGGTATTCAAGATAAATCTATGCTCCTGCCAGGTGCTCCATTTCTAATCGTTTGCGCTCATTTTGGAGAAGGTATAAACTCTTTATGTTCATACTGATTTGTAGGCACAAAGAGGGTAAGAAAGATGTTATTCTTTTAAGTTAGAAGATACTAGTAAATCATAGAGATGAGAAATAGTTTGAGGCCTCGTACAATTGAAAAGAAATGGTAAATTCTTTTCTCTAATATTAAGTTAAAGATTTTTTAAAAATATTGACAAAATAATACACATTTAAGAATTAAATTATTAAAAATCAGGTAATATGTAGAAAAGACTATGTAAACCCATATATGTAATTTTTGTTATTCATAATTTAGTGTGCAAAATATTAATCATTTAATCTTATTTAAGTATTTTTAAAATTTAAAACAATCAAATTTTAGTGATAATTTAAGAATTATGTTTCAGAATATTTAGGTAGTTTAGTATTAAGAACTATTATTATTATTTTTTGATCACAAATATTTATTCTTAACCAAAGACTTTCAACTCACACCAAAAATAATAACAAAAGTTAATTTGTGACAAATAAACATTGAGGGAAAATTGACAATAAGATTTTAACTATTAACAATTTCAAACCTGCTATGACTAGAGTGTTCCTTAATTCTTACTCTAATGTTATCAATTAAACATGTTACATTAATTAAAAAACATTCTGGCCATTATATTACATACACAGATAAATGGGATACAGTTTCTCTTTTCATAGAGATCTCCAGTGCAACACCCCAATTCCTTCAAATTATATTTGTCTAGCCCATAATGTTGCAAATTGTACTGAATTACACTTGAACGTGTTCTTTACAGAAATATTTCTTTTTTTAATTTTTATTTATTTTATTTTATTATTATTATACTTTAAGTTTTAGGGTACATGTGCACAAGTATTAAGAATTATTACTGAATTCTGAAATAGTTTCCTTTGGCTTTAAAATACAAATATTTTGCAACATGAGATAAGCTGCATAAAGAGATGTGAAGTCATATAAGACATTTAGAAAAATTAGATATGAAGGTTTATCTGTCATGTTTTTATGGGTAGCGCTTGCTCCCAAGATCATCGTTATGAAATCCCCTATTTCTTTCTTTGACATTTGAAAGAAAATATTGTCATTCTTATGTCTTTTTAAAACCAATCTGTTGACACTGGTACCAAACAACTTTGAACTCATGTTGAGTTGTGTAACAAGTGACAATATCAACTCCCAAGACAACCAAAATGCTTGTTTCATGAATGCATTTTGACAGGTCAGATGCTAACTCGATACTTACAAATGTGCAGCAGCAATAAGTGAGCATCACAAATAGTAAAGAAAAGCTTTCAATTTCCTTGGAAGACATGTTTATATTCTCTGGAAAAATGTTATATGTTAATTACGGTTCCTTTGTCTTGTCTTTGTTATTATTCAGCCCTGGCATTGTATTTTTCAATAGTAAAATGTTTGCAACCTGCTTGTGGATAAAAACTGGCCCGCAGGTACTGCTCTTTGTAAATGACTCCCAAAGGCAACAAGACATCATTTTTCCCAGGTGGGCTACTCGTTTACTTTCTGTTTTCTTTCTCCCACTATTCATCTATGCTGACAAGTGTCAATTATGGACAGGAGATTTATGGGACAGGAAAGATAAAGCCCAATTTACAAATCATTTCCCTTGCAAGCAGACAGGTGCAATGACAGAGCTGGCTTGCTGTAATTGAATTTCTTGCTGCTATCTACTCAGTCACAAGAAGATGTCAACCTCAAGGATGTTAGCTATGGAAAAAGTCTTAATACACTATGATTTTGAATGTGAAGATGACAACATAGCCTGGGTTTTAACTATGGACTCTGAATGGAATATACTAAAATAAATTCTTTTTCATGTAATAAGGATTCTCCTTGCCCTTAAATGGGCAGTGTATCAGGGATGATGTGACAAGGTAGTCTAAATTTAAGTCCCATGACTATTATGGTTAAAATGTCTATTCTGATGTTTCAGAAAGTTGAATTGACGTATAACTACTGATATTCTAAACCTGAAGATGAATACTTACTGGAGAAATATATTTTTTGATGGGTAACTACCTTGATTTTTATTAAGGGGAATGTTCCTTAACACATTTTTTTAAGAAGAAAAAAATAGTCTACATGTCTAGTTTTTCTTTTTAACAAATAGAACAATGTCATAAATTGCTAGTTAAATGTTGCTTTATTTCAAAGAATATATAAGTATAACATGTATAATCATATGAAACTACGGTTGTATTAATTATAACTTGCCAGCTCTCAAAATTAACTAATATATCTCTGTTTATTATTTTTACATGCTCAGCTTAAATCCAACTTTTTCAATGAATACATTAATACACATAGATTCACTTATGGCATTGATAAGTCAAAATGCTGGAGGGCTATAGAAAGTAGAATAAAATCAGTACTTTTTCTTTGCTTGTATATATTTTACTGAATTTATCTGAAATATGTAACAGTTATATTAAAACCAGATTGGCTTGTTTAATGGTCTTCTCAAAGATTAATTTTGAAAAGTTTTGAATTGACTTTTTCTAAGAAAAATTTCCAAATCATACAGTGTGTTTACTTTTTGAAACTGAGGGGGAAGGGAGGAAGATGAAAAAGGGAGAGGGAGAAAGAGATAAAGAGAAAGAGGAAAGGAGGAAGGGAGAGAGGAACAAAAGGAGGGAGAATGGGGAGAGAGAGAGAGATCAACCATTTTGAACTTTGTGTGGATGTGTACACTAGAATTTCAGTAGTGCGATAATTTTCAGTTTGATAAATATTGCTACATTACTTCTAATCAGATTTACACATCTGCAGTTCAACCAGCAATTTATGACATTTTCCATTTTTTTGTGTTTGGGATGACCTTTAATATGCTGCTATATTTTTAGTTAATATTTTACACTTCTTAATTATGTCTTAAGTAATTTTTCATTGTTTTCCATTTTGGTAGTTTCTGTAATTCTGTGTATTTACTAGACATTCTTTTTCCTTCAGTTTCACACATTTTGATTAGATTGCTTGTCTCTGTCTTAGAGTTTTGTGGTTTTCTTTTTAAATAAATATATAATAGATATTTCTTTAAATATCTAATTATACTTAAATACATATGACAAATATATATGACATTTTCTTCCACTGTGTGTTTTATATTTTTATTTTTATAGCCAATTTTATCAAGATTTTCTTTATGGATGGGGCTTTCTGGAATTCCTTCTCTAATCAAAGGTCATTACGATAGTCTATATTTTCTTTGAAAGTGTTTATCTTCCCTACATAATTGTCTTTATGGAACTGATTTTATTTATTATGTAAACTACTATCTATTTTTGTCACCTCTGTTATATGTATTTCCATTGTTTGAGATTTCCGTCCTATTTATGCTACTTATCTTTCTGCTGACAATGTATTTTCTACACATCCCCATAACTTTGTCCTCAAATAATTTTAGCTATTCTTAGCCATTTTCGATCTTCCATTTAATTCAGCAGACATACACAAACATACTACTTCCTATTGGAAGTTATACTCATATTTAATAAATTAATTTAGGGCTTTATATATAATTAAAATATTAATACTTTCAAGCAATAAATATTTTATGCCTTTCTATATTTTGAGGTCTTAATGCCATTTGAAAATGTTTTGTAGTTTTCTATATAAAACCTTGTATATTACATGGCCCCTTATAGATTTTCATCTGTTGGTTTTTACAACAGATGAAATGTTCCTCAGAGGAACATTTGTTTCACTTTGGTGGGAACACAGATCGCTGCAGCCATTATGGAAAACAGTATGGAGGTTCCTAGAGGACTAAAAATCAGATATACCATATGACCCAGCAATCCCTCTTCTGAGACTATACCCAAAGGGAATGAAATTGCCACCTTGTAAAAATATTTGTACTCCTTTATTATTGAAACTTTATAATAGTCAAGGCAAGGAAATAACCTAAGTATCTGTTGGTGACTGGATAAAGAAACTACTCATAGCATATATATACATATATATGTATATATATACACACACACAATGGAATGTTGTTCAGCATTAAACAAAATAAGGAGATACTGCCATTTGCCACCACATAGGTGAACTTAGAGGACATTATTCTAGGAGAAATAAGCCAGGCACATAAAGAAAAATATTGCATAATCTTGCTTACATGTGGAATCTAAGGAAAAGTCAAATAAACAGAGATAGAGAATAAAATAATGGTTACCAGGGATAAGAAGGGGGTGAGGAGGAAATGGCATGATGCAGGTCAGAGGCTAGAAAGCAGCAGACACTGATGCATACTTACATACACTGCCATTAAGGATATGAAAAATACTAAGCCTTAAACCAAGTAGTAATTAGTTTTTAAATGAGAAATTATTTTGCCTATCACATTGGCAACTTCACAGAATTCTAATACACAACATGAGAATAGTTAACAAAATTATACTGTGTTTGGATTCCTGCTAAATGAGTAGATTTTACCTGGTTTTGTCACAAAACCAAACAAACAGGTCACTATATGAAATGATGGCTATGTTAATTTGCTTCACTATAGTAATCGTTTTATTATCTAAATGTATCCCACAACATCATGTTGTATAACTTAAATATATAAAATGGAATTTACTTAAAAAATAAAAATATAATCATGCTTTTTCATTGGTCACCATTCATTTCTCAACTGCATACTGCAGACTGAGAAAGGCACTCTATATCATTACCTAATTTAATCCTCAAAACTGTCTTCACAGAAGGCATTTTCATCGTTTTACAGATAGGATACAGATTAAAAGAATTTAAGTAACTTTCCCAAGATCACCAAACCTGTAACATTAAAGCTGAGAACTACAGTGTAGACTCTACATGAACTAGGCATAGCTTATTTTTCTTTCTGAGGAAAATGAATTTACTTATCTGCAGGATATTGTGTTTGGATCTTAAGTAAAGCATATTTTTAAACCGAAGTTCTTTTGGTCAATATAGTCATAAAGACACCAAACCACATTTCATAAGAATAAGTTTTGGTTTTCTGTGTCTACTTAAAAACTCCTTTTCTTTGATGTCTCATTTATTCCTTTGTTTATAATTGGTTAGTTCTACTATCCCTGAGGTGCCTGCAATTCTGTATAGCTGTTCTAAACCAAAGAAGAATTTTGAGAAATAGAAGGTTCTTTGTAAGTGCCAGTTGCCACTGGTTATTAAAATAAAAGCTTTCTCATACACAACCTTGTCAGCAATAGCACTTAGTGACCTACAGGGCAGCTATTTACTAAAAACAGGAACTCAGTAATTGAGGTCCATATATACTATATCTCCAAGTCTGCACCAAGACATACTACAAACGCTTGCGCTAATTGCTTTTCAAGCCACTGAAGTTTCTACTTCAGCATATATCTCTCTCCAAAATACCTGAGTTAGCCCTTATTTCCATTATAATATTTTATATGTAATTGCCCATTGATTAGAGATAGAATTATCCTTAGTTTGGGTAGAAACAAAAGTAGCCTTCAATGCAACAAACTTTAGCTTTAAATAAGTATCATTTCAGAGATTCTTTCAAAGACATGTTTGGTATATCAATATCTGTGAAAAATATCTATGATAAGCAAAACAATGTTATATTAGCCACAAAATAAATAATAAAGAATTAAATAAGACCGGAAAGTCTAGAAACAGGCTTTAGTCTCTACCTGGCCTTGGAAAAAAAATTAGTCTTTCAAAATAATGTGGGAAGGATGTGTTTTATAATAAAGGTATCAACGTTACTGAATAGATTAGTGGGAGTCGACAGTCAGAAATACCTTCACATTGTAAACAAACCATAATCTTGATAAAATAAATTTTAACATAAAATTTAAGTGATTTAACAAAAGATGAACACAGAAATAAATATTTTCCTAACTTTGTTATGGATAAGGCTTTCAAAGCATCGTATCAGAGCCATAAACAATTAAGCAAAAGATAGACTCATAAAAATGCAGAGTACCATATATAAAATTAAATGGCAACAAGTCATAAATGTTATATATATATGTAAATATGAACTGATATATGCAAAAGAGTTCACACCCATATTTGATGAATATTAGAGCATCCTAATTTTTAAATCAGAAAAGAGGCCTAAAGAGACACTGACACATACTACATACACTGCCAATAAGGATATGAAAAATACTAAGCCTTAAACCAAGTAGTAATCCCTTTGTAAATGAGAAATTATTTTGCCTATCACATTGGCAAAGATTGAAAACCAAAAGACAATGCTCAGTTTTCGTAAGGGCTCTTGGCAGTTCAATATTTCTGGAGGTCAGTTTGGCTATCTACAATAAAATTCCAATACTTTCTAGCTAAACAAGTCTATTTCTGAAAACTGATTATCAAAAAAATCGAAGATAGGTATAGTGATTTCTAACTGTGTTTATTTGGATCTTCTCTCTTTTCTGCTTTATTAGTGGAATATCCAGCATTCATAAGGAACTTAAACAAATTTACAAGAAAAAAAAACATTAAAAAGTGGTCACAGGAAATGAACAGACGTTTTTGAAAAGACATACATGTGGCCAACAAGCTTATGAAAAAAAGTTTGGCCGGGCGCGGTGGCTCAAGCCTGTAATCCCAGCACTTTGGGAGGCCAAGGCGGGCGGATCACGAGGTCAGGAGATCGAGATCATACTGGCTAACACAGTGAAACCCCGTCTCTACTAAAAATACAAAAAATTAACCAGGCTTGGTGGCGGGCGCCTGTAGTCCCAGCTACTCAGGAGGCTGAGGCAGAACCCAGGCGTGAACCCGGAGGTGGAGCTTGCAGTGAACCGAGATCGCGCCACTGCACTCTAGCCTGGGTGACAGAGCGAGACTCTGTCTCAAAAAAAAAAAAAAAAAAGAAAAGAAAAAAAGCTCAGTATCACTGATCATTAGAGAAATGCAAATCAAAACTACCATGAGATACCATCTCACACCAGTCAGTTTAGCTATTATTAAAAAAGACAAAAAATAAAAGATGCTGGCAAGGTTGCAGAAAAAAGAGAACATTTATACACTGTTGGTAGGAGTATAAATTAGTTCAACCATTGTGGAAAGCAGTGTGGTGATTCCTCGAAGAGCTAAAAACAGAACTACCATTCGACCCAACAATTCATTACTGGGTAGGTACCCAGAGAAATATAAATCTTTCTACCATAAAGACAAATGTCCACTGCAGCACTATTCACAATAGCAAAGATATGGAATCAACCTAAATGCCCATCAATGAAAGATGGGATAAAGAAAATGTGGTACATATACACCATGGAATACTATGCAGCCATAAAAAAGAATAAGATCATGTCTTTTGCAGGAACTTGGATGGAGCTGGAGGACATTAACCTTAGCAAAGTAGCAGAGGAACAGAAAAGTGAATATTACATGCTCTCACTTGGAAGTGGGAGCTAAAGGATGGGAACTCATGGACACATATAAGGGAACAGAAGACTCTGGAGCCTACTTGAAGACAGATGGTGGGAAGAGGAAGAGGAACAGAAAAAATAACTACTGGGTAGTAGGCTTAGTACCTGGGTGCTGAAATAATCTGTACAACAAACTCTGTCACACACAGGTTTATCTACATAACAAACCTGCGCATGTACCCCTGAACTGAAAGTTCTTTTAAAAAAAGATAGGTATAGTGATTTAAACACAGATTGTTTCTCACGTGAGAAGCACCAGTAACAACTGCCTAAATATACATGATTAAAATAATAGTATTACAATCGTAGAATAGGATTCAGTGATAGTTGAAATCATGCATTCAGAAAATAGCTAGAAACATTTGTGGCAACATGCTGATGATTTTGTTGAATGAAAATAAGACAACATATTCAGTATGATCTAAATTTTATCAAAAATAATTAACAACATATGTAAAAATACAGGCATAGCAAAGAGCCATACAGAACACACCTAGAGAAATGTAAGAAACACACGCAGTAAGATTTAGGACAACTTTTATTTTCTTACAATTTTTTGTAATTTTATGAATTTCTGGACATGTATAATTTTTTAAAAAGAATTATACATGAATACAATAATAAAGAGTCCTCGATGTTTAGTCAAATTTTGCTAATACTTCATCTGTAAATTTTAAAGCTATAACCCAAATAACTATGAAAATTCTCCCAACTGACCTTTATATTTTAATAATGCATTCAATAAATATTTCAAATTTATTTAGATATGTTAGATAACATAAGGGGAATATTGTTTAATTGGTTTTTAAAAGTCTCTTAATTTGTTCTGTTGCATGAAACAAATATACAGTCATGCATTGCTTAACGATGGGAATACATTCTGAATAATGCATCATTCGGTGATTTCTTATTTTTTTCTTTTGTTATTATGATACTTTAAGTTTTAGGGTACATGTGCACAATGTGCAGGTTTGTTACATATGTATACATGTGCCATGGTGGTGTGCTGCACCCATTAACTCGTCATTTAGCATTTGGTATATCTCCTAATGCTATCCCTCCCCCCTCCCCCCACCCCACAACAGTCCCTGGAGTGTGATGTTCCCCTTCCTGTGTCCATGTGTTCTCATTGTTCAATTCCCACCTATGAGTGAGAACATGCAGTGTTTGGTTTTTTGTCCTTGCCATAGTTTGCTGAGAATGAGGGTTTCCAGTTTCATCCATGTCCCTACAAAGGACACAAACTCATCATTTTTTATGGCTGCATAGTATTCCATGGTGTATATGTGCCACATTTTCTTAATCCAGTCTATAATTGATGGATATTTGGGTTGGTTCCAAGTCTTTGCTATTGTGAATAGTGCCACAATAAACATACGTGTGCATGTGTCTTTATAGCAGCATTATTTATAGTCCTTTGGGTATATACCCAGTAATGGGATGGCTGGGTCAAATGGTATTTCTAGTTCTAGATCCCTCAGGAATCGCCACACTGACTTCCACAATGGTTGAACTAGTTTACAGTCCCACCAACAGTGTAAAAGTGTTCCTATTTCTCCACATCCTCTCCAGCACCTGTTGTTTCCTGACTTTTTAATGATCGCCATTCTAACTGATGTAAGATGGTATCTCATTGTGGTTTTGATTTGCGTTTCTCTGATGGCCAGTGATGATGAGCATTTTTTCCATGTGTTTTTTGGCTCCATAAATGTCTTCTTTTGAGAAGTGTCTGTTCATATCCTTCACCCACTTGTTGATGGGGTTGTTTTTTTCTTGTAAATTTGTTTGAGTTCATTGTAGATTCTGGATATTAGCCCTTTGTCAGATGAGTAGGTTGCAAAAATTTTCTCCCATTTTGTAGGTTGCCTGTTCACTCTGATGGAAGTTTCTTTTGCTGTGCAGAAGCTCTTTAGTTTAATTAGATCCCATTTGTCAATTTTGGCTTTTGTTGCCATTGCTTTTGGTGTTTTAGACATGAAGTCCTTGACCATGCCTATGTCCTGAATGGTATTGCCTAGGTTTTCTTCTAGGGTTTTTATGGTTTTAGGTCTAACATTTAAGTCTTTAATCCATCTTGAATTAATTTTTGTATAAGGTGTAAGGAAGGGATCCAGTTTCAGCTTTCTATATATGGCTAGCCAGTTTTCCCAGCACCATTTATTAAATAGGGAATCCTTTCCCCATTGCTTGTTTTTATCAGGTTTGTCAAAGATCAGATAGTTGTAGATATGCGGCATTATTTCTGAGGGCTCTGTTCTGTTCCATTGATCTATATCTCTGTTTTGGTACCAGTACCATGCTGTTTTGGTTACTGTAGCCTTGTAGTATAGTTTGAAGTCAGGTAGCGTGATGCCTCCAGCTTTGTTCTTTTGGCTTAGGATTGACTTGGCGATGCGGGCTCTTTTTTGGTTCCATATGAACTTTAAAGTAGTTTTTTCCAATTCTGTGAAGAAAGTCATTGGTAGCTTGATGGGGATGGCATTGAATCTATAAATTTCCTTGGGCAGTATGGCCATTTTCACGATGTTGTTTCTTCCTACCCATGAGCATGGAATGTTCTTCCATTTGTTTGTATCCTCTTTTATTTCATTGAGCAGTGGTTTGTAGTTCTCCTTGAAGAGGTCCTTCACATCCTTCGTAAGTTGGATTCCTAGGTATTTTATTCTCTTTGAAGCAATTGTGAATAAGAGTTCACTCATGATTTGGCTCTCTGTTTGTCTGTTTTTGGTGTATAAGAATGCTTGTGATTTTTGTACATTGATTTTGTATCCTGAGACTTTGCTGAAGTTCCTTACCAGCTTAAGATGATTTTGGGCTGAGACCATGGGGTTTTCCAGATATACAATCATGTCATCTGCAATCAGGGACAATTTGACTTCCTCTTTTCCTAATTGAATACCCTTTATTTCCTTCTCCTGCCTAATTGCCCTGGCCAGGACTTCCAACACTATGTTGAATAGGAGTGGTGAGAGAGGGCATCCCTGTCTTGTACCAGTTTTCAGAGGGAATGTTTCCAGTTTTTGCCCATTCAGTATGATATTGGCTGTGGGTTTGTCATAGATAGCTCTTATTATTTTGAGATACATCCCATCAATACCTAATTTATTGAAAGTTTTTAGCATAAAGAGTTGTTGAATTTTGTCAAAGGCCTTTTCTGCATCTATTGAGATAATCATGTGGTTTTTGTCTTTGGTTCTGTTTATATGCTGGATTACATTTATTGATTTGTGTATGTTGAACCAACCTTGCATCCCAGGGATGAAGCCCACTTGATCATGATAGATAAGCTTTTTGATGTGCTGCTGGATTTGGTTTGCTAGTATTTTATTGAGGATTTTTGCATTAATGTTCGTCAAGTATATTGGTCTAAATTTCTCTTTTTTGGCTGTGTCTCTGCCCGGCTTTGGTACCAGGATGATGCTGGCCTCATAAAATGAGTTAGGGAGGATTCCCTCTTTTTCTATTGATTGGAATAGTTTCAGAAGGAATGGTACCAGCTCCTCCTTGTACCTCTGGTAGAATTCGGGTGTGAATCCATCTGGTCCTGGACTTTTTTTGGTTGGTAAGCTATTGATTATTGCCACAATTTCAGATCCTGTTATGGGTGTATTCAGAGATTCAACTTCTTACTGGTTTAGTCTTGGGAGGGTGTATGTGTCGAGGAATTTATCCGTTTCTTCTAGATTTTCCAGTTTATTTGCATAGAGGTGTTTGTAGTATTCTCTGATGGTAGTTTGTATTTCTGTGGGATCAGTGGTGATTTCCCCTTTATCATTTTTTATTGCATCTATTTGATTCTTCTCTCTTTTCTTCTTTATTAGTCTTGCTAGTGATCTATCAATTTTGTTGATCTTTTCAAAAAACCAGCTCCTGGATTCATTAATTTTTTGAGGGGTTTTTTGTGTCTTTATTTCCTTCAGTTCTGCTCTCATTTTAGTTATTTCTTGCCTTCTGCTAGCTTTTGAATGTGTTTGCTCTTGCTTTTCTAGTTCTTTTAATTGTGATGTTAGAGTGTCAATTTTGGATCTTTCCTGCTTTCTCTTGTGGGCATTTAGTGCTATAAATTTCCCTCTACACACTGCTTTGAATGTGTCCCAGAGATTCTGGTATGTTGTGTCTTTGTTCTTGTTGGTTTCAAACAACATCTTTATTTCTGCCTTCATTTCGTTATGTACCCCGTAGTCACTCAGGAGCAGGTTGTTCAGTTTCCATGTAGCTGAGCGGTTTTGAGTGAGTTTCTTAATCCTGAGTTCGTTTGATTGCACTGTGGTCTGAGAGACAGTTTGTTACAATTTCTGTTCTTTTACATTTGCTGAGGAGTGCTTTACCTTCAACTATGTCATCAATTTTGGAATAGGTGTGGTGTGGTGCTGAAAAAAATATATATTCTGTTGATTTGGGGTGGAGAGTTCTGTAGATATCTATTAGGTCCTCTTGGTGCAGAGCTGAGTTCAATTCCTGTGTATCCTTGTTAACTTTCTGTCTCATTGATCTGTCTAATATTGACAGTGGGGTGTTAAAGTCTCCCATTTTTATTTTGTGGGAGTCTAAGTCTCTTTGCAGGTCACTAAGGACTTGCTTTATGAATCTGGGTGCTCCTGTATTAGGTGCATATATATTTAGGATAGTTAGCTCTTCTTGGAGGATTGATTCCTTTACCATTATGTAATGGCCTTCTTTGCCTCTTTTGATCATTGCTGGTTTAAAGTCTGTTTTATCGGAGACTAGGATTGCAACCCCTGCCTTTTTTTGTTTTCCATTTGCTTGGTAGATCTTCCTCCATCCCTTTATTTTGAGCCTATGTGTATCTCTGCACATGAGATGGATTTCCTGAATACAGCACACTGATGGGTCTTGACTCTTCATCCAATTTGCCAGTCTGTGTCTTTTAATTGGAGCATTTAGCCCATTTACATTTAAAGTTAATATTGTTATGTGTGAATTTGTTCCTGTCACTATGAGGTTAGCTGGTTATTTTGCTTGTTCGTTGATGCAGGTTCTTCCTAGCCTTGATGGTCTTTACATTTTGGCATGTTTTTGCAGTGGCTGGTACCGGTTGTTCCTTTCCATGTTTAGTGCTTCCTTCAGGAGCTCTTTTAGGGCAGGCCTGGTGGTGACAAAATCTCTCAGCATTTGCTTGTCTGTAAAGTATTTTATTTCTCCTTCACTTATGAAGCTTAGTTTTATAATTATGCAAACATCATTGAGTGTACTTACACAAACTGAGATAGTATAGCCTACTACACACCTAGGCTATGGGACCTACCACTTCTAGGCTACAAACCTGCATAGTATGTTACTGTACTGAATACTGTAGGCAATTGTAACAAAACGGTAAGTATTTGTGTATCTAAACATATGTAAACACAGAAAAGGCAGAGTAAACATATGGTATTAAAATCTTATGGGCCAAATGTTGTGTATGTGGTCTGTCCTTGACCAAAATGTCATTATGTAGCACATGATTGTATCTGTCATACAGGTGATGAAGTAACCCTCAGAATTTAAATATCTGGCCACAATAAATATATTATCTATTCTGGTCTAAAATGTATTTTCTTTTAAGTTTCTTTTTTTTAAATTGATATCTCATATTTGTACATATTTTGAGGGTACATGTAATACTTTGATACAAGTACAAAATGTGTAATGATCAAATAAGAGTAATTGAGATAGATATTACTTAAAATATTTTTGTGTTGGAAACATGACAGTTCTTCTAGATAGAAATATACAAGAAATTTAAAACTTATTTTCTGCTGTAAAAAACTGATCTTACAATTTGGGAAACGTAGACAACATTTGAAGGGTAAAATCTGTATAAATCCATTCAAAACAAAGTTGTTAAATACGTTATAAATGTTTATATAATAAATTTAATAGTGATTTTTTTACAAATAGAAACCAATTCAAATCATATACTCTAGTAAAAGTGTCAACATTATCACTAGCTCCCAATAATAGCAACTCTCCGTCATCTCCTCATCACCAAAAGTGATGACAAAGGAGCCAAAGTTCTATGTAATCCTGGAAAAACCCTTGCCTCTCCCTTGCTCCCTATACTTACAGCATAGTGAATGCACTCAGACAATCTAGAATAATCCCTCCATGTCTTTTGTCCTTGATACATCAGTTACCACAACTACCCAGAACTCCCAAGTCATTGCTTGACATCTGAATTATCACCTCCACACAAATCTGCACCCATAACAATATAACCACATGCCTTACTCTATCCTTAGTCATCAGCAAAATCTTCACCATCTTCTTCAACATTCCCTATCCTCTCTTGTTCTAACATCCTCACAGAATCTTGCTTACTTCTGAGAGCACACAGCTTCGCTGGAAGCCCTCTTAAGTAGGGTTGGTTGTTCTTCCACCCTTACCGTCACTGGGCCAGAAAGTGGGTAATTCTCCTTGCTCTTCTCTTCTGTAACCTTGAAAGTCTTACTACTTCTTCACTTCCATATAAAATCCAATAGTTATAATGCTTATGTCAACTTCTTATGTGACTTCTCTCTCTCCAAGCTGTTGCTATTCACAGACTCCAGGTCAGTCCTTCTCACTCCTTGAAGATTTTAGTCCGTAGCTCACTGACATTTTTATTAATACTACTCGTGTCATAATATTTATGAATATCAAAGTCCAGGTAAATAATTCTTACTGAACTATGACTCCTGGGTTCTTTGACCTCTCGTTCTTCAGTGTTCATGTCTCCAAATACTTCAACCGTCCCCTCCCATGGCATAGCCTAGACCTCATCATTACTCTTTTTATACTTAACAATTTCCAGGGTGCCACCATCTATTACTTCCTATCATTCTCACCTCACTCTCTCTGGTACCTGGACTGTTAGAATTCTTCAACTGCATTGGCACACATAATTCTCTGAGATGTAGACTGCTCTACCTTTTATCTCTACTTGTAAATTATATAAATCTGGATGCAAGAACAGCAACATATATTTGAAACAGAGATAACCTAATTTATGAAGTTGTTTGTACAGATGTTAGAAGAGCTGACAAGCCTCAGGCAAGAGGAGATGTTTTTGCTATCCTTTCACTGGAGGGGGAAAAGGAGAAGGCAGAGTTACTGGACAGGAATAAATGAGGAAAAACTGGAACTGCATGGAGGGACCTGGAGTCATGGAAGAGAAATAGTTGCTGATGGAAACCACACTTAAAGCACAGAAAAAAGGGAGAAATACTCGCCTTTTTGCCTTCTTCTGCCTTCCAAGCTCTAGCCAATTCTTAATACGGGCCACATGCTGTCAAAAGTTAGCTGATAAGATAGCCTGGGAAACACTACCTGCAGGGGTAAAGACCTGCCATACACATAGAGCAAGGGAATCACGAAGAATGGATCAGGAATCACAAAGCCATGTACTATGTAGGCATACAACAGTTGCCTCACACTGAGCACATGCGAAACCTAACTGCTGATGTTTGCCCATCATCCTACTTTGCTCACAATTAGTGCTGTCTCAGTGGAAACTTTATCTTTACATTTGCTCAGACCAGAGAGTGTGAAGTTATACTGAACACTCCTCTGTCTATTACACCAAATCCTGCTGGCTCAATTCAAAATACAGCTAGTGTTAAGCACTTTTCACTACATTAAAAGACAGCACTGTACCCTCTCATAGCTTGCTAACCTATCTCCTTACTTCTGTGTTTGCCTGTTTCAGTCTCTTTCCAGAAGAGTCCATGAAGCTTACATTCTAATAGGGGTGGGAAGGGGGTAGATAGAAAATAAGGCAAATAAATAAAATATATGCTCTGTTAATAGTAAGAAGTGCTAAAGAGAAAAAAAAATCAAGCTGGATGTAGAGATGGGAATGTTTGTTGACGGCTGCATTTTTAGATCTAGCATACATATTACCTTAAGCAGTACATCTTACCATACATTCATTTCTAAGAAACAACATGGAAATAAATGAAGACAAAGGCACACACACAATCATATGCATCAGCATAGTATCTACTCTACATTTTAAAATTAAAGTAATTAAGCTTTTACTGGAGGTCTTAAATGTAATTTCATCAGTAGATAGGTGATTCATGATGCTATAAAAATGATAGGTGAAGTTATATTTCTGAAGTATGAAAAAGGAAAGCAAGGGAATGCTCTTTATTCTGTGAATGTCCACAGGAACTCCACCTATTGTCTATAAGCCACATTTCTCCATGAATTTTTCCCCGATTTTTCTTTGATTGAATTGTTAAGCATTATCTGTGGAAACCTTTCTTCTATTACCTGACTAGCACTTAATATGCTTCTCACATGCTGCAAGACATAAATGTCTGAGAAATGAATAGGAGAAAGGTGATTTTGCATCTGTTGTTAAAGACAGCCTTCACTGCACTCAAACGAAGAGGACATTGGACATTTCTCTGACTAAATCACAGGATCTGCTAAAACAAATTGTAAAGGAATAGTAGGCATTCTAGAATGGATTGGCTGTTATGAGTAATTACTAAATTTGTATACTTGCTTAGATTTTGAAAGACAATACAGATGCACTTGATGATCTGTGATTTATTCTCGGTTCTAGATTGAAGACAGGAAGGCAGCTTCTATTAGACTGTTTGTATTTACAAGGTAAACTAAGGGAGTTGTGCAGAAAAGATTTCTGGAGCTGCCAATGCTGGCAGCAATGCTTATTTTATCTGTTCTGCTCCAGCCTCCCAAACCAAATCAATAATTCTCTACTGAGTGCCACTATACCACTTACTTTATTCTAGATGCTGTAGGGAATATAAAATGATTATATCTCATGTCCTTGACTAAAAGGGGCATATAATCAGGTTAGGAAAGTAAGAAGTCAGTCCGGGAAATTAGATAAAAATGATTGCCTTAATGCAGGCTGTTGTTTTATAGGAGGAGAATTCTTTCAACCCAGAGTTAGATTATGTCACTCCTCTGCTGAAATTCTCCAGTGGCTTCTCACTTGCCTGAGTACAATAGCCCAACTCCTGAGAGTAGTTACATGAATTCACTACCTACTCTCTTTCTCTTGCTTTTTCAACACTGATTTCCTTACCATTACCAGAACTCAAAAGACATGCCTCAGCCTCATGGCTCACAGATGGTGTTCTGTTTGGAAGATTCTTTCCTTAGATATGTACACGGTTTGCTTCCTTTCCTCTTCTACATTATGAAATATCACCCTCTTACTGTTACTTAAAATTGTCAATCAACCCCTGCCTCACCACCCCATTTCTACTTCCATTCCTGTTTTTCACCTTCTAAAATATAATGCAGATTATTAATCTATTTTGTTGTCTGCCCCACCTCACTAGAATGTAAGCTTTATAAGGTTTTATATTAGCAATTTTTATGTTTCTTTTATCCACAACTATTTATATAGCTTCCCTATTACTTCCTGGTACAAAATATATGTATGTAGAATCAATGCACGACTGAAAGTGTTCATGGAAGGAAAGCATGATTAGACCTTATAGGATGGGGATAGATTTGATTAAGCAGGGTGAACAGTAAAAGACCAAAATAAAAGTAAAAGATGGTATTAGTGAAAGGAGAAATTATGAAAGTAAAAGTCCAAAAAAAAAAAAAAAGTAAGAGGCTGAAGCAGTTCTGCTATCCAGAATTCAGTGAATTAAAATTTCTTAATAATACTATTAATCCCTATAGGGGTTATAAATCATTTTTTAAAAGAAATCATTCCTCCTACATTTCCTCTATAAACATTAAAAGCCACTCAGGCAATTCCAATCTAAAGAGCCTCTGTGAGAAAGAAGTATTTCCTGGTAACCAAAGAAGCAAAATACATACAATTAAAGTATGTATTTACCAACAACTAGTGATTCTGAGAGTGGCTTTCCTTTTCATTCTTCATAAAATTTAATGTTTATTTAGACTTATTAGACATAGTGAGGTTACTGTGAAAATAATATAGACTAAACTACCTAGTAAATGAAAACCCTAAGTAATTAATTTATTTCATTACCTATGGGAATAGATTTTTTTGTTTGCTATTGTCAATACCTCTACTAGAGCCATCTTTGTAAACTTATCTGTCAGAAGAAAATAAAAAAATTTAACTTTCTTCTTTGTTGTCATATATCCTGCATGTTCACACAGATATAACAGTATTTAATACAGTCACTATTATTCTCATTAAGAGATATTCAGTACTTACCTAGAAACTCCTGGCTTTAAAATAAATCAATCTATACGATGGATATCATAATAAAATATTAGAATATAATTTATTTTGGTCTAAAAAGCAGAAATACTTGTTAATATTTTTACATAAAAAAGGGCAGTGTGAAAATCACTATTTATGCAAGAATCATACTTACTTGAACTAAATTAGTCCAAACATGTCTCTAACTCTAGAAGGATTTTTTAAAATATAATTTGACTGCAGAATTTTGTAAGCAGCCTACATTTTTTCTCTGCTTTTATAAAGTCTCCCGAAATCCCAGTTGAATGACTTTTTATTTTGCTGATATGCCAGAGAATATATTGAGAAGTTTACATTTTCTCTCACTTAACAGGATAAGGGTACTATAATGTTAGCTTCTGTTGGGGTGAAAATATAAAAAAATGTCCCCAGGGAATTTGCCAAGAATCATGTTTGCACAAAGTACTAAAAAGTTTTAGGAATATATATTTTAAACATCCAAAAGGATTAATTAAAGCAAATAATTTCTTTTGAACTAGCCAACCCCACAAATGTGTGTGCATGGCACAGTCTGATGGACTTAAAAATGACAAAACCAAAGACTCAGAATAAAACAAAGACCTAAAAGCTAGGTCATATTTCATGTAAACTATGTTATACTGAACTAAATATACATTTTAATGTAAAACAAATTCCAATGTTGAACAAAATGTTCAGTTTAAGTCAGTTGCTTTCACTTTTCCTGATTTCTAAACTAAATCCCATGTGCAGTTCAAATCAATATTTATCATGAAATATGTAAATAATACATATCCTATATAACTTAATTAACTTTCCAAAGCATTAGACAATCATCCCTCAGTTTTATTTTCATTATGCTACAATCTGAACTGAATTATGACCTATTGTAAGAATGCTTAGTTTTGGTCATCATGTGAAATAAATCAATTCCCTTTAGAAGGAGAAAAAAACTCTCTTTATGAAGATGGATCAAATAAATTCTATCTTTTAGTAGCAATTATAATTAAACAGAAAATATCACAGTGGATTGACACATTTAGAATTGTTCATATCTCCATTAAATCATAATATAATACTATTGCATAAAAGAAGTATAATTATAATATAATATTTGAATACAGGACTTAAACATAACTGCTAATAAAAATAAATTCAGTCTATAAATTATCAAACCCATCTAAACCGCATCTCTTTATAAAGAATACTTAAATAATGATACCAATTATTGCATTAACCAAATGTTAGATAGTCTGTATTTTTTTTAGAAAATCAACCAATGTGACAATATGTGGTACCAAAAAGAAAAAAAAATTCACCATGATAGCAAACATAAATACAAAATTCTAGTTAAAAGACACTATCCACATTATTTAACAGAAATAAATGAAAGATAAGAAAGCTTTGAATGTATTTAGGTAAAAGTTGTTCTGACACTGATAACAGATATTGAATGAGCCCTATGCAGTGATTTCTAGCTTACTCTGGGCTAAACCATTTCCACAATCCTTTAAAGAACAGGTATTGTGGAAAATAAAAAGAAGGATGTAATCCCACTCTTTCTTCCCAAAATAGACAGTTTCTAAGGATTGAATCTATTCAATGAAAACTAAAAAATAATTTCTAAGTTTTACACTGTAAAGTATGCAATTTTGAGCCACGTTTATTTGCACTCCCCTTAGGCTGACTAATACAGATTAAATCTTATGATATTCAGATCAAGTAGTTAGTAGACAGTGGAAAAAATAAATATGGTAAAATATGTATGCACATATATTACATATTCATATAGACCAATCATTACGCTTATGTTCTAATTCCCTAATGAGTGGATAAACATGTGCTGTCCTCTTCATTTTGAGGATAGTACTACTACTTATCCATACGTTGAGCTTGGGAGAAACCAGGAAGATTTAGTAATAATGAGAGTAACTTCTATGGTTACTCAAAAATAGTGAAAGTAGTAAACAATATCTGCTTAGTTCTCAAATATCAAGACGTTTTCCTGATGAATATGGATTTGTGCATTTTTGTTCAGATGTCATCACTATCAGAATAAAGAGAGAATATGATCCTGAGTTGCAGTGCTCTTGATGCAGAGTGTAGGCTGGGAGAAATGCTAGTGTGCAGAAAACGCTAACAACACCAGAGTAACCGTATCAGTCACTGAAAACTGACACTGTCCAAACAGAAAGCATATTCTCTGTATCTCATGAGATGCTGACCATTTTTTAATCTTTTGAGGTTTAATCACTCTTGAGTGACATGCTTACATGATAATTCAAATTGTTTCAGGCTCTAACTGTCAGCATCCCCTCTTGCTCGGGATACTAGGATTGTTTCTCTGTGGTTTGATGATTGGAGTACACAGGCTTTTCAACACCTGCTCTGGCTACTGTAGAATAGATTTCAATATACCAAAGGAAAATATATCTTATTATTTTTTGCTGTTACAATTAGAAGCACTGCTTTATTTATTTACTTATTTTAGAGTTTGATCTAAAAGCCATTAGGAATGACATCTTTAAACATGTGGTGTTGTCTGTAGGACTGGGAAATGTTGGACCTAAATTTCTCTGCTGTAAGATTCACTTAATATGTTAGTATATCCCTTTCTGAGATGTACACAGAAAGGAAACAACATCTTACTTATGTGTTTATTTTCAAAGAAAAGACATCTTTGAAATTTATTTGTTAAAAGATGTTTGAATTATTTATAAATAATTGTCAAACTAGTTGGGACTTTTAAAATCTACACATAGGTATTCAACTATATAGTTAAGAGTTAATAGCCAGTTAGGAATATACTAACATACTAAGTGAATCCACAGCAGAGAAATGTAGGTTCAACATTTCCCAGTCCTATATAAATACCGTATTTTTAAAGGTATCATTCCTAATGGCTTTTAGATTAGGGCTCTAACCTCTGCACATAGGTGTTAAGCTATATAGTTAAGATAGCTAGCTGAATACCCACTTGTAGGTTTTAAAAGCCCCAACTAGTATGACAATTACTTATAAATAATTCAAACTTTTTTTTTTTTTTTTTTTTTTTTTTAATTACAGAGTCTTGCTCTGTCGCCCAGGCTGGAGTGCAATGGCACGATCTCCGCTCACTGCAACCTCCGCCTCCTGGGTTCAAGCAATTCTCCTTCCTCAGCCTCCTGAGTAGCTGGGATTACAGGCATGTGTCACCATGCCCAGCTATTTGTTTTGTATTTAGTAGAGACAGGGTTTCACCATGTTTGTGGGGCTGGTCTCAAACTCCTGACCTCAGGCGATCTGCCTGCCTTAGCCTCCCAAAGTGCTGAGATTACAGGCGTGAGCCACCGCGCCCAGCCTCAAACATCTTTTAACAAAGACATTTCAGAGATGTCCTTTCTTTGAAAAGCAGCATATAAATAAGACTTTATTTCTGAAATTCTTCATGTTATGAAGGCTACTTTCAAAATGTTCTATACATATGAAATGCTGATATGAAGAAATTATTGTAGTCATCCAAGTTCTAAAATATTTTTGGGCATAATTTTTTTTCAGCACTTATCATAATCGTAATTAAAAAGCTAAACTTTATATAAAATAATGACTTATAAAGACATTTTCATTTTTAATTAAATACTGCAAAAAATGTCTGTTGCCCAACAAGGCTAATTAAAATATCTTTATTACATATGCTATTGAAATAAATCTATTTTTTGAATTTCATAAACTGTGATCCTATATAATTTAAGATAATTGTATAAGCAAATAAATTCATACCTATTCAAATATACCATTATAAAATATTTTATCATAAAACATTCTATACTTGAGATCAGCATATGTGAAGAACAAAATGAATATTCACAGAGACTAGCAAGTAAAAGTATTAACATAACTTCTGATGTTAAAGGCCATGAGTAGTTGCACAATTAAAGGAACAATATTGTTAAGCATTCTGTTAATGGTCTAATACCAGAAAATAACATTTTTTAATTTTGACTTTTTAAATGGCAAATAAAGAAAGTGAGATCAGAAGCATGAAGAATTAATTTTTAAGAGGTGGATTTTAATCACTTTAGTCATTTTAGATTTGGCTCACAGTCCTTAATTTCTTGACAGTTTAATTGCTTTATCAGGCATCTAGCAAGTACATTTTAAAAGAATAAGACTAAAAAGAGGTATGTTTTTGAACAGTCTTCAATAAAAATGAATTATTTAAATTAACTTAATTTTCATGGTGCTAAAAGGTTTTGGAATAAATTACTTGGCCTATGACATGAGTCAAGTTCATATAAACTTTGGTTATGACTTCAATGGAGAAAGTTGTACTGCCACCCCCAACAAGTGATTTTTCAGTTATATTGTGATAAGCACTGAAAATTACATAAAAATAAGCAATGGAAAAATCCTCCAATAGATGACATCAATGTTTTTACACAATGTTTCACTTTATAGTTTCACAAAACTTAAAAAAACAAAACAAAGTCTGGGCGCGGTGGCTCACGCCTGTAATCCTAGCACTTTGGGAGGCCAAGTTGCGTGGATGATGAGTTCTGGAGTTCAAGACCAGCCTGGCCAAGAGGGTGAAATTGCATCTCTATTAAAAATACAAAAGTTAGCCAGGCGTGGTGGCGGGCGCCTGTAATCCCAGCTACTCGGGAGGCTGAGGCAGAAAATTGCTTGAACCCGGGGTTGGAGGTTGCAGTGAGCAGAGATCGCACCACTGCACTCCAGCCTGTGACAGAGCGAGACTCCGTCTCAAAAAAAAAAAAAAAATTACGTTTACATTATACTGTAGTCCATTAAGTGGCAACAGCATTATATCTAAAATCTTAATTAAAAAATACTTCATTACTAAAAACTGCTAATCCTCTGAACCTTCAGCGAGTCATGATATTTTTGCTGATGAGGGGGCTTGCCTTGATGTTGATGGCTACTGGATGATCAGGTAGTAGCTGAAGGTTGGGTGGCTGTCATAATTTCTTAAAACAACAGTGATGTTTGCTGCATCAGTTGACTCTTCCTTTTGTGAAACATTTCTCTGTAGCACGTGATGCTGTGTTTCTGTTTCTGTTTTGTTTTGTTTTTTGAGTGTCTTGCTACAGTGGTGTGATCATAGCTCACTGCAACCTTGACCTTCTGGGTTCAAGTGATCCTCCCACCTCAGTCTCCCAAGTAGTTGGGACTACAGGCATGTGCATCATGCCAGGCTTTTTTTTTTTTTTTTTTTTTTTTTTTTTACAGAGATTGTAATATCTCACGATGTTACTCAGGTTGGTCTTGAACTCCTGGCTGACATGATCCAACAGCCTCAGGCTCCCAAAGTACTGGGATTACAGGCGTGAGCCTGGCCTGTGATGCTGTTTGATAACAATTTACCCACAGTAGAAGTTCTTTCAAAATTAAAGTCAATCTTCTCAAACCTTGCCACTGCTTTATCAGCTAAGTTTATATAATATTCTAAGTCCTTTGTCATTTCAACAATATTCAAAGAATCTTCATGAAGACAATATTTCTTCTCAAGAAACCACTTTCTTTGCCCAACCATAAGAAGCAGCTCCTAATCCATTGCAGTTTTATCTTGAGATTGTGGCAATTCAGTCACATCTTCAGCATCCACTTCTAATTCTAGTTCTCTTGCAATTTTCACCACATCTGCAGTTACTTCTTCCACTGATGTCTTGAACCCCTCACCATCATCCACAAGGATTGGAATCAACTTCTTTTAACTCCTATTGATGTTGAAAATTTGACATCCTCCCATGAATCGTGAATGTCCTTAATGGCATACGGAATGGTGAATCCTTTCCAGAAAAGTTTTCAATTTACCTTGCCCAGATCTATCAAAGGAATCACTATCTATTGCAGCTATAGCCTTAGGAAATGTATTTCTTAAAAAAGACTTGAAAGGTGAAATTACTCTTTAATCTATGGGCTGCAGAATAAATATCGTTTTAGCAGGCATGACAATAATATTAATCTCCTGTATCTCCATCGGAGCTCTTGGGTAACCAGGTGCATTGCCAATCAGCAGTAATATATTAAAAGGCATTTCCCCCCCTAAGCAGTAAGTCTCAACAGAGGGCTTAAAACATTCAGTAAGCCATGCTGTAAACATATGTGCTGTTATCAAGCCTTCATTGATACAGGAATAGAACACAGACAGAGTAAATTTAACATATTTTAAGGGCCCTAAGATTTCTGGATGTTAAATTGTAGTATCTCCAACTTCAATTCACCAGGTGCATTAGCCCTTAAAAAGAGAGTCAGCCTCTCCTTTGAATCTCGGAATCCGGACATTGACTTCTCCTTTCCAGATACCAAGTTCTAGATGGCATCATTTTCCAATATAAGGCTGTTTCATCTACACTGAAAATTTGTTCTTCAGAGTAGTCACCTTCATCAATTATCCTAGCTAGACCTTTTAGATAGCTAGCTGTAGTTTCTATATCAACACTTGCTTCATCTTGCACTTTCATGTTATGGAGATGGCTCCTTTTTTTTTTTTTTTTAACTCTCATGAACCTACCCTTGCTAGCATCCAATCTGCCTTCTGAGATTCCTCAACTCTCTTAGCCCTCATTAACTTGAAGAGACCTATGCCTTTGCTCTTGATTAGGTTTTGGACTAAGAAAATGTTATGGCTGGTTTGATCTTAGACCACTAAAACTTTCTCCATATCAGCAATAAGGCTGTTTCACTCTCTTATCATTCGTGTATTCACTGAAGTGGCACTTTTCATTTCTTTCAAGAACTTTACCTTTGAATTCACAACTTGGCTAATGGTATGGTGCAAGAGGTCTAGCTTTCGGCCTGTCTTAGCTTTCCACATGCCTTCCTCACTGAGTTTAATTATTTCTAGCTTTTGATTTAAAGTGAGAGACCTGCAACTCTTGCTTGCACTTGAACACTTAGAAGCCACTTTAGAGTTATTAAATGGCTTAATTTTAATATTGTTCTGTCTCAAGGAATAGGAAAGCCCAAGGAGAGAGAGTGAGATAGGGAAACAGTTGGTGGAGCAGTCGGAACACACACAGCATTTATCAATTAAGTTTGCTATCTTATAGTCTTGTACGGGCATGGCTTATGGTGCTCCCATGCAATTACAATAGTAACATCAAAGATTTCTGATCACAGATCACTATGAAAATTATAATAATAATGAAAAAAATGAAATAAATTGTGACACAGAGACACAAGGTAAGCACATGCTATTGGAAAACTGAGCTGATAGACTAGCTCAATGCAGGACTGCCACAGCCTTCAATTCGTAAAAAAAAGCAATATCTGCAAAACAAATAAAACCAGGTATGTCTGTAGTGGTAGAGAGTTGGAGACAATCTAAATATCCTTCAGATGTTAATATTATAAAAACACTGGTGGTAATGTTTTCAAAAAGATTTCATTTCGTGAGAAAATGATGCTATGTGCTATTGAGGAAAAAGTAGCATATAAGATGAAATATATACTATAGATGAAAAGTTGGGAAAATTTTAATAGTTGGTGATTATTTTCTTTCTTTTTTTTCTATTTTGCATATCTGGATTTCCCATTTTCTTCAGGAAACACTTATTGCTTTTATAGCCAGAAACAATAGATGTTTTAAAAGAATCTCATATAGTAAAATATCCTTATTTGGTATAAAAAAGATATAAACAAAATTAAATATGGATGACTAAGCAGAATAAAATATGTTCTATTTTTAAAACAATTACTAAATAAAAAAATTAACATTGTTAAATTAGGCCCAAGGCATTTTTCATATGATTTCTGATTTAAAAATAAAAATAAGTAAGTATTCATCATTAAGGTTAACTTTTCTTCAAAGATATGGAACAAGCAATATAAAGACTCAAGCAGAAGTTTCTTTACCCTGTAATGAGGTGATGATTAAGAAATAGGACCAGACTAAGGAAGGTGGTCTTAGGCTAGGAAGGAGAAAAATCTGGGGCAACAGTACCATGGCCTAGCACTAACTGGTAGACAGATATAAGATGGTAGCAAATTCATTAGGAATAATGAGTTTAGAGATGATGTTTCTCTTCTTTTTCCTCCTTTATCTTTTCTACTCCTGTGGTATATTTTATAATTTCACTCATTTCATCTTTCTTCTCGTTTTCAATTCTTCTATGTCTTACAGTCCACAGTCTTTTCTTCTGTTTTTTTCTGTTTCATTAACTTCCTTATCCTTCTCTTCATTCATTTATTTCAATTGCCTTGTTTTTATAAGGTATTAGTTCTACCTAACAATAGCTGTCTCAACATGCAGTTTAGGCTATTTAGAACGTTTTCAAAAATAGTCATATTGAAACAATATTATTATGTTTACTTTTTCCTGAGGTAAATGTATCTATAGGAAATATTCCTTCTACTGAGAAAAAAAAAACTAAAATAGTTTGGGTTTTTTTAAATACCATATACCAAATAAATTGCATTAGAAAATAAATGTCAAGAAGTTTCAGTTTGGCTAAACTGCTTTTTTTTTTCCTTCTAAGAAGTGTTATATGGCAAAAATCCTATATAATACACCCATTACCACAGCTCTTATTATATTGTCTAACATTAATTATTTATGTATTATAATAATAATCCTTATTACTATTGTGATTACAATTGCAGAGATGAAGAATCTCAGGCTTGGATGAGTATTTAACAAAGTAGCATAAACGTATTTGATTGCAAAGAGGCTGACCCTTTCACTGACAGGCCCAACCTCCATATCTGTTTTAACTTGCCTCACAATCCTTAAGTAAAGCATACATCTACTGACCATTTGCAGAGCTCTTAATTCAACCAAGAGCAACAAGACCACCTTACATACTGGACCTACAATGATGACCAAACATGAAAGCCATATTAGTAGGCGTTATTTGAAGAATACAACCAATTTTGTGGGAATATAAAAAAATCCAATGTTTACTCAAGAAAACTGAGCTTAGATATTTAACTGATAATTATCTGGAATTGAACTATGAATTTTATTAGATATTATAGTTATTGAATAAATATTTTAGTGATGCTTGCAAACTTTAAAAATGTTAAGTCGCTATGATAATTTATATATTAAAAACGAAAATTAACGTTAAGACTAACAATAGAATTTTCTTACATAAAATGCATTAAGTGATTAGTAAGTAAATATATATTATCAAAATCTGATAAACCAGAATATTAGATGCTTTCATTGGGTTTAAATCTCTGATTAAAATATGTATCACTTAGGTATTCACACTTAACAAAAACTAGGGTAATTTCTTCTAAGCTGTGTGTCAAATGTCTCAAAGATGCAAACTAAACCACAGAATAAAGAGCATAATTATAAGAATATGCATCAGTTGTGTGGTCTGTCTTTGTCTTCAAAGGTCCCAAATCATGCAAATCTATGACAAATTTCAAAAGAGAATACTTAATATGTAACAATCTAACTGAAAGAAACTTCATCCCCCTTTATATAACAGCTTGCTCTGATTTCAGCTGTTATCTCTGGTTATGGAAACCAATGGTCAAGACTATTTTTTTGTATTTGAAAAATCTCTGTAACATTAGTGTTACTCTTGTGGATGAATAAGTGATTTGGCTTCTGCTGCATATTTTTCAAAGTGCTCATCACTGAATTCTGAAATCAACAGATTCACTCTCTGCTGATCTTTTCTTGTTCAACTTTTTACCTAAGAAGTACTGTGTTTTGTCTTATCAATTTTATGGCCTATGAAACTAATCTTCTCACAGTGTGTTATTTTACTTATGCTAAAAGTACTAATAATTCACTCTCAGTGTTTGATCCTTTCTTTAGGGATCCACAGTTTATGTTTTATTTTAAGAACCTAGTTGTAGGACTAGACCCCCTGGAATATGCACCCTAAACCATATAGATGGGAAGAAGTTGATTTCATTGTTCCTGTTGTAGAAACTAAAGTTCCTCTAAATCAAAGAAATGGCTCAGCTAAGCTCCTATGTTTTTGAAAGTGATAAGAGGGTACAATGAGAACATATTATTGGAAAGAAAGCAAATGATATAGCTGTGCTAACATAGGAAGGGCCTGCACTGCCATAGTTATAATAATAAGTGAAGCTAACAGATCCTTAGAATGAGCCTACTTTACTCCCTGAAACCACAACTGGTAAGGCAGGAAGGAGTGATTTCTAAAAATCCTCATATTTAACAATGCATATGTAGGAGATTATTTATGTTTAAGAATAATTGCAATAACTACCCCTTTCTAACTTCCTAACAATGTTTAAAATTATATCATTTTAAGAGTTTCATTTTGTTGAACTGAATATGTCAATTAGCTTATAACATCAGAATTTACTTGTAGAATGAACCTGAAAACATTTAGGAGTTTTCCCTGTGAGGTTACATATGTTTTCAGAGATTTTGAAAGCTACTGTTCTAACATTGCTTGTATTAAATTACATACTGCACTTATAGAATTTCTAGATAGTGTGTAACACTATTTCTGTGAAAACATCTATACTTTTAAAGCAATATATACTCTTCTGAGTACCTATCAGATGCAAACTGCTTATCTGATATGCAATAAATTATTTACATATAAAATATCAATTGTGCAAAGAAATTACTTTCTATATTAACTGTAAAAATGACTAAGTAAACTTAAGGCAAAATTGTTTACTATGTCTGATTATATTTCAGAAGGATTATATGTTTTCAAGAATGTCCTGTTGATACTGAGTTTCTGCATTATGTAAATGAATAGTATTCATTATTAGATTCTCTGAATACATTCCCTATATGCTTGGCTTCTAACTATACAAGTGAGATAGCAATACAAACAAATATTGAAAACATTTAGAAGCCAGTTGGAAAATAATAATTAGCCTTGACAAGAGGAAAACTAAACTACAGTCCTAAGATGGAACATAGTAATTTCAGTTTGTACATTTAGTAAAACTACCTGCTGTGCTTACGAGGGTCATTTCTCCCTGGCTGCTCTTTCCTAAACATATAATAACATGGTCAACATTTTGGATTTTCTCTCTTCTCTCCTAATTCTTTCTTTCTTCTAGGATGCAAGCAAACTTACAGGCAGATGCTCTTGAGGACTTTATTCTCTAGTGTGTAAGTGGTATGTTTGCCTAGGTAGATATAAAATATTCTTGCAGAAACCCCACAACTTTCTGGCTTTGGAATTTACTATAGGGATTTTAAAGAAGATTTACTATTTTAATTATGTCTTAAATAAGCTAATGTGAAAATGAATTCACATTTCCCATACATAACAGGTGGGAGCCAGTCCTAGGAATGCATGGTATAAAAGGCAGTAGAAGCTAGCTGAGAAAAAAACAGTTCTTCAACAAGTAAAGGTACTTAATTGGGGGAACACACTTCTATAGGACCCAGTTTTTTGATGGCCTTGGTATTTTTACATATGAATTATAGCCATGGTTAATTGTCAGACACATTTTTCAGGTCATTCAATTTTAACATTAGCAAAGGAATTAATTATTAATTTTATTTTTAATGAGGCCTTGGTGTATAAAGATTTAGTCTTAAGCTGCATTTAAACTTGGTCACAGAATTATACATAATCACAACAAGTTCAGATATTAACTGCTTGAGCAGAACCCATTTTGCCTGAATTAAAACATAGTTAACTTGTATCCTCCCTCCATATCAAACCAACGCACCTCCAACCCCTTCAGCTGTTATAAAGGCAGAAATCCTTGGCTGTGTCTAGCACCTACAATATGTGAAACTGGCTCCTGCTGCCATCACAGCTGGCTTATGAACCCCTTGGAGAGTCATTAACTAGAAAGAGATAAAGCAGCTTATCTAATGAGGTTACATATGAATTGGAACTCTTCATCCTCCTTCAGGTCAGCCATCCAGTAATCATAACTCTCATTCTCACCTCAATACCTTCTTCATAATCATTTACTGTATCTGGAAAGTCCCACCATTTCTTTTTGATAGAAATATTACACTGCATAAAGTTCAAACGACTAATCCAATTATGGCATTACCCTTCTAAAAAGAAAAAATGTACTTATAAGACATACTGTACTTCTATGTGTTAACATATCTCTCTTGCTAATTCAAGGATTTCTTGAATAAAATAGTGTATATGAAAACACTAACACAGAGCTTGGTATATAATATGGCTCTCAAAAAGTGTTAGTTTCCTTCTCTTGCTTTTATTTTGCCCACAAATTCTAGCACAGTTTTTAGTGCATGGCAGAATAAATTGGCCTGCATGTCTCCATAACTTGCCACTATGCTGCCATCTGCTTGGTGAGAAACTGAAAGATATGCACAGAAAGAAGCTACTTGGAACCAGGCATTCTGAAGCCAACAAGTTCCCTAATTCATTGTATTTAAGTGCAGGTTGGCAGATAAGAACAATTTCTTGATGCAGTTTTCACGAGAAATGAGAAAAAGACAGGTAATGCAATAAATTATGCATTTTAGCAAAGGTAAATATATTTAATTTAAAAAATGACCTTAATCTTAAAATTATATTTTCTGCTTAGTTTTTAAAGACAACTGCTTTTAATAAGTGGTAGAGATAAAAGTACTATGTCATTTTGTTTTTTATTTGTTTTTGCTTTGTTGTCTATGGCATGACCGTTTTGGCAATGATACCATAATGCGACTCATTATTAGAACTTCATGTAGTTTTTATGAAAAAATAACAAAGCTTTAAAAGAAGGCAGCAATAATTTGTCAGCTTTTCCTTCTTAAAAATTGTTTTCTCAATTTTAAAGTTACCTCAAATTCTAGAATCAGGGAACTATTGCTGTGGCTGAAAGGAAAAGAAAAACAGTGGTGTTTTCTGAAAAATACAATGAATTTTTCTGGCATTTCAACCTCTGAACCATGCTGTCACTTAAATTTAGATTTCAATTCTTAAATAAAAATGATATGCATTCAATAATTTATCTTCCTCCTAATGTCACAAACTAGAATTCAATTCAATTCTACTTAACAAATATTTATTAAGGGCCTCATATGTTGACATCACTCTTATAAGTGTTTAGGAAGTAAAATCAAGGAAAAGAAGTATCTCTATCCTAGTAAAACATATATTTTCTCCAAAAAGATGGACAATAAAGTTAACAACTAAGGAAACTGTACAGTGTGGAAGTTGCAAAGCACTCTAGAAAGAGTAGGGTTAGGGGGTCAGAAATGTTAAGAAGTTACAAGTTGTTATATTAAGTAAGGTTGTTTGCACACTGTCATTGCGCATGCAGGGTTTGAACAATGATTTGATAGAGATGAGTTTGGTAGCCAAACAGATATCCAGGGGAAGATAATTTTAAGGGAGTGGGAACAGCTAGAACAAAGGCCAAAAGATAGGAACACTTCTGGTGTGTGTTAAGGATTAGTAAAGAGACTAGCATGCCTGGGAATACATTAATGAGGGGGTGAGTGGTAGGAGCTGAGACCAGAGACGCTGAGGAGGTGGGATAGGCAGCAGATCACATAAAACCTGGAAGACTTCTACTCTTGCTCAGAGTGAGATGTGGACTCACAGCAGCTTTCTGAGCAGCGGAACAAAATGGTCTATGCTTTAAAAAGGATGTAACTGCTGTGATTGAGAACTGGATGTAGAGTCAAGTACAGAACAACGAAGACCTACTAGGAAGTTTTGCAGTAATCCAGATAGGAAATGCTGGGGGCTACATAGTCGTGGAAGTGAAGAAAGTGGTCATATTCCATATATATGTTTTACAAATATTTGGAAGGTAGATTCAATAAGATTTCCTGAAAGATTAAATATATTTATAATCAAATATTATACTCTTTAATAATTGATAACTGACAATTATAAATTCACAGGAAAAATAATATCTATACAGCAATAAAAGTTGATTTTATATATTTTTTTCAATTTCTGTGGTAAGCTGAAAAATATTCTATGCTGAGGCTCCCTCTTACTAGTACAGATTTATTAGATATTTATGGATAAATTCGGTAAAATATTATAATAAGAAAGTATGATAGATAATTAAAGATGTGACTCAGTGGTGAAATGTCTAGCATGTATTGTGTGCTAGTATTAATGGGCTGCTCATTTAAGGAGGAGAAATCACTGATCCATTTCACTGATTAGCTAACCTCCTTGTGAAACTGTAGAAATTGCATCTGATATTATATTTTCATGCCTGGTTTTATTTTACTCCGAAGTGCTTTAATAAATGTCATATTTTAATATTAAGAAGTTTCAGCATGTTGGAATATTCTGCAGATTTAACAAAAGCTTAGCAAAGCATTTTAATATATAAGTACATTTCGAATAAAGATTCAGTATATTAGTTTTTCATTCCAAAACAGAACTCTTTAGAATTAACATTATATTACAACGATAGGCAAAGTGATTAGAGACCAAATATGCTTCGCCATTTTAAAAGAATACAATCATTAGCAGAAAATGATTTGTAGTGCAACTTCACTTCACTTGGGAGAAAAACAATTCCCTTTCATATTTACTAAATATACTTAAGAATGTAGCTAGAAAAAACAGGTTCTGTAGAAGTATAATGCTTAGTATTCTCTTTCATGGTTTTAAAAGACACTATTAGACACAGGTCAGAGGTGCAATTAAAGCTAAGGGGAGTATATTTCATAATAAAGAAATTTATTGCAATTTTGATAACATGAAATTTCATAAGCATTCGTGGGAAAATATAATTTGGAAAATTATATTTAAAGCTTACACAGCTTTGCTAGTATTTAATGCTTTAGAGACAAGATGGCCCAACACAATTAGCCAAGTCCTGAGGCAGCATTAAAATGCTGAAATACGGGATTGTAGGAGCTTACCAAGTCAGAAATGTTCAAAAATAATTTTGATTCACTGAAATATAATTTCACTTATAAAATGTTATATACTTAACAAGATAATTTGTGCATATTTTGTATCATGTAATAATTGCTAAATAAAATAGCAGTAAATTCAATTTACTTATCACGTGTTACAAGGAGGGCTTATAAAAAGATCTACAATATATAATTCATACCCTCTAAAAATATATGAATTAGTATTTATATATGTCTCTTTTAAATCAGTATATCTCAATATGTGGCATATGCATTAAAATCATTAGAATTACCTGCATACTTATAAAAATGTATATAACTGGTCTCCACCAAGTTTGCCTACAAAATCAAAACTTCCTGAGTGTGGGTCTCAGAATTTGCATTGTAACAAGCACCTAATATCAACTTTGAGAATATAGTATTTTGAGAATAGAATAATCAAATAGTAGGCAACAGTAATATATTATTTGTTTATTATGTATATATCAATCACAATAGGTAAGGCATTGATCCCAGGAGCATTCCCCAATAAAATTCCTGCATATGTATCTCTGTCTCAGAGTCTGTTTATCCTTGGAATTCAGTCTGCAATGTCTGGATATGACTGAGCTCACTAATTAGTGCTCTTATTTCCTCTCTCTATATTTGTTTTGTTAGACACAATTAAGGTGCTGTTTGTTTATTAAGTTTAATTACAAGACAAAAATTATAATACCTGAAATTTCACTGACGAATTTAGATTCCTGACTTGACTTCTGGAATTGACATTTCTGGCCCCACTGGGCACTTACGCATCTTCAGCAAGAACAGGGAAGTGATTACTCCTTATAAAGGAGATATTCCCTCTCCAGGTCCCTGTGGTCCACACAACTCCACACTGCATCGACATTCATTGATCAGTTTTACAGGAATTTGTTAAACTAACTGGTCAGTTACTCAGGTAAATGTCCAAACTATCTCTTTTTGAGATTAATGTTGGCTTTTAGAAATGTTAGAAAATTAGGAAAAGCCATAAGGCATTTTGATTAAAAGCACAATTTGGGGTTTGATTACTGCCACTGTATGACCTTGGGTTACTCAAACTCTTTATACATTAATTTCTTCATATTTATAATGAGGACATTAATACTACTTACATTATAGAGCACTCTGAAGATTCATTGAATTAATGAATGAATAATGAATGTAAAAAACAATACAAGTCTCAATATGTCATAAGTTAAGCACACAGGCTTTCACACTGTACAGATGCATACACGCACATATTTTATAAACATACACAAACATGTATGTTTACAAATATATATACAGATGCATAAAATTTACACTGTAATTTTTTTATTATATATCTGTAATATATACTGTATAATTTACACTGTAGGAAAGTGAGATAAAACAAGTAAAGTTTAAGATGGAATTTGAAGAAAAAATATAGCATTAATTACTATTCTTTTTAAAATTTAGGAAGAAATATTCCAACAAAAACTTACAGGGAAATTTTGTATCTCTTAAAATCTACTGCAAGCAATTCCTTTTTTTGTCTTGTTTTATAAAATATAAAGCTCCCCAGGAAGGCCAAAAGATTTATTATTTCATAGAGGGGTGATTTTCTGATAAATATACTGGAGTTTTGCAGAGGCATACTCTTCATTAATTAATTTCTAAGTCTGGATTTACTAAATCATGCTCCTAAGGAACACGCTTTTCCCAGCTTTAGTTTTTGGTAAGGGAATATTTTAAAGCAGTGCTCAGGTTATATCAATGACTGAATTAGAGAGGCATACTAGTGACTAACTCTGATTATACCTTCAAAATTAGGACCCATTTTCATGAACTCATTGTATCAAATAAGGATTAAATATTCTCTTTGGATTTAGTGATTCAAATAAATTCCTGAGGGAAGCCTTCCAAAAGTCACCTACAGATACTTTTACTCACTATGGTAAGCAGTTTTGCAGATTCAGGGAGCATTCTGTCCCCCATCTGTGCTTTACGTGTGTGTGTGTTTTACTAGCACTATGAATGAATATGTCAATTATCACTTTTTGAGGGTCATATAGAATAGCAGTTAATCAAGTTGGGCATTTTCAGTGGACTTAATTTAAAAGTTTGAATGAAGATTTTATTAATATGGTGTTCAAAGAGGAAACAAAAAAAAAACAAGATGTGAAAACTTTTTGGTTTTGTCCAATTGCTTTCAATTAAAATAAACAACTTCAAATGCATAATATAGAATTTTTTGATTATACATATTTAAGCATTTTAACAAAATAATTTATTTCTACATATTCATCTCTTTATGAAAGAAACAAATAAGCAGACTGTATTAATCAATTAATTGTAAAGGCTCTAAAATTTAGGAGTAAACACATGATTCCTTGCTAAGCTGGCCTTTTATCCACCTCAGTGGGGACTTAAATACTGGAATCCAATGGGGTAAAACGTTTTCGAGCATATTTAGGATGCTTGTCATTCTTTCACAAATTCTTTCCTTCTTTCTCTTAATAGTCTACTCAATTACCATCCACCACTTCTTACAGTTTAGCTCAAGAAACCAAAATAATGATACCAAATATATAGAATATAAAGTTCTGGGAAATGTGCATGTTTATTGTACATGTACAAATATACACTATTCATTAGGTACTAAGTTTTAACACACAAAGTAGCATGTTTTTCCTGGCCTACTATAATCAAGATTTTGGAAAGGCAGATGTTTGACAATTTTATTTACATTTTCTCAGATTTTATTTTTAAAATTAAAAATTCCATCTGGATTAAAATGTATTTCTACAAGGTTAGGGAATCAAAAATGAAAGGACTCTACCCTTAACTGATCATACTGGCTTTCATACAGTGCTGCTCTTTAGCATCTTTCAGTTTGATATCATTTTTGGATGTAGCTAAATGCCAGATACCCTGACAAACATATATTCTACCAGCTGGATCTCCATCTGCTCAACTAAACATTTTCACACCAAATCTGTATAAAAAGCTATGTTTTCAAAGAGAGTTATCTACAACTGAAATATTAAAATCTTAACTCCAGGAGACCCTCCATTACATATTTCACATGTATTAAATCATGAATATAAAACTACCTCCAAGTATTATCAGTGGTCTGCTTTCTGTTGCCAAAAGTGATCTTAAACCATCTATGAAGGGGCAGACAGACTCTTTTGAGCGCAACAAATATTTTTGAGATTTTTCACCCAAGGCAGAAGTATTGCTACTGTCTTTTGATGTGTTTCCTTAGAAAAATACTGCAAAATTACTGTTAATGGATAGACTGATTTTTTAAAAATCTGCATTAAGTTTGTCCTGGGATAACTTCTTTTACCAACATATGAGTATATTAACTAACATAAAATATGCCTCTAATTAAATCCTTACAATATTCATCAGAATCTTTTTAATTGAGCTCTGATTATACAAGAGTGGCAAAGAAAATCTCAGGTAATTTAAAAAAGTTTCTATCTGAAAATAAAATTGATCCTTGGTGGGGCTAAGGAGCATTTCATAAACATCAGTGCCATTAGATTTTCCAGCTTGGGGAAGTCATCTATAAACCTTTATTAGATTTTTGTAAACCCAAGGGCAGATGAAAGGCATGAAATACAATAATCTAGCAGGATTGGCCTTGAGGCAAAAATGGGATCACAGAACTCATACAACATGTAAGTGCACAATAGGGTAAGTCTGGAAGAAGGAAACTAGACCCTCTCAACATGTGTATCTTACCTCTTAAATAACATCAGTTGCCATACTCTAAAAAAAATATGCGTGTAAGTGTGCCAGGGCAAGTCGGGGCATTCCATTCTTTGAGATTGAAGAAACATGATCAAGAAAACAGGGAATCAAGGGTGTCTTCAACACATATACAGAGAAAGACAAATATTCACTATTTATCACCGAGGCAAACAAACATAAAAGCACTGGGAACTTCATAATTTTTTACAAATCAAGGCCTTGGCCAGGAAGCTGAGTAAAATGTTTCTGTGTATTCATAGTAAGAGTAGAAGCAAAAGAGGTTCATATTGCAGAGGGCAGAAGGGATATGTGCAAGCCTTTTACTGATAGATTTTTCACTCACTATTTTATTTTGTACGTACTAATAACAATCCTGAAAAAAGGCATTTTTTTTTACAGTGAACATACCTTTTCTAAAACTGGGGTTATGTAGTATTAAAAAATGAGGGTGTATGGGAGGAGAATGAGAGAGAGTGGGTGTACAGACAGAGACAGAGTGAAGATCCTACCAGCTGAAGAAATATTTAGAATTGCCAGGTATAATATATGCATATAGGGAAACACTTGTTACAAAATAAGCTATAGCTCAATTTTAACCCTAAATTCAAAGGACACTATCAATGGAATTCCGAAACAATTGGTCCTAAGTGTTTTCTATATTATAGAAACTTCAGCATTATCTCACTTATTCTTTTTTAATAAATAAAATTATTTAAATGAGGAGTTCATCACCAAGTCCTTCTAAAAAGATATATGCCTCTTTATCAAAACAAAAGCCAGGCTTATTTAGCTACATAATATAGGCCAAACCAGTGATGGGTAAGTGACTTAAAATAAATATCTCCTATGATCAATTGTCTAAAATTTTCTGTAATTGTAAGCTTTGTTTAAAATAGTAAAATTTAGTATCTATCATCCAAGTATACTCCACTCCTTCCCACCTTCTTCATTTTCTAATCTTACCAAAATATATCTACCTAGAGAATCAAGGTAAAAATAATAGACAAGATAAATGAAGGAAATTTTAAAAATTCCAACAAAATGAACCACCACTTTTCTTGGTATTGAAAATAGGTGTACATTTAACCAAGGTTAACTGCAGTAAAAAACTGTTATGAATCTACTGCTATACTTAATATTTTATATTTACTCAGACACACTTTGAAGTTTCTAAATATATCTAAGTGGCTAAAAAGGACTTCGTATCTTGAAAATTTCAATAAAGAAAACTTGCTTAATTCAAACATTTGCCAAGAAAATTGTTTATCATCAAACACAGGATATTAAATAATTATCTGTTTGCTCTGCTGGCTCAAGATAGATGTAGTACTGATGCCCACGCTTGCTGAAAAAAAAAATGACACAACATCCTCTCTTCGCCATCAATGAGATCTAACAAAGAGTCAAGAATAATAATTTTAGATTTATAAACTGCCTGCTGTGTTCACCAAACATTAGTTACATAGCAGATAATTCTATTCATAGTCTAATATTCATGTAATGAAAATCTCATAAGAACACTGAAGAATTATGCCGTGGTAATAGTGGGAAGTAAAAAGGAAAGAAATTAAAATCTTTCTCTCCCTATAGTCTAAGTTCCATGAGAGGCTATGTTCATGTCACCACTGAATATCCAGCCCTCAGCAAATTACCTGGCATACAGTAAGCACTCAATAAGTATTCAACAAACAAGTAAAATCACAACCCTCATTTCAATAAAACACTGCACAACATTCAGTGTCATCTTAAACATATTAAAGAGTGATTTTAAATGAATGCTCTATTTATATAAAATATATGAAGATAGTTTTTTTGTGTTAACTATTAAATATCTAATGAATGGCATAACTAGAACTTACTTAGGAGAAAGGCTGACTAGAAAGTGACCTAAAATTATCTCTATGTGAAGATTTCCAGTTTCACTGAAAATTATAAGTAGAAGTAAGTTTTAAAACTAAGAAATTATTTGTTCACTGAAACTGAAAGGTAAAGTCTCTCCTCTTCATTGTGTTTAGCAAGTGAGTTTCCTGCTAATGCAGGAATAGATCCTGGGGTTCCCATCACAGCATATGACGTTTTTGGACTAAAATCTTTCAGATAATCTATTCTGTGAACAGAGAACTCTTGCCTTTATTTCATACTAACACACATCCAGCGGTAAGCAGAATGACTCATGACAGGTGCTTAATATTTATTAAGTACATCAATGAATGGGCAGAAACAACAGAAAGACATATTGTAACTGAATATAAGAAAGAACTTTCTAAGATATAAAGCTGCAAATTTTTATTGTTGTATCTTCTTAGTTTTCTCCAACTTAGCCAAACCCATTCTTTCAACTGGTATCCATCTTACATGATTGTGAGTTACCTCATATTTCCCACCACTTTAAAATATATTTGTATGACTGTTAATCTGTGCTATCTAGAACTGGGCACAATATTCCCAGTTGGAAGTGGCACGTGCCGAGCAGAGCTGAGTATCAGCCACCTTTACTCTATAAATCAGTGCAGTCTAAGACACATGAGATGTTCTTATGGCCACTAGACACATACTGAATTGATTATATCCAAAGCTCAGTTCTCACTCTTCACCTTGCAGAGCTATCAACATTTGGGACAGATCATTGCCTCCTCCTTGAAATAACTTTCTTTGCTTTCTGAGCATCAAATTGAATTTTTTCTATTATCTCAATGCCCATTCATTCTCTGTCACTTTTCCTGATCGTTCTTCATCATCCAGTGCCCTGGCACTCACACCTCAACCCTGGTTTTTATTCTGTTTATACTCACTTCCTTTTATCTCATTTAGTTCATGACTTTAAATTCCATGTCGATGCTGAAAACTCCAGATTTACATAATTAACCCCAATATCACACATAAACTAGAGGCAACTATAGCATCTTAAACATAGCATGACAGAAACTGAGTTCCTAAACTTCTTCGAAACTGTCTTTCCCACAAATTTTTCTGTCTAGAGTTACTAGTTATTTCATCTTTCGAAAGTCGCATAGGTTTAAAATACTCAAGGCCTCCCTTGGTCACTGTCTTTCTGTCATATTCCACATTCAGTGTGCTAATCTTGTTGACTCTACATTCAAAATGTATTCAGAATTCACTACCCCCTACCATTCCATTGCTACTACCCTAGTGAAAGCCACCTTCTAGATTATTGCAATAGCCTCCTAAACTAATCTCTTGCTCCTAACCAAGAACCCCTCTTATCTATTCGTAACACAGCAGCGAGATTGTTAATGAGATGGTTATGGAAGTATATTCATGTCATTCTTCTATTTAAATCCCTCCAATGGCTTTCAATCTTCATCTAGAGGCAGTGGTTATAATGATTTGCAAGGTCTAACACAGCATGTCCTTGCAATTCTGTTAACACCCAACTTCCATTTCTTCTACTCTCCTCCTTTCTCACTTCACACCAGATACACTTATCTCCCCCACTGGACATGCTAACCATGCTCTTTCCTTGGGACCTGCACAGGCTGTTCTCTCTGTCCAGAACGCTCTTCCTCCATGTGGCTTTGCTTTCATATCTCACTCAGTCCTTTATTCGAACGTCATCCCAATAAAGCGTTTCCTGGCAATTTTTAAAAACTGCAATCCCTTGACACTCCATTCATGGCTTTCCTATGTATTTTGTTTGAACAACATCATCTAATTTTTTATATTTTTCACATTTAGTATATTTCTGTCTGTTCTACTTGCACCCTACTTCTACTAGAAACTTTTAAGGACAGAGATTTCTTTTTTTTTTCTATAGCTTTTCCCAGCATCTAGAGTAATGTATGAAATGTGTGAAATGCTGAATAAATATCTTTGAATGATACAACAATATATGAGAGTTTTAAGGGAAAACATTTCACTGGTGACTTTTCAAGTATTAGCCAGCCGGGAAATGTTTTGGCATGATGGAATCCACACTTTTCTAAAGTGCATCATAAGTCATACTTTAATCATCTTTCCTCACCCAAAATAGAGGTAATCTGGTCTCTCTTACCTGCCTTTATTATCTTGGAAACCAAAATTTCTCCTAGGACATTGGTTCCTGGGTCATGGCAAATGCATCAAAGGGGCACTATTCAATCTGGGTAATAATATATTCTCATTAGCGAATTCCCATAGAAGCCCTACATAATCAATGTGCTCCCTCTAGGCACCTATCTTAAATAATAGGGAGAAAGAGGAATAGAAAATGGCATGGTCTCCTTAAAAGACTACATGGGCAAAATAATACTTTGATTATACAATAAAATAAGCCAAATATGAAAAGTACTATTTTCTAATTTAAAGATAACATTATTAAGGAGGGAAGAGAAAAACAGCAAGTCAAGGTCACATTTTGCAGAATGAATTAACCAAAACTGCATTATAAAAATCCATATTCATCTTTTAATATTAAAAATAACTTTAACAATAACATGTACACACAAATAACTAACTCCTCAGGGAACTAAAGTGAATAAAGTAATGTAGGGTTTTTTTCATTACCAATAACTTTTAACTTTTGTTTCCTTTAAGAATTTTATATTTTAGTGTCAGACTGAATGAAAATCCTCTTTCTTCAGATCTGCATTGTAACAATATAAGTAATACACACCAAAGATAAATAACTGCAGAGTATGTCCTACAAGTTCTGAATGAGACACTGGCCACTAAACATTTATCATACTTTTAAAGTCAGAAGTAACTGAAATGTTTAATTGCTAATCGTTATTTATTTCAAACATAAAGGTTAAAAGCTTTTGTTAATTAACATATAAGCCAGATTATAAGCAATATTAATGTAAATATGGAAATACAATTATCATTTTTAGACATGCTAACTAGCAACAGCATATGGTCCAAGAACTGTTCCAAGAATTTTACTTCACACGTAATAAAGAACGTGAGTGCTATGCCATGAACTGTGTATGAATCCTGACATCTTTGATTTTTCAAATACTTTTCCAACACAGCTATTCTTTGTATACTTTTTTTTAAAAAAGGAGACATCTCTTAAAGAATACATTTCATCCATTATAGAGTATGACTGACTAAATAAACTTAGCAACTTCATTGATTTTCTCAAATAATCTTATTGTCTCAAATATTTTTAATTATATTTTGTATAAATACTTTTGTTATACATATGTTCTATTTTATACAAGGAGACTGTGGCAGAACTGGAAAGCGAAAACAGGTCTCTTGCTTCACAGCTCATCTTTCCATTACACTCTTCAGCTGAAGTGAAATTAAAAAAACAAAAACAACAAAGACTCATTCTTGGAGCAGAAGATACTGAACAAGAATACTAATTAATTAAGTTATTAGCAATGTAAACTCTCACCTAAAGTATAAGCAGGTTTATCTTTTTACACTAGTTAGAAGAAAAACTATATTTTGGAGGAATTGAGAAAAATACCACAGTCACTGGAATAAGGGAAGGAGATAACTAAGGAAGTTGAAATAATTCTTGTTATACAATGTTAAACATAGCAATTAAATTGTTTTCAAACAGTACACAAAATGGTAATCATAGGATGAAAGTGACTCTTTTTAATTGACACATAATAATTTTACATATTTATGAAGTACATAGTGATATTTTGATACAAGTATAGAATGTGTAATGATGAAATTAGATTGAATACCATATCCATTACCTCAAACATTTGTTAATATCATTTCTTTGTGCTGGGAACATTCAGAATCCTCTCTTCTAGCTATTTGAAAACATAAAATAAATTATTGTTAACTATATCGCACTACAATGTTATAGAACACCACAGCTTATTTCTCCTATATCGCTATAAGTTTGTATGTGTGGACCAACTTCTATCTTCCTCTCTCCCCTAAACTTCTCAGTAACCACTATTTTACTATCTGCTTGTATTAAAGATTTTAGCCCTTACATATAAGTGAGAACATACAGTAGTATTTGTATTTCTATACCTGATTTATTTCACTTAACATAATGTCCTCCAGGCTCAACAATATTGCTACAAATGACCAGACTTCTTTCTTTTTTTATGGCTGAATAGTATGCCATTGTGTATATATGTACCACATTTAAAAAATCTATTGACCTGTTGATCGATACTTAGGTTGATTTCATATCTTCGCTAGTGTGAATAGTGCTACAGTAAACATAGGGGTGCAGATAGCTCTTCGACATGCTGATTTCCTTTCTGAAAGTTGTTATTTATCCAAGCCAATCAACAGCATTTTCTCCAAGGGCAAAATATTTACTTTTCTCTTTTTTTATGTTACCTTGGGTATCAGCTGAGAAGGCATCTCAAAAGGTGTAAAGCATTTATTAACTCCTTACTTTATAACTGATCTTAGGACTTTACTGTATGGAGAACGTGCACACCTACCCACAATATTGAACATTTCTTAACTGGCTTTTCATTAGATGATCGGTCTGTTTAGGTTCACAGTCAAGAGTGGGCATATATGTCAAACATTTTGATAAACTAATGGCTATTTCGAGAAAAGTATTGCAGACGCTAAATTGTAAAATTAGCAACATGGAAATGCAGTAAATCTGTAAAAGTTTAATTATAACTTTGGCAACAAAACTATAAGTTACAATATTACAAATGAAGGATATCACTGTATTTTAAGAAAAGAAGTAAACAGAGATGGCCTAAACAAGTCTCCCTAGTTTTATTTTCCACATGTATAGTCACACCACTATAATAAAATCGTGTTTTTTAAGGTCTTCGACAATATCTTTCTTGCTAAACACAAAGGTCTTTTCTCAGTTTTCTTTACCTTTAATCCCTTTCCAAATTCTGCAACTCCTGAATACATGCCTTCCTGAAATATGCAGATTATGTATTTAGCAGAAAAATACAAAAAAACATTCCAGAGCTTTTAAAAATCAAACCTAGACATGAGTCTTACTTTTTCATTTATAACTTATTTAGAAACAGAGATTCTATCTAGAATGCATACTAAATTTATTTCATGTACACACATAAACATTTTTTCAAAGAAATGATCATGGAGAGTTAAGGAAATCATCTGAATAACTAAGGACAAATTATTACTTTACATGAAATATACAAACAATTGAGGCAATGTTGCTTTCTCATCCAATAACTTCCTCATGTAATTTGTATGTGTGTGGCAAATAGCAATTCAACCACATTACACCTTGTTTAGTTTATCAATTAATTATTTCTTCAAAGATATGTACTTTCTGTTTTTCAGCTACTATTGTAAACTACTATGTCATTTTATCTTTTCATAGCATCCACAAGCAAAGGCTGAATTAATAGGCTTTCATTATATAACTCTGCTTTAAGGCAAATGTAGACAACATGCTACACTGCCTCACACAGTTCAGTTCAATAGAAGTAATATATTAATCTATTTCTCAACAAAATACATATTATACAACTACTACACACCTGACATTGTTAGGTGCTTGACTTTTTTGTTGTTCACTGAGATCACAGGAAACAGGTACTTGACTTTTGATAAGACTTTTAATAACAGCACTTGTTTAAAAATATTCTCACAGAATTGGCTTCAAAGTATGTTTACAGTGAAGCTCAATTGCTTGTCTGCGTCATGACTAAGATTAAGTGTAGTACAGTGGAGCTCAGTGGACCTGGTGGAAGGTGACAAGTAGAACTGAATAAAGCAAGCAAAAAATAAACAAAAAAACTTGAGAAAAGTAATAATTTGATAAAAATGTTTATAAAATAAAATAAGTACAATAATGGTAAGTATAACTCTTTTCACCCCAACTCTGGCAAATTATATTTCTAGTAAGTACTATAAATAATGAACAGTTATCTACAGAACATAAGCTTTGTATATCTGTAATCTTTTATAGGATACATACTTAAATTACAAATTCCATCTCTTTGCTAAGTGGCTTATAAATTTTTATATGCAATTTATAGGAACTCAATTATAATGTTAAATTTAATTTTTGCACTATATCGTAATATATATGTGCATGACAAAAGTAAACAAGTTTATATAAACGTTGTTTATTGTGCACATTGGATTAATATATCTCAAATTCTGAAGACAAAAGGGAGAGCTATTTCAGAAAATGCCTTAAAATTTCAATACAATTAAGTAAAAAATATGATTTAGAGTATTTTTGAATTTCAAATAAACTGATATGATCAACAATGTGATATGGCAGATTTAAAGCAATTAACTTGTGCAGAGTATTAATTTAAACATAAGAAATGCTGGCTCAAATTCATCAAAATAATAGAAACTAATTTCATATTTATTTTTATGTTAAATTTATATCGTTTTAAACTTTTAGATTCAGGGGTACATATGCAGGTGTCTTATTGGTAAATTTTGGGTCATGGTTGTTTGGTGTACAGATTATTTCATTACCCAGGTAATAAGCATAGTATCTGACAGGTATTTTTTCTGATGCTCTCCCTCCTCCGAAATTCCACCCTCAAGTAGCCCTGATAATCAGTCCTTCCCTTCTTTGTGTCTCTCTGTACTCAATGTTCAGCTTCCACTTATAAGTGAGAACATGCACCATTTGGTTTTCTTTTCCTGCTTTAATTTGTTTAGGATTATGGCCTCCAGCTCCATCCACGATGCTTCGAAGAACATGATCTCATTCTTTTTTAAGGCTATGTAGTATTCCACAGCATTTATACAGCACATTTTCTCCATGCAGTCTCTAACATTGATAGTCATTTAGGTTGATTGCATGACTTTGCTACTGTAAATTGTGCTGTGATGAACATATGCATGCATGTCTCTTTATGGCAGAATAATTTATATTCCTTTCGTTATATATCCAATAATGGAATTGTTGGATCAAATGATAGTTCTGTTTTAAGTTCTTTGTGAAATCACCACACTGCTTTCCACAATGGCTGAACTAATTTACATTCCCACCAGCAGTGTGTAAGTTTTTCTCCAAAACCTCGCCAGCATCTGTTATTTTTTGACTTTTTAATGATGCCATCCTGACTGTTGTGAGATCTCATTGCAATTCTGATTTGCATTTCTCTAACGATTAGTGATGTTGAGCATTTTTTTATGTGTTTGTTGGCCACCTGTATGTTCTCTTCAAAGCATCTCTTCATGTTCTTTGCCCACTTTGTAATAGGATTGTTTAATACTGCAAACCAGACAGGTGAAAGAGCTGTACAATGAGAATTACTAAACACTGCTGAAAGAAATCAAGAGATGGCACAAGCAAATAGAAAAACATTCCATGCTAAATGATAGGAAAAAATCAATATTGTTAAAATGGCCATACTGCTCAAAGCAATTTACAGATTCAGTGTTATTCCTATCAAAATACCGATGGCCTTGTTCACATAATTAGATAATACTATTTCAAAATTCATATGAACCAAAAAAGAGCTGAATTAGTCAGGACAATTCTAGGCATCATGTTACCAGACTTCAAACTATGTTACAATGCTATGGTAACCAAAAAAGCATGGTATTGGTACAAAACTAGACAGAATAGAGAGCCCAGAAATAAAGCTGCACACCTATAGCCATCTGATCCTTGACAAAGTCAACAAAAACAAACAGTCGGGAATGAACTATTTATTCAATAAATGGTGCTCGAATAACTGACTGGCAGAGGACTGAAGCTGGACCCCCTCCTTACACCATATACAGAAATAAACTCAATATGGATTAAAGACTTAAATGTAAAACCTAAAACTATAAAACACTGGAAGATAATCTAAGGAATACCATTCCACACATAGGCCCTGGCAAAGATTTCATGATGAAGATGCCAAAAGCAACTGCAACAAAAAAATTGAAAAATGGGAGGTAATTAAAGAGCTTGTGCACAGCAAAAGAAACTATCAAGAGAGTAAACAGACAACCTACAGAATGGGAGTAAATATTTGCAAATTTGGCGTCCAACAAAAATCTAATAGCCAGAATCTATTAGGAACTTAAACTAATTTTATATTTCTAAAGATAATTCTCTAACCAGCATATACAATACCTACAATCTAAAACACTTTCCAACTACTAGAGAACAAACTTAATGTATAATGTAGAAAAAAATATGTCCAAAGAAGCACATTAAGGTGTTAGCATTTCTGCTACTGTGCATAGAAAACTGTATCCCCGTGGCTTTTCCATGCATTATAACTAGGACATTCTGACTCAAATCCACAAATATCAAGGCTAAACGTGTGATGCAAATCCATTTCATTCTCTGATAACCATGAACACATTTGCATGTTTCACCTTTAAACTTAATCCAAAACTAGTATAGATTGCGATGTGTAGCTCATATTTTAAAATTTTCCAGCATTAGTATGCATTATTTTTATTAGAATTCATTTTTTCCCTAGAAATAGGACAAAACAAGTGTGAAAATCAGGGACAGGAAGAAATAAATAACCTAGAAGGCAACAGGACAGGCCACAGACCCATATAATCTCAGGTGCTGTCTCACCCAGCAAGTGTATGGGCTTTATCACCTTTGGCAATTTAACTTCTCTCAGCATTTAGAGTAATAACATATTCCTCATAAAACTATTGCAAGTTTGATTCCTAGAGGGTCAATTAAGTGTTAACAGACCAGAATGTATCCTTCAATATATTTTACGTCAATCCAGTCTTACTTTTTCTGCTTCCCAAAATGGGGGATATTCAAGAAATATTATAAAAATTATTCTACCTCTGTTTTTAGTTTTATAACAAAATGAGACTTTTCATCTAATGTAAAACATAATCATCAACATATGTGATACATTATCTGTCTAGGGTTGTAATGTAAGTGTTTTGCCCTGACCAAACCTGGGACAATAATTATATTTCAAATTTTACAGTTTCATTGGTATTTATATTATAATTCCAAAAGATTTGTTAAAGTTCTCAGTATCATTAAGGACATAAGGAAATACTTTTTAAAAAGTGAAATAATTATATTTTTAAAAAGCACCTGTGTTTTAGAAGGGAGACCACCAGCAAAGATGTAGAATAGTAGTGGGAAAATAGGAGCAAAAAGGAATAACCTGTTAGACCCATAAGTTAACCAGTAATAATCATCCACAGTTTTCGTTTTTTTTTTAAATTTTTAATCCAATGCCTATGTATGTATCTATCTGTAACAATTAAAAGAGAGGCATGGAAACTATACTCTTTGAATCCTTATTAGCTTCTTATTGTGGTATGAATAACAATAAATTACATTATTTTCCTTTGTATTTTGTGAAAATTTAAATAGAGAAATGGAAAATTTCCTATTTAGCAATAGAGATTATTAAAATTCAAATCACACATAGTGAAATTATCTAATTCATTTCTTGATATACTCCAGAAATGGCTGGATAGAGATCTGAACATGTATCCAGTATACGAGAGACTATAATGAATCTTTCTTGCTATAACCTACAAGAGAGGCACAAGTACTATCCTTGGTACCCAAAACATATTGGATAATGTTTCATTATAATTGATGTACCTTTAAAAGCCTGTTTAAAGTAGTGTTTAAAAAATAGTTCATGTAGTATACTGAGCACTAAAACTTTCAAGCCTACTGCTACCCTACTACTAGAATAAAAGTATTTTAATACAAGAAAGAAAAATAATATATAATCATCACATAATATTTTAAGGTTGCCCAATAAAATATTTCTCACAACCTCTTCAATGAGTTTAGCATCAGAAAACGAGGCAAATGCAAGGTATACATGAAAGTTTCAGATTCTATTCAAATCTCATATGTTACAAATTGCTTGGATTTCATGTGTATCTCGCTTTGAAAGTGAAGTGGGCAGTCAAATGTAGAACTGTTCAAAGCCTGTTACACTTTTTTGTTGTTGTTTTGAGATGAAGTCTCGATATGGTGCCCAGGCTGGAGTGCAGTGGCACATTCTTGGCTCACTGTAACCACTGCCTCCTGGGTTCAAGTGACTCTCCTGCCTCAGCCTCCCGAGTAACTTGGACTACAGGCACGTGCCATCACGCCCAGCTAATTTTTTGTATTTTTAGTAGAAACGGGGTTTCATTATGTTAGCCAGGATGGTCTTGATCTCCTGACCTTGTGATCTGCCCACCTTGGCCTCCCAAAGTGCTGGGATTACAGTCATGAGCCACCCTGCCCAGCCCCTTTTGCCCTTTTAAGAACAGAAGTGAATAGTTCATCCCCAATACCATTTCCAATAGCAGCCACTGCTCAAGTAACCAAGAGTAACCTCTTGCTTTGAATGGCATCCTTCTTCCAACTTAACAATTTTACCATAAATTTGAAGGATCAGTAGGGTAATATAAATTGGATAGTTTACAAAATATTATTTTTGTAAAAAAAAAAAATGAAGAACAAAGAAGCTTTTATCAGCCAACCTATTCCTTTTGTTTGCCCTCTATAGGGGTGGCAGTTTGAAGTAGTTAGAAAAAAAGACATAAAAATGAAGTGTCAATGAGTAATTAAAAGTGGCTGCTGGTGTTGTTTTACTGTGTTTGGTTGAATGCACAGTCAGTACAGTGAGAATCTTCACAGAAAATACCTTAAACAACAGAAGAGAGTATTACTGCTGTGTTTTCAAATCCGCAATTCAAAGTTCCACTTTTCTCCCATGGGAGACTGACCCAGAACACTGAAGAAAGATCCACAAGGATAAGGTTGCTCAATAATGTCAAAGATTACCAGTGATCAAAAGCAAGGTTCCAGTGACCGCACACCATTTCCAAAAGGTCAGAATCACAAGTTCTTTTAGTAAGTGAATGTCTTTACACACTGATTGCACAAGGCTGCAACAAAAGTCTATTTTTATTCTCTGGAATATAGATTAGAAATGAGACCTAATTTTCTGTGGATAATTTTTTGACTAATTCTACCCTTAGAAAAAAAGTACTTGTATAAACATAAAATCAGTTTGGGCATTGTGCTGTATTTTGTTTACAAGAATGTATAAGTGTCAAAGGAAAGAAAATGTATTTTCAAAGGGCCTCAACAACTACTTTAAAAGAAACTCACTCAGATTTGTTGAAACGTATTCAGTAGATAATTGAGAGATTTCTCTCATAGAGAGCTGGCAGGAAAAGAAAATATTCCACTATTTTTCCATGTCAAAACAGTAGGGTATCAGAGACAAGCCTGTTGTTCTCACCACTGATCTCAAACCTGGAGCTCTCAAGTTAGATATACCTCAGAAAGACAAGTAAGTATCACAGGATGGAAAAAGCAGCAGCATCCTGGAGGCAAAGAAATGAATTCTCAGGGAACAACTTGCTCTTTGTTCACCGTTTATATGACTCTTGTGACACTGGGATAATGATTTCATATTGTAGCATGCTTTTTCCTCTGCACATAGTTCTTTATCACCAAAACAAACCGGAAGGAAGAAATGGAGTGAGGATGGAGGGAGGTGAGGAAAGGAGAGAAGGAGAGAAAGAAAGGGAAGAAGAAGCATTGGGAGGGAGAGAACAAAAGGGAGATAACTCATCAAAGTATAAAAGTCTTGAACAGGAAGCCTAAGAATATCATCATGTTGCCCCCAAAGCCCCACCAACAGCCTCTGGGAGTAGAAATGTAAAAGAAAAAACAATTTTCTGGGGTTAAGGAAAGTCTGGGACTGCTGTCATTCATATGCAATTCCATCCAAATTCAGAGTGCTTGAGGAAATCACATGCTTCTCTCTTCTCTCTCTTTTCTTGTGTTTTACATTCTTCAGCTTCTTAATTCTTGCTTTTTAAATTTAATAGTTTGAAATAGTCTAAGCAGGGTGTATGTGTTAGTGTGTATGTATTCAATAGCTTAAAACCAATCAAATATATTAAATAAGAGGATGACTTTCGGGTACCTTGGAAGCTCCTACAAAGTTACAGGGGATATTCTGCTTGTGATTCCAATGTCACCTCTGAACCACTGAAATTCAACTCTCTCTCCAAATCGGTATTCCAATAAATCATGTTTCTTTTTTGCCCAGTTTGGCTATAAATGGGCTTAAATTTCAAAAATAGATGTTCACAAATGTTTAAAATTTCCTCAAAGTTCTCAATTATACCTGAATATTAAATAATAATCAAAACAATAAAATGGTTATTTTTCATTCTCTTATTTGTTTAATGGAGGTGAGATACAGAATATATCTTAAAAACTTAAAACAGCTACAGAGAGTTGATCTTTAGAATCTTTTCAGTGTTCCTCCTATAAAATAATTGTCTTCCAAAGTTATACTATCTAACCTCAAAACACGATATAAATTGAGTGCAGTGATGGAAGAGGTCCTGTAGTCTGATAGAGAAGAAAATCATATGTATTATATATTTTAATACATATTACATATCTCTATATATCTTTATATTTATCTCTCCTTATAGCTATATCTATATGTACAGAGAGATAATCAAATTTTATGTTAAATTAAATAAATATTAAATTTTATATAAATATATGCACACATATAATACCGTAGGATACCAACATTTTGTTAAATAACAATTTCTCAGACTGTACAGGAATAAAATTTTACATGAACACTTAGCATCATTTTTAAAAACATGTAATACAAAAACTGGCAATAAAAATAAAGTTTTAATTTATTGGGAGACAGTGTCTTCAGAATTCAAAGTTCATTTTTAGAAACTGATTATATCTAATACAACTCATTAATTGCTAAAATTTTGCCTAGAGATTGGTTTTTAGAAGTGTCAACATTACTTGTTTAAAGAATAGTCAACAATTTATTATTCTTTTGTAGTCCTGGTTATTGAGAGGGTTACATATTTTGAGAGTAAAGACAACATTAATCTTGTATAATAATCAGCATTATTTTGTTACTTTTTCCAAAACTGCACTTTGTCACAGTTAAATTTCTAGCAAAGAATTCAATTCCACTACATCAACACCACTAACTCATAACTGCATGAGGTTTTTATTTTATAAAACATTTTTTCGTGTATGGCTTCATGTAATACTGAGATTAACTAATAAGATAGAGAGATTGCATTACTTGCCCAAGGTCACAAAACAACTTGATCAACCTGGGATTCAAACATTTTGATTCTAAATTCAGTGTCCAATTTCTCTGATATGTCTTTTATGTCTATTTTTCTCTAGATGCATTATTACATAGAAACTGATTTTATTTGGATACAGAAAAATAATCCACTGGGCTCAATATATTTATTGACTATGTAAACAGCCCAGGCAATACATATTTTTGGCATGTCAGTACATTGAAAAAACATATGTCTAAAGAATATATAAAAGAAAAGTAAAATAACTTTGGGGAATGTTTCTGGTTAACAAATCATTCCTAAATACTAAACTAGACCCTATTTATTTACCATACAATGTACAAATAATCTCTCCCTTTATCTATATAAGTTAGATCAATTATATTTGCCATATTCCAATTCAAAATAGTGTTACAGGGAACAATAACAATTACTGAGAAATATAAATCCTCATGATTCCTAGGTTCCAAAGGGAACTAAACATAGGAACAGATGTTAATAAGCCATAAACTCTTTGTTTAGCTATATATGCCTGATTATTACGGGAAGTATGTCAATACTATATAAACAAAACAATTTCTTTAAACATGTAAAATATGAATTCATATATATTCAAACAGGATATATACATATCTGAGTGTGTATGTATATGTGTGTATATGTGTATGTGCATACATAAACTTTACTACAGAATTCACAATAGTAAATCATTCAGTAATGAATCTTCTTGACCAATTTAAATTCTGATTTAACCTACTGTGTGGTTTGTAAACAATTATCATGAATGTATCTAATGAAAACATTATTAAATTATCACATCTTCATTCTAGAAATATTATGGGTACAGGTTTAGAATACCCGATCTGAAAATTTAAAATCCAAAATGCTCCAAAGTTAAAAAGAATTTTGAGCACCGAAATGATGCTCAAAGGAAATGCTCATTCGATCATTTTGGATTTTGTACTTTTAGACTGGGAACAGTAAGTATAATACAAATATTCCAAAACTCCAAAAAAAATTCAAAATCTGAAACACTTCTGGTCCCAGGCACTACAAATAAGGGATACTCAACCTGTAGTAAAATGTTCCTATATATAATTGCAAGTAAGCCACTTTTTAAAAATTGAAGATTTATTTCTAAATGACAAGGGAAACTAATACTTGGGTAAAAAGTTCCATGTGGTTTTTACAAAGAAATGTTAAATGTTTTAGAAATCCATATTATATGTCTTCAATTATTTTTGTAAAAATCAAAAGGTCAAATTAAAGTTATACATTAAGAGAAAAAAACACAAACTTGGCTGTGTAAAGTTGGTTTTGATAGTGGAACACTTATAAATGCAATCACAATCTATGGCCTTGTGAAGATACAGGTAGTAGTCTGTGAGAGAACTCAGGGCAAGAGGCAGAGATTCACGGGCTCACCTGCATAGGAGTGACAGTGGAAAGTGGAAAAGTACTCACCCTTTCTCCTAGTACCATCGGTCTAAATTTTCCACAATTCTTGCTGTGTAAGCATGATAACCTATTTAGTCTATTAAAGATTGGACTGCCTTCTCTTCTGCAAATCAGACAATCTATAGCTTAAAATAATGGCAGATATTTAGGTCACTTTCAAACAGACAGCCAATCCATCTACTCTATATTTTAATTTGATTTTCGGAGAACCCCCAGGGTTTCTTGAAATATTCTCAGAGAAGCAAAATACTAAATATACAGTAATCATAATTTCCAAATATACAAATCATAAAACATTTATGCATTTTTGCACAAGATCATAAAATAAGACTACAACAGAAAGGCAAATTTTATATTTCAAACTTACTTTGAGAGTGTGTGTGTGTGTGTGTGTGTATGTGTGTAAACTAAGTTGTTAGGATCACTGACCTTTGACATTAATCAGTTTCGGAAATTAAGAGATAGAAATTATGAAAATCAAAAGATAGGAAAATATAAAAAGTGAGGTATCTATTAATTCAGAATAAAGAAAGTTGTAGAAAACAGAGTATATAATTGAATTTAAAGTACAAGGCTACTTGTAAATGTTTCTAATTTTATCTAACCATCTTAACCCCAATTCACTTCAATTCATATAAACTTTAAATCCTGAACTAAACAACATGCTGAAGTTTAGGTGGTAGCTTTTGCAAACTTACACCAGCAAACTGATACACATGTTAGCTACAGTTAATAATTCAGCACAGGTCCTCTACATACAAAATGACATGCAGATTGGTTATACCTAGAAGTGAAAGGTGACTCAATTTTAGTATCATTTTCATGATTATAATAATCTATAGGTTTCTTTGATTATGGAAGTATATTTGTGATGCCAAATATAATTTAATTTATTCACAATATCTAAGAGAAAAAATTCATAGGCATACTTTCAAGATTTGGAAGACCTCAGATCTCTTTCAGGGTCTGCCTGGTGAAAAAGGCCCAAGACCCATTCAAGCACACATAATTCTGAAGATCTGCCTGCCAGCAATAAAGGCCGAAATTGGATACTTGGTGAGATTAATTACCTAGATAGGGCTTGATAATGCAAGTCAAATGGGAATGTAATTAAAGTGCACCTTCCATGAAAATTATTCATTGCTGATGGATCAGGTGACAGATAAATCAAAAGGCATTTTTTTAAAAGCCCACAGGTTAACTTGAAGCAAGTCTTTCGTCTTTTTAAAACTCTGTAATTGCAGGTGTGGAATTCACTCTTGCTGTCCTATCCTCATCATGATACCATAAGACAAAAAAGTAGATTGTAATGTAATCTATTAGAAATAGAAGCCAATAGAAAAACCATTAGGACCATAGTTACAGACAAAAGTCACCTAGACTGGAACCAGTTGGCTGGCAGCTTTCAGACGAGGATCACTCTACGCTCATACTATAATGGGGATTGCAACCATAAAAAACGACAAGTGATGAATTAATAAGTTGACTAGTCCCTAGGGTACAATTCTTACAGATAAAGGCATGCTGGAGTAATCAAATAGAGTTATAAATTAGATAAATAGAATGGCACAAGAAGTATTTTACATTGTCATTATTAAATAAAGTCTTCCTGGATGTGCTGTTAATTCTTTATTGCCAGTACATTTATTTACAGTGTAGGAACAATAAAAAATACTGTTTTTTAAGGATGGCAGGGTAATTTCAGTTACCCAGAAGGATACTAAATCTAATTTCTATATTGAGTTATCTTATATATGTTTATTATGCATGTAAGAGAAGAGAGATGAAACAAAATATCCAATTAAATGACAGTTATTAGAAAATATGGCGTTACATGTTATTCATTTGCCTACTCTAACTAATGATATGTGTAAAGAAAACACATAGTGTCTGCAAGAACAAACTTCATGCTGAACAAGAAAATCGTGTCATCCAGTAGATGGCATATGGAATTCACAAAAAAAGTCAATTACTATTAGAAGAAATAATAATAACCTAAGCATAAAGGTTGAACACTTTTTGTTCTTTGGAAAACTTTGAATAATACTGATCTACAACAGTTATTACGAACCCTCAAATAGTCATTTGACTCTTCCGAAACTTTATACTTTTTAATTTAAACTTGAAAAACATCCAAAATTTGAACTCAAATTCCTTCAACAATCTATCTGTTCCAGGATCACATAAAAATACTTCAAATTAAAACATAATTAAATTTTTATAATCACTTACATGCAATTAAAATAATAACTGCAGATGTTTTAACCTAGTTCTAACAAAGAAATATTTCTAAAATTGTGTTACATAAAAAAATTTACAAAGCAGCTCTTTTTACACAGTGAAAACTCCAGAAATAAAAAAATTCAAAGTCAAACACATGACGTAGATTTTAGATATGTAAATTGGATACACAGGGTTTGTGTTTGAAGTGCTACAAATTTAAGTGTATAAAAATATATCTGTCAGAGAATTATCTGTTTATAGTTCTTCATTCCTAAAGGTTATGAATTAAAATTGAAGACAGGCATAGCAAACACCCAGTGCATTTTATCAGGAGACATTGCTTTTTGCATTCCCTGCAGGTTCCAGTTAGTAACTTAATCTCAGCCAAACTATAAAGTAAACTGTTCATGATTTGTCAGATTAGCTGATGCTTGTCCAGAAAAATGGTCTGAAAAAAGAGTCACCAGGACACTATAATTAAGATCCATTCATCCATTTCATCCTTGGATTGAAGAAAATAATGAAACATCAAAGTAGGAAGGCAGCAGTCTAAAGGAGGTCAGCTGTTGTATTTTCAAACATAACACCAGTGTTTAATGTAGCAGGTGTACCAGAAGTCACTTACAAATTATATTAATATCCGACATTTGTTGAAATAAGATAATGGCTTTCTGTTCTTTGTTTACATAATTTTCAAAGATAAAGGAAATGTGTCTAAAAATAAAAGATTTATCAGTATTAACAAATACTGCACATAGCAAAAATAAAATTTCCAAATTTTTAGGTGGTTATACTTTTTATATTGGCAAGTACATGATATGGGACATATAATTTAAAATCTACTGGAGAAAGAAGAAGAGATATATGTCTATCTATCTATCATCTATCGTCTATCTAGCATAACACAGTCTTGGTATTAGATGTGTATAAACAGTCCTTTGATTTTATAGCATTTAATATTAATGATACTATATTAGATGAGAGATAGTTATAAATACATAGTCTATCTTTGTAGAATTAACATCTTTCTTTTTATGACCTTTATTTCTGAGATTATCAGGTTCTCAACAATGAAATTTATGTGAGGCTATATTTGGGTTCTTGGTGATGTCAGGGATGTGAGAAAATAGGATGAGATGTCAAAACAAGGAGAAAACAAGGTTATGATAATGTATTAGAAAAGAACAAAGGCAGTAATTTTTTCCAAACATAATTCAGACTCATTCTCTGTCTTAAAGTCTTTACCAGTCTGATAAATGTTGTATGAAATCAGCATAAAAAGTAATTTATTACAATTCAATTCAGCCATCATTGAGCTGAATACTCTACTATGTATGCCATAGTGTCAGGCTTTGCTTTTGACCATGGTAAATATCATTATGACATTTTCTACCTCAAGTTATCAGCAAAAACTGTTTCTCATGGTTCCAAATTTTCAAATTCAGTAGACTTTCTTGTGTCTTCATTCTATTGACCTCCCGTGACACTTGATTCTATGATTAACTTAATAAGAAAATTTCCCTTCCTTTGATAATTGTGACAACCCCCTTATTCAATTGGCCTGGCCACCCCTCTTTGGTCTTTGTCATATGCTTCTGAGATTCTTCCAATTCCTAACTATTTGTTTTCTCAAAACTTTTTTGTCACACTTTTAAATTATACCTCCACTCCTCTTTCCAGGAAAGGCCACTCATTAACTCACCATCTATAGGCAAAAGATTCCTAAAGCTGTAACACTTAAGCCCCACCACCATTCGAATGCCCATTCTCTTAGGAATATATATGTACTCATAAAACATATGAGGTTAAAGAACATATATTTATTACTGTCCATACATGTCTATACACATAAATACATCAGCTCACAGTGGTATAGTCTGACATAACTAGAGGTGAGGGTGTTGAGTTTAAGAGTATTAGCAGTATTTGAATAATACAATAGTGATATGGCTTAACCAGTTTTGTTTTTATCATCATATACAATTTCCATTATAAATGCTATGCTCAGATAACGTTCTGCATTTTTCTATATGCTGAAGTTAATGACAAAATATTAAAAATTAAGACACTAATTATCTGATGTCAACATGCTATGGATAATTAAGAACTGCATGCTTTAAAGTTATGCTAATTGTTTTTCACAAATCTTCCTCTGTAGTCCTTGTGTCTTAAACAAGGCAAGCAGCTACACGACTGTATGTACATCTCTGCCATGTATTTTGTCACAGAACATACATCATCTGCTCTGCCTTGTCCCTGACTAATTTTGTTAGGCTGCAGCAATTATCTCTCCCTTTGTCATTGACCTATTTGTAAATTAAGTGCATGGAATTTGGGTAATTTTTTCCCAGGGTTCTTAATTGATCCTTGTTCATTGCTTACACTAGTACAAAGGGATCCAAAGTCATAAAAACAGTTAAAATTCAGACGAGTAACAATCATGCTTTAGCAGCTGTAATTGACAGATCTGAAAAAACAAGATCTTGATAGTGTTCTCTCCTTTACCCTATTACTTGGATCAGTTGGTTAAAACTGTTAATGATTCTTGTGCATCAATGCCTTTTCCTTGTAGCTCTAATTTACTGCACTGGTAGATTAGTAGATGTTTTTTTGGATGGCTCTGCATCATTCCACCAGATTGCTTGTCTGGATCAAATTTGCTTCAATTCATCACCAACGAAGCAAGGGATAAAATAATCAACATTTACTCCCTCTGAACACACGTAGTGAAAACAGAACAACAACTAAATGCTTGTCCAAATTTAAAGACAATCTCCTATCTTTCACCTACATTTCATAGCTTTCAAGGCTATGTCCCTTAGCTGATCTACGGCTGAAAATGGTGTATACGATTGACAGTGGCAGTGCATAGGAATTGGGACTGGGGGAAAACCTAAATATGTACTTAAAATTTATGGGCCCATGTTTTTACTACTGTCGTCATCATTATTACCAATTCATATTATGTGTCTTTGTCTTTATATGAATAATGTATGAAATTACTACCCATTGGCTTTTCATTCTCTGAAATGCAGCTTATTGATTTCTTGCTCTTAAATGAAATTTTTCTGAAACTGTGTCTGTCTCCACAATGCTACCGCTTCAATAACACTTAGAGAAATGGGCACGATAGCTAGCTACATAAAAACTAATTCATGACTCATGGAACAAAACCTGTTTGTACCATAGTACCAAGCAAATCAGGTAACTGGTTTCAGTCAAGGAAGGATTAACCAAAAACACTTCTTTAGTCAATGTATATTGGAAACCTATTACAAATGTGTTAGTTTGTATTCTTGGCAGGGTATTACTACAATATAACATATTCGTTATTTTTTATGATTTATAATTGTTTAGTATCTCCAGAAAAAGAGACTGAATTCAATATATATTTACCTAAGGTTATGCCCTGAAAAACTTTGCATATTTTATTTAAGTTCCTCCTGTTAACTTGCTTTTTGTATTTTTCCCCTAAAAGTAAAGAGCATGTGGTCCAGTTGGTCACATTTTACTTAAAACATATTTTCTATATATCACTTGAACAAACTTCTTTACTCTAAAGTGGCTATTTATTTGCAAATATTATTTTAGTAGATGAATATTCAGCTTACTTACAATGTCTACTACATAAACTCGCAGTTGCAAAATAAAGGATCTTCTATTAAGGGAAATACATGTAGTAAGAATTACTTTATATAATTCCATCATTATGGACTATTCCAGGATAATGATCCTAATGGGAAGTCATATTTTTTGAAGAGGATGCTTAAATTTAGCAAATTACAAATTTGTATCTCCAAAATATACAGCTATAAACACTTTTTCCTAAGAAAATCCTGAAATGGTACTGACTTCTTAATCATGTAGAAAGTATTAGGTTAAAATTGCCAAGAATTTGACAAACTTACCCAAGCTTCAAAACTCAGGAACAAAATTTATTATAAATTTTATATTGGATGTTCTGTTACCATCAATGTCTCACCTTCTAAAATTTATTAGATGATTAACTGGCTCTGTTAAAAAATAAAAACCTGTCTTGGACATTGAAAATAAAACATTACTGTTGGTCATTTTCTGCTACTTACAAAGGTACTGCACTAAACAAGTTAAGGGTTTTTTGGAGGAAAAAAATAATAAAAATGCATAAAATTTCTACCACTGTCATTTCTTGCCCCATAAATAAAATTTTACATGCCTTAGCTGTCCTCATGCATATGGAAAATAAAGACTTTTCAGGATGGAATTAAATTATCTCAGGGATGAGTATTAGTCTGCATTTGTTGCTATAAGAAAATACCACAGACTGAGGGGCTTAAACGGAAATTTGTTTTCTCACAGTTCTGAGGGCTAGAAGTCCCAAGTCAAGGTCCAACAGATTTCAGTTTCTGCTGAAGCCTCTCTTTCTGGCTTGTGGATGGCCATCTTCTTGCTATTTGCTCACATGGCCTTTCTCAGTGTGTGTGGAGGAAAGTATACAGTTACATTGGGGGTTAGGGCTTCAGCATAGGAATTTCGAGGGGACACAATTCCATCACAGCAGTAGAATAACTGGGTTATCGCCAAAAATGAACTCTTGCTTCCCAAGTATGTAAACATCATTATTTACAAAATAGCAATTCAAAGATCAAAGAATTTAAGAAAAAATAAAGAAGCATTAAATTGGAAATATGAGAAGCAACTTAAAACACCCTATACTAGGATTTTTTCAAGAGTCTACTAAGAGCATGTCCATTAAACAGTATGCAGATCAACTTGTCACCATAACCTCAACATAAGCCTATTTCATTACAAATATTAACAAAATCAGAAAAGGATAGATCTGACAACTCAGAAAGATACTGGGACTGGAGATCACGAAGTTGAGGTGGCAAGATTAGGGTGTGGGGATGAGAAAACAGGTTACTTAGAGGCATTTCCTTATGTATGTTTTAATTGAGAAGAGTCATGGCACAGTGATGTGCTGTAGCCTTAAAGCTGTCACAAAACCAAAAAAAAATACAAAAATATTAAAACCTAAATATACCAAACTATAAAAAATATTAAAATAATGTATGAAAAGCTGATATTATGTTCCTAGGTACTAAAGAAAGCATCTCCAATCCTGATCTCTGTGCTTCTACATATTCAATATTATATAAAAGATATAAATTAATTATATTTTGAACAAGATTTCAAAATATGAAGCATTACAAAAGTTTTCAAAGTTAAGGTTTATTTGTACCTTTAATATTTTATAAGAAGGTTAAGCTTTTGTTTAAAATTCCTGCTTAAATACCACATTATGGCTATAAACAGTTTAAGATTTTAAATATATTTACAGTTTTAGGACCAAATTGCAAAATGACTATACTTGAAATTATTAACTTACGTACTCATTGCATAATTTAAATAACATTATATCATTTGAATTAAATTAATGTCTTCTGTAACAACTTAGTCTAAGAAATTTTCTTTGCATATTACAGTATACAAATAATTTATGTATTCAGCCAACAAATATTTACTAACCATCTACCCTGGGCCCAATATGTTGATGGGGCTAGAAAGTATGATCAAAGGTACCGCCATTTTCTTATAACATGAAGCCTAAGAGGAAAGATAAACTTTTCACAACTAATATGTGAAGAATGTTACAAATATATGATACACTTAGTATAAGACCATATCACAGAAACGGAATTTTCTCTTAAACTTATATGATAAATTCGGAATGTGAAGATACTGTGCAAACATATGGGCCTTTACATGTAAAGGAATCAACATGTTTTATACTAAGCACTACATAAATCCTGGTTATTAGTATTAATGTCAACATGGTAGTATATTACCTAATTAAAATTTTATTAAAATAGTTATCTAAAATATCATTCTTTTGTATCTTTTAATAACTTACAGCCACTAAATAAAGATGTAAATGTATCTATATATATGTTTTCATATTTATGGTGTCACAAAAATACTTAAATATTAAATAAATTTCACTAACAGTCTACAGTTACTCCTTGTTTAAGCAAAGCATATGAATTACTAAAATGTCATGTCCTGCAGCATGAATTAGAATGACTAAATCCTGCACTTTCGGATACCTCAGGTTTATAAAATGGCTAAATGTAACAGAAATGCATATTTTGAACAGTTTACTGTTAAAAGAAATTTATTCGACTGATTCTCTGCTGCAGACGGCATAGGTGTAGATACGAATGTATGTTTTAATAACAATAACACTATCTCTATAAAATGGTTCCTGTTTTTTGCATTTATATATTTTTAACCTAGTGATAAGACAATTATGCCTTGTTTCACCCTGTGGAGAATGCTGTGTTTAATATTACTTTATATAACCAATAAATGTTCTAAAATAAGAAAATATATTTTCTCAATATCATGTTCCTTTAAAATATAAATCAATCTTATACATTCCTAACAAGTATAAAAATATACAAACTTAAATGGAGTTAATTTACTTATTAAAATACATATAACTTGATGTGTGTCCATTAAATCATTGAAAAGAGACGATCTACGTTAATTTATGAGAAAACAGTCACAGTTGAGTCACATTAATTCAAGTGAGTGAAGCTACTTCTGACAAAGAAAATGATTGTTGGTTTTGTCTTTTTTGGGGATAATTTTGCTTATGTATAATGTTATATCACATGACTCAGGTTATATTTCATCTGGTACATTATATAAACATTACAAATCAAAGTAAAGGGAATACTGACGCAAATCTTTATTTTGGCTGAGAAATTAGATCTGGGCATTGAAAAACACAGGAAAGTCAGTTTAAAATATGCAGGGCTATTTTTAAAGTTTCTTGAAGAAAGATAATAAAACAGTAATGAGAAGGCAAATGCTATATTTAGCAATGCTATCCCACAAAGATTACATTTGTTAATATTCTCAGGAAATAACACTTCTTAGTAGGTCTCCTGTTCACTTAACAGCTCTTATCACTGACCATTAAACCAATCTGCAAATTCTCATGTAATGGATTATGGAGCTACATTTTTAAAGATAGCACTCTATGATAAGATTGCATAAACACTTAATAATTTTGAGGTAAGAAGTGTATTTGATTGCAATCATTTGGGTCGTCACCATATAATTTACTATGTGACCTTTGTAAAGTCATTCGAACCCTCAAAATTTTACTTTTAAAATGATATCAGTTCTTGTCTTAACAACTCCACAAATTTAGTTCAAATTTTAATATAATCTGTGTGAGTGTCATATAGATAATTCATCCATACACAACAAAACTGATGATGGGGATAAAATATAATTCCTTTTGATAGACTCTAAAGAGACCTTTGAAGATAGTTAAGATGTCTCCACACCATAATGGCAGATTCTTTGAAGCTTTCTTATATTTTCAGAAACTGTATTTTTTGTACATTTTTTCCACAGTAACACTAGGCAGGAATTTTTTTTTTTAACAAACGACTATATGTAATACGTGAAATGTACTGTGGAAGATACACAAAAGTTTAAGTTAAACCAGGGTCAATCATGTTACTTTCCTGTTCAAAAACACTCAGGTTTCCCCGCTGTCTATCAGACAAGATTCTTTTCCTAAAAAAAAAAAAATTCCTCAGTAATCTTTCCCACAAATCTTTATTCATCCAGTTCATACTATTATTCCATAATCACACTCTGAATGCTGTCCCTCTTATTCTTTTGCATAATTTAACCCTCTATAATGGATGTTGTAATGGGCTGCCCACATTCTCCTTAGAAAAGGACTGAAGAAATTATTTGCCCAGCTGCCAAGATATTTGCCAGAAAACAGGCCTCAGTTCCCTGCTTCATTTAGAATTTCCTTTCTGAAAAGTAACACCTTGCTCATTCCTAGGAAAAACTGCAACCGATGTCTGGACAACATAGACATATAAAACTGTCACCTAGGGACAACCTGAGGGTTCATTACAGGTAGAGCACTCCCCATGGAGCTGGCTGATGATTCCAATGAGATCCCATCACAGCTCAGCCCTGCTCTGCTTGGTCCTGCTTGCTTCCCTTCTCTCTGATGGTGTTGATCCCAAACATTCTTCCTAATAAAACTCATGCACGCTAATCTCCATATAAGTATTTGCTTCCTGGGGAGCCCAACTTGAGAAATTATCCCTAACCTCTTTCAAGAGGTTTCAGTTTTCATCCTAATTCCTTCCCGATGCTTTCCAGAGCATTAAAATAGTTATCACTCTCACTAAAAACTGTAGTATATGTACACTATCACTCAGCTATTAATAGTGTACAGTGAATAGTGTAGCATAGTGATATGTTTGTACTGTATACTGAGTTACTACTTTGTTTATTTAGTTATAAATATATGTGGAGGTCTGAGAGGTCTTATGTCCCAAATCTCTCAGTTGCCTATGGGGACAATATGAGGCCAAAAAAGTTAGGTGACTCAACTTTGACACTCTTTTCATGCACATTTTACATTTCAAAAAGTACCAGGAACATAGTAAGTTTTCAATAAATAGTAGTATTTTAATTTTTGCTCTTATTATTATAATTGTTTCAGTACAGTAACACAACTTTTTATTCTAATAAATGTACCTGGAATTAAGCTATTTGCTCAATTTTTACAATATGAAGAGTCAAATAGTGTACCACTTGAGGAGAAAATTGCAGTATAAAGAGGTGAAGTAACTTGTCTAAAATCATGTAATTATGTTATCTAATATCAAATAATATGTCTTTTTTATTAATGCCTTAATGGTTTCACTCTTGTATAATGATTTAATTTTTCTAGTTTTCCCATTGGCCTTAATTCCACAACATTTTTTGTACAGCTAGTATGCAGAAAAGACTGTATTTGATGGTGGTGACACAGATAAACATGACACAGTTCCTGACTTGAAGGATAATTGCTAAGTCATCTATTTCCCTTTGAGGAGAGACCACATATTATAATTGCTTAAATAATCCCAGAGTGAATGAAATATTAAAGAAAGAAACAGCATTTTTTGAGTGATCTGTTTTTATTAACTTTCATACTTCTGCATACTACTTCTGTGCTACCATACTTAGTATCAGGAAGGAAGGTAGTGGCAATTACCATGTTCTGATTACAGAAAAGGGGTAGTATTCTTCAGGGCCTAGAATAGGACTTACTTTTATACTCTTACTTTTATATCTAGCAAAATCACATCCATTCTGAAACTCTAGACTGACTAACATCTTTTACGGAAGGGCTTTCATTTGTTCTCTGAATGAATCATTCTTTCTTCAGAGTTTTGTATTTTGTTCCCAATGTTGTTCTACAATATTACCATAAAGTGTTCTATTGTTAGATATTTAAGAAGAGAACCATTGTTTACCCTCGTATCCTTAGCATCCCCCATAGTGCTTGACATGCACTAGGTGCTTAGTGTAGTTGGACAAACTAATATTAAAAAGCAGCACTTAAATAATGCTTAAGAATGGAAAACTATGGAATACTATGCAGCCACAAAAAAGAACAAGATCGTGTCCTTTGCAGTGACATGGATGGAGTGGGTGGGCATTATCCCTAGCAAACTAACACAGGAAAAGAAAACCAAATACCACATGTTCTCACTTATAAGTGGGAGCTAAATGATGAGAACACAGGTATACACAGAAGGGAACAGCACACACTGGGGCCTACTGTGGGGTGGAGGGTGGCCAGAGGGAGAGGATTAGCAAAAATAACAAATGGGCAGTAGGCTTAATACCTGGGTGATGAAATAATCTGTGCAACTAATTCCCATGACAAAAGTTTAAAACTATGTAACAAACTTGCACATGTACCACTGAACTTAACATAAAAGGTTAAAAAAGGCATTTTTTAAAGAGAACATTTAAATATAAGGTAGAATAAGGGTCATAATGTCATAAATTAAATACACATGTTTTCCCCCTACTTTTAAATTTTAAAAAATATCTCCATTGTACATAACTTGATCTTTGTGACTTCAGCCTTAATAGGTCAGTATAATTACTAATAAAATAACGAGAACAAAAATGTATGGTTCAGCCAGCTTGTGTATGGCATGTTCATAATAAGTAAATATTAAAATTACGTAAATATGAACATTAAAATATGCTTTTCAATACAAATCTATCTTAAAGCTAAGGTTTACATAAGAACTTCTATCATAAGATAATTGATAATTAGATAACAGTCATATTTTTTACAGGCCAAACAAAATTAATTTCTCCCTCTTCCAATGTTATAATACATTAACTGCCAATCCTGCACTCACATTATTTTCCCTCATGCTTCTGCAGATAAAGAAATTGGTCCATTTTGCCTTGACAGTTTCCCAAAGAGTTACATAAAAAAAGGACTAATTGGCATTCATTTTGCTATTCACTGCATTAGCATTTTTATGGCAATGTATGAGTTTAGTTTCCTCTAATATCATCTCACTTAACACGATAATACAGGAAGGTAGATATAATTTTATCCCCATTTTTTTTTTCATGAAGAGCTTTAGTGATTGACCCAAAATTTATATACCTTATAGTGGTGGACTAGAAACTAGAACTCAGGGCCCTTAATATCAATGGCCCTATTCTTCTCATGAGCAAAAGATGTTCAATACACTTCTACTCACACAAATACTGGTATAGGGTCTTGTGCTCCAAACTCAAAACTTAACAGAAAAAGAACTACAAAGTACACACACTACTTTTCAAGCACTGGCTGATTATTTGTTATCCTGACTCTCTAAGCTTTCCCAGAAACATAAAATTCTCTTAATAAACCCTTTTATGCTAGGCATCAGTGGATTGCTGAGAAGGAAGATAACCAACCAGAAATACAGACTTAAATTCATTGTTGAAGTGATTTCAGCATAAACTAGGTTGGAAATGATGCTATTTGTTTAATGGAGAATGATAATTTCAAGGGTTTCACAGGGTTCCTTGGATAGTTTTAAACTCGGACAAAGTTTCAAATCACCCCCCTTTAGGAAGAGGAAAAATATGGTAATGGAGGGAACTGAGTATACTCACGCAAAAGAACCATAATCACTAACACATTCCAAATTTCCTCTGTTAGAAAAAGCTAACTGTAAATTCATGAGTTTTAGCATTTGAGATGTAGTCAGACTAGGCAATCACGAATTAGTATTTTAATACAAAAGTGCAAACCTAGTTAGTTTTTCAACCTTTATTTATGCTTATGTTATTTAATAAATGTATAGGTATTCTTTTTATCATTTTTTTTATTGAGGTATAATTTAAATACCATAAAATGTACTCATTTTAACATATGATTAAGTATTTTTAGTATATTTACAGGGTTGTACAACCATCACAATATATTTATTGTACATTTATATCAACCTCCTACAAAAATAAAGCAAAAAAAAAAAAAACCCTCCAGCAAACCTAGTTTGTTCTTAACCAGAAGGGAATTAACATCCAAAGCCATTTTACATAACATCTGTGAAATATTTGATTCCAGAAATTTACAGAAATTTGATAATATATTTAGCCTGTATAGTATTAACTTGAGAAATCAAACAATAGACATTTTAGGAACATGAAAAGACATCCCCAAAGTGGCCAATTTGGCAAACACTATTTCTGGTGTCAGTTCAGCATCTCCTGGTTATATTCAAAAATAAAAATGTCACTTCTTGATATTAGCATGAATAAAAGAATGTCATTCTAACTTAGTAGAACTAAGTTTCTATTAATGCTTCCAAAAGATAGCTCTTATGTCAAAATCATAAACCTAAAACGTTTCATATCCACTCACTGCAAAGTTATGACGACAAATTTATATATAAAACAACACAAGTGGAACTACCTTATGACAACAGCATTTTAAAATAAATAGTATAAATATTGCTAATAAAAGAGGTAAGTCCAAAGTAAAATAGGTAAGTCTAGGTAATTAGCTAAATCAGTTATTTTTTGTCTAATTATTAAAGATTTACATTTCTATGTTTTACCTACCGATATCTGCTCTTATAAATAGGAGATCTGATTGAAACAGCCTTTGAAATAAGCATCAGAATGAAACTTTTAAATAAAAACCCACTAATCTATTAAAAAATGGTAAGCCTGAGATCATATACATAGTTTTCATTATGTAGATATAATTTAAATAGGTAACAGTTGGTTAAAATTGGCAAGGAAATGAAGAATAGTCTGTGCCCAGGAATTTGGGATATACTGGTTGCTTTTAGACAGCCAGCCAAAGACCAAGAGGACCTTGTTATTAGCTTATTACATTGTTCACACAACACACTACTCTAGTAAAGGCCGGATTTTAATATTGTTGATAATGTAGCACTTTGTTGCATTTACTACATAGCATCTATCTTCAGCAATAAGAATTTTTCAAAAGACTGAGAAAGCCCCTAATTTCTGAGATTTCCTTCAGCAGTAAGATTTTTCTGAAGGTTTGGAAAGTCTCCAATTTGTATTTTCTAAAATATACCTAACCACAACAAAGAATAACTTAAAGAGGGCATTTCAAGTGCCAGTAAGAAAATAAGTGTAAACTGCCTTTAGGGTAAGCTACAAGTTCACAATTATCATGGTTATGCCATTTCTTCTGAAATCCTCATGAAATCTGCCATTTATTCAAATATAAAAATGGAAATCAATATGATCACAAATCTACTGAAGAACTTAAAATTCCCTCATGCATATTAAAATGCAGACTTGTCATATATTACAAAGATCATAGTCTATGTAGTAAAAAATTGGGTAACATTATATGAGACAATGAAGCCAACTCTTTCATTATTCCAATTATCATGTAGTTTATGATCATGAGCATACCAAACAAAAAGGTAAAAGTGTGAATATATCCTTTACTTCATTTTGACCAATATTTTCACTCCCCTCCTCTAGATCTTTCAGTGGAGTTATTTGTTTTATAGCAGTCTTAAGGGTTTACAATTTTATCTCCTTTTTTTTTTTTTTCGGAGATAGAGTCTTAGTCTGTCACCCAGGCTGGAGTGCAGTGGCATGATCTCGGCTCACTGAAACTTCTGCCTCCCAGGTTCAAGTCATTCTCCTGCCTCAGACTCTCAAGTAGCTGGGACTACAGGCATGCACCACCATGCCCGGCTAATTCTTATATTTTTAGTAGAGATGGGGTTTCTTGTTGCCCAGGCTGGTCTCGAACGGCTGACCTCATGATCTGCCCACCTCAGCCTCCCAAAATGCTGGGATTACAGGTGTGAGCCACCATGCCCGGCCAATTTTATCTCCTTTTATTTCTCCTGCCAGATCTCTGAAGATGTTAATGAGTACACTAATGGTGTAACAAGCAACAGAAAAAGTTAAAGCTGTAAATAATCAACAAGCTGGAAGAATCAAGCTCTGTGTAGAGAAACTAACTAAATATTCAAGCAAGACACCTCATTTAGGTAGTCACATTATTCCAATAAGCACAAAACATACCTGCTTGACCAGTGGTGATACTGACAGCAGCAAAGAGCCTCTGGGATCGGCTTAAGTCAGAAACTCCATTTACAGCTTCAACTTCAAAAGTATAATTAGCGTGGGCTAGCAGGTCCATGACAGTGACATAGTTATCCTCTAATCCAGTCTGCTGGGGCATGTATCCAATGTTACTCCCACAGGGAACACATTCGCCCTGCTCCCAACTGCACCGCTTACACAATATTCTGTAGGTCACATCGTTTCTTCCCCCATTGTCTGCAGGAGGACTCCATTCCAAACTTACTGTGGTTTGGTTGATGTTGAAAATGAGGTTCTGTGGTGCAGATGGAGGCCCTTGGAAAACCAAGAATAAATAAGTAAATAAGGAAAAATAGAATAAAAATCATACAAACAAAAAGAACAAAAGGATCAGTGTGGGGCATTAAGCTAGTGGCTCAATTACCAAAGAGAAAACGAGTTGAAATGCTTTCTTTCACATAAACATTTCATTACCTTTACTAGAGAAGCTGTATAAAAGCCTCCTTGAATTCACTTGGCAAGAGGCTTTATTTATTTTCCTTTTAATACGTCAAAATGAAAACAGGATAACAACTGTCTTTGTACTTCTGCCAGTCTTTAACTATTTTTCTTCCAAGCAATTAAAACAGTACAGTTAATGCACCAAAAAAAAAACAGCTGTGCAGTAGTTAAAAACTAGTTCTCCTTTTAACCACATAACAGGGAATACATTGATTCATTTTAATGTACTCAAGAATGATTTATAGCAATGTCTGAGATTGGCTTTGGATTTGGATCTCTCAAACATTCATTAATTGAAGAACCAAGATGTGAGATTTGCTCTATTTAGTGAGATCTGCTCTATTTAGAAATGGAATTTTAATTCAGAAACCATTACTTTTTAATAACATTTAATATCCATGCAAGACTCTAATAACTTTTTATTTTTTTTTTTTGAGATGAGGTTTCATTCTTATTGTCCAAGCTGCAGTGTAGTGGCATAATCTCAGCTAACTGCAACCTCCGCCTCCCAGGTTCAAGTGATTCTCCTGCTTCAGCCTTCTGAGTAGCTGGGATTACAGGTGGGTGCCACCACTCCCAGCTAATTTTTGTATTTTTGGTAGAGACAGGGTTTCACCATGTTGGCCAGGCTGGTCTCGAACTCCTGACCTCAGGTGATTATGATCCACCCGCCTTGGCCTCCCAAAGTGCTGAGATTACAGGCATGAGCCACCGTGCCTGACCGACCCTAATAACTTTTAATTTTACTTATGATTCTTATGAGATACATGTGAAAAATATTATTAAAATGCATCTTAATTTTGCAGACATGGAAATAATACCAAAGTTGATGTAAGATATATTTATATTACTAAACCTATCTGCTTATGAAAGAAAATTTTCTTATCTTAATATTTTAAAATAATTTTAATATTTAAGTATAATTAAGAATGTATCACAAATTCAATATCCATTTCATTGATGTCACAACAGTACAAATGGGTGGAAAGGATTGGAAAGTCCTTTACTTTCATAGTACAACTCACTTGTGCATGCAACGTACGGTGGGTCAGATGGAGCCCTGTAATACCCATCTTCACATTCGCATCTGGAGGAGCCTTCTTTATCAGAAAAACTGTGAGGTGGACAACGAGAGCACTGAAGATCTTGAGAGGAAGACTTGTAGAACCCACGGCCACAGGCTGGGTATGCAAAAGAAAGCAAAAATTGAGACATGAGAGCAAATCGATCTTTAAAGAAAAATTGTATTATTTAGCAAGGAATCAAATATTAAATTTGATGTATGTAAAACAAGCTCTTTATGATAAAAATATTCATTTTAGGGTATTTCACTAGCCAAATGTTATGATAGTTCATCTTAAAACAAAATAATACAAATAAAATGATACAGCAAACTTGCACCTGCAGTTGGCACCAGGCCAAAGTCTGGAGCAGAAAACTGAATACAGGCATAATTTATTTAGCCAAAACCTTAGAACATTTAATTCCGATATATAATTCAAATTTAACTTTGATTTCAACATAATTAATTTGTTTGTTGGTCTGCATTAGAACACTTCAAGTTATGTTTTCTTTTTTTTTTTTTTTTTTTTGAGACGGAGTCTTGCTCTGTCGCCCAGGCTGGAGTGCAGTGGCGCAATCTCGGCTCACTGCAAGCTCCACCTCCCGGGTTCACGCCATTCTCCTGCCTCAGCCTCTCCGAGTAGCTGGGACTACAGGCGCCCGCCACCACGCCCGGCTAATTTTTTGTATTTTTGGTAGAGACGGGGTTTCACTGTGGTCTCGATCTCCTGACCTCGTGATCCACCCGCCTCGGCCTCCCAAAGTGCTGGGATTACAAGCGTGAGCCACCGCGCCCGGCCTATGTTTTCTTAATATAATATAGCTTTAAACTAATTTTTGACATGTTGATTTGGTTCATGTTGAAAAATATTAATGTAACTTTAATTACCAGACTAGAAATAGTAACTATGTAAAATTTTTCACCTGAAAATGATAGAAATATATTTCCCCAAATTTTCAGGAAACTCCAAGATAGAATTTCAACCAATTTAAGTTATAAGGCAGGCTGATTTCCACTAAGTGAACTTCTTCATTACTAAAAATAATGAAATCCTATGAATAGGAGATGGCTGCACCACCAGAAACAAGAGGAAAGCCATCAACAGCAAGTAGATTATGGCCCTGTTTGTCCTCTGCCGAGAGAGGGTTAGGGTGCAATCACACTAACACAGCAACTGTTCTTAGCAATGAACAGAGATGGACAGACAGCATTTCTGCCACCTCCTAATGAAGTTGCTCTTATTCATTTAGATTCTGTAATTAAATCCAGTAACAGTGTACCATTTAATATCACTGGACATTTCATATATTTATATTTATCTTCAATGAAAATTTAGCAAGTTATTTTTTCATTATTTCAATAATTTTTATTAATATATTATATATTGAAGAAATTCAATCTATTCTTCATATTTATTAAATAAATATCTACTTAAATTTTAGTAACCTTCATATTTAGCTAAAAGAAAATCATATCTGTGAAGAAAAGTTAGTGAAAATTTAACATAAATAAAAATTTATCATTTAATTTATTGGCTGAAAGATCATTTAATATTCTCTACTTGGGTATTATGCAAAAAATTAACTACATTTTTCACTCTGCAGGGCATGCAAAGCAGGAACAATCCTAACGTACTGAGATGTCATAGTTTCCAGAAAACAGTTGAGTCATCCCTTAACTTCTGTTCAAATGCTGAATTTTAATGCACAATTTTGATATATTTGGGAGCTCAAAATAATTTAGGGGGCATCAAGAAAGTAGATTTACATTAACAAGTTAGGTATTTTATATACTTTAAAGACTCAATTTAAAGGTATGTTGTGAATATAGATTCATCGATCAATAGATAGATGATAGATGATAGATAGATAGATAGATGATAGATAGATAGATAGATAGATAGATAGATAGATAGATAGATAGATAGATAGATAGATAGAGATGGATAGATTTATACAGGGCTACAACCATCTCATTGTAAATTTATGACCCACTACTGCCCTTAGAAGCCAGTTGGCTATGTTGTCTTTAGTTGGCTTCTCAATTAATACAAGAGGAAAGCAGTTACAAAAACATTAGGCAAAGAAGCATAATGCATCTTCACTTGTTTTCAATAGCACTTATTACAAATATAAAGCACAGAGACAACAATATTGATTACTAAATATTATAACAAAAATATAAAATCTTAAAAGGTTTCTAAATATATGATCTTGTCACATTAAAAAATATGGTTAACAGAAAGAATAAAGGGTTTAGCTTAGATTTCTCGTGATGGAAATTCTTCTTTTTTAAAATATTCACTGTATCTTGCTTTATGCATTATTTGTAATTCAAAGATCAGAGACAACATTCCATAAAACAGAGAAGGCAATGCTTTACTCACAACTCGCTGTCTGAGACATTAAGGCCTGGAGAAGTAAAACAAACAACCAAAGCAGACATACAGACAAAGAAGAGGTGTGTGCTGACAAGTTTTTGATGACATCTTGTGTATGTTTACTGTTTTACAGGGCAAGGAGGTTATGGGGGGACAATGGCAACATGATTTAACATTTCCAAAATGATGTCTACTAGTGGAATTCCTCAGAATTCTCATTCTCCTGTTGCAAATAAAAGCCTCTAAATAAAGGCTGATTCCCCTTTTCCCACAAATGAGGTGCATTCCTTGCTCAACTTACATGATTTCAAGAATCTATATGATCCTAATGCAGAGAAATTTCAAACTCTTATCATTTAACTTTCAAATTACATTGAATTTTGTTACCCTTTTAACAGATGGGAAAACAGATTTAAAGCAAAAGTAACCTGCATTCTTCAAATAATTCTGTTTGTCTAGCATAAAACTGGATTTAAAACACAGGACTACTGACACTCAGTCATATGCTATTCTACCATCATCATTTACTGTTAAAAGAGCCAAAGTTTAACACTTAACGTAATGGGACTCAAGGGCTTTAGCTACCCTAAAACTTGATCTTCAATGGATCCTTATTATTTTTATTATACATTTTTACTAATTGAAAGCTATTACTTTAACTTAGAAAGCTATGAAATAATATCCCAACATACCTTAAGAAGAGATATTAAACAGATATTCTCAATTTCACTATGAATTTTGACACTGATGATACCTGAACAATTATGGAATATATGTATGACTATCATTAAATAGATAAAGGCAATACCGGAAAAATGTGATCATAAAAGTCTTAACATTTTTTCTTTGAAGTAATATTCTGTCTCAGTTCAGTTAATATTGAAAATAATAAGTTGAAGCAAGCCAGTTTTCATTTGATCTCAAAGGAAACTACCAATTTAGAGTTATTAAAAGTAAGCACAAAAGCGCTGGAGCAATGGTGTTGAGGGTAAAGCCAAGAATATGCAAAAACAAATGCAGTACCTCTTATGATAACAGTGATCTACTGGGTGGAAAAAGCTTGGGAAAGCAGTAATAGATGCTCTTAACATTAGAAATTGTGATAGGATATCTACACGAAATACCTAGAGTTAAATACTCTATGAGATAAAGCAGGGTAAGTGGCATATCTGAGAGATACACACATACAGGAAAGTTAGACGAGCTCACCAACTACTCCCAGAAAAGCTACATGGAAATCCAGGCAATTTCTCCTCTCTCTAAATGCAGCTGGTTTTCTGGAAACTACTAGTAAAAAGTCTTCAGAGGTAAATGCCTTCTGAAACCTTAGAGATAAATTCCCTTCATACATAATTATGAAGTATACAACAATAACATTCTAGGAATTGTGCAACAGCAGTTTTACAAATTTTTCCTCTGCTTTATTTCTCAATCTGTTCAATAGCACATGAACTCAAAGCAAACTTTAATTGATATAGCATGTGCCCTTTGATATGGTATGTGCTCTGTGGATAAAGTTAGTGACATTAAGAAATACAGCATTGTAACTTTGTGTCTTTTGATGTTTTTGCTTTTCTAACTGAACATTCACTATATTGATAAAAATTCGGGATACATATAAAAATTGTTTTAAATATTTAATTACTTTTGTAAAAATAATATTTCACCTATTATTTTAATAACAGTATTTTTCCATGATACCATGAAGGCCTAGGATTGATTCTTTTGACTGTTCTTTTAGTCCTTAGGGCCTTAATGAATAAAATAAGCTCATCATCCTAGAGTTAAAACCTGTAATCGTATCAGATTTCATACGTTAAGCAAGTTTTTGCTTAGTCTGTTCTTTAAATGCAAAACCACCAAAAGAAAAGGAAATCTAGGAAATACATGAAACTTCTATATACCAGAGTAATAATATTATTTACTGCAATATATCTACTAAGTTATATTACAACACATTAAATCATAAGATCTGCTATATTTTTACTGTTATGAAATAAATGTAGTTTATTATATTTAATCTCAACTATGTAAATAATATATTATCTCACAAAATTCATTTAAACAATATTTTTAATTTAAAATTTTTAACAAAGAACATGAAAGGCAATCGGGTTTCCCATTTATAAATTATTTAAGAATAAAAAAGCACCAAAATTCTGAAATCAAATATATTTAAATATACAAGAGAGTTGATACCAAAACCTTCTATGCTGATTCTCCATTAAATTCTCCTAACAATCACATATTCCATAGTTGTCTTCAATGGATGTTTTGTTTAAGCAATGGGATGCCAGGCCACTGAGACTATACTTGCATTATGCAGTCAGTGGACCAATCAAGGTACTTGTATAACAATTGTAAATGAACAATCCTAAAGGTCACCCAAAAGCCATACATTCCCATGCCTCTTTAGCTTAAGCAATTAGGTAGAAATGGAATGTATCTTCTTCCTGAATGAGGGCACAGATACCCATACTTGGTCCAGTTTTTTAGGTTTATGACCTATAAGTGCATGCTTGGGAAAAATCTTACCTGATTATATTTTTAAGGATCCACCTTCCAACAATCTTGTTGCTAGAAAATCCACCTACTTCTAGAGTTCTTTTAAAGCCAAAAAAAGATTTCCTGATCCTTAATGGACTGATTTTTTGCAACTCTTAAGCACCAACTTTTATCTCAGACACACTTCACACCATCCTGAACATTAAGGCACTGATAATCCATATCTTGCTTGGCTACCCTCCATGGCTGCACATTAGGAAGGCTTTGATAGTACACTAATGTCTTGACTCTATCCAAATAATTAAATCATTATTAGGGCCTAGACATTTCTATATTTTAAAAAAATTGTATAGGTGTTCGGAACCAATATCCTGGAGGTTCCAGGTATTTTCTTGGACTATCAAAGTCTCAAAAGCACACATGATAATAAAATATCTCCTCTATAACACTGAGGAGGTAAAATTAGATATTATCAAGAATTTTTAAAAATGCAAAAACTAAAATCCATCAATAAGCCAATCAAAAATAGGCAAGGAATCTGAATTGATGTTTCTCCACAAAAGCTTTACAAATGAGTAATAAACACATAAAAAATGATGTGCCAAAGGCTACTGAGCACTTAAAAAGATGTTCAACATCATTAGCCATTAGGAAAATGCAAATCAAAACCACACATCTACTAGGATGGCTATAACCAAAAAAGATAACAAGTTTTGGTGAAAATATGGAGGAATTAGAACTCTCCTACACTGCTTGTGGGAATGTAAAATGGTGCAGCCACTTTCAAAAAGACTACCAGTTCCTCAAAAGAATAAACATTGTTACTACATGACCCATATAGTATATTCTACTCCTAGGTATATACTCAAGATAAATGAAAACATATGTGCACATAACCTGTACATTAATGTTCATAGTGGAATTATTTGTAATAGCCAAAAAGTGGAAACAACCTAATGTCCATCAATTACTGAATGAATTAAAACAATGGAATATAATCCACCAATTAAAAGGAGTTAAATACAGACACATAATACAACATGGATGAATTTTTAAAACATGCTACATAAGAGAATCCAATCATAAAAGACTACATATTGTATGATTCAATTTACATAAAATATCCTAAATAGGCAAATCTATAGATGTAGAAAATAGATTAGCAGTTTTCAGGGGATGGGGTAGTAAGCAAAAATGGCATTTGACTGTTGAATAGATATGAGGCTTATATTTGGGGTAATTACAATGTTCTAAAAATGATTTTCAGTGATAGTTGTACAACTCTGTGACTATAACAAAAATCCATATATTGTACACTTTAATGGGGGAACTGTATGATATGTGAATTATATCTTAATAAAGCTCTCATTACAAAATCCAACAGGGCCGGGCACGGTGGCTCATGCCTGTAATCCCAGCACTTTGGGAGACCAAGGCAGGTAGATCACCTGAGGTCAGGAGTTTGAGACCACCCTGGCCAACATGACGAAATCCTGTCTCTACTAAAAATACAAACATTAGCCAGGAGTGGTGGCAGGCACCTGTAACCCCAGCTATTGGGGAGGCTGAAGCAGGAGAATCACTTGAACCCAGGAGGTGAAGGCTGCAGTGAGCCGAGATGGTGCCACTGCACTCCATCCAGAGTGGGGCTTAGGCGACAGAAGTGAAACTCCGTGTCAAAAAAAAAAAAAAAAAATCAATAATGTACCTTTAAATCTGAACACTTAAATAGGCAAACATTAAGAAAAAATAGTAAATTTTATTTGCTTATATTAGTTTATTTTTCTAACATATATACTCTATATGCATCAAATTTTATTAAGTTGCATTTAGGTAAAAGAAATTACCTATGTACAACTACTGTGTACTCACAAAAATTAAAAACTAAAAAAAGAAATTACCCATGGATTACTTTTAAGACTATCAGAAATCTATCATCAAGGTATTCTTTTAACCTATTTGTTAATTTAGTATGTATTTTTGGAGTTTCATAAATAATAGCTTATCTTTTATCTGAGGAGTAATAATTTTATCACTTAAAAAATAGTCTTATCAAAACCAAGCTTATATTTAGGGGAGATTTTTGATACATTTTATTGAAATATTTGTGATTGAATTTCTGAATAGATATTAAACATTCTTATTTTTCATCCACATTACTTTACCAGATGAGGTCTGGTTTCCTTCTCCCATCTCTCCACTTCTCCCCCATGAGCTAAAGGAATACAACTTGACTCAGCTTCCTCAGGTCTTACTCCATTTCCAGACCTGTGATTTTAAGCACAATTGAACATTTTCTGAAGGAATTATGTATGTCTGTGTGTAAAATATAAGGCTTTGCAGATGTTTCCGGTCACAGTTATGCAGCTGTAAAGAGTTTATTAATTATGAACTATAAGTAGATTGTTCTGTAATTGAAACTTTCTGGGCTTTAACATTATTGTAAAATCTACATACAAACGTAGTTAAAAATTCTAATGAATGCTGTTATTTTATTTATTGCAGATGAATATTTATCTTAATTCAGGCAAAGCCAGTCTGTTTCCACAGGAGCTTTCAAATATCTGTGTCATATTAATATTGGTTTCTATAAGGCAAAGGGGAAAGCACAGCTTACAGAAATAGTACTCCCACTGCTCAAAGAACTGACCTCATCTGGGATGGACAGATCCAGAATTTGTGTTTTAATCCTATTGACTGTGCCTCAGTGGGAATAATTACAAAAGTCTGCCTAAAATACAGACCTCCTGTCACTAATATGCTATGATTTTTCACGTTGAGAATGAACAGCAGGCAGGGAGGATAAAAACAACATGATGTAATGAGTATATCATGGTTTGTGGAACACCATCTCTATCACCCTGGAACTAACATGCAAGAGTTTAGAAAAGACAGCATGCAGAATATAAATTTTTTCATAGCAGGTACTTAAGTGCTCGATGATAACACGGGGATTTTTAAAACTAACAAGAAAAACTCATTTCAAGGCATTTTACGTGTGTGTTTGTTATTAATGTTATTAATTATTTGATGTTTTATTAATACCATATAGTGGAAAAGAAAAACATGTAAAATAAGAAGCTTTAAAAAGTTTCGTTTCTGAAGTTTACAATGTAAAATGAAATAAAACAAAGCATTATGTGAACACATCTTTACTTAAATTTTCAGCTTAGAATATGCTAAGAATCTGGTTGAGGTCTGGAGTTATGACTTTTTATCTCATCAAATGATCACTATAATTCTGATGTTATTACCCAAATGATAAAAAAGAGAAAAAAAAGTCAAGTTAGAATATTCTATGAATTTTTTTGTCTTGTTATGTATTCTACTTTATAAATACGAGCCTATGTTGAAGAGGTAATATGATACAGTGAAAGAGATTCAGATTTTAATTCAAAGGATCTGTGTTCAAATCCACTCCACCATTTACTAGCATACAATTGGGGCAAAGCTACTTCACATTAGGCTTCTACTTCCTTATTTCCTTGTTAACTCTAACGTGCTATAGACATAGTAGTTATTTTTTATATTTCCATCTGCAAATGATTGTTTATAACAATGACACAGTTAATCAAATGTCTAGATGCTAAACTACCTTCCAATTGTTTTAACTGAAATGCTATCTTTAAAAAATGTATGTTTCTACCATCATCAGCCTAACCACCCCTACAAATATACCATATAGAAACATACAGTACACCCACTTAGTATTTCAGAGATGCCTTAGCAAGCAATAGTGGTAAAAAACAGGTTCTACAAGGGCTGTCCTGCATCCGCATGGCACCCCTGATGGTGTCTGATTCTTGTCAGAGATCCGTCTGCCAACCGGTTTACCTCTAGCTTTCACTGTGCCATTGTTGCTGAACCTTGTCTGTGTTTCTGAAGATGTGCACATTCATTTTGGTTCATGCAGATAAGTATCCAGAAATAGAATTTTCAAGTCATGTAAATTACTAAAAAAAATCAACTTGTGCAAAAAAGGAAAGATTCAAAATGAAATGCAAACCCTTCTGGATGTCACTAAATAATGTCCTCAAAGGTTTACTCTAAGAGTTCGCCCTATAGATTAAAAAAAATGAACTACGAAATCTCAGGATCTAGTAGCTGGACAGGAAAAGCAGTAAAATAAAGTACTTTTAGCTCTAACTCAAGTCTGTGACAAAACAGTATTATTCTGGGGTTCCCATGAACTAAAAATACTTAAATTAGGGGAAGTTAGCTTAATAAACTCAAACATTATATTATTTATTTGTAGGAACTTAAAAGTATGGCTTATTTGTGATACAGCACTATTTTATTCTACTAAAAATCTTCTTTGAGGACATGTCTTTATGAACAAGAGGCAACAATTAGGAGAGTTCTTACCCCGCAATTAGCGTTTGGAAGATTTCAGACAGGAGGCACAATTTTCAATAGCATTTATGCCACTGCCAAGTTTATTTTCAAATTGTTCTCTTATATTTACTAAAGTATCATACATTTTTCACATCAGTTTTATTATTCATTCTCATTATGAAAACCTACTGAGAAAGGTCAGAGAGTGTAGGCTCTATGTTAAAAAATATGAGTGATAATTCCTCTTTTTAAGTACCATTACATTTGCTGTTACATAATCAATTTTAACACATTTTTCAAAAGACAAAATTCATATTTTGAATGACAGACATCGTCAGTCTCACTATATAAGGTCTCACTTCAATGATCCCAAAGAGGCAGGATGGCTTGTTCTTTATATCAATTATAAGACTGGCTGCTCTCCTAGTATGTATTCGCTGTGTGGTCTTTACAAATTTGCTCAAGCTCTGAGTCCAGTTTTCCCATATATAAAATAGAGAAAATAATAATAAGACTATCTTATAAGATTGTTATGAATTACAGTGCATAGTTCATGTGAAGAACTTAGTATGCTGCCTGGCATAGACTAAGCACTCAATAGTTAACTACTGTGACTATTTTACAATGTCAATTTCCAAGCAAAGTTTTGATCCCACTGTAGTTTCTACCCCAGACAACCTCTGAACCACTTTCCCTATTACCAAATGTGTAAGCAAATAAGAAATACAAATTAGTTATTAACCAAATGTAGCCCAGTATTCATTCCTCGACCAAATAATTATTATTTGCATACTGTGTATCTATTACTGTGTCAGGCAGGCGATGGACCAAAAAAGTATATTAGCTAAAAAGACAAATAATGACGATCTCTAAACACTACATTATCCTTTTGACCACTGGCTTCAAATGGTATGGATAATCAGTTGATTATGAGCTTAAGCTAATTAAATTTCTGATATTTAATAGTAAATTACTTATATAAATTATATTGTACTTTAATTTGTATCTTTTACAGCATGCCCAATTATCTCCTATTTCAGAGGTGACTATAAACTCTAAAGTCACCTTTCCTGCCAAAGCTGTAGCATTTCATCAATATGAAATGAGAAAACTACTCAGCACAGGTAGACATGCAGGAAGTGTGCAGGGACACATTATTGACCAATTTTATATATAAACTGGAGAGCTATCTGTGGCAGTTATTGGCTTGATTTTCAATGAGGCTAATGAAGGATCTGGCAATATCAAAATATTCTATAAGGCCAGGTTACTTCAAGTTCATAAAAATTGCAACTTTAGTCCAATTCAAAGGATTAAAATTAGACTATCTTGTGAGTGGCTTGTCAATAATTAATTTTTCTCCCATAATATATTTAAATCCATATATTTGTGGGAAAAGCCTTGAAAAATCCACAGCTAAAAATAAGATAATTAATTTCATCTTAATTTCCTAAAATAAAGAGCTGTACTTCTATGCAAAGCAGTCCAAGACATGGGCTTTTCACTATCAGTTTTCTGCGATAATTTTAAAAATGATTAAAGCAAAATCGTCAGTTAAAGCAATCGTTCTAGCTGTTTGGTGAAGACTCTGTTTCCTTATTTAGTCAGTTGTAAAATGTGGATCAATACCAAGTCTTGTGAAGCAAACAACCCTAAAGCAGTTTAAGGCAGTTTGAACATGTGGGGAGGTAAATAATCATTTCTGTTATGTCAGTGGAAAATTTTCTGGAGATCATAAAGAATTCGGTTTACCCTGAAGCATGACATATTAAATGGATGCGCCAGGACAATGAGTGTATTCACTCAATCCTTAATTCTTAGAAATAAAAGAAAATAACAAGCAGAATAAATCCTTATAAGGATGTTGTTGAGCTCAATCCTTTTTTTAAAAAAAAGGAGCTGGCAAAAAAAAAAAAAAAAAAAGAAAAAGAAAAGAAAAAGGCCACACACACACACACACACACTTGCAAGATACATAGAATTTTTAGAAAAACTAGTAAGAATTCTGACTGTATTTTCATACTTTCTACTCCTTCATAATAGAAAACCAGTTAATTAATTGCTGATTTTTACCTCCACACCCAAGTAAATAATTTGCCACAGCTCTCTCTATCCATTATCCTATTAACTTTGCATCCATAGAATTTTGCAAAAAGACAACGTAGCTAGTAGCAGAATACCATTTAATTGTTTGTTAAAACAATCTCTGCAGAAAAAGTAGCTACATATGTAAAGAATAACCCTATATAGTTTCATTCTTTTTAAAAGAGTAACATCCATTCTTCATGAATCAGTTAAAGGCTTTACCTCCTCCATCTTTTCTGACCTCTTAAGGCTACTTAGGAGAACAGTTTCACTCAATACAACATACTACCACTATGACATTCACACTGCCATAATTATTTCTTCATGCATGTGTCCTCTAACTCACTATGAACCCCTCAAGTTCAGGGATTATAATATATGTATCCATGGATTCCCAAAGCCTAGCACAATGTCCAGCACATAGCAGGAGGTTAATCTGTGTTTATTGAATGGAAGAATGAAGGAATTTTATTCATCCTCCAGCATTATGCATCTGGTGACACCATCCCACTTACCAAAGGTTAATTCACTTACACCACTTAGTAAATTTTTCATAGTAATCAGAGCAATAGGACTGATGTGGCACATTCTTAGTAGAGGGGAGTGCAGCCTTGGCTACAGAAGTAAGGAGAGACACTTCACTGGCTTTCAGTCTTTAAGTCTTCCTGTTATGCTGCACAGGCAGACAACTGCACAGCCATGTTTAGATTAATATTTCAGATGATTTTAACATGATTCTGTAAGCATCCTTAACACAGTAACAAGAAAAAGTATACGAATGAAATCAAAAGCATTTTAGGAGCATATAATTGAATATCTTCTCTGAACACAGGGGAGAAAAGGTCCAAGAGAAGGAAAACAACTAAGCTGAGAATTATAAATTATAAGAAAACTATCATTTTAGGGTTGTTTCCAAGGCAAAAATTTAAAGAATAATAGTTTTTTCCTGCTCTGGATTATTTAAAAACTATCTTTCTTTAAATACATGACCTATCCAAACTCAAAAAAGTAATATTCTAGTTTTAGATTACTGAGAATTGCCATACAATAAGTACACAATACTTTCATTTCTGTTGGTAATTTGGAACTAGACAGGCCACTATTAAAATAAATTCTAATAATTAACATTTCTATTGGAAAACAGAAATATCACTGATTCTTTCTTATGAAAAATAATTTCAATTTATTTCTTACTGGCTCTCTTTTAAATATTTAAACAATTGTAGAGTAAGCAAAAACACTAAAAACAATGGGATATTACATCTTTTGTTTTCTTTTATTATGAGCATAAATACACATATATATTCACACAACCTTCTGTACATTTGGTTTCCTATTACATTTCATATGTCTCTAAGACATATTAATTCATTTGATCTATGACCTATGGAGGGGCACGACAAAACTAAAGGTGAAAGCTTATTTATATGTATATATACTACTTTACATTTTTCAAGTTATAAACTAGGCAAAACTGTAAAGTACCTTAATATTCAGAGTGAACTCAGAAAAAGCATAGTCGGCAAGGCACGGTGGCTCATGCCTGTAATCCCAGCACTTTGGGAGGCCGAGGCAGGTGGATCACAAGGTCAGGAGATCGAGACCATCCTGGCTAACATGGTGAAACCCTGTCTCTACTAAAAATACAAAGAAAAAGAAAAAGAAAAAAAAACTTGGCCGGGCATGGTGGCAGGTGCCTGTAGTCCCAGCTACTCGGGAGGCTGAGGTAGGAGAATGGTGTGAACCCGGGAGGTGGAACTTGCAGTGAGCCCAGATTGCGCCACTACACTCCAGCCTGGGCGACAGAGTGAGACTCTGTCTCAAAAAAAAAAAAAAAAAAGAAAAAGCACAGTCAGCTCTCTGTATCCACTGGTTCTGCATCCATGGATTAAACCAATTATGGATAATAAATATTTGGGGAAAAAAATAACAAAAAATAATACAACAATAAAAAAATACAAATTTTAAAACAACAATATAATAACTACATGCTTAGAATTTACACTGTATTAGATATTATAAGTAATCTAGAGATTTTTTAAAGTATAGAAAAGGATGTGTATAGTTTACATGCAAATACTATGTATGCCATTTTATACAAGGGACTTAAGCATCTGTGCATGCTGGTATCCAAGGGCATCCTGTAACCCATCCCCCCTTGATACTGAGAGGCAACTGTAATGACAAGCGCTACAAAGTATTAGACTTAACACCTATGTGTGCATATATTTCAATCTGAAATAATTTAGAAATTTAGAAGTGAAATACTGTTTTCTCATAAGAAATGATGACAAAGTAAATGTGTACATTTCCAAATAAAAATGCACTGAAAGTTCTTACAAAGGAAATGAAAAACTAGAATATAATGATTGATTCTACCTCTATATTAATGGTGCTATAAACGAATATGTATAGAGAGCTGATGGTACACTACATCTTCCTAATTAATTAGTATACATCATCCCAAAACCTGACTAAAGATTTGAAAATGTCAATTTATACTAACCAGAACACCAGAAATAAGGAAGGGAAAAAATCAGTTCAAAGATTGCACCCAAATGAAGTGGTTAAGAACATACAGGATAAAAGCAGATGACAGATTGTGAAGACATACTGTCACAGATGGATACCAGGTGGAATGGATCAGATAATATTTTTAGAATCAATTTTTTTTCAACATTTAAGTTAAATTACCCTTTTGGGTAAATGTTCAACAAAAAGACTGATAAGAAAACTAGTTTTACATGCATCTAAAGAAACAGCATATCTAAAAGCCAAGGGGTGAATGATTTATTTTTATATTACTTAGGAATAATCAAGCATTGTATAAGAACTTGTAAAATAAACATTTGTGAGTGGATGAACACCAATGATAAAGGAGGTATCTGATGCTTGAACATTTCCTTTATGCTTTCATTTCATTTCACCATAATGAGCATACTACCTATGGCACAGGAAAACAAAGGGTAATACTTGCCAAATATCAGCAATTACAGAAAGGGGAGTTACAACCTTTTAAGAGTATGACTATTCCTTTTGCCATTTTTCAACATGATTATTTTGCAGTTTAAGTTAGCAGCTGTTTAAATAAGAGGCTAGAAAGTGAATCTTCTCATGCTACAGATGTTAAAAGATAATGTCTAGACATAGAGTCAATAAGGTTTTAAGGTTTTTGATTTTCCCAGACTGAAATCCTACTCTTATCATATATCAGTGTTGAATACTATAAAATATTTCACAAAATTAGAATTTAGAGAAAACAATTTTTAGCAAGATCAGATGCATTGCTTTTTGCTTGTTATTTCCATTACATCTTTGCTTTATAAATTTTCCTTCTAAGTTATGGCCTCAAATGGCATAGGTTGTCCAAACTTTTAAATAGTTTTCTGTTTGCTGATGAAATGTGTTGAGTGACTAACTCCAAAGCATTGCGCTTGCAGCTATAACAGCCTAAGTGCTATTCAATATGGTTAGTTGAACATTCCACTTTTCACATGAAAAATATAATAGTTAAGTTTATACATTGGCTTGCCTTAATATCTATATCATGATTTCATTAATTTTTTAGTAAATTATTTCTTCCACTACCCTTTTAAATAAAATTATACTAAAAGGAGATGGAGAATTCTGAAAATGTAGTACTTCCTTCTGAATTATGGTATATACTCTCACAATTTAGAGTGCATATGTCTTCAACAATTGTCAAAATAGTTGTCTGGATTAAAATACATACATTTTCTATTCAAATATTTAATTGTAATACATGATTATATAACGGAAGATATATTTGTATTTTGACATATAGTCACTAATTATAGTAATATATCTTTGGAATTAACAACTAGAAATCACTAGTTCTCTTTATATTATATTTAATTTTGTTAATATAATCACAAATTCTACTTTATTGCTTCAATATCAAAAGGGAAAAATTACAAAGTTAACAGAAATCTCCAAGAGCAATAATACTTGACCTTTTCTTAAAATCTAAATGTTCTGTGTAAAGTAATTGTTCAATAACTTGGTCATGTGAAAAAAAGACTTGAGTCAAGAACAGAAGCCCTGACTTCTTAGAAGTGGTGAATTCCATAAGGCAGGTCAGGGAAACTTGGGTGTAATTTAGTACTTTTACACTGCATTTCTTATATTCACTATCATTTGTGAAAATTGTACGGAATAGGTTCTCACTCTTGCCATTAACTTCTACTCGTGATTCTCTGGAATCTGATATTTCATGGATTTGCCAGCTGTTTACCACATAGGATTATCACACAGTATTATGTGAGACAGTTTAATTAGAGAGCTTAGATGATGGTATCAAGATTAGTAGTATTTTTAGCTCTCATGATTCACCAACATCTCCAAAGTTATTTCTGTAGAATGACAAAGGTTTATGCTCTATTTGTCACTCTTCTTTTTTTTTTCTGGTGTATTCTCTTTTGAATAATCACAAACTTAACGTAAGTGTGCCATTTACTAATGGATTAGTATATTGTTGCATGTTTTAAAAAAGGTAAAAAAAAATTCACTTCAAAGCTCATTTGACATATCATACTAGTACATAAAGGAATAAAGGCTTTCACAGTATATCTCATGTTTCATAAATACATCAATTAATTTTCAGAGAAATAAAGCATAACACTAAATAAATACAAATATATAACATGTCAGAAGAATTATTAAGAATATAACAAAATATGAAATTCCTAACCAAAAGAGAGCCTCAAAATAACATGGAGTCGCACTAAAGGTATCTAACCAGACCTTTTAAAAAAAATATTCAGGTCAAATCTAGAGATAGTTCTATCAAGGAGTACACTATGTAGTGCTAACTTCCTGAACAGAGTCGTTACAGCTATATTTGCTAAATTTCTAAAACACATCACCTCCTTAGTGAAGCCATATCTGACCTCTGGGTTAGGTAACTGAGTCCCTCATCTGTCTTCCCATTCCTCTATTTTAGCACTACAGAAAAGAATAGAGATATGAATTTACATACATAGACAAATTATCTATCTATGTTTCTGTCTCTCTATCATCTATCTATCTCATGCTGAGTACATTATACCCTCACTAAAATCTTACAGGATCATATTTTTCTAACTGAATGTAGAAGTGTCAAATACATTACCTTTATATTTCACAGTTTAATCCTTTTAAGTCTTCCTTTTAAGTGTCATGCCTTACTAGCGAATCTTTGACACTGCCAAATATGTTATGGTTTTATGTATATTTATATTCATTGTAATTTTATTTGCCAAAATAGAAGAAACTTGTATCTGTGAATGCATATTGATGGTTAAGAAAGAAATTAAACAACAGTGGAGACTAGTCCTTCACACTGCTGGCTATGGAGCCAAACACCTTGAGTTCAACTCCTGAGTTCAAGTGCTAGAACCATCATTAGATCACCAACAGGAAACTGCCTTGGTTTCCTCATCTGTAATACAGGAATAATAGTGACACTTTCCTAATAGGATCACTATGAGGATTAAAGAACATGTAAGAGTGTTTGGCACATAGTAAGTAATTTACACATATCAGTTAATATTATAATTATTATAACATAGTAAAGAATATCATTTTTAAAAAGATAATATTGCTTCCTCCATAACATACAAAAATTCCGGAATAGTTTTTAACATTTTTGCAATCTGTTTAACTACCTCATTATATAAACCATATAACTAAACGTCTGAAAGTTTCAACTTAGAAATCCCTTTAATAATTTCAACAAGTCAGGAAACAATGTTTACTGGATCCTTTAAAATAATATCATTAAAAAATTCATTTGAAAATAAGCCGGTTTTCCTTCTGTTATTGATCTCCATAAACTTACTTTGCTTAGCATGTTATTTTGGTACTACCCTCTACTCTACAATGGAAGGAAGTATGCCAAACTCGTTCCAATATGTGTAACCTGAAATGTAAAACCAAAGAACAACAACAACTTAACAAGACTGATAAAAACTCAGAGGCCAAGCATGGTGGCTCACACTTGTAATCCCAGCACTTTGGGAGGCCAAGGTGGGCAGATGGCTTGAGCTCAGGAGTTTGAGACAAGCCTAGAAAACATGGTGAAACTTTCTTTCTAAAAAAAAAATAAATAGTGAGATGGCATGTGCCTGTAGTTCCAGCTACTCGAGAGGCTGATGCAGGAGGATCACTTAGGCCTGGGACACAGAAGTTACAGTGAGCCAAGCAGAGAGACCTTGTCTCAAAAAACAAAACAAAACAAAACAAAAAACTCCAAGATTTGGAAGTCTCAATTAAAAAAAAAAAAAAAAAAAAAAAAAAAAAAAAAACAAAACAACTCCTAATAGGCAGCTAGTATAGATAAAAAATTCACCAATCAAAAAAGTAATGAAAAAAAGAATAGAGTTCTGTGAAAATATAACTTAAATTTGAAGTCAGTTCATGCTTTTTCTTTGCTACCCTAAACAGTGATGTAAGTCTCTATATACAATTTGCTATTAATCTGCTTCCCACCTAACCTGAAGAATCTAACAATTTTTTTTCTAAAGACAATTAAGAAGAACAAAAGCTCCCATTTTCCTCATTCATGACCACAAAAGGAAAATATTTTAGAGTTTCTTCCATTGTTATTTCTCCTATCCAGTGGGTCCACGGAAAATTCATTATAAAAGATTTATGCCATGTGGACATGGCAGAAGATAGACGGAAGGAGACGGGGGTTGGTCATCTCATCATTAATGAGTGTGAAAATAATCAAGAGAGGAAGAGAGAGGGCACACTGCGATACTGTCACCAGTAATTATCAGGGGACACATTTTTTTGTGTGGGGTTTCATTTTCTTTTTCTTTTTTTGAGACAGGATCTCACTTTGTCGCCCAGGAAGAGTACAGTGGTATCATCACTATTCACTGTAGCCTCAACTGCTGAGGCTCAAGTTCTCCCACCTCAGCCTCCTGAGTAGCTGGGACCACAGGCATGAGTCACCACACTGAGCCAATTTTTAACATTATTTTTAGAGACAAGGTCTTGCTGTATTGCTCAGGCTGGTCTCAAATTCCTCGGGCCAGGCGATCCACCTGTCTCGGCCTCTCAAAGTGCTGGAATTACAGGCATAAACCATCACGCCTGGCCCATTTTCATAAATCAATTCAGCACTGAAAGTCTGCCACCAAATAACTGACATGAATTCTTTGAGATCATAACTGACCATCCTAATATATGAGAACAGAAGCAGAAGATGCTTCTTCCAACTACAGAAATACATGTAGCTGATTGTCTGGAAAATCGTGTCCTTCCCTTATAAATTAATGTCTTCCATATCAATGTATTTGAACAAAAATAAAGTAGGTTGTGTGCATAAATGCATAATGGAAGCCCCACATTTGAGGAAATATAAGAGCTTTTTGACTCTTCAGCCCTGGGCTTCAAGTTAAAGATTTGGGCAGACTCAGGGGCTTTCTCCTTCCATCTCTGAGGAAGACCCTTAAAACATAAATTAATTGTCTTTCTTTTCTTAAGTTCTCATCACCTACTCTGTTGCTCGGATGTCTACGTTTCCTGAGACAAGCAGCATTGCCTCCCTAGCAGTTCCGCATCCCTAGAAGTATCTGAAAGTAATCACCTTGATGCTTTACATTTTACATATAACCACCGTGAGGAAATCAAAGATACATAAAAAATTTACATGATAATTACAAGGCTCCAACACTTTACAAATTTTCTTATCTATGGAATATAATTTCTAACTCTCCAGTGCAATAGTTTTCAAATGAAGGTGATTCTGCCCTGTAGGAAACATTTGCCAATATCTGCAGACACTTTTCATGATCATAACTGGGTGTGGAGGAGGTCTGTTACTGGTATCTTGTGGGTAGACATCAAGCATGCTGCTAAACATCCTACATGCCTTCCATAACAAAGAATGATCCTGTACAAAATGTCAATAGTGCTACTGTTGGGAAATTCTGTTTTAATACAAACATGTATCAGTTTTACTTCTAGGCTCCAGGTATCTCCTTGTAATAGAGCCCATCCTAACTAAACAAAATAAATAATGGCTATTGCTAGTTTTTTTTCAAAATATTTAAACAAAAAAACCATAACTTCATTAGAAAAGTTAGTTTCATCCTTTAAAATATTAGGTTTTCTTCAAAGCTCCCTAGATGATTTGCTTGGAAATTAACTTTGAAATAATTCTGTAAAATAAGAAAAAAGCTTTGAAAAACTAAAAAAAAATGTGCTACATAGATTTAAGTTGACAGAACTATTGTTATTTCCACCATCCCTTATCTTGTATCAGTGTCCCTGTTTCAAATTTCAAAAGGAAAACCAGAAGAAAATCTCCCTCCAAATTTGTCATTCCTTTAACAGCAGAAAACTTAAAAGTTTCTACTTTCTTCTACCTCTCATATCAAGGTAATCAATTCCTGTTTGTTATTCTTTTGACCCTCTCATTACAGTAACTCTGTGTCAAATCATTATCATACTTCAGCTCATTTACGATCCCACATTCCTGATTTGTTTCAGTCATTCGCTAATTCATTCAACAAATATTCTGGGTACTTCTTATGTTCTTATTATGCTAAGAACTAGACCCCTTGTAGGAAGAAAAACAGACACAGTTCCTGCCCTCACAGACCTCTCAGTTTGTAGAAAGCCAATAATAAATTAAACCATTCTAATAAAGCATTAGGTGTTAAGAAAGGAGATCACTGTAGAAACATGGACAGTTGGTGTCTTTGGTCTAACTGAAACCTGTAGAAAAAGTAAGAGATATTCAAGAGACTGGAAAGAGACAATTCATAGGAAAATAACTAATAGAGAGGAAAAAGATCATGGCACATTTAAGGCAATGATCATGGTGCCTTGGAGGCAATGTCAAAGTGGCTGAAGTGCCAAATACAAGTGGAAGAGAAGCAAAGGTCAGAGCTGAAAAAAGAGACAGGAAAAGGAGGTAAGATGTTGTTTTTTCTAAGAGGAAAAGAAAACTACTGGAGGATTTTTAAAAGATAGTGTAATGATAAGACTTGCATTTGGAAAGATTACTCTAGCCATGATGGATTAGCAAGAGGCAGAAAAACTAACGATAGGGTTTCGGTGGTAATGCAAGATGACATGTAAGATGACGACGGCAGACTGAGGCAGTATGCATCAATTAGTTTAGCGGGAACTGGACATCGAGAAAATCTTTGAGAAGGAAAATCAAGAGATGTTTAACATATTCCCTAGTCTCTACTCTTATACTTTTCAGTTATCCAGAATACACCAAACAGATTCCATTTTAAAACACTGGAACTTAAAATGCAGTTTGATTTACAATTGCAAGTAGGGTCCTCCAGCATCATATGAGATAGGCAAGACAAGTAAAGTTCCCGCATTAGACAGATTACAAAAGTGGAGGCTCAGAGAGATTAAGTAACTTACTAAATTTTGAAATATGACTAGGTAGTAAAAATAGGCTTAGAACCCAGTCATTCATTTCTGAATCCATTTCTGTTTCTAGTAAATTATGCTGCTTCAGGATTTAGAATTCTAGATTCTGGATTCTGCTTCTAAACTTCTGTCAAAGTCTTGTGTTATTTGGTGTGTACTGTACAATCTGGTACTTCATTACTGTCAACTACAATTTTCTAATCATTTCATAAATGTATACATTTTATTCACTAGCTATTCCACATAGAAATGGAGATGAAAAACAAACATATATTGAATATGGCTGAAATGAATAAAATTATAAACAAGTATTTATATTAATATAAGTAATACAAGAAAAAGAAATACGTTAGCATTATTCAAGTAAAAATTATGTTACACATGGGACAGTTGGCACTATGATCCGAACATAAATATGTAATGAACTATAAAAATCAAATTTGCTTTAATACAGACTTACACTAATTGAAGGTTAATTCCAGTAGGTAGAAAGAAAAATAAAAAATTCGAATTGCCTATTCCTCCAAAACGTAATTTTTCTTTTCATTTAATTAAATTTGACAAATAATTCTATAAAATGCTTTACATTTTCAGCTCTAGATTTGGCTCCAAAAATTATAGTTGGTCATTTTGCTATTATGAAATATGAATATTTGAGTCACAGTTTAATAACTTTAGAGCATTATAATAACTTTTGTTAGGGAATGTAATTATCAGATACAGGAAGATCAATTTAACTTGGGATACAATATGTAACAATAACTTTTTATATTTAAAAAGCTAAAATATGCAAGAATACACTTAGAAAAGTGATTGTTTTGGAAACATAAAATATGTGGAAATAGAATGCCAAAAGGTTTACATGGCCACTGATTATACAATCAAACCGAGACCCTTTCAAGAGTGAAAAAAGAGCTATTAATAATAGCAGAATGAATGTCACCTTAATCACTAAAATGACAATAAAGGGAAATAAAAGAGTTCTTGAAATTATAGTGATGAGTCCATTAGTAAAATTCATTCTAAATATAATAAATAAAGACATACACCTAGACATACAGCAGGCATACACCAAACAATAACCTGGACATACACCAAAGTTCTGAAATTTAGAGATTTTGTGAAATTTTTTGCCATGCAGCTCCTCTACCAATGCTTTTAGGAGTTAGAATCAATATATTTCCCAGTATCAATCTGCTCAAAAACAAGTTTAAAACTGTGAAAAGATTTTCTTTTCCTCCATACATTCCTCCATACTAACTAAAGCACCTTGATTGAGTATGAAGAATCTGGGTTTCTTGCCTCAGTGATAAAACAGATTTCATTCTCCAGTAACATTTTAAAAAATCTATTATTAATCCATTTAACCCTTTCAGTCTGTAGGAGCAGTACCCAATTATCTTAGAAAAGCAAAGAGTAAAGACCAAACACATCAAATCTAATAATATCTCTCATAATTCCTGCACTTCAGTTCTAAAATGCCACAAGACAAATATTTTGGTAGGGGGAAATGAAAATATAGTTTAACTCAAACTGTTAAAGGCATGAAATGTGAACAATAACCACTTACAGTATATAATACAAAAGCAATATGGGACCGTAAAAGCATTCCACCATGGTGCCAGGCATTTTAATCCATTTTTGTAAAGAACAAGAGGTATAAAGAGTTGAAACAGAATTTTTAAAGATGTCCGGAGAAAGAAATATCCATTAGTAAGTGACATTCTCACTGGGATTGCATTTCGTGAATATTCTCCATCAAGAAGATGAGAATATCAGTTTTTACACATTAGTTCAGGAAAGTGATAGTCTGAAATTAGAGCTGCTAAAAACAGGCAGGTACTGTGAAATTCAAGGAAATGCTGCATCAAATAGCTAAGGGAATGAAAAAAGGATAAAATTCTCTTTATCCTTACAAAATTGGCACATTATTCCAAGTGAGGTAACAGGCAGAACCTCGCAGTAGATTAAAGGGAATTTGAGGACAAATGTTTCATTCAATAGGCCTTTCTATATAGGAGATAACTTTCCACCCAGTAAAGAAGAGCCTTGTCTTTTATTAAGTCCATTTGAAGGTTTGTGTTACTATTAAAAACCTTGTTTTTTCACTTATTCATGAATGTATTGGCAAGTACCTCTGCATCACTCATAAAATTCAACATGGCAGGTGGTCCTTAATTTTTCACCAAAACTATTAAAAGCTCTGCAGACGGTGACTGCGTTTCCATTTGCTTTTCACTTGTTTCAGCTGCCATTATGCAATGCCTCCTGAATATTTTCAGAGATATCTTCTATGAAAATAATAAAGTCCTCTTTAGATACAATATCTAATTATTTTTTTCTGAATGTTATCAGTTATTGGGTATATTTCAAAGAATTTACATTTGCCATTTTAAAATTTGTCTATTTTTAGTGCTCCATGCACATCCGTCCTTGACAACACAATTACAAATTGAGAAACTTTAATGCAATAAGTTTTCACCTGAAAGGAAAATAAGCAATAAAAGTTATTATTTTAAGTTATTGTCTAATTAAGTGATACCTATCTCAATTTCATAAATCTAGGACTGAATAAATTGTGGGGAACCTAAATACGATCTAATGCAATATCCCTCTAAAAGATCATATTGTGTTTTATTACATTATCTGAAACAAACTAAAGGTTTATATTTTAGAAAATCTTTTTCACTTAAAATATGGCTCTTAAAAACTAGGATTTTTTTAGTTATTCTATAGACCAAATAAGCTGCTACTTTCGATATCATAATTAACACATGTATCTATTAATTCTAACAAATGGATAATTAATAAACAGCAAATTAGTCACAAATTTAATTAACCACAAATTAAAAAGTTTACAAGCTTTATGTCAATGGTTGTTGGAACAAATAAACTGACAAGTTAGGAGAAAAAATAATTACATTCTGGAATTCTGTGACAAAGATTTATTTCTTTTTATTTCTTTTTCTTTTTTTTTTTTCTTATACCTGTGATCCTCTCATCCCAATTCCCCTGCTCAGTCTTTTGGAGAGAGAAATTGATGGCATTTCCATCTGTCAACAAGCACAGCCCTACTTAAGTCATCATCAGCAATCACATTTTTCATTTCCAGTCGCAAATTCTGAAATTCCTCACTTTGATCTCAGCCTTGTATCTTGTTCCTGTTCCACTTTAATCCAGCTTTCTATGCCTAGATGATCATTTCGCCAAATGTGTTCACAAACATTGCTCCAAATACCACTAAGAATTACATAAAAAGAATTTGATCTAAAGTCAACTGTACACATTATATCAATCCAGTAAGTTTAGAAAACTTTGGATGGAAAAATTCCTTAAAACTAACCTCTCAATGTTGTTATCTCACTTTATAAAGAAGGTAGAGTCCTTATTATGTAGACGAGTGGTCCCCAACCCTTTTGGTACCAGGGACTGGTTTTGCGGAAGACAATTTTTCCATAAATGGGTGCGAGGGTGGGGGTTGGGTAGAAGGGATGTTTTCAGGATGAAACTGTTCCTCCTCAGATCATCAGGCATTAGTTAGAATCTCATTAAAAGTATGTAACCTAGGTCCCTCACATGCGCAGTTCACAATGAGGTTCGTACTCCTATGAGAATGTAATGCTGATGATGATCTGACAGGAAAAGGCGCGCAGGTGGTAATGCACCTGCCTGCCCCACACATCCTGCTGTGGAGCCCAGTTCATAACAGGCCAGTGACCACTACTGTCTGCAGGTGGGGGTTGGGGACCCCTGCTATAGACAATATAAATAATTTAAGAATAAACTTTATTCACTCTGCTAACAAGTTTGCTTTGTCATTTCTCTTCTTTCTTCATGACACCTCTCTATTCTTATTCCAGCCATTTCCCACCTTACCATTCAGTCCCCGGTTTATTGAATGAGGTTTTTTCCCTCACCACTGTTTAAGCGATACAATGAGATCGTACTTGCTCGATGTGGGTGTCCGTGAAAAACTCTCCCACCAGGATTCAATCTAACTTGTCCTTCCAGCTTTTTCTACCACTACTCTTTTTAAAAATATCCATGAAAAGGTCCCAACATACCCAAGTCATTTTCAAGAGGTATCACTACCATCACACACAGCCACTATCCAGAGCCACATTGATTCTAACAAAAACTACTTGACTTTCTGATGACCAAGGAGATTTTAGGGAAAGTGAGTATTTGAAACTACTTCCATCTCTTTGTCCACTGAACCCAATCAACAAGTCTTTATCCTGTTTTAAGAGCCTGATGTTAGGAGAGCTTAATTTGATAGACCCACCATTTAAAAGGAAATCTCCATTCCCCACTGCCTTAAATACTCTAAATAATTCAAACATAAACTCTCATGCCACCCAGTAATTAAATTAACACTTACCAAGCATTTATTTTGTTCCACGGACATTACTCTGTAGTGTGTGTGTGTGTGTATATATATATACATATATATATATATATATACATAATATACAATGACTTATATTGGAACTCGTGTGTGTGTGTGTGTGTGTGTGTCTGTGTACAATGACTTATATCGGAACTCATTTTGTGTGTGTGTGTGTGTGTATAATTTAATGTTAACAATAATCTTGGATGTCACTCAATGCATGGATTCTATCATGGTTCCTCAGTGTAACATGAGAAAACTTAAAGTTATGTGAGATTAAGTAGCTCGCCCAAGGTCACAGCTGGTAAGTGGTAGAGTAAACGCTGGTCTCTGAACACTTGCAATCCACCAACAAAATGTAATTCTAAGGGCTTGCACTTAGGATTACATCAAATTACACCACCAAAATGTAATATCTTAGGCAATAACTTATTTGTCATAAAAATGTAAAAATAAAATATTCTAGGACTTCTAAGAAAGGAGATATTAGTTTTGACCATAAAAATCACAGAGTGCTTCCTGGAGGAATAATAGTTGAGGTTTTTCTTTTTCTTTTTTTATAGACAATGTCTTGTTGTCACCCAGTTTACTGCAATAGTACCGTCATAGCTAACTGTAGCCTCGATCTCCTGGGCTCAAGCGATCTGCCCACTTCAGCTTTCATAGTAGCTGAGGCTACAAGAGTGTGAAGTGTGTCTGGTTAATTTTTTGTACAGACAAGTCCTTGCTTTGTTGCCCAGGCTAATCTCAAACTCCTAGCTTCAAGAGATCCTTCTGCCTCAGCCCCCCAAAGTGCTGGTATTACAGATAGAGCAACCATGCGTGGCCAACATGAGTTTTTGAAGGACATATAATATATAAACCTTTTATGAGGAGATGGAAGAAAATCAGTATCAGGAAAGTAAAACAAGCACACTCAAAACTATTAAAATTATTGACCAAGTTAGTTTGGCTGAAGTGAATTTGGCTTAAAAAGAATAGTTAAAAAATAAACTCAGAAACCTAATGTCAAGTGTTACCCTTAATATATCTCATTGTTTTACTAAGCGCTAGTTCTACCTCCATAATGTGTCCCTAACACATCCCCCTCCCTTCTCTCCCATTTTCAGCAACAGGATCTTAGCTCAGAGTCTTTGCCTAAAATTTTTCCAAAAGAAGTTGCTGCCTTCAGCCTCTCCCATAACTAGTTCAGTATTCAGTAATAACTTTAACTTCCCTTAAAGTTATTACTACAGCCAAAATTTAATCATTATGCCCTCCTTAACAATTCTTGGCCATTGTTCCATAATTACAAAGAGTAGTGAAAATTCTTTGGTACAACATAGAAAGCCCTCCAGAACTTAATCCAACTTTTCTACTTTCCTAGCTTTATCACTATAATCCTTCTCACTCAAGCCCTAGCTATCTGATCATCAAATAAGAGCTGCAATTTCGTATGTCACCCACTTTTGTTCATCAAGCTCACTGTGCCTAGAAGTGCCCTCACAGGATTGCACATTTGTCTATTAAACCTCAATGCACATATTATCTCCTGAAAGACCTTATTTGTTCCCTCCTTGAAATTTATTCCCTCACTTTAATTAGAATTAATTTCTGACTTATATTGTAACTCGTTATCGAATGATTTGTCTTCTTAAAATAGTTCCTGTAATTTAGCATGAAAATTAGTGTTAATTTCTTAAAACAAACCTACTGAATGGCATGAAGGTAAAAAACTATATTACTATATTTTCAATGGAAGGAAGAAACCCAGGGATTTGGAATATGAAATAAACAGACCATCAAAAACTGGTTGCACTACAAACAGAAATATGTGTGTAATATAAAGTATATGGCAAAATTTAATATGCCATTGAAAAAGATTATAGCAATGTATTCACTTCCATTAGTTAAGTTATGTAATTAATTTGGTTTCCTTTTGCGGATTAATACACTATTATATACAATTTCTTTCTTACATAAAATGGCACATTTACTTTTGGGGAATTAATATCTAAAACCTATCAGAACTCATGCTACCCATTTGCATGTTGTTCTATAAATGAAATTCATTCCCACAAAACAATGCAACTGATTGCAAATGTATAATGGTTTATTAGCAACAGCAATAGCTCAAGAACTAGTAATATATTAATAGAAGAGAAAAAATACCTATGTGTATGCATATAAATATATAATAGAGAGATATTTACATATTATGTAATACAGTGTGTCTAAATAATCCACCTCTATGTCATCCAGCAGTCAGAAAGGAATAATAAAAATCAAACACTTCATACTTTTAACTCCCACAAAACTTGTTTTCCTTCTACATTTATAGTAGTATATTAATTAAATTGGTCCAGATTGCATTTTTTAATTTATACTGGAATATTCTTGAAAATAAAAAACCCTATATTTATTAACTACAATGGTATCTCATATTTTTCTTTAACAACAACCCAAAAAGTACTTGCACCCCACTTATTAATGAGACTGAAGAATGAGACAATGATGGGTAATTCTGTCTTGTTCTACTCCCATGAGCCTTTTTCTTTGTAAAATTATATGTAAATATATTAGATATACATAGAGATGGTGATGTGTGGATGGATGGATAGATTAGATAGATAGATAGATAATTAGTCTATTTTCATACTGCTGTGAAGAAATACATAAGACTGAGAAATTTATAAAGGAAAGAGGTTTAATTGACTCACAGCTCTGCATAACTGGGAAGGTCTCAGGAAACATAATCATGGAAGGGGACACAAACACGTCCTTCTTCACGTGGCAGCAGGAGAGAGAAGTGCAGAGTGGAGTCAAGGAAACTCCTTATAAAACCACCAAATCTCATAAGAACTCATTTACTATCATGAGAACAGCATGGGCAGCATGGGGGGACTGCTCCCAACATACAAGGATTACAATTCAAGATGAAATTTGGATGGGGACACAGAGTCAGGCCACATCATTCCACCCCGGGCCCCTCCCAAATTTCATCTTTCTCAAATTTTACTACACAATTATGCCTTCCCAACAGTTCCCCAAAGACTTAACTCATTCCAGCTGTAACCCAAAATTCCAAGTCCAAAATCTCATCTGAAACAAGGCAGGTCCCTTCTGACTATGAGCCTGTAAAATCAAACACAAGTTAGTTACTTTTTAGATACAATGGGGGTACAGGCATTGGGTTAATAAACCCATTCCAAACGGAAGAAACTGGCCAAAACAAAGAAGCTACAAGCCCCAGGCAAGTCCAAAATCCAATAGGGCAGTCATTAAGCCTTAAAGTTCCAAAATGATCTCTTTTGACTCTATGTCTCACATTCAGGTCATGCTGATGCAAGAGAGGGGCTCCCCGTTCTGGCTGCTTTCATGAACTAGCATAGCAATGAGTGCCTGTGGCTTTTCCAGGTGCACAGTGTAAGCTGTTCATGGATCTTCCATTCTGGGGTATGAATAATGGTAGCCCTCTTCTCCCAGCTCCATTAGGCATTGCCCCAGTGGGGAGTCTGTGTGGGAGCTCCAATCCACTTTTCCCTTCTGCACTACCCTAGCAGAGGTTCTCCATGAGGGCTCCACACCTGCAGCAAACTTCTGCCTGGACATCTGGGCGATTCCATGCATCATCTGAAATTTAGGAGGAGGTTCCCAAACCTCAATTCTTGATGTCTGTGCACCTGCAGGACCAACACCACATGGAAGTTGCCAAGGCTTGTGGCTTGCATCCTCCAAAGCTATGGTCTGAGCTATACCTTGGCCCCTTTTAGCCATGGATGGAGGGGCTGGGATGCAGGGCACCAAGTCCCTAGGCTGCACACAGTAGGGGGGTCCTGGACCTGGCCCACAAAACTGTCCTTTCCTCCTAGGCCTCTGGGCCTGTGATGACAAGGGATGCTGTGAAGGTCTCTGACATACCCTGGAGACATATTCCCCATTATCTTGGCAACTAACATTTAGCTACTTATTACTTATGCAAATTTATGCAGCATATTTCTCCCCAGAAAATTGTTTTTTTTTTCTTTTCTACCACATCACTAGGCTGCAAATTTCCAAACTTGTATGCTCTGTTTCCACTTGTATACTTTGTTACTTAGAAATTTCTTCTGCCAGATACCCTAAATCATCTCTCCCAAGTTCAAAGTTCCACCAATCTCTAGGGCAGGAGCAAAATGCCACCAGTCTCTTTGATACAGCATAGCAAAAGTCACCTTTGTTCCAATTCCCAAGAATTTCCTCATCTCCATCTGAGACCACCTCAGCCTGGACTTCATTGTCATCACTATTGGCATTCTGGTCAAAGCCATTCAACAAGTCTCTAGGAAATTCCCAACTTTCCCACATCTTCCTGTCTTCTGAGCCCTCCAAATTGTTCAAACCTCTGCCTGATACCTATTTCCTAAGTCACTTCCACATTTTAGGGTATCCTTATAGCAGCACCCCACTACCTGATATCAATTGACTCTTTTGTCTGTTTTCACACTGCTATGAATTAATACCCCAAACTGAGTAATTTATACAGGAAAGAGGTTTAATTGACTCAGAGTTATGGATGGCTGGGGAGGCCTCAGTAAACATATGATCATGGAAGAAGGGGAAACAAACATATCCTTCTTCACATGGTAGCAGGAGAGAGAATTGCAGAGTGAAGGGGAGAAAACACCTTATAAAACCATCAGATCTCATGAGAACTCATTATCACAAGAACAGCATGGGGTAATCACCTTGATGATCTAATCACCTCGCATGAGGTTCCCTCCCCCAATACCTATGGATTACAATTCAAGATGAGATTTGGTGTGGGACACAAAGCCAGACCATATTATAGATAGATAGATGATAGATGATAGATAGATAGATAGATAGATAGATAGATAGATAGATAGATGATAGATAGATAGACAGATAGATAGACAGACACAGAGACATACACATGTACATACAGCAATTCATGATCCAGGAGGAAAATATAAAGAACACAGAGTAATCCAAATAGTCCACCAACCAAAGATGATCCACATGAACATTATCTTGTATATTCCTCCAGTTTTTTCCTAAAAACATGTATTACATTACTTCGTGCACTTCTTTCTTCCTTAGTCTAATATCATTAACATTTTTTTCATGAAAGTAAATATAATTTCATGACATAATTTAAGAGTTTCAATGACATTTCACCATAAGGATATTCATAATAGTCTTAATCCCCTATTCTTGGACATTTAAGTTGACATCTTTTCAAAAGTCAAAAGGCATTTTCTTGCCCTAGAATAGAATCCCTATTATTATCAATATTACCATCATTGAAATCACTTGTTGGTACTTCACTGCATTTTGGATAAGGACATATAATCTGTGCTTCCTGCTTTATAGAAGTTATCTAAATGACTTCATTTATATGTGTAATCATTCCTCTTCTATTTACTCATTAGGTAAATTAGGTAGAGTGCTATGTGAAGGATATAAAGAAATGTTATTATTTTGTGGTAACCTATAATCTAATGGGGCACATTACAGTAAAGTGGGTACATATTGAAAACTTCTCTGACCAGCATGACTGTGGGCTTGTTCAGAAGGAAATGGGGAGAATAGTGAAGGGTGATAAGCTTAGAAGAAACTTCCATAAAGAGATAACAATCCAGGCAGAAAATTACAATATATTATAATCACAGGGGGAAATAAAACATTTAGGATGCTTATTCAGTGTCATTAGGTGATGCAGAAAAAGATAAGCAAAGGTAAGTAAAAAAGGATTTTGATTAAATATTAAGAAAGGTCTTAGAAACTATGGGAGGAAATGATATATTTTAAAGAAAATCATAACATGATTGAATTTGCAATTTAAAAAATGACTCTGGAGACTGAGTAGAAAAAATAATGAAGGGGAGCAAGATCAAATGCACACAAATAAATTAAGAGGCTACTGATACTCTGTAAGATAGATAAGACACAGACTTAAACCAAAATAGTGCAGTAGGATGTACAGAAATTGACAGAATAGATTTGGGAGGCATTTGGAGGAGAATCAATAAGATTTCTGGATCATTTCCAGCCACATTTACCAAAATACAAACCCAGAAAGCAATTCTTAGAATAACAATTGCAGCTAACATTTATTGGTATCCTACCACGAGTTAGACAGTGTGTTAAATGCTTTACAAGCATCATCTCATTTTTATGCATATTTATTGTCCATTTTCTATTTGCTAGTACTTTGTGAATATTACATCACTTGTTCCCTACACAACCTCTTGAAATAGATACTGCTAGTATTTCCCACTTTGAAAGTAGGAGACAAAGGTCTTGAGAGAATAAATAGCTTTCCCTTTCACACAGCTAATCACGTGGTGGATTCTGGACTGGCACCTCTGTCTATCTCTTGTCTAAAAGAAATATTCTTGATAATTATTTACTTACTTTAATAGGGTTATGCTGTAAATCTAACCTGAAATATGTCTCAAAAAGTCTCCTGAAAATGGAGTACTTATTAACTCATTACAAAAGATGCATAAAAGTAAAGTATCATTAAATCCTTGTCAGAGGAAAAATAAGCAAGTAAAACTAAAACAAAGGTTGGAATAAATTAGCTATAATTTCAATCCTAAAAATTATGAACTGTCACAAAAGTAAATGAATATTTATTTTCACCCTTCTTCAACTAGAAATTAAAAAGATGAAAGTTTTCTTAAAAAGTGATATTGGAATCTGAGTCCACAACACTATTCAACAATAACAACAAGAAGCTGGGACTAGAGAAAGAAAAAACTTTCTTACAGAATAAAACAATAAATATAGAAGGAATAAAATACAGAAAATGAACAGTTTGTAACTATCAATGTAACAAATGATTCTAGTTGACATCTTAATGATAAAGCAGTTTGTAAAAGATTGTCAGGGAATTGGAAAATTTCTGTGTCCCCAAGTATCACTGAAATTCATAAATTTATAATACAGGGTTCTGGTTTAACAAAATCACTAAACTTTAACACCAGAAATATGGAGACAAAGCAGCATGCTGTCATGCAATGGAAAGTAAACCACATCAACTATAGTGTATCCCTGCCCCAAAATTCAACTTCAATCTAACATTTAAAGAAATAAGAAAATCTACAATGTGGAATATTCTAAGAGGTAACTGGTCTGGATTCTCAAAAAAAAAAAAAAATCAGTAAAGTGAGAAAAAAAGGTGAATGAAAGTTTCAAATTAAAAGAGAAGAAAAAAATTATGTCAACAAAACAAATATGAAATACTTAACTGAATCATGAAAAAAAATCAGCTATAAAAAAGGCAATTTGAAGTAGGTCAGAAACTGGCATATTAATTACATAGAAACTACACATGAAGATAAATTTTAAAATAAATATTAAATTTCCTGGATTTTAAATATGGCATTGTGTTTATGTAAGACAACATCTTCATTTTGAGAACATATGCTAGAGTCTTTAGGCATTAACTGTCATGATGCCTATAACTTACTTTCAAATGGTTCAGCCAGGACAAAAAAAAAAAAGTTTATACACACACAGGGTTGGGGGGAGTGGGGATATAAACGTAGAAAAATTTTAACAATTAGAGAGTCTGAAGACCATTAGGGTGTTCATTATACTATTCTTTCTATTTTCCTGTTACTTTGGCATTTTTAAAGGAAATAAATAAAACAAAATTTAATTTCTCAAATGGAGTTGAAAACGCATTGCTGGATTGTTAACGTTATTAGTTTTAAGTATTTTTGGCAACCTACAAACTCATGCAGGTTTATCTCTCTCTCCAAAATTTATCACAGTTAATCTGTAAACAAAAAGCACTCAAGAAATGTTTACTGAACTAAACTGAATTGGTTTTATATTCCAAACATTTTTCCCGACAGTCTTTTTAGTACTGAATTCTCGTCAATGCCAATATTTTTGTTGTGTTTGATCTACTCTCCATGCGGCACTGCAGAATTCCTAATCCCCCAATATATTATATTCCTGTCAGTTTAATCATTTTCCCTCATTAAAACGCATTAAATTTTGGTAACAATTTAAATTGCCAACAAGTATTTAAATCTAGTCCACAAGTATTTAAATCTAGTCTAATAATCCTTGTAGCCTTGTTATCAGTGTACTCTGAAAAGTACAATCCCTTCAGAATTTTCTACTAGGTGCTACCTCTCCAGAGATTCATGGAGGTTCTGAAAGATGGAACTATACCTTGGAAGCAAGAGAGGTCATTATAGGAATAAAAGTGGAAATGGAAACTTCTGTGGCATCTTTCCTTGAGAAACTACTAATATGATATCACCATCTAAGAAACAAACCAAAAGAGACAACTGGCAAGAGAGGAAAAGAAAACTGGAAAATACTCCCCAACATTCAAATTTTGAAACATAATTATATGGTATTACCTAGAACAAATTGTTCTTGTATATGAACATAACCTCTTCTCATGTGGACGTTTATGCTTCCATAGAAAAGGACAGAGAAGGACCAAGGCAAGGAGCCTGAACATGGCAAAACTAAAAAAATATTCCTCCAGTCACAAAGAAAAGTTACAGTTGAGAAAAGGATTTACTACAGAACTTCTTGACCTGAGAAAATTATCTATTTATGAATATATCTATATGTTTACGAACTCTATTATATTTATGAATACAAATGACAGACGGAAAGGTGGAAGGATGAGAGGGAGAAATAGAGGAAGGGGAAGTTGGTTAGTTAATTAGTTAACTAGCTAAAAGACACAGGCAACAGAAAAAAAATACTCCACTTTCTAACCTATTGCTTCCTAATTTACCTTCCAACTACTTAAAAATAGAATAAAAATTAAACTCTTCATGGTTTATGAGATTAAAAAAATAAAACTAAAAATATAAACTCTGAGTTGTAGTTGGTTTTTGACTCATTATAGTGTTAATTCTTTGGAGCATATCAGACAGCGTTAGACTCAATTTCCTTAAATAAAATAGCATAATCTAAATTTTTTAAATCATATGGCACAATCTAAATTTGTAAAAAATTATACAGTACATTCTCCTGCTCTACAGAAGAACGCAATTTTTACACCCAATTCCTTCCATCTCAGGGTTCTTTCACAACTGCTGAAGAAAGCCACAGCTATGCTGACAAAGCAGTGCAGAGTAAACTACAATGTACACGTAACTCCAGAGATCTGCAGGCGTAGAAAATGAAAATCACCCACTTTTCCTGACAGGAAACACAGGTCAAGCCTTTCCAGATATCCTTGACCCCTATAGCACAGTAAGAATCAGGAGCAAAATCAACCCTGCCCTCAAAGGGATGGTTACCTTTTCAGTTGTCCTGACTGCTTTCGCCTGGCTGCCTCAATAGGAAAAGGTGGGAAATGTCAAACCAGGTATAGGAACTACTGATTTATTTTTCCCTCCAGATTGACACAAAAGAAAAAAAAACGGCAAATTCCATGGCTCTCAGTTACAGATGTCACTATTCACCTGATGATTCTCTAACTGATTATATGACAAACATCTTATCAAATTTTTAAATACATTTTTAAATAGAAAAAAATAAAATGCATTTAAAAGTGCATACTATCCATTTACCTTATTTTTCTACAAGTAATTCCTTAAAGATACAAAGTAACATTTTGCAGTCTTTAACACAGCATAGAAAATTGCTACCAAAGAATAGGTTGATTTTAATGGCTTAAATGCAAAATAATTTATTTCATATTGAAAAATGTATGCATGTCAAACCTATCCATTATATAATAAAACACCATTTATTATTTAAAAGCAATATGCGTAATGTCTATTTTGATATATTTTTCAGACAAGGACTTTACAAAAACATAAAATATAAAATCGATAATCAATTTTCTTAAATATTTTTCAATATTTCTTTGAAAATGAATAGAAACAGAAATTCTTTATTCGGAATAACTAACATTTACATAAACTTATTTATTAAATAAATTATAGCAATATCTTACTTTTCACAGGATCATGAAACTAATACTAGTTTAAGAAAAAAAATCTCATTTCATTAAATAATAATATGTGGCTGTAATTGCAATCAACTTTGAATAAGGGTGCTTCGATTCTACAGTCTGACTGCATTTAAGGATTTCTGAAACTCTTTTTAAGACCTGTTTTAACAAACCACAATTCATGTTGAAGTGATGTGAATTGTTTAGGCATCTTTAATAACCCTCTATTGGCATCTTTTTCTCAAACCATAGCCCTCAGATATGGTAACTTTCCAGAACCTAGGAATCCTAGTGACTTTAGGAATTGTTTGGCTAATAAATATCTGAAATGTAAATCAGTATCATATGTAAATATAGTACCTAAAGAATCTTGAGTGATGTAGCTCAATCAATGATTGTTACATTAGTATATGAAATATATTTAGTACCCTTTTAGTCTTAGAAGTTTCCATCCAAAAAAAATGCCTCTCAGATTAAACTAAGAGGTCCAGTGAGATGATATCACTAGTTCAAATGATTCAATAAAGAATAATCTTAGAAAGTTTACAGAAGACTTTATGATTCCAAATACACCGATTAACATATTTTTTAAAACCCTATATTGGGCTAGGACTGAACTAGACTGAAATCTCTAAGCTCCCGGGACAAAGGGGTAGAAATTTACTTGACAGCAGCATGAAATGCCACTTTGCTTTGTAAACCTCAGTGTTACTAATCTAATATGACTTCTGCAGATCATAAAGTACAATTGGCCCTTTCAATTTAGATTCAAACACCTGGCTAAATCCATTAACCAGTGATTCCATGAAGCCAGATCCATTGCCTTTTAGCCAAATCATATTTTTCCCCTCTTTTATGGAAACTCTTTCAATGAGGTTTCTGAAAAAAAAAAAATCCATCACAAATTAATGTAAAAAATGCACAACAAATTATATCTGTACTCCAGACAGCTTTTTCATAAATTTTTACGAGTAGAGTTAAACTAGACTGTGTAAATCACTTATACAAAATTATCTCCATAATAAGAGGGTCCTGTCATTTCTGAGTGTATGTGTTTGCATGTAATTGTGTCCATCGGATTTATCTTGACTTTTTAGACAAACTATTGCAATTCTAAAGATTTGAAAATTGACTCAATTTAATCCACACCACAACCACCATTACCACTACTAACAATAACAAAACTTCTTAAGTTATTCTTTGTTATGGTACTACTTCAAAAATAATGGCTTCATTGGCTGAATTTAGTAGCTGTATGAGCAGATATTGCATATCTTTTATTAAAAAAGCAACAACTCAAATACGCATCATATATATATATATATATATATATATATCATAACTAAATCCTACTGAGGATAAACAATTGATGAGAGAGAGAGTAAAGTCAGAACTCAGTGAAGTTACTGTCAACACAGATAATTTCTCTGTGGTCTTTGAGCACCACTTTGCTTAGAAAGGTGCTTACATTAACAAAAATGTGGGAGGAAAATAAGAAGAATTGACTAAACACATGTTTAGTGTCTGTATGATTAGGTTCAGGAACAATGCCAGGAGGAAACTATGTATGATCTCATCTGATTTTAGTTACTTGTCAAAAATGAACTAAGAAGAGAATATCTTACTGATGAGATGCTGTCTTTTTAAGTTTGGTAGAACAAAAAACAAGTTCACTTCTTTAATAAGCACAAATAAACAAGACTGATGAGTTGAACAAAAATCAATCCACAGATTCCAAAAATTTTACAACTGTTTATTTTCAGTTCAAACATGATTGATGTCAATTAGATGCAGATCTGTCCTGATGATTCTCAGGAAATCTACCATATCAGATAATCACCTTCCATGAAACTCAGAAAATCCAATGCTATGCTTTAACCTATCTTTTCCCCAAATCCTTAAATTCCAAACATTCTTTAAAATTATTTAATTTTTATCACTATTTTTCATTTCTGCTAATATTAATATTTTACTTACAAAATACAGCAAATACTTAATATTTTTGATGTACAGCATTTTTCTTATTACTGGCATATTTTAAACTTTATTTTTTGTGAGAACTTTTTTACAGTACTATGGAAAATCCTTCCAAACGAGAAATGTGTAATATGCAATTTAAAATACAATCCTTAGTAAGCAAAACATAAAAATCTTGATTTAAAGACTAAGAAAGATTGTTAGATTTTAACAGAATTACTAACTAAAAAGAAAAGGACAATGCTTTAAAAATGGTTACAGAAATTAGACAATGCTTTAAAAATGGTTAAAAAAAAAGCCTTTTTGACTTGATCTCTAACAAGACCAATATATGTTTTAATAATGTGAAAGATGTATACATTCCTTCATTATGTTTTGAGTGTGAACCAGTAATTCAGAATTGTCTTGGAAATTGACAGCTTTTATTAGTAGAAACTGAATCTTCTCTTTCTGTAACTAGGCACTGCATTTAGAGACAGAAGAAAGCCAGACGAGCTTGTTCTGCAGCACAGTCAAGCTCTGCATGCAAAATGTCATGACATGTAAACGAAAATAATACAAACTTAAATTTCTGTCAAAATGGTAAAACTGTGGCTATTGTGAAAGTCAACTAAAAATATGAAGTGGATAAGGATGTATCTTATTTCACACACACACACACACATCTGTCCATCACTCACTTTTTGAAGTGTCAGATAACATTATTTCTCAAATGACACATAGGGCTTCATTTGCTATGCATAAGGTCAGTGAATATTAGCTTCATTTACACTTGGCTGAGAATCGGTTGGTGTCAACAGAAGAGGCTTAGTTCCTCCACTGAACAGGGTTAGAATCTGACAGAAAGCTGCCACTGAAGAAGATGGATGATCTTCCTTGCTGACCCTTCTCCTCTGAAAGTGTCATAGTTTGGGTCTCTTTCTATCTCTACAACAAAGACCCTCTCTGAGCTTCCCAGTGGCCTTCAGTTTTATTGGTGCTAACAGGTCCAGACGTTTTCATCGATTGGATTCCCTACCTTTTTAAACACAAGAGCGTGCCCTTTTTGGCTAGCTAAACCTTGGCACAGATGTCTTTTTTTGTAATTGTGTCTCTGCTGTCTATTGGAAAGGATGCAATCAGACAGGCAAACATCATGTCAGCACAGAAAATGCTAAACTATTTATCTCAGTTTCCCAATGTCATTTTAATGAAAGTGACATGTCATTTATCTGTCGAAATTAACCTTGGATAATCTCACAGCATATTTCTAGGTGAAAAATCAAAATCTCATGCCATTTTGATGACTAATGTGTAAACAATAATTATACAGAACTACTCAGTAGGTAGAAAAAATGTAGTTTTCTAGTCATTTTATATAAACAGTGACTGACAACCATATTTTAAAATGTACATACCTGAAAAAAATTCTACATAATTTTCAGAAATATATTTTGCTTTTTACTAGTGGCTGAAACTGTGATATAGATCCTACCCTGACAAAAAGCATATAAAAATATTTAATACCTAACAAAGATGCTATAACGATATAATAAATTACATGCTGCTTGAGATCCTGACTGTGAGCTCTTTTAATATGTTCGAGATTTGTTATTGATACTTGAATGTTAAAGAAATTACATAACCTCAAATTCCACTTTTCAAAAATGCATATGCTAAAATGATAAAATGTTTTTACAAATAGATTTACATGTAACACATTTTAGGAAAAATGACTATTATGAAACATACAGATTTGTAACTCAGCTCTAAAATACTACAATATATAGCTATCAAAATTATTCCATACAAAATATAACTTAATATATTTGCACATCTGGAATTTCAGAGTTAGCCAATAAATGTACGCAACATAAATATAAATATGACAATCCCCAGTACAAATGGGGAAATTAAAAATAAAATATTTCACTAAAAATGAAGAATTACTAATTCTAACCATGTTAACCCTTTTGTTAGACTGTAGAGAAAAATGTGATAATATATTACATGATTCTGAAATAGAATCTATTAATTAGCTTAATTAAAATATTCTGAATATTCTGAATATTATTTTTCGTGTTACTGTTTTCATTAAAATTGAGAACATTATCAAATTATAGTTGAAAACAACTATCAATTAAAATTTCTTCAGCCAAAAGCTTTGTTCTAGATGTATCACTAACCACAATCATTAAAATAAGTATACTTACTAAGGTGGAGAAGCCCATTAAAAAAATACAATACCAACACTTGTAAGAACACAGTTTCCTTCTATTTTTAATATCATATAGGGTGTGCATCCATGATGCTCAATTTTTATTCTCTCAAGTAAATAGTTTTTCAAGAAGAGTTCCAATAAATTCAAATATGTATATGAAAAGTAATTATCAATTTTTACTTGGAATTTTCTTTCTATAAAACAGAGTAAACAAAATCAAAATTCTTCCTCCAATATGGGAGCCAGAAGCACCAGGAACCCAGTTTTTCTTTAAATCAAATCAATCATTACTCTTATTTGATAAATATGGTCCTAAAACTCTAAATTAATCTTAATTATATGAATTCTGAAGAACATGCAATTTTTTTAAGAATAAAGAAAAATAGCAAGATTTATCACCCCCAAAGTTGGGTCCAGGATAGTGTTATGTGTTCAACTGACCTAAGCAGTCTACCTATGAATATTCTCACGAGTATGTCCATCAATCAATGTCAACATTCCATCGGATTCCAGTCTGACTGGCAAGTGACACTCAGTTATCTATTGACATTAATGAATAATAACCATGCCCTTTAGGTTTATATGAATATAATGTACATTGTTTTCTGTGCAAATTACCCTATATTCAAAAGCAGACTTGGTTTTGTTATTTTCTTTCATATTATACATTAGAAAGTGGTTTTTAAAAAAGGAAGAAAAAGAAAGTGGCTGCAATAAAAAAGTGTGCTTAATGTGAACTCTGGTATGTATCAGTATTTTGTTTTTCTAGTCAACCTTGTCCCAGCTTGTAACATATAAGCTTAAATGAGTTGTATTAACGGATTCCTGAATATGTATGCTCTTTTACAGATCTAACATGTAGTTTCTGTCTCTGCAACAGAGTATATAATGACAGAAAATCCTTAAAAACTAAATATCAGAACAAGTTGTGTCAGTATTCTAACCTTGTTCCCTCTTACCTCTTCACCCTTAATCAGTCTTCCTGACAGCAAAAACTATTTCTATATATTATTTTTATATTCTTATTTGTTATTGGTCTCCATTTCTCTTTCTCAAATTGAAACACACCATAACAGAACTACTTCAGCTTTAAAAAAGAATAAAGACTAAGAACTTTAACTGATTAAGTACTCTTATAAATGTCTTGGCTGAGTTCCTTTACGGTATTGATTGAGAGTGGTAATTCTGGAATTATACAAGTCACCGTCCAAATGTTACAAAAGAGACTATAACCTTCAGCATTGATCAAAGTGTGATTTATTTTCTTAGCTCTATAAAAGAGGCCAGAATTCAAATTATGAAAATTTGCCATACCATATGATTTGTAATTTTTATTTTGAAATTACTATTTATCTTTCCATTAAAGGAATAGTGTAGAATTTTCTCAAAGATAAATGAACATCTAATGGCAGTGTCTAAAACACTGTAAGAGAAGATGGAGAAGGAAAAAAAAGAAATCAGATGGAACAGGGATTGAAAAGAAGATACACTTTATTATAATGAAGGATGAGGCATATTACAGGATGAATACATACACAGTGATGGCCTAGTAAATAATCTTGAAAATCAACAAGAGAGCTGTTTGAATTTGGAGTAGTAATTGTCTGACTGGAAAAATTTACAAAGGAGTGAAATGATCCAATTGTTATGTTCAGCTCTGAAAAACACAGTTCTCCTGTGTATAATGTTTGTGCAGAATAAACATTAGACACAGTAAAGAACATGTGCTAAATAGTGAACTTTAAAATTTCCTGTCAGGTTTATTTTGCAAACTAAAACACTGTCTCAACATAACTCTTGAGCTACATGTTTTCCCAGTTCCAGCTCACAGCCTGAATGTCTAAGCTTAACATGTGTTAATTTTAAAAGTCAGTTTTGAGAAATAGATTTTGCAGAAGGGTGATTGCCCCTTTTCCCTTGCAAGGGCAGAGAGGTTAAAGTTTAAAGGTTTCTCAAAGGAGATCTGGTCAGAAATCCCATGGTAAAACAGCGAAACTTCTGCTCCTGCGCAAATCTTCAGTTTCTGATGATGTAAGAGGTGCCCACTGTTCTCATTTTAAAACACATTTCCTAATCATTAATTGCTAAAATTTGTATTCTTTTGTTCTAAATACCACAGAAATTTAGAGGTATATAAAAAGTGACATTTACTTTCTCTTCCCTTCCCAGACATAAATAGCCTTCAAGTATTCCATATGATAAAGAAAACCTAAATATCTACTTGAAAATAAAGAAGTTTGTTTACACCTTTGTTGTTCTGTGAAGCAATATTTAAAGATGTTATTGAAGTAGCTTTATTATTTTTAAAATGTGAAATAATTCAATAATATTCTACAGGAATTTTTAGCCTCTTTTTAATTGTAAATTGAGATTTCCATAGAGAAGAAACCTCAACTATTCAGTACTCCCAAATTAAGGAATTAATGCATAGAAATTTGGAAGTCTAAAAATGATTCAAGAAGATATTTTGTTTTCTTGTTCCACTATGTTGGCTTATGTTTTTCCCTCTTATTGGCTCTGTGTCTGTGTGTGTGTGTGTGTGTGTGCATGCGCGCGCGCGCGTGCGCGTGCACATACATATATAAGTATATATATGCGTGCTTTTGGATATCTGTGGTTGTGTGTGTGTGTGTATATGTATTATGTGTGTGTACTGGCAAAGGAGAAAGGAAACTGGGAAGAGTAAGATGTGACTTACTTTTGAATCTGTCATTAATGAACTGTTAGAAGTATAAATGAGGATTTTAGTTGTCCCATTTATTTAAAAATAAAAAGACTAAAAAAAACCCTCTATTTTATCTTTGATGATCTTTAAGGCACACTCAAACTTGAAGAATTTGTAATATTAATTGTCTTGAAAGATATTATGCCCTAAAGGAGTACAAGAATGCCCAAAGAACTTTTGTGTTATAAAGAGTGTTTCATATTTGAGTGGGTGAGGGGCATATCCTACCGCACATCTCTCTTCAAGGATAAAAGTACTTTATAGGAAAATGTCAACTAAAATAGGGACATTATATAATACAAGTCACTTATTTTACTGGGATAAATGTAGAAGATATTATGAAACATTTTAAAAATCCATTAGGTTTATTTAACCTATGTATTAGGTTAATGTCATTAAGTAAGCTAATGCCATTTGGTATTATTTTATATATGGGAACTAGTTTAGCAAATAATGATAGTGAACTACTATTAAAATAAACAGGGAACATATAAATCACTGGAAATATAGAATTGTACAGTGAATGTACTAATCTTTCATTTATTTTTCTCAGAATAAGCTTTTATTTTATCAAGCAACTCCACATATACAAGTGTTTTTTAGATGTATTCTATCCCTCCATACCTATCTATTCACCCCTAATCCCTCTTCTGGTCCAACTCTCTTTTAGAAATAATGATTCCTTCCCTGCTTTTGTGTTTGTTTTGTTTAGAAACAAGGTCTAACTGTCACCCTGGCTGGGATGCAGTGGTACCATTGTCACTCACTGCTCACTGTGACCTCAACCTCCTGGGTTTGAGTAATCCTCCCGACTCAGCCTCCTGAGTAGCTAAGACTACAGACACACACCACTACACCTGAATAACTTTTCCAATTTTTGGAGAGCTAGGGTCTCACTATGTTGCTCAGGCTGGTCTCAAACGTCTGGCCTCAAGCAATCCTCCTACCTTAGCCTCCCAAACTGCTGGGATTACAGGCACCAGCCGCTGTGCCTACCAAGAATGATTTCTTAAAAAAGTAGACTAGGTTATACTAATGTAATAGATTGTTGAATCATTCAACTTAAAAATGATAAATGTATGATATGTAGTTAATATTGTATCAGATTGATATTATGCTTTATTCATAAAAGCATCACAGTGATCTCTTCTCCAGATCTAGGTTTTCTATATAAGGTTGTAATTCAGTGTCAATGGGTTCAGGGTAAGTCTGAGGCTACCACCACCACAGGCCAGGGGCTAAAGTAGGTGTTAATTGGGTGACACATGAAACAAAATATTAAACACAGTATGTGTCCTTTCAAAGCCCCGATTTTCTAATACATCGGGAGCAAGAGATAACATAATCATCAGCAGTAAATAACTTAAATGACTAAATAACATGAAAAAATTCAAAATCCATAAAAAATATAACCATTAAAAAAATTCCAAACTATTACATCCCAGAGTGCGTTTTCCCTGGGTTTCTTTGTTCTTGTGTCATTTATTGACACTAAACAAAGTAAATTAAGTGATAAACCTTCCATAACTCTTAACAAAATCACAGAATCTAAGAAAAATAATGCACATTTGTTTCAGCTGATGTATCACTTTGGCTTCCTGAGAAATGCTATCATTCGAGATTAATATTGTAACATATACCTACAGATTCCGTAACTTTAGCCAAAGTGTGTAACACGGGTAGAAAACAAAAAATAACATCTATAACTCATTAATTTGAACTAAATTCTAAATTGAGTTGTTTTACTATCAGATTAAAAAATAACTTATCTGTGCATGTGACCTTCTACTTTTCATATATTAAACTTACATGAATATCCTAATGAAGACATGCATCCATAAAACTAAATATGTGAGATATTTTGCAGGGGATGAGGTAATTTAAAGTTATTTAAATGTGAGAAAAATTGAAACAAAAAGATTTTCTGAAATCTTTCCTCTGGTATTCATGTATCATATTTGTATGGACATAGAGAAAAATATCAAATATATAGCTGTGTCAAAATTCTCCCACGAAATTATTATTTCTACAAAATAACTAATGATAGACAATATCATCATGAATATTTCATAGATTAGTGATTATCTTACAGAAAATAGCTACAAATTACACAGAAAAATCATATCAAATGCAAAATTTTAAGGCATAATTGATTTGTATTATAACACTGCCTGCCAGAAACTGATGCCAATTTAAACTTCCACTAGAAATTTATAAAAGACTGACCATATACTTCCCAATACTAGGTTAATTAGAAACACTCTGAAGTCACACTAAACCAACAAACCACAGAAAACTAAATCAGACACATTAATTTCCTATTTCCTTCCATATTTCCTTATGTTCTCCCCCCTTTCATCAGTTCTTTCTATCCTTCTTTATTTACTGAATAAGTACCATGTTAAATGCATTGTGAGAACAAAGATGACTAAATATGGGTAAAAAGAAGTATAATTTCAAATAAAACCTACAATGTTCTAACTGGAAATTGTGACATGATTCTAATTTTAAGCAACAAAATGACATTTCTCCATGTTTTTAAAGAAAGTAAGAGCAATTATCTTTGCAAGGTACACAAGAAACTAATAACAATAGTTGTACCTGGGAAAATATACTGTGGAACTGGGTCACAGGGATGACATTTGTTCTAGATCTGTGTATGTTACCTATCCAAAAATGTCTTAAAACAAGTATTTTGAGTTTCTGAACGTGAATAATTTAATGAAGGGCGTAAAAAAATTGTAAAGGTAATATGTGTAGGTATAACTCAAATAGGAGAAATACGTTTTGACATAATATGGAATTTATGTAATTTCCCACTTATAGAGACAATAGGGTAATATTAGCTTAGGGATAATTATCATGTTTTGTCTCTTTCTGTTATTTTTTGTTTTCCAACCCAAACTAATATTTATAATATATAATTTGGAAGCAAAACAATATAATTTTATAACAAAAGTTGCTTTCCCATATAATATAAACACATTTCAAGGCCTTCTTAATATAGAAAATGTTATCAGGCTCTCTGTTTCTTAAGACATAAATAATGATAACAAGGGTGAAATGCCTTTTGTTTTCTCAGAGTAGGGAAAGGGAGAAATTGAAAAGACACATAAAGACAGTAAGAAAGAATGAGAATGTGACAATAAATAACAGTTATATTATCTTCACACGAATAAATTCTTCAACTCCAGAAGAGAGTCCTGTTTATGTTTGCTAATTATTAGCATTTTATCCTAAATGGAATGTAGTTAAGGACACCCATCCTCACAAAGTTTAAGACTACTCATACAGACTAGCCATATACAAGAAATTAAATTAATTGCATTGAAATTAATTTAAATTCATTGAATTAAATGAATTCAGAGAAAGAAAATATTTGCTTTTCCAGTGGGTAGTTTATGAGTAATTCTTTAAGCAATTTCATAAATATTTATTGGAAGGCTAAGGTGGTGTAAGAAACTGCTAGGTATCATGGCGGGTAGGTAAAAAATAATCACAAGGTTTAGCTGTTTTAAAAAATAGAATCTTTAAGAGGAAAAGACAATGAATAAAATAAGATAGCATGCAATGATTCCCCTAGGGAAAGGGCAAAGTCTAAGTATTCAAAAAGAGAAGCCAGGCATAGTGGCAGGTGCCTGTAGTCCCAGCTACTTGGGAGTGGAGGCAGAGAGGATCACTTGAGCCCAGGAGTGCCAGGCTGTAGTGTGCTATGATCTACTACGGTTGCACCTGTGAATAGCCACTGCACTCCCACCTGGGCAACATGGCACCACTCATCTCTTGAAAAAAAGAAAAAGAAAAAGGAGAGATCACCTAACAGGGTATACGTGGTATTTAATTTGATATTTTAAGGAAACGCAGAATTTCTACAACAGGGAGACCATAAGAAAAGATATGGTACCTACATAGGAAAAAACAAGATAGATTAAGAACAAGGAGAATGGTACTGCCAGTAACCAACATCAGAATTTGAAAAAGAAGCTAGGGAAGCCTCTTCAAGAATGCATATAATTAAAGTATAATAGAAAATTGTGAGATATATAATTGTTAATTTTTTTCTTTTTAGTTGAGGCCAAATGTTAAATAATGAGAAATCGTAGAAATATCTATGGGCATGCTTAAGGTAGAGTGAGAGAACAGTATCAGGCAGAGGGAGCAGGGGCTTCAACTGTGATAAAAATGTGACTGAAAGTTAGAAAAGAAGATAAGGTGAAGATGAGGAAATTTACATGCAAGTTTAAAATACAGATAATTTTTCCAGGTAATTAGAATCCTGACGCTTTCTGAATAATGATACCATGTTGTGTTTTACAAAATACAATCTGATGGCCATCTAAAGAAAGAACTGGAATCAAAAAGAGAATGACAAAGCAAGTGAAATATTTAGGATGTTAGGAAAGGTAGAGACACATATTTCGAAATTATGATAAATGAAAGAAAATGTTCAGATTTCTATCACCTTTCAAGATGTTCTGAAGAAAGTTTATGTTCATAAAAGACTTTGCAATAGATAAAATGTTCCTCTACAAAGACATGATCCAGGGTATTGGTTAGGAATAAGGATTCTGAAGCCAGACTAGCTTGATTAAAAAGCAGTTCACCACTCTGTGATCATAAGTACTTAACCCAAAATCACTATGCTTCAGTTTCCTTACATTGTTTTTATTCATGAATTTATGTATATACAAACTTATATAAGCTATATAACCATATATATGTATGTATGTATACATATAATCATATATATATATATATATATATATATATATACATGTTTAGAGAGAGGGAGAGAGTGAGGGAGAGAGAGAGAGAGACATATACTTTTTACAGTAAGAGTATTTATTCTCTTTTAAACTGGGTAATAATAGTCTCATTCTATTAGACTAAATTAGTAACACCTCCCATTAAGGTTAAATTACTTAATACATGCAAGTACTTAAAATAGGATTTGGTATCTATTAACAACTAAAAATGAATAAAATCTATGAGCTGTATTTATGGAATGCCTTCTATTAATATCTTCTACCTTTTATATAATTTAAACCATACTTGCCACTTACTACTGCTGTAGTACCTGAGCCTTGTGTTTATAAACAAACTTAATTAAAAAACCCGTATTTTGGAGATACAATTCAAGTTGTCTTTATATAAGCTACCTGGTTACTTAGAACTTAAAATTATAGTGTACAAAAATAAAAGTTAATGTTCAAGATGTTTTGAATTATAGACAGAACAAAAGATCACCCAGAATCTCACTACATGGATACATTAATTGTTAGACTACCATCTATTCTTTTTCCTATGCATATTTTGCATAATTCTAAATGTCATTTTATACAAATTTTTGTTTTTTCATTCAAAATTATTAATACAAATTCAAAATTCCTTTATAGCATCATTGATATTCTATAGACTAAGTTCAATCAAGGTGATACACCTTAACTTTGGAGATTTAGGTTATTTTCAATAATTAAAATTGCATACACTGCTGGTGGAAAAAAGGGGTTATGTAAAATACTTTTTAATTGAAATGCCTTCTTAGATAAATTAACGGGTGTGGAATTACTTGCTTAAAGGATATTTAACTATGTGTGGCCTGTGAGATACATGTTCATTTGTTCATTACCATGAGGTTTCTTTACCTAGCAAATTCCTTGCTTTATTACTAATAATAAGCATTCATTGATTATTTGCTATGTCCCACATGCTATTTTTAGGATTTGTACATACATTTCTTCATTCAATTCTGACAAGAACCCTATGAAGGAGGTACTATTTTTATTAGCCCCATTTTATACTTAAGGAAATTAAGGTTTAGAGAGATTGTCCTACTTTATGCACCTAGTAAGTTGTGAAACCAGCATTTTGAAACTGTGACTCTCGCATCTAAGCTATTAACCCACTGGTGTTTCTTACATTTCTGTATATCTGTGTATATATATATATATATATATATATATATATATATATATGACTATAAATACTAAAGACTCATTTGTTATGAAAATTTCATGGTACAAATTACATGCTACTTGTCTGCGAAAATAAAGGCAGTTTTCAAAAACTTTGATCAAGAAACAGAGTTTAAACATTGTTAATGCTATAAAATTGAATGTATTGTTTCATTTGTTAAATTATACATATGGTCATAAATTATATATTATTAAAATAATGATAGACCTCTTAACATTAATAGAAACTATTAAAAATCTGAGGAAAAGTTCTTATAAAAATTATAAATGTATGATTACTTGAATTCTCCTTTACATGAAATCATCTGAAAGAAAAATTTTACATATTTGCTTTCAGAAAATTTAAATTAAGCAATATAAGTAATACAAGTAAATCACATTTCTATATTCTGATATATGTGCATGTAAATCTTATGTCTTTGAATTTTTTACTTCCAAATGAGAAGAATTTTTCACAAGTAGGATTATCATCCAAATCAGAAAAAACACTTTTCAAAGCAAAAAGAAGCAGTGTTAATTAAAAAAACAATTATCCCAGGCATATTGGGCATATGGTCACCCTACATGGCATAAAGTTTCATTAGTTTTTTAGTAACTAAAATCTACTGGGTAAAGTCCAGAACAAATTTTAGAGAAGTAGTGGAGTGAGGAAAAAAGACTTGAATTGGTAAACAGGATTTTTGAATTCTTATCCAATTTTGTTACTTATTAATATCTCTGAGCTTTGGTTTCTTCATATGTTGTAAGAGAGAGAAAAATAATAATATTTTCCACATCTTAGTGATGTGGTGAGGTTTAAATGAGAAAATGAATGTGACTGTTCAGTATAAACTGCAAACTCTCTATGCAAATCCAAGTTATAATATCCAGATCCACACTTTGACAAGCACTATTCTACTTTCTAAATGGAATAAAATTGTATAAAAGTTACAAAAATTGAAATACATTTCAGTAGCTTTATTTTATTAGTCTTCCCAAAATATTTACATACGTAAAATGTAACAGGATCTCTCAATTTTTAAAATAACTATACTTTTTATCTAAGAAAGTGTATTGGCTAGTTTGCATCAAAGTTGTTACATAACTTGTAAATTTTAAAAAAATGACAATAAAAGTATACTAAATGAAATTATAAATTCTTAAATCAATATAAAGAGATGTCCTCATAAAAATACTATGTTTGAGAATTGGACAGAAGTTCTCCACATATTAGTCTTGAGAAGCATTTGGTTTTCAAAATTGAGTTATTTTTTCAGTCATGAAGAAAAGCTTTTACATCATCAAACCTACAATCAGTTTTTTATAGTTATTCATATTTCATATTGTCTTCTAGCAAACATCACAATGGGCTGCTACTTCAAAATGTGCCCAGATAAACTTGCCTTTAAGTGGCTAACCACTCTCATTTGGCTAGGAACTCACTAGCATCCTCTCCCAAACACATTAATTTTCCTCAATATGGGACTGGAATTTGTTTTCAAACTCTTAACAGGATCATTGAAAGGAAACAGGAAGAATACTATAAAGGCAAGCCTGGAGTGATTCCAGAGGCAAGTACTCTTGCAGCAATGCATTGGAATTATGCCAAGAAGGGAAGTGTTTTTGCAAGTGAACATAGTTCCATGGTTAAGTAGAAGGTATTTAATTCCTTTGTCAACATCACCAGGGCTAAAAATTAAGAAAGTTATGTCATAAGCAATTTGCTTGACTTACAACAACGCACACATATTCTTTCGATTGAACCATAAAGCGGCATCTTGCCTCCTTTAACCATGTATTTTTATTTTTTAATTAACTGTTATTATAATATTAGTACCTAATTTCAAGTATTCAAAAGCAGAATTAATGAAGATGACAGTGGAGTAATTTTATTTTATTTTTAAATACCTTGGTATAGTTTGCAGGTAACAATAATTTTTGTAGTAAAATGTTTCAATTCTTGCAATTAAATTTGACGAATGTAAGTAATTTTATAATACCACGTTTAATGAGATGATTTTTCTCATTTGAAATAAATTGAGGTTTATTTTTCATGATAAATATATCTATTTACTGTGGTTTAAGACTGCTTTTCTTACTAAATTCTATAATTAGAAGCATAAAACTCGAAGAGTTCCTGTTCACATTTTCTTATGAATAAATGTGGAAATCACATTTTCTTAACAAATAAATGAGTTAAATTACACAAAGTGAAACAACTGCCACAAAAACCCATAATCTTCTTTAAAACCTTTAAAACACAGGGCCTTTAATGTTATTTCCTATCTTTTCTCGGATAAATTTAATTGTGTACTTTTATATGTATTTCTACTTCATTATTTTTCCCATTTTAATTGTGTAAAAGTTTTAAGTTCCTTTTTCATATCAATCAAGATCTGCATAATATTGAAACTGCTCCTTTCACAGCTAAAGTGCAATAATGTTCCTAAAATTTTTTGTAACAGTTACTGCTGAATCCACCATCACTTTCAAGTAACTGCTAACCTCTTGTCAATAGGAACGCTGCCTTTCATTGAATTGATTAGTTCACTGAGAGTATTTCTCTACTTACCCAGTGGAATAGCATTTTGCCTACAAGCAGGGATAAATCTTCATCAGTTTCTGATTTCCACATATATGGAAACTGCAGGATTTTCTACTCAATTAGAAATACTGCCAGTGAGGGAAAGGGAAAGAGGACAATGGGAGACAGGTTTGACTCCTTCAGGGACATAAAAGGAGACTGCTAAACTGGCCTATGGGACCTGAACCTGTATCATCTCCATTTGTTTTGCTCAGAGTTCACTTCACAAAGTCACCTCTGGTGAAGATGATAATTGAGTGCAGAGCCATAGGTAGTTTACATGCTTAGCAGCCATCCACATGAAGTATTTAACTCTCTGAATAGGACGGAAAAAGATATTTGCTCAGTTACTACTCCATTTGAAAAGTATATCCAATGCAAACACAATGTAAGCCACAAATGCAATTTTAAAATTTCTAGCCACACTAAAAAAGAGTAAAAGAAACAGCTGAAATTTTAATATTATCCTCTATCTAGCCCAGTATATCTAAAATATGATTATTTCCACATGTAATCAACATTTAAAAATTGTTAAGGATATATGTTACTTTTTTTTCTTTTTTTTTTTTTTTTTTTTTTTGCAGTACGGCTTTGAAATCCAGTGTGTAACTTATACTTACAGCACATCTCAATGTAGAATAGTCATTTTTCGAAACCTAAAGAGCCACATGTGGCTCCTGGGTTCAGTACTGTATAGAACAGGTGTAATTTTTTTTTAATTATTTAATTTTAAAAATATTCTACTAGAATGAGAATTTTATGGGGAAGTAATCCAATTTATATATGTATATGAGGCACCTAAACACTATGAGCCATGAAACAGTATTTCCTAAGATTCTCCTTGCTTTGAGATTAAAACTAGGGCAATATTGTGGCCTAGGCGCTAAAGTCAGAATGTCTCAAGTTTGAATTTAAGCTCAGACAAATATTACTAATGTAAATGCAAGCAAGCTATTTACTCTTGATATCCTCTTTTTTTTATTGTGTAAAATATAAATGATAATGATACCTACCTCATTAAATAAGCTTGCATATGTAAAGGCAATGGAGGATGTCTGCACATACTAAGTTATCAAGAAAAATTAGTTATAATAGTTATTATTATCAGTGGTCCCCTTTAGCTCAACTAAGAATTGCAAGTATAAAACCTGTGCTTCTGGCTCTGGCGTAAAAATATATATAGATATATGTGTTATTTTTAATGTATTATGTTATTTTTAATGTATTATATTTTACATATCGTAAGTTTAAAAGAGACACTAGTAACGTAACTTTATAATTTATTTTCATGAAACCTAGAAACAGAATATCTATCAGTCTTGAAGGCCCATATGACATAGTTTTTGACATAGTTTTAAATATTTAGCCACATAAGGCTAGGAAAGAGAAAAAAAAACGGTTTTATAAAACGAAGAAAAAGGTTTACTAATTCACACATGATTGTTTCAAAACATGCAACTGGTGTACTATAATAATTAAAACTTTACTTTGGCCCACTTCCACAAAAATGTGGTCATTTTGGTACTTAGTCCAAAAAAAAAAAAAAAAAAAAAAAAAAAACACACACACACCTTTCTCAGAAGTAACCACAGAGATTTAGTAAGTGAAATTTGAAAATTTTGTATTATAGTATTTATATAAGATAATTCTAAAAGTTTGTAAATGTACTCGTTTGTGCCCTGCCTGTCACTAGAGCTCTTATTCACAGCCCTCTTAGCCTCCAGAGCAGATTCACGTATTCAAATAACTATTAATGTTTAAAATGTCTGATATTGAAATTTAAAAAGGCAAAGTAGAGTTTTAATAGGACACATTACTTACGTTCACAGGTGTCTCCTTTTTGCTGGTAGCCCGCTTTGCAGATACATTTTCCAATGGGCACTAACCATTCTCCTTCTGCACTGCAGTGCATCCTGGGGGAGTTTTCCGCTTCTTCCTCTGCACTGCTGACACACGTCCCTCGAACCTCGACTAAAGAGGAAAATTCTGAACCAGTCACTGTATCTGGAAAGATAGCTAAGTTCTCAATAATGGACCAGCACTTCTTGTAGTACACTTTGACAGAAACCAAAGCTATGCAAGCCCCTACATCCTGAAAGGCAAGATAGAATCCCTTTTTAGACAAAGGTCCAATCTCTCTCACCTCAGTGTTAAGCTTCATCTTTCTTTCACCAAGGTCACCTTGGGTAAAACTTTCATCTGCAGCAATGGTGTCTATTTTTACATAGAGGTTTTCTCTTATATTCCTGCCAGTGTCATAGTCTGTTTCATAATAGTACAAATTAAATGTTTCCTTGCAAGTTCCCAGTACTCCAGGAAGACTGTTACAATCCCTCAGGGTGAATTTCAATTCTACAAAAATCCTTTGTGCATTGCCTTTAGAAATCCAGTTAGTCCGCAGCCAGTTGTTTTGGTTGGGCTCCATAACTTGGCACACCTGGTATGTTCGTATCGGGGTATAGTTCTCATCCAAACCACTAATTTCTTCCCACTGTAAAATTTGAAAAAAGGTCATCAGTCATTCAGCAAAAAATAACATTTTGCTTTTGAAAGTGCAAGTACTTCACAAATACGCATCTTCGAAAAAGTCAGGTTGATTCCTATCCTGGCAAAACTATAAACCAGAGAATGTAAGATTCCAAGTTCTGCTTCATCCTGGTGGTGGAACATACTTATGCTGCTTGCTTTGTGTATACATACAATAAATATTTCATTTTGTTTAATATCTTTTTGTCAGTATATTAGTGTTTCTTTTTTACATGTTTGCTTATGTTTATGTTCTCCATTGAGATTGTAATTTTTATAGACTAAAGCTCACAATTATTTAAATTACCAGTGAAAGTATGTACATATGGATGCCTGGCAGAATTTTTGATAACTCAGTTGACATTTTAAGTGGCCATATCATACTTATGATTGCAGAGTACTTAAAAACATGAAGAAGAAAATGCCAACAGTACGCTGAATAAAGCATTCAACAACGTGTTGATATTTATAATTTGGAATATTTTACAACCTTTTCAAAATGAGATATAAGGAAGTAACATTTTACAGAGCTATTTATTTATTCCAGTGTTATATATATTGTATACAAAGCCACATAACTATAAGTAGTTATAAGAGTATGATTCATTTTTATAAATACATTGCTTTCAATAGACAATCAAATGTACATGGCAAATCTGCATGCTGGATCATATTTAATATAAACTTTCTGACAGGAAAAATATCAGATGTTTAAAAATGTCCATTTATATGTTGATATAATGTACACTACAAACAAATCTATATTAAATATTTTCTCAAAAAAAGAAAAAAGTGCATTTGTCAGAATTTGCAACAATTTCAGACTATTAAACCATATATAATATTCTGTCGCTCATTAATCAATAAAATCATTTCACCTAGGAGTCTTAAATGCCTAAATGAATAATTTGTTTTTTTCTTACAATTATTAAAAAGTTTCCCACTTTGTATTTGTGAATAATGAAATTGTCATCTGTTAATATTAATTTCCCCAATTAAAAATTCAAATACAAAACATTTGTGTTCAAGTCCAAAGTTGCATAGCATGCAATATTTAAACCATTGTTTCAAGAAAAGACGATGAGAAAATAAAAATCATGTGGTAAATACTTTTATTTGAAATACTTGATTTGAGTATTGATTTATTTAAATGTTTTGTACAATATTAATGTATACTTTTAAAACCAGTCCTTAGAAAATTAACAAGACTGACGAATTAGCAATATAATACAATTTGGAAATTTCTTTGATGATGTTATATATTTGGTATGATTTTGTTATACACAGCCTAATATCATCAAAGGTACTGAAATGTAGCAAAGAACCCATTTTAATGTTCAGCTTTTACTCAGCTCAACTTGCATTTGTGACTAGTTAACAGTATGCATATCTTCCCTTTGTTTAAGTTAGCTGCCTACAATTTGAATGGCAATCAGCCAAATATAACCAAATTCATCCATTTGGATGGGTAGATTTCGGTCTCTTAATGAGATTGAAATTGCTAAAAGAAGTAAAACTAATAATGATATCTACCAAAAAATCAAAAGCTCCAAAGATAAATGTGCTCCTTTTTAACAACTCCGCAGTTTGAAGAAAGCAAAGCTAATTATTTTAAAAGAATATAGCCTACGAATTCCTTTATCTAACTTCAAGAACAAATTTATTCTTTTATTCTGTATAAGAAAAATCAATTTTACCACCCTTGAAACCCAGTTAATTTTTATTTTTACTTAAAATTTTATTCCAGAGGGGAATGCTTCAGGAAAACTATGATGTAGACTACAAACATTGAGACTACATAAATTCATTTAACACAACTGTTGTTTTATTATCTCACTTTCTAAGACATTATGAACATTTCCACAAATGATGCCTTTGGGAAAAATGTCTTCATTCAGACACTGCATTTTTATAGTATGTTTATAGAAATATTTTCTCAAAACTTATGTCTCAGGAACATTTTCTTTACAGTTAGGTATTTAGTCACATGCGAACTAACCTATTGCACATATATAGAAAATATTGTCGATCATTGTTTTCTAATATTATGTGTTGATGTCTACAGATATGTAGGGTTAACTGTTAACTCAAGATACTTTGGACTGATAAAAGCCCATTTGACCAAGATAACATTGACAGTCATAATTTGTCATTTTGTGTATTACATGGATGAAATACTACAATCATATATCAGTTTACTTCTCCTCAGAGACAAAATCATCCTCCATCTCTATTTGTTTTAATTGATGGATGGTAGAAAATGGGCTACATCTGTCATTGGCAAGAAAGGTGTTTCATTTTTTTATCATGAATGGCTGTCTATAATGTGTGTTATTTTACTCACAGAAACCACTTATCTCAAGAAAGGTATTATATTCATACCTCCAACTCATGGAATTTTTATATTTAATATGTAAAATGGTTGCCATTTATTTATAATTTATCATAACCAATACAGATAACCACAATATGAATGAAAGGAATCTTAAAAATTAAATTTAATGAAAACTCTAAATATCTTAAACAGATTTGTTTTGTTCATATTTTACATTCTTAAGCTTTCAGTTCCTGACATGCTGATTTTATGATCTCAACAATCTCTTTCAAACTTTCATTCTTCTCTTTGCAAAATATGCTACAGTTTTTGTATCATAACTTATACTCCACACAGTCTTTTTAATATGCCAAAGATAAACATAAATAGCAATAGGGTATCTTCTCCTTTCTCAGAGCCCTCTTACTTGATAAGGAATAAAGAATGTGCCCTCTCTCACAATTAAAAACAAGATCTGAAGACACGGATACTGAGCTACATTTACATATGAAAAATAACGGTTAGTATTTTTAAAGATTTACTAATATTTCGGTAGATTATTGGACAATTTTCACTCATATCTATTGCAGATTTTTATTGTAATATGTGCAGGCTTTGCCATCATTTCTGATTAATAACAGTGGATAGCACATAATATAAATTTGGAGAATCTATATAATATTTTGTAGTAAATTGTATACCAAAATGTTGAACATCGTACATTTTTAGTTATATTTTAAAGTACATTTTGAATGATGCTGAAACTTTTAAAAATAGGAAAACAGATTCATTACATACTGATTTAAAGAATTATATACCACCGACATGGTGATTATACTAGAAATATAAAGCAACTAAAGAGGTTTAAGTGAGTTTGTGAAAGGAATGTTCCCTGTAATTAGTTAGCATTTATAGCCTGGACCCTAAGGTATGATTCCACACAATACGAACTCAAAAGACTACGGCTATGAGGTTTGTTCTTTTTCCATTTCCCCAAGTTCTAAGTATACCTTCTCTAGTCAGAGAACTCAATGTCTCATTATAAATGCAACATAATATTGGACGAGATATTTGGAATTAAACGGTTTATACATGAAGAGTGTGAATAATTACCCTGGAGGGAAGGGAAACGTTTTGTTTCTTATTTTTAAAAATAGTGATATTTTATGATGAAAAAAACTTACCCCATTGGGTGGAGAGGAAATCCACTCCAACTCTGTTTGTTGTGCTTTAGAATCCAGCAGTAGTACTGAAAAAGAAAGTTGTATTTCCAGATGTTACATGAAACACTTAATCACACATGTAGACATTTTTAAGGTGAATCTTTTTATATAACTGTCATTGTATGACTTAAGATCTTAGTTATTTATGTAAATGACGGTGAAATGAACACCTTCCTGATAAACATATATTCCACTTCCTTAAAGGAAAAAAGATATTAAGACGCCAATATTATATTTGGTATTCTTTAATTACAATATTAAAATAAATCTTAAAATGCAATATTAGAATAAAAATGAGGGTAGAAATTTTATGTGATACATTAATTCTACAGTAATTATATATTATAGTTTTGTAAACCATTGAGCTGTTCAAACTTTGTCAAATATAATAACATGAACGTAATAAGATATAATTCCTATATTACTCTTGATCCAGTCATTAATTCGTAACATTCTGCCAGCAGTATTTTCTATTGTCTTTTGAGAACTGGAGTTTATCTTTTAAAAAATCTTTTCACATACAGTGTCGTTTCTTAAGCTAAAATGAATACAGAAATGTTAACAACTATGTTAAGCAATGTTATCAGAAAACCAAATTGCCTATTATTTGCAAGATTTTTATTCAGGCTAGTCAAACATCAGTTTTTTCAGCATTTTTAATTTTTAAATTTTCAAAGTGATAGATAATTCTCAAAATGGTATCAACTCTGACTTCTAATCACTTGTACTTCACTTTTATGCTATCAAAAAGCATAATGCAATTAATTTAATATGTATATAAAGTGTTATAAATGCTCCTGATACTATCAATATGAGAATGCATTAGAATGTCATATATTAATACACATAACATTTCTATTTCATATGTTTTATTTCTTTTTTGGACAATTACTCTTCTAAAGCACTCACTCTTTTGGTCAAACTGGTTTCTGAGTTACATGAGTTTCTGCACTTTAAAAATATTTATCTGACTCTACACCATTTTGACAAATGCATCAATTTGTCCAGAAATAATAGTGAATATATTTTAAGTATGTCAATAGGCTTACCAACCTCAGCAAAATGTTAAAATTTTGACTTAAAATACATGCTTATATGAACTTTTAATAATTATACAACTCAATCACTAGGGATAAAATATGTATTTGAAAGACAAGAAAAATGTGTTATGATAAGAAAACAAAAGAACAATTGATTATGTGTTTAAAGGAACAGTCGATTATGTGTTTAATTCCTTCACACTAGTCAAGGTTACTCATTGTAAATTAAAATAGATATAGAGACACTAGGATTTTTGTTTTTTGTTGTTGTAGTTGTTGTTTCTTTGTTTAGTGTTTTACACTTAAGACTCTCAGGGAAACTGACAGGAAAAAAAAAACTTGATCAGAAACATCTGACTCCCTTTCAAATGAGAAACGCACCCACAACACTTTCAAAATGCCAGTTTGTATTTCAACTTGTAACATCGATAAATCGTTGGACTAGCGAATTTATATAAAAAGTAATTTTTTAAGTTTATTTTTATCCTCAACAATAGAGATGAAGCACAAGGAAACAAGGTGGGTGGCCAGGTACTCTACTCTTTTTGAGATGCTTTCTTTATTTTTATTTTATTTTTCTTTTGTGCTGAATATAGACAACAGGATTTTAAATCCAGGTGACCTTCTTGGGTCATTTCTGAGAGTGAAATAAACATTGCGAGATTACTGTTTATTGCCATTCTGCTACCCCTCAGCTCAGCTTGGGGGTGGAAGCTAGGGACCTAAGCAGAGAGCAGTGATAGCCAAGTTAAGAGAGAAACAAACTAACCAATTAAAACAAATAGAACCCGGGCCCCAGAACGTTTAATCAGAAGCCGCTCTCAAGTGATCCGTGCGTCTCTCTTCTGCTGGGTCTGCTCTCTGGTTAAACCCTCAAGAGAGCGCGTTTCCCTTCCCGCTCGGAGCAGAGTGCCAACCTCCCTTTGCGCCCGCGGAGGCGCAGTCCCTCGGCTCACCCGGACGCTGGGGGCCAGGCCTGGGACTCCAGGGCTCGCGCCCCGCTGTGAGGGCCAACAGGTGATGGGAAAGGGACTAGACTGGGGGCGCGCCCTGGCCGACCCAGGCAAGGACCGCGCGGGCAAAGGCTGGCGTCCTGGGGCTGGGGCGGGGCCGTCGGAGGGGCGGGGCGGGGGCTGCCAGACGGGCGCGCCAGCCGCGCCAAGCATCCATTACGCCTCTGCCAGACCTGGGCACTCCAGGGAGCCGGTGGCGCCCTCGCTCGAGAAGGAGTCGGGAAGAGGAGAGTGGCTTTCGGGAAGCATCTCCTCTGAGGAAAAGGCGGCGGCGGCGGCATTTACCGAGAGAAAAAGTAGCAGCTGCACTTTGCCTCCAAGCGTCAGACTCTGACACGCGCTCCCTGTAGCGATGATAACTGACCTACCCGAGAGAACGTGCACAAGGAAAGCGAGGGAATGGAGTTTCTTATCTTCCTCTAGCCACCCCCAAATGCCCCGGAAGGCCCGGCACCTGCTCCAAGCGGTTTCCAGCACTAGCCCTTGGGTACTGCGGGCCGCCTCGGGGCTTGTGAGCTCCTAGAACTCCAGCTCTCGGTCGCCGCTGCGCCCTAGAAGCCTCGCCGCCTGGAAGCCGGGCGCACTCGCCGCCCGCCAGCCACAGATCACCACCCTCCCTCCCACCGCCCCCGCGCCTTTTATACATCACACTTCTGCATCTAAAGAATTCAGGCTCCTAGAATCAGAATCCTCTTCACGTAGCTTGCACCCAGAAGAGCAAAGCGAACTAGACATTCTGGCTGCAGGAACCTCTCCCCCTAGTGATGCAGTTATTTATAGCCCAAACTCCAGCCCGAGTCTGCGTGTGTTCGCGCGCGGGGTTTCGCCGCGGCGGTGCAAACTTTTCCTCTGGTCCGCTATTCCAGAGGAATCACAGGATGCCAGGGCTGAAGGTTTCTGATCGCTAACGTCAAGGGAGTAGAAATGTGGTTTTGGGGGGATGAGCGTGCGTTTCTAGCAGATGTCCGTCCATCTGCAAACGCGTAACCGCCAGCTTGGAGGCACGGGGTTCTCTGAATGGGTGCAGCATCTATACAGGTTGCAGATGTGGAAAGTGGGGTCAGAAGGTCAGGCTGAAAGGACTAGAATGTGGCGCCGAGCTGGAGAGGGGCTTGAGTGAACTAAGACGAGCGCACGATGAGAATAAAGAAAAGGCGCACTAAGTTTTCAGAAATAGATGAATCAAGGACCTATATGTAAGTCCCCTCAACCCCCCGCCCGATAACCACCATGACCTAAATTTCATAACAGATTCCTCTCCCTCTGCACATCAGGAATAATTATTTCTCTTCTGCTTTTAACAGATCAAAAAATGAAACTTAGATACACAGCCTGAAAGACCAAGGGGCGAGGGGATGAGGGGGGTTGGGGGTGGGATTGTGACACTGCTCAAAAGCAAGAGACTTCCATTGACAGGGTTTATTTTTCCCCAGCTCCAACTACAGGCACCGAAAGGTATTTTACCTTCTGTCAAAGGTTCAAAGAAGGAAAACATAACCATATACAGGCGTATCTATAACAGCTTGCCAAATGAAACCTGCCTCTCTTACCAGAACCAACCCTCAGGGTTCAGGTCTTTGGCAAGGATTGGCCACTCGGATTCCTCAGTTGCTGCACTATGGGGCAAATAATTGGGGACTTCGAGTCGCCCAGGCGGCATCTCCTCACAAATTGCACAGCTCCAGCCCGCCCCCTGCCTCCATGGCCCGACCAAGCCCGCTAGGCTGCCGCTGCCCCCACGACCGCTGGGCCCGACGCGCAGCGCGCGCTGAATGGAGACATCCCCGGCCCGCGGGTCGCGCGCCGCACGCCGCGCTTCACCTCCGCGGCGTTATTGTTCCGCGCTGGCGGCCGAGCGCCAACCGCAGGTCCGCGCCGCCGCCTCAGACGCATTGAGCACTTCATTAGTAACCTGAGCTTTCCGAGCTCGCCGAAGTCTCGGTCCCTCTGGGAAGGCTCTGGGCTCCCGCCACTCGCCGGCAGGCTGGCGGAGACGATAGGGGCTGCATTTCCCAGTCTCCAACCCAACTCTGGCCGCAGCTCCCACAGAAGGCTAATGAGGAGAGAAGGAAGACCGAGCTAGAGAGAGATATGACCCGCCTGAGGTACTAAGAAATAAGCTCGCCGGCAGTTCCTCCAACCCCACCCCACCACCGTTGCTGCTCACGCCCTCTAGACTGCCCGCGCCAGAAATTCCGCACCCGTCGGACGGACGGCTCCGGGCACAGGGCTGCAGAGGGCTCGGAATAGCCCTGGCTCGCGCTAGCTGGTCCGCCAGGAGCGGCCCGAGCGGTGAGGGGGCGGGGAGCCGGCGGGGGAGGGTCGCCCGGCGCCGGAGGCGCGGCCGGCAGCGCCGTGGACGAGCTGGCTTGTGCAGGTAGACATCTAAATAAATAAGTCAGAACAAACTTTGCTTTCCCATCACCTTACCTTCCTTCGCAGCCTGCGCCTCCCCTGTGTGTGCAAAGCGGAGCAGCCAGATGTAGCATAAAATAATCCATGAAGGATACCGAGTTTGAAAAACCATGGTGCATGAGCAGGTTTTATTTTAGGTTTCAGTTATCTTGAGTCGTGGATTTTTAAATGCTGTTTGTTCCGAAGTAGCTTTTGTTTTATTGTGCTCCTTGCATCGATTCCCCTTCTCGGTCCCCGATCGGCTGCTCCACGTTTAGCTTTTTTTAATTCCCCCCCCCCACTCCTGTTCGCTCGCACCGTGTTTGCTGCCTGCAAGTCTCCGACTGCAGACCGGCCGCTTGCTCCACACTCCAATAATATCAATTAGGGGGGAGGGGGCGGGGCTCCGAGCCGAGAGCCTCCGCCACTCGGGCTGAGTGGCAGGCACAGCCGGCCTGCCAGGAGGCGATTCCCAGGGCCAAGGGGCGGGTCCCGGCGAAATGGCCGCCCCGGCCTCGGGGGCGGGGTCCGAGGCAGGAGCCAATCGGTGCCGAGCGGAGTCAGGTTGCTGGTCCAGGATTCCCTCCAGGTTCTGAGCTCGCGCTGGATGCTCAGAGGAGAACGAGGATGGCAGCCGAGGTGTGTGCTGCTTTGGACGCTCTGCTTTTAGCAACCGCAGCTTTCGCGGAGCAGAATAAATCTGAGAATAACGCTTCCAACTTACACTCTTTTCTATAGCTGTACTCCGCGCGATCTTTTAGAAACCAGAGGCGAAGCAAGCTTTCTCTGAGCTACCAAGCACGGAGCCCGGACAGTGAAATGAGCTGTGCCTTTAAGTAAAGTGTTTTTTACTTTTTTGTTGTTAGAACCTCCGCGGGCAGGGTAACTTTGTTTTTTGCCTTTTTGAAAAGTTTCTACTTCTCTTTTTCTGTTACTCCAAGAGCAGTCAATTTTAGGTACCACCCACCACAATCCCTGAAAGAATAAAGTAACCAAGTGTATTATGTTTAAACAATGTTTCCAAGAGTTTGCAACAAGCTCTGGCAAAAGAAACAGAGGAAAAGGGAGTGGGAAAGGAAGTCTTTTGTTTTAAGCACCCCTTCACCTCCGCCCTGTCTTTTCACCATAGTTTGTTGAGCGAAGTGAGACATTAGGAGAGAACCTTCTGATGGTTGCGTATCGTTTTTTAACGCGTTTATCATTTTCTAAGGTTTTCCTTGGATTGCCTCCACTTTGATAGTTTTCCATTTCGCTGCATCAATTACACTTAATTTTAAAGAATTCCACTACGTATTAAATTCGTAAAGCAAGACCTTTCTCTTCGCAAGTATTTACCATTTTCAGGAATTATTCAATGCTTATCTTTCAAAGAGAAACTAAGAATAAAAAAAACATAACCAATATCTCCAGTTGAATTCATTCAACCTGAACAGCAAGGAAGGCTGCGCAGAGAAATCTGTTTTCCATTAGGCAGTTTTGGACACTTTGTATTCAAGAGGTAGGTAATAAGAGGAAGAACTTTAAAATTTTAATTGCCAAATCTTCAATTTCAAAGGTCACACAGAGTAACTCGATCACATGTTTAAGATGAATTTCTTTTTTTGTCCTATATTTCTTCCTTTAAAAATATTTCTCAGTCATTTATGATTTCCTTTTATTTCTGATAGATCCAAAGTTTGATCTCACATAAGGCTCCAAACTTTTTCCAACCTTTCTATCTGGAAATATAAAGTAAATTGAGTTGTTTCTGCTGTTTATAGTAGGGAGTTCTCAAAGATGACAGCCCCCAGATATTTATTTGTATTTTATGTTAAATTGTCTCCTGTAGTTTTTATTTGCCTAATAAAATAACATGGAAGAGAGATATGAAATTTATTCTTTAAACCTCTTTGATTCTGTAGTTTCTGAAACATTTCTTAAATGTTACATATTCCTAGCCATTATGCCTATTTAATATTTTAGAAAGTGTATCAAAAAGCATCTTCAGTGTCCCTTTTAAAGGATGCATAGAAAATGTAAATGCATAATAGATTAGCCTTAGAAAGAGACAAAAAACAATATGGGGAGAACACACTTGTTATAGAGGAGATGAAGCTTTATTTACACAAATAGATGATTTAAGGATGAAACTTGTGAACTAAAACATAAGAGTTAAAAACATAAATCCCCACACTTAGTCTTTAGAACTCACAGAACTACAAACTCACAAATATTAAACCACTTCTAATAGTTAAAATGAATTCTCCAGGATTTCAACACTTTCCCCAGGGTCTCATCGCCACTTCTTAAAGTGACACCAAGGTAGCCTTTAAAGTTTAAAATATTCCTTTCATCTATTGAATGACTAATACCAGTGATGTGAATACAAATACTTTTCCATTAAAACCAGGAAACCAAAGAAGTAACATCCTTCACTCCTCTGATGAGTGTAGGTGGTATAGTGAGTCCTGTTTTTGTGTCCCTTCTCTCTGTCAGACACAGGGGCATGGGTAACTTTACTCTTATTTTTAGGGACAAGAAGCTTCACATTAAATGCACATGTGCCAGGCTGCTGACAGTTCTCCCTGCATAGCTGCACAATGATACTCATTTTTAGGTTTTTCAAACTTATCTTCTTTCTTTTATAGTATCTAGATATATTGACAAAGAATTCGGAGCATTTAAATAAAAATAAATGACAGTCAAGAAGACAGTGTTCAGCATACAGTATATGATTAATATATAAATTTACACTCGACTGTATTTGACTAATGATAAAGCATATAGACCTATTTGTACATGAGGCCATAGACATAAAAATTATCAGTATACAAAACTTTCTCATTTTAAAATAACATAATGGTGAACTTCCTCACACCATTACAGTTTATTTTAGCTTCATTTTATGATTTAAGCATATTATTTCTAGATCAATTTTTTTAATAATGTGATGTGTTTGTATATAAAGTGAATTCAAAAGGAACTTGTCTTCCTAAGCAATACCAAATAGTGTATGAAACCAACACTTGTGTGCCAAAGCAATAATTCTGAAAACTAGTTTTACGTTTTTATGCATTCATTGTACAATTAAGTTGATAGCGTCGTCCACATATATTTAGTGAATTTTAGGTAAATGGAAACAGAGACTAAGACCTTAATATTTCAATTTTGTATCCCCTCTGTTGAAACATCTGTAATAAATGTATAGTGGAAAGATGAAAAACGCCTCTCTTCAGATACAAAGGAGATATACCCAATTTTAATGCACTTTGTATTATTTTATTTGTATAATTACCAATAATCACATGACTGTACATGTAGGGAAATGTACAAATTCAAGACACATTCCAAATGAGGGTACACCTGCTATTTTGTTTTAACTTGTTACAATACTAATATTTACTTCACTGTTTGACTCTGGGAAATATTCTCTGATTTTAAGAGAGAAATAGGAGTAAATTATAATGACTACAGGGAATAAGTTCTATGAATTTTCGAATGAAAGAAAAGGTTATACTGTGTGTGTCTAGTATTCAGGCCATTCAAGGGCAAAGGAACAATTGGAGATTTCAGTACATTACAAATCCAAGACTGTCAAACTAAATAGTTAACAACAACAATGAAATCAAAGGGCTGTTTCTGAACCCACTACTTTTGTACTTACCATCAAAATGCATTCACAGCTGGCAAATGTGAAAATGCAAGTTCATCACAGAAAAAGGGTAATTTAAACTGAATTAGAAAAGGTACTGTGCAGAAGAAATTGATTATAAGCAGAAAAGAAGCATTATGTCTCAGTTAACAGATATTACAGAAAATTGGGTTCTGTGATTTGTCAAAATATAAACAATCTTTCCACTGTGTAGGAAAATCATTTACATATTTACATTAACATGATTTATGTAGTGTATATAAAATAATTATTTTCAGTCTAATGTAAAAAATGTGCATAACCTAAACTCATTAAAAACGTATTAATTCACGAATTTTTCTAAGCTCAGATTTAGCTGAAAGTATAGGAAGTCAGAGGTCAGAAATCAAATCATAAGTCAAGAATTTATTTTGTGCTTTTGTAAAATTTCACACACTTTTGTGAGGTCAGATAAATAACTAAAGTTCAGAAGATTACAATTATAATTCTTTAAGTACAATCCCCAAGTTAATTTGAGACAGTTTAACAAATAAAAATACAATTTATATCTAAATTTTGAGTCCACTTGAATATTATTGCTGAGGTACCACTGAAATTTTCTAATCACTTAAAATATTAAAAAGTGTTCAGTCAAATTACTCTTTTTTTAAGTAATATTAAAATAACAAAATGTAGCTGGGAAAATGTAGCACTTTATACTTGAAATCAAGTAGCACATGTTTGGTTCTCTTAGTGGATATTTTTTTTCAAACTTGATTTTGCATGGGGAAGCTCTTTTCTTCCATTACTTCCAGTTCATTTTGCCATAAATCACCAGGACTGATAGGATGAACTGGCTTAAATTATTCAAATTACTTCTACATGCTTCCATGGTTTCTCATGTTGTAATTTTTAAGCTCTTCACCCAGAGGATTTTTAGGTATCAAGATCTGTGATAATTCAGCGACCACCAGGGGGCAACAGGACCTCTGGGTGTCCTGGACAATCAAGTCCACCCTTCACAAGGTAAAGATGAGTTAATTGTGAAATTGTATGTGTGTGTGTTTGTGCATGTATATGCACATATATATTATGAATATATAATATTTGTCTCATTGATTACTTTTAAGTTTCTTTTTCTCTCGGTACCTATGCCAGCCTACAAAATGCCTTCATAAAAATTTGTGAGATGTCCTGTGACCTATTTTAGTCCATAGAGGCCAAGTTAAGTGAATAGGCTGAAAGGCACATTAGAAGGTGAATTATACTATGGAAAAGCTCGCTCCAGTTTTTGTTTTTGTTTTCTGTTTTTTTAACTAAACCGAAGAATTTTGAGTTTCCAGAGTGACCTCAGATATTCTCTTCCTTAGTCCGTTCCCACTTATCTTAGTCTTTTACCCAAAGAACAGGGCCAGGCTGGGATGGAGCATGCTCTGGGACTTAACAGTCCAGAGTTTTTAAGGACCCTCTGAAGTTCCCAGAGAACTTTCTAGGCTGAGGAGTATTTTAGACACCACACCTCATCCTAGTCTTCTGCCGTGGTGAATACTAAAAATGAAATTCTGTCACAACTTGCCTGACTAATTTCAAAAAGGTCTAAGAAGAGGTCTAAAAAATAATGAGTTTCTATGTATCGTAATAATTTGGAATTTCTGTTTTAGAGAAAGAAATGCAGGAGTAGTGCCCCCTAGTTGTGAAATTGTAAAGCTGTGGACATTCTCTCCATGGAGGAAGGGTAAAATTCTATACATACCAGAGGTGATGTCTTATAATACCTCTAGACTTGGCATGCAGTTGTTCTCTTTGAAGAAAAGGCAAATTTATATAAGAGACAAGGACTTTCCTGGGAGGAGAGGATCCCAAACCCATCCCATTTGAGTTTTAACAGTATTAGAAGCTCTGAAAGATTAGAATGGTTCTGACTGAGAAAGAAATGAGCCCAAGTATCACAAAGAAGTGCTTACTGTGAGGGAAATAGAATTGAGCTTAAAATTTACTAGATGAAGACATTTGCTGATACTCAAAGGCCTGAGAACCCAGCAACCTAGCTATGGTATCTATGCTGATTATGCAAGTATGAACTAAAAGAGCTGTACCATTTTAGCTCAAAGGTGAAGTGACATTATAGCATGGAGGGATCTATATAACAAGGTACCAGTGTAGTAATACTAAGTACAGCCAATTTTTAAAAGATATACGATATGACAGTGATGTAACTAAAGTCAATAGTGCACTGAACATTATAATCATCTGGACAAAATATGATCCCTTTGGACTGAGGGTATGCCTAGAGATTCTCAGGAGGAATTAAGGAGAGCAGAAGCTCTCAAAAGGGAGATGCTAGATTAGCCCATTTGGACAAGCAAACTTAAAAAAGAGAAGTGACTGTTATTTCTTCTTGATAATGTGGTTCAAACTGATTAAAGATTCACAATCTGTCATAAGATTCCAGAAAGAGAATGGTGACCAAAACCTCTGTCAAAAGTAGGCTTTTCATGTATTTATTAAATACAAAAAGGCACTAGGGACATATGCAGATGAGTGAATCATAACCCAATACACAAAAGACCTAACACCCATCATGATGCCTTTTGTGACTCATGTTTCTTTTTGAAAACAGGGAGAATATCATATACTTAGAGAAATAGGTAACCATTCAGTTTTTCTGTGTTGATTTCAACAGTGATGATATCTTTATAATTGCACTATTGACCATAAACTGCAAGAAAATACAATGCACAGTAAGGAATTTTATCATCTGGCTTGTCTAAAATTGTTTTCTTTTCCCCTCCCTGCACTCATATCAGATAGAAAGTTTCATAAAAATTTTACGTCATCTCAGATTCTATGAGCTTATTATTATCATTGTTTGGTTTCATAGGTGCATTGCTGTAGATAAGCTACAGAATTAACCTGCCACATTCTCTATTTGATTTTAGACTGATGAAATGACTGAGGTCAATCTCAGTTTAATTAAGTATTTTAATATCTGATAGTCACTCTTTCAGCAGCCTTTTAACAAGCAGGCTTTGGTGGCAAAGTCTGTGAAACTTAAAAACATGAAAATTCTGGCAGAAAGTTCCTTCATTTGAAGATAGATGATAACCATAAAAGACAAAACCTACTTTATCTACCTCACAAGTACAGAGAAAAGAGAAATTATCCTGCATTTCAATAAGAAGGACAAGATCTCTTATGAGAGTTCTTTAAGATCTCAACTTGAAATTAATTTTTCTATACTATCATATCTTTGTCTTTATTTTAGCAAATTATAATATATTTGCATATACCTTTGATTTAAACTTTTGAGGGAACAATTACTTTCTAAGTTTTAATAAAGATATGCAGTACAATAATTACATGCATATTCTTAGGAACTTTTGAGAAAATCCAGTGGATCATCACATTTTAGATAAATGGTAGTTGTGTCCATTTTAGAGAATTGGCAGCTCTGGCCCAATCAGTTATACTTGGTCAGAAGGCTATAAAACAGGGAGAGGAATGATAATGAAAAGGAAAGGAAAGTAGCAACACATTAGAATACATGTTAGAGTTCTACCTAGTCAAATATCTTAAAATATGATGAATATTTAAAAACAAATGCCCTATACTTAGCCATTTTAATTTTTAATCAAGGTTAAGACTTAAATAGATAAATTTTTTGGTCAGAGAATGAAAGTATGAATTTTATATAAATTGTACTGCTAGAGCTATATTATAAATATGTCTTTAAAGTTATAGTTAAAACTTGACGAAGATAGTGCATTTTGTGTACCGTTGTATGAAATGTGTAATTTTGCATTTTTATGCTTTATAGATTAATCTGAAATGTATTCTCTAGTAATATTTGTAATTCAAAATGTAAAATTTTCAAGGCTTACCATTATAAGGCATTTATCTCAATGCTAAAGTAAATAGTTAAATGTATTTCTTTAATGGTGTCTGATTCATCATAAACATAGATCCAGAAATATTTACCTATTCAAATACACATATCTATCATTTCCAAGGTCTATGTGATGCATAGATTTTGCATATTTCTCTACACCCAGTAGAAGCCATCTTAGTCTCTATCCAAACTAAGCCTAGCCTTAGGAAGACAACATTCAAAGATCACGAATTAAATATTCAGAGGACCATTGTTTCATTTTTGAATTAAAGTCTATGTCTGTTTTTCTAAAATTGGTATTCAAATCTCTTAAGAACTACAGTGTGTGTTCCATAGGTTAACTTTTTGCTTCCCCATCCCTCTAATGGGATCCTTCTTCAGAACCTGGCCTTATGCCTTAGGCTTTGTTAGTTACTGATACATTTTCTTGATGTGGACAACTACCATCTGCCTGGATGTGAACTGCTCGTCAATGCCTGACTTTTCCTGCCACCTTTTAGACAACTACTACTATGTTTTTCTGAATCTGTCTGATGTCAACCATTTGCAGATAGTACCAGTCTTCCTGTCAAAATATTTATTGGACAATATGCAACCTGCCTTTCTAGGCTACTTCCATCACCTACAGATCCAAGCATTTCCCTTAGCAAACATAGGTACATCTTATTCCGGCCCTGACCCCTTTCATTTTATCCCATTATGCAACATTTAGCCTGAAATATATTTTCTGCCACATAATGAGACACTGAAGAATTCATTCAGATTTTGGGGCATCATGTTGTAGTTACCATATTGTATTTGAAAAATGACTGGTTTTATAGTTATTTGTTCTTTTCTTTTTCCATTCTTTGCTTCTCCCCTCTTTTATTCTTTATTTCCCTTCACTCATCACCCACTTTAGAAATGCATTCTGCTCTCTAGGTTTTGGCTAGGTACTGGCATGCAAAAATGACTAGGAAATGTTCTCCCTTGTGGTCCTCAAGAAATACTTATTTTAGTATATGGCAGAAATACACAATTAACGGATACTGCCTTTTAATTGAGATAGGTAGATATCTGATAGATACATTCAGAGCAATAAATCAGACTGGAGAGCATCCTGTTAGGGACTGGCATTGTAGATTGACCTTAAGTTGACAATAATAGGTGGTCCGCCAAAGGGAATAGGGGAAAGGAAATTTCAGGGAGCAAGATAATATGTAAAGGGCACAGTGGGGAGTATAAAAGTTACACTTAATTGATGAAACAGACACTACCCTAGGAATTTTAAGCTGAATAAATTTAATTTGGAAAATTAGCTGCTCACAAAATTTTTGAACATTATTGTACTAGTTATATGTAACTGCATAACAGATTAGCCCAAAACTCAGAGGCTTAACAAAACCAGGATTTATTATCTCATAGTTTTTGTGGGTCAGGAATCCAATCAACTTAGCTGAGTCCTCTGTCTCAGGGTCTTCCACAAAGTCACAATTAAGATGTCAGTCTGCACTGTGATAATCTCAAAGCTGAATGGGAGGATTTGTTTCCTAAAACACAAGTGACTGTTGTTAAGTATCAGAAGACCCAATTCCAAGATCACTCAGCATGACAGTGGCAACCTCATCTTTCACTGTCTGCAAACTGAATGTCAGTTCCTTGCCACACAGACCTCTTCATAGGGTTACTCACAACATAGCACTTTGTTTACATCCAGAGCCCGGACCACAAGGAAAAAAGAGTCAGAAAGGCACAAGAAAGATAAACGTCACCATCTTTTTGTAAGTTAATCTCAGAAGTGATACCTATACTTTTCTGCCCATTGCAAGGCAGTCACTAGGTCCCGTCCACACTCAAGAGGAGAATGATGCACAAGGACTTGAGTACTGGGATTCAGAATCATTGGGGCCATCTTAGGGGCTGTCACCCATGAGTCTGAAGAAACAGGCTTTAGACTGGTCCTCCAGGAATGATCACCGGATCAGTGCAGAACTCTTCAACACTCACACTTCTGCACTTGAAACCACCTGTGGAACGGGTTTAAGAATGCATCTCTGGAGCAGCGATTCTGGAATCAGGAAGCTGAAAACAAGAACCTTTACCCCCTCAGCTATCATTGCTGCCACTGTTCTCACCAAGTAAGAAGCTGAAGAAAAGTCAGTAGAAGACTGCTGCCAAAAACACAAGACATTTCCATGGTCTTTCCTGCCAGAATATAAAGCCAAAAGAAAAGTGGTAGCTGTGGCTTAACTTTCAACTTCCAAGTCTTACATGATTTCAAGACTTTGAGCAACAAAGTCCATTAATATTTCTCAATGATAAGAGGCACCATTATCATATAGAATTAAAAAAATATTTTTATTGAAGAGTAATGCATACAAGAAAATGTACTTATTATTAAGTATACAGCTTGATTGATTTTTATAAAGTGAATACACTTGTGTAACCAGTAGTGGAATTCTGAAACAGCATTAAGAACTTCCAGAAATCCCCCTTCTTGTCAAGTCTCGGTCTCTACTTCCAATAAAATATTTTACCATTTTGTGTAGTTTATGTGAACTGAATCTGTCATTATGTAATTTGTGTCTGGTGTAGTTTCTTAACCAATTGAGAGATTTGTCCATGTTATTGAGCATAGTGCATGTAGTTGTGGTTTCTCTATTTTCATGGTTGTATAGAATTCCATTGCAAGAATAAACCAAATTGATTTGTTTATCCTACTGTTCATATACATTTAATAATTCCTTGCTCTTGAAAATTATGAATGATATGTTCTAGAATTCTAATTTGATGACCATATGCTAAGACTGAATGTTTGTGCCCTCCAATAATTCAGTGTTGAAGCCTAAGTCCCAACATAATAGTATTTGCAAGTGGGATCTTTGCAGGTAATTAGGTCATGAGCATGGAACCCTGATGGATGGATTTAGTGCTCTTATGAGAAGAGACAGGAGAGATGATCTCTGCCATGTGAGGATACAGCTAGAAGATGGCCATCCGCAAACCAGGAAATGAGCCCTCACCATAATCCAACCATGACAGCACCTTGATTTCAGACTTCCTACCCCCTAGAACTGTGAGAAATTAATCTCTGTTGTTTGCATCAATAAATCTATGGTGTTTTTCCTATAGAAGCGCAAAGCAATACACCATATATGTGCATTTTGTTGGATGTATTCTTAGGAGTTGAAATACTGGTTCACAGAGTTGCATATGTATGTATATGTATATGTTCATTGGCCATTTGGATATCATCATTTGGGAAGAATTTGTTCAAAATTTTTGCTTTTTTATTTGAGTCGTCTGTATTTTTCTCATAAACTGTAAGAGTTCTTTATATCTAGATATGCACCATTTGTCAGATACATGTATCTTGCCACACTTTGTGGTTTGTCTTTTCACTCTGTTAATGGTATCTTTTGATAAATATTAATTTTACTGTGATCCAATTTATTACTGTTTTCTTCTGTGATTAGTAATTACGGTGTACTGTTCAAGAAATCTTTGCCTAATCCAAGCCAAAAGGGTATTTTCTTATGTTTTCCTCAAAATCTTTATTGTTTGCTCCTTCATATTTGGATCTGTAACCCATGTAAAATTAATTTTTGTGTGTGGTATGAGGTAGAGGTCAAGATTCATTTTTTTTCCCATAGATATATCCAATGAACCCAGCATAATTTTTTGGAAAGACTAACTCTTTTGCATTGCACTACAGTGGTGCTTTGGTCATAAATCCAGCAGATGACAGTATGTTTGCAAGATCCTACTAAGTTTTTGAGGAAATTCTATTGCCAAAGAAATCATGGTAGTCAGGAATCTGGAATATTTATCTACTTGCATTTGTATAATAGGGAAAATATGACATTTAAAACCCTATGCCATCAAATGTGTTTATAAAGATTCTTATTGTATTGATAAAACTTCAGAACATTTACTCTCTATGCTAGGGTTTCAATGTCCCCTCCAAAATTCATGTTGAAATTTAATTGCCATTATGGTGTATTAAGAGGTGGAACTGGCCGGGTGTGGTTGCTCATGCCTGTAATCCCTGCACTTTGGGAGGCCAAGGTGGGCAGATCACCTGAGATTAGGAGTACGAGACCATCCAGGCCAACACGGCAAAACCCTGTCTCTACTAAAAACATAAAAATTAGCTGGGCATGATGGCAAGCACCTGTAATTCCTGCGGCAGGAGAATCGCTTGAACCCGGGAAGCAGAGGTTGCAGTGTGAGCTGAGATTGTGCCATTGCACGCCAGCCTGGGCAACAAGAGTGAAACTCCATCTCAGAAAAAAAAAAAAAAAAAGAGGTGGTACCTTTAAGAGGTGATGACATCATGAGGGGTCTGACCTTATGAATGGATTAATGCCATTATTGTGGGACCAGGTTAGTTATCTTGGGATTAGGCTCCTGATAAAAGGATGAGTTCTGCCTGATTTCTTCTTTCTGTCTCATGTATTTGCTTGCCCGTCTGCCTTCTGCCTTCTGCCACGGCATGGTGCAGTATGAAGGCCCTTGCCAGATGCCAGTGCCATCCTCTTGGACTTCCAAACATCCAGAACCATGAGCCAAATAAACTTCTATTATTAATATATTACCCAGTCTCTGGGATTCTGTTATGGCATCAGAAAATGGACTAAGACACTATATATTTGTAACTTAGAATTTTAGGTACAAAACACAGCATGTAAATTTAAAATACATTACTTGTCTCTTAGATTTTGGATTAGCATGTGAACTGGGGCCTCTGACTGTAATAGTGCCTGTCCAGCTAGAGTAATCCTAGAAAAATATATATCATAATATGTTACTCTGGCCCTGGAAACTCCCCAGTGATTCCCATCTCATTAACATCTCACACAGTCTCACCAAACTGTTACCCTCTGGCTCCCTCTTGTTTTCTCACCTTTTCTCATCACACTGGCTTCCAGCTCTTCTAAGGGGTCAGGCATGCTTCTGCCTCAGGATATTTGAATTCCCTCTGCCAGAAGTGTAGTTCCTGTCCACATTTGCATGGAACATTCTTTCACTTCCCTCAGATCCACTTAATTGTCTCTTCTCACAAAGATTTTTTTTTAGCCTTCTCTATCCCCATTATTGTTTTCCACAGATCTTACCATCACTCAATATATCATATATTAACTTATAACTTATTTAATATATCTCCAAACTAGAATTTAGAACTCATGAGGATGGGGATTTTTAAAATTCTCCTTTCTTGGTGCCTAGAGCAGTGCTTAAATATATACTAGGTACTTAGTTGTTGAATAAATTAATGAATAGTTTTCAATTAGCTTGACCATGTGTTTTATAATTAGATTTTTACGGTTATTTCTAGAGAAACATTCTACAAGGACATTTTCTGCAGTTTAGATTATCTGGAGGCAAGAATTTTTGGCAGTGCCATTAGTAATAACAATTCAAATCTTTGAAGAGTATTAGAATAGTTAATATATAAAATTCAAAAGAGGAAAAATATATCAGAGGATGTATATTCATTTTTAAAGAGTGCTATAAATATTAAAACACAGCAGATAATTATTAGGGAAATAGGCAGAATTAAGCAGGATAAGTTCTCATTATACATGCTAAGTAAATAAAAAAAATAATCTCTAGCAGCATCAAGATGGGCAGCTCACCCTAGCCCTAGCATTCCTACTTGGAAATGAACTGTGATAATAAAGGTGTATAACTAAGGACATAAATAACAAATTTTGTGAAACCCAGTTGACTTAAAGTGCATTATATAAAAGCCTTGGAATAGGGGTTTGTTACAAATACCTTGAAATTCTATGCAAATCTTGTGCAAATATGCATTTTTCTGGGGGAGGATTTCCCATATCCAATTGCTAAAAGATTCCAGGTCCCCCAAAATAAGAACTACATTGGATCAGTGATTCTGAAACCTGGTAGCACATTAAAATCATCTAGGAAGTGTTTTAAAATTATCAAGGCCAGTGCTTCATTATCAACAATTTTATATATTTAATAGGAGGTAAGTCTAGATACTAGTACAATTTTTAAGCTCCTTGGGTAATTCTACTGTATACTCAGAGCTGGGAATAATTGCTGTAGAGCAGGGCTGTTCAATAAACATATAATGTGAGCTATATATATGATTTTAAATTTTATAGTAGCCACATTAAAAATAAATGCAAGTGAAATACATTTTAGTGATACATTTTATTTAATCTAATATATCAAAGATATTAACATGTACCACTAGCCACATTTCATGTGCTCAATAGCAGCATCTGGCTAATTGCTACTCTATTGCTAAGTGCTATGGTTTGAATGTTCTCTCCAAAATTCATATTGAAGCTTAATACCTAATGTGACAATATTAAGAGGTCAGACCCTTAAGAAGTGATGGGATCATTAGGGCTCTTCCCTATAAATGGATTTATCAATTAATAGGTTAATAGATTAATGAGTTATCATGGGAAGGGAACTGGTTTCTTTATGAGAAAAGGAAAGCTGAGCTAGTACATTAGCATCCTCAACCCTCTTGCCATGTGATGCCATGTACCATCTTGGAATGCCACAGAAATTCCCAACCAACAGGAAGGCTCTCACTAGATACAACCCCTCAACCTTGGACTTCACAGCCTCCACAACTGTAAGAAATAAATTCATTTTCTTTGTAAATTATCCAATTTCAAGTATTCTAAGCAATAGAAAATAGACTAAACCAGACAGTATACTTTCCATGTTTAGGTTAATGTAGCCACTCTATGATCAAGATACAGAATTGTTTCATCACCTCGAAATTCTCACATGCTACCCCTTTATTGTCACACCCACATTCCTCTCCCCAGACTTCCCAATGTCTGGGAAACACTAATATCTTTTCCATGTCTCTCATTTTGTTATGTGAAGAATGTTTTACAAATCATGTAGTAAGTGACCTTTTGAGATTGGCTGTTTTCAGTCAGCATAGTAATTCCTGAGGTTCATCCAAGTTGTTGAGTGTATCAATAGTTCATTCTTTTTATTTATAAGTAGTATTCCATTGTCTGAGTATACTACAGTTTATTTGCCCATTCATTCATTGAAGAATGTTTGGATTGTTTCCAAGTTTGGGCTATTGCAAATAAAGTTGCTATGAATGTTCACGTACAGGTTTTTGAATGATCACATTTTAATTTATCTGGAATACTGCCCAGTAGTACAATTTCTAGGTCATATATAAGCACAAGTTCAATTTTGCAAAATACTGAGACTTCTATACTCTTTTTCAAAGGAGCTGCTCCATTTTATGTTGCATCTAGAATATATAAAGAACTTTCAAAACTCAACAGTAAAAAAACTCCAAAAATCTCATTGGATAATGGTGAAAGTTGTGAAGAGACATTTCACCAAAGAGGATGTACAGATGGCAAGTAACACATGAGAAAATACTCATCATCATTATCTGTTAGCAAAATGTAAACTGAAACCACAATGATAAATCACTACACACCTAAATGATGGCTAAAATTTAAAAATTGTGATAACATCAAATCCTGGCAATGATAGAGAGAAGCTAGATAACTCGTAAATTGCCGAACAGAAAGTAAGTCTGTAGCTTTTCATCCTCTTCACAAGATCTTTCACGGGGGAAAAAATTTTAGTTTTGGGGAGGCCTAATTTATCAAGTGTTTTTGTTTTGTGGATTGTACTTTTGTTGCTAAGTCTAAAAACTCCTTGCTTACCCTATGTACTAAAGACTTTCCCCTATTTTTTATTTTTTTACTAAAAGTTTGGTATTAGCACTTTTTACATTTAAGTCTGTGATTTATTTGTTTTGGGTTTATTTGTCTTATAGTCATGAGGGTTAGGTACAGTTTCTTTTTTTTTTTTCTTTTTGGAATACTCCAATTGCTCCAGCACCATTTCCCACCAAAGTCTGAAGTCACTGCAAACTTTGTGAGATTTATGTTTCCCCATGCATTTGCCTCCCAATTCTGGTGCATTCTACAAGTAATGAAGAAGTTATGTTTCCAGTGCTTCAGGGTTCAAATTTGCTAACCCATCTTGGGTTTGGCTAATTCAAGTAGTCTGGATTGAAGTTCAGATAAACACATTTCCTCACTTTCTTCTCCACTTCTCCTTTCCTCTTTTCCTCTTCCTCTTCATTTTCCTTTCAGTCTTCTCTTCTTTGTTCTTTGTTGAGCAAGATTCAGTTGTAGATACTGAGGATGTAGCAATGAACAACTCATGCTTGGCTTCCTGGAGTTTATATTCTGCATGAGGGAGACAAATCATGTGAGCAAATAAAAATAATACGGGGTCAGAGAATAAGTGTTTGAGGACTAGTAAATGTTGGCAATATGATACAGTTGATTAGAAAACTAATTTAAATCAAGGTGTAGGCAAAGTCCTTTTTAAGAACGTGATATGCATGTCAAATCTTGAATAATGAGATGGAAGGAGATGATTGTATATTTTGAAAATCCTGTTGTCTCAGCCCAAAATCTCCTTAAGCTGATAAGCAACTTGAGCAAAGTCTCAGGAATCAAAATCAATATGCAAAAATCACAAGCATTCCTATACACCAATAACAGACAAACAGAGAGGCAAATGATGAGTGAACTCCCATTCACAACTGCTACTAAGAGAATAAAATACCTAGGAATATAACTTACAAGAGATGTGAAGGACCTCTTCGAGGAGAACTACAAACAACTGCTCAAGGAAATAAAAGAGGATACAAACAAGTGGAAAAACATTCCATGCTCATGGATATGAAGAATCAACATTGTGAAAATGGCCACACTGCCCAAAGTAATTTATAGATTCAGTGCTATCCCCATCAAGCTACCACTAACTTTCTTCACAGAATTGGCAAAATAACTACTTTAAACTTCATATGTAACCAAAAAAGAGCCTGCATAGACAAGACAATCCTGGACAAAAAGAATGAAGCTGGAGGCATCACGCTACCTGACTTCAAACTATACTACAAGGCCACAGTAACGAAAACAGCATGGTACTGGTACCAAAACAGATATATAGACCAATGGAATAGAACAGAGACCTCAGAAATAACATCACACACCTACAACCATCTGATCTTTCACAAACCTGACACAAGTAATGGGGAAAAGATTTCTTATTTAGTAATTGTTGTTGGGAAAACTGGCTAGCCATATGCAGAAAACTGAAACTGGACCCCTTCCTCCATCTTATACAAAAATCAACTCAAGATGGATCAAAGACTTAAACGTAAGACCTAGGATCATAAAAATCCTTGAAGAAAACCTGGGATATACCATTCAGGACATAGGCATGGGAAAAGACTTCATGTCTAAAACACCAAAAGCAATGGCAACAAAATCCAAAATTGATAAATGGGATCTAATTAAACTAAAGAGCTTCTGCACATCAAAAGAAACTATCATCAGAGTGAACAGGCAACCTAGAGAATGGGAGAAAATTTTTGCAATCTATCCATCTGAGAAAGGGCTAATATCCAGAATCTACAAAGAAGTTAAATAGATTTACAACAAAAAAACAAAAACCCCATCAAAAAGTGGGTAAATAATATGAACAGACACTTCTCAAAAGAAGACATTTATGCAGGCAATAGACATATGAAAAAATCTTATCATCACCGGTCATTAGAGAAATGCAAATCAAAACCAAAATGAGATACCATCCCATACCAGTAAGAATGGCGATCATTAAAAAGTCAGGAAACAACAGATGCTGGAGAGGATGTGGAGAAATAGGAACGCTTTTACATTGTTGATGGGAGTGTAAATTTGTTCAACCATTGTGGAAGACAGTGTGGCAATTCCTCAAGGATCTAGAACTAGAAACACCATTTTACCCAGCAATCCCATTACTGGGTATATATTATAAATCATTCTACTATAAAGACACATGCACACGTAGTATATTTATTGCAGCAGTATTCACAGTAACAAAGACTTGGAACCAACCCAAATATCCATCAATAATAGACTGGATAAAGAAAATGTGGCACATATATGCCATGGAATACTATGCAGCAATAAAAAGGATGAATTCATGTCCTTTGCAGGGACATGGATCAAGCTGCAAACCGTCATTCTCAGCAAATTATCACAAGAACAGAAAACAAAACACAGCATGTTCTCACTCATAAGTGGGAGTTGAACAATGAGAACACATGGACATAGGGAGGGGAACATCACACACTGGGGCTTTTCAGGGGGCGGGGGGCTAGGGGAGGGATAACATTAGGAGAAATATCTAATTTATGTGACAGGTTGATGGGTGCAGCAAACCACCATGGCACGTGTATACCAATGTAACAAACATGCACATTCTGCACATGTACCCCAGAACTTAAAGCATAATAATTAAAAAAATATATAATGGATTTAATGTTTGTAAAATATACAATTTTTTAGGTTATACATTAATATTTAAACCTATTAAAGTTAATATTAAATATTAACTTTATTATTTAAAACAAAAAGGAGGACAAAATATAACCCACTACAACAAAAGCAAATACATAAGTGAATACATACTATTATTTTAAATTGTATAAAGCCCAATTCCTAGGTCCTAACTAAGCCCTTCTTGAGGTTAAGGATGGCCAAATACTGCTGACAAACTCCCTTTGTATCTTCCATGACAAGGTTGAAGTTCCTTGCAATGAGAACATCTTAAAATGAAATGCGCAAGGCTGTAGTTCCTAATAGGGTTCCCTGTCAGAGCTTGATGGACCAAGATCCTTTTAGTTTATTACAGAAACATGTAATAAACTTGGTAGAAGTCATGTACATTTGTGTGTGTGTGTGTGTGTGTGCGCACGTGCATGCATGTGATATATGTGGATATATATATATGTGGATACATATATATCCACATGTATATGTATGTTGAGCAGAGAAACACATTCCATGTATTTATAATGGTTAAACTTTTCTTTATACTCAAAGAGCTACTCATAAACAATTTCTCTGTACATATTGCTGATCCCACAGTTTATGAGTCATTTTAAATATCCTTATCTCAACTCAGTTGGGCAGGAAAATAAAGTTGCAAATGTTGTAAATATATCTTGTCTTTCAAAGACAAAGAGACTTTTACTCGTGAGAAAAGAAATGATTAAATCAACTCGTGATCTGCCATATATACTTTATGAGAAATCCAGAAAAACTAGTACTGTTTTAATGTCATGTCCCCAGCAGGTTTTATGGGTTTTGGTGTAAATATTTTGGTAGTGTGTTTGATGTTTTCTCAAATAAAAAGAAGTTTTCATATAACAGTTCTCTTTTTGTCTCTTCCTCAGGTATATCTTTTTCTGGTTGTATCATCACATAACCTCAAATACTTCATTACATTTTTTGGGCACTGGCTCTATTCTCTATGTTGGCATGACACAAAAGTTGATAATTAATTTTCCAATTTCAATGTAATCATTCGCTTTCATCTATTTTCCTTAAAAGTTTTCAATAACTATAGCTTCAATATCTCAGGCCTGCCTAAGTTCTAAGATCATAATATTAGAAAAATTGTATGAATGGAAAGAATCAATGGTGCCTGTTTGCTAATTGAATGTGATTTTTCTATTAAGTCAAGATTTTAGTTTTAGGCATGTATCTTGGAAATAAATACTATTCAGGGAGCCCTATTAAAATGTCAATTACGGTCTTACTCTAGGGTGTATTTTTTATGATATATAATGACACAGGCATGCATATCTATAGTTAAACCCCAGTCCATATTCTTATTTGCTTTATCATTTAGGGTAGGTACCTTCTATTTGTTGAGTATTGGTTTCCTCATCTGTAACAGAGATGAAAATAGGTGTCTCCCAGAGATTCAATTATGAAATTATGTATATAACTCACTTACAGTGCATTGCAGATAGTAGTCTTTAAACAAATTTTACAAAAGTTATCATTCAGCAAAAGGTCTAACAAGTAAGCAGCCTTCTGTCAAATTATTATTAATAATAAATATTGCTTATTACTATGGACTACTTACTAGCCTAATTGATTTGTAGAACAATTTGATGAGTAGGCCCAAGTTCTACCTCAATTCCAACAATTCCTACTGAGGGCTCATTCTCTCTTACCTCTTGCTTGGAACCAGTTGCAGATATTTGCCATTCTGTAACTCTCAGTGTTTCTGTGGTAGGACTGAGGAGCCTCAGTCTCTGAATGCTTCCATGGAATGGACACTGGGTTGATCTGTGCCATTCTGCCTAAATCTCCTGAGATATTGGTACTACAAATTTATCTAAATTGTGTTGGTGCTTTCGAGTGGGAGAATGTCCTATGTTCCAATTTTTGGCATAGGCCTAATAAATGCTTTCCTTTTTCCTCCCAGTTCAGGTTTCTAATGGTTTTCCCTCTGTCTCAATCTTCTACTGTTGTGTTTCTTAAGCCACATTTCTGTTTTAGAAGGATTTACAATGTATTATTTTATTTTCTTCTAAGTGTATTTTCAAATAATATAAAAAGTAACATGAATTCACTATAAATAAATAATGCAATGATATATAAAGAAAAATTGATAATTATTTCCCACTACTTTCTTCATTACTTCTCATTTCCCAGTTTGATCCCATATAAACATGTTAATATTTTGGTGTGTATCTAACCACAGCCTTATCCATCCTCTTACAATATGGTCATTTCCCTAGGTTTACAAAATTGCTTAAAACAATCATAACCTCTGAATCTATACCTTGTTTTCTCACATAATGCATCAACAGGATCTGTTCATTTCCATAAATATGAACTGCTCTAAAAATTGTCTCTAAAATTTAAACATTTAAACACTGAATGAATTCAAAATTAACTTTGCATATGGTGAGCTCCATCTTTATTTCATTCATTCAATTTCATTCATTCTCTCATTCTTCTTGCTTGTCCCTGACCCAACTGTTTCCTCGTATCTTCTCTTCTCTGTACTCCTCCTGATGCTTTCCACTGTTTTCTTGCTAATATTGGTGGCACATGGTGAGTAAGTTCCTCAACCTCTATGAGAGTTTTCCCACCTTGGCACCTTAAGGGATAGTCCCCAGAGGATATCTCTCCTGAAACCGAATGTTTTCAGCGCCACATACCTCACCATTGAGAGATGGAATCAGTGTCCTCTTTCCTTCCAACTGTATCTTTCAGAACACGAATCTTCTATACACACGTACACACACACACACACCCCACACCATTTTTTATTTTTCTTGGGTTTATAACTGCCTATATAGCTACCTAGTTTTGTGAGTCATTGTATATACTGATCTACTTTTGAATTCTCTGTTCTGTGTCACTGATTTTTCACTTCCCATGACCATACTATATTTTATTACAAAAGTTTTATAGTAAGAAGTTTGGTATTTAGGAAAACTACTATTTTTTTAATTTTTTTTCTACTCGTTATACTCTTCCTTAATTTTGCTAGCTCTTCATGGGCTATTATTCAATATAAATATTGAAATATTTAACCTTAAAAATTGTGTGGGAAGTCTGATTGGACTTGCAGTAAGTTAATAAAAATAATATGAAATATTCTTACCAAGAGAAAAAAATCTATTCTTCTAATTGTTCAGGTCTTGTTTTTTTGTTTGTTTGTTTTTTTGTTTTTTAATAATATAATTTCTCTCAGGTCCTATTTTTGAAAACTTATTCTTTGTATTTTATAATTTTTAAATTGTAATTGGAACATTTATTTTTCAGTCCTATTAACTTGTTATTGGGAATTATCAATGAAACTTTTCATGTTTATTAGGTATCCACCCAACTTAACTAAATTTTATTTTTAATTCTTGGATTTTTCTGGGTATATATTCATATATTATATAAATAGAGTTTTTGTTCTTCCAGTATTAAAAAAATTAATTGTTATATCTGATTGCATTAACTAAACTTTCCAAAATAATTTTCAATCACAATAGTTGGTACAGGTATTCTTGTTCTTGACTTGTGAAATGATTTTAACATTTCACCATTCACTATAATGGTAAGTTTTTGATAAATATCTGTTATCAAAATTCATCAAAGTGAAATTGTTCTCTTCTAGTTCTATTATTTTAGAATTTTTATTAATATTACTTATTCATAAATATATATTCATTATTGCTTATAAGCCACCCAGTTTATGGTATTTTTGTTATAGGAGCCTAACTGACTAAGACTAATTATATAGGTTTGTTACTTAAGTAGGTGAACTGAAATTGATCATCCTTTCTGGAATAAGCCATATTTGACCATGGTTTATTATGTTTTTTTCTGTTTCTTCGATTGCTTGTTTGGAGGTGAAATTCACATGACATAGAGCTGGCCATTTGAAGTGAATAATTTAGTGACATTTAGTAAATTCACAATGTTGCTTAACCATCACCTTTATCAAATTTCAGAACATTCTCATCACCCCAAGTGAAACCTATGAAGTAATTACTACCCATTATCACTCTCCCCTCCTCCTACTGGCTGACAACCACCAATCTGCTTTCTGTGTCTATGGATTTTACCTATTCTGGTTATTACACATAAGTGAAATTATGCAATATGTGGTGATTGTGACTGGCTTCTTTCACCTTGCATAATGTTTTCAAGGTTCATTCAAGTCGTAGCATGTATAAATATTCAACTCATTATTTTTTATGGATAAGTAAAATCGTATTGTATACCAAATTTATTTATCCATTTATATATTGATGAACATTTGAGTTGTTTTCACCTTTTAGCTATTATGAACAGTGCTGCTATGAACATGCATATATGTATATTTATTTGAGTACCTGTTTCCATTTCTCTTTTGCATATATTGAATGGATTTGTTCAGTTGCATGATATTCTATATTTAACTTTTTGAGGAACTGCCAAACTATTTTCCATAGTGCCTGATCCATTTTACTTTCCCATAAGCAATGTATAAGAGTTTCAATTCCTCCACATCTTTGCCAACATGTTTTTTTAATTGTCATCCTAGAGAGTGTGAAGTGATAGCTCATTGTGAGTTTGATTTGCATTTCCCTAATGACTACTGATATTGACTATGTTTTCATGTGCTTGTTGGGCATTTGCATATCTTCTTTGGAGAAATGTTTATTAAAGTCGTTTGCTCATTTTTTGGAGATTGAGTGTTTGCCTTTTTTGTTGTTGACTTGTAGGAGTTTTTCTTCTTCTTAATATTAATCTCTTATCAGACATATGGTTTGAAAATATTTCTTCTGTTCTATAGGTTTTTTTTCACTTGCTTGATAATGTCCTTTGATGCAAAACAGTTTTTAACTTAGATCTATTTTTTATTTGGTTGCACATGTTTTGATGTCATATCTAATGATTCACTGCTAAATTTAAGGTCATAAAGATACACCACTATGTCTTCTTCTAAGAATTTTCTGGCTTTAGCTTTTATAGAAATAAATCATTGATCTATTTTGAGTCATTTTGTACGTGGTGTAACATAGAGGTCCAGATTTATTTTTTTGCATATGAATATCCAGTTATCCTAGCACTATTCTTTTGCATGTGGATGTCCTACACTATTCTTTCTCCAATAAATAGTCTTGCCATTCTTACTGAAAATTAATTGACCATAGATGTATGGGTTTATTTTTGAACGTTCTATTCTTTTAGTCTAGATGTCTATCCTCATGAGAGTGCTACACTCTTTTGATTACTGTAGATTTGTAGTAGGTTTTGAAATCGAGAAGTATTGGTCCTCCAACTTTGTCTTTGTTTTCAATACTGTTTTAGTCATTCAGGGCTTCAATTTGGAATTGTAATTCCAAATGAATTAAAAATAAGCTTCTCAATGTCTGCAAAAAAAAAGAAAAAAGAAAAAAGGCCATTGGAATTTTGGTAGAGATTGCGTAGAGGGTCTAGATCTCTTTGGATAATATTGCCTCTTGGCAATATTATTTTTTCCATCTATGAAAACAAGTTGTCTTTTCATTTATTTAGTTATTTAATTCCTTTTAGCAACATTTTGTGTTTTAGTGAAGCCTTTCACCTACTTGATTAAATCTATTCATAGGTAGTTTATTCTTTTGGATGCTGTTATACATCAAATTGATTTTAAAAACCTTTAAAAGTACTATTGCTGGTATATAGAAATAAAACTGAATTTTGTAGGTTAATCTTGTATCCTGCAATTTTGCTGAGTTTATTTATTAGGTCTAGTTGTTGTTTTTTGTTTGTTTTTTTTTTCGGTTTGGTTTGCATGTGTATGTTTGTGTGTGGGTATACTTTGGAATTTTCTATATATAGATTTATGTTATTTTTAAATAAAGATTTTTTCCCCAATTTTGATGCCTTTTATTTCTTTCTTTCTTTTTCTTTTTCTTTTTTTTTTCTTTCTTTTTTTTGCCTAATTGCTTTGGCTAAAACTGCTAGTACACTGTTGAACAGCAATAGTAAAAGTGGGCATCCTTGTATTTCACCTTCATTCTTCTGTCTTTCCCCATGGTTCTGATGTTACTTAGGGTTTCTTCATAAAAGTTCTTTATTACTTGAGGATGTTCTCTTTCTAGATTTCTCAGTGTTTGTATCAAGAAATGGTATCTGATTTTGCCAAGTGGTTTCTCTACATCAATTGAGATGGTGAGGATTTTTGTTTCTTTTTTGTTTTATTAGTGTGGTGTATTATATTTATTTATTTTTTGTGTTGATCCACCTTTGAATTCCTGATATAAATCCTACTTAATAATGGCATGCAATTCTATTCCATTAGTCTAGATATCTATCCTCATGAGAGTGCTACACTCTTTTGATTACTGTAGATTTGTAATAGGTTTTGAAATCGAGAAGTATTGGTCCTCCAACTTTGTCTTTGTTTTCAATACTGTTTTAGTCATTCAGGGCTCCAATTTGGAATCGTAATTCCAAATTGCTGCTGACTTCTGTTTGCTAATATTTTGTTGAGGATTTTTACATCAATATTTATCAGGGATATTCATCTGTAGTTTTCCTTTCTTGTAGTGTCTTTGTCTGACTTTACTATCAGGATAATGCTGGTAACATAAAATGAGTTAGGAAGAGTTTCCTCTTCTTTTAGTTTTTGGACAAGTCTGAGGACTTGTGTTAATCTTGTTTAAAATATTTGGTAGGATTCACCAGTAAAGCAGTGGGCCTTGGCTTTTCTCTGTTGGGAGGTTTTTGATTACTAATTTAATCTCTATTTATTATACATGTGTTCAGATTTTTTATTTCTCCTTAAGTAGTCAGTTTTGGTAGTTTGTTTCTTGGAATTTTTCCATTTCATCTAGGTTATCTAATTAGTTGGTGTACAGTTTTTCATGGTATTCTCTTATAATTGTTTTTTATTTCTGTAAAGTTAGTAGTAATTTGCTGTTCTCATTTCTGATTTTGGTTATTTGTGTCTTCATTTTTCCTTAGCCAGTCTAGCTAAGATTTTTCCATTTTGTGTATCTTTACAAATAATTATTTTTTTGTTCCTTGATTCTCTTTACTGTTTTCTTAGCTCTATTTTATTTATCTCTGCTCTAATCTTTACTGTTTCTTTCTTTCTGCTAACTTTGAGTTTAGTTGGATATTCTTTTTCTGGTTTCTTAAAATGTAATATTAAGATATGATTTGAAATCTTTCTTTTAATTGCCTTTGTGCTGTTTTCTGTGACTCACTGGTTGCTTAAGTGTATTGTATATTGTTTGATTTCAGCATATTTGTGAATTTTCTAGATTTCCCTCGGTTAATTGATTTCTGGCTTGTTTCTCTTATGGTTGGAGAAGATATTTTGATATCTTTTAAAACCCAAGATTTGTTTTTTGGCCTACAATATGGTCTATCCTAGGGAAAGGTCCATGTGCACTTGAGAAGAATGTATATTCTGTTGTTGTTGGGTAGAGTGTTCTATACATACTTGTTAGATTTAGTTGGTTTAAAGTGCGATTCAAATCATCTATTTCCTTATTGATTTTCTGGCCAGATCTTCTATCCATTGTTGACAGTGAGGTATTGATATCTCCAAATATTATTATAGAACTGTTTGTATCTCCCTTCAATTTTGTCAATGCTTGCTTCATATGTTTTGGGTTCTCTCTTGTTTGGTGAATATATGTTTACAACTGTTATAGTTTATTGATTAAATGTCTTTTTAAACTGTATATATATATATATATATATATATATATATATATTTATATTTATTTATCATTGTAACAATTTTGGGCTTAAAGTCTATTTTGTCTATTATTAGTAGAGAAACCCCAAATTTCTACAAGTAGCTATTTACAAGGACTATTTCTTTTTTCATTTGCTTACTCTCAATCCATTGTGGTCCTCAAGGCAGAACAGAGGAGCAGGGTCCCCCCACCTCTTCTACTTCTTTCTTTTCTCCAAAGACAGAGGATAAATACAAGAATAACATTATCAAACACTTTCATTGTGCTATGTGACAGATGTTGTTCTAAGCACATTTTTGTCTTAAAAATTCTAGGAGTTAGGTACAATGATTATCTCCACTATTTTATTTAAATTTAGGTATCTACAGTTATAAGTGAAATTGGCTCACAGTGTTCATTCTGGGTTATGACACATTCAAAAATTATATTGAAATGTGTTCATGTTTTGAATAGTTTAAATAACATTGGCATTATTCTTTCTGCTATGGTTATCTAGAATTCAGCCTCTCTAGAATTAAACTGGATTTTCTATGTGTTTTTATATTTACTCAGTGACCTCTTTTGATGCTTCTGACACATTTTCTTCTTAATTTCCTGCTAGTTTCTGCCAGCTCTCTCAGAATGGATCAGTAACTCCCAACTTTCTGTGGGCCATTGCCACCAGTCAGTGTGCTCCCATGTCATTATAAATTCATTCTGAAACTCTAAGACTCACACTACAAATGCTTTAGAAATTTTCCTTTTACTGTTTCAGAAATTTCTCCTTTCCTGATAACTATAATTCATATACTTCTCTTTCTGTTAATAATTCCTCTACTATAATCTTTAGAGAAATGACTGAAAGCTTTTATATGATAGCTCTAGAATTCCTCAGACCAACTGCAACTTGCCTATAATTTTTAAATAGTTGCTTCTTCCTCTCACCTACCTTATTTCATCCCTCTCAATTCTGTGAATGCTGAATATACTCCATTTATTTCAGCTTCTAATTTGTTGCTACCAGGGATGGATTTCATAATGTAAGCAAAGAAGCTTTGGTGTTGATCACAGGAGCCAAACTGTGAGGATTTTATTCTCAGTCTCCCTTTCCAGCTCAGTGACTGTGTACAAGTCACTTATCTACTCTGTGGCTCAGTTTTCTTACCCACAAAGTGGAGATAATCATTGTACCTAACTCATGTAATTATTAAGAGACAAATGTGCTTTGAACAACATCTATCACATAGCGCAGTGTAAGTGTTTGATAATGTTATTCTTGTATTTGCTCTCCATCTTTGGAGGGAGGGAAGAAGGAGCAGAGAGAAAGAGAGAGAGAGACAGAGGGACCCACCTTCTGTGTTCTGCCTTGGGGCCCATATTGTCAACTGTATCAGTCCGTTTTCACACTGCTGATTGGGAAATTTACAAAAGAAAGAGTTTTATTTGGACTTATAGTTCCACGTGGCTGGGGAAGCCTCACAATCATGGCAGAAAGCAAGGAGTAGCAAGTCACGTCTTACATTGATGGCAGCAGGCAAAGAGAATGAGAGCAAAGTGAAATGGGTTTCCCCTTATCAAACCATCAGATCTCGTGTGACTGATTCATTACCACGAGAACAGTATGGGGGAATCCATCTCCATGGTTAATTTATCTGCCACTAGGTCCCTCCCACAACCTGTGGGAATTATGGGAGTTACAATTCATAAGATCTGGGTGGGGACACAGAGCCAAACCACATCATCAACCAACCAGTTGAGCTTGCTTCTTATCTTATGCCTCAAAATACCTCATTTTAAGGAAAAATGATAGGTTCTACTCACTGAGTCCCTTCAACTGAGACCTAATCATTCTCTGGATATACATTTTATAAATATCTTCTTAAAATTTAGCATTAAATCACAACTGAGTGCTACAAATACATAAATTTCACTATCAATTTTCTTAGTACATGTTGTAGTGACAATGTAGAAATGGTATGGTCAGAAACATTTAATATATGCACGATTGAATGATTTCCTCTTCCATTTAAACCTTTCATTTGCTAAATTATGTTTTAAAGTGAGATATAAACATTTTCAGAAAAAAAGAGCTTCCTAGGTCTGAAAGTGACCAGAAATCTTGATGAAAGATGAAAGAAAGGAAAAAAGGGAGTGAAATATAAACAAACTGTATGATATACCTGAATGTGGGTTTGCTTTATCTCTCATATTTATTTTCCCATTTATTCACAACTGTGGCCTGCTGCATGTGGCTGTGCTTGAGATAATTTGACCTACTCTTACTGCCTACTCTACTGATCATTACTACTCTTACTTATCTATTCAAATATTTATTAAATACCCTTCCTTCTTTCATATTTTGATTGGTCCAGCAGAATTCTGATGCAATGCAAAGTGCTCCACACCAGGAAATGCTGATTAACTTTAATTTTGTTCTTACGCTAACTCTAACGGTTCCGTAGCCCTCTCAGATATTCAAATTCCTCAAGAAGCTAAACCTACTATTTGTGGTGAGTTCAGGTACCACAACTGGGTAAACAGTTAAAGAGCAGTATGAATTTGATCTTCATTTTGATATTCTATTGGCAATAGATTGTGTGAGCCTCCAAAGAAGTGGCTCGTTTTTACCACTCTTCTGTACTTTTAGGTTGGCAACTACAATTTCAGCCACTACAGGGATTAAAATATAAGACAGTCAATGAGTCTTTACTACATGACTAAATAACTCTTATATGAAGCACAGCATAAGGATGATAAGTCCACATGTCATGGACATCCCAGAAGGTGAGGCTACAAACAGGGCTAGTACAGTAGGACACAGTGCACCATAGTCTTCCAGGAAACGTGAAAAAGATTTTTTTTTTTTTTTTTTTGGCAAAAATTTGCACCAGAGTAGAAGTGCCCGACTTTTTTTTTTTAAAGCACCATTTCAGAATGAATATTTGTCTGTTTTTTTTTAATTTCCAAGAATTCAGAACAATTTTGGCATTAGGAATCATTATATATATACTTTCTCTGTCTTAAAAAGCTTTTAACGTCCTCTTTGTAAGTTTTCATGGAGAAAAAAATACCAAGTTACTTCCTGATCATGCGTAAGTAGTGGTACCTTTGCGAACTTGCCTCTTTTTACATGAAGAAAAAACTTAATGTTCCATCAGGCTAGACTAAAGCTAGAAGAAGAGAGGATATTTCCAACTACATGTGGGTGTAGGCAGGAGGCAGTGTCATCCCTCAGGTGTTTGAAACATTCTATAATTTAACCTCTCTTATCAGGAGAGAGTAATTTTCTTGCTTGACTCATTTCCATTCTGGGCAGAAAGTTAGTGTAAAATTTTATTTTGCTTCCAATTCTTACCCTTGGAAAATTCTCACTTCCAGCTCACTCTCCCTACTGTTTCTTAAAGGAATGAATACCTTTCTTTCTGAATCCACATCTTAAAGTACAGTTAAAACAGAATACATATAGATTTTAAGCAAATTTTGCACATTTAAAAAATTTTAAGTATTTCTTACTTCTAATTATTGTCTTTTAAAGCAGCATTTCATTTCTAATTTAGTAATATAGATCTAAATTTTTGCCCCCCCAATTTTTCATCCCCCCAAATTGGTGGTTATTGAAGAAATATTTATTATAATATATGCTACCAGGTAAAAATTCATATTTGAGCAACTGTATGGCTCCGAAATTCAAAAGAGGCTAGATTTTTTTAAGTTGATAATATGAGTCTTAAATGTTACTTTTGGGTGTTCATATGACTGATAATTTTCCTTTATTGTCGTATTTTGGTGATATTTATCATAATATGCATGCATTTTGCCTTTTTCTTTTGATTTAGCTGAAACTTTCAAATGGAATTCTATATAGTTAATGCCAGTTTTGAAAAAAACATTTTTTCAAAACTGATCCAGTAACGTTTTATTGAGCTGGAACAAGAAGCTCTTCTGAACATAAATAATTCAATTAGTTGAAATCAAAGTTATACTACATTCAGTGTTAGGTAAAACTAATATATAACAATAAGGATAGGATCAATGTAAACTTGCAAATAGTAGAAGAGATGAGCTTTATACCAACTATTTAATGCAGCCCTGAAAGGCAAATCCCAGCCCATTATCAGACATGAAGAGAAATAAACGAAGGAAAACTGAATGATTAAATGCTTTCATCTGGAAATTTGATTTCAATAATCAGAAACCCTACAATTCTCCTAATTCATCATGGTCTTTGTTTATTACTAATAAATTAATGTGCTGATGGAAAGAATTCATTACCCTTTCTATACACTTCACTAGTTGCAGGTCATTTATTAATCTGTGTTATCTGGTGAGACTAAAACAGCTGTAATTACATTGTTAAACATTGATTAATAAGCAACTCTCATAACTAATAAAAGAAACATGTAAAATGTGTATTCTTTCAAGTATTTAGCTTAAAGTTTTACTCTCCTTTTGGGAATAAGAAATTTCAGAATGCCATTAATATTCTTTCTGAGCAAACTTGATTTGCTTTTGCAGCTGCTTCCAGTCACACCTATGAAACCCGATTACCAAAAAGAATTCAATTACACTAAAGAAACTCATCTTGTTCATGAAACAATATTAATTCTCTAAAGTTAACATCCATAATTGAAGTATATTTTTATGATTTTTACTTATTTTTCTTTAATTTAATGTTAAAAGGCTGCTCAGTCAAAGCTGTGTTTTTATTTCCTCTATTTTGATTACACAATCTAATACACATCCATTTGTGGTTTGGAATTTAAATATTTTACCAATTGGCAGTACATCAACAGCCAGAAGCATATTAAAAATTTCTGTAGTTACTGTTTATTAGGTTTCCAGTATAATCAGTTTGATTTAAGTGTTACCAGAACATTATTACATGTCAGATATTTTGATTATCAGTAAATAAGCAGACTACCTCTGACACATGAGCAAATTATGCAATTTCCTTTCCATCAATACCATAGAAAATAAAATGGTAATGTTAAGAAATGGTTTTCTAGTAGATGTTTTAAGCATAACCCAATCAAATTCATGACTTCTTAATAAAGTGCCTCTTGCGCTGTCAAAAATTCATCTTGAAATTTGAGGTGCCATATAGTTTCTTGTACTTTTGTCACTGAACAGACTCCTGCCACTAATTTTCTCACATTCATATATGAGTGTCAAGTTCTGTAAAGAGGTAGCTGTCATTTTTAGGCAGGATGGTGGTATCGCAGGAACTGAGGGTAGATGTTACATGTTCAATTCCCAGGTTTTTCACTAAACAGCCATGACTGGAGACAGTTGCCTAAACTATCTTTTTATGAGAACAAAAGGAGGTAATTTTTTCAAAAAGTGGCTAGCATAGTGCTGTTGGCTTAGAGTAGACACATGTAACATGTTATTTTCCTGCCTTCCCTTGCATCAAGATTTGTAATCAGAGTAGTCAATCCTTTTAGATTTTTAGACTGCCAGGACGGTCTTCCTATTCCCCCAATATCTCCATTAACAGCTGGCTTCTGACCTTTGAAAGTCTATTGGTTATTGTACTAAGCTTCTATCAGTTATTCCCATCTGAGTTAATTCATTAAAATATTCCCCAAGATTAGGATTGAAATTATAAAATTCTTTTTTATTAAAAAATTATATTTTAAAATAAAAAACTAACGAGAAGGGAAGAGGAACAGTCAGGTCAAAGGCAGGATTAGGTAAGGGGACTGAGTGGCTGGATAAAGAGGACAGGACAAACTGGGATAGATCCAGGTGACAGAAGCAAAGAAAGGACTTCATCTGCTCTTTGGGAGAACATGGTGTCATCCAGCTTGCAACTCAAAGCTGCAACTAGGAGCCATACATGTTACAATGCTCTTGGGTGCAAATAACAGCAGCCAACAAGCGCATTTATTGGGAGGATTTTTGGAACATATATAATTGCAGAGAAGCTGGAAGTCTAGTTTAGAGGAATGAATTGAACTGAACACTTCCTAGTAGTAAAAGTACAGGAAGCACTACAAGTGTTTTTAGCAGGGATAACCTGGCAGGCTACTGCTACTGTTGCTGCTGCTAAGGAAATGAGAACAGCTTCCTCTGTCTAGAATAAATCCTAACTCTAGTTACTTTTGCTTCTATCTTCCAAGTTTAGTGTCTTGGGAGGGGCATATCTCACTCAGTGCTCTTAGGCCCAGACACTTAACCTTACTAGTCAAAGGGCAGGAAGAAGGAAAGTCTATTTTTCTGGCTTCCAATGGCCTTCAATCATAGGCAGGAGTTCTTTCCCCCACATCCCGACAGAGACAATAAACAATGGGGAAGTTTCTTCAAAATAAGAAGAGGCTGGATGCTGTAAAAACAAGCAAACCAACAAACTACTATGCCATAGCATCTGCCTTATGTGCAAGACTCCAAAGAGCAAGAGAGTAAATGAAACATGATTACTATCGGGGTAGAGGATATATTTCATTGTTCCTTGAAGAAAATGCTGTAATGTAGGGCTTGGGAGATTTGCTGAAAGAGAGATGTCTTTCTGTTCTTTCTCTACTTTGCTCTGTGCTAGGGGAGGCTAACTTCTACAGGCACGTCAACTGGTCTCCCTTAACTTCTGGTTGGCCTCAGAATATGGGAAACAAAGGCCAAAAATTAGAGATCAGAAAGACAATGGGTTTGAGTTACTTATTCTCCTAGCTCAGTTAGTGCCTGGCTTTAGGTTGGCTGTTATTATTGTCTCTTGAAGGCCACAGATCCTGCCCTGCTCCTTTTCTACAGTGACATGTTTACCTGAGTTCTCTAAATAATTCCTCTCCTTATATACTCAGGGCTGGGGCTGAACCGTCTTTCCACTATCAGTAGCCATTGGATGTTTTACTATTCTTTTATGTTTTCCTTTAACTATGTTGAAGGCTTTGTTCAACAGTCCCTTCTGTAAACTCTCTTCAATCACATACTCCTTTTGAGTTTGTATTTGGTTTCATATACCAAGCTGACTGCTACTGGTGGGATGCAGAACACGTCATTGGCTGTAAATGGACTTACTGCTGTTCCACAAATGATTTTTTTAATATTGAGTGAGATAATAAGTTTATATAAACCTTAGGCATAATACATGCTTTCACTAATATTTCTCTAACTTTTCGAATAGTCTCCTAAATAAGGAGAAATCAGTCAGGTCAAAAAATTACCACAGCCTTAAGTTGGTTTATTTCAAGTTCTCATCTATCCTCATATTCAAGCAGGATTCTAAAACAAAGTCCAAGTCATGTTTCTCTTCACCAATCAATTTTCTCATTTGATATGTGCATTCTAAAGATACAATTTATTTAAAGTCAAGTAAGAATTTATAATTTAGGATATTGATTTCTGATGTTCTACAAACCTTTACATGTAAAACATTTTCAGAATCATTTTTATAATGTTATGTGAATTAAACTTTTCAAAAACAAAAAAAAAATCACTACAATTTTTTTAAATCATTTGTAGCTCTTTTCTCATTTTCTGTTCTTCTTACTGTACTTCCTGCAACCTGACCCGTATTGAAACAACATGATCTCCAAAATTCCAAAATTCTTTGAACCAAACCTTTTGACTGCATGGGATTTTTCATATCTTTATTGGAAATCTCTCATCCTTTGGCTTTCATGACAGCATAATCTCAGGTTTCTGACTTGTTTGACAATCCTTACAATCCTTTGCTGAAACTCTCTTCCAAATTCTTTAATACTTTTCAGGGCAAATATTCATCTTTCCTCCCTCTCCCTTCCCATTTCTTCTCCTTGTCTCTTCTTAATTCTTTTTCTTTCTCAGTTGTACTCTGCTCCTCTCCTCTTCGGTTGTGCTTTCATTAACTATAAAAGCTTTGACTGAAAAGATAAAGATCAACAGGTGCTCACAGGTAATACAAATGAGCAAAGCAGATGGAGGTAAGCATTTGTGTGTCTTTAATGAGCAGGGGAGTAAGGGAGGTTGCCAATCTCTTCTAAAGGTTCAGCCCTCACTTAGCAAGTGGAATATTTGTCATATGGTGCTTTGGCTCAGGGTTCTTTGAACTTACAATATTTTGAGAAGAGTTGAAATTAGTTTCCAAATGTTTCAGTGTTTGTTCAGAAAACTATTTTAACATGGTACAAGTTAAACAGAACACTCCTATAGACCAAATTTGGTTTAAAGGTGGCTACTTTTTTGTTTTAAACTTTATTTTAAATTTTTGTGGGTACAAAATAAGTGTGTATATTTATGGGCTACATGAGATGTTTTGACACAGATATGCAATGCATAATAATCACATAAGGGTAAATGGGGGCATATATCATAAAAATGACTAATTTTTGACCCTTCATCTAAACTTCAGTTTTAGAATTCTAGACCTGATTTTATATAATTTCTCTGAAAAACTCTACCTACATGTATGACCTACTTGTAAAAGTCACACAATATGTCCCCAAACTGTAATCATCACCTTCATTTCCAACCCTTCCTCTTGATTTTCAACAATATTATCACCATTGAGAACCATTTTCCAAGATAGAAATCTTGAAATCATCCTTGTATTCTTATTTTTCCTTTCCCAAAGTTTTCAGACCCTAGATGCTGCATTTCTTGAATCAGTTATCTTTTCTTCCTTATCACTGTCCCTATTATGACTCTAATATTTAGGTGGCCTCCCTAACATCAAAGTATTTCCTTCTGGTAAATTTACTTTTGTACATATTTATTTATACATTTATACTTCTGTTAACTCTCCACTGCCTCGTGGGACTTTTGAAATCTGCCTTTAAAGCTTGCTGGGAAAGGCATACTTTCTTGGATTATGTAAAAAAGTTTTAGATGCTCCAAAATAACTATGGCTGAGCATACTCTAGTATCCACTTTACTCATTTGTAAATGGGTCAAAACATCTCTTTCATATTATTACAAACAAATTAATAAAATGTAAAATTATCATTAATTTTCACAATAAAGTACAATAACATTTATTTATTTATTTATTTATTTATTTGGTTTGCAGTAGATTACTACTTCATATGTTACTGATGGACTTACGACGGTACCAACTCACTCTCTGCTTTCTGTATTATTTTGGCAAAAAGTTTGAAAATTATTGTCTTAAAGACAAAATTCAAGCTACTTTTTTGTGTTCAAAAAGTCTTCACAATTTGTTCCTAATTCATCTTTCGCATCTCATCTGAATCTTTCACTTTCACTGACACTCTGTCCATATCATTCTTAGCTTTTTGTGGTTTCCCAAACATACCAGACCCTCTCACTTCTTGATTTTGCACATGTTCTCCACTTTATCTACAGTAATTCTTCTAGTCTCAGGTCAAAAGTTAGCTTTTTGTGAAGGCTTCCCAGTTCTGAGGTCTTTAACCACTTTTCACTTACATTGTATTCTAATTACTTGCTAAATTTGCCTCTTTCATTACACTATGAATTTCTGGAGAGCAGAGACCTCCTTTTTAATCCCTCGTGTCTAGTGGAGTGCATGTTAATGATTGAAAAAAAATGAATGATGAAACTAGCTATTGAATATATTAATTTTTAAAAAGTATGTGTGTGTGAACAAAACCCCAGAAAATATCTCTTCTAACTTTGATTTAGTGATAAGATTTGTGTTAAGCAAGATTGTGAACTTTGTCAATAATGATCATGGAAATTAGAAATAATTTAGCCATCTACTTGTTGGTTGTAATTAGTAATACTACTCAATAAATTTTATGAATTAAACACGTTGCACAGTACTTTAGGAGAAACATTTTTAACTATCTATTTTAGGTTTGCTTTTCCAGATCCTCCGCTCTTCCTTCTCTACCCTGCTGTTTGTCTGAGGAAATGTAGCAACTTAAACTGCCACAGTAGGGCTTTTGTTCCTGGCCAGTGGGGAGGCCTGTGGACGAGCTGTGGGCAGAAAGAGAATGAACTTGGTATTTGTTCTATTGGCCCTCTCCCTGTAATGGTCCGGTAAGCGTTCCCTCTCTTCTCCCTTAGGTCGGGGGCAGCAGCTCTACAGTTACTACCAAGCCAGAGTTTCTGCACTGTACTCTGTGGTTCCCTTACACCCCCATCTCTGTAAATAGCCTTATATTTGAGTAGTTTGTTGAATGATCCAGATTTGAGTGTATCCTATTTGATCCATTTCTTGTTGGGAACTTGACTCATATAATTCTCTTCTATTTCCATGATTTCTTCTTCAAAATTTTAAATGAATAAGAATGGCTTTTTCTTTCTTTCTTTCTTTTTTAACTACTTTACAGTGATAATTTTTGTTTACCCTTAGTAAAGTATGTGTTCAAGACTAACTTTAAGAAAAATGAATAAAATGAACAATGGCATGCTTTTGTAAAATGTTTTTTTATTCCAGGCCATAGTTCAAAATATTTAGATTGATGTTGAATAGCACTTATATTTTAAGAAAATTTCCTATATTCAAGAACATAAATCAAGTTAAAATACATTAAAATATTTCTCAAATAAATAAGGTTACAAAAAGCTTTCATGAAAGTTTTGTGCCTAAAACAATTAAAACCTAATTTTAAACTCTCTGTGGATAACATTTAATATCAACAGGAAGAAAGTTATTAACAATTTAGATAATTTAAAAATATTTTACCTATAATTTAGAAAGTAAAAATTAAAGATATATCTAATAATGATAAAATTATAAAATATTAATTAATCTTTAAGACTATGAAATAGGGAATTATTTTAGCATTCTCATGGATTCCTTTTTCTTTTTTCTTTTCTTTTTTTTTTTTTTTTTTGAGACAGCTTGTCACCCAGGCTGGAGTGCAGTGGCATGATCTTGGCTCACTGCAACCTCTGCCTTGCCGGTTCAAGCGATTCTCTTGCCTCAGGGTTTACAAGTGCATACCACCACACCCAATTAATTATTGTATTTTTAGTTGAGATGGGGATTCACCATGTTGGCCAGTCTTGTTTCGAACTTCTGGCCTCAAGTGATCCTCCCACCTTGGCCTCCCAATGAGCTGGGATTACAGGCGTGAGCTACCACATCCAGCCACTCATCATGGATTCTTAATGTGATATGCTTAAATTCCGGAGCACATTGTTCTAGTTTTTGTTCCAAAGTATTAAAATACAAATATATTGAAGCTTTGCTGAAACACTGCACTCAGGGTTCATGCTGTGGGACTGCTCATAAGTGAAATAATTTTAAGACCCTATTGGCATTTTCCTGAATAATCCTCCAGATGATGCCCAGATATAGTTGCTTCTCTTATGCTTTATAGTGAAGAACATTGCAGTGAAGTTTACACACACAGCCCATTAAGATTAAATCCATCAAGTTTAAAGGTAACTTTAAGGAGCATTTTAATACAAAAAAATTGTAAATGATAATATACTTTTAACTTCTCTATTTTATATGAATATTTTTCCTAGACTACTAAGTCTATTCCTATTCATTTTTCACATCAAATGTGTTCCACAAATTTTACTCACGCACTTTTAACCTTCCCAAACGATTGACCACATTTCACTATTTCAAGGTTAGTGAGTCTGGCTTGTCATTTTTCTGTTAAGTATGGCCTGTAAGTGAAAGTGATTGAATCTTCCTGGAGTCCAGGATGGGTTTTGTTTTTCCTTTGTGACGCTTTCATATACTAAAGAAGTTTTGACAGCACTGGTGCTCCTATTTTTGGGGAACACTTTGCATTTGCTAAGAATAACACAAGTCTTTGAAAATACTAACCCATGATCCGACATTCTGATGAATGTCTGCAAGAAGAAATGTAGGTGACTATAAATCATTTTGGACCGTCTTGGTGATGATATGAACTAACAGAAAACCTGAAGACAACTAACACACTGAATCAGTCACGAGCAGAGAATCTCATGGGCTGCTGGCCCCAAATTCTAACCACCTCCTACACCTGATGCTGAACCTTTTCTACTAAACAATGTCTATTCTGCCTTTTCTCACAGCACTTAACTCAGTTCTTTACTCTTCTGTCCTAAACTCTGCTAGTGAACCTGATACCCATCCAATACACCTTGACAGTTCCCCACGTCTAAGGCCATCCTGCTTAGGAAAGAACTACTGAACAGCTTACACAAATCTGATGACGTTTAGCCTTAACTATCTTCTAGCCAGAGGCTCTGGAATGTGGACCTCACAGTCAAACTTACTCTTATCTCTACGGGATCCAGTTCCCCCACAAGGGCTAATTAATAATTCAATTCATTTTAGCCTGTCTCCTTTTCTGCTCCTTTCTACTTGTACAAAAGTATTGCTTCTAAACATTCACCTACTAATTGGGCCCTTATTTTCCACCTACAAACCTGTTTCTCAATAGAGACCTTTTTTTTTTCTTCCTAAATTTCCTGAGCCATCAACCAGATTATAGCTGTGCCCTGCTTTCCTGCCGGGATCTAACACCTGCTCTTGCAAAACCCTCTTTGACTTTTGTCTGAATCCAAATTGAGTTTGTCACATTCTTTGTACATTGTTCATGGCTCATACAACCTCCTACACCCCTTCCCCTTTCAACTGCACTTTGTAGTTAGTCTCACAATAAACCCAACTATCGCACCCTAAACATAATCTCTATACCTGTTCTTCCCTGGTGGGTTTTGATTAAGGTACAAATGGCTTCAACTTTTCCACTCTTTTGTCTGCTTGATCAGAACTTCACTTCTCACACTCCAGTCCCATGTATGACATAAGCCAATACCCTATGTTTCCTTCCTTTTCAGTCAACTCCACAGCACATTCTGTCTTATTCTGAGCTTCCTGAGCTCTCTATTTCTGCTGCCAGCCTGCTCATCATTGCTAAACAAACAAACAAAAAACAAAAGTCACAAGACTGTTAAGATAATCAACTTCAAGTTAATTGCTACTCTTCAGATAGACTTTGATGGTAATTTCTGTATCACTTAGAGACTGTTTCACACTTTTTTATTCCCTTCTAGCTTTAAAGAACACTTCTGTTCCCATCCACACCCCCTTAACTTTTCTCTTCCTAGCCTGCAACCACTGGCCTTTATTCTCAGAAAATATGAAACATACCTCTTATTTTTGCTAACAGAACCATGGACATCCAATCCAAAGGGAACCCCCTGAAATGCCTTTATCTTTTCCTAATATTTTTCTAAATTAGCTCTTTTTCATATTTTTTTGTGAAAAAATATGAAGTGTCTGCCACCATTCCCAAGCACAACTTATTTATAATTCTCCAATTTTCCTTTTGTTACATCTGTGTCCCTAGAACTACTATGGAAACTCTTCTTCCCCTTACCACTAAGAGGGACTTTAATTTTCACTCATGCTCCTTTTAGCTTTTTACATCTCAGCTGCTTAAAATTTTTTCTTTATTTAATATAATCTGTAAACACAAAACATATATAACTACCTAAAAAATACAATAAGTATATATATGACCTTCCAGTTCAAGAAATAGATGATTACTGGCTGGGTGTGGTGGCTCACGCCTGTAATCCCAGCACTTTGGGAGGCTGAGATGGGCGGATCACGAGGTCAGGAGATCGAGACCATCCTGGCTAACATGGTGAAACGCAGTCTCTACTAAAAATACAAAAAATTAGCTGGGCGTGGTGGCGGGCGCCTGTAGTCCCAGCTACTCGGGAGGCTGAGGCAGGAGAATGGCGTGAACCCAGGAGGTGCAGCTTGCAGTGAGCCGAGATCGTGCCACTGCACTCCAGCCTGCGCAACAAAGCGAGACTCCATCTCAAAAAAAAAAAAAAAAAAAAGAAATAGATGATTACCAATATAATTGAATGGGCTTCTGCCAATTGCCTCCGTTCCTTCTGTCCTAGAGTAAACTACTATCCTAAGTTTTGTGATAATAATTTCCTTTCTTTTCTTTATAGTTTTACTGTGTGTGTGTGTGTATGTGTGAATGCGGGTGTGTGAATGTGTGTATATCTTTAATTAATCAATTGTTTATATTAATGCAATACTTGTCATAATCTTTTTTTCACCCCAGCAGACACCCCTTTGCTATGGTTTTAGAGCCCTTGTGCTTACTGCCATAGCATTTATCACATTTACTTACTGCCAAATCCTTAGAAAATGAGCTATCTGTACATTTTATTTCCTTATTCTCAGAACTTAATCAGTGCCCAGAACATAGTAGGCATTCCATAAACATTAGTTAAATGAATTAGTAAAAGAAGAAATTGGGGGCAGAACCTCCTTACAGTTTCAGAGTTCCTGTATTTTTATATTAAAACATTTAAGTAGATGAATACATTTTGAGCAGAAAGATTTTCAATCACAGAGATTGAAACAAAAAGCATGTTCTAGTTAAATTTCTCTTAAATAATCCCAGTTCTGTCACTAATTGAATGCCACCTTGGGCCATTTACTTAACCCCTTGGTCCTCTGTTACCTAATCTATAAAATGAGGTTGGACTAAATGATCTCCAAGGTCTTTTTCCAACTGTGAAATTCTATGATTGTCATCAATGATTGTATAAATAAAAAATTCAATTAACAGGAACATCTTAATCCCTAAGCATTATCATTAAATTGAGATTTTACTTTTTCAAAGAGCAATTATTTTATATACACAGTAGGATAAGAAAGTGTTCATATCTTCCTTTCTAGCTACAATTCATCAGCAAATTCCTTTTTACATAATGTGAACAAATGTTTCTCCTTGTCTAGTATGGGAACTTCTCTTTCTTTGAAGGTGTATCATTGAGAGGTCTCTTCTTTACTTAATCAATTGATTCATTACCTAGCTCAGAATACATGTCATTTGTCTTACCCCAGTCTAATGAAACCTGCTAGGCTTTCCTCAAAAGTCAAATGAGACACTCTAGTCTTCATGACCAGCCTGGGAGAATTTCTGAGACCTTGGACTACAGGCCTCAGGACCTCAGCCTTTATGTCCTCCTGGACCATTCCAAACCCATTTTCTACAGCTAACCTATGTTATTTCTTCCTTCTCTGTTCTTTGCTCCACCTCCTTCCTATTGTTATTGCCTTCTCTCCTATGCCTATATTCCATGGGGAAATTTTTGGGTAATCTATGCTGTCTAACTGACCCACTTAGAATTTCCCTTTTTAAACCTTTCCAGTGAGGGCAACTCTTCACATTACTGCTACAAGATAGGAATCTGCACACATATATAATATAATCACAGAATAAAGAAAATCACTTAAATATGAAAAGTCGTACATGGTCATTCTAAAATATTTAACAGCTTTATTGTGGTATAAATGATATAAGGTAAGCTTTACATATGTCAAACGTAGTTTGCTTAATTTTGACATGAGTATATACTTGTGAACCCATAAACAGAATCCCGATAATGAATATATTTTTCATTCCCTAAACTGATCTCATCGCCTTTTATAATTCTCATTTTCTAGCCTTCTCCACACTCTTCTCAAGTTCTCCCCAAACCCCACAGTTCCATCTACTTTTTAAACACTATAGATTTTATTACATTTTCTAGAATTGTTTATCATTTGAATAGTTGAATATGCATGGCTTAATAATTAAATATCTAGCCTCTTTTTCTCAGCATAATTATTTTGAGAGTTATCCATGTCATTGCGTGTATTAGTAAATAGTTTGTCCTAGTTTGTTGTCTAGTATGTTCCATATTGTGTGGATTTGTCACAATTTATTTGTCTATTCATCTGTTGATGGACATTTGGGTTATCTCCAGTTTTTGGCTATTATAAGTAAAGGTGCTATGAATATTTCTGTTGAAGTCTTTGTATAGATATATACTTTTGCTTCTTTTGGATAAATACTAAGGATGGTATGACTAGAAAATATGATAATTATTTTTTTAAATGCCAAATTATTTTCCCAAGTAGTTGTGCTATTTTGCCAGCAGCAGTATATGAGAGTTCCAGGTTCTCCACATGCTGCTAACACTCAGTTTAGTCAGTCACTTTATTATAGCCATTCTAAAAGATGTGTTGTGGTACCTCACTATGTGCTTATCATTTAGAATATATAAATAAAAGTAAAACTTCAGTAGTAAAAAGACAAGTAACTCAATAAAAATGGGAAAATGTTTAAATGGACACTTTACAAAACAATATATACTAACAGAAAATGCGCATATAAAATGATGCTCAGCATCATTAGTTATTAAGAAAGTGCAAATTATTATAGATAGTTTGATTTATGAAAGAATCAATTAATATGAACTGCCAAGTTATACATAGTTCATATCATATATGTAATGTAGGTGTGCTTTTTTTTCCTAATTCAGCGTGAAACAATTTAATGCATAAATATTTATGTTTTAGATTATGTCCCTGTTATGGATGACCAAGAATAAAATATGTATAGTAATACATATTTTCAAATTTTTTCCCATAAACATACAATTTCCGTCAATGAATGAGACTTCCTCTTTTCGCAAACTTTTAAAAAGTATTAACTTCTAAAAATCTTTCTAAATCTGTTTGTTGAAATTTTGATTTAATTTTAATGAAAATATCTTTTATTACTCTGGATAATCAGCTTTTTGGTATATTTATTATATGAAATTCCCTTTTTATGAATTGTCTCTCATATTCTTTACTTGTTTACCTATTGTATCCATTTTTTTCCTTGATGGCTTGTGTGAACTCTATGCATTAGTTATTAAATCTTTTTCCATTGCAAACAGTTCTCCACTTTATCTTTTAATAGTGTTTGTGATACTCTTGATATTTAGCTTTAACTTTTTATGTTCCCAGCATATAAACTGTATCCTTCATAATTTATCACAATTACTTTAAACCTAGAAAGTTTTTATTATACATTTTTAGCTTTTTATGGCTTGATCCATTATATTTAAAAATTAATTAATCTATAATGAATTTTGGCGTATGGTATAAAGGATCTTAATTCATGTTTTTCTATTAGTGACCGTTTGTTCAAGAACATTGGTTGATTAATTTCTTATTCCCTCATTGTTTTCCACATTTTTTATTACTTATTTCTTTTTATGAACTAGTTTTTATTTGGGGGCTATTCATTTTATCTACTCGATTTATCTATTTTGTGGAAATTCCGCACTGAATTATAATACATTTTAGAAATATTTTAATCTCTCAGACACATCTTCTGTTATTATTCTAAAATTACTAAGAATTGTTTTATCTCTGGTTGTTCACAAACTTGATAATTATTTTTGTTCAAATTAAGATAAGATCTCTTTAAAGTTTTAATTAAAATACTGTTACAAATTTAAAGTAGTTTGAAAAGAATTTTGCATTATGTTTTGTGTTCTTATACAGAAATATTGCATAACTTTTATTTACATATTTCTTCATTGCTTTCAGGAAATCTGCAGTTTATTTTATTTACATCCCATATATTTCTTATTCATTTTCTTACTAAGTGCCTCATATTTGAATATTAGTACATATGTATGTGTGTATATAGTATCAGCATGTATGTATGTGTGAGTGTGTGTATGTATGTATGTATGTATGTATTTAATTATACAGTCAACCCTCTGCATGGAACAGTTCTGCATCCACAGATTTAACCAACTGAGGATAGAAAATATTTGGAAAAAATGGATGGCTATGTCTGTACTGAACATGTACAGACACTATTTTCTTGTCATTATTCCCTAAATCATATAGTATAACAACTGTTTACATGGTCTTATATTGTACTAGGCATTATAAGTAATCTAGAGATTATTTAAATTATACAGGAGAAGATGTGTAGGCAATGTACAAATACTACACCATTTTATATAAAGAAGTTGAGCATCCATGGATTTTGATATCTGAAGAAAGTTCTGGAACCAATCCGCCATGTCTACCCAGGGACCACTATACTTCCAATTATTTAAGACTGGTATTCCTAAAAGCTATGTGATTTTTTATGTTTATTTTGTTTTCAGCCACCTGATCGAATTTTCTTATTAATTTTATTAGTCTTTCTTTTGATCAATTTGAATATTCTAGCTGTAAAAACATGTTATCCAGAAAAATAATTTTTGTTTACATTGCCATATTTAGACTTTTACTTCTTAAGTTCTATTTTTGATTAATTGGTTAAAACTTCCAAAAGCATTTCAAATTATAACAGTTTTATCAGAAATTCTTGTGTTTTTTCCCTAATTTTATTAGTTTCATATTTAGTATGAACTTAGTCAAATTTTAGATCCCCCTTTTACATTTTTTATTTATATTAATATTTTAAAGCCAGTATTAACCTAAAATATCAGAGTTCTTCCTCACTTGATCAGACAGTGATTCTCTAAATATAATGTGAAGGTAACAAAAAGAAATATAGTATTTGAAATGTCAATTATGTTCTGTTAAATTACTATTACTTTCATAAATTGATTTATTTCTAATCACATCTATAATATAGCCAGTTAAATAATTAATGTACACATTAAATTAAACAAAAATTATTTTCTCTTTGTATGCAGAGTTATGAGCCTCTACTGTCCTACAACTCTTACAACAGGTGCTTGGAAATGATAAGAATCGTGGTCTTTACCTTTAAGAATGCCACTTTGGCAAGTCACTTCACCTCTCTGCATAACTAGGTCACTGAATACCACATATGTCTTTAATTAAAGTGTGTGTAGGATGCTAAGGTGGCAGTCAATATCTTTGTGAATTTGAGCAAGTTACATTATTTCCTAGTTTTCTTACCTCATTTATTTATGAAGGAGTCAAGATAGGTTACCTCTGTGTATTACTTCAGTCTCACACTGCTAATAAAGACCTACCCAAGACTGGGTAATTTAGAAAGGAAAGAGGTTTAATGGACTTGCAGTTCTACATAGCTGGGGAGGCCTCACAATCATGGCAAAGGTAAAGGAGAAGCAAAGGCACATCTTACATGGTGGCAGGCAAGAGAGCGTGTGCAGGGGAACTCCTCTTTATAGAACCATCAGATCTTGTGAGATTTGTTCACTATCATGAAAACAGCATGGGAAAGACCCACCCCCATGATTCAGTTACCTCCCACCAGGTCCCTCCCACAACATGTGGGAATTATGGGAGCTACAATTCAAGGTGAGATTTGGATGGGGACACAGCCAAACCACATCATTCTACAATCTTTGTCACTAAAACATCTGTACCTTTATAAAAATCTTTGTAAAAATAAAGCATATACGTGTAAGAATATATATAATAAAAAATTATGAGTCAATACACTATGGTAGACACATCAGTGATTTTGGCTCAGACTATACGATATCAAAATTCTAGCATTACCTCTTACTATATGTATGACAGTATATTAATTGTTTAAACTCTATGAGCCAGAGTTTTATTAATGTAAAACAAGAAATATTATTTGATAACTGTTATGGATGTGATGAGGACTAGATAACAAAAAGTATTGAAAGTATTGTACTCTGTGGGTACCGTGTGGGGCTGTACCTGTTAAAAGTCCCAATAGGAAACAGATGGCACTTGAAAATAGGTTAATTCTAGGATGATTTATTTACAGAGGTACTAATTATCAAGGTGTAGGTGTCTAGTTACCACAATGGATATTTCAGTAATCTAGGCCTTTGTAGCAGCCAAATTATTATCACACCTAGGCCCAGGATAGTAGGGAAGGAAGCAGTTTGGGAGCTTGGAAGGATGCAGTCGTATATAATCCTGGCCTTGAGGGATAAAATGATCATTAGTGGAGGGACATAATCAGCCTAAGACAAACAGAAATAAACCTCATTCGGAATGGTATAGGGTGGGTTTACTGAGTAATTAATCTCATCACATCTGGGCTTCAGAATTTTTGCTCTAATAGGACCTGTGTTGTTCAGGTATCTTCATAAAAACGTACCCAGAGAAGGTTCGTTACAGTACAATTTAATGAAGATAGCAGATTTATTTGTCCAGAGTAATTGAGTCTGTAAATTAAAGAAAGGTTATATATAATTTACAGTATAGTCAAATAAGTATAATATTGGTTCTGATATCACTGTCTAAATTCTCCTCACAGAAGACTTGTGATATTCATTTAGCAATGTGATATAGTCCAATTTGGATTCTGATCTTTCTGTCTCAAGTTTGTTTTGCCCACATCTGCCTGAGCAAGCTTTATGCCTTGTAATACAAGGCTCTCAGTCTTTTCCTGTGTGTGTGTATTTTTTTTTTCTTCTCCTTCAATGAGGAGTCTTTAAGTACTGAATCTTTATCAAATGATATCTATAGAAAGCTATGCTTCACTTCAATATGTTCTGGAAACTGCTGTCTGGGAGTGGATTCCAGCTGCTCTTTGCCCTTTGATTCTGAGAGATGTGTGTCTAATGGCAGCTGCTTTCTCTTCGTAGAATTAGCATTCTCTTTTTCACTTTGATAATACACGAGAAGTTTTCATCTCCTTGTGTTTAAAAGAGTTACTTCCTTCTTGGAGTCATAACTGGATCTGCTGTTGCAGGGAAACATGGATGCCATGATGCTTCTGTGGGCAGCCGTAGCTCAAGGCACTGTTCTTTAATTACTTCCTGTGCTACCTGTCAGGAAATTAACAGAAGTGGATGATACAATGAAAAGAGTGCTGGGATAAAAATTTAAACCCTGGGCTATACAGTAGGTTTGTTCATTTTCTAGCCGTGCAATTTGGAAAAAATTATAATATGCAACTTTTTGATCCCCAGTTTTCTTTTTCTCTCATTTGAAGGAACGAAGTAGTACACTGCTCTGCTTAACTCACAGGATTGTTATGAGGCACAGATGGGATAATATATGTGATGGGATTTTCATACTCTAAAGTGGAAGGGATTACTACTATGTGGAAAAAATGCATATCCTTGAGCCTTTGGAAACAGCACAGTACGTTATGTAAATTAGCATTGAACTTGTGTTCATATTTTCCTACCTGACTAGCCAAATGAAAACGACATTTATTTCTCATGGAAATCACAAGGGATATTAAACAATCTTGCTTTAGCATATTTAATATAATTCTAAGAATTAATAAGCAATATTTAGAGTAATCGTAGATACAAGACTGCACAAATCAAATCATAATCATGTTCATTTTACACTGATACATTTTCTGAGAGTACAGTGTATCTTTGCTATTCATAACATACTTGAACAGATTTTAAGCCTCTATTTTCTCTTGAGCTGTAAAATTTCAAAAATTATTATATTGACTTTAAGAGAATTGTGTAACCTTCATTAAAGGCAATGAAAATTATTAATACATTAATTCTGGAGTTAGTCTATACTGTTCAAATGAATCAGCCTACTGCATGTTTGTTTGGATCTTTAAAAGTTTACATGAGTTACCGGGCACTGTGGCTCACACCTGTAATCCCAGCACTTTGGGAGGCTGAGGGGGGCGAATCACGAGGTCAGGAGATTGAGATCATCCTGGCTAACATGGTGAAACTCCGTCTCTACTAAAAATATAAAAAAATTAGCCGGGCGTGGTGGCGGAAGCCTGTAGTCCCAGCTACTCCGAAGGCTGAGGCAGGAGAATGGAGTGAACCCCGGAGGCGGAGCTTGCAGTGAGCCGAGATCGCGCCACTGCACTCCAGCCTGGGCGACAGAGTGAGACTCCAACTCAAAAAGAAAAAAAAAAAAGTTTACATACTTTCAGATGGTAATAAGTTCTATAATAATAACACTGGCATATAGGATCACAAGTGGCTGGAGTAGAAAGGAAGAGAGATCTGCCATAAGTGAGAGGGCCAATAAAGGTCTGTTTCAGAGGGTGACATTTGACTTGAGGCCTGAATTATTACAAAGAGCCAGGCTTTTGAATAATTAGGGCAAGGAATTTGTAGGATTTAAGAGAAATATGAAAAGTTATATCTGAGAAAATGAGCTTGGCAAAGAAAGTCTGTTTGGTTGAAGTGTAGTGAATGGTTAAGCAGGCCGACTAAATCAAGCAGTAGATGGTAGGCTTACACAACGAGATTAGATTTTTGTTGTTGTTGGCCGGGCGCGGTGGCTCACGCTTGTAATCCCAGCACTTTGGGAGGCCGAGGCGGGCGAATCAGGAGGTCAGGAGATGGAGACCACGGTGAAACCCCGTCTCTACTAAAAAATATAAAAAATTAGCCGGGCGTGGTGGCGGGCGCCTGTAGTCCCAGCTACTCGGAGAGGCTGAGGCAGGAGAATGGCGTGAACCCGGGAGGCGGTACTTGCAGTGAGCCGAGATTGCGCCACTGAACTCCAGCCTGGGTGACAGAGCGAGACTCTGTCTCAAAAAAAAAAAAAAGAGAAAAAGATTTTTGTTTTTGTTGTTATCCGCTACTTTGAAGTACTTAATGGTATTCCTTGAGTGCTTTCCAATAGTTTCTGCAATGAGAAACCATTGGAAAGATTTAATCCAAGGAGTGACAGGACTTGATTTACATTTTTGAAAATTTGCCCTGACTAGCATGTGGAAAATGAGTCATGTGAAATCCAATGATGGAAACTGCGTAACAGGTTAGGAGGCTATTCTAGTATTTCAGGTGAGAGAAGATGGTAATGATCAAGATGCTCAGTGTTCATGGAAATGGTCTGATTTGAGAAGTATTTGAGAAGTATATAACCCCTAGATTATGCAGGTGGATTTGATGTGGGATATTATTAAAGAGATGAATTAATTTTTCCTTTTACATTTTGGGGTGATCATCAAAGTACCATCAAGTATGAGTGAGGACATCTAAAAGCAGAAGATGTTTTAGGGGTGGGGTAGATCTGAGGCTGCTGTTGAGTCAAGATTTCTGTTTTGAACTTGTTAATTTTGAAATGCCCATTGGGAACTCAAATAGAGATGCTAAGAGTTTGGTTATATTTTTCTACAATATCGGTGATTTATCCTAGTGGAGAGACTACTAAGTTGGGTCAGTTAATCATTAGAAAGATAATTAACATCTTAAGCAATTATCAAATATCTACTAAAATCCCTAGGTATAATAATTTTAAAAATGCTTAAACTGTGAAGAGCTCTTTATTTCTCAAAATTTTAAAGTGAGAGAAGACTATCTGTTATATTATTACATGGAAGAGAAAATCAATATTTGAAATACCTCCCAGATGACTTGAAGTCCATAAATAAATTTATATTTATTCTTATTTTCTAGTGATATATCTTATTTTCAATTCCTTTTAGTAAATGAAATTACTTTTGTGTTTTGCCTGCTGCTGTGCAGAGGGAGCCTTTAAAGTCAGAGTACTTTATTACCATGTTTTAAAGAAGGATTCATTCAAAAAGGGAGAGGACAGATACATTTAAAATTATTTTTCTGCACTAAACCGTTAACAGATTTAAACTTGGTCAGTCTGTTTCTAAAAAAAAATAAGTTTTATATTGTCAGCATAGGCAGCATATAAACTTAAACTTGTTGCAATTTTAAAAGTTGAAAAAACATTATATCCATTTTGTTCTTGTGAGTTTTATGTAATGAACTTGTAAGTTTATGTCTTATTGTGGAAAGACAACATATTACAGGTAAATCAGACTTAAAATGATTTAACATGCATATTAACACACTCTTAGTATGATATATTTCACTTTCCTCCTACATTACTTTCTTTATGTTTGTGAGAAAAGAAAAAAACAAAAAAAAAAAAACAAAACAGGAGTTTGTTTGGCATTGAAGAGCAAAATGTCTAATGGGCATGCACAATGAAAGTTTTCATAGATTTTCCCCTTAGTGGCTTTTTTCTTTTAAGTCTTTCATTGTTGATAAAATGCCATTAATCTTTTGTTTGGGATCTCTTACCTTAAAGCAGGCTTAAAGAAAACCCTTTCATTTCTCTCTCTATATATGTATAGTAAGTATATATAATTTTTTGCAGTAGATTCACTTCCCCTGTAAATATGCTTGATGAAAGAGTTCCTGGCAATCCTTAAAAGAACAGGCTGTGGAGCTCCTCATTAATCTTCTAATAGTTTCTGCTGTCGTCCCTCTCTAAAGTTCCTTGCCTTGTAAAGTATTTGTGGTAAAGCAAGAGCACTTTTGCTTTCCACCAAGCAACGTCATCCAGCCAGATCCCAACAAAAGCCGCAGCTTCCCTTCAAATAGTTTCAGCCTCAGCTGTATTATTGGCTGGGATTCAGAGCTGTGAAAGGGAGATGCTATTTGTTTAACTGTGTTGCACAGTACAAACAAGCCGAGAAAATATAACTCTTCTGGTCTTCTTTTGTGTCTCTTGATAGTAATATGGTTTTACTCTTAGTGACTGCAAAGTTACTTTGGAAACAGATGTCAGACTTTTTTTGTTCTTAAGTTTGTAAGCATTTTATTAAATACTGTACCTTGATAACATAGCTATGTTTAGAGTTATAAAGAGAATATCTTACTGATTTCATTAACAATAACATGTCAGCAGTCTGTAAAATGAGTTCCATATTAAGCCATAAATGTGAGCTGCTGTAAAATAAAATGTAATAAAGTATTTAAAGAGAAAATAATTTCTGTTGAGATTTTAAAGTATTTCCTGTCTACATTGTTAGTCAATAAATATCTTTAATTCAAAGGTTAAGTTTATAGGATAATCCTCCTTGAGAAGGGAAGGCATATCTAAGTGTTAACAAAAAGTTTATCTCAAAACCTGAGAGAAAGTGTGCTATGCAAATCTTTACTGACAATGCTCTAAGACCACTAAAATAAATGACAATATATAAAAAATAAAATAATAGGACTCATGTAGAAATATGTATCAGTTTCTTTATATAGCTTCTATATACTTGGGAAAGCTGCAGATGATAATTCTTTCTAGTATTATTTAATTAGAAAGAAGAGCAATTTGAAACAGATTATCATTTCCTCAACTAAAAAAAAGTCTATTCATTTGAGCAAAACTGCCACCTAAGAATGGTGGTACTGCAGAAAGGATGATTTATATATTTAGATGTATTCCTTCATAAAATTTTGCATTTCTATTTTTTTAAATTTGTGATTCAAGGGCCCAGTATAGAAGCATTTATAGGGCAATCATCCTATAAAAAAGAAAGGGGTAAAATGTATATACATTTATATAAAACAACCAGCTAATACATATTAGTATCAATTATTTCTAAGAGAGAACAAAGACATTAGAACTTATAGGCAAATTTCATTCCAATAATTGACACTTAGTTTTAAGACTCTTGTAGTACACACTCAGTTGTGGTTCTCAAAGTGTGGTCTTGCAACTAGCAGTATCAGCATCACCTGGGAACTTGGAGCTGCAAATTCATCAGCCTTATTTGAGGCCTACTGAATCAGAAACTCTGGAAGTAGGTTCCCCAGTAAGGATTATTAACAACCATCCAGGATTTCTGATATACACTAACATTTGAGAACCACTGCTGTATGCACTATACAAGGTTAACAAGAACTAATTATAAGCCTAAGTCAGTGCAATCTTCCTAAATTTTAAATCCATAGGAGGTGCAAGCCAATCCTTGGTTACATGATAAAATAAAGGTAAGGGTCTCTTGTTTCATTATCCATCTTGTATTTCTCAAGCAAGTATGACATTTTGCAAGCTACATGAAGAAAATATTTACTGTTCAAACACAAAATGTTATTATTAAATCTCTCTAAAAGGATATGTGACTCAGAAACACAGATATTCACTCTTTCAAGATCACTGTAGCAGTGTCCGTGTGGAATTTCAGTGCAGAATCAGATCTGGATTATTGTTTTTGCATATATGTCTAGCTACTCCCCAGTCTTGCCAAGCAAAGTAAAATGTTCATAGCCAAGCAAAGTGCTTATAGCAAGATATTACTACTATAAAGATGCATCAGCCTCCCCAAACCTCCACACTCTGTTTATTATTCTAGTAAAATAACTATGACAGAAGAAGCAGAATATTAAATTTTAAAGACAATTTTATGGTGATTTTTTGGTCGGAATACAGTGGGAGCTCATTGAGTCAGTGGTATACTTGGAGAAAATTTTCATATGCCCATCTATATTTCTAGATGGCAGAGTATACTGTAATCTAATAATAAATATGTTAGAATATCAACCAATTTATTTTACTCTGTAGATGTACCTTTAAATATGTCCTATTCTATTAATGATTAAATGTTAGTATTAATCGCCATCTAACAGAGTATGTTATTTTTGAACTTTAGGAACTCAGGCAAAATAATTTCTTTGTGTTTCTGTTTTCTCTTATATGAATTGGGAATAAATTTATACCTAAAAATTTATTTTCTAAAATTAGGGATATCTTGATCAAAAAATGGCATTGAAAAATATACAGCATTTAAAATAGTGCTTGGCACATAACAACTACTCACTTAATATCAGCTATTGCTATTACAGGTTGAGTATCCTTTATCCTAAATGCTTGGGACCAGAAAGGTTTTGGATTTTGAATTTTTTCAGATTTGGGAACATTTGTATACACAATAAAATATTTTGGGGATGGGACCCAAGTCTAAACACAAAATACATTTATTTTTCATATAAACCTTATAAACACAGCCTGAAGGTAATTTTATACATTTTAAATAATTTTGTGTACCTGTTACATGAGGTAGGGTGTGAAAATTTTTATTTGTGGCATCCTGTTGCTGTTCATAAGGCTTCAGATTTTGTAGCATTCTGAATTTAAAATTTTCAGATTAGAGATACTTAACTTGTATTATTTTCATCTTACCAGCTCATAATTTTTGGAATAGGGAACTTTAGAAAGTATCCTATTGTGGTTGATATTGAGTGATGTAAAAGCACTTTTTAAACATTGGGGAATAGGCTTTTATCAAAAAAGGATTTGATATTAAAAATCATTTATAGATTATAAATTTTTTATTGGCATTTGCATCCCCAGATATAAATTTACTTTGTTTTCTACCTAAATTTATCTCATACATAATGAAACAGAGCTAGGAATAGCAATAGTTAAAGGAATACTGCACAAAATAGTCATTTCTCAACAGATGCAATTCACACACCTACTGTACATTTTTGGAATGTGCTTTAGGTCACTCTTTGAAAGTAGTATAATAAAGTGCACATCAGGAATGGGAATGAGTCCATTCTCACCATCTGTTCCTAATTTTTTTTTAGCTGAAGACTCTGTATTATTAAACCACTGTGTAAAATGTTAAAATGGCATTAGAAACCTGAGTTAAATCCAGACGAGTTCAGAGAACTTGAGGTTACTTGAAAAGATATTGATAGCTGCATTACAATGACGGATAAAATAAAGCTGGCCCTTATTCTCAGGTAACCATGAACTTCATTCTTCAAACTTCACACAAGTTCAAAGTTCTTCCAAATATATTGTTAGGCAAATTGCATATATATTTTATTTTTATATAAGAATTTAAAGTTTTGTACCTGCTTACTTTAGCCTAATTTTAGCAAATAAGAATTTTAATATATCTTCTATCCCCCAAATTATAAAATTTTAATAGTTCATTCAATCGCATGAGATAATTTAGGTGACTCTTTCAAGACCTCACAATTTCAGACTATTTTCTCAACAAACATAAGAGAGTTGACTTACTTTCCCCAGGGAGTGTAGAATACAGTGTCTATATTACTTTTCTGTGGCATCCTTGGAAACTCCAAGAACCTCCTAAAAAAAAAACTGTCTGTGTTAAGATTGGTTCCTAGGCACACACAGGTTTCAATGGGATTTGAAAAGATGCAAAAGTCTGCTTGGCTCCAAAATATATCCATCTGCACTCCTGCCAATGTACTAGAAATTCGCCCATCAATCACTGTTCTATATTGGGATTAAATGTGGCTAAGATGCATATGTACTCTGGCTTAGGTACAGTCAACATTTATTCAGCATTTATACTGAGACAGGAACTTTATTAAGTATGTCCACGTGAACATAAATGCATCACTATTTCACTATCTTAGCCTCAATCAAGTGAGTCAATTGGGCATTCAGCTATGTGGAGGAGATGCTTCTCATTTTCTTAAGAGATAAATGCCCAGTTAATTAATCATAAGATGTTCCTGGAAACATTATACTGTCTGATTGGGTGGCAACAGTAGGTCTTGAAAAACCTTCCCTGGGATCCTAAGCAAATTACTTGATTCCATCCTTTTATGAGCACACATCACATTGGTTCCTAAAGAATATGAATGTCTTGGCTCTTTTTGACTAGGGTTATGCTTCTTTCCTGTTTTAGTTCAATTCATTTCACATGAACTAAACCCTGAATACCTGTCCACTCAAACTCTCTCAATTTTACAATGTATCTCCTGGAATGGCCTGAAGATCTCTGTCTCTGCTTTGCACTGATGTTCCTGCACTGCTACCATATTCTTGTCAGGGAAGAATAATTTGTTCATACACCTTCTCCTCTTCAATCTTAGGTGCTTGGCTTGGAAGTGGCCTAATTATCTATGCTCTTTTTCAGCAATGTCCTTCATGTGCTGTGACCTGTATTCTGTACCATCTCGCTTTCCTACTTTTTCTGATTACACTTCCACCCTGCCTCAATACCTCCTTTTGCCCTGTCACCACATTACAGCCAATATACTTATGACCCCCAAGCTGAAATCAAACACGGAACATGTATACTCCTATACCAATGAATATGGGGGTCTTCCCTTTTCTCCTGGTAGAGTGTTCTTGTATTTTTTTCATTTTTCTCCATTTATCTGCAATCTCTTGTCTCAGTACAGGGTTGTCTTCTCCCTGTCTCATCCCATACACAGCACACTATTCACCCAGTTTCTTATTCTGCCTTAGTAGGCATCTAGGGTAAGGATAATAAAAAATAAAGTAATGGTAGTAATAAAGATTAACATTATTTAGTTCTTAACATGTGCAAAGAATTGTTTATAGTGTTTTGCATTTATTATCACGTTTAATTTTCACAACAACCCTATGAAGTTGATAACATGATTACCCTTATCATGAGGAAACTGAATCACAATTTGGCAAGATGAATGCTTCTCTGGGCAAGAGCAATGAAATAGAAGAAGAAGAAATGATTCTAAAGCTGATCTTTCAGTAACCTTCTGCTACTACTTCTACAGCTATTATGTTCCCAAATTTACCTCCCTTCTCTGACCCCTAGCCCTAGCAATGAAGAAATTCTCAAATATTCTCAGAATGATTTTCTTCTCAAAAGTGAATGGAATTTATTTCTATTATTTGTATACCCAAATCCAGTAGCCTTTATGGAGGAGTATTTTTTAAAATTTTTCACAGAGTATGGTAAAGAGGTTATTCTTTTTTTTCCTTCATTAATAGCAATAGCATTGTAATAAAACATTCAAAGTGTTGTATATTTGCTTGAGGAATACAGTGAAGGGAGAATATAGGAAATTATTTTCTATCCCATTGTGAATCAGAGGGTATAGAAGCTTTGACTGTGAAAATTGTTACGGAAAATAGTGCTTGCCAGGTAAATACCTGGAATTCTTTAAAAATACAGAAAGGGCCGGGCGTGGTGGCTCATGCCTGTAATCCTAGCACTTTGGGAGGCCACCGCGGGAGGATCACGAGGTCAGGAGATCGAGACCATCCTGGCTTACACAGTGAAACCCCGCCTTTACTAAAAATACAAAAAATTAGCCGGGTGTGGTGGCAGGCACCCGTAGTCCCAGGTACTCGGGAGGCTGAGGCAGGAGAATGGCGAGAACCTGGGAGGTGGAGCTTGCAGTGGGTCGAGATGGCGCCACTGCACTCCAGCCTGGGCAACAGGGTGAGACTCTGTCTCAAAAAATGAAATAAATAAATAAATAAATAAATAATAAAATGAAAGAAAGAGAGAGAGAGAGATCATGAAAAGACATTTAAGTTTGAAAACTATTCCCAAGGAAGTACACTAACGAGAGATGTGACCACTGTGTCAGTCCCTCAGTGTCCAAACCTGCTTGAAACAAATTGTGAGAACTGGGGCTAGTGACTCAGTCTGCTGTGGCTGAAAAGCTGTTTAGGGGAGACTTTTATTCCAATTTTTTTTCACTTTATTTCTGCACATTTTTCCCCACAGACAAAAAATTACACCAGTTTATTAGTTCCCATGGTATCTCGCTATGGCTTACTAGAGTACATAATTATTTTCTAGGCAGGGGTAGCTAACATTTATTAAGCTCTCACTCTATATGCCCTGTACAAGCCTATGCTCTTACTTAATGTATCAGTAGCTCTTCATTTTTTTTTGTCAGCATAGTTGTGAATACTAGAACTTTTGACAGCACACTTGAAATGATTAAAAGACTCCAAAGAACACTAAACAGGTTAGCAACAATTACAATGTAATCATTACCACAGTATAACAATGTCTCACAATGTCTATAAAAGGATTTACTGTTCTCTAGCCCAGGCTTCCGTTGGACTTGGACTGTGTACTGCCTATCTAAACAAGTACTGCTATATACTCACCAGGGAGAGCTCTCACACGTCACACTTAACCTGAACTTGTTCCCTGTCACCCGCTGAACACTAAACTCTAATTAACTATTCCAAAGAGCATCTTGTACCCAGCTCTATGCCATAATGAAGGACTCTCTCAGCTCAATGTTCACTCAATAGATACTGTTTAACACTGTGTATACTCTGTCTTAGCAAAAATTACATTGGATACATCAAAACATACCAGTGCATTAGAACCTCAAAGTACATTTTGTACCAATGGTAGACACAGAGGCTGTACAAATTTGGAAGGGTAGAGAAGGAGTCATTGAAAACAACAGAAGCAGTGGCCTTGAATCTGGGCCATAATAAAAGAGTAGGATTTTACCAAGTGAGGGAAAGGAGGAAAGACATCCTACTAAAAGAAGCAGCTTTGACAAAGGGCCAGAGGAGATAATATACATGCATTATTTGGAATTCCTGAGTGGATTTTTATTGGATGGACCTGTGAGGGTAAGAAGAGATGAGACTGAAAGGGTAGGTAACAGATAGATCAAAATAGTGACAATATAATTTGTTGAAACTGGAACACTTTGAGAGTCAAGGGGTACACTGTAAATAATTACACTGAAACAGTATGTTTAAATTGGTACTTTCTTGAACAAAATAGGATATACAGTCACCCCAGTCACAAAGGGCCCTGAAAGCTATGCTGAGGAACTAAATGAGATACATAGTCATAGTCGCATTTTAAAGAAAGGTTACTGTGGCAATAGAGTGGAAAATGGATCAGCAAAGAATTGGGAATGACAGACTTCTTAAAAGCAATTCAGCAGTTCAATAAAATAGGTGAGTACTACGGACTTTTCATTTTTCTCACCCCATGTCTTTGAAGCACCATATCCTTTACCAAGCCTTCCTTCATCTCCTTGCTTGAATCTTTGCAGGGGCCTCCACTTAGAACCCTCTTCTTCACTCAAGTTCTGAACCAGCAAAACAAACAAACAAACAAGAACATAAATAAGCAAACGAGAGCCCAAATATCACCTTTATCACTGATAAAGGGTATGTTGAAGATTATGACACATGTGCTTCTTAACATCATATCCCAAACCATAGGCATCTCTGGGCTGGAGCAAGATCTCTCTATACCTTGGGGCAAAACCTTATCTTGGGAGAGCAGGCCCATTTATCGAAAGGGAAGAAGAGAAATGTTGAGCTCAAATTTTCCAATGAAAAAAGGTCTTCCATGGAACCAACCTAAATGCCCATCAATAATAGACTAGATAAAGAAAACCTGGTACATATACACCATGGAATGCTATGCAGCCATAAAAAGAATGAGATCATGTCCTTTGCAGGGACATGGATGGAGCTAAGGCCATTATCCTTAGCAAACTAACACAGGAACAGAAAACCAAATACTGCATGTCCTCACCTATAACTGTGAGCTAAATGATGTGAACACATGAACACACAGAGAGGAACAACACACGTTGGGACTTATCAGAGGGTGGAGGGTGGGAGGAGCGAAAGGATCAGGAAAAATAACTAATGGGTACTAGGCTTAATACCAGGATGATGAAATAATCTGTACAACAAACTTCCATGATGCAAATTTACCTATGTAACAAACTTGCACATATACTGCTGAAGTTAAAAGAGAAAAAAAAAAGGTATTCCATTTTCCTTGAATGGTTGTGGTAAAGGGGCAGAGAAGATAGGGTGTTCCACTAATTTATTTACTGTTACATGGAAGGAAATATTGGGAGTAGAGAAAAACTGTTACCTCTCAATACCTTTATGCTTGAAAAGTTCTTTCTGAACTCTTTTATGATATCCTGTGAATTACATTACTAGACATTGTGATATACATATATATATGTATATATATACACACACATATATATAAAACCTGATATATGTATTTCACATCTGGTTCTATAGTGATTTCTACTATATTTTATATACTTGTTTATATGTTAATGTGTTATCTTTTCCCAAATAAAGTAGAAGTTCTCTTACTCAGACTCTACTGAACGTAACAGACCCTCAGAGTCCCTCTGCAAATGACACTAAATGCCGCCCAAGGCATAGCACAGATTCATTACAGGTAGTCTAGTGTACCAGTGCACTTCTGTTCCCACTGAAGACTCATATGCTTAATAAGAGTCAGTTGAATTTTTTATTAAACATGTTTATAACAATTGTAATTATAAAGTATAATTCCATAATACAAAGATAATGAAATATAAATGTGAAAAGAGTTGGGTCTATGAAAACTAAGTTAAATACTTTGAAAAGACTCAATAGCTAATCACCAACAATTTCCACAGTTTTATGTACAAATGATAATAACAAATTTAAAAAGAAAAAAATTTAGAAAGATTTTGCACTCAGATATTTAGAAAAGTGTTTTAAGTTTTCACTCTGCTTCAGAAAAAGGGTAGAATTTACAAATAATATATTATTGTCCAATCAGTAGAGCTGAATTTTTAAAAATTTCTTACATCAAAAGGTGGGTGAATAAATGTTCATTTATATATTTTAAGTCAAGATAAAATATGTGATCTATGTATTATCATAATTTAGAATCCTTATCAGCAGTTGAGTAACAGTAGATTTGAAAAAACAGAAGGAATTGTAGAAAATGTAAGTGTGAGTAAAGAATCGTCTTAAGTTAAATATGGATATAGATATACCTGAGCATTGTTATAATATGAAAAATGCTATTATATTCTATAACTTCCTTTAAAAATACTTCATTAAGATTTTAGTTTCTTAAAATTGTTCTTTGAAAACTCCTTTAAAGGAGAAGTAAGGAACTATTAAGATGATGTGATCATAGTTAGAAGAGTAAAAATAAAGGTGCAGGTTTTTATATATGAAGAGCATATGCATGTGTATATGTTGTGTGCATGTACATGTAAAAACACACATATTATAAATAAGTGTTGACATTAAATAAGCCAGAGGACCAAAATAATTATATTTGAGTAGATTTCTTTCGCTCAAATGGAAGTAGATTCCAGTGATTTTTTCTTTCCTCTATCTGGCACGTGTTTTTTTGGTATTGGTTTATATTACTTTTATATTTTATAAATTATGTAAACATTTTTTATTATCTTTGCTAGAAAAAAAAGCCAACTTAGGCTATTTCCTCACATGAGAGCAGAGTGTTCTGGCAAACTTTATAGCTTGAGCCTGTCAGAATAACTTTTGACATTAAGGACTAAGATTAACCAGTGTTCCTGCTTGTTACCCATTATGTCCCTCTGCTCATTACAGATATTACACTATGTTCCATGTTTGTGGAGCACTCCTAGATGGTATTTCTGTTCTGGTTCTGTCACTAACCAACCCTGTGGCCACATAGTTTATAGAGTTCCCATTATTCATTTATAGAATTATGGAAGTAGGCTAGATTATCTAAGACCTAGTCCAATGTCAACATTATATAACTATATTATTTGACAATGCTTACTATGGATTTCAACTATTATCAGCATATTTCTCTAGAATATTCATCATGGATAATTGTTAATCTTCAATTTTGACATCCCTGGTGAGAGCAAAATTGGAATTTACTCATAATGTTTATTGTGTGTTTAAATTTTCCTAAGATTATTAATGAAAAACTTTGTAATAGAAAAAAAGTTCCTTCTTACTTTGGGCTTCTGAAATATGAGGACACATATTTTACATTGTGATAGTCCTTTCTGTTGACTGGAGCTATAAAAATTCACTGAGTTTTTCTACCTCATAATAACTATAAGATATTAAAAACTGTTGAGGTATATTTTCTTCCCTGCAACTCTTCTCTTATCTGGGAAATTGTTTTTTAGATTCTACCACTCTTCTCTGGGTACTTACTGGCTAAGTTTTCATTGTTGTAAACTATATCACACAGAATGGAGTAAAAATTCAGAAATATTTATTTCTTGTCGGAATGCAGTTGACTGTTAGAGTGAATACTTCTTATAATAGACATCAGCTAGGGGTTTTTCAGCCTCTAGGGCCATGGCTCTATTTCTAGTTTTATTAGATGTTTCAATCAGATCTTTCCTTCTGGAATCTGAAACTTCACAGAATGTTACGAGTCACTGCATGTAAATCACTCTGATAGCAAAAACCTAGAGAAAGGTTCCCAAATTTCTGTATTTGAATTGTGAGACCTTCTCAGTTCAGAACTCCTTTGATTCTGGATACTACCCATACGTTCTTCCTTTAAATTATCTTACTCCTTTTTTCTCTTGAGTGAGGTTTGAGCCTTACGGTTTATGCTTTATACAGAACCACAAAAAGGAAGACTGAGCAGGAAAATATCAGGGAAGTAAGAGGGGAAAGTTACAAACGTTATATCATGAAAGGAAGTTGAGAGAAAATTTTTAGTAGAAAAGAAATGGTCAACAATGGAAATTTTGTCAAGGAGAATGTGAAAAACCAGGTAAGGTGTACTGAGTTTGGCAATTAGATCATTGTTGAACTGTGAAAATGAAGTTTCAAGGAACAAAGGTATACTGTACCAGTTTAAAGAGCGAATTGAATAGAGAGGAAATAAAGACATTTAAGATATCTGATGTAAAATAAATACCATTTTAGTTCAATGTGTTAACAAGTCAAGGTATAGCTATTCTACTCACTAAGTTGCAGATAAATGGCCAGGCTTAAGAAAATTGAAGAGGAAAAATGTAATGAGATATTCAATAAATAAAGACTTTAATAGCTCAAAGATCATGGAATTTATAACTCAACAATAAACTTTTGCTGGAAAAGAATAAGTGAATAAGAAGTAAGGGATGATGGAACTTATCAGTTATCTTGAGTTGATGAAGGAGGTAGAAATGGAAGCTACTATCATGAGTCTGTTAGTACCTTCATTAGAACTCAGTTCTTGTTGCATAATTTGGGTGGCCAAATGCAAAACAAAAAATGAGAGGCCCAAGTTTCAAAAATTAAGACAGTTATAAATATATCATATCATGTTCAGGGAAACATTATTTACAACATAAGGCTAAAAGCTGAACAATGATTAAACACCTTATGCTCACAAATTTATGTTTTGTTTGTATGTTTATGATAATCATTTCATCTTAATACCCTTTTTGTGATAGTATATATTTATGATAATGACTTTATCTTAATATTCTTTTCATCATAATATATATTTCAGGTAACATATCATGCTTTAATATTTTTATTTGCAAATCTGTGTAGTTCAGGACAACGGCAGTTGCCTAGGGTTACATCTCCCAATATTTTGTCAAAAACCAAAATGGAACAATGGAATAAAAACAAAAGACACAGATGGGCAAATTGGATAAAGAGTCAAGACCAAAGACCCATCCGTGTGCTGTATCTCGCATGCAAAGACACACATAGGCTCAAAATAAAGGGATGGAGGAATATTTACCAAGCAAATGGAAAACAAAACAAAAAAAAAGCAGGGGTTGCAATCCCAGTCTCTAATAAAACAGACTTTAAGCATACAAAGATCAAAAGAGACAAAGAAGGGCATTACATCATGGTAAAGGGATCAATGTAACAAGAAGAGCTAACTATCCTAAATATATATGCACCCAATACAAGAGCACCCTGATTCATAAAGCAAGTTGTTAGAGACATACAAAGAGATTTAGACTCCCACACAATAATAGTGGGAGACTTTAACACCCCACTGTCAATATTAGACAGATCAACGAGACAGAAATTAACAAGGATATCCAGGACTTGAATTCAGCTGTGAACCAAGAGGACCTAATAGACATCTACAGAACTCTCGACCCCACATCAACAAAATATACATTTTTCTCAGCACCACGCTACACTGATTCTAAAATTGACCGCATAATCGAAAGTAAAACACTCCTCAGCAAATGCAGTAGAATGGAAGTCATAACAAACAGTCTCTCAGACCGCAGTGCAATCAAATTGGAACTCAGGATTAAGAAACTCACTCAAAATCACACAACTACATAGAAACTGAACAACCTGCTTCTGAATGACTTCTGGGTAAATATCAAAATGAAGGCAGAAATAAAGATGCTCTTTGAAACCAATGAGAACAAAGACACAACATACCGAAATCTTTGAGACACATTTACAGCAGTGTGTAGAGGGAAATTCATAGCACTAAATGCCCACAAGAGAAAGCGGGAAAGATCTCAAATCAACATCCTAACACCACAATTAAAAGAACTAGAGAAGCAAGAGCAAACAAATTCAAAAGCTAGCAGAAGACAAGAAATAACTAAGATCAGAACAGAACTGAAAGAGAGAGAGACACAAAATTCCCTCAAAAAATCAATGAATCCAAGACCTGGTTTTTTGAAAAGATCAACAAAATAGACTACTAACAAAAGTAATAAAGAAGAAAAGAGAAGAATCAAATAGATGCAATGAAAAATGATAAAGGGGATATCACCACAGATCCCACAGGAATACAAACTATCATCAGAGAATACTATAAACACCTCTACAAAAATAACCTAGAAAATCCAGAAGAAATGGATAAATTCCTGAATACATACACCCTCCCAAGACTAAACCAGGAAGAAGTCGAATCCTGAATAAACCAATAACAAGTTCTGAAATTGAGGCAGCAATTAATAGTCAACCAACCAAAAAAAGTCGAGGACCAGACAGATTCACAGACAAATTCTGCCAGAGGTACGAAGAGGATCTGGTACCATTCCTTCTGAAACTATTCCAAACAATAGAAATAGAGGGAAACCTCCCAAACTCATTTTATGAGTCCAGCATCATCCTGATACCAAAGTCTGGCAGAGACACAACAACAACAGAAAAATTTCAGGCCAATATCCCTGATGATTACAATGCAAAAATCCTCAATAAAATACTGGCAAACTGAATCCAGCAGTACATCAAAAAGCTTATCCACCACAATCAGTTTGGCTTTATTCCTGGGATGCAAGGCTGGTTCAACATATGCAAATCAATAATGTAATCCATCACATAAACAGAAACAATGACAAAAACTACATGATTATCTCAATAGCTGCAGAAAAAGCCTTCGACAAAATTCAACAGCGCTTCATGCTAAAAACTCTCAATAAAGTAGGCATTGATGGAATGTATCTCAAAATAATAAGAGCTATTTATGACAAACCCACAGCCAATATCATACTGAATGGGCAAAAACTGGAAGAATTCCATTTGAAAAACGGCACAAAACAAGGATGCCCTCTCTCACCACTCCCATTCAACATAGTATTGCAAGTTCTGGCCAGGGCAATCAGGCAAGAGAAAGAAATAAATGGTATTCAAGTAGGAAAAGAGGAAGTCAAATTGTCTCTGTTTGCAGATGACATGATTGTATATTTAGAAAACTCCAATGTCTTAGCCCAAAATCTCCTTAAGCTGATAAGCAAATTGAGCAAAGTCTTAGGATACAAAATCAATGTGCAAAAATCACAAACATTTTTATACACCAATAACAGACAGACAAATCATGAGTAAAATCCCATTCACAATTGCTACTAAGAGAAAAAAATACCTAGGAATACAACTTGCAAGGGATCTGAAGGACCTCTTCAAGGAGAACTACAAACCACTGCTCAAGGAAATTAGAGAGGACATAAACAAATGGAAAAACATTCCATGCTCATGGATAGGAAGAATCAATGTCGTCAAAATGTTCATATTGCCCAAAGTAATTTATAGATTTAATGCTATCCCGATCAAGCTACCATTGACTTTCTTCACAGAACTGGAAAAAAACTACTTTAAATTTCATATGGAACCAAAAAAGAGCCCACATAGCCAAGACAATCCCAAGCAGAAAAAACAAAGTAGGAGGCATCACACTACATGACTTCAAACTATACTACAAGGCTACAGTAACCAAAACAGCACGGTACTGGTGCCAAAACAGAGATATAGACCAGTAGAATAGAACAGAGGCCTCAGAAATAACACCACACATCTACAACCATCTGATCTTTGACAAACCTGACAAAAACAAGCAATGGGGAAAGGATTCCCTATTTAATAAATGGTGTTGGGAAAACTGGCTAGCTATATGCAGACAGCTGAAACTGGATCACTTCCTTACACTTTATACAAAAATTAACTCAAGATGGATTAAAAACTTAAATATGAGACATAAAAGCCATAAAAACCCTAAAAGAAAACCTAGACAATACCACTCAGGACACTGGCGTGGGCAAAGACTTCATGACTAAAACACCAAAAGCAATGACAACAAAAGCCAAAATTGACAAATGGGATCTGATTAAAGAGCTTCTGCACAGCAAAAGAAACTGTCCTTAGAGTGAACAGGCGACATAAAGAATGGGAGAAAAATTTTGCCATCTATCCATCTGACAAAGGGCTAATATGTACAAAGAACTTAAATAGATTTATGAGAAAGAAACAAACAACCCCATCAAAAAGTGGATGAAGGCTATGAACATACATTTCTGAAAAGAAGACTTTTATGCAGCCAACAAACATGATAAAAAGCTCATCACTGGTCATTAGAGGAATGCAAATCAAAGCCACAATGAGATACCATCTCATGCAAGTTAGAATGGTTGTCATTAAAAGTCAAGAAACAATAGATGCTGGAGAGGATGTGGAGAAATGGGAACACTTTTACACTGTTGTGGGAGTGTAAATTAGTTCAACCACTGTGGAAGACAATGTGGCAATTCCTCAAGGATCTAGAACTAGAAATACCATTTCACCCAGCAATCCCATTACTGGGTATATACCCAAAGTATTATGAATAATTCTACTATAAAGACACATGTACATGTATGTTTATTGCAGCATTGTTCACAATAGCAAAGACTTGGAACCAACCCAAATGCCTATAAATGATAGAGTGGATAAAGAAAATGTGGCACATATACACCATGGAATACTATGCAGCCATAAAAAGGATGAGATAGTATCCTTTGCAGGGACATGGATGACACTGGAAAACATCATTCTCAGTAAACTAATGCAAGAACAGAAAACCAAACACCACGTGTTCTCACTCATAAGTGAGAGTTGAACAATGAGAACACATGGACACAGGGAGGTCTGTCAGGGGTTCGGGGGTTATTGGAAGGATAGCATTAGGAGAAATACCTAATGTAGATGACGGGTTGATGGGTGCCACAAACCACCATGGCGCATGTATACCTATGTAACAAACATGTTACATAGAGTGAACAGGCAACATAAAGAACAGGCACATGTACCCCAGAACTTAGAGTTTAATAATAATAAAAAAACACAAAAAAGCCCTTAGTATAACTTAAAGACAGAGGTTGCTAAATGTTAAAGTAAATGTAAGAAAAAAAGGCAAACCATCTAATCCCAGCAAGTGATTACTCCAGGAGTTGCCCTGATGCACATCTTTGTGTGAGTAAGGGTAGGTGGAGAAAAACTGTGAGGAAGAGAGAAGAGAGAAATACCAATAACCTGAGGTTGAGATAAAACTATTACCAGAATGTGTAATTTCACTATTACTGTGAAATTATTATAAAATAAACTTTTGACAGATAAGAGTGTGGACTACACGAATGTAACTTAAAATTGTACATAATTTGAAGTGGCAGATTTTGAAAGGCTTAGCTTCTGGGTCAGAAAAAAGGTAAAAAGGAAGGAAGAAGAAAATTTTGGAAATTCTGTGCTGAAGAGGGAAAATACACAAAAGAGAAGATTCAAGGCCATACAGGGTATTAGAAAAAATACGAGGCACACTACTCAACCTCTTGTCCTAACGTAAAGCCCATTGAAGAATCTAGATTTTGGAACACTGAGAGAAGCTTTCATTGAATTCAGAATTATATTATTCATTCCAAACCACAGAAATAAAAACATAAAATTTCAATAAGTGTATACAGAGATATTGTAAAGAATAATAGATTTAAAACACTGAAAGTCACCCCTTTACTTTCTCACTCTTTGTAAAAAATACACAGGAGACACCATTTGAAAGTAAAAATATAATCAAACAAGCATTGGACTTCTCAAGAATCAGTTTGAATCAGAAATTTAAAAACTAAGACCAGAAATGGACAAATAATAGGATTAAAGAAAAATACAATTGGTTGTACTCAGGAAAGGAATAGAAGAAAAAGACGAAATTATCCTTGAGATAATGAATAAAATATGAGATGCAAAATAAAATGAAAATTTAATAGAGGAACTGAAGAAAGAGGTAACAATGAATAAGATAAAAAATGAGATAAGAACAGAAATCAAAAGAGTAAGAACAATGACATTTATGTAATTGATGTCCCTGAAAGGGTTAACAATGAAATGTAACTAATATTCAAACTATAATCTAAGACAAAAACTTTCCAGATAAAATAAGAGTTGAATGTACATATTAAAGGGTCCCGTTAGGTGCCTGGAAAAATTAACACAGAATGGTCAACTTTAAGAAATATCACAGTAAAATGATTAGACTTCAAAGATAAAGAAAATATCCCCAAGATCTCCAGGTAAAAAGATCATATAAATTATAAGTCAATAGAATTTGACAAGCATCAGACTTTTTAAAAACAACATATAAAGCAAGACAAAAATTGAGCAGATTTTCAAACAACTCAGTGAAAAAAGTTAATTAAGGATTATATCCAACCAAACTGTCCTTCAATTATCAAAGCTATATAAAAACAGTTTTGAACGTACAATAACTTAGGGATTTTGTACCCATAATCTTTTTTTGAAGAATGTACTGCAGGATAATCTGCACTCAGCTGATGTATCACTGGCAATGCTTTAGCAAAAAGACTGATGGTAAATATTTTAATATATGTAATTCTAGATCTAAAACAAAAGTAGAATGAGTGGACTACTAATGCACATTGATGGATGTTGTGAAAAACTCAAAATTAATGCTCTATAAAAGGAAAAATAAGAGAAGAAGAAAGTAGATTAAGGTAGGTTAAGGAAAGTGCATTTATAAAGGTCTAACTAAAAAAGATAATCACTAGAATAAAAATACAAATCTTCTTACATACAAACATAAGGTTTTTAAAAAGCAAAAGTACACATTTTAATAAAAACACTGCAAATAAGATAAAATGTACATAATTATTAAATATTATAGAGTTGAAACCAGCTGTCTCAGTCATATCAATAAATGTGAATGGGCTTATCTATTAAAAGAAAATGTTTTTATTTTGGATCCCAAAATCACAATTCAGCTATATGATGTATAGAAGACACACATCTAAAACAGGGGATTTAGAAATTATAAAAGTATAGGAATGCACCAAACGGTATCAGTCAAGTGCAAATTATAGAATAAACTCCAGATGGAAGATACAAAAGTATAAAAACAAAACCACACAAGGAGTAGAAATAAATAAGTACTAGAAGAAAACTAGAATTCATTGAATGAGTTTCTCTTTAACTTGATGAAGGGAAAGTCTTTCTAATCATGAGTCAAAATCCAGAGGTGATTTTTTAAAGGTTGATACATTTACAGAAAAATGAGGAAAGAAAAAAGTATGGTGAAAACACTATAAACAAAGTCAAAAGACAATTGACAAACTATACGAAAATATTTGCAGAACATATCACAGACAACAGAAAAATAGCCCTAATAAAGAACTCTTAAAAATTAGAGTCATAGTTCTGTGCATTTACCCAAAAGCTTTGGAGTCAGTATGTCTGAGAGATTTCTGCACTCTGGTATTCATTGCAGCACTATTCACAATAGCCAGGTTATGAGATCAACCTGTGTCCGTCCAGGGACAAATGGATAAAGAAAATCTGGGTCCGGTGTAGTGGCTCACGCCTGTAATCCCAGCACTTTGGGAGGCCCCGGTGGGCTGATCACAAGGTCAGAAGATAGAGACCATCCTGGCTAACACGATGAAACCCCTGTCTCTACTAAAAATACAAAAATTAGCCTGGTGTGGTGGCGGGCGCCTGCAGTCCCAGCTACTCGGGAGGCTGAGGCAGGAGAATGGCATGAACCTGGGAGGCGGAGCTTGCTGTGGGCAGAGATCACGCCACTGCACTCCAGCCTGGGTGACAGAGTGAGACTCTGTCTCAAAAAAAAAAAAAAAAAAAAAAGAAAGAAAATCTGGTACATATACACAGTGAAATACGACTCAGCTTTATAAAAGGAAGAAATTCCATCGTTTGTGACAATATGGGTAGAACTGGAAAACATTATGCTAAGTAAAATAAACCACAGAAAAACAAATACCACGTATTTTTACTTGTATGTGGAATCTGAACAGTCAAACTAATAAAAGCAAAGAGTAGAATGGTATTCATCAGAGGCTAGTGGGTGGGGGAAACGGGGAGATAATAGTCACAGGATATAAATTCTGGTAGGTGGAATAAGTTTGATTTTTTTTGAGATCCATAACACAGCATGCTGAATATAGCTAATAACTGAGTATTGTATGATTTAATATTGCAAAGAGAATAAAGTTTTAGTGTTCTCATCACAAAAATGTTAAACATTTGAACTGATTAATATAATTTATTTAATTTAACCATTCAACATTGTGTTAAAAAGTTATAGCACTTCTCTGTATCCCATAAGCATACGCAACTATAAATTGTCAATATACAATAAAAATTAACAAAATGAATTGAGGATTAAAGGGCCAAAACATGATGGAAATATTGGGAAAATACATGAAATATACTTAACAAAGAAGAAAGAATAGTGGCATTTAAGCATATGAGAAGTGTTTAATCTAACTCACAGAGAAATGTAAATTAAAAGAACACCAATAGAACCTATCAGATTTGGCAAAAATTTATAAGTATGACAATATATTCTGTTGCTGAGGCTGTTGAGGAACAAGTAATCTCTTTACCAGTGTAAATGTTATCTGGTACAACCCTTTTGGCTTAAAAACAACAAAAATTATTCCCTCACAACTCCAGAGGCCAGAATTCAAAAAAATCAAAAGTATTAACAGGACCACACTCCCTCTGCAGGTTCTAGGGAAGAATCAGTTCTTGGTCTCTTCCAGCTTCTTGACGTTATTGACATTTGTGATTTGTGGCCACGTCACTCCCGTCTCTGTCTCTGTGATCACATTGGCTTCTTTTCTCTGTCTTTTATGTCAATCTGAAGCCTCCCTCTGCCCTTCTGTTATAAGGGTCCTTATCTTTGAATTTAGAGACCACCTAGATGATTCGTGATAGTCTTTTCCATCTCAATGTATTTAACTTAATTATATTTGCAAAAACTCTTTTCTCAAACAAAGCAACATTCACAGGTTCTGAAGATGAATACATGGACATATCTTCTTTGAGGCCACTGTTCAACCTATTACAGTGAGCAATCTGACTACTAGGAAATCATCTTGAAAATAGACCTCTGACAATATAAAAATACACGTTGACAATATTATTCATTACTGCATTGTTTATTACAAAATATCAGAAAAACCTAAGTGCTCATACATGGGAGGATGATTTAATAAATAAATAAAGTGATACACTTACATAATAGAAAATTGTGCAGCTATAAAAAATAAGAAGTGTCTCTTTGAACTGACATAGATTGATTTCCAGGATATATTGTTATATAAAAGAAACAAAGTGAAAAAGAGTATCTATAGTTTTCTACCATTTATTGCAGAAAGTAGCAGCACATGGAAATATACATGTATCTTCTCATTTTTGTAAACAGAAGTTAAGGAAGGATAAAGCAGAAACTAATGAGATTGGCTACTTACAGGGTAGGAATGAGATGAAAAGAATGGGGGTGATGGTAGATGGCATGAGTGGGGAGTATTAGTTCTATGATTATAACTGTTTGTATAGTTTTTTTTTTTTTTTGAGACGGAGTCTCGCTCTGTCGCCCAGGCTGGAGTGCAGTGGCACAATCTCGGCTCACTGCAAGCTCCGCCTCCCGGGTTCACGCCATTCTCCTGCCTCAGCCTCTCCGAGTAGCTGGGACTACAGGCGCCCGCCACCACGCCCGGCTAATTTTTTTGTATTTTTAGTAGAGACGGGGTTTCACCGTGGTCTCGATCTCCTGACCTCATGATCCGCCCGCCTCGGCCTCCCAAAGTGCTGGGATTACAAGCGTGAGCCACCGCGCCCGGCCTAACTGTTTGTATAGTTTTTACTTGTAGAAGCATGTTGCTGTTTAACATATCTTCACAATGTTAACATCCTCCCAAATTATTTATTTTAAAGAAATAATTAAAAAATTAAAATAAACCAGGATTTGAGTGGGAGAGCCTAAAATATAATACAAAGAATATAAATGAGCTTAACAGTATTGCAAATGAATAACATAAGCACCCTGGAATCAGCCATTTCTCCAGAAGCACCCATTTCATTTGTTGGACTATAACATTAATAAATGAAGATTGAGGCACTGAGGGTGCTCATTGTTACTTGGGTCTCATTACCTCCTGGCCTTTTCAGTAGACAGAGCTAAGAAATAAATGTACATATTTACACTAGTATACTAACATCTACATTTATTTCTATAGATAGGATGTGGACAATTCTTACTTTCTTTCTTGGATTAATATTAATTATCCATGGATTTCATGGTTCTTCCAACACAGTTGCATTAGACTTATAGTTCTTAAAGTGTCGTTTTTCTCATATTTTATGAAATATTTCACATAGCATTAGCTTTAAATTATTCTCTCACTTTCAGATCGCATTATTTCCTAAACACTGTGGAATTCAGAATTGTTTTTCCCCAGGAAAACTCACCCAATTACCACTTAGGATTAAGAAAGCCTAATTTTAGCTTTTAGAATTTTTAGCTCTAAGAAAAAAGATAGGAAGAAAAGAACTATTTAAAAAAGTGCTTTTTTTTCCTGAAAAAGCCCCATACCTGGGGTGAGTTTACTTAATTTAAAATATCAACTCCAAAATCCAATACCTATGTGACCTGGAACAACTTACCCAATCTGACTGTGCCTCAGTTTCCTCACAAAATGAAATGATAGCATGATCTATTACTTAGAGTAGTTTTAGAAAATAATAAATGATTGGAGATAAGTCACTTAGAATAGTCCCTGGCAAATGGTGCAGAATAACTGTGAGCTAAATTTTTTTTCTATTGCACAAACTGAGTTTTTGACCCAAGATGATCTCCTAATGATGAATTGATCTCTACATTAATAAGATTTTTTTTTCTGAAAGTTTTAACTAGTTTTCTAAAGTAGAATGAGAATTAACTTTAACAGAATATCTTCCCTCAAAAAGCTACCTTGGCATAGTTTAACAGATCTTATATTTAAAACTGAAATGGCTTATATTTATTTAGATCTTAACATGGGGAAATAGTTTTTTCATAAATTACCTGATTTCAGTTTAAACTTCACACTTTGTTCCACCCTAAAAATGCAATCCCTAGCCTACAGGAGTGCTAATTACCTGAAAGAGTTCTGTGCATTCAAATTCCAAGTTACAGTTAATTAACAATTAATTTTTCATAATAATTTGATCCCTTAAGCCCCATTTTGGTTGCATTTTTGTAGCGTTCCGAGCTAACCAATGAAGCACACACAGAAAATATTTCAGTTGTGACTTATGTCCTTGTATAACAAGAGAAAACCAAACAAAATTCATCACTAATGGATATGTTACATGAAAAGTGAAAGAAAAGTGCGGAGAAGTGGACTGGCTGATGTTGGAGATAGTAAAGAAGAGAAGGCACCCAGGAAAGGAGGAAAAGATTAAAGAAATAAAAAAATAAGAAAAAAAGGAAGGGATTAGAAAATGTTTGTTTGCGAATTTTAAGAAAACTAGATGAGAGTAGAGAGGAACAATTCTTAGATCATGGAGGTAAAAACAATGAGAAGAGCGTGGGGTGTTAAGTGTCAGCTCATATGGAGGGGGAGAGAAGAGGAAAGGCCCCTTTACACACATCTGGAAATGCTAGATTTAAAAAGTTGGATATCTGAACTAAAAACAACGAAAAATTAATCCACATTTACTTGGAATCAAGCACAAAACCAGTCCAAAAGTAGTAGATTGAGGCTGACACCAAGATGGCTCAGGAAATAGAATTCTGGGGGGTCATTTCCGGGCTAGAGAAGTGGGTTCTGAAGCTTTAAAGACACACAAGGATGAATGGGATAGCCTCAGGGCTTTAGGAGGCAAGAGCCTGAATAAAACTCAGCACTCCTCACTGCATCCTTTCTTCTAAAAAGTAGTAAGGGTATTTCTTGTGTCTCTATCTTTGAAGAGGAAATGTCACTGAAGAGAAATCGCAATCTCAAGTTTATCTTAAATGTGAGTATAAGATGATAAAGTACATACACTGCATGGTTTTAGAACAACATGCCAAGAATTCAACATAAAAATTGTGCCAGGATTATTAAACTTCTTAAAATTTCCCTGAAAAACAAAACAAAAAAAACAACCAAAGACATGTCTGAAGTGGCATTTCCACAACTCTAGGGCTTTCTAAATAATAAATAAATATAGATAGACAGTAGATGAATATGCTGTAGATAAATAAAATTTCAGCTAATCAAAAATTGCTAATGCATGGGAAGTAAACCAACACCAGAATTGGCAGACATGATGAAGAGAATGACGAAAGTAGAAATCATACTATTTGAAATAAGAATATTAAAAAATGATGTAAGAGATAGAAGCAATTAAACCACTAAAAAATGGCAAATTGAAGGGGTCTGAATTTAGAGAGCCAGAAAATCTTGGGATTGACTGAATTTACCAATAAGTAGTTGAATAACTGGTGTTTCATTTCTCTGAGTTTCAGTTTTCTCATGGAACTATTGGTTTATCTATCTCATGGCATTGGTGTTAAGATTAAATGACAAAATATACGTAAAGGACCTAGAAAATTAGAAGTCCTCAATATGGATTAGTGTTTGTCCTACTTCCCATTTATAAAAGATTAACTTAGAAATTGAAATTTGGTCAAGAGAAATTCTCTCCTTTTTATTTGCTATTATAAGTACCAAAATATATTTATGCACATTACATTTTGAAACACTGATTGCCTAATTAGTAGAACTGCAAAAATATAGTATAGAATATGTTGCCTATCAAGATATGCAGCTCACTAACAACAGTCACATACTAGTTTTCTGTTCATTTATATATGTGATATCTTCTTCAGTAAGGTATATAATATAGTCCAAATGCTTCCCTCAAACATGGCATTCTTTAGGAGAGAAGGCACAAAGATAATACAATTTATTTTTCTCATAGCTTAGAATTATTTTTGTCATGTTTGGAATATATCTTTTGATGTATTGATTAACATTTTATGATATTTACGGGTAATTTTAGGAAAATTTATACATCTATACCATCCCATCTTTTAATCCAGAAATCTGACATGTCCCTCTACTTTTACTTAACTTTTAAAATATTTTTTCTTCCTTAGTAAAATTTTGTGGTACTCGTTATATAAACATTTCTTTCATTTTGTTTTCTTTACCTTTTTTTTTTTTTTTTTTTTGAGACAAGCTCTCCCTCTGTCTCCCAGGTTGGAGTGCAGTGGCGCAATCCTGGGCTCACACAATCCTCCTCCCTCAGCCTTCTGAGTAGCTAGGACCATGGGTATGTGCCACAATGGCCAGCTAAATTTTTGATTTTTTTTTTTTTTTTTAAGAGATAGAGTTTCATTACACTGCCCAGGCTGGTCTCAAACTTCTGGGTTCAAGCAGTCTTCCTACCTTAGTCTCCCAAAGTGCTGGGATTACAGGTGTGAGCCACTTGACGTGGCCATAAGTATTTCTTAAACAGTCATCCCTTGATATCTATGGTAGGTTAGTTCCAAAACCCCCATGGATATCAAAATCCATGGACACTCAAGGCCCTTATATAAAATGGAGTAGTGTTTTCATATAACCTAAGCACATCATCCCAATATACTTTAAATCAGTTCTAGATTACTTATAATATCTAATATAATGTAAATGTTGTGTGAATAATTATTATACTGTACTGTTTGAATAATAATGACAAGAAATAAACATACATACATATGCAGTATGATGCAATTTTTCTTTTACCTTTTTTGAATACCTTCTATCTCTAGTTGGTTGAATCCATGGATATGGAACCCACAGATACAGAGGGCCAACTATACAATTTATTTTTGTATATTTTAGACCTTGGTTGCTATAGTGACTGACATCTTAGACACCATTAGTATCAAAGAAAGCTTTTGATTTCCTCATATTTATATTTTACAGCCATCATATAAAGTGTTCTTTTTAAAGTGATTTTAAGTTGAATATTTTCTGCATTTTTAAGGTAGATAATGGGATGTTCTGGAATTCTTTCTTTACAAATTATTTCTACTGTTACACATACAAATGACAAGGACTTTCAAAATAATGTGGTATGATAAGTGGCTATCATAGGCCTTATGTCCTTTACATGTTGAATAAATATTCCAGATTTAATTTTCTAAGGACGACACTTTCTTTGGTGTCTTTTTGTCATTTTTCTAGGAGACAATTTGTTTATATTTCCTTTAATATATTGAAGTATTTTAAAATTAATCTATGTGAAACCACCCTTTCCTTCCTGTATACACATTAGTTGGATATGAAGTATCATTCTTTTAATAAATTTTTGAAAGGCATGACCTTGCATTTTGGATTACCTTAAAAGCATGATTGTACTATTGTTTACATGCATGTGTTGTGTGTTAATTTGTTAGATCTGAGTTTTAAAGCTAAATTTACTACACTGAGAATAATATGTTTGACAATTTGAAGTAATACAGCTATAAAACTGCTATAAACTCTGTGAAGGCAAGAGCATTTTCTGTGATAAATGAAACTCAGAGGCTTACAGGGATATGCATAGATTAGATAAAAGCCACCACATATACATGACAAAAATGTCACACATATGCATGACACAACATGGGTCACATATACATGGGTCACATCTAGATGGGTGGCCTTTATCTAATCCATGCATATCCTCCTTCTCCATGATTGCCTCTTCATAGACTGGTTGAGTGTTTTCATGCCATGATACCTGACTATCTCCAGAATGAGTGATGTAAGAAATCAAGGAATCAAGATGGAAGCTACAATGTATTTTATGACTCAGAAGTCACACACTATCCTTTCTACAATATCAAGTCCTAGTGTCATCTTCTCAGTGAGATCTTTCTTGACTACTCAGTCAAAAAGTATAACTTCATCACCATGTTTGTTCCTTTTCCTTTTTCTTTTTGTATAGCTTTTCATTGCACTTATCAGCTTCTAATGTAGCAGATGTTTAATTGTTCATTTTGTTTATGGCAGTCTCTCTTCAGTAGAATATAAAAGAGAACTCCTTGAAAAAAGGGACTGTTTTATTCATTGCTGTAATCCCAGTGTCTAGGAGACTGCTGGCTAATAGTGGCATCAAATTGGTGTTGATCATTAGTTCCTCCTCTTTCATTCTGTTGATCTCTGCTTCATTTAGGCTTTAAATTTATTGCTTATATTGTTTTTCTCTTTGTAATCCCTTTGGGATCAAATTTTCCCTTTGATTGTCTGTTTTACAGTTCCACTATTACCTTGACTCCTATAAAGAAACATTGATCTTATACTATTTTTTTTTGGATTTTGTAAGAACGCCTAATATTTTTGACTGCTCATCTGAGTTACTCTTTTTTGAACTTTCAAATAATTTCAGTTATTTTTCCAAGATTATTCTTTTCTAATGTGAAATGGGACCTTTCAGAGGATTCAAGACTGAGTCTTTCAAGCTCAAATGAAGGGAGAAGGATAAGTTCTCATATTTTGTAGTTTCACTTGTCAGTTCAGAGTTTCATTACCAGAAGTTTGTAGAGATAGCACCACTGCCATACAGGCTTTACAACAAGAGGCTTCCATTTGCATCAAAGATCACCTTTTTGTGTTTATTATCGCAGGCATTATTTAGCAGGGGTAGTTCCAAGGATACACTGTGAGCAAGTGCTATGGGGTCTAGGCACTTAAGGCAAACAATAATAGGGTCCTCACAGGACGCTAGAGGGATCACACATTGCTGTCTTAAAGTAATGAATTTGGCCTTCAACCCATTGATGCTAGTGAAATATTTGAGAATCTGTCCCCTTATTTTCTGGGCAAGGTGCTCCTTTGCATGCAGACAAGCAATGATCTGTGAAAATCATTGTTAAGTAGGCCTCCTCCTTATGTAGAAAATTGTCTTGAAGTTCCTGTATGTGACTGTTATTCTTCCATGTTTTCTAATATGAGCACAGAATAATCTCTATTTGGATATTTAGATATTCATTTTAATATGATTGTGAGATAAAAGTTAGATGTGTTTCTTCCATTCATCATTTAATCAGGAAATCAGTATTACATATTTAGCATTAGATACTGAGGTTATATCTGAGCATCTTATTCAAAGAAAGGTCCCTTTTAATTTTTGGACACAGCCACTTATACATTTTTTTCTTACAGAACTTAAACAATTTTAAAATTTTAATTGTTTACTTATTCTTTCCCATTTCCTCTTTTATGTGGAGTTTTCTATATGGTTAAGAAGGCTGTCTGTTTCATTTGTCATTGTATCTTCACTGGATAGGCTAGTGCATGGAAGTCAATAGGATTTAAATATACATATGAATAATGGTAAATTTTAGATAGAATGCCAGGCTTATGATATGAATAAGGCAGACTGTCTATTTAATCTATGCCAGATCAGGCCTCAGACCTTCACAATCCTCAGCTTTAATGCACTCATTTTGTGGCATTCATTTTTTAAATTAGTAGAGAGAAATATGAAAATACAAGCAAATGTATCTAACCCCAACTTCTTGGGAACAGCTAAAGGTGTAAGTGCTATTTAAACTGGCAAAATAATAATATTATATATATATATATTTTTTTTTATATATCATTATAAAATATAACAATAAAACTGATTATACATTTTCCATGCTTATTAAACACATAGCAAGAAAATTGGCCTTTACTTCCTTGGAAAAATAAAAACTGAACTACAACAAATAAAAATTTCACATTAAGATCATTAATGGCAGGAAAATTGGCCAAAGAGCATTGCAGAATATTCTTTATTTTCAATACTGTCTGAAAAAAAAAAAGAAGTATCAGTTTGGTGTTATGGATAGAGACTTTGTAAAGGCAAATCATCTTTTAAAATTTGTTTCATATGTACAAATAAACTAGAGTAAAATATTTAAGACACATTTTTGACATGAGCTAAGTGTAGGCTTGGAATAATTTGCTAAATGTCACAAGAGAGGGAAAAAAATTAGACTAAATAATTGCCTTTAAGCTTAACTATAGTATTTTCTTGTATCTGTGTTTAAAAAGTCACCCCTGCTAGCTAACAGAAAACATTAAATCAAAAGGATTTAGCATTGTGGTTAATGTCTTGTTCTTTATGATCTGCACAGGCCTAGATATTGCAGCACATATTTTACGTATGTAGTTCTGCTTTGGGACTACTCTAAAACCATTGTACAATATGCTGAATTAATAATGCTTATAAGTGTAATATATATAGGGAGAGTTTGAACAACTCTTGATGAAAGGTGATATATATTTATGAGGTGCCAGATGTTTTCCTTTAAAAGTAATTTTTAGTAACCCACACTATTGAGATTTGTATTGAAGTGGTCTCTTTGTGGTAGTATATTGTTTAAAATATGTTCTGTGAGATTTAGGCACAATGGGGTGAATAAAAGAATAAGTACCTGTCTAAATTTTATGTATTTTTAAAAATTGAACCATGGGGGTACATTTTTAATGCAGGTGCAATGTATTAGAGAGAAAACAATAAAAAGGGTTATACATTTCATATGCAACTGCAGGTGTTAAAATGTACATATTATTATTATTTTAAATATTTTCTTTTTATTATGGAGGTAATCATGATATCATATGCTTATATAACATGTTTCTTGCTAGGTATTCAAAATACATTACAGTCATTCATTATTTCACATTTCTTAACTTTCCTGGAGGGAAGCATGGACAAGTGTTATCACCCCATTTTACAGACAAGGCAACTGGTTAACAAATGGCTGCTCTCTAAATGTCAGAGATTTTTTTTTTCTGGCCTTGCACCTCATGTGTCCACTGGGCTGATTCCATTGCTGCTGAGCACCAGGGTCACCAATCCTTTGATTACTGCCCTGGTTATTATGACTAGCACACATTTCTTTCCAAACACAAGGCACAGTGCACATTGCAAATATTAATGACAGTTTACTGAACATTTCAGGAAGGAGAAGGTGTATGTTACCAAGTGACTACATTCAACAACTGCCCAGGTGCAGACCAGTCACAGATCCCCCTTACTGGCTTACTTCCTGTCCTACTGCTGACTCGTTTCCTTGTGGCCAGGGCGATTAATCTCTTGCTATATTGCAAAGCCTGATGTATATCTATTCTAGGCTCCAGGAAGAGTAGAACACATTTTATTCCCTGAATCTAAAATCCATTTCCACAGGTCCCAGAATTTTCTTCCTAAGATGGAAATTTCCATTTCTTTTAAATGAAGCATCCTTCTCATCTACACAAGTGTGTTCCATCTTATGGAACCAAATTTACATAATAGTCAAATCCACTATGTCTGCCTTATTTGGCCTTGAATAACACTATGTATTTAACAGAAACAGCCTGGCCAGATAGGCTTACACCTAATTTTATTTCTCCTCAATAAAGAGTTAGCATATACTGCTGTTCAGTCTTGTTCAAGTTTTCTTGTTTTTGTGATATATGATCTAAGATGCATAGTCACAGACAATTCAGCAGAAGCTAAGGTTTCAAGACCCATCCACACACTGGGGCAGGTTTGAATCTCACGTATTTGTTCACACAATTACTGATTCATTAAACGTTTATTTAAAAGTTTGTCTGAGTATGATAGTTACTGAGCCACACAACAAAAACAAATTAGACAGGATGCCTGCCTTCATTCATCTTGTAGTTTAGATAAAGCAAGCCACAAACAATCGTCAAACATTTTTCTTTTTTAAAAAGCATTTCAGTTTTCATCCATAAATTTGTTCTCCACTGGATACCATCTGGAGGGACTTTAAATCAGGTGCTCCATCAAGGAAAGGATAGCACTAATTCCCTTGATCTCTCTTCCAAAGCAGAATTACAAAGCAGATAAGATGGGTTGTGGGTGACTCTCACAAACCATCTTATCTCTGAAAAAGCTGAAAGCATACTTTTAGAAGTCTCTTTACCCATGCAATAATTCAATGCATAATCCATAGCACCACTTGTTCCAACTTATCCAGTGAAGTAGTGACAAGAGAATGGGCAGCTGTTTTATCTGTAAATTTTTCTAAAACAAGAAAAAGAGTTTTCTTTATATTGGCCTTATCGGTAAACTTAGAATGAACAGTGATAAAAGATTATGTGAAAATAAATACTGAATTCCTTTTATAGAATTTCTTATGGACATACTTGATTGGAAAAGAGTTTTCAGATGGCACCATAACTCCTCTTAAACAATTAAAAATTTGCTTTTGCGCATATTGATCACAAATATATTTATTTTCTAATTTGGAATGTTGGGTAGTTCTATAGTTTATTAGGACAATAATGAATCATAAATAGGGAAAATATTGAAGAATGAATATTCTTGAGTATATAAAATAATCACAGCTTAAAATATCAAGGATAATTTCTTTTTAAATTTTATCATGTAAATCATTTATTTTTTCTTATCTTTGCAAGTCATAAGAATAGTTTTGATTTCTTATATAAATTCATGGATTCATGAAATCTTAATAGTTGGAGGTACCTTAGAAGTCTCTTCCTTCTAACTCCCTCTCAACACAGAAATAAATCTCTTGATCCCCATCATGTATAAATGATTTGTTTGAACACTTTAAGATGAAAAACTCATATTTTGAGGCAGTTTATTTCAATACTGGACAACCTTGATGGCTGTCAGGATTTCTTCATTATGGCTTAATTCTTGCCCTTTTAGTCTTCCACACAGTGACTTGTTCTGCCTTACCTTTTTAAATATTTGAAGAGAGAAATAATATGCCCTCCACTACCCCTTCTGTTTCCCAGGATAAAACCCTCTCTTTATGTCCAGAGAAGGAGATACTATTTCAATCAGGGAGAACAACATGAACAAACATGCAAAGCAAGCACCTTATGAATTGAGCTAGCAACATGGGCTAGAAAATGAAATTTGTGAAAAGCAGTAAGAGAAAGTATAGAATAAATTGAAAATGAAGATTGGGGTCTGATTGTGGATAACTATAGGCAAGAGGATCTTTGATGATTATTTTTAAACAAGAATAGTGATATGATCAGAGATTTGTTTCAGGAAGATTGATCAGACATGACTAATCATGTAGAGCATTAATTCCCAGTTGTGTATGAATTTTTTTGTCAGTTCTTCCCTCCATATGTCAACTTTTTGCATTCTAGCCCTTGTGTAATTCCCTCTCTAAGAACGTGGGCTGAACCTAGAAACTTGCTTGTAACTAATAGACTATGGCAAAAGTACTGGGATGTCAGTTCCATAATTTGGTTACAAAAGATTATGACTTTCCTTTTAATAGCAGACTTTCTCTATTACGTTCTCAGTCTCCCAGATTATACGTAAATTACAGCCTGTAAGAGGACCTAAAATAGAGGATCCAGTTAAGCCATGCCTGGAATCCTGACCTAAGGTATTTAGATAATAAGTGTGTGTTGTTTTAAGCTGCTAAGTTTTGTAAATTGTTACACAGCAATAGGTAACTAATACAGGGCTGCATGTGTGATATTTTGCAAATATGTGCTAACTCAATTAGCAGTGATAAATCTCCTGCTGAGCTGGAGGAGTTTCACCTGATGCATAGGTTGTGAGAATTATATAGGAAATAGATATATAAACATTGTAAACAAGAGTATTGTGATACCCATAAATAATAGGAGAATTACAAATATTTAGATGATGGATTTGATATTTTTGGTTCTTGTGTGTGTTAATTCATATGGTTCATTCATGTTTAACAGTAAAACATAGAACTGTGTCCTCTGGACTGAGGTATTATTGACAGTAAAAGGGAATACTGACAGGTGACAGCGTCCTGGCAGCCCTCACAGCCGTTGCTCGCTCTCGGCGCCTCCTCTGCCTGCCCTCCCACTTTGGCGGCACTTGAGGAGCCCTTCAGCCCACTGCTGCACTATGGGAGCCCCTTTGTGGGCTGGCCAAGGCTGGAGCTGGTTCCCTCAGCTTGCAGGGAGGCGTGGAGGGAGAGGTGTGGGCGGGAACCGGTGCTGTGCATGGTGCTTGCTGGCCAGCACGAGTTCCAGGTGGGTGTGGGCTCGAAGGGCCCACACTCGGAAAGGCCAGCCAGCCAGCCCTGCTGGCCCTGGGCAATGAGGGGCTTAGCACCCCCAGGAGTGCCAGCCCACTGGTGCTGCGCTCAATTTCTCACTGAACCTTAGCTGCCTCCCCGCGGGGCAGGGCTCGGGACCTGCAGCCCACCATGCCTGAGCCTTCCCACCCCCATGGGCTCCTGTGTGGCCTGAGCCTCCCCAACGAGTGCTGCCCCTGCTCCACAGTGCCCAGTCCCATTCACCACCCAAGGGCTGAGGAGTGTGGGCACATGGCACGGGACTGGCAGGCAGCTCCACCTGGGGCCCCAGTGCAGGATCCACTGGGTGAAGCCAGCTGGGCTTCTGAGTCTGGTGGGTACTTGGAGAACCTTTGTCTAGCTAGGGGAGTGTAAATACACCAATTGGCACTCTGTATCTAGCTCAAGGTTTGTAAACACGCCAATCAGCACCCTGTGTCTAGCTCAGGGTTTGTGAATGCACCAATCCACACTCTGTAGCTACTCTGGTGGGGACTTGGAGAACCTTTGTGTGGACTCTCTGTATCTAGTTAATCTAGTGGGGATGTGGAGAACCTTTGTGTCTAGCTCAGGGATTGTAAACACACCAATCAGCACCCTGTCAAAACAGACCACTCAGCTCTCTGTAAAATGGACCAATCAGCAGGATGTGGGTGGGGCCAGATAAGAGAATAAAAGCAGGCTGCCTGAGCCAGCAGTGGCAACCTGCTGGGGTCCCCTTCCACGCTGTGGAAGTTTTGTTCTTTCGCTCTTTGCAATAAATCTTGCTACTGCTCACTCTTTGGGTCCACACTGCCATTATGAGCTGTAACACTCACCCTGAAGGTCTGCAGCTTCACTCCTGAAGCCATCGAGACCATGAACTCACCGGGAGGAACAAACAACTCCAGAAGCGCCGCCTTAAGAGCTATAACACTCACCATGAAGGTCTGCAGCTTCACTCCTGAGCCAGCGAGACCACGAACCCACCAGAAGGAAGAAACTCTGAACATGTCCGAACATCAGAAGGAACAAACTCAGGACACGCCACCTTTAAGAACTGTAACACTCACTGCGAGGGTCTGCAGCTTCATTCTTGAAGTCAGTGAGACCAAGAACCCACCACTTCTGGACACCGTACTACTGTGTCCCTAAAGAGAACACTGTAGATTTTTGAGAGAGAGTTTTACAAATGCAAAGCAGGTAGCATGTGCAAGGCTAAAATATTCAAGTGGTCTTTTAAGCTGGCAGAAGACCAGCAAAATGAAGGCTTTAATTTGGACCTCAAAAAATTAAAGTAGAGGTTATCTCCTATATTTTGATGTGTACTTGTTATCATTTTTTGAAAGTGAAAAATTTATAACAAATACTTGAACTTACAGAGGAGATCTTTGACATCGTAGCCAAAAGCATAAAAACTGAAACAATAACACATACAAAATGAAATGCTGCCAAACCAAATCTGACTACTTTATCCTACCTTGTCCAAAATATTATTCCATTTTATTGTGAAAATAATGTATTAATTTTTTTATGATTTTGCATTTTAAAAATATTGACTAGGTAATGTGATCAGGTTTCCTTACTGGGAAGACGAGCTGAGGAAAAAGATGTAAGAATGACTCTGGGGCACTGGAGATTTAATAACGCATTAAGAATTATGGGGCCAAAATCCTGGAAGAGATAGAAACCCAAAAAGTAAAGAAACCCAATATTTGGGCATACTTCTCTCCTAAGTTTAGGTGCATCTGTGGATTCCGTTAGTGATAAGTTCATCAGAACGTTGGATACATTTGCAATGCCAAGGAACAGAAATTCAAGTCTACGCTAGGCAAAGGCCCCTAGCAAACACCTATCCTTTGAATTAGGACCTCCAAATGGCTACACAGCAGGAGAAAAGCCAATCCAGAAATAAGAAATAACCGACCTGACTTTTACAGAGATAGAAGCCCAGCTTTGAACCATCTCAATTCAGGTAACTGGATTAAAATGATCACCAATTGCTGGTGCCTCTGGCTGCTGGCCTACATCAAATATAAATCCTCATTTTCACCTCTCAATAAGACACAGCCTTTCAAGGCAGACCAAAACAACTAGAAAAACTGGACAAATTATAAACTCACTTATTTAAAGGCATAAGAGAACTCCAGAAGCTACAAGGGCTAAATAAAGTAAAATTACAGCAAGAGAAAAAATTTTCAGAGATGAGCTAAGGATATGCAGCCATCCCTGAAGCCATTTGTTGGTCCTAGGATTGAGACAAAAGCTGAGACAACTAAGTGAACCCATACACAGGCAAACTGCTAGGGAACAGAGGGAAAAGCAGAGATTTTTTGGGGGAGGTGGGGGTCACATGGGACTGGATTGATGTAATTAGAGGTTTCAGGGAGCTCAGGCACATAGCTGGTCTCGTCCTCAGTGTATTCCCTGAACTCTGAAGCTGTACAGAGCTGGAGGCCAAAACACAAGACTAAAAATTAAAACGTCTGAAAATCACAGAAATGTCCTTAGTCTTGCAATGCAAGTCTTGCAAATATGTCACTTTTCTAGCAACCGATTTCAAAAGGTAATGCAGTCTTAACCAGAATCCTGAAGAGTATTGTGTAAGAGAAATTGATAAGCTGATTGAAGAATAAATATGGGAATGCAAAGGACTAAATGTTGAAAAGAAATTACAAAATTGGAAAACCTAAATTATTGGGTATCAAAACTCAAGCTCTATTACAAAGCTGTATTTGAAATATAATTGATACACAATAAACCACACATTTAATATATACAATTTGATGCGTTTGCACATATGCATGCACTCATAAAATGTCATCATAATTAAGGTGATAGACATGTCCATCACCTCTAGAAATTTCTTGTATCTCTGTTTTTTGTGTGTGTGTGTGTGTTTATGTGTGTGTGTGTGATAAGAACACTCAACATAGGATTTACTCTCAACAAATTTTTAAGTTCATAAAACAGTATTGTTGGCCGGGCGCGGTGGCTCACGCTTGTAATCCCAGCACTTTGGGAGGCCGAGGCGGGTGGATCACGAGGTCAGGAGATCGAGACCACAGTGAAACCCCGTCTCTACTAAAAATACAAAAAAAAAAAAAATTAGCCGGGCGTGGTGGCGGGCGTCTGTAATCCCAGCTACTTGGAGAGGCTGAGGCAGGAGAATGGCGTGAACCCGGGAGGCGGAGCTTGCAGTGAGCCGAGATCGGGCCACTGCACTCCAGCCTGGGTGATAGAGCAAGACTCCGTCTCAAAAAAAAAAAAAAAAAAACAGTATTGTTGACTACAGATACTATGGCTTGAAGAATGAATTCATCTTGTTATACTAATGAAGACAGGGGTATTGGCATGAGGACAGAAATATAGGCCATTGAAACCAAATTAAAATTCCAGAAACATACCTCATATATGTAGTAGCCTGATTTATGACACATTTAATACCATAACACTGTATGGCAAAGGTTGTCTTTTCAATAAATTATCTTGTGTAAGCTGTATATCCATATTGTAAAAATGAAATCTGACCTGGTAGATGATAGATCTAAATATGAAAAGTAGAACAATAAAGTTTATAAAAGATAATATAGGGGCATATCATCTTGACTGTTGAAAAGGGAAACACTTATAATATTAGTCACAAAACTTCTAAGCCCCCAAAATAAGCAGGAATCAAATTAAAATAAAAATTACTCTATTATCAGAAGATACCATGTGAGGAACATACAAGAAGCCTCCCAAAATGGGTGAAGTAGTTCTAGATACATAACTAAAAGAGGGTCTGTATCCAGAATTTATAAACGACTACAACAAATCAATTACAACTATTCAGATTAATTGGAAATGCTCTGCAGTGAAGTCAAAGGACACTCAACCACATTACTCATCAGGGAGATATAATTTATATCTACACTGAGATATCCCTATTCCTATGACAGAAGGGCTAAAATTAAAACAAGAAATAGCAAAATTGGTGAGGATATGGGACAAAGAGAACCTCAATACACTGATGTTGGGAGTGTAAATTGGTACAACCACTTCAGAAAACAGTTTGTCATTACTTAACAATGTTAAATATATGTTTTTTTTGGTACAGAAATTCTGTTGAAAGTTTATACTAATCGGAAATACATAAACAGAGACAAAAGACATACATAAGAATTTTCACAACCCATAAGAGCCCCAAGCTGAAACTATGCAGTAATGAAAATGAATCTTACCAACATAATGTATAGCAAAAGAAACCGGACACAAAATAATACAAACTGTATCGTTGGATTCATAGAGAATTCAAAAGCAGAGAAAACACTACTTACAGGTAGCAACAGTAGTTACTTTAAGGAGGTAGGAGAACAGAGGGGAAATGATCAGGAGAGGACATAAAGGGGCTTTTTGAGTGGTGGCCTATTTGTTATCTGTTGATGCATAATACATTATTCCAGAAATTAGTAGCTGAAAATAACAAATATTTATTACATCAGTTTCTATGGGTCAAGAATCAGGCACAATTAATCTGGGCACCTGTAGCTCAAGGTCTTTTATGAAGTTGAAATTAGGGTATTTGGATGGCAGTCATCTTAAGCCTCAGTGGAGCTAAAATACCTTCTTCCAAACTCACTGATGTGGTTTTTGCAGGTCTCTAAATAATACACTTCTAATTTCCAGTGTGAGTGTATCTTTCCAAGGCTGCCTCATGACATTGCAACTGCCTTACCCAGCCTGAATGACTTAAGAGAGAACACCATGAGGGAAGTCACTGTCTTTTTATTACCTAATCACACAAGGGTCATCCCATTACTTCTGCTTCATTCCATTTTTTAGAACAAGTTATTAAACTCAGAGTATGACTAACAAGGGATAGGTGTTATTGAGGTCTATCTTGGAGGTTTCCTACTATAGATGACAGTGTCCAAGTTTTTGACCTTGGTGGAGTTACCATAAATGATTGCTTTATGTTATTCACTGGGCTTTATATTTGTCTTGTGAACTTTTCTTTATGTATTTCACAATAAAATATTTTTATTGTCAAAATATTTTATTTTAAAAAATTATTTTTATGTTTTATTTTCTAAGAGACAGGATCTTGCTCTGTCACCCAGACTGGAGTGTAATCATAGCTCTCTGTAACCTCATAAACTCCTGGCTTCAAACAATTCTCCTACCTCATCCTTCCAAGCAACTAGGACTATAAGTATGTATGTACCACAGTGCCTTGCTAATTTTTAAATTTTTTTTTTGTAGATACAGTGTGTTGCTATGTTTCCTAGTCTGGTTTGGAACTTCTGGTCCCAAATGATCGTCCCACCACTGCCTCCCAAAGTTTTGGGATTACAGGGGTGAGCCACCATGACTGGCCTAAATTGTTTTAAATTGAAAATATACAATCATAGAAATTTCTTCAAGTTTTAAGTGTTGATAGAATGGAATCAAGATAGAATACAATTGCAAAGAACTTCTTCTTACCCATTCCGTTAGATCTGTGGACTGCTTTAAAACTACTTAGAAATTTTAACTTAGGGTCCCACTTACAAACAACTAAATCCACCAAAATTCAAAATTGAAATACATAAATCAAGTTGAGCTGATCTTTCCCTCGAGAAGCAATTTTTCTCAAGACCCTTATTTAAACATTTCTTACTTAGTATGCTTTTTAGTTGCTTATGAACAAATTATACCTAAGAGAAAGTCTCAAATTTCAAGTTTTCCACAAATGCCTCTCTCAATATGAGCCTAATAACTTTCCTAATAACATACCATAAGTACAGTTTTTTAAATTTCAAACTGAAGATATTTTCTTTCTATATTTCATAGAAATTCTCACTAGTGATTTGAATAGGAATAACTACTTTTTCTGACATATAAATAGTGGTAACGAAAACATTTTCGTTAGTACTTTTATTTGAATATCATGCTTTTAATTGAAATATAACCAATGCCCATGGTGTTAATAGGAAAATCAGTGGTTGTTTGTACTAGTCATCCAATAGCAATACACATAGATAAATAGATTCTTTCATGGATAAGAGAGGAGTAACTTACATCTAAGTATACTTCTCACTCATTTCTTGACAAACTTGACAAATGGCACAGCCCAGCCAGTCACCTTGCCCTTCATGATGGAGAAGCGCATAGATGTGAACATGGATATGAAACACTTCTGTCACTTTCCCTCAAGTAGACAATTCCAGAGGGAGCTTGAGAACAGGTTAAAAAGAACTGATAAAAATATAATGTTTCTTTTTTTATATAAGTGTTTAGTATAACTCAAAAGCATAAAATAGTAAGACTGATAAAAATATATACAAATAATGTACATCAAAGTGGATTTTTAAAAGCATACATTATATCGTAAAATAAAAATCCTCAGATTGTAAGGAGAATTTTACAATAATAACAATAAAAAAGACAGCAGTATCAGTTATTGAGCTATTCCTTTTATTAATGCCAAACCCATTCTTCTTTCTGCACTGTGATGCTGGGGTGGAGACCTTTTTGTTGTCTACTCCCTAATTGGCTTCATCAGTTGGTGGCACAGGAAGGATTCAGAAAGCTGGAGAGGGAGAAAATATTTGCTGTGTGCTTTTTGCTTGTTGGTTTGATAGTATGGCCCCAGCAAGGACCCTGCACCCTGGCAGTGGCAGCTGATTCCACTACTCACTTTCTGTATTCTTTCCCAGAACACTCAGGGATGTCTCTGCTTCAGAGATTTGAGTCCCAGCTTTGTAGGGCGCTCCACTTACCTCCTCTCATCATTTACCAAGCCCCAGAAGTGCACTGTCTCTGTGTTACCTCAGTTACTTGTAACTTTTCCAGTTCTCTAGTATATGATTAATTAATTCCTTATATGGACGTTTCTGTGTTGAAATACCAGATATGATTTCTCTACTTCCTGTTGGAACTTCTTTGATATAACAGTCTAAACTATAATTGTATGATTATTATAAAAATGTGTTATGGACGTGTTCAAGTCTATATTGTGATTTGCTAAAGAGGGAGATCTTTTTCTTCTGCCTGTTTAATGAAAATGATTTCATTGGTTTAAGAAGAAAAATACTTCCATTCAGATTTGTAGAAGTGTACATATGAGCAGTTTGTACTCTAGTTATGCATGTAACTGCTTGGAAAAAAATCCCAAGTGGTCATGCTCTTAGATAATAAAAATAAAATTTAGCTAAGATTTGTAATATGCATCATCTTCAGAAGGCACATTGTCAACCATGAGTAATAAATTATAAATAATCTATTTGTAATCTAAATAAAATGAGAGAAATTACTTTCTTAATAATGATTGAAAAAATAAAAAGCATACTAATTTGTTTCTAGTGATGATCAATTAATAAAATTTATGCAGAAATTCCATCAATACTTAAAAGTTGACCAACCTAAATACTACCTTGGGTTGGACATTATTTTTGAAAGGTACTAATTAAAAGTTTGTTTCTATTGCATAAATATGCATCTTTAATAAAATAAATAGTTTTAGATAGTTGCAATGACCACTATGTTGTTTATATAAATATTTAGGATGAGAAGGTGAGTACTGGTGAAAAATGTTTGTCATAGAGTTGCAGAGATAATAGTGAGTACACACCTAATTTTTAAAGTACTAGTTCCTTTCTCCATATAATTTGAATCTCTATATTTATGATTTTTTGTGATTTACTTGTTTTGAGAAAGGGCACAATAGCAATTTTGAAATTAAAAAGATTGAAAAATATATGTCAAGGAATTGGGGCATAGAACTCTAAATTTTAATAGATTATTAGTCATCTCGCTAATATTAGGATACTTGAAACATTCTAATTTTTTCAATTATATAAAGCTGCTTAATTGCAAACATAGTGAAATGCAAAACTGACCATTTTAATATATGTGTAACAATTATGAAATACAGGAAGATATGACAGCATTAAATCACTCAATAAATTCTTTGAGAAAATGGTGCAATTATTATTTGTGTAGCATATGGAATGAATTTTTCTGTTCCTGAAAATTCTAAATCTGTTGGACTTTCCTATTATTAGAAAGAGTACTCTCGAGTGAAAGCTGCTGCCTTGATTACTCACTCTACTGCAGCTGCTCTCTAAATTGTGTAGTAATTTGTAATTGCCAAATTCATTATTCTTTTTTGGTTCTCATCTTGGAGGAGAATTGGTAGTGATTTCAAAACTATAAAGTCAGTGTTCTTGCTATCTATTGGACCATGCAAAAATTTAAATACCTATGTGTACACCATGAAATTCTTGCCAGAATACCCAATTCCATGGCTGGAGTAAGGAATATGTAATGTTTGGTATCTGGGTTTGCTATTGACACTGACACTAAAGAATTCTTACATTAAATATCTGGTAAAGAAGTAGTAGTTCATGGGTATCTGAATTAGGATAAACCACCAGATAGGCTGTGATTTTGAGCGTCATCAACCAACCAAAATTTCCTCATAATATGCCAAAAATCACCTATGGACAAATTGAGTAGGTATGTTAGAAACTAACATTAGGCCTTCATAAGAAAACCAGTCTTCCATGAAGGGTTGTTGAATTTTGTCAAAGGCCTTTGACAAAATTCAACAACCCTTCATGCTAAAAACTCTCAATAAATTAGGTATTGATGGGACGTATCTCAAAATAATAAGAGCTATCTACAACAAACCCACAGCCAATATCATACTGAATGGGCAAAAACTGGAAGCATTCCCTCTGAAAACTGGCACAAGACAGGGATGCCCTCTCTCACCGCTCCTATTCAACATAGTGCTGGAAGTTCTGGCCAGAGCAATCAGGCAGGAGAAGGAAATAAAGGGTATTCAATTAGGAAAAGAGGAAGTCAAATTGTCCCTGTTTGCAGATGACATGATTGTATATCTAGAAAACCCCATTATCTCAGCCCAAAATCTCCTTAAGCTGATTAGCAACTTCAGCAAAGTCTCAGGATACAAAATTAATGTACAAAAATCACAAGCATTCTTGTACACCAATCACAGACAAACAGAGAGCCAAATCATGAGTGAACTCCCATTCACAATTGCTTCAAAGAGAATAAAATACCTAGGAATCCAACTTACAAGGGATGTGAAGGACCTCTTCAAGGAGAACTACAAACCACTGCTCAATGAAATAAAAGAGGATACAAACAAATGGAAGAACATTCCATGCTCATGGGTTGGAAGAATCAATATCGTGAAAATGGCCATACTGCCCAAGGTAATTTATAGATTCAATGCCATCCCCATCAAGCTACCAATGACTTTCTTCACAGAATTGGAAAAAACTACTTTAAAGTTCATATGGAACCAAAAAAGAGCTCGCATCGCCAAGTCAATCCTAAGCCAAAAGAACAAAGCTGGAGGCATCACGCTACCTGACTTTAAACTATACTACAAGGCTACAGTAACCAAAACAGCATGGTACTGGTACCACAACAGAGACATAGATCAATGGAACAGAACAGAGCCCTCAGAAATGATGCCGCATATCTACAACTTTCTGATCTTTGACAAACCTGACAAAAACAAGCAATGGGGAAAGGATTCCCTATTTAATAAATGGTGCTGGGAAAACTGGCTAGCCATATGTAGAAAGCTGCAACTGGATCCCTTCCTTACACCTTATACAAAAATTAATTCAAGATGGATTAAAGACTTATATGTTAGACCTAAAACCATTAAATTCCTACAAGAAAACCTAGGCAATACCATTCAGGACATAGGCGTCGGCAAGGACTTCATGTCTAAAACACCAAAAGCAATGGCAACAAAAGCCAAAATCGACAAATGGGATCTCATTAAACTAAAGAGCTTCTGCACAGCAAAAGAAACTATCATCAGAGTGAACAGGCAACCTACACAATGGGAGAAAATTTTTGCAACCTACTCATCTGACAAAAGGCTAATATCCAGAATCTACAATGAACTCAAACAAATTTACAAGAAAAAAACAACCCCATCAAAAAGTGGGCAGAGGACATGAACAGACACTTCTCAAAAGAAGACATTTATGCAGCCAAAAAACACATGAAGAAATGCTCCTCATCAGCGGCCATCAGAGAAATGCAAATCAAAACCACAGTGAGATACCATCTCACGCCAGTTAGAATGGCCATCATTAAAAAATCAGGAAACAACAGGTGCTGGAGAGGATGTGGAGAAATAGGAACACTTTTACACTGTTGGTGGGACTGTAAACTAGTTCAACCATTGTGGAAGTCAGTGTGGCGATTCCTCAGGGATCTAGAACTAGAAATACCATTTGACCCAGCCATCCCATTACTGGGTATATACCCAAAGGACTATAAATCATGCTGCTATAAAGACACATGCACACGTATGTTTATTGCGGCACTATTCACAATAGCAAAGAGTTGGAACCAACCCAAATGTCCAACAACGATAGACTGGATTAAGAAAATGTGGCACATATACACCATGGAATACTATGCAGCCATAAAAAATGATGAGTTCGTGTCCTTTGTAGGGACATGGATGAAACTGGAAAACATCATTCTCAGTAAACTATCGCAAGGACAAAAAACCAAACACCGCATGTTCTCACTCATAGGTGGGAATTGAACAATGACAACTCATGGACACAGGAAGGGGAACATCACGCTCCGGGGACTGTTGTGGGGTGGGGGGAGGGGGGAGGGACAGCATTAGGAGATACACCTAATGCTAAATGACGAATTAATGGGTGCAGGAAATCAACATGGCACATGGATACATATGTAACAAACCTGCACATTGTGCACATGTACCCTAAAACCCTAAAGTATAATAAAAAAAAAAAAAAGAAAACCAGTCTTCCCACAACTTTCAAAAGAAAACATAATGGCTGTGGTGATGAAATATCAATGACTAGATGAGCAAATGTTATTCTTGTAATTCAAGCAATCTGCATGTACACATTCACCACTATTATCCTCTGGAAATCCGACCACCAATTGTTTTTGTTTTATCTAAACAACCAACTAATTTTGTTCTAGGACTACCAAAAGATGTGATAGAGAAATGAATGAGTTGGAAAGAACAGTGGTTTATTTTCTCTTAGACTAACAAAGGCAATTTTTCTATAAACAATGCTGAAGATTTGGCCCAGGATAAGTGACTATTTCCATTCCCTCATCCTCAAGAAAAATGATAGAAAACTATAGATGAAGTAATAGTTCCTTGAAAGAAAATGAAGGGGTTAATTCTATGCTTGTGTTGAGATGTGCTTTTGTGTATATCCAACACATGAGTACACCTGTCAGGAAGGCTCCTCGAATTCATGGTTTCCTGCCATGAAATACACACTGAGCCAATGGTTTCACTATAGTCATTAATACATGTCTAGTGTTTTTTGGGCCACCAGTGTACCTAGGAAAGGGCAAAGGCTTGAAGCCATAAAATAGGGTTCACATTGTTTTCATTAAGCTCTTCATATTTACAGATTAAAGAGATTTATTCTTATTGTAGTTGTTATTTCTACCTTATAGTAAAAAAAGCTGTCTTTTCAATCTCAAAATGTGAATTCTATAGCACATTATGGCTGTAGATTGTTTTCTCTTTTTGCAAATGAACTCCCTATGTGGGTAAATTAGATTGAAGCCCACAGTTGCACTGGTGGTTATAATAAGTCTACAAACATGTTGAAAATTGATAGGAAACTGAATATTCTCTTACAATGACAGTCTATGAATGGTAGAGGTCCTGATTTAGACCTGGAAAGATAATCTGCAATGAATGTGCTGCTCTGCCTTCCCTCCCTTATGAAATTTTGAAGGCACAGGTTGAAAACTACTGACTTATTGCCTCATGAATTCATTTGAGGTGGCATATATTGAAATTGAAAGCACTATTACATGGGTAGCCCATTGTACGTGGTGATAAGGGAGCTATTACTTAACTCTGCTGAACACCTGTCAAGAATTGCTCTTGAAATCAGCCCTGTGCACATTTGAGCTCTACAACAAGGAAAGCAAACTTATTCTTTCTAAATTTCTTTATAACAAGAGATACCAACTCATGGTCCAGAAACCTGTGCCTTTCCTTTTCCATGTTCCTGTGAGAGGTCAGGGCCATACAAAAATTAAAAACTGGAAATTAGGGACTATAAAATAGAAATAGTTAATTTTTCTTTTTTGATAAATTATTGCTAGAATTACTCAAAGTTGATAGTTGTATCAGTCAGGCTATATTAAGCAATTCTGTGTTGACAAATGACCCCCAAAACTTTAGAGGCTTTAAAGAACAATGGTTTATTTTTTGCCCATGTTGTGTGTCCATTATAGGTCTGCTATAGCTCTTCGCTGTGTTTTCCTCTCCTCTCTCCCTTGGAACCTAGTGTAACAGAGAAGCTCATTTTAAGAATAAATCGACCTCTCTATTACCTAAAGCAGGCATCTGGTACCAGATTTATTTCCCAAAAATTTATAACTAGAATTTCTTTACATCTCCGGAATGTGTGCACATTGAAACTCACTGTGCCATTGTGAAACCCTTGCTGACATCTGGGCACCAAAATGTAATCATTTATCATGACCTACGTGGCTACTATGGTCCAAATTACCTGTAAGCTCCTACTTTAAAATCCACACATACCTCTAAGGAAAAATCCACTGGGGAGCGCTCAGTCCTCTCTTGCGGAGGCGCCCTGCTGCACTCTTTTGCATCATTGTTTCTTTTTAACTTTTAAGTTGAGGGGTACATGTGCAGGATATGCAGGTTTGTGACATAGGTAAAGGTGTGTCATGGGGGTTTGTTGTATACATTATTTCATCACCCAGGTCTTAAGCCAAGTATCCGTTTAGCTATTTTTCTCCATCCTCCCTCCTCCCACACCCTCCATATTCTGATAGGCCCAAGTGTGTGTTGTTCCCTTCCATGTGTCCTATATTCTTATCATTTAGCTCCCACTTATACGTGAGAACCTGTAGTATTTGGTTTTCTGTTCCCATGTTAGTTTTCTGAGGATAATGGCCTCCAGCTGTATCCATGTTCCTGCAAAGGACATGCTCTTTTTCTTTTTTTATGGCTAAATAGTATTCCATGGTGTATATGTACCACATTTTCTTTATCCACTCTATTATTGATGGGCATTTGGGTTGATTCCATGTCTTTGCTATTGTGAATAGTGCTGCAATGAACATACACATGCATGTGTCTTTATAATAGAAAGATTTATATTCCTTTGGGTATATACCAAGTAATGAGATTGCTGGGTCAAATGGTATTTCTGTTTTTCATTCTTTGAGGAATTGCCACACTGTCTTCCACAGTGACTGAATTAATTTACACTCCCACTAATGGCATATAAGCATTCCTTTTTCTCCACAACCTCACCATCATCTGTTATTTTTTGACTTTTTATTTTTATTTTTATTTTTATTTATTTATTTATTTACTGAGACAGAGTCTCACTCTGTCGCCCATGTTGGAGTGCTGTGGCACGATCTGGGCTCACTGCAAGCACCGCCTCCCGGGTTCTCGCCATTCTCCTGCCTCAGCCTCCTGAGTAGCTGGGACTACAGGCGCCTACCACCACACCTGGCTAATTTTTTGTATTTTTAGTAGCGAGGGGGTTTCACCATGTTAGCCAGGATGGTCTCGATCTCCTGACCTTGTGATCCTCCTGCCTCGGCCTCCCAAAGTTCTGGGATTACAGGCGTGAGCCACCACGCCCAGCCTTTGACTTTTTAATAATAACCATTCTGACTTTTGTGAGATGGTATCTCATTGTGGTTTTGATTTGCATTTCTCTAATAATTCCTGATGTTGAGCTTTTTAAAAAACATGCCTGTTGGCCGCATGTATGTCTTTTTCTGAGAAGTGCCTTTGCATGCCCTTTGGCCATTACTTTACAGGGATGTTTGTTTTTTCTTGTAAATTTGTTTAAGTTCCTTATAGATGTTGGATATTGGACTTTTGTCAGATGCATAGTTTGCAAAAATTTTCTTCCATTCTGTAAGTTGTCTGTTTCTTTCTATCTAATAAAACTTACCTTTTCAATCCTATAATGTTGCCAGTAAGTAATTCTTACCACCCCACTACCCATGAGCTGACCACTTTCTGATGCTGGGGCTCTGACAGCTTGCTTGGCAGGCAATATAACTATCCTTGAGCATAGGCATTGGTGCATACACATAGAAGTTTACAACAATTTTCTTTTGTCTAGAGAAGAAAGAGATACCCCCCCGCATGCACACTAAATACCATAAAAGTTCTCAAAGTTATTTTTCTTATTTGTTGGCTTGCTTTTAATCACGCTTTTATTAATGCTTTTGATTATGCTATAATTTATTCCAGCCTCTTTTATTATGGGTATGGATGATAACATATCCTGTTTTTGACAACTCTTATAAAAGTTAAGTGGATAAGGATAAGTTATGCCTAGTGTTGTCATTAAGGCTATCATATCTTGATGGGACCTCACCTTCTGATTTTCTAAATTTCTGAGACAGTATGACGTAATAATTATGGTTTTGAATCAAAGTTAATTTTTACTCCAAACTTTCTCACTAAGTGTATGACATTCATTAAGTTATGTAACTAATCTGTTTATCAGTACAATATAGATCTTAATAGTACCTATCCCATAGTACAAATGCTTAACAAATTATTACTGTTCTAAAAATTATTTTTGTTTTAAATTGACAAACTATAATTGTATATATGTATAGGGTACAATGTGAATCATTTCATTAAGTTAATAGATCTATCACCTCATATATCATTTTTGTGATGAGATTATTTGAACTTTACTCTCAGCAATTTTAAAATGTACATTATTATTGACTATAGTCAGTATGCTGTGCAATAAATTTCATAACTTATTCCTCCTATCTAACCAAAACTTTGTACCTTTGTATATCATCGCATGCCACCCTCTAGCATCTGGTATTCTCAAATTTTATGAGTTTGACTTTTTTTAGATTCCACATATAGGTGAGGTTCCACATACGTGGAATACCAATACCACAGACGTGGTATTTGTCTTTCTGTACCTAACTTATTTCACATAACGTAACGACTTCTTTGTCACTCATATTGTTGTAAGTGACAGGAATTTTTTCTTTTTTTAAGGTGGAATAGTATTTCTTTGTGTATATATACCATATTTTCTTTATCTATTCATCTACTGAGGGACACTTAGGTTGATTCCATATCTTGGCTATTGTGAATAATGATGCAATAAAAATGGAAGTGCAGATGTATCTTCAGTGTACTGATCTCAAACCCTTTAGATCCATATCTAGACATGAAATTGCTAGATCTTATGGTAGCTTTATTTTCAGTTTTTTGAGGAACCGCCATATAGTTTTCAGCTGTGGCTGTACCGATTTATATTCCCGCCAACAGTGCAGAAGTATTTCCTTTTTCCCCGTCCTCACCAACATTTCTTATCTTAGTTGTCTTTTTGATAATAGCCATTCTAACAAGTGTTAAGTGATATCTCATTGTAGTCTTAATTTGCATTTTCTTAGTGATTAGTTATGTTGAACATTTTTTCATCTACCTGTTGGCCTTTTGTATGTCTTTTGAGTAATGTCTATTTTCTGCCTATTTTAATGAGTTTTTAAAACTTATTTGTTACTGAGTTGTTTGAGTTATTTACATGTTTTAGATATTAACCCCTTATCAGATATGATTTGAAAATATTTTCTCCCAATTCATAGGTTGTCTCTTCACGCTATTAATTATTCCCTTTGCTGTGCAGTAGTCTTTTAGTCAGAAGACGTGAAACTGTTAAAACTATTAGAAGAAAACACAGGAGAAAAGCCCCATGACATTGGGCTAGGAAATGATTTCTTTTTCTTTAGATACAATCCCAGAAAACACGGACAGAAAAAGCAAAAGTGGACAAATAAGATTGCATCAAATTAATATTACCATTATTATCATCATTATGACCTCCAAAATCATCTTGTGTATCAATAGGCTTACTGAACTTTTCTGTGTATGTTTATTTTTTATGTATCAGCTTTTATTTACTTGTGTGTTTTGGGCTAATGTCAACAGTGACATAAGAAAGTTTTTTTCTTTTTGGGAGGTCCTTATTTTATTACAAAAGGTGGATTCATGAAATACGATAAAATTAGGAAAATTCATGTGGTAGGCTAATTAAATGAGTGTGTCGTGATATACTTAATGAGAATAATGGTGAGTAATATTAATTAGCAATAGTGTTGTAAAGGAATATGTCTGACATACAGGGTGAATTATATAATAAAAGGAGGGACATATATGTGTTGAGACTCACTACCAGTAAATAGCCTTAATAAAAGTGACCAGAAAGAAAAAAAAAAGCAGTCATTAGACTATAACTGGATATTATCTTAAGGAAAATCAAGGACCAAAATGTTTGCTCTCAAATGATCTAAAATATATACACTTGCTTGAATTATAAGTACTTGACAATCACTCCACTCATTATAAAGTTCTTATTATGAATAAAAGGTCACATGTAGTATAGAAATCTGAATTAAATATGTATTCATATGAATAATAAGTAGCTGAGTAACTCATTATCACTTAATTCCAGGCAATACGTTTTAGCAGAAACACTTTCTGCTGCTGTGTTCTATACCATTGGCATTTTGATGTGAGAGTTGCTGATATTTTGGTGATCTTACAAACGCTATACTAGTCATTTTACTGAAGACTCATGCACTAGAGATTCTACGGTAAAGAATCATCTTAGGCACACTTGCAACTGCTGCTTCAGGGAAAATTTTGAAGGAGTTCACCTCCAATGAGTGGTCTTTCACAATTTCATTTTGATTATATTGCCTAAGAGCTATGGGAAAGAAATTTTTTTAAAAAATACTTAAGTACATCTTCACATGAAGCATTAAATAAATTGATAGTGAAAAGCAAGGGCAGAGAGCACAAATAGACTTGGAGTAATCAGAGATAAGATACATTTTTCAAGAATAATAATCACTTAGAATATGATACAGAATAGTTTCATAAAAATAGCAAACATAGCTTCATACTGAAGAGAAAGCTTCACAGGTCTAATGTGTAGTAAAACTATGGAAATGCTTTCACAGCTTTCTCCACAAATTATATAACACTGATTTATAATGGATTGCAAGTGATAATGGCAGTTACTACATACATAAGCTGACCAAATTTTAGCTCTTGTCTAAAAGACAATTAATATACGTTTTTGACACTTTACTTTATATGCCCGGACTTGAGAATAGTTTGCTTTTTTATGATGTTTGCTTATAATAGTCTGTCAAAATAGTAAGAGTGTTCTGTTGATTTCATCTTTACTGTAAATTCTGTTTTTTAGAAGTAGATAATACTTTGGCACAATCAGCCAAAAAATTTGTAACAATCATGGTCATATATGCTTCTATGTTACAGTCTTCAACTATATAAACTAGCAAATGCTAGGACAATGGAAGGAATCAGGTAAAGTAACAATTCTAGTTGGAGATTTTAACACATCTTTCCTGAAACAACAGATATAGCAGAGCAAAAACAAGCAAAGATATAGAATATTTAGAAAATACAATTAATATACTTGATTTAATTTTAGACTGGTTTGGCTTTAGCCTTGGTATATAGTTCCATATATTCTTGGTAAAGTCAGATTTCAATGCCTAGAACTCACTTGCATGTAATCAATATATAACTATGCGAGTAATATGAATAAGGCAAATAGTTCAGATTTATTGTTAATTTCTGAGTATTCTCATTGAAATATAGTTAAGCGTTTCAGATGCAGCTTGGAGTGAAAAAAATCTCTTTATGTGCCTATATCTTGAAATTCTGTTAGTCAATTTAATTAATGTGTATGTCTATTATTATATTATATTATATACTATATAATAATATAGTATATATTATATTATATACTATAGTATATATTATATTATATACTATATAATAATATAGTATATATTATATTATATACTATATAATAATATAGTATATATTATATTATATACTATATAATAATATACTATAGTATATATTATATTATATACTATATAATAATATACTATAGTATATATTATATTATATACTATATAATTATATAGTATATATTATACATTATTTATAATAATATGTATGTAATAATAGACTTACATACATATTAGGACATATATACATAGGAGCAAAATGCTGTATTAACACTTGACACTTGAAAGTTGTTTATGATACATACAAAAGCAACTACTAAACTGTTTCAAATATTTTGATACAAAAGCAGATTAGTAGAGATTATATAAAATCATACTTCTACTAGTTTATTAATAGTATTAATAAAATCATTTAATAACTATTTAATTCATCAATATTAGTGGTAAAAGTGTCTCAAAAAAGATCTATTTAAAAATTTCTCATTTTGTGAGACTAAATTTAAAGCAGAATTTTCCAATTCAAATTTTATGAAGAAGACAATTTTTAAAAGTCTTGGAAAATAAATGCTTATGACAAATCATTTTTAGTTCAGACACAGTCAGATTACAAAGGATACACAGAAAGAAAAAGAATAAGGTACCCTAAACATACTTTTCTCTCACTAGTCAGTTCAACAGATATTTTATAAGAAAGCTTTAAAAAGATAATTTATTAAATCTCACACTCTCTGCTACTCTTGACTCCAATGACTTTGCTGTGGCTTTCAATTCTTTGATCCTATTAACTTTTCACTCTCTCATTCCATATATACTTATATACCCTTACTTTTATAACACAGATGAAATTCTAATTCTATAGTCTCTCAATATAATAACTCCCATATTTATACACTTGACTCCCTTGATCCTCTCTTGCTTTCTCCTATTTGCTTGGGGAAACAAAAACCACATAGTTGATTGAATTTAGAGATCCACATAGCTGAGCCAGCTAAATATGACTAGATAAAAACATCCAACCCCATAAACATTTTAAATTCATGATTATAAACTTGTAGAAGTCCTTTAATACTCCTGAACAATCATGTAATATGTCCCTGGTCTATTCACTAAACCACTTACCTAGGTAAATATTTCACACCTCCTCTCTTTAATTTCAAACCTCTGCTCTTACATTATCTTGGTTAGCTAATGATTTTGCTTCCTACTTGATTGAGGAAACTGAAACAATCACAAGAAATCTCCAGACTCTGTGTCTATGCACCTTCCAGCATCTACACCCACATACTGTAGCATTCCATCTGTTTCCAGAGATAAGCTATTCATATTCCTCCCAAGGCCAATTTACACATCATCTCTTGCCCACTGAAGACATCACTCCAGTAATTCCACCTTGTCTCCTTTGTTTCATCACTATTTATTCTCTACTGGATCAGTACTTTATATCTAAAAATGTATTGCTATTTCTTCTTTCTTAAAAGTGGAAAGTATTTTATTTATTACTCAGCTTATCTTTAAAGCAAGAAAATTTTACTTACTACAGAGCTAATAATGTACTTTTCTGTTAGCAGCATTCTTCTATGTTTAGTTGCTCTAATTATTCAATACTTATTTTTTTTGTTACCTTCTTAAATTAGAATTTTGTGTCCATGTTGGGTGTGGTAGCCCATGCCTATAATCCCAACACTTTGGGAGGCCTAGGTGGGAGGAACACTTGAGACCAGGAGTACAGTTAAAGACTAGCATGGGCAACATATCAAAACACTGTCTCTTAAAAAAATAAAACAGCTGGGCATGGTAGCACATATCTATAGTTATAGCTACTTGGGAGGCTGAGAAAGGAGGATTGCTTGAGCCTAGGAGTTTGAGGTTACAGTAAACTATGATTGTGCCACTGTACTCCAGCCTGGATGACAGAGCAATAACTTGTCTCAAAAAAAAAATTGTTTCCAATGTTCCACTGATTGATCTTGTCAAAGTTATCAGTGAACTTTTCAAAGACTATTTCTCACTTGCAGGATTTGGCCAATTGATTATTTCTTCCTCCTTCACAATTGTTCTCAGTTGGCTATTAGGACACCTTACTCTACTGGATTTAATGGTGTTCCTGCAAAATTCATATCTATCTGGAACCTGTGAATGTGTATTTATTTGGAAAGTCTTTTCAGATGTGATAAAGTTATGATGTCATACTGAATTAGGGCAGTGATACGGTTTGGCTCTGTGCCCCCACCCGAATCTCAACTTGAATTGTAATTCGCATAATTCCCACGTGTCAAGGGAGGGAGCTGTGGGAAGTGATTGCATGGAGGCAGTTTCCCCCATGCCTTTCTATGATAGTGAGGGAGTTCTCAGGAGAGCTGATGGTTTTAAAAGTGTTTGGGGCCGGGTGCGGTGGCTCAAGCCTGTAATCCCAGCACTTTGGGAGGCCGAGGCGGGTGGATCACGAGGTTAGGAGATCACGGTGAAACCCCGTCTCTACTAAAAATACAAAAAATTAGCCGGGCGTGGTGGCGGGCGCCTGTAGTCCCAGCTACTCGGAGAGGCTGAGGCAGGAGAATGGCGTGAACCCGGGAGGCGGAGCTTGCAGTGAGCCGAGATTGCGCCACTGCACTCCAGCCTGGGCGACAGAGTGAGACTCCGTCTCAAAAAAAAAAAAAAAAAAAAAAAAAAAAAAAAGTGTTTGGAAGTTCCCACTTTGCAGCACTCTCTCTCCTGCCACTTTGTGAAGGAGATGCCGGCTTCGCCTTCTGCCAGGATTTTAAGTTTCCCGAGGCCTCTCTAGCCATGTGGAGCTGTGAGTCAGTTAAACATCCTTTGTTTATAAATTATCCCATCTTGGGTAGTATCTTTTTAGCAATGTGAAAATGCTAAATACAGGCAGGCACAAAATTCAATGTAAGAAAAGGGAAATTTGGTTACAGATATATGAACAGAGAGAAGACAATGTGAAAGCACAAACATACAGGGGAGAAGGCCATGTGGAGATAGTCATAGATTGAACTGACACATCTACTAGCCAAGAAACACCAACAATTGCCAGCAACCACAAAAAATTAGATAAGGGAAGGAAGGATTCTTTCCTAAAGCATTTGATAGGAGCAGAACCTACTGACACCTGAATTTCCAACTTCTAACCTACAGAACTCTGAGAGAGAAAAACAATTTTGTTGTTTTAAGGAACCCAGTTTACAGCACTTTTAAATAGCAGCAGTAGGAAATGAATACATGTACTCTTAGTTTTACTTCGTCCTCGCTGGTCACTCTTTCTCAGCCATCTTTATAGGTTCCTGCTTTTCTCTGTCCTCTTAACATTAAATTGTCCTTAATCTTTGATTTTTGTTTCCTATATTTATTGTGTAGAGGATAGTGTCAGTGCTTTGCTGAGATTCTCTTATCTCCCTTTTTTACTATATTAATCTGTTGAGACATACGAAGGTGGGAAGCTTCAATATGCTTTCACTTTCAACAGCTAGCACCTGGGGCTCTTTTTTTGGTGCCAGGGTGGTGGGGTCAGAATTGCTCTTGCATTTTTGGAGGCTACTTTGTCTTCACTATCTATTAAAGAGCTCTGAGAAGAGTATTGACACTAACATACTTACATTTTAAATAATCGCTATGGCTTCTCTATGGAGAATAAAAGTTAAAGATGCAGGAATAGATTTTTAGATATCTTTTAGTAGTCCATTGAAGTAACACCACTCTCTCTCTCTACACACACACTTGCCCACACACAGACATACACACACACACATACACACACAAACACACACACAAGTTTCACCTCACATACTACAATAAAAAGTGGGGAAGAATATTATTTTGCCTAATTTATTTTCCTGAGTAATACTTGGAGTCCCTAATGATTGCCCAGATGTCCCACAAATAAATTTTGGTGGTAGTTTCACCTCTGTTTTCTGTACTTGCTTTGAAATGAGCCTGTGCTAGTATTCTAAAAGGAACTCTTTTTGTTCTGTAAGTGATTTCTCCAGTTTTTTGTTGTTTTCTCCTCATTGTTTCTGCTTCAGGTGTGTTCAGCACCCACCTTCCTCACTCCATTAATTTTTTCAAACATAGGACACCTGGGTTGAGACCATATCTCGCTATTGTGAAAAGTGCTGCAGGAAACACGGGGATGAAGATGTATCTTCAACATGATGATTTTTTAAGATAAATTCCTAGTGGTTGTATTGCTAGATGATATGGTAGTTCGGTTTGAAGTTTTTTGAGGAACCTCCATACTATTTCTGTAGTGGCTGTAGTAGTTTAAATCCACACCAACAGTGTATAGGGAGGGCTCTCTTGTCTCCACATCTTCACCAGCATTTGTTATTTTTTTATTTTTTGATAACAGCATCCTAACTGAGGTGAGGTGTTACCTCTTTGTGGTTTTGATTTGCATTTCCCTCATGATTAATGTTGTTGAGCAATAGCTAAAGGATGATGTTGAACATTCCCAACACAAAGAAAAGATAAATGTTTGATATGATAGATATGCTAATTACTGTAGTCTGATTGCTATACATTATATTTATTAAAACATTGCTATGTAGCCCATGGTTACATATAATTATTACTTGTCAATTTTAAACAAATACAAAAAAGAAAATAACAATATTAAACTCACTATGAACCTTAATTCCAATGCTTTAGACAACATTGGTAAAATTTCTGTTCGAATTTTTATAAAAATTAAATATATCTTTAATAAATACTGCCCTTGACAATAAAAGAAATATATAGCTTTTACTTGTGCTGTTTCTTAAATATATGTGCGTTGCCCAGAAAATTATTATTTATCTTTGGGAAGCAAGTGAGACTTTTTTTCCAGTATTTGCATAGATTAATAAGATTCCACAGAGTGGTGAAGACTAGAAAAAAGAAGTGAACTTGCTTGAAACAAAATCATCTAAGCTGGACTATTGTTTCCATTTATGCATCTACAAGTAATTATGAACATATTCTTTTTGCCTTGTCAATACAAATGGAAGGTTACTACCCATACTGTCATATATCCTGCTTGCTTTATTCAACTCTGGATCGTAGATATCTTTTCATTTTGGGCCATGGAGAGCTTCCTTCATTCCTGTTATTTGACTGCATGATGCTCCATATATATATATTTATACACTGCAATTTATTTAACATGTTTCCTATGAATTGACGCATAATACTTTAATTACTATTTCTTGTGCTTCTCTTCTCTTGTAGTCAACATTTTACTATTATAGCCATTACAATAATAGCCGGTGTAAAAAATAAAACCTTTTAATTTTATATTATAATGACTTTATTATGGAAAAAAGTTTTTTTCATGTCCCTATTGTAAATTTTTACTTATTCAGTGTTTCTCCTCTTACCCATCTTTCTTAGTCCATCTGGTCTGGTATAACAAAACACCATAGACTAGGTGCCTTATAAGCCACAGAAATCTATTTCTTACGGTTCTGTAGCCTGAGAAGTTTAAGATCAAAGTGATGGCAGATTTGGTGTCTAGTGAGGGCCTGTTTCCTGGTTCATAGATGGTTCCTTTTTGCTGTTTCCTCACAGGGTGGAAGAGGCAAACAAGCTCCCTCGAGGCTTTTTTATAAGGGCACTAATCTCATTTATGAGAATTTCACCTTCATGGCCTAATTACCTCCGAATTGTCCCACTTCTTTCCACCATTATATTGGGGATTAGGTTTCAACACAGGAATTTTGGGGGTGGGTCACTAACATTCAGACCATAGCAACATTTTTTTGATTTATATATTACTGTCTTTTCTTTTCACTATTGAAAGCTCTTTTTTTTTTTTTTTTTTTTTTTTTTTGAGATGTAGTCTCACTCTTGTCCCCCAGGCTGGAGTGCAATGGTGCCATCTCAGCTTACTGCAACCTCCGCCTCCTGGGTTCAAGCGATTCTCCTGCCTCAGCCTCCCGAGTAGCTGATTACAGGTGCCTGCCACCATGCCCGGCTAATTTTTGTAGTTTTAGTATAGACGTGGTTTCACCATGTTGGCCAGGCTGGTGGTCTCGAACTCCTGACCTCAGGTGATCCACTTGCCTCGGCCTCTCAAAGTGCTGGGATTACAGGTGTGAGCCACCGCACCTGGCCTGTTGAAAGGTCTTTAAAAAAAGTCTTTAGAAAGTCTCTTACCTTCATTTTTGCTTTTCCATGTCTCCTTTCGCTTTTCCTTTTCAAGTCTGAGGCTCGGAAAGTTACTGTGACCCATCTTTGTTCCTACACAGAAAAATCATTTTTGAAAAATATCAATAAAATGTATGATCAAATCTTACAAAAATTGTAATAAAATATAAACATTAATCATGTAATATCCCAATAATATAGAAAAATGCCATTAAATGTTTCCTATACAGAATATACACAAGATACATAAATTTTTCAGAATAACTTAAAAGGTATTAAATAAATACCAAAGCCTGGAAATAATATTATAAATCAGAATAGCTGAAGAATAAGATAACAAAAATAAAAAGTGTCAGAATTTAGGTATAAGAATCAAAAAGTAGAAGGAAAATATTTTAAAAATTAGCCTAATTGAGAAGAAAGATAAAGGTTCATAGATATCACATAAAGCACAGTAAAAGAAGTGATATAAAATGAATACAAATAATTAGAACTAAAGGTAAAAGGTTATGAGAAAAATCACAGATACAGAAGACAGGCAAAGGCTATATATGATATATTTATTTGTAAACTGAGAAAATAACCAAGTCATAAGTTAGAATGCATATGTTTAACCTGCAATACCAATACTAAATTTTCACAAATAGTTGTGATTACAAATGGAAAAGCTCCCTGGGAATTTGAACATGAATGACAAATTCTGAGATATACCCTTATAAAATGATTAAACATTAAATATTTAAAAAGCATCTGTTGGGTATTCAGGAAAATGACTAATGAAGACAAGCCTTTAGTTAAAAAAAAAACATTCAGCATAAAAAGAAAGAAAATCAAATTAGCACCAGACTTCTCAGCTATAATACTTTATGCAAAAAGAGCTTAGAGCAACATTATTTAGATACTTAAAAGAGAAAATGTGAGCCAGGTATTTTAAATTTCATCACACTTTCATTAAATCATAAGCAAACATTTATGGACATGGAAAAACTTTGAGAATATTATGTTCATGTGTCCCTCCCAATAAACCAACTAGAAAATGAGATTCACCTATATGAGAAATAATTGAAGAAGCTTTGTCATGAGTTTTGTTGATGGGTATATAATATGTTTAACTTTATTCCTAGGATTAAATAAAGGGTAATAGGGTAACAGAAATATACAATAATGGAGAATTAATGCCATTAAAAAGTGTAAAAGAATGGAAAGAATACATGGAAAGTAAAAATAGCTCCCAGATGAACTCACAGGTATAAACTGGAACTAAGAAGTAAAGTTTAAATTTGATACTAGGGGAGAAGTAGAAGTACTTATTGTGTTTCAGAAGTATCAAAAATGAGAGGGAACTAAAGATTGCCAAATAAGAAATTAATATAAATATATCCAATAATAAACAGTATAGACTTTTCCTAAAAATCAGAAGAAGTACACATGGTGAAATACTTTAGAAAGATGCACGCACGTGTGTGTGTGTGTGTGTGTGTGTGTGTAAAAGTATGGCAGAACTACCACTAGCTTACCCCACTAAAGAAACCAGGTTCATAGAGAAATGGCTGATTCCAGTTTTAAGATAAGAAATCTACAAAATGGGCCCGAAACGTTTTTTGTGTGTCAGAAAGTAAGCTAGTAAAAAACTAATACGGGGCCAGGCGCGTTGGCTCACGCTTGTAATTCCAGCACTTTGGGAGGCCAAGGCAGGTGGATCACCTGAGGTCAAGAGTTCAAGACCAGCCTAGACAACATGGCAAAACCCCATCCCTACTAAAAATACAAAAATTAGCTGGGCATGGTGGAACACATCTGTAATCCCAGCTACTTGGGAGGCTGAGGCAGGAGAATCAATTGAACCTGGTAGGTAGAGGTTGCAGTGAGCCAAGATCGTACCACTGAACTTCAGCTTGGGTGACAGAGCAAGACTCCATCTCCAAAAAAAAACAAAAAAACAAATAAACAAACAAACAAAAACTAATATGGCCAAGGCACAACAACGAAGAAAACAACTAGAAAGTACTATTAGTTGCCCAAGTTGAGATAATTATACATTAAAATATAGCTACAGTTGAATAAAACATATTCAGCATATAAAAACATAAGTTGGATGAATGTACAGAATAATTTTGAATAAAGGTAATAAAGATTGCTATGCCTTATTGCTCCTGTTTATAATGGGACTGCTTTCAGTGTTTCACCATTAAATACTTTTTGTTTTTAATCTGCTAATAAGATTTTATTCAAACAGGAGTGGTTTTGGAAATTTAATGAAAGGATTTATTAGTTAATTAATATGCATATAACATTTTGTTTAATTTGAGCAAGAAATAAAATATATTCTAAACAATTTATCAAATTAAGTCATTTACTTACTCTTGGAATAAATGATACTCACTACTTACCTTTAAGAGTATGAAACATCTCACCTATAAAAATATATACCGTAGTCTGAAAGCCTTTTCGATACCTTTTTCTAGATTTTATTCTGTTAATATTATTTCTTCTTATATATTTTACTCTTTAAATGTTTGTGTGTTTTTAAAATCATAGTGACATTACATTTGGTGAAAATAGTAACAATTTTTAGTTTTTATTTATTATCTTTTATGTATTTGCTATCCCCAAATCCCTAGCCTGTCTTACAAATATAATAGATATTTAACAAATAATTTCTAATTGATTTTATAATTATCAATTTTAAAATGTTTCCTGGAATAATTTTGTCTTTTGATAGCTCAAATATAAATGAATATTTTCCATTTATTTTATTATCATATACTCTTATAGTCATCTCAGCATCAGATGCATCTCTTTCTTTGGTACTTCTCAGGGTACCATTAATATGAATGTATTCACAATTATGTTTACTCACCTCAATCTATTACTTTCTGACATTGTCTTTTGATCTCTTCAACCTTGGTAACTATTATCACATTAAGCAACCTTTTACAATTATTAGTATTTAGCAAAGAATAACCCAAGGAGCAATTAAATGTGTTGGCCCTCTTGTAGTCTGTAATTTTCCCTTTTCCTATTAAGTAGTGGACTTACACTCTGCAGTGACATTCTTTTGATTCTCAGGCACTTACAGTAAGTGTTTCCTTATTTCTTTTTATAACCTCTGCTAATCGGGTTTCATTCTGTGACTCTGTCTCATGACTTTGCCCTAACACAGACCAAGTAATTACTACTCTTACATTTTTTCCTTGTAACTACATTTTCCCTGACTTTTTAATGTAATTTCAATCGTGCCCTATACTCAAGTTAGGGCACTGTAGGTTTCCGAAGGTGATTTTCTGAGATGAGACATATAATCAAAGTCCTAACTCCTTCTGTTCATAGCACTTATTGGAATACATTGTACACTAATCTTTCTGCACTTAAAAACATCGGAAATTTGAAACATTTATTTTAAACAACAAATGGATATTATTATGAATACTTGGCTTAATTTTCCAGGAGTGAACTTCTACTAAAAAATCAGATTTTAATCTAAGAATAAATGGACACAAAAACGCCTAAATAATTCAATTATAGTTGACAAGTTTTTTGGTTGTTTATATATATATATATATATATCTAATTGATTTTGTAGAAAAAAAGAGGAAAGAAGAAAGAAAAAGAAAGAAAGAAAAAGAAAGAAAGAAAGATCAATAAATAAAGAAAACCTCAGTATAAAACAAAATATTTTTCATTATCAATTATGGTATATGTTTCACACAATTCTAGGTGTAGTAAATTGTTCAAGTTTACTGAAAAATGTATGCATGAGGATGTTCAAGTTTACTGAAAAATGTGTGCATGAAGAACTGTGGTAATGAAATTGAAGGTCGAATAGTTCATATACTACAAGGGAACAATCTGGTCCCAAACCTTATTATTCAGCATGGCCAGCCACATATATGGCCAACTGGCTTTGGCAGTGGGATAGGAACTTCATGAAAAAATCTATTGTTTACTCCCAAATTAGCTGCTCCTGCAACTCAAAGATTACTACCTCTTTGTGTACCTTAGGTACCTTAGGTTTCCAGAGCTTACAGGGATGATCTCTTGGGTGGTAAACATCTCCTAGGTCATTTTGGTTCATGAAGGAACACACACACACACACACACACACACACACACACACACACACCCACACAGAGATTAGAATTCAATTTTAGATCCACTAAAACTCTGTTTGTTATTATTGTAAACTAGTGTTTGTTGTTTAAATTTTCTTTAATTTCCAGATTCTCTGAAAATTCCATTTGAAACACTGAAAAAACACCATCTATTTTCTTTTGGAAAATGGTAAGTGGAATTGATCACCCAGCCTAAAATAGATTGTGCAGAGGTATATATTTGCTTTGATTTATGGCAATGTGCGTATTTCAGCTTAATGAAGATTTTACTCTTGGGAACAGTTAGAGAATGGATTGTAGTGCTTTGATGCGGAGGAGCAAAGGAGATCATGTTTTGTTCTGATTGATTTCCCTGTTTAACCTCAGACAGTCTCAGGAAGTTGTGAAGCCACAGTTCAATATTCTAGAAAAATGAAATATATTTTATGGAAACTAAAACAAGAAAACTTACTTTCGTTGGATTATGGAACGTTTGGTGTATTAAACATTTGCCGAGCAACGCAAAGGGAAACCAATTCAATTGTCCAGCCAAAACTTTGTCTCACGAGGCATCTTTTCATATTATGAATTTTTATCATTTTTTGAGAATTTAAAAGAATCGTGACTGACAATTTAAAACCTAAATATGCTGCCGAGGCAGCACCAGGGCAGCAATGGTGCAGAAGAGAGGGAAAGAGATTGAGTGACTGTCAATGATCATAACTGTGTGCATTGCAGCAATAGCTCTGTATACAGTACAGTCTAAATGAAATGTCTCTCTCCCTGGGTCTTATAGTCTGACGTGATCATTCTGACAACCACAAAAGGGCTGCCTTATATTTTTTTTCTTTTGAAAAGGAGTTTCTCTTTATTTTCCTTTGTCAATCACTTGTTAGTGGAATCTAACTAAAGAAAATGCATGAAAAAGACCTTAACAATTGGCATCCAAATTAAAGCTAAGTAAACTTTGACTTTTGATATTAGCTTTATTGTCCTTTTGCTACACAAAATTAATGTAGTCCATTTGAGAAAATTTAAACGAGCACAAAATAAAATTTAAAATTATGTATAATAACCACACTATCCAGAGATAACCTCTGTTGAATTTTTATTTATATCTTTCTATTTATCAATCATACATTTAAATTTAATAATTTTAGACACAGTTGGGACTATAGTCTGTTTATTTGGTTAAATTGTCATTTGTTAATTCAACATATCTCTATAAATTTCCTGTTGTTTTAAAGATTCTTCTCTATGATCATATTCACTTTTTGGGAACTAAATTTTAGGGATGTGCCAGAGTTTATTTGTAAATCAAACTTCTAAAAGAAAACCACTTTACTTATCAGAGTCCAAAATAACAATGTTTGAAACTGTAAACATTTGTGTGATAAGTAGAGAGATAACTTACTCATTTCTTTTTTTTGTCATATTTGCTCAAATCACTTAGACTTCCTGTTTTTTGTATTCCATAAAATTACACTTTACTGTGTGGTTTCATGGCCCTCATTTCAAAAGGAATCAGATATATATTCTTTTTTCATACACAGGTGACTCTCTACAATAGCCTTTTATAATTTTTTTCCTGTTAATTTTATCAGAGTATCATTTGGCATAAAAAATTATAATAAATATATTTGGAAATAATATGCTTTAATATTTAATGACTGATGGTAGCTAAAGAAAAGTTCTTAGTGTTGTAGTGTTCCTATTACTTATTAAAGTGATACATTATTTTTGTGGAAAGACTGCTTGGTATTGTGAAAGCATTCATTTTACATCAATATAGAGGAAACTTCAAATCATCCCACTGTGTGTGTGATGTGATCTTGGACAAATTACTTAACTTCATTGAGACTATTTCCTTATCTAAAATAAGTAAGTCTATTTTATAGGTTTTTAAAGGGAAATAGATAAGCTTATTTTGCATGATTTTAACATGATTTTTAGGAAGCTTCCTGAAACTTTTTTTTGTATATCTATATATAAATTTTCCCAAGTATATGGTGGGAACTGTTAAAGAAAGATTAAAATGGAAACCACGATTTAGATATAGCCCAAGGCTAGCCACTCATATCCATGTAGCCAAAACTTAAGTTGTCCTGATTTTCCCCAAACTTTTGCTCTAATAGTAAATAAAAGACAACATGTAAGCTTTACATCCTTGTTGGCATGATTCAATGAAATCCTAAAAAATCATCTATAGACAAACTTAGCTCAAACAGCTCTGTTTTTCTTATGAAGAATGTTAATGTACAATAGCCAATAATGAATAAGGTCAAAATACGTCCTCTTCTATGCTTTATCAGCTGTGCTGTAACTGCTGTAAGTGAGACTTCTTTCCACTCTTGGTTTGTGATCTCTGGGTTTGTGAACTGTTTTTTTGAATGCACAATTAGTTTATATATTTTTTCTAACTTGATGTGATTTTATTTTTGACAGTACTCAATGAATTATAGATACTAGCATAATTAGTATTAGTATCTATAATACTTCAGATACTAATATAATTAGTATCCATTTTTGTTAATTCTGTTCATAAGTATGTTTCAGTAGCTCAGTTTCTTTCTTACTTTTTTTTCTTTCTCACCTTTCTCTTTTTTCTTTCTCACCTTTCTCTTTTTTCTTTCTCTTATTCTTTCTCTGTTCCATTTTATTTCCCAATAACTATAGGAGTAGGTCATAAGTCTTTAACACAAAGCTACTCAAAAGCCCTATAGAAGTGATCCAAGCATTATTCAGATTTTCCATTTCCATACAGGACATTCTTTTTTTTTTCCTGAAGCCTATACCTGTTTACTTACCTAATAACATTTATCACAGCCTTATTTCCAAGCTCATGGATTACTAGCACTAAATGTGAATTGTGCAAATAGTTTTATTTCTTTATTTGATGTATTTTCTTTGTAGTTAATGAGCATGTAACACACTCAAGTGGCATTTTTTAAGTGATATTATAAAAATGTAACATTCTGCCACTTACCCAAAAAGATTTTTTACGTAACTGATAAGCACTTTTTTTTCTTTTGGTTTGACAAGTATACCAAATATTTCACTTGAAATATTTTCTCTTGGCTAAACGTCTGTCAAATGTGTCTAAATAACTGTACCTAAAGATTCTTATTTACAGAAATAGGCAGAGTTTTTTCCAGGTTGCTAGAGGACAGCAGAAAGAGGAAGCCAACGATAGTAAAACATTGCATTTAACATGGAAAATGTAGAAGTGCATTAAAAAGAGGGAGTGGGAAAACTATGTGAAATAAAGCTCTGCCAGAGTGGAAGAGTAGAAAGGTCACTCAGCTTGAAACTGGAAAACCTGGGTTCAATTCCCATAACTGCTACTTACTCATGGTATTATAGAAGTCACTTAACCTTGCTTAGCCTTTGTGGTATTGTAAAAGTCACTTAACCTTTTAACCTTAGTTTCCTTATTTATAGATTAAAGATAAATAATATCTATTTTGGATAACTGTTATGAGAATTAACTAAGGTAAAGTACCTTTAAGTCATTTGCTTACTGGCACTACTTTTTTTTTTTTAAAAAATAAGCATTTCTTTTTTAAATAGTGAAGGCAACTAGATGCCTTGGAAGTAGACATAGCATTAAGATGTGCACAGAAACCAGATGTAAGATAGAATTTAAAATTAGATCTTCATAGATAATCCATCTTAAAGGCAATGTGGTGCTCCAATTAGCTTTATAATGGCGGTAGAGACATGAAGAAGAAAATGAGACTATTTAATGGGGGTATTAGACAGTTTTCCTCATGTCACATTTTTAAATCCTTAGAAAAACTTGAAAGTAGGTTTTACTAACCCCATTTCACAGAGGATTAAATAGATGCAAAATAGGTTTTCTAAATAACTTGTTGAATATCACACAGCAAGTGGAGAGAGGAAGCTGAGAATCAATCAAACCCAGACCATCATTCTCCCTGTCATATTACCACTCCAATACAAGTAGAAAAAGCTATGCAGAGGTATAATGGCAAATTTTAAATTATTTTATTGAGTCTTCTATTACCTAAAAAGATAAATAGAGGGTGAAACCTTTTTATTTGGTACAAATAACCTTATAACCTCTATTTGGTTCAATTCCTAGGAGAACAGGTTCTCCTTAACACAGAAATTCAAATACTAACACTTTTGATATGCTGTTTTCATGAAAATATGTGGGAACCAATAACAAGTATACCATAGATGTTTCAAAAACAGTATTCATATTTTCTAATAAAGAGGATACTCTCTCAAGAAAATTACCAATATGGCAAATATTTGAAGAGATGATAAAATAAAATCATCCCTTGTGATACGACCAAATCACCTAAAATATCTGTTCAACAAATGGTAGCCCATATCTTCATGCTTATTTGTAATCAGACTCTTGAAAAACAGTACAACGAGGAACCCAGGAGAGATGAATATACAAATGGGAAAGACAAGATCATATACTAGATTGAATATGAAAACTTGCATCAATATCTCTGTAAGAATATGACCTCACTTTACTTCTCCCAGTTCAGATTACATAGGATTCCTTTAACTTAAAGTAACTGAAACTTAGAAAAAATATATAAGAAAAGTTAAGTCACAGTCTGGGTTCAACTTATAAGCATAAAACTTTCTATTTGTCTTAAGTTATTGAAGCCAAGAATTCTAAAGGAATCACTGAACTAAATGGGTGGACCACTACTGCATTATAATTTCTCCAGCTGCTGCAGGCTTAACTATGTGGTGCCATGTCTGAGAATGTGAAATGGACATATGATATGAAAGCATTATAATGTGTGATGACTTTGCATGTGCTGTGTGATAAAGCTTAGCAGACTCCTCTTTCCATTTGGCTTTTCAGATTTGCACACACTGTCAGGAAAGATTGCCAAAAAGCTTTCTTCTTTATTCTCTATTTTTAATATATTTCTGCTAAGAGGTGAATCTTTATATGCTCTACTCTAATGCAAAGATCATGATTTTAGGATTTGCAGGAAACATATGGAGAGCAGATTATTCAGGTTGTAAAAATTACCACTTCAGATTTGGTTCACTTGACTTGTCATCCTTCCTGTCATCCAGTATTCTCTTTTCACCTACCATGTAAACATCACTTGGCACAAGGTTTCTTTTTTTAAGTTGATGAGATTTCATGGGCTCTTTGTGTGTGTAGGTGTGCACAAACATGCTGCAAAATGTGAATGTTTGTTTTGACATGAAAGAAAAAGAATAATTGGTCCTTTATCCTTTATTTAGTAGATAAATGTAAAGTCAACCTTCATTTATTTTTAACTGAATGCCAAGTATATTCAAAACGAAAAGATTGAATGGAGAATTAAGCAGAGACAAAACTGACATGATCACTGACACTGATGAGCATGAATCTACCGGCCAAGAAAACATAGATGAATAAAGAAATTAAGTATAAGGTAGAAAGGAAATGTCAAAAGGAAAACACAAATTTTCTGGAAAATTAAAGGATGGAAAGAAGTTATAGCTTGAGAACCTAGAATATTTACTGGAAGAGGAAAACATTAAATAGAGTATAAAGTATAAAGATGCATCCAAGGCAATCTGGAGTCTGAGAAGTATAAAATGGTAATCTTGGTATAAGAAAATTTTGATTACACACATAGAGGCAAGAAAGCACTGAAAAGTTTTATTGAGTTGCAATTGTAAAGTATGGATATATGAAGCTTAGCTGTAGGGAGAGGGCTTGGAAAGCTTATTTAGAGTATGTTGTAGAATCCTTCAAATCATTTACTTAGGAGCTAATTTATTTATCAGTCAATGGAAATCACCAAGATTTCAGCAAAAATAAATGAGGAGTATGATTTAGGAAAGGTATTTTTGTAATAATTTAAAATATAGATCAGAGATAGTGAAGTTAGGTTGCAAAGACGAATTAATAGGCTATGCCAATTAATCCAGAAAGAAAACAATAAAAGCAGAAATTTGTGTGGTTGTGGAAGAATATAAAACAGAATTACAACAAAAGTATTGCTGGGAAAATCTGCACAACACAATATGCTGAATGCAAATACAGTTGGAAAGGGATAGAAATTTTTTTTTGAATAGCACATGCTTAAAACATGGAGGGGTAGAGGATCTGGATAGCTAATAGGCAGCTGGTATTTTAGATCAAATCGGTTTACCTCATAGATTATATTCCTTCTTTAAGATAAGGCAGGAATTGGAAAATGTATTTTTTAATATAAAAAACATCATTATTTTACTGAGAGGAAGGAACAAGTAGAGACAGAGAGAGAGAGAGAGAATTTGAAATACAATATATAGAAAGAAGATTGATAACATAATGGGATCTGGATTCTCTAGATGATGACTGTGCAAATCACAAAAGGTTGGTTAGCTTTGGAAAAGAGGAGGAATATTTTTTCTCAGTCGGTAGAGAAAGCAGGGCAAAAATATACAGATGTTTTCAGATGATGTTTTCACATGAGATAGAATAAATTTGAGGGACATAGAGCTAAATAGTCGAGATCAGAATAAAGTCCAGGGTGAGATGATTTTCTAATTGTGAGGCAGCTCTGACTGTGGCTGGAAACAGAAGAGTGCAGGTAGAATGTAGAAGACTCATTGGGGAATGTGCAAGACTCTGCAGCATCACACATGAGAGCTAACAGCTGCATACCCTTCACGAAGAAGTTCACACCAGCTGTGGGAAATTGGTCTCACTCAATCTGTCAATTTCACTACAGCTCAGCTAGAATTTGAATGCCGACTACACTAAATAAGTTGTAACAGGTTCAAAAAATTTGTGTTTCCCTATTCTCTAGGAGTGATTTTTCTTTCATTTTAATTTTTAATTTTTAAAAAAAATTTGTTTAGATACACAAGTTCCTTCAAATTCCCTTTCAGGAATAGGTAATATAAGCATATATACTTCTGTCAGTTTAATTAAGATTTTTAATCCTATACTGTTTTGATCAAGTGTTCTCAATCTAAAAATTTTCCTTTCTAATTTAGAGACAATCAGCAACATTACTTATCCCGAGTTTCCTTGAAGAGTATATAGATGTAAAGCTGATTTGCCATTTGTTTTTTTTTTTTTTTGTAAATAATAACATATACCTTTATTTGTACAGTGCTTTCAGTTTACAGAGGGTCATCACATGTATCTGATTACAGTCTCACAACAACAATAAAAGTATTGCTTTAGTCCTACTTCACTTTCGACAAAACTGGGTTTTAGAGAGGATAGGTAACTTCCTCAGGGCCCAAGTTGACTTCATCTGGTAAGTGGGTCAACTTAAACACTGATCTTCGAACTCCCTCTTCTGTGTTATGTTCATTCAATTAAGTTGAGGTTTGGGAATCTTTATGTAATTATTAGTCATTATTAGACTTTACTTTTGATTTGCTTAGCAGATTATTAAGCTATTATTTGGTGCAATTTGCCGGTTTACGTCAGAATTCAACTACTTAAATAAAAGGAATATCATTGTGTTCTTAAGGAAATGGTATTTTATTTAGGAAATAATAATACATGTATAGTCAATATTGTCAGTGAAGTGTATTTCTACACTAGATTCTTTTCCCATTATGTATTTATTCTCTCTAAATTATTCATTTCCTGTATCAAAAGACCACGCTATGCTTAGATGGAAGAGAAGGCTGGTCTCAGAGACATTAGATGACAAAATTATTTTCTTTATTCAACAAAAATCATTAAACAATTTATTTGACCCTATATAGGGGAAAATATAGCAAATATCTGTTAACATAATTCTGTTAAATTGAAAACATTTATAAATAAAGATCACTTATCATATTTGACTTAATATATCTTATTTGACCCCAAAATATACTTTCAGTCTGTCTTGATGTATCAGTGCTAAAACTGTGCATTGGCAAAAAAGAGACAATTATCTAGCACACGAAAAATTTAGCAAAGTTGTACATTTGGTACACAAGATATTTGCTTTTAGATTTCTTTAAAATAAGAATTATGAAGTTTTAAAAATTCACTTAGAAACAGTTACTTTTCTTTTCCCACATTCCCATGAAGTCCTATTGATGCTTTTTATTATTTTGGGAACAAAGTAAGAATAAATAAGTCACTACCTTCCAGAAAATTGATGTTAACCACTTAGTAGCCACTGAAGCATTTAACTTCAGTAAAATTTCATTATAGTGTGTTCAATTTTTCTCATTTACTATTGCTTAACTTTCAGGACACTTAGTTTAGAGTAATGAAGACAAAAAAAGTTCATCCAAAATTATATAGATTGCTTAATGTTCTCAAATTTGAAGGGAAAGGCACATTCTCTTTTGAGCCAAAAATTGATTCACTTTTCATGGATTCTACTTTGAGTGCACTAGAGAAGAGGGAAATTTGCATGTCCTATACATTGAATAAACCCAACCTTCTTAGTACATCTTGGTTTGAATCTATGCAGTTTATTTCAACAATACCCAGGTCACACACAAGGTATGATTTAGAAATAAATTAACTTTAATTCCTAAGGTTTATGTAATCTTTTATATCTTATGACATCCAGATCTTGTTTTATGTTCCTTTAACATTATTCAAGATGTTCTACGCAATTGATCCTGACCAAAAAATATTTATAGTAAGTGGCCTTAAGCCAATAATATGCCTTTTGCTTAATAAAATTGCTTTCTGAATAGTTTAAAAGGTGCTTGTATTTAATGGCAAATATAACACCGGCTGCTCTTTTCTGTGCCAAGTTGCTGTCTAGTTCAAGGTGTTAAATAGCATAATGAGTTTGGTCTCCTCTAATACAGAAAATAAAGACCCAAGAGAACTTCCACTGAGAGGGAGTTTTAGAATGTGAGATGACAGGTCGTTGTGAATATGACTTTTCCAAAAGAGGAGAGTTTCTAACTTTTCAAGGCCATGTTCATTCTCCTAATTCATTAGGTGGCCAAAAAGCTCTGTCAGGCAGAATTGTCAATAGGCTAAGATGTATTTCAAACACGACATCCAAGATGTTAATCTTTCCCTTCGGATTCTGCCTGTGTGAACAGTGCTTTACTCAGAGAGATTTAGTAAAATAGCTCTTTTACTCTCACAAAATCAATTCTGTGTAAAAGGTATGAATGAAATCTTTCAGAAATTCTAAACTGTAGTTTTAGTTTGTATGAAATAGGTGTCTTTTAGTCATTGTAAATTCCTTTTATTATTTTTTAAGGGGAGGTGGTGATTATATAGAGTCTGATTTAAGATTCAAAAATAATTTCCATGGACTTACATGCATAGCAACATTAAAATAAAAATTATCTTTTGTTTTGGTTTTGAAAGTTAATTATTAACTCTGTTAAGGGAATTACTAGTATAGAGAAAATCTCATAGAAAGAAAAAAAGCTATTTACTATTTTAAAATAATTCTTATACCTTTTAGATATGCATTAACCTGTTGGAATTTACTTTTGTATATACATAATAACTAAGCTTACTAATTTTATTTTTTTAATTTTTTAAAATTTTACTTTCAGTTCCAGGATACATGTGCAGAATGTGCAGGTTTGTTACATAGGTATACATGTGCCATGCTGGTTTGCTGCACCTATCAACCCGTCATCTGGGTTTTAAGCCCCGCATGCATTAGGTATTTTTCCTAATGCTCTCCCTCCCTTTGCTCCCCATCACCTGACAGGCTCCAGTGTGTGATGTTCCCCTTCTTGTGCCCATGTGTTCTCATTGTTCAATTCCCAGTTATAAGTGAGAACATGTGGTGTTTGATTTTCTGTTCCTGTGTTAGTTTGCTGAGAATGATGGCTTCCAGCTTCATCCATGTCCCTGCAACAACTTAAAAGGGAAGTGAAGGACCTCTTCAAGGAGAACTACAAATCACTGCTCAAGAAAATAAGAGAGGACACAAACAAATGGAAAAACATTCCACGCTCATGGATAGGAAGAAGCAATATCCTGAAAATGGTTGTACTGCTCAAAGTAATTTATAGATTCAATGCTATTCATATCAAGCTACCATTGACTTTCTTCACAGAATTAGAAAAAACTACATTACATTTCATATGGAACCAAAAAAAGAGCCCATATAGCCAAGCAAAAAGAACTAAGTTACCTGACTTCACAGTATATTACAAGGCTACAATAATCAAAACAACCTGGTACTGGTACCAAAACAAATATATAGACCAATGGAACAGAACAGAGACCTCAGAAATAACACCACACATCTACAACCATCTGATCTTTGACAAACTTGACAAAAACAAGCAATGGGGAAAGGATTCCCTACTTAATAAATGGTGCTGGAAAAACTGGCTAGCCATATGCAGAAAACTAAAACCGGACCCTTTCTTTAAATCTGATACAAAAATTAATTCAAGATGTTTTAAAGTTTACTAATTTTCTACATGAAAAGTGAACTTAGGATCAAGAAGTGAGACTTATTGCAGGAAATTTCTAAAAATAAATCTGTTTGGCAAACCATAAGAATGACGCGTAAAGACTTTTACTGCTGTGTACGTCAGACTACATTGTAGAATACATTGACATCATTTAAAAATAGTTGTTTCTGAAGATAACTTAGAAGATTCAATATTATTTCTAAAACTAACTTATAATAAAATATATTTGGCTAAAGCTGGGTTAAACAAAGCTAAGCAAGTTTTTAACTTTTTATTGCACGAATTTTCAGAGCCTTTTAAAAAACTTTTAAAATTTTTAATTAATTTATTTTAAATTATACTTTGAGTTCTGGGATACAAGTGCAGAAAGTGTAGGTTTGTTACATAGGTATACATGTGCCATGGTGGTTTGCTGCACCTATCAACCTTTCGTCTAGGTTTTAAGCCTTTCATGCATTAGCTGTTTGTCCTAATACTATCCCTTCTCTTAGCTCCCACCCTCTGACTGGCCCCAGTGTGTGTTGTTCCCTTCCCTGTGCCCATGTGTTCTCATTGTTCAACTCCCAGTTATGAGTGAGAACATACAGTGTTTTGTTTTCTTTTTCTGTGTTAGTTTGCTGAGTATGATGTCTTCCAGCTTCATCCATGTCCCTGCAAAGGACATTACCTCATTCGTTTTTATGGCTGCATAGTATTCCATGATGTGTATGTACCACATTTCTTTATCCAGTCTATCATTGATGGGCATTTGGATTGGTTCCATGTCTTTGTTATTGTAAATAGTGTTGCAATAAACATATGTGTGCAGGTGTCTTTATAGTAGAATGATTTATTTTCCTTTGAATATATACCCAGTAATGGGATTGCTGGGTCAAATGTTATTTCTGGTTCTAGAGGAATAGCCACACTTTCTTCCACAATGGTTGAACTAATTTACATTCCCACCAACAGGATAAAAGCGTTCCTATTTCTCCACAGCCTCACCAGCATCTATTGTTTCTTGACTACCTAATAATTGTCATTCTGACTGCTGTGAGGTGGTGTCTCATTGTGGTTTTGATTTGCATTTCCTTTTTTAAAACTTTTATGTTCGGGGGTACATGTGGATGTTTGTTACATAGGTAAATTTGTGTCGTGGAGGTTTATTGTACAGATTATTTCATCACCCAGGTAGTAAGCCTAGTACTCATCAGTTATTTTTCCTGATTCACTCCCTCTTCCCACCTTCCACCCTCCGAAAGGCCTCAGTGTGTGTTGTTCCCCTCTATATGTCCATATGTTCTCATCATTTAGCTTCCACTTGTAAGTGAAAACATGCGGTATTTGGTTTCTGCTTCTGTGTTAGTTTGCTAAGGGTAATGGCCTCCCGTTCCATCCATGTCCCTGCAAAGAACATCATGTTGACCTTTTTATAAAACTCATTGTGATTATCCAAAACAATGTCTGTAAACTTAGAATGCATTTCTTAGATTGTTTTATCAAAGAAGGCTTAATTCGCAGAGCATGTCTTGAAATATTCTGTTGAAAGCATAGACCTAATTTTATAATTTCCTCACCGAAGGAACCACTGTTTCCTTTTGCCTAGAGAGTACATTTCAAACTCTAGCACTTCTTAAATTTTCTGTTGAAATTGGCCTCAATCTATTTTAATTTTTCACTTACAGGCATCCCATTCTATCTTTCTTTCCACTAGAAGAAAACAAGTGATATCTATTTTCTAAAAAATTCAGGCACTTACACCTCTTGTTTTTTGAGTAATCAACTTTTGTATTTTTAGTGAAGAAATTGTTGTATGTGGGAAACAATATAACATTTCCCTTGTGGTACATGGTCTGAGACTACCATCTCAATGATTATCTAAGGCTCTTTTTTTGAGGTTTGCAACGGATATGCCTATATAAAAACCTTTGTGACAAATGATATCATAGCAAAATTCAAGTCTTTATGTGTGTGTATAACAGATATATTCTACTGATTTAATTAAAATACACTGGAATTGAATTTAAAAGCCTTGTATCTTTCCTTCGTTTGATGAATTCCACAGAATAAGTACCAGAACAAAATTACTAGGATATTCATGTCAAATTTTCATGAAAATAAAATAAATGTATTAATTTTTTTAAATGTTTAAATATATATTAAGTGTCTCTGAAGAAATTCTGTATCTATAATTAAGCATAAATAAGTAAATGCAAGTTTCTAAATAACCAATAGCTTTGTTTATTAAACCTCTACTAATCTGTGATCATTTTTTCAGAAACTATTTCATTATATTTATGAATAAGGAGTTTAGCATATAAATGATTAAATAAATCTATCTAGTTACTTACCAGTAAGTCTTATAAAATTCCTGAAAATACATTACAGTTTAAGTTATACAGTTTGAACTAAGTTCAAAGTTATTAAACAGTTTATATTTGTCTCTATGAAATGAAAATAACTTTAAAAACTAGTTTTAGTTAACTTTATTGTCTATTGTAAATGTCTACTGTCTATAATGTTAAAGGATTTCTCATTTCTTCTTGTTAGTTACCAATTTAGATTCCTTTTCTTTAAAAAAATTGATATATTCATGTTTTTCTTATATATTTATAACACTTATGTTTTGAACCCTGAAATATCCTGTATGTTGCAAATATTTCCTAGTATATCTCTTACTTTTTAACTTTATTTATAGGGCTGTGATAAGATGGAAGTTTACATTTTTAATCTGAGCTGTAATTGATTTATGCCTATTCCTCCCAAACTTCAGGATCACTTTTCTGCCATTTCTGTTTTTATTTATTTATGTGTTCACATCTGGATGTCTAATTTACCAATAATAATTCTCATCAATTGAATCCTTGACAAATGAAGAATTTTATTATTTGTGTCCTTTTCCACTTCCGTCTCTTACTCCAATTAGTTTTGTAATACAGTCTTTATTTTCTCTGTTGCTTATTATTTGATCTTTAAAACCTCTCCTTAAACCTATGGATAGTAAGTACTTGATTCCCTCATACTGTAACTAATAAATAAACAAGAACTCTGTCATCTCATTATCCTTCTCCACTTAGTTCCATATTTTGCATATTATTAAATATTTCTTGCTTTATCTAGGAGTTGGTTCTAAAATTGAAATTATTCTTTGATTAAGAACATATTTTTATATGATTAGGATTACATGGTACTATTCATTACAGAACCATATATTTTTCTACACATACACTTCCTCCCCTTTGCTTTAAATGTTACAACCCTGGTGCACGCAAAGGATTCTTCACTGTTAAAGCCTAACAGGTGCCTAAAATACTTTTTGCTTTTTTCACATTTGCATCAGACTTTTCTTGAATTGTACATTTCTCTTGGAGTTGCTAATTGCTTTTCTTTTGTTTTTCTGGGAAAAATTAAACTGTTTTCTTCTCTTCAACTATAGTAATATTCATATTTATAACTATCCGATGCTATTTTATTTTACAATACCTACTTCATTCTATTTTTCTTCTTGAAACCCAAAGCCTATCTGCTTTTTCTTGGACTGGCTTCCCTAAAATTAATCTCTGGCTTTCAATTACAGTTTTTTAAATTAATTACAATTTTTTTTAATTTTTTTCTGAAGTTTCTGATTGCCTGTTTCCCCTCTCTAGTATTTTGTGCCATTTTTACACCTTGTTTCTCCTAATGGATCTATCATAATAACTATCTTGTGGAATATCTTCCTCTCAAAGTCTGATCTTTTGGCATACACTGGTGATCTAAAGGATTCAATCAACTTAATCTTGGATCTTGTAACTGCCTCATGTTTGTTGTATTCCTTTGTTTGTTTGAATATATCCTCAGTACCTTCCGAAGAAAGGTGCCAGAATGGAATAGCCTTTCATAAATAAAATGCCTTTGTTCTGCCTTCACATGATGATGTTTGAATAAATATTTCATTTCTAAAAGTGTATTTTCTCAGCACACAATGTTTTAAATTTTGAGGTACTTAGATAAACTTAGTTCCTATATAATTCCTTCCTCTGCTTTCATATTTAGTAAATACTTCATTCCCCCTAAACAGATAAAAAAAGTCACCTCAATTTTCCATTATTTCATTTTCAGATAAAATTTCTTACCCCAAAATGCGGTACATAGTGTAAGATTAGTACCAAAGCCTTATGACTGATTGGGGTATCTGAAAGAGACAAGGAGAATGGGACCAAATTTGAAAACATACTTCAGGTTATCACCTAGGAAAACTTCCCAACCTAGCAAGACAGGCTAACATTCAAATTTGGGAAATCCAGACAACCCCAGTAAAATACTCTAAGAGAAGATCAACCCCAAGACAAATAATCTTCAGATCTCCAAAGTTGAAATGAAGGAAATAATGTTAAGGGGAGCCAGACAGCAAGGTCAGGACACCTACAAAGGGAAGCCCATCAGAATAACAGCAGACCTGTCAACAGAAACTATACAAGTCCAAAGAGATTGGGGGCCAATACTCAGTATTCTTAGAGAAAAGAATTCCAAGCTAGAATCTCATATCCGGCCAAACTAAGCTTCATAAGTGAGGGAGAAAGAAAAGCCTTTTCAAACAATAAAACCTGAGGGAATTAGTCACCACCAGGCCTGTCTTGCAAAAGCTTCTGAAGGAAGCACTCGATATGGAAAGGAAAAACAGTTACCAGCCACTACAAAAACACACTGAACTACACTGACAATGATACTGTGAAGCAACTACATCAACATGTCTGCAAAATAACCAGCTAGCATCATGATGAGAGGATCAAATTCATACATAATAATATCAACTTTAAATGTAAATGGGGTAAATGCCCCAATTAAAAGACACAGAATGAAAGCCGAATAAAGGGTCAAGACCTATTGGTGTGCTGTATTTAAGAGATCCATCTCTTGTGCAAAAACACATATACGCTCAAAATAAAGGGGTGGAGGAAAATCTACCAAGCAAATAGAAAGCAGAAAAAAGCAGGGGTTGCAATCCTAGTTTCTGACAAAACAGACTTTAAACTAACAAAGATCAAAAAAGACAAAAAAGAGCATTACCTAATGGTAAAGTGTTCAATTCAAAAAGAAGAGCTAACAATAAAAGACAACTTCAGACAAATATCTCTGATGAACACTGATGTAAAAATCCTCAATAAAATACTAGCAAACCAAATCCATCAGCACATCAAAAACCTTGTCCACCACAATCAAGTAGGCTTCATCTCCAGGATGCAAGGCTGGTTCAAGATACACAAATCAATAAATATAATTCATCACATAAACAGAAATAAAGACAAAAACCACATTATTATCTCAATAGACAGAGCACAAACCTTCAATGTAATTAAACATCCCTTCATGTTAAAAACTGTCAATAAACTAAGTATTGATGGAACATACCTCAATAATAAGAGGCATTTATGATAAATCCACAGCCAATATCATACTGAATGGGCAAAAGCTGGAAGCATTCCCCTTGAAAACTGGCACAAGAAAAGGATGCCCTCTCTCACCACTTCTATTCAACATAGTATTGGAAGTTCTGGTAAGGGCAATTAGGCAACAGAAAGAAATAAAGAGTATTCAGATAGGAAGAGAGGAAGTCAAACTCTCTCTGTTGTCAGATGGCATGATCCTACATCTGGAAAACTCCATCGTCTCAGCCCAAAAGTTTCTTAAGCTGATAAGCAACTTCAGTAAGGTCTCAGGATACAAAATCAATGTGCAAAAATCAAAAACATTCCTATATACCAACAATAGACAAGCAGAGTGCCAAATCATGAATGAACCCCCAGTCACAATTGTTACAAAGACAATAAAATACCTAGGAATACGGCTAACAAGGGAAGTGAAAAGTCTCTTCAAGGATAACTACAAACCACTGCTCAAGGAAATTGGAAAGGACACAAACAAATGGAAAAACATTCCATGTTTATGGATAGGAAGAATTAATATCATGAAAATGGCCACATTGCCCAAAGTAATATATAGATTCAATGGTATTCCCATCAAACTACCATTGACATTCTTCACAGAATTAGAAAAAAAAACTACTTTAAACTTAATATGGAATCAAAAAAGATCCCATATAGTCAAGACAATCCTAAGCAAAAAGAACAAAGCTGGAGGCATCACACTACCCAACTTCAAACTGTAGTTCAAGGCTACAGTAACCAAAACAGTACGGTCCTGTTTCAAAAACAGACATATAGACCAATGGAACAATGTAGAGAACTCAGAAGTAAGACTGTACATCTACAACCATCTCATCTTTGACAAACCTGACAAAACAAGTAATTATGAAAAAATTCCCTGTTTAATAAATGGTGCTGGGAGAACTGACTGGCCATATGCAGAAAATTAAAACAGGACCCTTTCTTTATAACTTATACAAAAATGAACTCAAGAAGGATTAAAGACTTAAACATAAAACCCAAAACTATAAAAACCCTACAAGAAAATCTAGGCAATAACACTCAGGACATAGGCATGGGCAAAGATTTCAGGACAAAAACTTCAAAAACAATTGCAACATAAGCAAAAATTGACAAATGGAATCTAATTAAATTAAAGGGCTTCTGCAGAGCAAAATAAAGTATCAGCAGAGTTGAACAGGCAGCCTACAAAATGGGAGACAATTTTTGCAATCTATTCATCTGACAAAGGTCTAACATCCGGAATCTACAGGGAACTTAAACAAATTTTCAAGAAAATAAAACCCTGTCAAAAAGTGGGCAAAACAGATGAATAGACACTTTTGAAAGAAGACATTTATGTGGCCAAAAAACATATGAATAAAAAGGTCAATATCACTGATCATTAGAGAAATGCAGATCAAAACCACAATGAGATACCATCTTATTCTAGTCAGAATGGTGATTATTAAAAAATCCAAGAAACAACAGATGCTGGCGAGGCTGTGGAGAAGTAGGAACACCTTTACAGTGTTGGTGGGAATGTAAATTAGTTCAACCATTGTGGAAGCCAATGTGGCAATTCCTCAAAGACCTAGAACCAGAAATACCACTCGGCCCAACAGTCCCATTAATGAGTATATACACAAAAGAATATAAATCATTCTATTATAAAAATACATGCACACATATGTTCATTGGAGCACTGCTCACAATAGCAAAGACATGTAATCAACCCATATGCCCATCAATGATAGACTGGATAAAGAAAATGTGGTACATATACACCATGGAATACTATGCAGCCATGAAAAGAAATGGTATTATGTCGTTTGCAGGCACATGGATGGAACTGGAAGCCATTATCCTCAGAAAATTAATACAGGAACAAAAAACCAAATACCACTTTTTCTTACTTATAAATGGGAGCTGAACAATGAGAACACATGGACACAGGTAGGGGAGCAATACACACTGGGCATGTCGGCGAGGGGTGCAGGGAAGGAGAGCAACAGGAAAAGTAGCTAATGTTTGCTGGGCTTAATACCTAGGTGATGGGTTGACAGGTGCAGCAAAACACCATGACATATGTTTACCTGTGTAACAAACCTGCATATCCTGCACATGTATCCCAGAACTTAAAATAAAATGAAAGATTAGGATCAAAGCTGATTTTTCCTCTAAGGAATACATATTTCTCTATACTATTTGGTAAATAATAAATCCAATTTCCCATTTATCTGTGATGTATCCTTTAATATATCCTAAATATAATTATCTATATCTAAATAGTAACAATATCAATTCTTGTTGACCCCTATGCTGATTCTTATGCCAGTACCACATTCTATAAATTATGAAAACTTTGTACTATAACTTAATATCTTGAAGACAAACCTTTCATTATCCGTTTTATTACTAGTCTTATTTTATTTTTTATAATTAAGGATATTTATGTTTGTCATTATATATAATTCAATACATAAAGGAAGAAAATGAAGATCAAGGCATTACTGAATATGCATGAAATGTTAACACTTTGCGTATAGTTTTGATTTTTTGTATGTACAGAGGCACATTGGAAAATGAACACATTAATCTTTCTGTGTATCATACCTGCATAGAATCTCCTCTAAAGATACACCCATATTTCTGTAAATGATTCAATACTGATGGACATTTCAATTGTATCTCATTTGTTCTATTGAAAAATAGCAGTGGTATGGATTGCTTTACACATGTGGCTGTCCACTTGTTATATTATTTAACTGAGAGAAATCTCACAAGTAGAATTTCAACATATGCTCGTTTCATAATTGTGATATATTTTTAAATGTCTACTTCGGAACGTATGCAAAAACATTAACAATTTATTTTAAAACTTGATTTCCCCATCATTATGATTATTATTATATCATTATTATTGGAATTTTAAAAGTTGCTCCTGATGGGCAAAGTGTTATCTTTATTACAATTTGTGCCTATTTGATAATTAATAATTAATGATTATGATTAATTTATTATAATTATTTATTTTTAATTACATGTTTACATTATTTTTCTATTTCCATTAGAAAGTAATTTTTTCATAATGATTTATAGAAGCAGCTTATAGTAGACTGTCAGGCATTGCACACTCGCTTCAATTTGTCATTTGTTAAACATGCTGCCGTATTTTTATCACAAGTAGTGTTTATTCTTTAAAATTAATTTTGTGGAATTTCTCTTTCTGGCTTTTGATCAGAATTAGAAGCAATTTTGAGACTCATAAGATTAGTTTTATTTCCATTTTCATTTTTCCTCTAGAACTTTTAATAATGTCATTTTCATGTTTTATTTAGAAATGAATATGGAATTTATTCAGGTATAAGGAGTACAGTAGTGATTTCACTATTTTTCACAAATGGCTAGTCATCTGTCCTAATGCCATATTTCCTCTGCTGATTTGAAATATTCTATTTATCATGTTATTTTAAAATTTGGTCTGTTTCTGGACTCAATTCTGTCTCAGCAATTTCCAGTTCTATTTTTCTTCTAGCTTGGAGTTTTAAAAATACATTAGGTTCTTAAAATATTATATCATTACCAATTGGCATGTTTTGTCCCCATTATTAATTTTGAAATTTGGAGATTTAAGCTTAAGCCCTCTGTCCCAGAAGGCATGGTTATTTTGCTTTCTTTTTCTTTTTCTTGTGTTTGCATGTAAAAATTCTTGGACTCTTTTGGATTTCCTAGACCTTGTGCATGTTCACAGAGTTTGGGGCCTTCATATTTTTTTTAGGCCAGACTATACATTCTAGCCCAGCTTTCACAAAGCTTGTGTGGGCGTTATAGAATATTAGTCCTACTGATAACTTTTTCCGTGGATTCCACTTAGTATTTCCGGAGTGCACAGCTACACCTGGAAACAAACAAGAGAACCAAACTGAGCTAAATTAGAGTTCAACCCTTTCTGCTGGCTCTCCTGGTCAATATCAGAGGTACCCAGATCACGTTACCACCCATAATCTATTGGCATGTTACACAGGGCTATAACAAAGTAGCACGGCAAACCTCACTTTTGCTTACACGTTACTCAGTTACCTTCGTCATAATCAGCTATTTTACTAAATGTTCAAGTACGAATATTTGCTTAATTTTATAAAATGTTTGTAAAATATCTACCCCGATAATCATGTGTTTTAACATGTGTATGGAAGTAATAAAATTTATGGATTTCCTAAATTTGAACCAACCTTCCTATATTATAAAATAAGTTATAATCAGTTTATAATCTAGAATCTCTTTAATACACTGTTGTATTTAAGTTAGGGTCATATGGACTCTATATAATTATTATACTTAAAATGAAACACTGTATTAATATTTACATTATAGGATTTTATATCTGTATTCCTAAGTGAGATATAACAACATTTACAAATATCTGTTGAGTGCCTGCTATGTGCTAAGCAGTGTTCAAAACATTGAGGTTTCAGCTGTGCCTTCATGGAACTAAACCTCCAGTGGTCAGAAACACACAATAAACATGTTTAAAAAGTGAAAGTAAAATCAATTCACGTCATCATATGACAAATAAAATAAAATTGATTGAATTGGTTAGAGAGTGCCTGAGGCAGCATAACTTTAGAGTGTTTAAGGAAGGACTCTGAGGACTTGCAATTTGAGTTAAAACTTGAGTGATGAGAAGGATTCGGCTTTAAAACATCCTAAGAAAGAATGTTTTGGTAGAAGGTGTAAAACACAAGTTACCAAAATATAGGTTTTAGCTTTCTATGTAATTATTTAGCTTTGCTAATTCTAACATCATTATTATTAAGGGGAATTTTATAATTTTCTGTTTTCTGGTATATGTTTCAGTGCAATACATATTATTTACTTGCTGAATTGAAGTTGTGATAGCATTTACCAGAAACATCATAAGAATCTGGCTGCATTTGGTTTGATGTTTCTTTGATAGTTTTTCTATTTCATAGTTGTTGGTTACTACTGGTTAACTCCCAGGTTTTCTACCTCTTTGGTAATCCATTAAGTAGTTATTTAAAACAAATACGCATTTTCATTATTTTCGAATTTTTTTCATCGTGTATGGGATATTTTCTCACCATTTTTTATGTACTGTCAGTGATTACTAACTCTTTTTAATTACTCTGGCCAAGTAATTATTTTTATTTTCTCTGAAAACAATTCCAAGGTTTTCTCTTTTCGCCATTATTTTCTACTTGTCATCTATTTGGAAAGTATCAGATCATGTATTATTAGCTCTTCTTTCTTTTGCTTCTTAATTTGTGTTTCTTTTTTTTTTATACTTTAAGTTCTAGGGTACATGTGCACAACACGCAGGTTTGTTACGTATATATGTGCCATACTAGTGTGCTGCACCCATTAACTCGTCGTTTACATTGGGTATATCTCCTAATGCTTTCCCTCCCACCTCTCCCCACCCAACAACAGGACCCGTGTGTGATGGTCCCCTTCCTGTGTCGAGGTGTTCTCATTGTTCAATTCCCACCTATGAGTGAGAACATGCGGTGTTTGGATTTTTGTCCTTGTGACAGTTTGCTGACAATGATGGTTTCCAGCTTCATCCATGTCCCTACAAAGGACATGAACTCATCCTTTTTTATGGATATATAGTATTCCCTGGTGTATATGTGTCACATTTTCTTAATCCAGTCTATCATTGATGGACATTTGGGTAGGTTCCAAATCTTTGCTAGTATGAATAGTGCCGCAATAAACATACATGTGCATGTGCCTTTATAGCAGCATGATTTATAATCCTTTGGGTATATACCCAGTAATGGGATGGCTGGGTCAAATGGTATTTCTAGTTCTAGATCCTTGAGGAATCGCCACACTGACTTCCACAATGGTTGAACTAATTTACAGTCCCACCAACAGTGTAAAAGTGTTCCTATTTCTCCACATCCTCTCCAGCACCTGTTGTTTCTTGATTTTTTAATGATGGCCATTCTAACTGGTGTGAGATGGTATCTCACTGTGGTTTTGATTTGCATTTCTCTGATGGCCAGTGATGAGGAGCATTTCTTCATGTGTTTTTTGGCTGCATAAATGTCTTCTTTTGAGAAGACAAAAACCACATGATTATCTCAATAGATGCAGAAAAGGCCTTTGACAAAATTCAACAATGCTTCATGCTAAAATCTCTCAATAAATTAGGTATTCATGGGACGTATCTCAAAATAATAAGAGCTATCTACGACAAACCCACAGCCAATATCATACTGAATGGGCAAAAACTGGAAGCATTCCCTTTGAAAACTGGCACAAGACAGGGATGCCCTCTCTCACCGCTCCTATTCAACATAGTGTTGGAAGTTCTGGCCGGGGCAATCAGGCAGAAGAAAGAAATAAAAGATATTCAATTAAGAAAAGAGGAAGTCAAATTGTCCCTGTTTGCAGATGACATGATTGTATATTTAGAAAACCCCATTGTCTCAGTCCAAAATCTCCTTCAGCTGAAAGCAACTTCAGTAAAGTCTCAGGATACAAAATCAATGTGCAAAAACCATAAGCATTCTTATACACCAATTTGTGTTTATTATCTTCTCGTACTTCTTTTTTAACATCTGAGATCAACATTTAATAAGTTGCCTTCCTCATCAAAAAAATCTCTCATAGCATCTCATGAGTTTTGATATGTAATATACTGCAGTAATAAAAAGTTTTGTCTTCCCCTTGATACAGTGTTGTTTAATAAGATGACTAAGTATTTTTAAGTGTACATTGTTCTTCTTTTTGCATAACACATCAAAGCTACTCTTTAACTTTTTTTTGTTTCTAGTTTGTCCTTGTAGTTTGTTGAAATTTCTCCCAATTACTGGTAATAAGTGGATATTTTAAGGTACATTTTCAAACTTTATGTAAATTTATATACTTTATTGCCTAATATAATTATGACTATATATATTATGGCTATAATATAATTATGGCTATATATATTATGGCTATAATATATAATATGGCACTAATATAATTACGGCTGTAAATAAAAGTAGTTTATTTGTTCATCCATTCATTCAATAGATATTTACTGAGCCCCTACCTTGCTTTAGTTATTGTCCCTAGAAATGGGGATAAAGCTACAAGTAAATGAAAGAAAAGGTGTTGACTTTATGTTGAAATATAAATACAATGTATAATGCAGAAGAAATGAAAAGAAGTACAGATAACTAGAGAGATAAGAAATCATCATAGTACTGTTCCACAAAGATGATCACTTATCAAGTTGATGCATTTATTTTCAGTTTTTCTTAATTCATGCTAAAAATACAGATTTAGAGAAGAGATTTCACTACCCGTTGAAACATAACTAGCCAAAATTTAAAGACAAGCACATTACATTTTAAGAGTCCTAAGGTGGGTCAAATAAGAAATCAAAACTCTTTGAGCCAATGTTTTCAACCTTTTTGAAAACCGGAAATAAGCCAGGCTTTCTTCATTGCATGCTTTCCATTAGCTGTTACTTAGCAGAAAACATTTCAGATGCCTCTCTTTGCATTGCTGTCTTGATTTTCTTTTTTTCAATTTCAGAAGAGTGGCTCATAAATAAACATGTTCACGGCTCAGGTTGGGAGTGACAGTTTATTCCTACTATTCTGATGGATTGTACAAGATATCTACAGTTCTCTTCTCTAACTAAACATCCATGCATGGACTGTAAAATTAATCATAACATGGCAGGATGCCTAAGAATTTGGAACAGCTTTTTTCTTGGTGACTCTTAGTGTCAAAGTGAAAGTTTCATTTTAGTAATGATAATTAATGAAATCTATTATTTGATGATTTATCCTCCAAATAGTGTATAGACTGCCTTTCTGTGAACCCCAGCTTCACTCATAAACAATGCCACATGCGCTTAGCTGTCTATAGGTTATATTTGATTACAAAGTGAGTGTCTTCCTTTGGTCATTGAATCATTATTGATGCTTTTCATGGAAGCTTGTTGTGATATTTTTCACATATTTGCTGATGGCCTTGAAGTCTGTATACATAGGCAGTGCTGCATCATTAAAGATTGGCACCCAAGTGTGGTAATGCCCTTCTGTGAACCCCAGCTGTTCTGTACCTTGAGAATAAACGTCACCCTAATTACAGAGGAAAAGGGAGGTAAAGGGAAGCCTGCATGTATATCACTTACCCCAAATACAAGGAGATGTCACACTTGTTCCAATGTTTACTCTCTCTTTTTACCCTTCTTCCAGCTGAGCCCTTTCAACTCACCGGGAAGAGGCTGGTTCTTGAGATCTGAAGGTCATGAATTCTATTGCACTGGCAGGCTTCAAGGATGTGGTTAGCAGATGACTATGATGCCTGTATTCTTTGTATATATGGTCACAGATCATTAAACATCACTTCCATTAACATCTGCTTCTGTCTTTCAACAATAATGTATGTGAGCCAATGGAATCTCTTAAGGAAAGGCATATTTGTACACAGAAGGAATTATTGGTTGTATGTTATGTAATCATCACAAGAAAGATGTGATCTAAAAATATGACTAAATGAGCAATTAAAAATAGTAGAACTCTCTTTCTTGAAAACCTGCTAATGCTGCCTTTATAGTATCTGTTTCATTTCTTTCATGTTCTATTGCACACCCTTCACTGACAGACCTGAACTATTGCATAACCTTTAAACTAATCTCCACATTTCCAGTGTGGTCTAATGTGTATGTGTCATGTTGCTTTGATTTTAACACTCTGTTCTCATCAAACAAAATCTATCAATGTCCCCTTATTGGTATAAAGAATTCAAATTCCTTAATCTGATCCAATGTTCTTTATAATATGAGCCAACCTTGCCTTTCAATTATTGTCTTTTACTGGTATGCTACATATACTCTCTTCTTTTTCCAAGTAAGTCATACCTTGTGAGAGAGTGTTGCATAGGGGATGGAATTTAACAGGCTTGTGGTTTTAACACTAATCTTACCTTTTCCAGTGAATTATTTAAAATGATTAAATTGTGAGTGTCTTCTTCACTGGGGACCACCACCAGGTTTGCTATATAATGAACCACTGAAGGTAAGGTTCTATCATGGAGCTTGATACAACTGTAGATGCTCTGTAAATGAAGCCAGTGGTAATAGTAATAGCAGGGACGAACTCTCCTAGCTATTGGTTTCCAACCATTTTCTTTACTCAAGTCCAGTCCTTCAATTATTACATCATTTCTTCTTCCTTTTTGAGTTTCTTCATGATTATTACTAAGATACTGAGATGTTTGCCATCCCTAATTCTACAACTTAATTGTCTATGTCATTAATTTGTGTTTTAAACTCCCTTGTTTTTAGACTCCATATAAAAATGTGAAGCTGCTAGAGGGAAACTCCTTTATATCTGTTGTCAGTTTTCTGTAGCAATAGCAACTTCATAATTTAATAGGGTACTTAATGTCAACTTGTTGGTTAATTTATCTACTGATATATCACTGATTAAATGCCATACATCTAAGGAATATGGCTTTGTAACAGTACTAAATGGAACTTAATATTTTTATGTAAATTTTTACTAATATCCTGATGTCAACTTTATTTTTAACAGTAGTAAATGAAATGTACTAATTGGTGACAGCAACTTTAAAATATCCAAGATTTTACTCCTTTCAATTTTAGCTAAATCTATTCTATCCTACAGATGCATATTGAACTGAATGACACCACCAGATTATCCAGTCAATTTTGTGTCAGGAACATGCTAATCTTCACATAGTTCTGATCATGTTTTATTATTACCCCCATTTTACAGATAATGATAACATTGGAAATCAAAGACAATATGGAAAGTACTCAAATGTGGATAGCTACTGTGAAAGATTAGAATACTATTCAGCAAATATTCACTTACCTCCCTGCTTCCCTCTTGGGATGTAGTACATTCTATGCTGCATTTGAATTTGACCACATAATTTTGGCCACAGAAAAATAAGTGGATATTATGTGATCAAGGCCTGAAAATGTGTTTTAAATGTGTTATATCGTTTAGGTTGCTTTTGCCTTTCTGCTACTTACCATGATAATAATGTATCTTTGGTGGCCACTTATCCATGAAGGATAGACCTAACCCTGTCCTGCAGTGATTAGTTGAGGCCAGCCTGACCACAGCTTGAAACAGAGCTGCCCAGACAATCACAGCCTATAGAGCCAAACTGCCTTGACCTGTAGACCCATGAACTAAACAATTAAATATCTGTTGTTATTGGTTTGAGATGGTTTGTTAGGCAGCATTAGCATGGCAACAGCTGAATAATCTACTAATAATTGAATGGGCTAAGATTTGAACTCAAATCTGTAAACATCTGTGTACTTTCCACCACACCACACTTCATTAGCCAACATGCACAAAGAAGGACTACATTTGGATAGTTATTCACAAACCACAGCTCATATGATTCTATATTGATCAAAATAACAGTCTTCTTTCTTTACATTGCTATGAGAACATACTTCTATGAAAAGCACTCTGATTATCAAAATGAACATCATTAGAAATGTTTTCTTAATGTCTGCAAATCCATTTTCAGCATACTGTTTGTATAGTTAGGACATCCAAACTGCAAAACCGTTGCTTGAAAATGTCTGCTCTCCCATACATACACTACTCTAGACAAATCCTGCTTGAGGTGAATTCATTACCACAAGACAGTCCTAATTCAAATATAAATTTTAGGAACTGATTATGTATTCACTAATGATAAAACAGTAATTTTTCAGAGTTAGAGGGTAAGCTACTTACTTTAGAAAGTCACATCAAACTGGAGAGTGGATGATTAACAAAATGTTAATTGCCAAATGTGATAGGTAATTGAAAATGTGATAATTGACATATAATTTTGGCTATTAGCACATCATTCACTGCTTCTAATATTTGTATGTCCTTCTTATGGGAATATTCAGTGCCTAGAATAGATCAGTAACACAATTGAACTGGCTAAAATCAGAAGTATTTGATTAACCTATACTAACTAGTTTCTAGTTGGCAATCAACTTGACCAACATCTCAGTTATGTTTGTTGTTACTTTACAAATTTATTTGGCATCTCAACAACTTAAATCACAGAAGGCTTATAAAAAAATGTTGGGTTTTTATTTGACATCTGAAGTGTCACCTATTGAAAATTCTTGTGAGTCATCATGTCTCTTTAAGTGTTAATATTGATAGTGATTGTAGGAGATGGCTGTCAGTTATTCAGCCCTTGCTCCTACATATATGTTGTACCTCCCATCATTGAGGTGGAATCTATTTCCCCTTTTCTCACATCTGTGTTGAGTTTTTGACTTATTTTGACCAAGAGAATGTGGCGGAAATAACATTGTGCTAGTTCCAGGTTTAAATCTTAAGAAACCAGGTTGCCTTAGTTTTTGCTTTCTTGGCAACACGCTTCCCTGTAGAGGTTTAGTAAGACTTCTGAATAATGGAAGACCACTTGGAGAGAGTCTTGGCCACTCCTGAAGCTCTTCCAACTACTCTATCTGAAGTGCCAGAGTTGTAAGTGAAGACATCTCAAATCCTCTAGCCTCAGTTAAGCCACCCAGGACAATAGCATGCAGAGCAGAGAAAATCTGTTCCACCAAAGCCCTACCCAAATTGCAAAAATATGAAAAAAATAAATGCTGGTGGTTGTTTTAAGCCACTAAGTTTTGGGGTGGTTTTTCATGCAACAAAAGATAACTGACAGTGATATAAGATATAATGCAAGAAAGAGCCTCACAATGTATTTTAATATTTCCTATGTATTACCTCAGTTCTAATAAAAGCATTTCACTAATATCTCTTTTTCCAGTTTAATTAAAGTCATTAAAAAGTCATGGTTTATTGCATTATTTTCCAATTGTTATTGTTTGTGTATTTGATAGCTCAACTTTCAATCATAATTATTTGTAAATGTATACATACACATTTAGCAGAAAAATTGAAGACCTTATAGTATGAAATACAGATTATAAATAATTCAAATCATTTTCATAAATTTTACTTTTTTTTTTGCAATAATATATATCAAAAATAAGTCATTTTATGAAGTTTTCAGTGACAGAGCATAATTACCCACACTTTGGAAAATATTTACGTTAACATAATATTTTTATATTCTTTGAATACATTACTTTATACCCAAATCTTCCACAATGTGGAATAATTAACTATTCTTTTATAATGACTATGTTTAAAAGCCAATTATAATTAAGCACAATTAATTAGCAAGCAGCAACAGAAAGAATCACGTTTTAAACTTAGCTTTAAACTTACAATAGCCTTTTTCTTCACAGTGTGGACATATATATAATTGAGAAAGCATTTATAAAAAACTCTGTACAGATAATTAAGGCAATAGTAATCTTAGAATATTACTTTTAAATTCATGTTCTTCAGTCTACTGTGTTCAATGAAAGAAATGAAACTTGCCAGGAAGACTATGGATATGTTGCTATATGTACCAATTCAACTGAAAACCATTTTACCAATATTTTCAGGATTAAATAAGTCCCTATTAAGCATAAATGTCAATGACAAAAAAGGCAGTAGATCAATATTAAAGCTAATTTAGTCAATGTTTGGATATTACTTTGTATCAAAATTCAGCATTGCTCATATAAAGACAATACAGGTGGATTAGAAACTTATACTATGGTATAACCCTCCTGATTTGACATGTATATTGAATACAAATTATGGTGTTGGAATTCTTGACTCAGATTGCCTCTATGAACATTGAATATTTGGAACCTCGAGAGGCATAAGAGCACTAAAGGAAATGATCAACCTTAGGTTCAGAATTTGAAATATTTGACTTTGACTCTAATGGAGACAAGCTCAAAGATTAAACAGCTTTAAATGTTTCAGTATCTCAAATGATTTGCCCTTTTTTAATAGACATGAGAGAAGGAAATGGCCGGGAAACTGCACCCTCACACTGAATGATGAGAAGTGGAACCATAATATATTTACCATCATTATTTCAGGGACTAAAATATCCAGAATAATTTAAGAATACTGGACTGCCTTCAAGCAATCTGAGTCAGTGTCACACTTTGTATAGAGTGGAGTTTGAGAATGTAATTACCTAAACAGCTGACTCCAGAATTCTGACTTAAGGAAGAGAATTGCCTTTGTTTGGGGAAAATACCTCTTTAAGACTCTTGGAGGTGGATGGTGAGACCCTGAAGGTATAGTTCTGCAGGAGCCATGCTGGAAAAGGTGATTTAATATTGCCTTTTACTGGATGTAAACAGAAACATTGGGGGTATGTGAGAGAGTGAAGAGAAGGAGGGATTACTGGGCAGCCTATTAGGGTGATAAAACCTAAACCAAAGAAATGGCTGTAAGGTGTTTAGAACAGGTTATTTTAAATGTGGTGTTTTAAGTTGTGGGTGTTTTTATGCACTCTTATCTGCTTAACCTTTTATAATCCATTGTACATAAAATATACTGAATTCCTTATCAGTGTTTGCATTTAAAAACAGGCTAAGACAATCAAGACACTTAGCCTATCCCTAAACTTAAGTAAGAAAACAGCTAAAATTCCAAAAGACCTTTAGAAATCCATAAAAAATTGTTAAGACATTTCATTCTCTATAATCCATAGAAAATAGAAACAATTTCATTAATATCCAAAGGAATGAGTTTTAGCTGACATCTGAATTGAACATGTCACATAATATTTTAATGTACCTGTTGGTAAAGTAACAGCCTTCAATCTGTTTGTGCTAGGAGGAGCCATTGTAAAACTAAGTAAGTTGCAGTTTCTTTGTAAACTCAATGAAAAGACACTGAGATTGCCATTTCTAGAGAATCTAGCAGTTTATGATTGACATAAATTGGTCAATCAAGTCTTAAGTGGGTAAGTCTTGAAGTGATACTTTTTCTATTCATAAAGAGCTGACAATTTTTGACATATAACACTTTTTTTAGGTGGGGAGGACTCTTTCAAGTAAATAGAAAAGAATTTCAGAGTACTGGTCTCTCTGGGAACATTGCTGAAAAATAAAACAAAACACCACCAACAAAATTCTCAAAGATTTTTGTTGTTGTTCAAAGAATACATTTTTTTCAGAAACAAAGATAATCATTCAAACCACACATAATTAAAATAAATCATAGAAAAAGCCACATTTTGAGGGAAGAAGAGAATCTTTGATCTAACAGCCTTGGGAACGTAGAATGAGTGGAAATGTTAGCAGAGAGTAGTAAGTCACTTTGTATTGAAGTTGGACAAGTGGTATAAGAGAGAAAAAACAGAGACAGAACAGACAGCAATAAGAGAGAAGCAACAAGGGCCCTGTCAGGTCTGAATAGATCACTGCATGCAGTCTGTCCCATACAGAAAATAAAAGTGTTAAAATACAAGAGAAGGGAGAAAAACAGAGAAGCAGTGTATATATATACATATATATGTGTGTGTGTGTATATATATATATATATAAACATATATATACACACACACAGCAAAGAGAACAACTAATTAGAATAAGAGTAATAACTGAAGGATTGTGCAATAGACATAATTAAGTCAACAAATGGCAGTGTAGGTAGTGGTTAAGAGGACAGAGTATAGAATCAGTATATTTGGGTTCAAATTCTGATATCCCTCTTGGCAGTGTTAACTTAGGCAAGTTACTTTACTACCTTGTGCCTCAGTTTCCTCATCTGTAGGATGGAAATTTAAATAACATTCCTTCTTCATTAATTCATAAGGACTAAATGAGTTAATCCACAGAAAGCATTTAGAATGGTGTTAAGCATATAGTGAGCCCTTAATGTTAGCTACTAATGTCTTATAATGATAACAATGGAACATAATAACTACTTGCATTAGTAAACTCACTACAGTATAAAGTAACTTGAAAAGATATAGCACAATATAAGGGCTAGTTGAACAAAGAGGTTCGCTAGGACAACTTAAGGTGTATAAGAAATTACCTCAAGAGCAAAGGGTGAAAAAGAAGGCCGATTCCTGAAGCCGAATTTCCTCCTCCAGTCTTTAGCAAGGAGCCATATCCAGGTAGCCTCAACTCAACTTAAGTTTGTGTATTTTATATATAGATGTCTGAATTAGTTGTATAATTAAGAATATGGCTTAGTAAACTGGCCTATATCCTTTAGCCATACTGTGCTCACTGAACAAGTCTCAATTCTGGTTTTGTTTGCATAGTATTTCAACTTTAAAATCCTACGTAGGAAATTCTATAGAAATGATGCCTGAATCAGCCTGAATTTCCCTCACCTGGAACATGGGTAGAACTTCCAGGGCTAAAGAGTGATGCTGACCATGTAGATATTAATGAGCACCCTGATGCCTCAATAGTACCAAAGGGAATTGACACTTCCTTCCAGACCTACTTACAATTTGCATAGGAAAGGTGTTGTCTACATTCACCGTTTACTGATGGGCTTTCTCTGTGAATAAAATTTTCAAAATTATGATCAGTCTGTGATACTAAATGTGAGATATAACTAATTATAAGTCTGCATAGTATAATTAGAATGTTTGAATGAGAGAAATCATAAACAATATATAGTTGTCTCACTTTGTTTAATGGTAAACTATATGGGTAAAGGGAGACTAGATAGATTTTCTAAGATTCTACACAGCCAAGAGGTAAAACCAAGACAAGAAATAAGATAGCTTTATTCCTATTCCTGCCCACATTTGACAAACTTCCCTTGCTCACAGGGTACTCTGTCTATCTACAGAATGACAATAGTTTGCAGAAGCCAGGATAAAAATGACAATACAAAGTCATCAAAAGGAGTAGGCACAAGACAATGGCTACTTAAGTTATATGAATTCTGTCACGCTTATAATAGAAATGCACAAACATGGAAATGCATTCATAAGCAGTATTCACCTGAATTGTATAGATCGTTTCCCTGACTCTGTGTGTGTGTGTGTGTGTGTGTGTGTGTGTGTGTGTATTGAGTGCTCATTCTATTATTTTACTTTAGTTCAAGTAAATCAAGCTTTAGATTAAATGTCTTTTGGTATCTCTTTATTTAGTAAGCATTACATTGTACACTTCATGAGTGGTAGCATTTCATTTATATTACATCAGTGGTAACAACCAAAAAAAAAAAAAAGCACCCTTTTCTATTCCAGTCTTATTTTTTTCATCTGTATGCTGAATATGTATGTTTGAATATATATTTATATATATCTTTATATATTTTTATATATATATCATTTCTATAGAATTTCCTACACAGGAATTTATATATCTATGACTTATATAAAGCCATATATAAATACATATATAAATACATATAAAGACTTATATAAAGTCATTATAGATGGGTTATATATATTTATATATATTAATATAGATAAAATATATAAATATATATTATATATATTAATATAGATAAATATATAATATATATTATATATTTATATGTATAATATATAATATATATTATATATTTATATGTATAATATATAATATATATTATATATTTATATGTATAATATATAATATATATTATATATTTATATGTATAATATATAATATATATTATACATATAAATATATAATATATATTATATATTTATATATACATATAAATATATAATATATATTATATATTTATATATATATAAAACCCATCTATATAATGACTTTATCTGTATATCTTTCTGTATATTGTTATTTGTGTGTATTTGTATGTGTCTCATGCCTGTATCTTGTTATTTTGTGTGTGTGTGTGTGTTGCTCAGTCTTGCTGTCTGTCTGTGTATATTAGTTTCATGCATCTGTGCAACAAATATATTCCAGGGAAAATACTTTAATAGGTCTGTGGCTCCATGGACTAGTACTAGGCAAAATGATAACATCATATACCAAGCACACTGATAGAAACCTGGGGTTTGGGGGAGAGAATGCTTGAGGATAATGGCCTCCAGCTCCATCTGTGTCCTTTAAACGGACATGATCTCTTTCTTACAAAAAAGTATTTCTTGTAGTTTACTTAAGAATCTTACCAGTCTGTGAGGCTCCAAAAATGACCTCCACCATCACCTCAAATTTACACACAATGTTTTCCATACAAACATCTTTAAATTGGTGGTGCTTTAGAGAATAAAATGAACCAGGTTGTACCTGGAGGTGCAGATAATGTAGAAAACCAATGCCATGGCCAGGAGGGGGATGGGAGTAGAGAAGCAATTGGCAGATGTGTGGTTGTGAAGTGTAGATGAGACACAACCATTTTGCTCAAATATGTTAGACAAAGATGACCCTGGAAGAGGGATGGTGGACTTGGACTGACACTTGGGTTACATAACAAGTGGCCATTAAGTGTCCCTGTGGAGCCAAGTGCTAAAACTAAAATTACGTATATTATCTGTTATTCCACTTTATTTTGCAAGTGTAGACACAGGCTGCAAAGAAATGTAATTATTCTCTCACTACTTTTCTACTAGATGTAACTTCATGAGAACTCCATAGTGAGAGAAGTTAGTTTATATTTCATATTTCATATAATAATAATGTAGTTCCTGTGTAACAATACCACTAAAAATAGTACCATATCTCTGTAATTGCTAGAACAGTTGACAGTCTTTGCGCATTAAACAAGAATGTGTCTCATTCCATAAATCATTTATAACTGCTGCAGTGATCCAATAGTTTATACTCTTAAGCAAATAAAAATGAACATCTGTCTATTCCCTGGACAACTGCATTCCATAACTGACCGTCAGCTTTTCTAAAATTTAATTTTTTGGTTAAAACCAGGAAAATAAAAGTTTGTTTTGGTAGCTTTTACTATTTGTTTAGTGTTCCTTTAGATCGTTATTTCCAAACAAAGTGTTAGAAAACTCTAGTGAGTAATGTGACTTTCCTAAAGTATACTGCATAAAGACTTGATCTTTTATTGTATTACATGAGTTAATGTATTATCCTTGACAAAACTGGATTCAGTAGGTTATAAGATTTACCTTAGGATCACATTCTGGAGTAAAAAATAAAAATCACTGTAATATTTGACATCACTCTAATCTTTGACCATTGTGATTATTTTAAGCTTAACTTGGCCTCAATGGGGTTCCTGTGAAAGAAGGTACTAAAGAGAGAGAAAGACAAATCAGTGTCGGGGGGGACTTTCTTCTTTCTATGACTATGTAGCCAGAGAGACAGGAGGTGGTAAATTTATACCTTTATGACATCAATAGTGCAGCATACTAATTTTTAACCTTTAAATATTGCTTCAAAAATAATTTCTCTCTACTATAAGTGATTCAATTATTTTAATATAACTTATTGTTTAAAACCATACAAAGTTACAGAAGTACGTATAATGCAAAATTTTACTTATACTGATTTTTTCTCCTCTGAGCTGAGTGAAGAGACTCAGCACACTCCATTACCATTTAACCAGCCCTATTCTAGTAATCCTTTCCTACAAGTTGAAGAAACCTACTGATATGATTTAGCTGTGTCCCCACCCAAATCTCATCTTGAATTGCAGTTTCCATAATTCCCATGTGTCACAGGAGGAGCGCAGTGGGAGGTAATTGAATCATAGGGGTGGTTACCTCCATGCTGCTTTTGTGATAGTGAGTGAGTTCTCAGGAGATCTGATGGTTTATAAGGGGCTTTTCCCTCTCTTCACTCTGCACATCTCCTTGCTGCTGCCATGTGAAGAAGGACATGTTTACTCTCCCTTCTGCTATGATTGCAAGTTTCCTGAGTCTTCCCCAGTCATGCTGAACTGTGTATGAATTAAACCTGTTTTCTGTATAAATTACAGTCTTTGATATGTCTTTATTAGCAGCATGCGAATGAACTGATACACCTACACAATTTGGTGCAGATTTAGCATTCCTAATCCAAAATAGGGAATATTCTAAATGTGAAATTTTTTGAATGTCAACATGAAATAGTTACACCTTTGCTTTCTGTCGGTTCAATGTACAGAAACCTTGTTTCATGAATGAAATTATTAAAAATATTAAATAAAATTACCTTCTGGGCTCCAGGCTCAAAATCATATATACATATAATATTATTATGTGTGTGTATATATATATATATTCACATATATATGTAAATATTTCAATATCATAAAAAATCTACAATCTGAAACACTTCTGTTCCTAAGCATGTCAAAAAAGTAATATTCAACCTGCAGTAGAATTGTACTAATATCAATGTTTTGTCTGGTACATTATAAACATAGAATAAATATTTATAGTAGATATACATAGTTTTAGCTGAACCAGCTTTGCAACTTTTATTACCCAGTTTTTCTTTAGGATTAATTTCTTGTTCATACTCAGTACATGTCATTTGAGTGAAACTGTAGGATAGACATATTACCTAGGCCTGGCCCTTCACATATTCTTTATATGCCCTTTCTTTAGTTAAAATATGTATGTAATTTAAGCAGTGATGATAATAAAGACAATTCTAGGATGTCAGTTGGAATTTTTGAAATTAAAAAAAACTTGCTGTCTAATAAAAATGTTGGTTGTATATATGAATCTAGAAATATTGGAACTCTCTATTTCAACAGTATTTGTTTGAGAAAGTATTCAAAACAGAAAAAAAAAATCCCACAGAAAAGAGAGAAGCAACGAGAGAGAGAGGATAAAAGTTGCTGAATTCCTATATTCTGCCATAACTAAAGGAAAACACACCTCTGTATTTTTCAGGCATTCAATTTGTTTTACTTTTATTTATAGGTATAGGATTACGGTTACTTGCAAATAAAAGAATTCTGATTAATACATTTTAAACTTTTTTTCATATTTCTCACAAAGTGAAGAGTATAGTCCATTCATGAAACAAAAATGTGCCAAATAGAGTATGTCATATTTCTCAAATTAGATGGGAGAGCTGCAGATAAATTTTATTGGACTGATTAAGTAAAATGCATTAGAAAATGTTGGCAGAAGATTAAAACAGAAGAAATTACTTATGTTTTTCTTACACATATTTTCTCTTAAGTGGGAGGTTGTAATAAGCAGCTTTTAAGATGGCCTCCAGTGATTTCATGCTCTGATATTTATGCCTTTGAGGAATCTCTCCCTTTGAGTGTGAGCTGGATTTAGTGACTCATTTCTAATAAATACAAAACTACAGAACTGGTGTGATGTCACTTCTGAGATTAGGTTTTAGGAAGATACTGGCTTCCCCTTGAAGGAGTGCTGTTGCTCTGTCTTAGATTGCTTGCATGTCATGAAGCAGTCCCCTGGTTAGGTTCATGTGAGTGAGATTGGAATCAGATCATTCCCCAGCTAGGCCTTCATGTGAACATGCAGCTCTGGATTACAGGTTGAATGCAAACTCATGAAAGAGCTTGAGGCACAGCACTCAGATAAGCCACACCAGTATCCTTGAACATGTGAGGTAACAAATGGATGTTGTTTTAAGTGCTAAGTTTTGGAGTAGTTTGTTATGCAGAAATAGATAACTAATACATAGAAGTAGAATCAGGATCAGTGCTTATAAAATGGAATCAGAGGTTCTATTTTAAAACTGTAGCCACCTTCTGCCACCAATTATCAAAAATAAATCATAAAAGAGTAATTTAGCTTACTTCAGTTTCATCTGTATTTACCAGCAGCTACTATCACCAGGCAGGCCTTGAATAGAGTTATAACTTTTAATCAAACTCAATGTACTGTTTCAGGATTTTCCCATTATATCATTGGTCTGTCACTTTGTCATTCTATGTGGTGTTTTGGAGCTTGAACAGCTGAACTCACTATGGTATCACCCGCAATTATTACCTTTAAAACACCAACAGATTCTCCAAAGTAATTTCAAAGAAACCTCACTTCTGTAAATATAAGTAAATAAAATGAAGACTGAAGAATGTGAAGGCTATCTAGGTAAAAAGTTGCTAAAAGCTGTCCTACAGAACTTTAATGCTCAACTATGGCCACTCACATATGTTCACTTCTAGAGTTAAGGATTTTATAACGGTTTCGTGAATTTTCTTAAAGTCCAGCTGTATTAGGTTTCTAAACTTCAATTATATACCTGAGAAGCTAAACTTTGATTATATTCCTTGAGAATTCAGAGCCCTAAGATACAACCTTGCTAAAGTAAACTATCTTGGGAACAAGTAAGCAAGCAGTAGCAGTAAAAATAAAATGATGTTTCCTTTTTGGCATTATTGAAATAACTCTTTCTTTAATGGACTTTTTCCTAAATTGGTGAATTTAAATTATTTAGTATCATTTTTAATATGGTGAAATTGATAATTTTATATCACATTTTCTACTTATTTTTCTTTCCTTTAAATCTCAAATCACAGGGTTGCCATTTTGAGAGAGTAATCTACTTGCACATTCCTATATATTTGAAATGGAGAGCTGAAATTTTTTGAGAATTTCCCAAAATATTCCACCTTGCCAGACAACCACTTTGTTAGCTGCTCAGAATTAGTGTTAATATGGAAAGTTCAAATACGAACCAATGAGAGAATTAAAGGCAGACCATTATAATAGTTATGACACCTTTTGAGTTTTCTGATGAAAGCTGAGTGATGTCAACCCATATGCCAGTTTTGCTTCTTTCGCTTATGCCACACCGACAGAATTATTTCGCTGTTTATTAGCAATATGCAACAATATGCAAATCAGAGTACAGAGAAAAGAGAAATAGAGGGGAGAGAGAGAGAGAGAGAGAGATTTACAGGTCTATATTCCTATACCTATCTTTTACATGGCATATTTTCTGGTAAAATGGGTCCAGTAGCTACCTGGCTTTTCTACACATCATTAGTGAGAAAAGTAATCCTTTTCTCAAAGAAAAGAAAAATTGGGAGGGGTTGAATTGAAATCTGAAAAGAGGAATAAAATGTCTTAATCTGATACTTCCCTCTTGTTGAGAAGAGCAGAAATTACCTTTCCATCAGAGTTCAGTGGAATAATACATAATACCCCAATGGATAAATTTCCCACCTAATGGTGTCTTTTGTTCTAGAGGGCTATTCATTTGCTCGTTTAATGATGCTTCTCAAACTTGAATGTGCAGACAGATTACATGCAGATCTTGTGAAATGTGGATTTGATTCAGTTGGTTTCTGGTGGAGTTTGAGATTCTGCATTTCTAATAAATTCCCAGGTGAAATCATTCTGTGGACTACATTTTAGTAGCAAGAGTTTAGAATATCTGACATTTTTAAGACTCTCTTTGCTACTGTGGAATACATGCAGACACTGTTTTCAAGGAGCCTACACTACATTCAAAAAGAAAAGTCAACCCATGTGTAAAAATAGCTCATGCATTAATAAAATTAATAGCAATTAGTACATTGAGGAGGTGTAGACAGGGCTGGCTTCATGAGCATATGACGTGTGACGTCTCACAGGGCCGTGTGCTTAGAAGGGCCTACATTTGGTTTAATGCTCTGCTGTTGTTGTCTGGAAATTTTTTTTTCTTAATTTAAGTTCTAGGATACATGTGCAGAATGTGCAGGTTTGTTACATAGGTATACACGTGCCATGGTGGTTTGCTGCACCCATCATCCTGTCATCTACATTAGGTATTTCTCCTAATGTTATCCCTCCCCTAGCCCCCTACGCCACAACAGGCCCGGGTGTGTGATGTTCCCCTGCCAGTGTCCATGTGTTCTCGTTGTTCAACTCCCACTTATGAGTGAGAACATGTGGTGTTCGATTTTTTGTTTCTGTTTTAGTTTGCTGGGAATGATGGTTTCCAGCTTCATCCATGTTCCTGCAAAAGACATGAACTCATCCTTTGTATGGCTGCATAGTATTCCATGGTGTATATGTGCCACATTTTCTTTATCCAGCCTATCACTGATGGGCATTTTGGTTGGTTCCAAGCCTTTGCTATTGTGAATAGTGCTGCAGTTAACATATGTGTGCATGTGTCTTTGTAGTAGAATGCTTTATACTCCTTGGGGTATATACCCAGTAATGGGATTGCTGGGTCAAATGGTATTTCTGGCTCTAGATCCTTGAGGAATCGCCACACTGTTTTCCACAATTTTTGAATTAATTTACACTCCCACCACCAGTGTAAAAGCTTTCCTATTTCTCCACATCCTCTCCAGCATCTGTTGTTTCTTGAATTTTTAATGATCACCATTCTACCTGGCATGAGATGGAAATTCTTACTACATTTTGAACAAGGGGCATTTCATTTTCATTTTGTACTAGAACCCACAAATTACGTAATTGTTCCTGGGTACCAACAAGGTTGTCTGAAACATCAAAAAGAGTGAAGTCGGCCAGGAGCGGTGGTTCACGCCTGTAATCCCAGCACTTTGGGAGGCCGAGGCAGGCAGACCACGAGGTCAGGAGATCGAGACCATCCTGGCTAACACAGTGAAACCCCGTCTCTACTGAAAATATATAAAAAAAAAATTAGCCTTGCCTGATGGCGGGCACCTGTAGTGCCAGCTACTGGGGAGGCTGAGGCAGGAGAATGGCGTGAACCCAGGAGGCGGAGCTTGCAGTGAGTCGAGATCGCTACCACTGCACTCCAGCCTGGGCGACAGAGCGAAGTCACCTTTCACTGAAAGGAATAATACATAGTTTCCAAATGAAGAAGCATTTGAACCGTGCCTTGAAGAATGGGCAAAATTCCAACGGAGATATGTGTAGTTAAGTAACGTGGGGAGAGCAATGTGGGCAGAAAGATTGTTGTGATCAAAGAAATCAAGACTAAAAGAATCACATGTGGGAGGAATGGTACAGAGTTTATTCTAACTGGAACATCAAGTGCTGAGCACCTAAGTGTTGAATACATTTTTGTTGAATGAAGTTCTGCTGAATGCGTTTCCCAGAGATTAACATACTGTCTGTATTGCTAACCTAGAAGAAAGAATGATACCCCCGCAACTGTAGCAAGTACTGTGACCTGTGCTTTTAGAGGTTCAGAAGTGGAGATGCATAAGAGTAAAGATGCAAATAAGGTTTGTTAACAGATATGTCTACCAGTCCTAAAAAATCGTAGGCTCTTAACTTGTTACCTAATCTACTTAAATGATTGGGAATAGGGTGATGATTTTCATTTCACTAAAACATTATGGTTTAGTTTCCATCCATCTAGAATAATTTTGTTTTATGGTTTGAACATTTTAAGGAACCTCATCAAAACAAACAAAACAACATTTTGCCTTTGGACAGAATTAGAAACTAAGGTTAAACCTTTACTACAATATTTAATTTTTAAAACAGTTTAATCACACTGTTTTTGCGAATTTTTCTCTTATTAGAAGTGAATAACAAACATAAGTTTTTATTTGTCTCTTTTTGTACAAATGAGGCTAGAGCTTTGAAATAAATTTTCTTGGGGAAGGCACACAACTTGCTAAGGCTTATCTTTCTGCTTTAAAATTAGTGTGTGGTGTCCAAACTGACAGCTGGGGAAGTTTGTATCCCTGGGCTGCAGTGCTGCTTGTCCCCACTGCTCTTTAGGCCTCTCTGAACTTTTCCTGTGATCTCATTCTCAATGTCTTTCTTCTCCATCCCTACAGGGACAGATTAACTGGAGAAGAAAAGAGAATGCCCTGAGCATAGTCACCCGGCTGGTTCCCACTTGAGTTATTGAACCTACGGGCCACAGTGTTTATTATGTCGCCACCACAATACTATCTCCAGGGCCAGCTCTGTGCCAGGGCTCCCCTTGAAACCAAGAACAGATGTGACAGGCATAACTCATGGTGGCTTTCCCAGTGATGAAATATGCCCCTGGTCCCTATATCCCCTCTGCTGGCTACCCTATAGGTACTTCTGCCTGGCATGATTAGGCATTGCAGGAATATTTCATAAAAATCTTATGTAAATTAGGCCTTGTGCTTTGCTTATGAGGTATTAATACAGTCTTCTTTTCCTTCCATTTCTTTCCATTTACAATTGCCATAATCATAATTATTTTTCCTATCTCTAAAATGACATATGAAAATGAGAACTTGAAAGGAAATAGAGTGCATCAAAAGCTTTTAAGAAAGCTGAAATGTTTAACCTTATAGTTTCTTCTTTCTTACTGAGGAAAATAAAACAAAACAAAATCCTAGATGAAATGAAGCAAACTTCTTTTTTTAAATTTCAGAAACAAGAATCGATCCAAAAATTATGTCACAAATTGATATTTACAATTGAACATGAAGTACTCTTGAATTATAATAAAGGTGAAAAAAGACATATTTAAAATGTTTTTTTAAAATCTTGAATCTTCAATACAAAAGCAATTACTGTTTTTGTCTTCTATTGGTTAGTACATTATCTATCTTGTCAACCAGACTTTGCTTATGAAGTATAAGTGCAGATATAGACTAAGTTTCAGAATAAACTACAAACTTGGTCATGTGGGTAAGCTTTTTCCCATGTGATCTATATTGGGGTTCTTCATTGCTTCCATTAAGATACCTTCTAAATATTATTTTTCTTCTGTGTCACAGAGATTAAGTGAAATTTCCCAGTTAAGGAAACAGGTTAGCTTCATGGTGCTGAGTCTCTCTGGCTTTTAAAATGAAATAAAACAGACCCACTTTGCAATGCTGTTGTTTGGATTGTCTTTGGTATGTTCTAAGGTACCTGGGATAGTCATTCTTCAGAAAGCACATTCCTTGCTGTGGAGATATTTGCATGCACAGAGGACAGACTAACATCATCGTACTGGCAAGCCTCCACAGCCAGGCTGAAGTGTGAAGTGTTGTAACTAATTGGGATGTTTCAGACAGAAAACCTATTAGCTAAGTAGTTAAAGGAATTGTGGGAGAGGGATTTCCTAGGTTATGCAAAAATTACTTTCAATTTCATTTTGGCTATGAAAATGCACCAGTGGATACCAGACTTGTGTCATTTTGGCCTGAGTGAGCCAGCCAGCACTGTTGCCATAGTGAAAGATGTAGGAAATGTGTGCCCAACTAGTGTATAAGGATAGAGATTTTTATTTATGCTTAAATCTCTGCACACATGTAGGTACTTTTTTCCTCTTACAATTAAACCTTTTATATTTCAGGGACTGTAACCAAAAGAAATGTGTCTAAATGAAATAATTGCTAGGCTTAAAATAAAAATTTTAGCAAGATAATAAAAATGTTAGTGAGACAAAGCATGACATCATAAAAGGTAGCACTGCTAGTGGCTAATTTTTTTTTATTTCAATAGTAACCTCATACTTTCTAAGAACACATATAAAGGTATACAGAGATTAGAACATTTTGATGGTATAAGATACTACACATGCAACTTGAAGGAATGACCAGATTCATTTCTGAAAATCTGAGATTCCCACTCATAAAAAATATACCAGCGTGGAGGGACTAAAAAAAAAATTAACCTAGGAATAAAAAAATAGTCAACATTCTGTTAATAAGCAACTCAAAAATACCACGTTATGTAATTCTACTTGTATAAAATGTCCAGAAAGTTAAATCTGTGAAGACTAAAAGTAGATTAGGGTTGATTAGGCCTGGGGAGAAGGTGGGGGAAGAAGCTGAAGGGCAATGGCTAGAGGGTACAGGCTTTCTCGTGGTGGTGATAAAAATTGTTTAAAATTTCTTGTGATGATATTTGCAAATTGTTTAAAATTTCTTGTGATGATATTTGCATATATCTGTGCATGTAATAAAAATCATTAAACTGTACATTTTACGTGGGTAGATTATATATATGTGTATTAATTCACCATAAAGATGATTCATAAAAAAAAACTCTTGTACACTTTCTATTTAATCATCTACCATACTTCTTATCTAATGCAGAAATGTTCCTGTAATTCTGAATGTTTAAATAGCCAATATGTCTGGGTGTTTACCCAATTCTCCACTCCCAGGTGGGGCTGGCAAAAGTAGGTGGGGGGAAACGGGAGTGGCTCTTTCTCTGCAGGGCTCCAATTTTATCCCAAACAGTTTTATTGACATCAAAGAGCACACCAGGACAACCAGAATGGAACAGCTGCAGACCTCCTTTGATCTCTGCCCAATGACCTCTTCATCACATTTAGTGTCCTTTTTAGTCTGGAATTATTTTTTGAATTCCTGTTCCTTCTAGGAATTCCTTCTAGAAAGCTATTGCCTATAGACTAATGCTGGTTACCAAGATGTTTTCCACAAGGTGGAAACCTGTATTCATAAACATCTTCCTTGTAGACAGTATGTGTTCTTTATATCTATTTGGTATTGAGATGTCTGGGTTATAAGTCTCTTTTTGACATAGCAACATTCCAATCTGTTATAATTGGGCTGCAATTAGAAAGACAATCTTGATAGTTCAGAGCTTGTCATCTATGGGCTCTCTAGGTCTTTTGTTTCTTCAGCATTTAATCATTCCACTGATGTTGTTCCCTTTATAACATAAATTAGTTAGAGGAAAGTAATTCTCAAATCAGAGTTAGTTACTAGTTCTAATTAAGAGATTGGTTGGAAAAAGCAGCCAAAATTAATAATTTAGGTATTTTGATTTTTCATGTCCCCATGTACTATAGAAAAATAATCAATAATCAAGGTTAGGATGTTTATACAATTGTGGCCCTTCTGTTCAGTATTCAGGCATATTTTCTGGAATTTTTTACGTCAAAAGTGTTTGTATGATTGACTTGATAGATATTTTACTCAAACCCATTACGTTCCATTTAACCCACCAAAAAATATATTAAGTACTGACTACAGAACTGTCACTGAGCTAGGGTTCTTGTGTGAAACTTAAAGGGAGAATAAACAAACACACAGTAACAGATAATCTTCCAGTGAAGCAGATTTATCTGAAACAACAACAACAACAACAACAACAACAAAATCTGGTACAGAGAGAACATGTGCTATGCAATAAATAATTTAACAAATAGAAGATAAATGTATCCAAATTTATATATAGATTTCTGGTTTAATGGAAATGGTAAAATGTGAGCAATGCAGTACTTTGCTGCAAAAATACGTTATCCTGATAGTATGTTGGACACGTGAATAAATGTGTACATCTACTTATTCCCAGGCATATCTACATAAAATGAAGCAGTATGTGTGGATTTCTTGTGTTGTAATGTCAGATTATTTACCATGTCATTGCTTTGGAGAACATGTTATGGAAATAACTGATTGTCCTCATGTCCATTAACGTTTTGGTTCATTTGTTTTTTTGTTGCCATAAGCACTTATGGTAATATAGATAATCAGCAAGAGAAATGTGTTATTACACATTAAACAATGAAATCAAACAGTAAATACACTTAGTTCTCAATAATATAATGTCCTAAAAGAGAATTAAAATGTGAATCATGTTGATCATTTTCTCTCCAGCAAATAACAGGTAGGCTAATAAAAATGCCCATTATGGTGGTCAAGAAACTGGCATGTTACTATGTGAAGTCACTGTTCATTCTCCACTTATTCCTGGAAGCCTAGCAAGGTGAAGACATCTATTATGTTCCAATGACTCACCTCTTCTCCTCTATAACATGCAGCACCCTTGCGATTCCTGGTCAAAGTTTGTTTTCACTGCTAAATTGAAAACTCCATAAGCACAGGGCCTTCTTCACTAAGGCATAGTAACAGTAAGTAATTAAATATTTCCTCAGTAAATGAGCTAAGAAGAACCATGGTAGGGGATACAGAAAATTTAAAAGTATGACAAAATTAATTTATATGTTTATTTAAGCAGTTGATGTATATCTTCTCTTTTTGCCATAAATGTTCTTTGCAGATTCCTACTGAATATTATCCCACATTGCACAGTCTCACTCTGTTTACATGTCTGTTTCTTCCAGATCTTGCTCAAGCATCTGACGAAAGAGTGCTTTGGAGAAGTGCAGAATTTAGAATGGCGTTCTCAGGGCTAGGATCTGGGAAATAGATTTGTGTTTGAATTTCTAGCACTTTGCACAATCATTGAATATGTAGTAAATACCAGTAAATACTTATTGACTTAATGAATGAATCAATGAATCTTTAAAATTCCAGACATTTTTGTCCTTTTGTGTCTACTAATTTTTTTATCTTACAATGAGCATGTTTCCAAAACAATTTGACATTGTGAGAATCATAAGGATTTTTGCCAAAGCAATTAACAATTGCAATTCAAATGCTGTGTATGAATAGAAAATAATCACATTAAGTTCTTATTCAATATATAGATTTGTTCAAGAATAAACTAGTAACATAAAATTGAATTTATTTCCTAGATTAACATTCTAGGCTTAAATTTTATGGCATCAGCAATATAATCATGTACTAATTGATGCAATGTAAAAGTAAATACATTCACTTTCTCATAAAGCATTGTTTTGTCCCAAAAGGCAATTAAAATGTGGATTATACCACATAATTTGCAGAATCTTACTACACAATATTTTTCCTTTTGCTTTGCTCTTTCCAGATACTCTGTCTTTCCAGTTAATATCTCATCAATAAAGACCTTGATCAATCATTGATAATATAATATTTGGTAAATTTCCTTCAAAATGTAATTACTTTAGCACTTGCAAAGGAGATATGGAATGTTGCAGACTAGGTGAGATAGAGATTTCAGGACACCCACACAAAATGGGTGTCAGTGGGGCAGAGGCGTATTATAGAGAACCTCAGTGTACGCATGTCCATGCATGAAATAACCTGCCTCCTGGCTGGCTTAAGGGAGGTTATTAGATTTGACAACAGCCACAAGAAAGACACTATCTCTTTCTATATCAACAATTCTCCTCCTCTTGCTAAACACTCTCAAAATCCTGAATAGTCATATGAATTACTAAATATTAAATTGGAAGCCAAAAGCAAACAAAATGAATATAATTATGTGACCTTATTTTTGGGAGAAGGCAATGCAGAGCACTTTGGATATGCAATTTTCCTGACCCATGGAAGTTTCCTAGATAACAAAAGCCAAAAGGGTGAGATGAAACAATCCAGACAGATGAAAATCTGGTGGCACTCAGCCTGAGCTGGGATCAGGCAATCGCAGAACTTCACATGTCAAACTATTCACTTTGCTTAGTCTCTATCCAGACATAGAAGCAATAAAACCAGAGAAGGACAGTATAAACAACAAATAATTGTAATGAAGAAATGTTAACAACAAAAACAGAAATAAGAGAAATAGATAAAGTAAAATAATTTTTAAAAGTTAAAAGAATGTATATTTTAAGGCTCATTTGCTCTTCCTAAGTACAAAATTCTACTCTATGGGTAGAATTTAAATACATGGTGTGTAGACAGGTTCCATTTATTCTCATTTTTAGGCTTCACATTGTAAATTTAGTACTAAAATCACTAACTTTGAGTATGTTGAGAGCAGTGGTTCATTGAGCATACTTAAATGTTGGAGACACCAAACTTTCCTAAAGACATACTTAGTGGACAAAGAATCATTTATTGGGGGCAGGAAGCATTACAACAATTTGCTTTAAAAGGTAAACATGACTGTGAAAATGTAGTTCTTGGTCTTGAAAAAGATTTGTTTATTTAATATACTGAATTCAATATCTGTATACAATTTTACAAAATTGTTTTGCAAATTTTGACTCTGATTCTTAATTGTCATTAAAGACTAATTCTCCTAGTACTAGTTTACGCTCTGTTTTGAGTAGATGGGTCTTTCAACCATCTCGAGTATTTTAAATTAAGTTAAAATATTTTCAAAGTGCATGTGCTGCTCCAGGGCTTTAGGCCAATATCCATCAATTGCTTTGCTCTTTCGGTTGAGTGCGAGTCTCATCCATGACAGCTTTCTGTAAATTAGAGATAAAGCCTTATTCTGCCTAAAATTTTTCCATGCAGCTTGATAACTTCTGCATCTTTTTTATTTCCAGGGTCAAAAAAGAAGAGAATTTGTGTTAGATTTACTCCTTTCTCTTATCAATAATTGGTCTTATGTTTACATAGCATTTTTTTTCTTATTAGGAGTCAGATTAAAGTCACAAATTGTACTCAGATGCATACTGCTTTCCATTAAAAAGAACATGTGTCTTTTTATAAGACAAATGATTTTTAAAGCCGCTTTTAAACATAACAAGATTTAGAAGCTGAGATATACATTGATTTTACCATATGGCCTTTGTCCTAGCTTTGTGAAGCTATCAAAATATCTTATCAAACCCTATATCATGCATTAGCATATACCACTTACTCTTCATGAGAAAAATACCCTGGAGTAATTTAAGGTTACAATTATATTTGTAATTCAAATTATTGCCACTGTTACAGGACTTTCTAATATAATTTCTGTTCCTTAGATTTTAGCTTTTATTTTCCTTTATCCTGGTTACTAAATATAAAAATATGATTTTCACACTAATAGTTTAAAATATAACAGAAAAGTTTTATTCTGTAATGTAATGATGAATTTCTATTTCATTTTATATATAACATATTTCTATGTTTTTTTCATATTAATTGTATTTACCTCTTATGTTAAGGAAATAGAAGTTTCCACTTGCTGTTATTAGCTCCTGCTATTTTGTCAAGGTAGATTAACAAAAATAAGTCTTTTGTTCAGGATAAACTTTGACATTTTGGACTAAGTGAATGATTCTGGATCCCAAAGGTGAACCAGGTACTGCTAAGAACACAGGAAGAATACGATTCCTACTTCTCATGACCTCTGGACTCTGAAGTATATATCATTTAGTTCCTCAGGTTCTGTTGTAGGATTTATATGTGCACATATTGCTTCCCCACTCAGTATCATCCATGAATTATGTACAAACCTCCCACAATCCCCATTTCTAGTTACTGGAGTAGGTGATGCAGGCCCTAAGGGACTCTACAGAGAATGCTCAGAGTCCTCCCAAGTACCTTGATGCCAACCACATCTAGCTATGTTGCCATTTCCTTTATGTGCAGTTTCTCATGTGTTTCTCATCTGTTTGGAGGGTTATATATACTAGAAGTATTTTAAAGTGCAATTTCACCGGACACTGTATTAAATGCTTTTCTAAAGTGCATGTATTCCATCTACCATATCCTTTCATCTTCTATCCTTGTCTATAATAAAATGTAGACCCTCCCTGCTGCCAGATGCTTCTTCTAGATCCCCCTCATTAGGCAAAAAGAAGTGTGCAGTTCTCCACAGCTGTGGCAGTCTCCCCACCCCAGCCCCCATTCTACTTTCCAAACTCTCATATTTACACCATCTCCCTGTGAGGAGAAGCCCACTAATATATTCTCTGTCTCAGCTGCACACAACTTCCTGGAACAGCTCCCAATAAAAAGCCTAAAGCTTCCTCCCTACAGTCACGCAAGTTTAAGTCTTTTCCCACCACAGGCAGACCAGATCACATATCTTATACTCTAAAGAAGCATTCTTCCTTTCTGCAATTCATAGTTAACAATATAGTGATTCTGGCTAAAAGAGGATCACTACCCTCATCCTATAAGAAGCCCACAATTCCTTATAAAAATATCACCCACTATTTCTTCAAGTGGAATGTTATGAAAAGCTTAAAATTGCAAGTATGGGGGACAGGGGAGATACAAATCTTGGGGAGTTTGTATAGAATAATGCGTGATAAGGGGAATATTATCTGGAATGCCAGTCACATAGGCAAAGAGAAGAAAATTGGTTTAAAGGAATAACATGAGCACTGAGTCCAAAAAAAATGCTGTATTTAGAAAATTCTAAATACCTTTGTGAAGAACAAGTCTTCTGTTAGTAATGTACATGTTTTTAAATAGCTGAATATTTGATATTTGCTGGACATTTGATATTGGGTGGGTATATGTGAACAGATACATTTCTAGTTATCCCTAGACTTTATAAGTGTTTACCAAAAATAAACATAATAAAATCAGGTTTTAAAAAGGGAGAAGAGAAATACTAGCCAAATTCAACACTACCACGTCTCAGTACAGATTCCTTTTATCCCCTGAGGATCTGTGAAATCTGACACTGCTCTGTAGGCAAGCTAAAGCAGTGTCCAGAATACCATCCAACATTAGAGGACACACAGATTTAGTTTCAACAACCTTGACAGATGTGCACATCTCTATTGTAGAACTAGGACACATATATAAGTAGATGCCCTTGCCCTTGGTTACTTCTGTTTTATAAATGCAAATACCAGTTTAATTAAATCATAGACTCGAATGGGCTTTCCAGAGTACAGAAATGAGCCTCCACTGAAAGTATCTTGGTTTGAAAACATTCAGAGGAAAACACATCTATTTAGTTTAAGAAGTATTTAGAAGGTCATGTTGTCAGAGAAATCAGTGACCTGCTGCAAGTCTTTTTCTAATTTTAAGCTGTGATGGATTATCCATGCACAAGCAGCATGCACTTATAAACCAAAGCACAGATAGGTTTGATATGATACAGTGGTTTTAAACTGTGCTTTAATTTGCAGCTATTTGAACTACTTCCATTTTTTACAGATATTGAAAATTGGAAACGAGTCAAGCAGTAGCATGTTCCAACATATTGCTCCGAGAAACAGCGCATCAGTTCACCATGTACAGTGAGAGTCTAAAAATTAATAACTAAGTAAAAGATACTTAGCTTTAAAAAATCACATAATAGGAGACTAGAACAGGCTTTTATTAAAATCTGGCTGTTGCAGGGAAAAGTGCTAAACAGATGGAGTATGGAAGTCCTGGCAGCGACAATTGCTAACTCTGCAACATTGGTCAAATCCATATCTTTCTAAGCCTCAATTGCCACTTTTATTAGATGGGAAAAAAACCAGCCACTTGTATGCATGACTAATGTGAGAATCAAATGAGATAACATAGTTAAAAAATTGAAAGCTCTGCAATGTTTAGTTTTATTATTTTTGTGACCATTACTATTGGCCACAATAATCTAGTTTCATTAAAATAATTATTTGTATACTGCTTTTCATGTCTATTTTTCAAAGATTTATTTTGCTCCATTCATTCATTCACTTATCATCAAGCACTGAATTTGCCATATATTTGTCACCTGTGATTTCTTTCCTCATTGATCTAATATCTGGTAAAAGAGATTGACATAAATACATGTAAAAAATTATAAATAAAATAAAGGCATATATAGTAGATGTGTTTGTGGCATGAGAGAATAATCAACTAACTCTTTCTGAAGGAGTGAAGAATTACTTCATAGAGAGTGTGATAGTTAATATTATGTGTCAATTGGGATGTGCCATGGGGTTCTGAGGTAGTTGGCCAAACATTATTCTGGGTGTTTCTGTGAGGGTGTTTTCAGATTAGATTAACCTTTAAATCAGTGGACATGAGTAAAGAAGATTGCTCTGCATGTTGTGGGTGAGCCCCATCCAGTCAGTTGAAGGCCTTAATAGAACAAAAAGACTGACCTTCCCAGGATTAAGAGAGAATCCTTCAGCTGGCTGTCTTTAGATTTCATCATCTATAACACTGACTCTTCCTACTTCATGGCTTTCAAATTGGAATATTGGCTCTCCTTCAGTCTCCCATACCACCAGGCTTCCCTGCAGATTTTTAATTCATAGCCTCTATAATCACATGAGCAAATTCTCACTAAATCTCTCTTCTCTCTCTCTGTCTCCTATTTGTTCTGTTTCTCTGGAGAACACTGATTATTACAGATAATGTTCCACTTATGCTAAATATTAAATATAGGTGAGAATTTGAGATGCAGATGATGAAGTAAAGGACCTCATAAGTAGAGAAAGCAGAATGTGAAGAATTATATTTGGGCTGTACAGAAACTAAAGAATCAGTCTGGGTTATCAGGATTGGAGGTTCCTATGGAGTGCAGAGGCAAGAGCTGAGTTTGGGTGTGAGATCATGAAAGTGACTTGTATGCCACCAAAAAGAATTTGATTTTAACCTATAGGAAATGAAAAGCCATTTGAAGGATTTAAACAAAGAAATAAGATGATTAAATTTACATTTTAAAGGATTACCATAGCTGCAGTGTCATATGGATTAGAGAGGGTCAAGGCTGCTGGCAGAGAGATTATTGAACTAGCATAAGCCAGGATAATGAGGTCCTGCACTAATTCAGTAGTGGTGGAAATGGAAACGAGATGGATATAAAAGATACAAAAGAGATAGAATCAACAGAATTCAATAAGTCATTTGGCATGGGGATAAAGAGGGGCTAGACAAGTTAAGGAGGATGCCTAGTATTCCCTTTTGGGGAATTGGATGAAGCTGATATTGTAATACAGATAAAGGTGGTTTATGAAAAATGAGAATTAGTTATAATTTGAGCATGTTATATATATGACACATGTGGTAGCCCCCGAAAAATGTGCCTAACAGGAAATCACATACATGAATCAAGAGAAAAAAAGACAGGGCTAAAATTGTAAAGGTAGAGATTTGGGACACTAGATATAAAACTTATGGATATTGATAAGATCATTCAGGAAAACTGTGAAAAGTAAAAAAGGAAGGTGACTGAGAAAGTAGGCTAAGTCTCATGAAAAATAAATCCCCAGTTTACCGGTTAAGGACATTTACGGAGTTAGGATCAGGGTAAAAGGCCCTTTACAAGATGGGCCTTGGAAAATAACAGATATTTAAATTCAAACACAAGTTATGATTTGTGTCTAAATTAAGGATCTGTTATGTAAACATGCAGTTGGATCTTACTTTGCACGTCATCGCCTATCTTTTAAGCCTATTTAAATGATCTCTACAAAGTCAATGTTTTAGTGAGATGCAAACACTTTAGAAATCTTGGACAATGATAATCGGCATTGATTTAAAATCCATGCTCTTAAGCCTACCTGGTATTTTAGGAAAGAATTATAGAAGGCAACCTATAGTTACACTTTTTCTCAGAGAATGTTTCCTCATCTGGAAAATAAAACAACTTCTAAAACAAATCAATGTTAAATAGATTGATCTTTAAGGTCATTTCTTGCAATAATGGTCCATGGCCCTGTGGTTAATGTCTTCCTAATGTTATGTTCTTAAGTAAGTGGCTTCTCAGTGCTGAATTGCTTTATATTTTCTTATTTTTTTTTTGTTTCAGTAGCTCTATGGGTGCAGGTAGTTTTTGGTTACATGAATGAATTGTATAGTGGTGAAGTCTGGGATTTCAGTGTACCTAGTGTACCTGTCACCTGAATAGTATACATTGTACTCCATAGGCAGTTTTTAATTCTTTTTTTTTTTTTTTTTTTTTGAGACGGAGTCTCGCTCTGTCACCCAGGCTAGAGTGCAGTGGCGCGATCTCGGCTCACTGCAAGCTCCGCCTCCCGGGTTCACGCCATTCTCCTGCCTCAGCCTCTCCGAGTAGCTGGGACTACAGGCGCCCGCCACCGCGCCCGGCTAATTTTTTGTATTTTTAGTAGAGACGGGGTTTCACCGTGGTCTCGATCTCCTGACCTCGTGATCCGCCCGCCTCGGCCTCCCAAAGTGCTGGGATTACAAGCGTGAGCCACCGCGCCCGGCCAGTTTTTAATTCTTTACTCCACTTCCACCCTCCCCACTTCTGAGTGCTCAATGCTCTTTATACCACTCTGTGTGCCTTTGTGCACCCATAACTTAACTCCCACGTATACATGAGAGCATATAGTATTTGGCTTCCTGTTACTGAGTTATTTCACTTAGAATAATGGCCTCCAGTTCTATCCAAGTTGCTGCTAAAGACATTATATGATTTTTTTATGGATGAGTAGTATTTCATTATATGTATATATATATACATATATACACACACACACACACAAACACACACACACATATACACTACATTTTATTTACCTACTCAATAGCTGACAGGCACTTATGTTGATTCCATATCTTTGCAATTGTGAATTATGCTGCAATAAACATATGTATACAGGTTTTTTAAATATAGTGACTTATTTTCCTTTGGGTGGATATCAGTAGCGGGATTGCTGGGTTGAATGGTAGATCTACTTTTAGTTCTTTAAGAAATCTTCATATTGTTTTCCATAGAGGCTGTATTAAGTTACATTACTCCCAGCAGTGTATAAGCATTCCCTCTTCACCACATCTGTGCCTATATTAATTGCTTTTGGACTTTTTAGTAATGGCTGTTCTTTCTAGGGTAAGGTGGTAGCTCATTCTGGTTTTAATTAGTGATTCATTATTTTATTGTTTGGGAGGAACAATTTGGACATTTTAGGCAGAATCAATAACCTTCTGGTTTTAAAAACAAAGATCTTACAGCATCCTATATTCATCCTCATTGGTGACCAAGAAGATCTTCCTGACACAGCTTGTAGGACTATAAGGCAAGGTTTGACAAACTATGACCCGCTGCTCAAATCTGACTCATGGCTTGAATTGACACGGCATAGGAGCTATGAATAATTTTTACATTTTTGAAAGGTGATAGTAGTCTAATGGAGGAAGAAGAAGAGAAGAAGAGAGAAAAGAAGTGAGAGGAGAAGCAGCAGTGACAGAGGGCATATGTGGCCAATAAAGCTAAAACTAAATTCTATCTATCATCAGTCTCCCTATAGAGAAAATAATTGCTGACCTCTGCACAGAGAGTATATGCATAAACAATGTCCAACTATGAGAACAATTGCATTAAAATAACCATCAAAAAACAAATAAAAATCCACCACTGCCAAAAAAATCCCTATTTTTAAAATTTGACATAAATTACTAGCCATTTGTATCTGTTCGCATGTGCTCAAAATGTCTTCTTTATTTGTACACACAGTCTTTTGGAGAGCCCTGTTTTTCATCTCCAGCAGAAGGCAAAAATGTTCCAGATATACTTAATCAGTTACCTCTAGTTGGTGCAAGTAGTAAATGCCCCTGTTAGTTACAAGTCTATCACTGGCTTGTGAAACAGTCCTAACTCCTAGTTTTGCTCTCCACTATAAAAACACAATGTTGGTTTGTTATTAACCAAATAACTAGTACAAAATTCCAGGACAACCAACCAAATCTTAGAAAAGAAACACGTTTGATACTTCTAATAGTTTCTGAAAATTTAAAGAAAAATCATTTGCTATTCTTATGGATAGGAAGACAAAGCTTCTTTGAAATGGTAGCCTGTGGGTTTTGTTTTGTTTGGTTTTTAACAGCTGTTTGTTTTTTCTTTTAATAGTCCCCCACCAACTTGCACATAACTCTGCTTTTCTTCATTTACTCCTTGGAAAAATTCCTCACCCAAACCTCTCACCTGCTCCCTTTGTTTCCTCCCTCCTGAGAAACGGGTAGGAATACCAGCAACTGCAATAAAATGCACAGACACATATGCACACACACACCCACACCCACCACATGCACATTCCTCCTGCTCCGGTTCCTCTGTTTGCCTCCCAGCTGATCCAAGATATCTATTTATTGGTTTGTTTTCTTCTCTATCATAAAGACTGTGTATTCCATTCTTCTGAGCACTAAGTATTTCTATGAAAGATTTAAAAAATATATTTCTTAGATTTTCAAACAGAATAAGGTGTTTATTCTTATTGAGAAAACACATTTAAAAATTTGTAAAAGAACAGAGCATATGGAAATGTCACTCTAGCAAATGGTCATATTCATTCAAAGAAAAACAACATACCAATATCCAAAGACAGGAGATGTCTCACTGAAATGAGCAAACTACAATTAAAAATCTAGCATTGCTGGATTCCAAAACGATCATATTTGGATCCATAAAATGAAGTATTTTCCTATTTCCCTGATTTCTAATTATTTAAAATTTAAGGAAAATCAGATTAGCAGTACTCTTATGCATACTCATAATTTTTCTATTAAAGTTTACCTTATCATTTAAAGATAGCCAGGACCTAGGGAGACACACTCATGCTACAATAGAGAATACACAGAGAATACAAGGAAGCAATAATTTTATTTTTCTTAGCAGGCTACTAACCCAATTTGTTGATACAATTTTGTAAGCTATACACAGGCTACCTGAACAAAGAAAATGACATTAATCACTAAAACATCAGTCAGGAGAAATGACCTTGAGTCAATGTTCCCTTTGAAAAAGAAAAATTTCAAACTTCTAGAGAATCATAAGAAGCTCCGGGGTGTAGGCACTGTTGGGCTTTTCTGAACCCCCCAGTGAAGCCTGTGAATGTTACTCAATTCCATTATGGTGAGGTGGATTGTCTTACTGTTTCTACAGCTGCCAGGGTATTAAATTCTGACTGCATCCAATGCTGTGATCATCGTTCTGTGTCTAACCACACGCCAGTCAAGTGTTGGATCTAGTGCTGGCAAAGGACCTTTCCTTCCTGGAGGCTGTTGGGCTCTGATAAGTATAAGTTTTCTTGTTCTCCAATTATCTGTCTGTCAGCCACGAGAGCTCCTCACCCACCACTGCTAACCTTCATGGCTTGTTGTATGGATTCTGTATGATTTCCAATTAGGAACAATGTTTTAAAAGGGATATTAATCCTGCCATTTTAAAAGTCAAAGCTTTGCTTAGCAGAAAGGAGCGACACTTTCTTCTCTCTCTCTTTTTTTTTTTTTAGAGACAGAGTCTGGCTCTGTCACCCAGGCTGGAGTGCAGTGGTGTGATCTCAGCTCACTGGAACCTCTGCCTCCCAGGTTTGAGTAATTCTCTGCCTCAGCCTCCCTCTTTTTTCTTTCAAGTGGGGGGTGGCAGTCACTACCATCTTCAAAGTTTAAATAGGTATTAACCAATAGAAGACAGAGAGAATGAAGACAAATGGCTTGCACCTGTTCTTTACCATGCACTATCTCTTCACCATAATTTCAGAAAATGCCACTTGAGAATACCAGATTTTACCATTTACTTTGCATTGCCACAGAGAGGCAAACACATAGCAATGATTTACAAGAAATAATACCATAGATAATACCATATGTATTTTTAAATGCCATTCTTTTATAATTCAATCACTTTATATTTTTTAAAACTTGCCAAAATGTGCTAAATCATTATGGAAGTTTCTGTGTAGTATTGCTAAGGAGGTACCACTTATGTGTATATAAAATTGGTTATTAGTTTTTTAACATTTTATAAAATATTTTGAAAACTGATTTTCTTTCTATTGTGTGTAAATTAACCTCATTCAAAATACTAATAATAATATTCCAAAAATAAAACATACACATAAATAATCTTTACATAAATGTATATACACATTTTACAGACTATCCCATTTTTCACAAAAATGTGTCTTCACTAATTCTTGTTTTCCAAGAACTATGAGAATTTGATGTGAGTTCTTGTAAATTATAAAAATGTTTTATATGTTTCCTCAGTAATAACTATTTGTGTAGATTTTGAAAGTACAAATAAGAAAAATATTTATGAGGAATGCATTTTGAAACAGGAAATACACAAGAATGAAGAGAACAATCACTCGTGAATGTCCACCTATCATTATTCCTTTACAGTTCCAAAATATTCCTAAGGAATAAAACCTGCCAGGTAAAACTTTCAACTTCCAATAATAAGTTGCAAGTACAGAAAGATGAACTCTATAAAAATAATTTAAAATAATATCAGAGTTAACATATAACTATTTTAAATATAAATTATGCCAAATTTTCTAGCAAAAAAAAAAATTAGTATAACACTTGGAAATAAGACCAAGATTCACATTGCCATTAGATTTTATATTGCCATTAGTGGTATGTAATTTGTGTAAATTGATGCCATGATGTTGTTTATGGTAATTTCCCTTATTTTTCACAAAATTTGAATCTGTAACACAAATTTAAATAGACTGGTTTTTTCTTAAAAAATGAAGTAAGGGCCAGGCAAGGTGGCTCATTCCTGTAGTCCCAGCACTTTGAGAGGCCGAAGTGGGCAGATCACGATGTCAGGAGTTCGAGAACAGCCTAGCCAACATGGTGAAACTCATCTGTACTAAAAATACAAAAATTAGCCAGGCATGGAGGCAGCCACCTGTAAACCCAGCTACTCGAGAGGCTGAGGCAGGAGAATTGCTAGAACCTGGGAGGCGGAGGTTACAGTGAGCTGAGATCGCACCACTGGACTCCAGCCTGGGCAATAGAGCAAGACTCTGTCTCAAAAAAATAAAGAAAGAAAGAATAAAATAAAAAAGATGAAGTAAGTAAACATATGATGATGCTTGCTGAAAAGCACTTGAATGATTCTTGATGTCAGTAGTAGCCAGAATTCATAACTCTGTAGATTGTAGCTTTACTCACATTTATATATAATTAAAACTTTCTCTGGTTTTCGAGTATGTGTTTAAAGAACAAAGAGAGGATTATCAATAAATTATACACAATTGAATTTCAAATGTCCGATAAAAGATAGCACCTGGCCATTTGGATTTTCCTTATAGGCAATTAGAAATATCAATAATAAACCTGTTAACATTTTTGAGTACTTATTGTGCGCCAGGCAATGTGTTAAGAGCATTATGCAAATTGCCTGTTTTAATGCACACAACAGTATAGAAGCAATATTACTATCAATTGTATTTTACATAAAAACAAAATTAGGGCTTAGAGAAGTAAAGAAATTTCCCTAAGGACGTATAGCTATTCTGTGATGGTCTTTCTCATACTAACATCCATTCTTCTAACCATAGCTTAAATAAAGTTGGAAATAAATACTCAGGTGTACAGAACAATGTTTACAATCAAACTGAAAAAAAAAGCAAAAAAAGGAATGTTTTCAACATTTTTCCTAGAATTAAAATTTTAGCATTACTGCTGAATTTTCCTTTAATTTCAGATATTTTCCTCACGTAATTTAACTTGGCTTTCATAGGCATAGGCTATACATGTAAACTATAAGTTTTACCAATGAGAACTTTCAAGAAATGTTATTAAATTCATTATGCATATAGCTAAAATGCATTTATGTTATAAATACTCCCCTTGGAGAAAATCACTGTAGCGCAGGAGAATGGAGTGCGGAAAACCAAGTCCTAATATTAAGAGATTGCCAGATGTGTCTCAGAGCCTCAGCTGCCACCCTGTATTCCAGGTGCTAGGGTTTGAATGTGTTTGTTCTCTCAAAAACTCATGCTGAAACTTAGTCCCCAATGCAACAGGATTTGGAGGTGGCACCAGTGGGATGTGTTTAGGTCGTGAGGGCTCCACTCTCATGAATAGAGTAATGTTACTATAAAAAGAGCTTGCTTTAGTGGATTTGTTCCCTTCTGCTATGTGAGGAATGATCCTTACCTCCAGATGATACAATGTTTAAGGCACTAGCTTAGAAACAGAGATTTGTGCCTTAGCAGACAAGAAACCTACTGATGCTTTCATCTTGGTCGTTCAAGCCTCTAGAGCTGTGAGAAATAAATTTATGTTCTTTATAATTTATCCAGTCTCAAGTATTCTGTTATAGCAGCACAAAATAGACTAAGACACTAGGCTACCTTCATTCTCACATTTTTAGGCTTTGCCTTTTGCCTGGATTCTTCTAATAGAGCATCTAGGACAAATCCTTTCATTTACTTTTTTTTTTTTTTTACATATGTGTATCTCCCTATACAATCTAAATTCCCACAGTAAATAGGCACAAAATTATTCTCTTCTGTATTTCTCCCTGAAAACCCGGTGCTTATCAAAGAGAAGTCATTCATATATTTTTTAAATGACTAACTGAATAAATGATAATTGGAATATTAGTAGTGGATTCTTAATTTGAAAGACTTTTGAAATAAGTAAGTTTCTAAGACCGTTCTGTAACTATGAGCCTAATATTACAAGTCAGTTGAGAAAATAGAGCATGTGTGCGTGTTTCCAGACTTGAAGCCTAAAATTGAGGATATTATCTGCTTTTTAAATTTAATAAGCATAAATGTATAAAAATAATGTACTCACCACTCAGCTCAAGAAATAAAGCATTTCTTTTATATTTGGAAACCCTTTTCCCCCTGCTCCTGCACAGAACTAAACTTTAATTTTAAATTATAGGTTTACCTCTTCCATAAAAATCTTTACATTTTTATTACACCTTAATATAGCTCTAAAAATTGTAATATTGTTTTCTGTATTAAAAAATTTTAGAAAAATAATGCCAGACTATGAATTATGCCTTTTAACCATTTTATGAGCCTCATTGATACTTTGTGTGTAGCTATAATTAATGAGAGCAAATTAAAATGATCAAAATAACCCAGCATGGAATTAGTACTTGAGCAATTGAAAGAGGCCGAATGAAGAGATAATCAGAAGGAGTTAGGGTTCTTCAGCTATATTTGCACCTGGTTCTTGTATAGATGGTGGTTATGGACTAGCAAACAGAAAGAAGAGTCAACTCCATGAAGCATGAAGGGCAAAGTGGGGAGCCATTGTGATTTCGGTGACTTGAAAACAGGGAAATGGAGGGTAATTTTTTCTGTGACTTATAACTTATTGACCCTGTACTGAAAACGAAGCACATTGCATGGTAATGAAAAATTAGTTGTAAGCCTTTGAGGTAAGTGAGAAGAGTTTAAGTATTGGAGAAGATAGAGAATTGTTTCACGGAGATCAGTCATTAAGAGTGTTCATTAAGTTAGGTATCAACCATGGATAACATTGCTACAGTAGTAGCTGAATCACGATAGGGAGGGATAAAACCAAGAGATAATTGTAGAGAAAAATAAAGCATATTGATTAATCTCCCTTACAAGAAGGATAAAAAAAGATTAGCGTTAACACCCACATTAATGTTCTAAACCTGAAAATGAAGGTTTCTCCTTTTAAACCATAAATTATGTAAACTGAGGAAACTATCCCAATTAATAGAAAACCTTATTTCTTGTTGACAGAGGATATAAATAATTGGGAATTAAAGGAAGCTCAAAGATGGAACTGTTCCATCTTATATCTTAACTCTCTTTGGGCTCTGTGAGGGCTTTGGGGATGTGTAGGAAGGGAAGAACAAAAGTAAACAAAAAGGAGGGGAAAACCCTAGAGTGCAGCAAGCTCTCTGGAATAGATTAATTTATTCAATGGCAAAACCAAAAGTATGAGATAAATGAGCTACCATCCCTACCCCATCAGCACTGGTTCAACAATCTAGCTCATCTACAACTTGCATTTCTTTAAAGAATTTAATTTGTCTATGGCCAACTTAGTCTGACTGCTTCAAGTATGACATTCTTAAGGTTAAAGTCTTGGATTTGAAGCTTCTACAGAATAATTAACTTTGCTCTAACCTGTGGTCACAGCTCATATCCCAAACCCTGACAAATTGTCTTTGTTCCTAAGAGGAGACCAGATGAAAGAAGAGTACTGTGAGAACAACAACACAGAAGCACACTCAATGGACAGAGACCGGTAATGCCATGTTTATTTATAAAAGATGCAATTTAGACACCAAACTTTTATTAAGTATTTTTAAATAAAAATATGAAAATTGATATAAACTATGTTGTCACATTGGATACTTCTAAATTAATGAACTGAAAAAATAAACTGAAAGATTAAAAAATTAGAATAATCTAAAAATATTATTTAACATAATCGTATATTATTAGAACCATGACAGTTAAATAATATAATTGATAGTTACACAAAATAAACCAACAGGTTATATATTTGCTTTTTTTTTTTTTTTTTTTTGTTTTGTTTTTTTTTGAGACAGAGTCTCGCTCTGTCGCCCGGGCTGGAGTGCAGTGGCGCAATCTCGGCTCACTGCAAGCTCCGCCTCCCGGGTTCACGCCATTCTCCTGCCTCAGCCTCCGAGTAGCTGGGACTACAGGCGCCCGCCACCGCGCCCGGCTAATTTTTTGTATTTTTTAGTAGAGACGGGGTTTCACCGTGGTCTCGATCTCCTGACCTCGTGATCCGCCCGCCTCGGCCTCCCAAAGTGCTGGGATTACAAGCGTGAGCCACCACGCCCGGCTATATTTGCTTTTTTTTGGAAGTTTAGTATAATGTTTGATATTGAAAGTTAAAGGATTTTACCTCAATTTTGTTGTAGTTCACTTATTTTTGCTTTATTTATATTCATAAAGTTATTAGTGTTGCTTAAAGAGACAGGAAAATCTATTATTCATTCCAGAGTAAATTGGGATTATTTAAAGATTATTTTCATGCTTGAAAGTCAGATAAAATGAGTTTTAAAACTATATTTCCATTTAGAAATAAGTATTTGTGTGTATGTGTATGTAAGTCTTTGCCATCACAGAATTCTTTTTGCTCTCTAGTAGTATTTTGGTACTTTTCTCTGATAAATCTTCAATTTTAGAATATTTTGTACATTGCTCTTCATTCTAACCAATTATTTTGCAATTTTTTAAAAATCAGGCATTTTTCTATTTAATCTGGTTGCTTTAAAAATAAAGTGGAAAGGCTAATGTGTGGCACATTTTTGTATTTTCTCTTTTGTAACCAACTTGTTTATGCATATCACGTTTATTATGCAATTTACCTATAAAACTATCCTCTGGGTTTCATAATAAAATATTTATATACTGAATATATTCTTCTTCCACATAATCTTACCTCTTTATCCTGGCATCTCTTAGATTGTGTATCTATCAGATTTAAAATAAAAATGTTTCTTTTTCAAAATAAAACAAATTGGTATTATGAAACAACTTTTATTCATCTACCTTTTCTCAAGTCTAGAGAGTAAGTGAAAAATGAAGATACCCTTCACCACGCTTGTGAACTCATTATCTTGTCAACATCATTGTAAACTAAGGTGATGAAAAGTTAACCCTAACTGTGGAGAAGATCTGGCTAAGATGCAAGAAGCATGGCAGATTCAGAGATCTAGGTCTGGACAAATTAATGTAGAGGTCACCAAATGTATCCCCAGGTGATTGAATAAAGAAAATGTGACATATGACACATATATATATATATATATATATATATATATATATATATATACCATGGAATTCTACACAGCCATGGAGAGAAAGAAATGTCGTTCGCAGCAACACAGATTTAGCTGGAGGTGATTATTCTAAGTGAAATAACTTAGAAACAGAAAATCAAATACCATGTGTTCTCACTTTTAAGTGGGAGCTAAACAATGGGTATATACGGACATTCTGAGGGAAATAATAGACAATAGGGACTCCAAAAGCGGGAAGGGTGGAACAGGAGTGAGGGTTGAAAAATTACCTACTGAGTACAATGTTCATTATCCATATGATGGGTACAGTAGAAGCCTGAATCCCACCACTACACAATACATGCTTTTAACAAACCTGTACATATACCCTCAGAATCAGCTAATTTAAAAAAAATTAAAAATATATTTCCATGGATTTTAAAAGATGCATGTTATTCCTAAAACAGGTTTAGCTTCTATAAAATTGCAAAGGTAATAGAGAATTCCTGTATAACTAATTTCTAATTTCCCCTACTATTACTTCTATTAGTATGGCACATCAGTTACAATTAATGAACCAATACTGATAGATTATTTTTAACTGAATTCTATACTTTATTCATATTTTCTCAGCCTTTACCTAAGGTCCTTCCCAACTCCCGCTGGGATCCAATCCAGAATACTGCATTACATTTAATTATCATGTATGCTTAGGTGCCTCTAGGCTATGACAGTTTCTTAGATATTTTCCTTATTTTTGTTACCTTAATAGTTGTGAGAAGTACTTGTTAAATATATTACAGAATGTTCCACAACTGAGGTTTGTCTGATGTTTTTGTCATGTTTTGACTGGAGCTATGTGCATTTGGGAGAAAAATCACAGAGATAAAGTGTCACTTTCGTTATATCATATCAAGAATACATCCTGTCAATATGACTTATTTCAGTTGCTGTTGACCTTCATTACTTGACTAAGGTAGTGTATTAGTTTGCTAGGGTTGCCATAACAAAGTACAACTTACTGGATGGCTTAAACAACAGAAATGCATTGTCTCTCCCTTATGGAGGCTTGGAGTCTGACATCAGGGGGTATGTACGTTACTGTCTTTCAATTATGGGAGCTAGAAGTCCAAGACCAATGTCTCAGCAGGTTTAGTTCCCTCTAAGGGCTGTGAAGGAGAATTTCTTCCATGGCCCCTCTCTCAGCATCTAATGGTTTGCTGGTAATCTTTGGCATTCCTTGGGTTGCAGATGCATTCCCTTGATCTCTGCTTTCATCTTCACATATGATAGAGAAAGAAGAGCTTGGAAGCGAACACATTAGATATTAATAGTATTTATATCTTCAATTAGAAACAACAGCAACAATAGCGTATTACAAGAGGATTTCACAAATTCTCAATACCACACAGTCCCACCTTTCTTCTTGTTGCTGTATGAAGAGTTTAGGCTCCTATTTAAAGCAAAGTAATCACTTGTCTCTCCTATTCAATGATTTAATTCTGGAAAGTTTTTTCATTCTCTCCTGCATCACAAGCTTTTCTCTTAGCACTGTCATTCGTTGCCACCATCCTAGCCTAAGTCATAATCATCTCTCTCCTGGAAGACTACAATAAGCTTCTCGCTGGTTTTCCTACTTCCACCTTTGTCTTCTCATATTCTAGTCTGAAGAAAGCAGTAAGATCCTTAAAAAATAGCCATCAGAACATGTCTACTCAAAATCCTCTAGTAGCTCCACATTTTGCATAGAGTAAATGCCATAGGCCTATAAGTCCTTGTATAATTGACTCCCCTTTTGGCTCTCTGACCACACCCTTCCTATATGTATTAGTCCATTTTCATGCTGCTGATAAACACATAACCAAGACTAGGAAATTTACAAAAGAAAGAGGTTTAATTGGACATACAGTTCCACATGGCTGGGGAAGTCTCACAATCATGTCAGATGGCAAGGAGGAGCAAGTGACATCTTATATGGATGACCGCAAGCAAAAAATGAGAGAGCTTATGCAGGGAAACTCCCCTTTTGAAAACCATCAGATCTCGTGAGACTTACTCACTATCACAAGAACAGCATGGGAAAGACCTGCCCCCATGACTCAGTTACGTCCCACCGGGCTCCTCCCACAACACGTGGGAATTCAAGATGAGATTTGGATGGGAACACAACCAAACCATATCACTATTCTTTTCTGCACTGTTGCCCAGGCTGGAGTGCAGTGGCATGATCTCTGCTCACTGCAACTCCGCCTCCCGGGTTCAAGTGATTCTCCTGCCTCAGCCTCCCGAGTAGGTGGGACTACAGGCGTCCACCACCACACCTAGCTAATGTTTGTATTTTTAGTAGAGACAGGGTCTCACTATGTTGGCCAAGCTGGTCTTGAACTCCTGACCTTGTGATCCGCCTGCCTCGGCCTCCCAAAGTGCTGGGATTACAGGCGTGAGCCACCACGCCTAGCCTACTACTCTTTTCCTCTCTCAGCCTTCCCGATCCAGCAGCCTCCTTGCTATTCCTTGACCACACCAAGAACACTGGTGTTTCTGGACATTTACACTTGCTATTGTGCACAATTCAGTATGTTAGCTCCATCAGGTCTTTGCTCAAATGCAACTTTCTCAGTTAGATACATTCTGTCCATACTGCTTAAAGGTAAAACCACCTGCTTCTGAAGTAGTTTCCATTCCACTTATTTTTCCTTATATTCATAACATTTTTCACTTTTTAAAAGGCAATATACTCATTATTTTTATGTGAATTTTCAGTCTCTTTTTATTTAAATACGAGCTCCATAAGACAAAGAATTGAGTGTGTTAAGTTTATTTATATACGGGATGAACTAAACAAGTGTAATGCACTTAGCAAAGTTTCAACAAATTTTTTAAATAAATTCCTTTACGTAATAATGATAATAGCTAACACCTTGAACATTTTTCATGTGCTAAGTACTCTTTTAGGTTCTTTATACACATGAACATGTGTTTAACACTGAAAACTACCGTATAATATAGATACTATCATATTCTCATTTTATAAACTGAGTAACAGGCAAAATTTCCAAAGCTAATAAATGGAGGGACTAAGATTACTGGTTACTTTCTTATTTATCTTATTTGCTATTTAACAAATTTTACATTGAGTATGTATTTATTCTATTATACAAAATAATTAAAATGTTACTCCATTACTCCTCTAAAGTTGCCTCACTTGATAATTCCTTACAAAATATATTAGTTTAAAATCTGTAATTCTTTTTCTTATATTGATCATTTAAATGTTTATTTTTATGTATCTTTTATTACTATAATGAGCTGCTATAGTTATAACTACATTAAATATGTGTGTGTGTGTGTCACTCACAAAATTTAATATATCTGCAGTGCTCATTTACTGAATGTGTTTAGTAAATATTAGGTGATAAATATTTGGGTTTATCCAACTTTGATAAGAATGTATATGTTTGTGCATTTTAAAGATAATAATCTGTTTTTTTGGCAGGAAGGATAAGTAATATTTATTAATACATTGGCTTTTGTTTTTTAAAATTTAACTGTAGCAGGCTGAAGGCCTTTAGCAAGCTAAAATATCTCTAGGCAGCCCCTTAAAACTTGTCAACAAAATAATACTGGGTAATTATTTTGTTCTATTTTTAAAGACATCACATAGAGGTTAAGCAATTTTCTTGAAAGCAGAACATTTACATACTGTATTTTTAATTAAGCATATTTAATCACCTGTAAAATTTACCCCTAAAATTTTTATGAATGTATATATGGTTCAAAAGCTAGCAACCTGAAGATCCAAAGGCAAAGGACCAACTAGATTTTCATTAAAAGAAATACCATAAACCTTTACAATGTCAGTCTACAAAATGGCCTAGTGATATGTAACTGTCATCATTATTTAGATGAATTGAATAATGGAAGTTAATTAGGAATCAGCACAGTGTAAGGAAAAGCAAAATTTTAATTTGTCTTCAGAAATCAAAATTCTATAGCAAATTAATCTCTGAAAATCCATCTCACCAAACTACATAGAAGTTAAATGTTATTTTATTCAGTATATGGGCACCATATTTGTCCATTTTGTGTTGCTATAACAGACTACAACAGATTAGATACTTTACAATGAACAGAAATTTATTGATTCATGGTTCTGGAGGCTGCAAAGTCCAAGATCAAGGTGCTCACATTTGGCAAGGGCCTTTTTGCTGCATCATCCCATGGCAATTAGGCAAAAAGAGGGCAAGAGAGAGAGAGATAAAGAGAGAATAAAAGGAAGCTGAAATCCTCCATTATGGCAAACCCACTTCCTTGATAACAGAATTAACCTATTCACTCTGCTCTTATGGCTCACTCACCTCTCATTAAGCCCTATATCCTGACACCATTGCATTGAGGATTAAGTTTCCAACATATACATTTTTGTGAGACACTTACAAACCATAACAAGCACTTATTAAGGGAGATAGATCTGTCATAGTATTAATCTATGCCTCTCTGGGGTGTGTGTGTGTGTGTGTGTGTGTGTGTGTGTGTGTGTATTTATGTTGTCATGAAATAAGGCTCCTATATCAGTGGTAGTTTTTATAAAACAATAAAAACTAAAATGATTTAGTAATTGACAAACTGACATAATTTTTTCCTTGTTAGCATGATTACTAAACATGAGACAGAAATTTATGAAGAAAAAGAAGTTAGCAAAAGACTGGGGTGATGTAGCTTTTAATGTACTATGGTGCACAGATACAGAAGAACTTTCTTAAATAGTCCTTCTCTAGTACACTCACTCTGGGCATTATTTCTCCACTGAATTTGCATGCACCTTCTGTGGTAGATAGAATGACTACCATCATTACTTTCTTTCTCTGTATGTACATTCTGCTTCTCATTTGCTTGAGGGTTAGCCTTAGTGAGTTGTTTACACAACAGAATGCTGTGGATGTAATATTTTTGATGTTCAAAGACTAGGTCAACAGCAGTCTTTAGCCTTCTACCTAGGCCATTTGAATGCTTATTTTTGGGATGTTTCCGCTTAGAAACCAGCTTTCATGTTGTGAGAAGTCAAAGCCACATGGAGAGACCATGTGTCACTGCTCTGGTAAACAACAAGGATGAGCTCCTAGGCAATAGCATAAACTGACAGGAATATGAACGAGCCATCTTAGATATCTAGTGCATTGGAGCCTTCAGACCACTCCAGCCCCAGTTTCCAATTTATTGTAACTTCATGAGAAATCCAAAGTGGCATTCAACCAGCCAAGACCAGTCAATCTACAAAACTATGAGGAATCACAGTAAATTGTTATTTTAAATCACTAATCTGGGATTTTCCCCCATAGCAATACATACTTATAACAAATATTAGTACCATAAGTGGAATGCTACTGCTTGGTTTTTAATGTGTCCTCCAAAACTCACGGTGAAATTTAATTGTCATTGTGATGGTATTAAGAGGTAGAACCAGTACGAGGTGATTAGACCATAAGGGCTCTGTCCTTATGAGTGAATGAATGTTTTATCCAGAGATTGGTTTTGTTATCAGGAAAGTGGGGTTGTTGCAAAAGGAAGTTGTCACTTTCTGTCTTGTTCCTACCCATGCTCTCTTGCCCCTTCCACCTTCTGCTATAGATGATGTGGCAATGAGGCCTTTGCCAGATACTGCTATTTTGATATTGAATTTTCTAGCCTGAAGAATTGTGGGAAGCAAATTTCTTTACTTTATAAATTACCCAGTCTGTGATATTTTGTTATAGCAACACAAACAGACTAAGACACATGAGAGCACAGTCTTCAAACATGTGGCTATAACTTTCAGCCTAAAGATAGGCACAAACTGGAGGGACCTCAAAAAGATTACAGGGGACTTGAAGGACATTGAGAAAAATTTATTATAGAGTGAAGTTACCCATTTTATATAGTATCAAAATATTTGACAACTCTATTACCTGGGATTAAGTAGAAAACATAAAATATACGTAATGAATTGATGGATTTGTTTAAGGAGATTTCCAGAACCATAAAAGTAACAGTTTTTGAAAGCCTTGTGTGATCAGATACAGATAAAGAGAGACAGGCTAAAAAATGAATTGTTCCATTTCTAGACAAATTTAGAAAGAAATAGAACAAAACTTGGATATATTGGGTCAAAAATTAAACTGTTTCTCATTCTCAAAGTCTCAACAAGACAAAATCTTCTAAAATAAGGAAAAAACCCAGGGTGAAGATTAAATACAAGGTGTTTGCAACAAAATGAGGCCTCCAGGTAGTAATGTTCAGCTTGAGGGTATAGTTTTAAGACCTTTTATTAAGACCTCAGAAACATTTATGCCAGTCCTATGTGCACCGTATCAGCTAGACAAATAGACTTCTAAAAATATTAAAGGTACACTTTCCATAAATTTTCAGCTGGTAAGTCTAATAATCATGTCTCTTTTAGACTCTCTCTCTAGACAGGAAGATTTCTAAAACCTTAAGGACACTGTACTGCAGCACCATGACTCTCAACCCAAGCCAGAAAGAAACCTGTCTCAAATAAATTATTGGATATATCTTTAGTAAACTAAGTGGAAACCCAGTAATATTTATAGGAAATTCTTCACATTTTAGGAGTATAGAATTAATAAAAAGGTTTTCACATTGGAGTAAAAAAAGACAGGGGCCAGATAAAATGAAAACTTTCATAGCCCCAATCTTCTATGAAGAGAAAGAAAAATGAGACTACTTAGCTGCAAACACAGGTAATCTCTTGTGGATGACTCAGGTTTCTTGGCCAATACTCGAGAGAATGGAGTCAAGATCCATGGAGAGTCATTCCTAGGGAGTAGGATTTAACCTAACTAGACAAGTGATGATGTATGTTATGCTGGATTTCAGAATTGTTATGGACTAGTGATGGCTATGTGCCAACCTGTCCTTTCCCCACTCTTAAAGGGGGTGTGTCTGTTGCAATTATATTATATTTGTATCAGCATTTAATATTGAGTTCATGATGGAGTCCGATGAATTATCCCTCTAGTTAACAGATTTTGAGATTGAGAGGAGTCACACCTGATGACTTGGATCCAATTTGTTGAGATTCTGGATTTAGAACCAGTGTTGTAATGGGATGAGTTTCAAGCTCTTTCTTAGAGAATTAATGAATGTTGCACGAGGAAGAAACATGAATTAGGGTTCCCATAGCACAGTCTGTGGAAGATAGTCTTGAAGATGCTTACCCTTGCTATATATGCCTACTGCTTCTCACATCAGGAGCTCAAATTCCATATTACCCTAAATCTGGACTAGTTTTTGTGACTTATTTGACTAATAGAATATGGTGAACATAACATTCTGGGGACAAGTTAGAAATGCCTTGCAACACTCACTTGGGTCTCTTGAAAAGCTGACTCTTGGGATGCATCCTTTTAGAAACTACCCACCACTCTATGAGAAGCACAACTACAAAGTGTAGCCACTCTATTGAACAACACATCTTTGCTTTAGTCAAGAGCCATAATCAAATATCATCCACGAAAATGAAGTATCTTGGACATTGAGCCCTTATATGAATCTAGCCCCAGCCTCTGTCCGACTGCAATTTCATGAAATACCATAAAACAGGACTTTCCAGGTGATCCTGTCTACAAGCAGAACTGTGAAATGTTCTAAAATAGTAATGTTTTAAAACAGCAAATGCTGGGATGGTTTCTTTGCAACAACAGATAACTAAAACACCATCACGGTAACAATTTTATAAACTACCTTGATAGAATAACTTAACAATCAGGACTGATAATTGAAGCTACCTGTGTCAACATGACTTAGCTATTTGCTCCTGGAAATTCATGTACAGGAGATTAGACCGTACATCATTAAATAACTTATCTATTTGCTTTAGGAAATCCCTCCAAACAAATAGTTTCTTGTATAGGCAAAAAAGCTCTTGTATCTGGACAAGAGCAAGTGATCACCTGTACTAATATCTCAATTATTAAATAACTGTTTACTTATCAAAAGTCATTTAAAGGCACTTGCCTTGACATGTCCAGCAATTCTAAACTATTATGTCATCCATTTTGTCCATTCAGCAATTCCCACCAATAACAACTCGATCCAAGACAGCAAAACCTTATACATATTCTGCCCTGATCTTCCCCTCTGAGACACTACTAAGAGTTTGTCAATATATCTATGTATTAAGATGGTGTTTTCCCTTACTCTAGTAGTTCTAATAAATTAGTTTTGCTTGATCAATGGGTTTTCTAGTGACTTGGAAAATCAGCAATCAACAATTGTAACTGTAAATTTACAGTTGACAGCTGTGTTTCAGGATGTTACACTGACACCCTTTCTGTCTTAATTTCACTGGGTACTTCAAATGCTTATAAAATAAAATAGCCGAAAACTTACCTTTCATACTGAATTTGAGGCTAAAAAACCACAAATCTGATTTTGTAGCTTAAGTTTTATATATCTCCAGTTTATTAAGAAGAGAATTTAGAAAAGCCCGAAAGGAGAATTCCCTTAGAGAAAGCTTTTGAGTACTGTAGTTTCCCTTTCCCAGTACTCACATCTATACTTTTATATTAATCCTTTTCTCAATTAATAATACGCATTTTTACAGGAAAAAAATTACCGGATTATTTCTTACATTCTGATATAGCTTCCAGGATATTAAAAATGAAACTATAAACATTGATGAGCTTTTTATCTTTATCCTCATCCATGTATCCTAAACCTGCTATTTCAGAAAGAAAAAAAAATGCTACAAAATGTGTTGCTCCCATGCTAATAATAATAATCCAAATATTCTACAACATTATAAGCTTTATGAATCCATCAGAGCCTTAAATTCACAAGGAAACTAAGTGACCTGAATTCCAAGAAGGAATAAAAACCTACAAGAAGATGTAAGTTCATAAATTGTTTCACCAATGGCAGAAAAAAGAAGAAAGACATTCCATCTACCATGTAAATTGTAAGACAACATCAGAAAACCATATAACAAACCAAACACAAGGCAGATATGTCAGTCCAGAATATTAAGGGGCTCCAGACACAAAAAATGCTTCCATTCTCTCTCAAGCTTTTCCCTGTGGTTTCTATCAGGTGCTCATGAGCAAAATTGGGACCAGGATAATAAACCAGGAAGAGCTTATCCATGAAGAGGGAATGCAGGAAGTGATTGATGACTTTTAAAATACTGCACACCTCTGTGGACTCTACTTTCATATGAGACAAAGGCCTAAGCTTCTTTGGGAGGGGCAGTGAACATGCTTATCCATAGGGTAAGTGGAGTGACAAGTGGTAGCACAGGGAATAGATGTAAAGTCCTCCTCTCTTTCCAAGACTCTTTCTTCTGGTAAAATAATAACTTTAGGTATCTTGGATAATGACAAATGTTTACAGATAACAGGTTAAGTTGGCCTGCCATGAAGAGGTAGAGTATCAATGCTGGAAAACTTCTACTCCAAGATCCAGATGCGTACGGCTTCCCTAAGACTGAAGTGAGGCCAGAATAACAGAACATTTCTAACCACAAAGTTGGCACATGTTAACAAGCAATAGCAATCAACCACTGGGGAGGGACAAGAATGTGGAGCTATATTTTTCTGTTGTATAGGTATGCATGCATGGTGAAAGCTGAAGATAGAGCACAAACACTGAAAAAATTTGTATGGCACTCCAATTCTACCCTACCCCAAATAAGGCAATGGAAGTTGATTAGTAGAGGAACTGAGCCTCTAATTTACTAACAGTAACTTTAGAAACAAAACGAAGTTTCAGCTCAATTTCTAACTAGATTGATTCAACACTCCACATTGATGACCTATATAAGAAAGAGGAATGTTCATATTCAGGTTAAATATTATTTAGTTCAGTCTTTATTAAACTATAAACAATGTTTGGCATTTAATAAAGCTTAAATATATACAGAAACATATGAAAACATGAGCTATTGCCAAATGATAAGTAATTAACAGGACCAGATTCAGATATGACTCAGATGTCAGACTCCAAGGTGACTACAATATCAGGACTTTAAAAAACTATGGCTAACATATTAAAGGATGTAGTGGAAAAGATTGACAATATGTATGAACAGATGAGACATTTCAGTAGGGATATGGCAAATATAAGAGGAAGCCTAGCCTAATGGAAATGCTAATAGAAACAAGCAAACAAACAAACAAAATTATTACCTTAAAGATGAAAACAAAACAAAAAAAAACACCTCTTTAAATATGTCCATCACAGTTACACAGATTTGCCATAGTTGAGAAAAGATTCAGTGAACTTTCAGATAGTTCAATAGAAATAACCAAACTGAAGTGTGAAGAAAAAAATATGGGGTAAAAGAATCAAAATAGAACATCCAAAAGCTGTGGAATAATACAGAATAGCCCAATATTTACAATTTGATACGGCACAAAGAGAAGAAATAGAGAATGAGGCAGGTAAAATATGTGAAGCGATAATGACTGAGTTCTCCAAACATAATAAAAGATCCAAGAAGCTCAGGGAAATCTATTTATAATAAATAGAGCAACAATAACCACCAGCACTACAACAAAAAGAAATATCTTGATATATTAGAGTCAAACTGCTGAAAAGTAAAGGGAAAGGGAAATATTTGAAGCAGCCAGAGAAAAATAACACACAATGAACAGAAAAATGTAAAGAATTACAGAATACTTCCTATGAGAAACTATGCAAGCCAGATGACTCTGGAATGATATTTTAGTAGTATGAAAAGAAATAAACTCACAACCCAAGATTCTATATCCAGTGAATAAACCTTTCAACAACACAAGCAAGTTAAATATTTTTTCAGACCAAAAAAAATTAGAATTTTTTTTAATAGCAGACCTGTGCTTTAAAGAATGTTCTTCACACTGAAGAAATATGGTATCAGAAGATTTATCTATACAAAGAAATGAAAAACTGAAGGAACAGTTATAATAAAGGTGCATATATGTACCATTATGTATCACTTTTCACCGTTACAAGTCCTTTTGTCTTTACCTCTTTCTTCTCCTTCTGGAATACCAAATTACATGAAGGAAAGAGGAGCTCCTAGATAAATTATTCTTATTTTCTCCTCATTTCTACATAATAATTACCAATTCTAAAGCTGCCCTAAATGTCTTTTATTTGTTTTTTTGGAAGAGAATAGCTCCAGATGGAGCAATCAGCCACATTCGATACAGGTGATGACCAGTTTGATAGTACATCCTAAAGAGGCTTTCTTCTTTCCTCATTATAATTTCCCACTTTATTATTTATGCAGACCAAGATTTTACTTCATAAAAAAGTAGTAATATATTATTTACTCATCCCTGCTTTCTGTGGAACTTGTGATAGACACTGGCAACTGTAGGATTATTAAATAAACTGCACTGCCTAGTGGTATACACTTGTACACAGAGGTAGGCTTCCTCTACATTTTTCCCATCATTTTGCTAGCTTTTCTCTTGACTGAAATATGCTTATGCAGTCTGACATAGTTTAGATGTTGTTCCACCCAAATTCCGTGTTGAAATGTAATCCCCAGTGTTGAAGCAGGGGCCTGACGGGAGGTGTTTGGGTCATGGGGGTGGATCCCTCATAGCATGATGCTGTCCTGGCAACAGTGAGTGAGTTCTGGAGAGATGTGGTTGTTTAAAAGTGGGTGGCACCTCCCACTCCCAACTCTCTCTCTTGCTCCTGCTCTTGCCGTGGGATGTGCCTGCTCCCAGTTCACCTTCTGCCATAAATAAAAACTTCCTGTGGCTTCCCCAGAAGCTGAGTAGATGCCAGCACCATGCTTGTACAGCCTGCAGAACTGTGAGCCAAGTAAACATCTTTCTTTATATATTATCCAGTTTCAGGTATTCCTTTATAGCACTGCAATAATGGCCTAACACAGAGTCTATTCTAATGATAAAATATAAGATCAGAAAGAAAGAATTTATCATAGTGGTAATGATAAATTACCACTCAAATGCTACCCTGCAGAAGTTACTTCATATGACATCTACCAGAACCATGTTGCATATCAGTACTAAAATTATTATTGGTAAAGAGAATAAGACCACTATGGCCTATTTAGATAAATAATGATTCCTTCCTGGGCATTAAATAAGTGATCATTTCCTGTGAAACTTATGAAGGATGTGGATGAAACCTAAACAAAATCATTTGCTTAGGAAAGAGAAATGTGTCTTCTTAGATTTAAGTCAGGCAATTACTGTTTCTTCCTTCTTGGTCCAAGAGTTACTGTAAGCTCCCTTTTGAAGGTTGACAGATAATTCAGCATATAGAAAGCAAGCAGAGATTTTTAAATTTGGAGAGCTGGGCTGAATATATAACACAAAAATCCGTCTATCTACTAAGTAAGTAGTCCGATTCATTGGAATTCTGCAGTCTGTACTAGGAAGAAGCAAAGCTTCTTTGGCAGTAACAACTTGTCTTAAAGTGATCACTGAGCAAATATGGAAGCAAAGATTGATGATGCCATGTGTCTTAAATGAGGAATTTTATCAAACTGGGATAGACTATAATGGAACATAAATAATATAGAAAGCATATAATAGAATAATATAAATATAATACAACAATAGGAATTCAGACCAAATCAAAACAACTTTCTGCCACTTGTACCTCATCCTTAGAAGTAGAAGAAACTTAAATGTTGCTGGGTAGAGTTATGCCCTGGCTAGTGCTATATCCAGTATATTCTTATTCATTAGTAGGTTCAGGCATTTTCTCTCTGTCTCTCTCCTTTCTCTTTCTCATTTGTTCTATCCACCCTTCAGCCTCCACCTTCTATCTGTCTCTTTTGGATTGTCTCTCTCCTTCTCTCTCTCTCTCTCTTTCTCTCTCTCTCTCTCTCTCACACACACACACACACACACACACACACGTTTATGAAATCTAGAGTATTTACCTGGCAGATATTTGGACTGAGTGAAAATTATAATTTTATTAAAATGATCATACCCTTACAAAATATTTCACTGACAAAACATATTCTATCTAAGTGTTAACACGTTACAATGGCACAGTTCTTTTTTACAACCACCACCACTACAATTGCCTAGTGTGCCATATTTGCCTTTGTGGGTATATACACACTGCTAAGTACCATAAGCATGCCATCAAAAATGACTTATGGCCTATTTTTTCCTCTGTCAAGGTTAATTTTTTTCTCTTCCATTGGTCAATATTTCTCACTTTTTAATATCCATTAAATTTTTATTCGTGTGTATTGTTCACTTATCTTTCTTACTTCAGTTGTTTTTAAATTTGACAGACTAAAAATCCATTATAATCTTGAAGTTAATAATTCAGAAAAGGGCATGACTTTAGAATTTGTACTTTTATTATAGTAATATCTTATGCTTTAATACAGCTAAATATACAAGCAACTTATTTCTAAATGGAAATAAGTTTTAAAATGGTAGTATAACCAGGGTTTGAAATTTCTCCACTACAAAATGACAAAAAAGTAATTAACTTAATATCTTCACTCCTCAAAAATCTTTTATGTAATGCCTTGCTGTTATTTTCTTCACAGAGTTGTATAATTTAAATATTTAATCATAAAATTTCTATAGATTTTAAACAAGTGTCCTCTTCCAATTGTCTAAACCATTGAGATTAAGGCTACATTATGCCATTCAGATGAATCATTTAAAACAGAAATTTATACTAACAACCTCAGGATGATGAATATTACATGTAATAATAGTTGCCTATTCATATTTGTTACTTGCCTTTCTTAAAAATAATCTTATTTTATACAATCAATAATTAACATGTTTGTCCCACAGACACACTATATACCTAGGTTATAGTTTGATACATGAGGCTGTTGGGCCTCAGTGTTTAAAGAATGAATGAATGGATTAATAAATGACATAGCTGTAAGTCAGTACGTCTATAATCCATTGAATGTTGCATAGTGTATCTATAGTAAAAGCTTTGCTATGTTAAAAAAAAGTCTTTCTTCCCCCTGATGCCAAGGGTAACTTGATTAGTTTTCTATAACAACGTATTTTTTTTTTCATTTCATCCACTTTCATTTGATATTGGGTGTTATGAGATAAGGTCTAAAATTAAGGTCTTAAATTAATAGGATCTCTCTGACCTAGATCCATATTGTTTCTCTCCTATTTTTTGAATTTTTCACCTATTCACATCATATTTTCCTAGGGTTCCACCTCTTTCACTTAAGCTGTGATGGTTAGTTTGCTTAAACTGGTGCAAATCATTACAAGTCAACATGGACATGAAATGATGGGCAGGATAGACAGAATCTGGACAAACTGACTCAACATGTGTCCTAACTCACCCCCAAATTGTTCCTTAGTTTTTCTTTTCATATCATTATACTTTGTTTCTTGAAAAGGATGGAACTCTAAATAATGAGGGGTCTACACACATTATTAGGAAAAACAGTTTCTTTAGTAGAATTTTATAGGAATGTCCTGCTGCTCAATGGAGAATTCTTTGATTTCAAAATTTTCTGGTGGAACCACCGATTATGAAATAATTGCTAATAAATATTTTTATCATAGTAAATATTTTCATCTATGATAAAAATACTTTAAAATGCCTTCCTCTATAGTGAGACATTTTAGCTGAAAATAATTTATGGTAAAAGTATATATAATTAACATTCACTTCAGATGTAATTTCATAATTTGTATGTTTTCAATTTTCAAAATATTATAGGTAGAAATAGTTTATGTGTTTTTAATAAGCTCTCATCTTGGAGAAGCTGTAATACATTTATCAAGTTTGTATCAATATTGTATTGCATTAGCAATCTGTCTCAGGATTATAGTAGTCCCCACCTTATCCATGATTTCAGTTTCTGTGGTTTCGGTTATCCTCAGTCAACCAAGGTTCAAAAACAGGTGAGTACAGTACAGTAAGATATTTTAAGAGAGAGATAATATTCATATAATTTTTATTTAACTACATTGTTATAAGTATTGTTATAAGTGTTCTACTTATTAGTTATTGTTAATCTGTTACTATACCTAATTTATAAATTAAACTTTATCATAGGTATGTATGTATTGACAAAAACACAGTGTATGTAATATTCAGTACTATTTGCACTTTCAAGCATCCACTGGGAATGTTGGAATATATTCCCTGAAGATGAGGGGAGGGTACTGTATTTATGTGTGTACAGGTTTATATATGGGTAAAACATACTGACACATAATTTGTACACAACTAGAAATTTTTACTGTTAAGCTTACCTAAGCTAAGAATTTTTTAAAAGTCCTCATAGTTATAAGTTCAAATACGTCTGGTGGCAAAGGAAGAAAACTGGCAATCAGTGAATTACGAAGAAGAGACTATATTCCAGCGCACTGAGCCAAGGCATTATTTTATTATTTCCTTAAATGTAAGGGCTGAATAACTTATTTCATTAAAAATGTTGGTGCAGTAAGTTTAGAATTTCTATTTGCATATTACTTCTGCATCTATGAATTAACATTTGATGTACTCTCTTTAGTCAATTTGTGCATATGCACAGACAGATTTTCATTAGATCTATAGCAAGCTGCTGCCTGAGATCCTCAAGGCAGTCAAAGGACAGATCTTTCTTAAATTGTTTAGAAGAAATTTTCGTGTTTAATAAAATGGCAGTTGAACCTTCCTGGATTTAAAAATTAAAGATGAAAGAAGAGAAAATATAACAAAAGAAAAGGAAAAAAATTACACAGTCAAGTTCTTCTGTGGTGAGTTTACTGAAGCAATTAAATATTACTCCATTGTGGAACATACAAAGCTTAGAAAACCACTAAAACTGAATCGACTTTAAATATAAAACACTCCTCAGGAAGCAGCAGTGACTTATTTCAATGACTTGTTTGAAAGCAAACAAAAAGCAATATAAAGGGAATATTAACACTGCAAAGAGTAAATACTTTTAAAACATTGTTTCTGTGGAAAATCAGTGATTTCCATAGGCTACAAGTCTAGCTCTTACTCGAAGTGCTTGGTTGTTACTTAAGGAAAGTTACTTCCCCTGGTCTTGGAACCCCATGCAGAAACTGGGCAAAGTGCTCTGGGTTATTTCTCACCATTTGCAGCTAGGGTGATTATTAACACACTGATTTCTTTCTTACCTAATAGGCTTCTTCAAACACATTTCTTACTGGGTATATGCCTACTTAAGTACTTTAAGCACTGAGTAGAAAACATTAAAGTAACTAGAGTTCTAGATTTTAAAATATATCTATAGTTTCTACTGCTAAGAGTCCCAGCTTTTCTCTACAGTTGCCTTTAAAAACAAAAACACACTTTGTTTTATTTTTTCCCAACACGGAGAGTAAGGTCAGACTTAAGAATTCCTATTTGAGCAGAGACATCTCACAAATCCAGTAGTTTTAACTTTTCCAACAGTGTACTAAAAATTTACTGAACAAACTAGTAACTGTTAGTTTTCTAACAGTTTAATGAACAGCTGGTTTGCAGAATGAAGATACTGCCTTGAAGGGCGACTAAAATGCTTTCAGTTTGCGGTTGAATTCATTATTAAGACATATACACACTCAAAACCTCCATTCGATGTAGAAGAGAGTAGGGAAAAGCCAAGACTTTTCAAATGATCATGCTTGCTCTGTAAAAATGGGAGTGAGCAACCAGCACAAAATAGCTTTGAAAGTAGCTAAATTTGGGTCCTTTCTCTGAACTGATATTCATCTAGCAATGTTAAGCTAGCTTGCAAATTTAGAAAAGACCAGAATATAACCCAATTTTAAAAAATTAATATAATGAAATTTGGCATATATTGTATACATACATACATTGTATGTGGATGTGGTGATGATTAGGTTAATACGTTTTTATATTTTACATAAAGAATTTTATTACTGAAATTAACCAGTAATCACAAACTTCTTGAAACTGCAACTTGACCTATTTTTTTTTTTTTTTTTAACTTTTAACTTTTTCAACTAAGAGTTCTCCTTAATGTAATTAGATATTGTAGCTGTTTGGGTTTGTTGAAACATGTTTCTTATCCTTTTTAAAAATCTTTTTTTTTTTTTTTTTCTGAAACAAAAGGATTATACAGGCTTTGGAGAGGATCTGGAAAAAGCACAACAGATCTAAAGTCCTTTTATCTTCACCTCAGCAAATCTCTAGCCTGGACAGGACCCAGAAGTACTGCAGCTTTTTGTGCTTGTAAAGAAGTCCTAGTGAACTAATCTGCCAAGCATGGCATAAAAAGTCAGGAGCACAACCTGGTTCTCACTTCGCCCTCACACTGTTGGATGCCGTTGAAAGAAATTAATCTGAGCAGATTTAGGACTGAGGGCTTTATGTCCATGTGGATTGGCAGTTGGTGAGACCTCGCTATTAACGGTGCACAATTAATAAATAATATGTCTCTGTTTGCTTCGGTAGCTCTTGAAGCAATAAAAAGCTTATAAAAAGATTGCTTAGACAAAAACCCCACATATGGGCAAGGTCTTGATCCATGCTGGATGTCTTCCATTCAGGAATCCCATTAGCATTTTGCATGGTACATCGCCCCCAAAACACCAATTTGTTATTCATTTTACCAAGATGGACCAAATGAGTTAAGTGCAGTTATTAATAACTCTTTACATAAATAAATAAGGAAATGAGCAAACACATAAATAATATTAAAATTATAAATAACAATGTTATCCTAGAATGGCATAATGTTACTGTTACAGCATGCAGGCAGAGATTGGGATGTAAGCAGCTACCATTTACAGGGTGAAACTGCTGCTTCACAGGGCACCTTTGTTCTCTTGCATGATAAATGACTCTAAGACACCACTTCAATTCTGATTTCAGAAGCAAATTAAATTTCAAAATTAAAACAAATTAAATTTAAACGTTGCTTTTATATCACCTATCTACAGCAGATCTTATCAAGAAAATCTGCGGGCTCTGTGATCCTAAGAGATTTTTGACCTTATTTAAATCCTGGGACTAAAAAAGATGAAGATACCAACTAATGAAGGTTTCTACTAAAATATGTCATCTAGCAGAAGATAAATTATGTTTGAGGACTATTCTGTATTTGCAAAATTATAGACCAAATTATATAAACTCCAATACATAAGTAAATACATTTCAATTATGTTTATTTTGTATTGGTGGCATATAAGCATATGCAACACAGTTTAAAGAAGAATAGCCTGATCACTTCATACGAACAGTAACTTTGGCAATGAATTTAAACGAAAACAAAAGGGAAATGAAAGCATTTGCATCCTATGTCTTCAAAGATTGACTCAAATATCAGGGACATAAGTTGACGTCATAGAATATGGTATTACAAGGATATCTTTACTTTTTTTTCATTTTCCTGTAATTCTTCCAGGTAAGAGAGATTATTATCTGTGAGTACATGCCTGAGTTTTCTTTTTCCTTTAATCTTTTTTTTTTTTTTTTTTAAAGGAAACTCTGATACTTTTACACGTAACACTTTTCAGGAAAGCCTATCTGGCATTGCTGTTACATGAGTGACACTTGCAAATATTGAGCATAATTCAGCTTCCTTTGAAATTGGTCACAGCTTTTTCTACAAGAAATTCAGTTTAATGGATAGGTTGTAGTGAGTCTGCAGATAAATCAGTTAGGTTATTTTTGATATACAAAATAAAGTTCTCACATTCTCTTACACTCTTTACTGTATTACTCTATAATATACACAGTTAAAGTTAGCATACATTTAAAAGTATTACATTTTATTTCCTTTCAAATAAGTAGAATAATTTTATTATTTCAGTTGAATTATTAAATTTATTCATTGCTAAAAATCTGGGAGAATGAACAAACACAATCATTAAATGAGAAAAGAAAAATAACCCTAAAACTTTTTTTTTTTTTTTTTTTTTTTATGGAATAACACTTCCTGGGCTTTCAGTAGGTGACTGTTGAAATAGTTGTGACATTCTCTTAGAAATTACATGGTTGTGTGCAAACAAGCCTTCATCTAGTATTTTTAAAATCAGATGTATAGGGGTAACTTTTTCCCAACTGGGTCACATTCAGGATTGGGAAAAATTACATATTATATTGTAATCTAGATTTCATGTAACCATGGTAAGATGTGGCAGGCTAGGGATCCTGTCAGTCATTGATTTACTGCTTAACTGCTGGAAAACATTTTGGAACAATTCCTTCTCCCCCCAGAACTGTCATAAGCTCTTTTTATTGTCAAGATGTCAGAACAGTCCATCAGGTAGCTTCTCACCATAGAAGTGATTTATGATGAAAACTCAACTAGAGATTAGTTTAGTTTTATCATCTTAAAAACTACATGAAAAAAATCTGTAAAATTATGTGTTTTTTATGTGGTCTGTACAATATAATCCACAACAGCACAGTTAGTTCATAAAAAGAACATACATTATGAGAATGTTCTAAATCTTTGCATTCTGTTTATATTTTATTGCTCTTACTTAGGTTAACATGTGGTATATTCTTACAAAGCCTGATTGTTCACATATTTAATTTCTATGCCCATAAAGTAATATATTTTTAATACAATCCAACCAGCAGGAAATGATCAGACTCTACGAAATATTTTAATATTAGCCTGAAGTTGTGGAGTGAAATATAAAAGGGAAAGTGATTTTAGAGCCTGTGACATTTCACATTATTCCATCAGTAATAAAGATATATAAATCAACTTTCTGGAATGTCATTTGGGAATTTCAAAATACTAATACCTATACTATGAAATAATTAATGAAATAAGATATGTAAAGTCAACAATGAACCTAACACAGGAATATATTTCTTTTTGTTACTAACTCCTTTTCCATTATTAATGAAAAAAATTTTAATTTGAAGGGATGATATATTTGTTACACAAACAGGAATTCTGGTTGTTTGTAAATTGGAATCCTGTATTGTTCTTATACCTGATAAAATTGCTGGTCAATTTATTTCATCCTAAGTTTTAGGCATACTTAAGAAATCACATCAAAATTATTACTATTTTTAAAATCCACTTTCTTCTCCTATTTATAAATTATTGGACTTTTATATTGTTGCTTTGAAGCACACTTACTTTGTTGATCATCCCAATTATACATTAAAGGAATGGTTCAGTTGATGCAATCTTTGTGTGATAGGCAGAAAACAGCCAAATAGAAAATCTCCAAAAGAGAAACACTAATAATTTTTAACTCAACTTCTGAAGTCAGGCTACATTTGAGGGACCAAAAGCAAACATAAGGACATTTTGATTTTTTTTAATAATAAAGGATGATTATCGAAGGAGACTCTTCAAATGCTCCTTTTCTCCTATATGGTTTGAAAAATGCATTACTATATATTTTGTAGATAATCTTCACAGAATTTATTTTGCAAATTATATTCACACTGGAGAAGAGTGCCATCTCCAAAAGTTATTGCATGAAATTGGTTTGTAGCATATAAAATAGAAAAAGAAAAATAATAGCATTTAAAATAAAGAGACCAAACAGTATTTGAGACAATATTTGACACAACATTTGCTTCAAGCCATCAAAGTCTAATTTTTGAGCAATGTTAGAGAGAGCAAGTGGTTCAGTTTAGGGTGATAATATGTATGGCATGCACAAGCAGTTCAGAGCTACAGAACCTGGGGGAAGGCAGAACAGGGGAATCTGGATGAGAATCTGGAAACAGGAATATCTGACGATTGCCACTCTGCTGTTAAATAAATGTTCAATGTCTTCTTAATTTCCTAAATATGACATGCTTGACTTTCTATATTCTGCTCTTTAACTGCCTCTCTAACCTATCACCAGTTCCCCAATACAACCTACATTCACACCTTAAGTAACTACTTATAGATCCCTGAGTGTTAGATGCCTCTGTAGCTTTGCACATGCTCTACTCTGTATTTGAAATGCCCCTTATCTCCACCCCATAAGGAGATCTCCTACTCATCTTTTAAGCATTAGTTAACATGTCACTAATTTTCATACATCTTGTCTAAGCCACTTTAGAAATTTATACCACTATTGTGTGTTATAGAGAGTTTAGTATCTTTATTATGTATTTATATTATATATATAATATTTAAATAATATATTCCTGTCAATTAAGTTTTAAACTTCCTGAGAGAAGGGCAATTAACTTATTTTTCCCATATCTCTGTAACCAGTGTATACAATTCATTTATTGCTCTTGTCTGCCGTATAGCTTAGCTATTTCAAATGGTATCAACATTAGTCATTTTATTTTTTAATTGTCATTGCATATTTTATACATTTATTACATATACCTGCAGCCCTGACTTAGTCCCTGAGCATTCACCCTGGGTCTCTAACTGCCATTTGGATCTTTAACCACTACCTAATTTTCAGTGATCTGACAACATATTCACTCTCTTTTCTGAAATATACTTCATATCTCACATTTTTTATTTCAATCATTGGCATAATAATTCCCCCAAGATCCTAGCTTAAGAACTTGGAGCCATACCTGACTTCATTCCCAATGACTATCTCTATAGACATTAAATCACCATGTCCTTTCTCTATTTACTTCTGTGTCTTCCTTTTCTTTTTCACTGGCTCTACTTTGGTCCAGGTCCTACTAAAGTAGCAGAAAACAACATTCCTAATAAACTGCTTTGATGCATCTTTTCCTTAAACATTTTAAAGGACTATGGCTGCTGAAATATCCCATTTTCAGCTTACAATTTAGCATCCTGTACACTTTGATTACTTCCTATCTCTCTAAAGATATCCTCACTATGTTCTCCTAACGATTTTCTTTCATTGCTGCCTAATTTTATTTATAGTTCTGAATATTATCTTTTGTTGTCCAAAATGTCCTCCCCTTTCTCGTCCTTCCTTGGGCATCATTTTGTCCTGATGGCTTAACTTAAGCTCCACTTACTCCACAACACTCTGATACCCATCCTATCCCATCCCTTCTCAGCTGCTTTCCCACCTAGTGTTCTTGTTACTTGCTGGGAACTTAGCAAATGTAGCTCTCTGCTTAAATTTATGGTTTTCAAGTGAAAATCCTATCTGCTTAACTGGGTTGCAGATGTGAAAGCAGGACTTTTTTATAAATTTAAATTGTTCAGCCTTATGTATTGTATTTATATTCATGATTATGATGATTTATTGAAAATTTTTGTTCAGGATTACGATTTCCATTCATTACACTGGATACTATTTTATACTACAGCATCCATAAAGGCAGTGTATACTAAATGGAGCACTGATTGTAGTTTACTGATTATAGGTTCCTTACTAACACTGCTCATTACTTACTACTGTTCTTTGTTTTGTATTCCTGGACTCTGATGTAGCACTTGTCCTAATTGTTTCTTACCTAGATTATCAGGATAGCTTCTCTATCTTCAGCTTTCTCTTCTTCAACATTTTTTTTTTTTTTTTTTTTTTTTTTTTTTTTTTTTTTGAGACGAGTCTCTCTTGCTCTGTCACCCAGGCTGGAGTGCAGTGGCGTGATCTCGCCTCCCGGGTTGAAGCGATTCTTCTGCCTTAGCCTCTTGAGTAGCTGTGACTACAGGCGTGCACCACCACGCCTGGCTAATTTTTGTATTTTTAGTAGAGACGGGGTTTTACCATATTAGCCAGGCTGGTCTGGAACTCCTGACCTCGTGATCTGCCTGCCTTGGCCTCCCGAAGTGCTGGGATTACAGGAGTGAGTCACTGTGCCTGACTCTTCAACGGTTTTATTGAATACTATTAACTACAGCCTGTGTGACATTTTAATATTACTATCGACAATTTTTGTTTCTAAAATTTTAAGTTTGGTAAGTTTATGTGTATCCTCAAAAATCTTCAGTGACTTCTAATTGTCTATAAAGACTACTTTTATCTGCTCTGGTATACCTTGCCCTGTTTGTGACATTTCCCTTTATACATTTATACATTTGTAGTAGTCAGGTCCGAGCATATAATGTGCTGACCTCCCTACGTCAGATGCACCTTCATAATTTTATGTCTTTACCAATGAGATTCCTTTATCTTGGAATTCCATACTCCTGTGAAATACTAGTAAAATTTATATGCTTCACCCAAAAATCACTTTATTGAAAAAAATGTTTTCCTCTTCTTTGTTACCAGAGCATTTTGTTTGTACTTCTATTACGGCAATATTTTAGTCACCTTGTGTCATAGTCGTGTTATGAATGCATATTACTTTTTCTGTGCTAAATTGTAAGGTTTTTGAGGTTGGTTATTGTGCAAAATATGTCTCTGATTCCCATCAATGCTTAGCTCCATCATTGCAGTCTAACTGTCATGCAATAAATTTTTAAGAAATAATTTATCTCTTAAAAAAATTTATTTCTTAAAAAAATTATACTATTTTTAAGAGATAATTTATTATGCATACTTTAATATAGAGTTCCTAATTTCAGTTCTTACACTGACTATCTCAGCCTCATATTTATATGTGGAAAATGGGATAGTAACATCTGGTATTTGTAACTGAAGTATGTTTCCAATAAGTGGCTCATTCACTTCTTTCTGAACACTTTCACATCACCTTCTCACTAATGATGGTTGTTTGCTTGTTTTTGTAAAGCAATACGTCTTGGTAGTGTTTAGTTGACATTCTTGCTTCTCTAGCTGGCAGTTTGAGGACAGTCAGCTTTTAAGAACTTTTTAAAGTTGGCTCTTTTGGGATAGGAGACTTTATATGTAATTCCATGAAACTTTAGGAGAAGCAAAGACTATTTCTAAGAGCAATCAATCTCTTCAAGTTTTAATGGGATTCTATAAGAGTCAGAACATTTTCCGTGCTTATTGCAGGTAATTTCATTAGTTTTATAGAGTACCAGTGAAAAAGATAGCTTTCTTCATGTGCCTTAGTTATTTAAGAACATTGTAGTTCATCCCATTGTGGTGAGATATACCATCAAATTAAATCCTGCTTTCTGTACTGGGTCTAATCAATAAACTGTACCAAGCAAATAGAAATAAATTGAAATCATCTGATGTAGCAGGATGATTATTTACACAAATAATTTCTACATTTTGAAATTCAATTTGGAAACACACTAGGCATTATGATATCTGTCTCTTAAAAGATTTCATAACCACCTATATATAGTCCAGTGTACTCAACATAATGTCCTTCTGGAACATAGTTTGCAACCAAATTCAGGGTTCTATGGAAATATTGTGTTAGTAAAGAGATATTTATGGAAAAGGTTCTGGGTAAACTTTACATGAACATAGTCTTTTTGTGCTGGAGCATCAAAGTTCATGGGCCCAGTCCTAATAATGTTTTCCTTACACAATCTGAGTTAGGATTCTTTGTTGAATTGAATTGAAATTTAAATTTCTTGTTGAATTTTTTGACTTAGAAGATCCTAAACATTGTGGTTATTTCTTCATTACCAGAATTTCAGGTTTCTACACAAGTTTATACCTAGTAAATTATGGTTTTAAATCTACTATATCAAATAATTGCTTTTAAATTGAAATACCTGACTAGTACTCAGGGCTTACAAATCACCGCTTCATGCATAGGGCAATATTAGACATGAAATACAATCTGAAATAAATCAATGACCAAAAAGAACTTCAGGACAAAAGAAAATGACAGTGAAAGAAAAGAATAAAACAGATAAACAGAGAAAACATGAGGTTTTCTTTTATTGCCATGAGTAAGATTTTAAATCCAAGCCTACTAATGATTGTTAACTTTCCACAGTTCTATGAAGGTCATTAATTTTCTAATATCCTTCCTCTACTTTCTGATTGGGGGGAGAATTGCTTTATGTTGTACTTTAGACGAAATGAGGATTGGGAATTTGAGAAATTCTTGTCATAGTTGGGGCAGAATTTAAAAAAAAAAAACTATAGTATCACACACACACAAGAAAAAACAGTTTCAAGATAGAGAAAGTGATTAAGATGGAGGAGTGGATCATTAATGTTCCAAGCTGCAGAGAAGACAGTAAAGATCAACAATCAAACTTGTCATTGGATTTAACATCAAGCAAGTCACTACTGAGCATGAGTAAGAAGTTTTAGTCAAGTAAGTAAGATTAAGGGGTTAACAGCCTGTATGAGATTTGGAGGTTTGGAAATGAAGGTTTTGAAAATAGAAAATGTGTGTAGGTTATGCTTTCAGCAGTGCTGATTAGTAAAAGAAAAAAAAATAGATGGAAAAGTGGGCTACATAATCGTGGAGGAAAAGGTTTTATTTCGATTTATTATTATGAGAAACACTTGAACAAAGTTAAATTCAGAGAGAGAGAGAGAGAGAGAGAGAAGAGACATGAGAAAGAGAAATATGAAAGGTAACGATTCTTGAGTAAGTGCCAGAATCCAAAGCAGTAAAATTATGAGTTTGATCATGCACCAAAGTTGGTGGGGGGAAAGAGGGACTTTTTTCCCCTAGGGGAAGATTGCAGGTGAGATGCAAGATGAAGTAAGAGAAGTTTTAGGATAAAATCAGCTGGGCAATAATATGTATTAAACAGATATTGACATTAGCTAAACATGAAAAGAAGAAAAAAGAGGGAAGACATTGGAAGAAGGGAGAAAAGGAAGATAAACAGTATAACCAAAGATTTGCTAAATTTTAGACAGATTCTTAGAGATGATGAGCATCAAACAACTCTGTAGAACACGAATTAAGCATAAACAGAGCTTTGAAATTTTGCTTTCATTCTATCCCAATAATGATATTTTGCAAGATATTTATTGTCAAATGCTTGAAAAGGATACGCTGGGTCCAAGATAATAAGTATTTCAGCTGTGCCTCTCAAGTAGTTCCCTGATTCTCCGCTTTTTTCATATAAGTAATTTCTGCACTCCTGGTTGAGATGTTCTACTTTTTGATGGTGATTTCATTCTCAAAACTTTTACATGCATAATGAATTAACATGCTTAAAGTTAAGGAAGGCCTTTAAAACTGACTGCTTCCAAGGCAGTGAAACCATCAGCTTAACTCTCTGGCTTTCAACTTTCTCTTTACTTTTGGCCTTGGGGAAATCCCCTTGATTTCTCAGGACCTAAGGTGTACATTTAAAATGATATTTGTTATATATTACCCAGAATGTCTTAGTGTTTTGAAGTAGGATGATATTAATGATATCTTATCTTCCATATTATTAAATTAAAAATCTTGGTCTCCTGCTTCTCATTCTAGGATTATTTTTTTCTTTACTTGTATTCTGTGCATTGTCCTAACTCCAAACTGTTCCTAAATTTTAATTTTAACATGTAGACATGCCAGTGAAAAATTGTGGAAGGGGAAGGAGGAGGTGCTAGCTGAACTTTTGAATCTGAATATTAATGTCTACCTCTGTTGCTTTTTGTGATGGGCTCAATTTCCTTACACTGTGCTTTGCAGCTGTGTGAGACATCTGTGGGAGGTCCAGCTCCATTTCTATTTGGACCATGTGGGACCTCTGTATCCTCAGTTCTTCCTGGTCTTGGACCCCAATCTTATCAGACACTTATATGCCTCCTTCTGAGAGAGTAATGCTCTACCTTACTTGGTGAGGTAGGGTGAAATCCCTTTTCAAGGAAATAATATTTTCTTCTTCAACTCTGAACTGAAACTCAGGATTCTATTTTGGCAGTACCATGACATTTTTTGTATAACACCACATACGCCCCTATTTCCCATCCTCCACTCTGTCTCAGTTTCCTTATCTGTAAAATATTCCGTTTTTTCATAGTACGTAAAAGTGAATTTAACCAGTGACACAATCATAAATTATTTGGGTTATACTAACACCACATTGAGCTTTTTAAAGAAATGTTATAAATCCCATGTTAGTTTTTGTTAAATTGAAAATATTAATGCTAAAACATATTTGTTTTCAGTTTAATATTTATCGAAGTCATATCATCATAACTTAAAAATTTACTTCCCCTAACACACCTTATGCACACACATAAGCACACATTGTTGACATTTTTCTGGAATTTTCTATAACTTAACAAGAACATTTTTAAGATGGCAGAAAAAATGTTTTAATCCAAATTGGCATGGTAGGCTGACTAAAAATGTCCCCCCAAAGATGTTCATGTTCTAATCTCTAGAACCTGTGAACACAGAGGTTCCTCAACTTACAATGGATAAACCTGTCATAACTTGAAAATATCATCAGTCAAAAATGCATTTAATACACTTGACTTAAGGAACATCATGGTTTAGCTCAGCCTTCCTTAAAAGTGCTGAAAACACTTACATTAGTCTACAGTTGGGCAAAATCATGTGGCCACACAGTACACTGTAGAGTATTAGTTGTTTGCCTTTGTAATTTATGGCTGATGAATAGCTACAGTTCAATGCTACTGCCCAGCATTGTGTGAGAGTATTGTACTACATATCTCTGGCCCTAGAAAAGACCAAAATTCAAAATTCAAAGTACAGTTTCTACTCAATGGTATCACTTCCACACTATTGTAGAGTCAAAAAATCGTAAGTAGAATCATCATAAATTGGGGACGATATGTGTGTATATGTTACCTTACATGGTAAAAGTGGCTTTGAAGCCATGACTAAATTAAGAATCTGGTGATGGAGAGACTATCCTGATTGTTCTGGTTGGCCCCATATAATCATAAGGGGCTTAGGAGTGGGAGGCAGTAGAATTACAGTCAGGGAGGAGAAGGCAATGTGATGATGATGGAAGCAGAGGTTGGAGTGATGTGGCCACAAGCCAGAGTGATGACAGCCTGCAGATGCTGGGAGAAGCAAGGAACAGATTCTTCCCTGGAGCCTCCAGAAGGAATCAGCATACTGACACCTTGATTTTAGTTCTCTGAGCTTCATTTCAGACTTCTGTCCTACCTCCAGAACAGTAAGAGAATAAATTGGTGTTGCTTTAAGCTACTAAGTTTGCGATAATTTGTTAGACCAGCCAACGGACACTAAAACAATTGGCAACTTAAATACTTATAAGGACAGATATTTCTTTGCCTCCAAGAATAAGAAACAGTAAAAATAGATATTGTAATAGTAGTGGCAGAAGCTTTCACTAACTGAGATTCCATTGTTTATAAGATTATTCTGGATGACTTTTTTTTTTTAATTCTCATAGTAGCACTTCAAGGAGTATATTACCATTCCTGTTTTATAGAAACAAAAACATAGAAAGTAATTTCATCACAGGATGAGTGGTAGAGCCAGGATTTGAACACAGTACTGTGTGTCATCAATTTAAAAACTGGTACATTATGGTCGGGCACGGTGGCTCACACCTGTAATCCCAGCACTTTGGGAGGCAGAGGCGGGTGGATCACAAGGTCAAGAGAGATCAAGACCATCCTAGCCAACATGGTGAAACCCCATCTCTACTAAAAATACAAAAATTAGCTGCATGTGGTGGCACGTGCCTGTAATCCCAGCTACTTGGGAGGCTGAGGCAGGATAATCACTTGAACCCAGGAGATGGAGGTTGCAGTGGGTCGAGATCACGCCAGTGCACTCCAGCCTGGGCGACAGAGTGACACTCTGTCTTAAAAAAAAAAAACAAAACAAACAAACAAACAAAAAAAAACCTGGTGTATTATATAAGAAAAACACAAATTAATTAAGAGAATAAACATGTTTGAAATAAATGTTGAAAACCTGTGATAGGCAATGTTATGGGTTGAATTGTGTTTTTCAAGACAGTTATGTTGAGCTCCCTGAGGACAAATGAGGACATTAGATGGGCTCTAAATCAATGTGGTTGGTGTCCTTATAAAAGGAGAAATTGTAGAGAGAGACTTTCATATAGGGCGAATGCTATGTAAAGATGAAGGCAGAGATGAGGGTGATTATTGTACAAGCCAAAGAATGCTAAAGATTTCCAGCAAACCACCAGAAACTGTAAGAGAGGTATGAAACAGATTCTCCCCCACAGACCTTAAAGAACTACAACTGAGGATACCTTCATCTTGGATATCTAGCTTCCAAAATGGTGAGACAGTAAATTTCTGTTGATTAAACCACCCAGTATGTGGTACTTCATTACAGCAGTTCTAGCAGACCAATAAATATGATAATAGTGATAATTACGATAATAATAACAAAAGACATTGTGGATGTTTTTAAAAATTAGTATTCCACTCATTGTAGTTGTAAAATAAAAAATGTAGTTTCTAAAAAATTTTTTATTCTGTTTATTAGTTTAGCACATTGTAATAATCGCTTTAAGGAGAGCTTTGAATAAAATTTTATCTCATTTTTCGATTTAATTAAATATCTACAAACATTAAAAATGGCATTTATATAGATAATATATTTGATTTCCCTTTAAAATATTTTTCTTGTTTGATTTAAACAAAATCTTGAGTATTTAAATAACTTTCAATAGATTAAACTTATAGATATGTTGAATCCTAAAGGCTATTAATGTTCCAATCCTATAGATAAATGATAACATTTAAACTTTAATATAAGCCTAAATCCAGTACTGAGTTAGACATTTTAATTTATTCTTATGGGTTAAATTCCTTTAAAACTTTAAGGAACATAAAATACCCAGCATGCACTAATTCCTTAAACAAATACATAAACGTAATGGGGTAAATTCTCTCAAATGTTCTTGTGTGCTTAATTCTAAGTCTAGGTTGGAAGATACAAGGGAACAGAAACAGTTTATCATCCCACACAATTCTGGGGTTACTTTCTTAATTTGCTGAGGTTACTCATATCTGTGTGCAAATGGGAATTCTAAGCCTTATTAATGGCCTGTAACATGCATTAAAGAAGAAAATAATTTTGTGCTCCATCTGCCTAAGACTTGAGTCAAATCCTTACTTTTCAAGCCAAAATGAATTCTGCACCTCTACCCATGTAGTAAACCAACTGATGATTTTTATTTCTTTGGCTCTTAAAAGCCAATATTGATATGATGTTAACACTGTGCTGAGCACAGGTGAAAGTACTCAAGATTACTAACTCATTTAATCTGTGGATTGTGACTCTAACTCCCAGTGGGGGCTCACAGGTTACCAGCATTAGTGAATAAGGAATATCTAATTTGCATAACTAAAAGATGCTGTAAATAGATGGGTGGGGTGGTAGAGCTGACATTTGTTCAGTAATAAGATCTAGGATCAACACATCAGATTTAGTTTCTTTAAATACAACCAATCCTAGTAAAGAGTGAAATGGAATACCCCAGAGCAACAGATCACAGTCAGGGAATAGCAGGCACCGCTGATGAGGGCCAGCACAGGACAGATACACAGTAGGCCTCGGGAGAGGGTAGGTGTTGATAATGAGGAGATAACTAATGGGCTATCACATGCCATCACATCCCATCTAAAGGCTAAGGTACTCTGAAGCCTTTAACATCTACTCTAAAGCATCAGAGTGTGCTGGGTTTGTTGGTTAGAAAGTTTATTCTGGATAGATTAAATAACTTCATAATGAAAAGTTTTATGGTAAAGATTTTAAATATAAATATAAAAGATTTTAAACTTTCCCTCTTATATAATTTCCTCTCAAAGATACATTAGTGAACTGGACATAATGTGGTTCAGCGTAGCTTTTTGATCTCATATATTTGATAAAGTTTTACATATATCCTATAATCGAATTATTACAAAAACCCTATGAGTTACCAAATAAGGAATTATGTCTTACAGAAGTTAGTGAGAAGGCTAGTTAGTAAGGAGCAGAAGTATTCAAACACAAACCTGTTGGAATCCCAGGTGAGGCTGGAGCCCTTGAATGCTCCCTTATTCTCACCGCCTAGTGATTTTAATGAGCTTTTAGAGCCTTGCATTTTGTCTAGGAATAAGATGTCTTTTAGACCACTATACCCTGAAATTATTTTTTAAAAAAAGATGTTTGAAAACTTTGTAAAAACCTATTCCCCCCTCCCATAGAAAGTGAAAAAAAAAAAGAGGAATTTGTTAGTGAATAGGAACTAAAAATAGGACAACAAATAAAAAATATAAAGATACATCCATCCTCAGTTTGCCAGTATCTTATTGAGGATTTTCGCATCGATGGTCATCAGGAATATTGGCCTGAAATAACTCAAGATGGATTAAAGACTTAAACGTATGACCTAAAACCAAAAAAAACCTAGAAGAAAACCTAGGCAATACTATTCAGGACACAGGCATGGGCAAGGACTTCATGTCTAAAACACCAAAAGCAATGGCAACAAAAGCCAAAATTGACAAATGGGATCTAATTAAACTAAAGAGCTTCTGCACAGCAAAAGAAACTACCATCAGAGTGAACAGGCAACCTACAGAATGGGAGAAAATTTTTGCAATCTATCCATCTGACAAAGGGCTAATCTCCAAAATCTGCAAGGAACTTAAACAAATTTACAAGGAAAAACCAACCCCAGTGGAAAAGTGAGCAAAGGATGTGAACAGGCACGTCTCAAAAGAAGACATTTACACAGCCAACAAACATATTGAGAAAAGGTCATCATCACTGGGTCATTAGAGAAATGCAAGTCAAAACCACAATGAGATACCATCTCATGCCAGTTAGAATGGTGATCACTAAAAAGTCAGGAAACAACAGATGCTGGAAAGGATGTGGAGACATAGCAACAATTTTATACTGTTGGTGGGAGTGTAAATTACTTCAACCATTGTGGAAGACAGTGTGGCGATTCTTCAAGGATCTAGAACTAGAAATACCATTTGACCCAGAAATCCCATTACTGGGTATATACCCAAATGATTATAAATCATTCTACTATAAAGACACATGCACACATATGTTTATTGTGGCACTGTTCACAATATCAAAGACTTGGAACCAACCCAAATGCCCATCAGTGATAGACTGCATAAAGAAAATGTGGCACATATATACCATGGAATACTATGCAGCCATAAAAAATGAATTTGTGTCCTTTGCAGGGACATAGATGAAGCTGGGGACCATCATTCTCGGCAAACTAACACAGGAACAGAAAACCAAACACATCATGTTCTCACTCATAAGTGGGAGTTGAACAATGAGAACACATGGACACAGGGAGGGGAACATCACTCACTGGGACCTGTCGGGGGTGGGGGGCTAGGGGAGGGACAGCATTAGGAGAAATACCTAATGTAGATAACAGGTTGATGGGTGCAGCAAGACACACTGGCAAGTGTTTACCTATGTAATAAACCTGCACATTCTGCACATGTATCCTAGAACTTAAAGTACAATAATAATAATAAAAGATATATCCTCACTACATTTCCTATATCTTCTTTGGATTGGGAGGGAGGTTCATTTTTCACTTGGAAAATAGGAAAGGGAGGTGTTAAAAGTTTGGCATTTCAAGTGATCAAACTTGAATAATGGCAACTTTTCTAGTCATGGCCCCATAATGGCTGCAAATCTTGGTGCAAATCTTGCCATTATTGCAATGATTTAATACATACAGCATCCCAGCAACTTACATTTTAATAAGATGAAAATTTATTTCTGAAAGTTTTTTTAAAGGCTATTTTTACTTATTTTTTTTCCCTCTTGTTAACTGTGGAAATACTCCTGTCAGTATATTCCATCCTGGCCTTGTTATGGAAGTGTTACATGCTGCTGTGGTTTGTAGCTTTTCCTTTGTTAAGGCCAGAAAAAATTTTCTGGGTAACTAATTTGTAACATTCCTTTTTCTAAGAGTTTGTGTTCACTTTTAAAGCAGTAAGCTTTATTTTTTTCTGTCAGACAATCTACAAATTATAAACCTAGCACAAACATTCTTGAACATAATGAATCCAAACATTTTGCAAACGGAAACCAAAACTTCAGTTTATATTTTTCCAAAACAGTCATCTCTACATTTATTGTTTTTAGCTTGTTTAATTTAAAGCATGGTCAGTCAATATTTAATATAATTCAAAGCTACCCAGACTTAATTTTCCCTACCTAGACAAACTCTGATCTTGTTCCAATCCTACCTTGAAACAGGATCAGCATTTTGGTGGGTTTTAACTCCACAAGATATTAGACTTCTCCCTGAAGACTTCATGGGGAATGAAGACATTAAACAAAGTCTCTCTGGGTCATGTCCCCATTGCCCCTGAAGATTCCCTCTGACTTCAGTCAGACACTCTGCCTCCCCTTTCTCAGATATAACACCCAAATAACACACCAAGTGACTTTTTGCAGTAAACAATTTTAAAGGATTGGTATAAACTGCTTTTGAAATTATTTTGCTAGAAGTGAAATAATAAAATTACATTTGGCTCTGATTGTACTGCATTAATCATAACTTATGGATTCTTGCAAAGTGAGAAAATATAACCTAAAATTGTTCTCATGCATCATGACATTTTTTATGAATTCAAATTTTAACAATTAATGAAGTTGACATAGGTTATGCATTTGTAGGCATTTAATTAAAATTTAATTAAATATTTATTAATTTTCACTTTGCAGTTTTCTTTTCGTGTTTTGGAGCTGATGATTTTTTCAGGCCTGGCATATTTTTAGAAGGCCCTGTAGATCTGCAGATTCTTGGCATTCTGCCTTTGATTGCTATGGATAAAACGACCACACCACTGGAAAAATTTGCCTGATATTCTTATCTTTTTAGCCTTAACTCTCAACTAGCACGACACAGTCAGAAAATCTAAAGCCTTGCAATTAGCAGCCCCTATCTCTCTTGAAAGATGTGTTTGTTATTGCTGTTGTTCTTGTGTATCCCTTAACATGTTATGAAAATATACATCTGTTAAAACCAAATCCTTCACTTGAGATAATTCTACCCTGTTAAAATACCGTTTCTTTTCATGTTAAGTTCCTAATCCCTAACCAGCAAATATTTGCTGCCCTCAGCCAATCTACATTAGCTGCTTTGATGTAGGTGGAACATTGTGAAAGAGACCCCTTCTGGCACAGGAGGAAATGTACCAGCAGTTTGGCCATCACAACCTGCTGTCTCTACAGCTAAAACACAGCCAGAACTTGACTGGCCTTCACCACCTCCCATGCTGGCACCTTGTCCAAGCCCCAGTGGTTTCTGGCTGTGCTATTTCAGTGGATCTTAACTGGTCTCCTGCTCAGAGCTTGCTCTTTTTCAGTCATTTTTTAACACAGCAGCCAGAATGGTGGTCAAACTAATGTCAGGTCATGTCACTTCCTTGCCCTCAGCCTCCAACTTTTCTGTCTCACTCTACATACAACCAAAGTCTCCCAGAGGTCTCCCAAGATCTAGGTCCTCTTTGCTTTCTGACCTCTTCTCCTGCTATTGTCCATCTGGTTCATTTCCCAGCAGCTGTGCTGACCTCTGTGCTGTTTCCAGAACATAAAACTGCTCTTCTGGGCCTTTACACTTGATCTTCCCTATGCTTGGCACCCTATTCTTGCAGTTGTTGCCACAGTTTTTGCCTTCACATGTTCTTAGACCCAGTCTCAGTTTGATCTGCTCTAGCACTTATCACCACTCAAATCTACCATGTTCCTAACTGATTGATCTTTTTTGTTGTCGCTCTCTCCTGATTAGAATGTAGGTTCGATAAAGGCAGGGATTTTTATTTTATTTTTTTCTTCTTCGTCTGTATTGCATAGTGCCAAACCCTTAGTGCCTAGACCAGTGCTTGGCTCACTTATGTAATATATTAATATCTATTCAATGAAGGGATGCATAATAATATGTTTTTGTTTTATTTTTGTGTAGAGACAGAGTCTTCCTGTGTTGTCCAGGCTAGTCTTGAACTCCTGGGCTCAAGTGACTCTCCCACCTCAGCCTCCCAAAATGCTGGGATTACAGGCATGAGCCAGCATGCCTGGCCACGTTCCTTCTTTAAAAAGTCGGTAAGAACATTCACATGATACTTACTAGTATTATCTAGCCCTCCACCAACTAAAGACTCAAAGGCTTTTCTCCTAATCCAACCCCCATTTCCTTGAAGAGTGCTCAAACTCATCTGTGAGGTCCTGTTTGGGAGAATTTTCCTCCTGATTTCTACCTGGAGGATGTTCATGTTCCCTGTTCCTTGCAGGCACTTTGCCCTGGAAGCAGCCAGGCTATATCTGATCCCGTCTATGTCAGTCAGCTCTGTAGTGATTCATATAATAGAAACAGAATTCCCAAAGGATGGAGACTGGGAGATGGGCTTTGTTTCTAGCTGGATCTTTTCCATATGTTTGACAAGCTGTATGAGGGACATGAGTTTGCTTCTCCCCACTCCAGAGTCTCTGTCTTCAGTAACTTCAGAAAGCAAGAGGATTTACTGAGATGCTTTTCTGAAAAGCAATTTGCCACAAGGGCTTCTTCTTTAACACAGGTGTGAAAAACCAGAATTATTTTTTTCCATCTCATAAAGTCTTAATTCATTTTTGTTTAATCCTAAATCCGTTCTTTGCTTCGGGACATCTGAGAGTGGTACCAGTACATAACACTGATCCCTTGCAATCAAACTTACTACACCAAAAGTGCATTTTAGGACAAGATTGGAATCTGTTATGAGGTTCATGGGAAAATGTTGGGAGACCATCTGCTTATCCTGCCCTACCCTGGACCCTTGCCTGTGGAGGACTGAACTTCAAGAGTGGGCATCTGATAGAGTTTGGATGTTTGTCTAATCCAAATCTCCTGTTGAAATGTAATCCCCAGTGTTGGAGGGGCCTTGATTGGAGATGATTAGATCATGGAGGCAGATCCCACAAGAATGGTTTAGCACTATCCCCTTGGTGATAAGTGATTTTTTTTTTTCTCTGAGTTCACGTGAGATGTGGTTGTTTAAGTGTGTGGCACCTTCTCTGCCTCTCTCTGGCTCCCACTGTCACCACACGATGTGTCTGCTCTGGTTTTGCTTTCTGCCGTGATTGTAAGCTCTCTAAGGCCTTCACCAGAAGTAGATGCTGGCACCACACTTCTTGCACTGTGCAGAACTGTGAGATTATTTATCCTCTTTTCTTTATAAATTAGGCAGTCTCAGGTATTTCTTTGCGGCAACACAAGAATGGCCTAACATAGAATCACTTCCTGCTTCCCAAGTCTGCACCACCATATCCAATCTGGTAGATCTTATTACTTGTAGAAGGCATTTGATTCCAATTTTCTTTTACCTGTTTTTTCAGAGCAATGAGATCCCAGGCAGTCCTTGCTGATATTTTTCCAGCAGTGTATTCATACTTCACAGAGATCTCTCATCCAGTGATTTACACCTCTCAGGCCACCTGTTTCTTCAAAGAGCTCTCATGAACACTTTACACCAGTAGGGGCCCTGTAATATCCTGCAAATTTCTCTTGTCTCAGAGCCATCTTTTCTCTCTTCATAGAATATCTATTGCTCTTTTATAGGGTAGACCATCCATGTGGCTCCTTTTGGACACAACTCAAATATTTCCTCTGGTCCCTAGTACTTCAGCACCAACACATGCTCCATATTTTCACACTCTACAATACACATGAAAGAATTATGACCACGCTCAGTTCATGTGACTGGTTAGGGTATACACAATCTGATTCTCTCAAGGTTTCTTTTAGACAGTAAAAAAAAAAGTCACAAATGCTATGAGACAGTTGTCATGCTGTTAATGTCCACTAAATGAATTAGAAAAAAAGTAGGTGTATCCATGTTAAATATTTAATATTGGTCTACAGAATTAGTGATTCAAGTAAGGGCAAATGTATTGGAGTCCAAAAAAGTATGACACACCCAAAGAAGAATAATTTGAGACAAGTTCATTGACAAAAACACAATTTACTTCAAAAGTGTGAGAGTATGGGAACCACAAAGTACTGTGGAGTAAGCTAGAGACAGTAACTGCCAAGCTATTACTATTCCTCAGCCTGAAACAGGGAGAACAGTTTCAGGAACCTGGAAAATGAGTACGAGTTGGCACCTTGCCAGGTGCAGTGACTTCTGGGCAAGTGTCATAAGGGAGCCATGGAAACAAATACTCTGAATCCAATTTTCTTTCCTTTAGACCTCCTGCTAGGGTTTCCATTGGCTCAACCCAATTGGAAGTCTTAAGGCAGTAAAACCCTTTTGTTCAGTCCCTTTAGATTGGTACCCCCGGGGTAGAAAGCAGCATAGAGAAGAATGGGGAATGGATTTGGAAGGGGGGGCACAATAAGCTTGTCTGTATCTATAATTCTATGGTAATTCTTCATGCCACAGACATTTATGGCTCTCAGTGGTTCAGCAAGACTACACCTTAGAAGAGAGATCTTATACCTACACATTTTACCAGCTAATGAGATTTCAAAAATAAGTGCTAGTTATTAAAGTTTAGTTATTAAGACGTAAGGATAATTTAAGAAGAGAAAACAGAAAACTCTATACTGAACATTTTTATAACAAAGAATTAAAAAGATAGTAAATTCAGCGGATAATTTCAGAGGCTGAAATTTTAAAATACGTTGAAACCTTTGAAGATTTATTTAGAAGCCTATATGTGTGAAGATTTTTTTTTCTTTTTGAATTTTCATTCAGGTTTTCAGAGGTTGATGTATTGCCTACAGGGAATAAACTGCAATTCACAAGGCAGAAGGCTGAACTACAGAACTCTGCAGCTTTGTGTTATATTATCAGATATCTAGACTTTGGATTTGTCAAAAAGAAATTTGTGGAGGTTCTTGCTGAATTACACGGTTCTCTTTGCATGTTGATATGGAGTACATAGATAACAGAAATAGATTCTCAAATGTATGCATATCTTTCATATGAAAAATATGTTTTAGACAAGTTAAGCTTATTTTAAAAACAGGAGATTTTTTTCAGAACAATTTAGTAAAAATGAAAAAGAATCACAACCCGGTTGCATAATGACAGTTTTAACAAAAACTTAATAACATTAAGGGATTGTTGAAAAATTACATAATGGGCACTTGGGAAAGCATTTTTAAAAGTCATTTCTAATTATATTTTAATGGGTGCATATATATGTATATACAGTGTGTGTGTGCATGTGTGTTAAATTAGTTCAGGTGAAAGCCAGCTACAAGAAAAATCTGACTGTTTTTTAAGATGCATTTTTAATTTGTCTCTGTGCAAATAAACAGGTCTCTTTGTTTAATTTTGTAGCATTTCTATTTCACATTTTGATGAAAAGACTCAATCTTTGACTTTCCCATTAATTGAAGTGCTTTTGTATTAACCTACTTGGAAAAAAAAAATAAGAAGAAAAGAACAATAGGCTTCATATTCCAGAAAAGCTGTTTAAGCCAAACTTCAGAGTGACACTTTGGGCTTGTAGGGTAGGCAATTTTATAACAATGTTGCTATTCTGATGTATCTGAAATTTTTAAATGAATAGTAGCACCTCTTATTTAACCTTGGGTGTAACTTTTCCAAGCTATTGCTAAAGTGGGCCTATCTCAGGCATGTTCGTTTTGAGCCAAATCTGAAATTGTCTTTGGTATTTTCTACCTATGTCCTATTTTAATGGATTGTTGTCAAAACATACTATTTTTTTTGGAGAATTGAGTTGATATAGCAAAGAATGATACATTTTAATGCTTCCTAATTTCACAGCTGCTTTTGATGTTAAAATTTAACTTTGGATATTTAGAATCTAAACTAGTTATAGCAATACATTTATAATTGTTATGATTTAACAATGAATTGTTAAGTCTATATTTTTGTTCTTTTATGTGAAGAAAAAATATTAACAGATTTGGTTTAGAGCTTGGGGAATATTTTAATTCATTCAAGCTGCTCTATCAAAGTACCATACACTGGGTGGCTTATGAACAATAGAAATTTATTTCTCACAGCTCTGGAGGCTGGAAGTCTGAAGTCTGGGAGCCAACATGGTCAGGTTTTGGGAAGGACCCTTTTCTAGGTCATCTGTGTCCTGTATCCTCATATGCGGTACTGTTGTACTGCTGTATCTCCTGTATCCTCATATGGTGGAAAGAGGGTGAGAGAGATCTCAGCATCCCTTTGAAAAGGGCACTATTCCCATAAATGAAGGCTCCATCTTCATGACCTAATTATCTCCCAAAGGCTAAACCTCTGAATAGCATCACATTGGCTGTTAGTATTTCAATATATGATTTTTCTGGGGGAAATAAACATTTAGTTGACTGCAAGGAGTATTTTTAAAAAGCATTAAGGGAAGCACTGATACAGTCAAGTAAAAATTCTCTATAAAATAAAAGACATGATTAAATTAAATATAAGCATCAGGCTAAGAGAATATATTTTCAGTGTATACAGTATACTAAGATTGGCTGTCCAGAATGTAGAATATAGAAACTATATTCTCCTAGGAATAAAAATGAAAAATATCGACAGTTACAAAACAAGCCATGGGTATATGTAACTTTTCTAGAAGGAAGTTAATTTTTAAGTGCGTATAAAATGCTAGATTTCAATGAACATTTTAAAAATGCAATTTTAAACTAAGATAGTGATTTTCAACTATTAAATCGGCAAAAAATAAATATCAGATAATAAGCAAGTGTCAGTAAAATTGTGGAAAGGCAGATTCCTTATATACTCCAGGTTGGAGTGCAAATGCTATAGATTTAGACAGAATCTAATAAAATTATGAATACTTACGGTAGGCAGAATTCTAAGATAGCCCCTGTGATCTTCACTCTCTAATGCTGTGTTCTCTATAATCCCCTCCTTTTGAATGTGAGTGGTACCTGTGAATTTTGTAAAACCAATGGAATATGGTCAAGATGATAGAAAGTCATTCTTATGATTAGGTTATGTTATAAGTCATTCCTTGATTTGCAAAGTTTTGTTATGCAAAGTTTCAGTTACCATAGTTTAGGTAAATAATATCAGTCCCCAACTACATGATCCAAATTCAGTTACCACAGTATCTTAACTGTAATTGCAAATATACAAACTTTGCTACCTTGTCAGACTATGTATCACTATGTAAATAACAGATGCATATATGATCAATGACGAATCATGTCACTTCAAAGTCTGTTGGTAAGTGTTCATTACATTACATAATCCAGTCATTTCATGCACAGACAGAAAAGCCTATAGTTGTGTTGTCTCCTTGTTGTCCTGTGATAAGCAACATACCATTTTACAGGAATGCACAATTGATAGAGGGATTTGACTAACAAAGATGAAAGTACAGCAAACAAATGACAAGTGAAAATACTGGGAGTGAAATTGGATTAGATTAGATTTGAATATCGAGATGACAAGGCAAACATCGGACAAGACCGATATTTGCATGAAGCTACTTTTTTTTAATGATATTGAAAAAGTACAATGAATATTTAAAAACAAGGCAAAGTTATTTCAACATCATCTGTTAAAATTGTATAAGGAATTGAGCATTTATTTCACCTTTGGGTTAAATATTATGATAAAAACAATCCCAATCAGTTTGTCTAGTATTCAAGACAAAGTTTTTGAAGTTTATTGCCTCATTAAAAAAAAAGATAATTACTGAGGCTGAAGAAGTAAATTTACTGCCAATAAAGGCTGGTTTAATTGTTTCAGAAGTTGCGTAAATTGATTAATTTTAGTCTATCTGATGAAGCAGCTGGAGCCAATAAGGATGCAGCTGTGAAATTTGCACCCATATCCCAAGGATTGATTAAGGTTTATGTAATGATTGTGAAATATTTAATGCTGATGAGAGGAGTCAGTTTTGGAAGGAAATCCCATTAAAACTTCCGTGAAAAAAGACATAGAGTTTCTAAGTGGCCATGAAGGAGAAAATATAGACATGCACCCTGAAGAACTTAGTAAAGGCAAATGTATTGATATAAATGAGAAAAGTGGTTGTGATTTTAAAAAAAGTGGTGGGGGGGGGGAAGGTTCAGAGGAAGTAATACTGGGAAAACACATTAAAGGAACTCTTGGAGACATCTAATATTTAACTTGGAAAGCATAAAACATTAGAGGTTGACTTAAACTTTAAAAGGACTATACAAAGTCATTGACTTGGTATACCAAAACTATACCAAGGTATAGACAATATGCTATTTCACTTGAATGTGATGAAAAGAGGAAGAGAAGCACTATTCAATCTACTCTTGGTGAGTTATTTTTTTAAACAAAGAAATAAAGCACTTCAATTCCTAATGTTTCCAGAGTTTGAAATTACACTTTTAAATATATTTCATTTTTAAATTTTCTTATATTTTGCAATGTAGAGTAAGAGTTTTTAAAGTTTTGACAAAAAAATTTTAAAGTTCACAGAACAATCATAAGGAAAATTATAATTTTTCAACAATTGTTAAGATGCTTCACCTATTTTCAGTTTGCACCATAATTTTTGTATTCCCACTATACCCTTCAAATAGAGACTGCATGTGTATATAAAACATAGTCTTACTTGCATATACACCTGAGGACACTCATGCTGGTTTTGAAGAATTGAGCTGCTAAGTTATGGACTGCCAGTGGAGAAGGCCACATGAAAGGGAACTGTGAGCCTCAACTCTACTGCAAGGAACTGAATTCTGCCAACAACTAAGTTAGCATGGAAGCAAACCCAAGCTCCAAATGAGACCACAACCCCAACAGATGCCTTGATTGCAGCCTGTCACACCCCAAATTGAACAGCCAGGTTAGCTATGGCTGTAAAGTTGACCCATGGAAATGGTGAGATAATAAATATGTATTTTTTATGCTACATTTATCTTAGCATGTTGTTTTAAGCTAGATATCTTAAATGTGTGTTTATTGAACTAGATTTATCTTTATCCAAATGAATAGATTAAAAAACATGGTGATGAATGAAATCAAATACCAAAAAGAAACATGTTATTTATGTAAATACAAAGAAAAGTCTCAAAATGCTATGTACTGACTATGAGCATATATGCATATATAAAGGTTAAAAAAATGAGCTAGAAGGATTACACTGCATTCCAAATAACGGTTGTTTCTTGGGGATTGGAATGGGGTGTGGGAATCGAACCTGCAGTATAGAACAGTAGGGATTTAAACTTGAACTGGAATTTATTTTTCTTTAAGAAAAAGGAGTACAAAATGTAAGTAACTAAGTTTAAAATGTCAGGTTCACAATGTTTATTATTTGTAATTTTCTAGATTTTTAATTGCTTAAAAAAGAATGACTATAAATTCTAATACCCAGCATGCACTGAAACCCTAATTTCTACCTGGTCATGAAAGGAGATGCTGAGGAGTCAGGAAGAAAAATATTCAAAACGTTTCATTGAGGATGGAAGAAATTAACTGTTGAGTTCTAGAGAATAAGAACAAGATTGAATAGATTTTCCCTTTCTGCTCTTAAATGGTTGCTTTCTGATTTTTAGGAGAAACTTTCTTTCTTCTACTGGTGTGCACTTACTCACAGACAGAAGCCAGATTCATCCGGCTTCCCTAGGGAGGAAGTTCAAAAGCGCTTCAGTGTATCTCACCAGGTAAGCTGCTGATGATCCATTTCAGAATCACCCGGAGTGCTTGTTAATGCTACAGATGCTTGTGCCCACAGTGCATTCCCTGAGTCAGAATTTTGGGGGATTGTGGCAAGGAATTTTCATTTTTGTAAGCTCTCTGGGTAATTCTAATGCATTCTCATTTTTAAAGCAATTGTTACCATTTTAATAGTAAAACAGAGCTCATAAAATAAAGCATTTGCAGATATTAATAAGTATATATACTTATATATAATATAAGGTATATATATATGTATATACCATATATATACTTATATATAATATAAGGTGTGTGTATATATATATATACACACCATATATATGGTGTGTATATATATATATACACACACCTTATATTATATATAAGTATATATATGGTATATACATATATATCCATGCACTGTATATACACTTATATATAATACAAGGTATATATATATATACCCACCATATATATTATATACACATAATATAAATATATTGTATAAATATAAATATATTATTTACACATTAATTACACATATTACGTACACACACACGAATGACATTTTATTTAAAATAAATCCTTAAGGTAGATGAAGGTGTGGCAATTATGGTGCCATCATGAAAAATGTCTAATTTTCCTTTTGTTTGATAGCTTCCATTCCCATTCTTGTGAAAGGCATGAGAGTAAGTAAGGTTCAGGATGAATGAAAAACTCCCCCCTCCCCTGCTCTTTCAATTCTTCTTTGTACTTTTAATTTTAAAAAGCATAAAAGTAAATAGAGAAGTTGGAAGAAACTCTATGAACTTTCTTATTCTCTTCACCCATATTAGCTTTTGAACATTAACCGTGTGCATGTGTGTATACATGTTTTGCACTGAACAATTTTATAGTGAATTGAAGACATTATGAACACTTATTCCTAAATATTACAGCATGTATATTTCCTAAAATATGACATTATTTTATATACAGTGCAATTATAAAATAAATAACTTTAATATTGTTTAAAGTACTACTACTTATTATACCATTCATATTCAAATTTTGCCAGTTGCCCTCAATAAAATCATCTACAAGTTTTATTTTCTAATATAGTCTTCATGTCTCTTTACTCTCATTTCCTCACCTTTTGACATTCATGACACTGGTATTTCTTAAGAATACTACCCAGTGATTTCATTGAATTTAATCTTATTTTTTTATTATTGTTGCCTCATGATTAAATATAAGTGATTCATTTTGTTAGGAATACTGTCATTTTTATGTCATTTTCAGTACATCGCATTAGGAGACACACGATGTCCGTTTACTCTATGATTCGGTAATGTTAACTCTGGTAATTTGGTAAAATATTGTTTGCCAGACTTCACTGAAAAGTTTCTATTTTCCTTGTAATTAACAAATAAGTTGTGACATGTTGAGATTGTAAGTATTATATTTCCCATTAAATATGTTTAGTTTTAGTATCCATTAATTTTTTTCTGGAATCAGTTATTTCTGTGATTGCAAAAAGAGATTTTGTAACTGTAATTTCTTTTACATTGTATTATCCTTGTCATATATTCTTTTAGTATCAGCATAGGCAGGTAGGCTATTTTATTTTTAGTATGAAATTAATTACCATAGTTGTTTTGATGATTACATGGATCAAGATTTAGCCATTAGAATCCTCTTTATATTTTTGACATAATCCACGCCCTAATACTAAAGAGCAAATTGAAGATAATGCAATTGAGTGAATGAGTCAGTCTTTTATATTATTCAAGCCATAATCCAAATCATAAGTGAATAAACAGCAACTGTCTTTGTATTGCAAATTGTGTCTCTAGGGAGACTTTTAGATGTACCTCTAAAAGTTACTCAAAGACCACCCAACCTTCTCATCAACCACAGGACCTTCTCTATTTGACCTCTATAATTGTGCAGATATTATTAAAAGTTTAGACAATGAAAACTGAACTGCTTTGCTCTTAAGAAAAGAAGAAAAATAATTTTGAAGAGAGCTATATTGTCAAAGAGTTAGCTTAATAAAAGCTAACATTGAGACTACATATTTACAAACTTCCTTGTTCTTTCTTTGATCCTATTCTTCTCATAGGAACTTCTTGGTTTATTGAACTCCTTTTCTGAAATCCCCACTAACTGAACTTCACTGGCATTTTGGGGAAAGTTAAGATCTCCCCCAAATCACTCCTCTAAGACCTGCTCATCCATATACTTCTGCCCTTCCTTCCTTTTGCTACCTTTGATCTTGCAACTAGCTCTCTCGAAATGCTCCCCCTCAAGCTACTACTTTCTCCATTTGATGCAATAAGAGGAAAAATCAGAGTTCTGACGACAATATAAAAACACCTAAAGGAGACTTCTAGCACCCCTGAAATCCTCAGAGAAACAAAAAAGGTGCACCATTGTTTCCTTTATGTTGTTCTTGTCTTCCTCACAAAGTCACAAAAGTTGTGGTTGGGATTCCCACAAGTTTGAAACTCTGCTGTCTTTTGCACTGAGCTCCCTGGTCACTTTGACTTTTGGGGATATCAAGGGTTATTTTATACTGTGAGACAACACTTGACATTTGGGTATATGGTTACTGATGAGATACCAGCAACAGCTGCAACTTTAACGGTAACTGGCAATAATTACAGTAAATGGTTATTTGTAGGGGGCAAACTCCAACTTTTATCCTCTTTGCCTCTTTGCATGCTTAGGTAAACACACACACAAAACAAAACAAAAGCAAATCTCAAGTGTCTGACATTCAGCCAGCCAGTTATTTTGCACAGGCTTCTGAATATTCTTTTAGGCTCGTTTGTATACTTCCTTCTAAAATCCTGTAATAAATTCTCTTGATTTTATTGTGCCTTAGCATCTGCTGTAGATCTCCCTCTGTGTCTTACCTAGCTTACAGACTCCAAACTCCTCTTGAAAGAATTTGCAATCTTTCTCTGTGCCTTCAAGATGCAAAGATAAATTTCCTACCCATCTCTACAACTCAGTAGATGGCTTTAGCCATATGAGAGATAAACTTATTTCATTTACAGTGGCAGTTTATATCCAACTGTTTAAATGAGTTAGTTTTTGTACCTGTCTCGTGGCTAATGTTTTTGAAAAGCTGAAAGATCTCTGTTTGTTTCTGTTTGTATTTTTATATGTGAATGTGTACATGTGTTTTTGGCATGTTGTGTCTACATGGATATTTGTTTCTTTCATGTGTTTGTATATTGTCCACATGTTACCAAATTCACTCAAGAATAAATGAACATTCATAAATTAAGTAAGTATAAATACTTTTCAAGGTCATGTTGTGTCCGGAATTGGTGGGTTCTTGGTCTCACTGACTTCAAGAATGGAAGCCACGGACCCTCACGGTGAGTGTTACAGCTCTTCAGGTGGTGCATCTGGAGTTTGTTCCTTCTGATGTTCGGATGTGTTCGGAGTTTCTTCCTTCTGGTGGGTTCGTGGTCTCGCTGGCTCAGGAGTGAAGCTGCAGACCTCCGTGGTGAGTGTTACAGCTCTTAAGGCGGTGCGTCTGGAGTAGTTTGTTCCTCCCGGTGGGCTCGTGGTCTCGCTGGCTTCAGGAGTGAAGCTGCAGCCCTTCGCGGTGAGTGTTACAGCTCATAAAAGCAGCATGGACCCAAAGAGTGAGCAGTAGCAAGATTTATTGCAAAGAGCAAAAGAACAAAGCTTCCACAGAGCCGAGTGGTCTGTTCTGACAGGGCGCTGATTGGTGCGTTTACCATCCCTGAGCTAGACATAAAAGTCCTCCACGTCCCCATCAGATCAGTTAGATACAGAGTATAGACACAAAGGTTCTCCAAGGCCCCACCCACCAGGGCAGCCAGACACAGAGTGTCCATTGGTGCATTCACAGACCCTGAGCTAGACACAGGTTACAATCCCTGAGCTAGACATAAAAGTTCTCCACATCTCCACCAGACTCAGGAGCCCAGCTGGCTTCACCCAGTGGATCCGGCATCGGGGCTGCAGGTGGAGCTGCCGGCCAGTCCCACCCCGCGCGCTCACACTCCTCAGCCCTTGGGTGGTCGATGGGACTGGGCGCCATGGAGCAAGGGGTGGCGCTCGTCGGGGAGGCTCAGGCGGCACAGGAGCCCATGGAGAGGGTGGGAGGCTCAGGCATGGCGGGCTGCAGGCCCCGAGCCCTGCCCCGCGGGAAGGCAGCTAAGGTCCGGTGAGAAATCGAGAGCAGCGCCGGTGGGCTGGCACTGCTGGGGGACCCAGTACACCCTCCGCAGCCGCTGGCCTGGGTGCTAAGCCCCTCATTGCCCGGGGCCAGCAGAGCCGGCCGGCTGCTCTGAGTGGGGGGGGCCCGCCAAGCCCACACCCACCCAGAACTCCAGCCGGCCCGTAAGCGCCGTGCGCAGCCCCGGTTCCCGCTCGCGCCTCTCCCTCCACACCTCCCTGCAAGCTGAGGGAGCCAGCTCCCGCCTTGGCCAGCCCAGAAGGGGCTCCCACAGTGCAGCGGTGGGCTGAAGGGCTCCTCAAGTGCCGCCAAAGCGGGAGCCCAGGCAGAGGAGACACCGAGAGCAAGCGAGGGCTGTGAGGACTGCCAGCATGCTGTCACCCCTCAATGTGACTTTGGTAATCCTTGGTAAATAAGAATAACATTGATTTAATTATAACAGGCATGTCTGTCAACGTTAAATCTAATGCAGATACAGAGCTTTTATCTCTAGAAGATGTTTAAGATCAAACTTATAAAAGCATGAACTTGACCTGAGAAGAAATAAATATATTAAGTGGGAGTACTTACACATAATTTTTAAATAACAATTATTATTTATAATATGTTTAATTTAAAATTTTCTCAAATTTCTTTGACAACTATACTTTTAGAGATTTGCTAAGTTAACTTATATATATTTATAAAATTTCTAGACAATTTCCAAATAAAATAAAATATTGAAACATCAGTTACAGAACGTGAGGTTTATGTTTTTCTACTTTCAGTTTCATATTGCAAACAAACATAATATATTTGAATTTACTAGTAAATATTTCCTGTTCTACATTTAAAAAATTGAGGACTTTTTAAAATTATAAAATGTGTATTCATAAAATGTTAGTATATGACACAATTAAAAACTGCTTACTTCCTAGGATTTCACTAAAAATTAAGTCTACTAAGAGTTAAAATTCTAGTGAATATACGTAATTATAATTACTAAAAATAAGGGAAACAATTCTGCATACCAAGTATACAAGAAAAGCAAGATGTGTTTTTGGTGAGGAAACATAAAAAAGGAATAGAAGATATGTACTTTTATCGAGACAAAATAACTTTGGTCTCAAGTGTATTCAAAGATTGTTTCAGAATAAATAAATGGAGAAAGGAATGTTATAGATAAAAATAAATTGATATAAAAAGTTAGAAAGAGAAAACAGTGCAAAAAAGAATCTTATCTGGTTAAACTGATTAAAGCTAATGAATTTATTATAAGTTTTAAAAAGTGAACCTCAATAGAAAAAGTACACTGATATAAAACTAGGATTTTCTCTTCTCCTTTACACAGATTTTAATGTAGTATTAATAAAAGATACAAAAATATTTTGTTATGTTTTGTGTGTTTTTAAAAAGAAGAGAGATTCTGTGTGCCTCATGCTGTTATTAGTGATATTGACTAAATGAATACTATTTTGTAATAACCTGTGACCCTAGTTTTGATAAAGGATTTTGAACCTTTATTTTTTTACAAATTTTCCAAAATCAGAATTAATTTTTTTTTTCGCCTTGAGCTAAATTTTAGACATTCCAGAAGGGCCCCAGGAAATACAAAAGAGACATATTAAACTACTTGGCTTATTTGGTGTCTTAAAATTGTATAATAATATTGTCAAATAAGAAATTATATTTAACTGAGTTATATTTGTATGAATATGTTATTAATGTGTTCCAAAATTATATGAGATTCCTAGAAATCCGGTATGTCTTGACATAATACTATCATTTATAATCTTTTGTTATTACAGTTGACCCTTGAGCAACATAGAAATTAGGTGTGCCAACCCCTTGCCCAGTCAATATTTCACATAAAACTTTTGACTCCTCAAAAAAAAACTACTAATAGCCTACTGTATAACAGTCAATTAATTCATATTCTGTATATTGCATTTTGACAATAAAATTAGCTAGAAAAAAGGAAATGTTAAGAATATCATAAAAAAGATAAAATAGATTTACTATTCATTAAGTGAAGTGGATCATCATAAAAGTCTTCATCCTCACTGTCTTTATATTGAGTAGGCTGAGGAAAAGGAGGAAGAAGAGGGGTTGGTTTTGCTGTCTCAGGGGTGGGGCCGAGGCAGAAAAATGCAGAAGTGGTAGAAGCAAAAGCAAGAGAGGCAGGAACACTTAGTATAACATTATGTAAATACATTGTAAATTCTGTCTGACTTTCAAAATTTTTAATTTATCTAAAAACGTTTCTATATGGCACCAACTTTTATTCTACCATTTGCTTTAGTTTCCATGCCCATATCATAGAAGGGTCCATGTACTAAAAGAAGACAAAAGTAGTCTTCAATCTAACACACTGCCAGACTGTCTAATGTACATTTCTTTTCTGGCGCTGCTTCTTCTATGTCTTCTTCCTTATCATCTAGCATTGGTTTGACAGCACTAATTTTCATTCAATCTTCTATTAATTCCTCTGGCATGGTGTCTATTAGCTCTTGAATTTCTCCAAGATTTATATCTTAACACCCATCACCCCTCACTTTTTTTTAGCCACAATTTTATTTTTTAATTTTTTTATCCACTTTTTTATTTCCTTAATTGGCACTGTCATAAATTATATTATGTCATGCACAACATCTGCACTCAGTTTTCTCCAGAAGGAATTTACTGTTTCAGGCATAATGGATTCTTGACATTTTCTGTAGCAATGATGGCATCTTCAAAGGTGTAATCCTTCTGGACTTCATGATGTTCTCTCTATCAGATTTCTCTTCCATATTATTGACAATCCTTTTCATGAAGTACCCTGCGTAATGAGCCTTAATAGTCCTAGTGACCCATGATCTAGAGGGTGAGTTAGACATGTTATGTTGGGTGCCAATATACCACTTTGACACCTTCAGTATTAAACTCCTGGGGTTCCCAGTAGCCCAGGGGCATTGTCCAATATTAAATAAACTTTAAAAGGAAGTCCCTTACTGGCTAAGTATTTCTTGACTTCAGGGCCAAACATTAACAGAACCAATCCAGAAAACAAAAATAAATGTTCTTGCTGTCCAGGCCCTTATGTTGTACAACGAAAAGACGGACAGCTGATCATTTTCTTCAAGGTTCAGTAGTTAGCAGCTTTATAGATAAGTACAGTCCTGATCATACACCCAACGGCATATACACAAAAGAGTAGAATTAGCCTATCCCTTCTTGCATTGTATCCTGGTGCTTGTTTCTCTTCCTTAATAATAAATGTCCTTTTGGCTTTTTTTTTTCCTCTTCAGAATATGGCACTTTCATCAGCATAAAACATCTGTTAAGGCAGATATTCTTTCTCCTCAACGACTTTCTTAATAATTTCTGGAACATGTCTGCTGCCTCCTGGTCAGCAGAAGCTGCTTCTTGTGTTAACTTGATATTTCTAAAATTATCAAACCATCCCTCGCTGGCATTAAATTATGTAGCTTTAGATTATTTACCTTCTGTTTGGTTAGGTTGTCATATAATGACTTGTTTTAGAGTTTATAAGTATGACTTACTTAGAGGAATCCCGCATCAACATAAAAGCTATGTTTTCGGTATGACATAAAAAGGTATTTCACAAAATAGTCAAAGTTTTTGCATCTGCTGGCATAGCTGCCCCTACAATTTCATGAATTTCTTTTTTTTTACAATGATCTCTATGATGGATTTATTTATCTGGAATTGGCAGGACACCACAGCTACAGATTTCCAACTATTATATACATCAAGCAATTTAAACTTTTTCTTATTATGTCATGACTGTGCTTCTTAGGAACACTTCCTGCATTACTACTGGCACTTTGTCTCAGTCCTATGGTGTTACTTAGGTTTATGTTATTGCACTAAGCAGGACAAAAAATATACAATACCCAGTAGAGATAACTTTTTACTTTGATACCCAATTTACTGTCAGGATGTACTACTCATCCAAAGATGATTAGCATTACATAGCATTTTAAGCAGATACTCACAACATGAGCTCACTACAATAGCAATAGGAGGTGGTTAAGAAATGCTTACAATAGTACAGTGTGTGCTACAATTAATTTTATGCAGTTATGATTTACTACTTCATCTTTATGTTTCTTTACATTTTTCTCTACTGCATATAGTGCCATGTACAGTCTGTGCCTGTGTACATAAGCTTTGATAAATTTTAATATTTTATAATTAATTTATATATTTTTCTAGTATCTAGATATATTTTCTACACTCATTACTTACATACTTTTTCTTTTTTTTGAAATTTCTAGGCTACACAGTTTGTCTCCAAGTTTTTTTGAAACGGTTGCAAATTTCCAAAAATTTTTCAATGTATTTATGGAAAAAATCTGTATATAAGTGAATCCTTGCAGTTCAAATCTCTCTTGTTCAAGGGGCAACTACATATTAAATTGTTTTATGCCACAGAAATAATAATAAACTCCCATCAGATTTTTAATCATGGCCATTTTAAGTCTTGCTATACACAGCACAGTACTTTTTTGATGCTTTTTATGACAGCTCTTTGCAAGCAATTATAATCTTATAATATTGTATCTCAATGAGATATATGAAAAGAATGAGAATAACTGTGACAAGTATAGGTTTCTGATAACTTCAAGAATTTCTAGAACTGCATTAAAAGAAAAAATTCCTGGATTCATAAACTTGCTAATCCAACATCAAGGAGAACAAAAATTAATTATTTGGAACTAAACTGATGAGGCACTATTATTATTACACTTTTTGCTTGAAACATTGTTAATTATTTTTGTTTGCTAGATTAAAGGAATTTTTTTATGTTTGTTTTTAAGCTATCTATAGCTTACAGCAATTTGGTAAAGTATACCTCTTTTGAGCAGCATTGAAGCATTTACCTTTTCTCCCTTCCTGATCCCTCTGTAATTCAGAAAATATTCATGAATATTGTTAACTTTCTGACCATATACTTACCCACATAAGTTCAACAAAAATATGTTCTAACAGGAGATAGCTGGAAACACAGGTTATATTACCAAAACTTTCACTAGAATGTCAATTCTTCAGATATGAACAGAAGACTTTAAAAAACTGAGGTTGGATTTATGAAACCAGTAAAAGCCCCTTGAAGAAGCTGAGCTGGTACCTTGAATACAAGGTTCCTGGCCTTGTGGAGATTCAACAATGTGACTTTCTGACCTGCCTTGGGACCTCAAAATATTTTGTGAGCCTAAATGAGAGAAGAATTCACCTAGTTTCTACAAGTAAAGTTTGATGGTAAGACCTTGGCTTGGTTTCCTAGCCTAAAGAGGTTATTTAAAATGTCTATTCTGAGGTCCCTTACTTAAAGTTCCAACAAAGGCAACTTAAAAAGAGCCTATTACAGGTAGTTAGATAGGCATAAGCGGGGCAAGAGAGGGCTCTCCCCTGACCCACCAGGAATGTCGAATGATGGTCCAGCAATTATCGCATCATCTCTCTAAAAGTGATAAATTGGCAGCTGGTGCCAAGGAAAGGCCATTTTCTGATGGTCCACACCTATTGCACTAAGTGTTAATTGAATATGAGCATCAGAGAGAAGCAACTTCCCAGGCATGTGCATTAAAAGACAAAATGGCAGAGTATGACCTTCTGTGGGGCACTCTTCTGGAAAAGTGAAGAAAGCCTGAGATGGGAATGCATACAACTTCCTAAACACACTGCACATGCTCACTTTCCAAGGGTAAGGAGGGCGCTGCACATACAGGCAGCCCACCCTAAGGGAAGAATCATGGGAAAGTGGCCAGCCAGCCTGATGAAGTCCTAGAATCAAAGTTAAACATTGCACTTGACCTCAGTTCCCATTTGGCTCTCTTCCAAGCGTACTTCCCTTTCCTCTCTTTCTTGTTTTAAAGCTTTTTTTTTTTTTTTGAGGAGGAGGAATTTTGCTTTGGCATCTAGGCTGGAGTGCAATGGCACGATCTCAGCTCACTCAGCTCAACCTCCACCTCCCAGGTTCAAGCGATTCTCCTGCCTCAGCCTCCTGGGTGAGTGGGATTACAGGCGTCCGCCACCACACCCAGCTAATTTTTGTGTTGTTAGTAGACACGGGGTTTCACCATTTTGGCCAGGCTGGTCTTGAACTCCTGACCGCAGAGGATCCGCCTGCCTCATCCTCCCAAAATTCACCGGGCGGGCCTAAAGCCTTTTAAATAAATGTACACTCCTGCTCTGAAACTTGCCTTGGTCTCTTTTACTGCCTTATGCTCCTCAGTCAGACTTCTTTCTTCTGAGAAGGCAAGAATTGAGGTTGCTGCAGACCCATACAGATTTGCCACCAATAACTTAAATATCTTCGACTGGTAATAAGCCTATATGAACAATCACTATACTTGCTGCAATTTATGCAAAAAAAAAAAAAAAAAAAAAAAAACCAGGCCAAGTTAATGAGACTAAACTTACTTTGCAATTAATTGGACTTATTGTGATTATCTGATAAAAATGAGGGGACAGGAGATGGAAAAAAATATGTTTCAGAGGAAAGCTATAGTGTACCTGTTATTAGAGTCTAGCCCTGCCCATTGTTTTCACATTTTTATTATTTACCTACAATCTGAACAGAATCCTGAATTTTTATTTTCTCTCAATATCTGACAGTGAGTCTCCAAACTAACATTTTAAATCTTTCTCCCGTCCTCTGACTTGGAATCACTAAAAGTTAAAATGGTGCTTTCCTAAAGCTCTACAAGCTAAACATGTCTGCCTTGATAAATAGATGTCAGAGAAATCATCTTACATTTAAACTGCAATCCAGGAAAATCTGTTAGATTGCCTTTACATCTTTCTGTTTCAACTGAAGATACTTCAAACACAAATCTTGGAATCTTCTCAATTGACTGCCCTCTAAACTCTAGAGAATCTACCTTACAGGCTGCTCCAAACATTAACCTTTGTTTTATTCTATTTCCATTGAAATGTCTCTTATTAAAGACTTCTTTGCCTGTACCATACAGAGGCTGAATTCTGATGGGATCTCCTAAAATGAGACAACTGCTTAACTGGACTGACCTTTTCCCAGGAATGAGAGACTGGTTTATGAGATCCTTTGCCACTCAGCTACTAACTTGATTATTCTCTCTCCATAGCCTTCAACTCAACTTTTAGTGTGTAAAACTTCTAGGGAAGTTTCAGACAGGGGAATGTTAGGCCCAATCGAGCAAGACCTCAAAGTATGCTATGGCATGATGAGTACCTTGAATTAAAAGAAATCGGATGGCCTCAGAAGCTGCCTCTAAGAAACTTTTTTTTCTGTGCTTCCTGCAAGAAGAGTCTTTTTACTGCATTCTTGTTTAAATGTAAAATGTCATCTTTATAAAAATTCCAAGGCCAATTAAAAGGCTTTATTGTAAATTATCAAAAAAGAAAATAAGATAGGAAACCCACTCAATTCCTTGGGTTACACTTTACATTCCATAAAAAATTATTATAAAAACAATAATATTTATAAGCTATAAGTACAAGTTCTCACTACTTTTCACTGTGAAATGAAAATTCTACACGTCTAATTCAATACGTAAATATTATTCTTTTCTTTTTTTTAATTATACTTTAAATTCTAGGGTACATATCAGAATGTTCAGTTTTTCTACACAGGTATATACACGTGGCAGGGTGGTTTGCTGCACCCATCAACCCATCACCTACATTAAGTATATTTCTCCTAAAGCTCTCCCTCCCCTTGCTCCCCACTGCCCAGCCTGACAGGCCCTTGTGTGTGATGTTCCCCTCCCTGTGTCCATGTGCTCTCATTGTTCAACTACCACGTATGAGTGAGAACATATGGTGTTTGGTTTTCTGTTCTTGTGTTAGTTTGCTGAGGATGATGGTTTCCAGCTTCATCCATGTCCCAGCAAAGGGTATGAACTCATCCTTTTTTATGACTGCATAGTATTCCATGGTGTATATGTGTCACATTTTCTTTACTCAGTCTATCATTGATGGGCATTTGGGTTGGTTAGAACTAGAAATACCATTATAGAACTAGAAATACCATTTGAGCCAGCAATCCCATTACTAGGTGTATAACCCAAGGATTATAAATCATTCTACTATAAAGACACTTGCACATGTATGTTTATTGCGGCACTATTCACAATAGGTTAGTGCCATTTTTAACCTCATTTTACAGGTGGGGAAAATAAGGCAAACAATGTTTCAGTACCTTGCCCAAGGGAACACCATTAATAAGTACCAACTGTGTTAAAGATCTAGAAGTTTACCTATATGGTGAATTAGAGACAGCTGGAGTAGCCCAAACTGCTTCAGAATTGGTCTTGCACATTAGAGTATGTAAGCACATATGAAACATGTCTTTAAGGAACTGATTATTTTTCATGTAAAAATAGAATTAGAAAAGAGTGGGACAAAGATCAACATGTGAAAAAATGGAGAAACAATGTTTTTTATATGTAATGTAAAAATCTTTGTTCCATAGCTGGGGTCACTCTTTTTATTTGAAAAATTTTAAGGTACAATTGATATAACATGGATTTGGAAGCAGATGGATTTGGATTTGAAGTTCATCTCTACAGTCTTTTATATTTTGTACCTTGATAACCAAGGATGAGTTACTATCTTGTCTAAAATTTTGGTTACTCATTAATTGGCTGTTCACATTTCCTTGTGAGATGTGAAAGGATTTTCTGTGAAACTTATGCAAAAGCCACTTAGCACATATGGTTACTTCAAGAAGGTTATTTTAGTACAGTTTTTCTCCTTGAATCATTGACTTTTATGCCACATACATTTCCTAAATCTTAATCTCCCAGACTTCCACCTCTTTCTTCTCACCCTTAGCAAATCACCTTGCCTCCTACCCACAAAGAAGTATCTATCAGGTGTAAACTTTATCAGTTTTACTTGCTCTAGTTGGAAAGACTCATTAAACTAATAAAGATGCAAATGGATCTTTAATTATAATTATATATTCTTAATATAAAATTCTGAGGATGTGTAACTTGATACTATTTTGAAGATACAACATACCATCTGGATAAGTGATTTTTAAACTGTAGCCCATAGACTAATCAAAATGAACTAAAGTGTCTATTAAAATGAAGACTCCTGTTCCACTCGATAACTTCTGAATTAGTGACTCTAGGATGGGACTCAGTAGTATGTATTCTTAGCAAGCTTCCCAGGTGTTTATCATCAATTAGAAATTTGAGAGTCATAACATTTTAAGGCCAAAATTATGTATTATTCACTCACCAAGAGACTAATATAACGCCTGCTACATAGATAACGCCCAATAATCTTTGAATGGAAAGCTAGGTGGAACAAGTGGAAGCCTTACCCATTTCTGGAAAAAAAGTATTTTTATTAAAGTACACTCATCTCCGCCTCTTTCTGATTTGGGGAATAGGGAATAAAGTATAAGGAGGAGGAAAGGAAGAGTGCCAAAGAAAGAAGAGAAGTCTGGACATCCAGACTTAGGGGGACTCTTGGGAAGGCATGATTGTGTTTTGGAATGTAAGAACAGGAGATGTGGTAGTGGCCCAGGGTAGAATGACATGGTTTGACTGTGTCCCCACACAAATGCTCTCTTGAACTCTAGTTCCCATAATCCCTGTGTATCCTAGGAGTGACCCAGTGGGAGGTAATTGAATTAAGGGGGCAGTTACTTCCATGCTGTTCTCATGGTAGTGAGTGAGTTCTCACAGGATATGATGGTTTTATAAAGGGATTCCCCCACACACACTTTGCTCTGTACTTCTCCTTCCTGCCATTATGTGAAGAAGGATGTGTTTGCCTCCCCTTCCACCATGATTGTAAGTTTACTGTGGCCTCCTTAGCCATGCTGAATTGTAAGTCAATTAAACTTTTCCTTTATAAATTACTTAATCTCCAGTATGTGATTAATAGCATTATGAGAATAGACTAATACAAAGTCATCTGAAAATCCTATTTTCAATGAATTTTTATCAAAGTTTTCATTCTATAATTGCTCTTACCTCATTATTATCATTTGTGCACTCTCTCCTTATCTTCCTAGCATATATTGTTCTGTCATTGTGTAGTTATTTTCGTGTATATCTGTTTCATGTCTGTAAGCTCCATATATCTGGGGACTCTACCCATTTCATTTATTCACCACTACCTACTCAGGGCCTGGTCAATGACTGGCACATAGTAGACATTTTATATTTTTAAAGAATTAAAGAAAAATTTAAAAAAACTGAAAACTATTTGCAAAGCAGCTTTGATGCCTGCTGTATTATATCTCTTTAATTATAATGTCAACGTTTTGTAGTTTTTTTAAATTTTCTTTGGTATTTAAATTAGTACTATCTGGTTTTGTCTTTGCCCAGGTGACTTTAACCTCTTATATATTGTCTTATGTGAACTTGATTTAAAAATTTGCATAAAGTATTTTATAGAACGGGAGAGAAAAAAAGATAAAAAGTTATGAACTACAACTAAGTGATCCATGGGAGCTTAGAAAACTTAATTATCTGAATCTGAGAGTCATTGGTTGTATAAAAGTGTTACTTATAACTAGCTTCTAGAATTGTTAATATTTGTAATGCACTACAGACTGACTCTTCACAAAAAAGGTGCTAAACTAATGGCAGTTATTTAAAATCCTATGATTTTCAGCTCACAGTGAGTACACAAATAGATAATATATGATGTACACTGCAGCCTTGGAGTATTTATTTTGGCTGCATAAATACAAAGCACTAGGATAGAATTTTCTTTTAACTCTTTGTTTTCTGAAGATTCAAGTGATAAGCAATGTTGCTTTCTTTTTGGGGAGGTCAGGAGGGAGCAATGGGGGAAGAGAGTCTTACTCTATTGCCCAGGCTGGAGTGCAATGGCAGGACCTAGGCTCACCGCAACCTCTGCCTGCCTGGCTCATGTGATCCTCCCACCTCAGCCCCCAAAGTAGCTGGGACTACAAGTATGCATCACCACATCAGGATAGTTTTTTGTATTTTTAGTAGAGATGGGGTTTTGCCACGTTGTCCAGGCTGGTCTTGAACTCCTGGGCAAAGGTGATCTGTCCATCTTGGCCTCCCAAAGTGCTAGGATTACTGGCATGAGCCACCTTGCCCAGCCAGAAGTGTTGTTTTCATTTCTTCTTAAACCCACAGAATAACAAATAAAATGCAGAGGTATAAATGACTATCTTTTGGCATGTCTATTTGAAATGGTAAAGCACTTATTATTGAACATGAGTCAAACATGTTGTTCAGCAAATGATATACGTTCAATATGCCTTTGTTAGCCTGTTATCTGTAACCTTTTTATTTTAACACTTATTTCTCACATTTTAGCCTTTTCAGTTTACTCCTGTCCCCTCTTATATGCTTTAATATTGTTTGTCCTCAGTCCCTCTTATATGCTCCCCATCCCTTTTATATGCTTTAATATTGTTTGCACTCAATTTTTTTTCCATTTAAAAACTTTGATAACTTCTGATGCAACTGTTTTAGGATCATCCCTGTTTTTTTAAAGTGTAAAGTAAAGCTAGTTCAATGTTTTCTCACTCAAATTATGCCAAAGAAACAAGTCATAATGATTCTGTACACAAATACATATTAAACAAACCATTTCATATTTGAAAAACAGATCGTTGACTAATTAGTAGTAACTGAATATTAATTGGACACCAACTGAGAATTTGCATAGTGTCATCAATATGGCCTGGCCAGTCACCCCAGATGAGGGTAATCATTCTGCATGTAAGTATATGAATGTGATAACATTGCTGACATTGGTGCTTTGGAATTTAAAACTACAGTCAGAACAGTAATCAAATACTGTACCAATAGAAAATTCATATTTATAAGAAGGAAATATTAGAACCATTTTTAGTGTATATATTGCAACTTTAAAATATTCATGTCTACTTCCTACTATGTCAAGAGGAGCCCTATGTAAAGATTTGTACACTTACTCTTTTACAGCTTTTTTTACTTCGACATTAAAAACTGTCTGATTGCTAACAAACGCAGACTCTTTAGGGAGAAGAGTTGTTAAATGTGAATTATATTAAAGAACCTGTTTTAAGAATGTTCTATGTGAATATTAGTGGTACTGCAGAAGGAGAGAGAGTCACTCCTGTAAAGAGTGTCACTTGGCAAGTGTAAAGAGTAGAAAGTAATCACCAGCTAGAGAATCACTGGATGTCCTTATTGGACATGTTAAAATTATTTATAGGAAATCTTCACTTTTTAAAAAATGTATTCTCTTCAAATCTGAATAAGAGGTTCATGATATCTCACTTTTGCATTTATTTAAATTATCTATTCTGTTACAATTAAGATTACTTTTTGTAGAATTACGCCAACTTTTACAAATAAAAAACACATTTATATAATTTTTTGTGTGAAATTTGATAAAATGTCAAGATAAGCAACTGAAATTTTGTTTTTTTCTTAACCATTGTAAAGTGAAGCTACAAAATAAGACGCTAGTAGGGTAAATGCATGGATATTTGTTGATCTTATGTAAATAGAAGACAGGAAGACTACATTGGGATGCTAGCTGTATGAGTTTTTCCCAAATGATAACAGTGGTTGTCAATCCCAAAAGTTAACACTGAGGAATGTTTTACCACAAACCTATTCAAAGTTGAATTTATGAAAGCATAGATTTCCCCATGAAATCCAAAAACGTTTCAAAGTAGAGGCTCTTTGGAATTCTGTTTCAAACTGAACATATTTCCCTCAATTCACCTTGATGTTAAAGCAATTGAAATCACGTTGCAAAGTTCTAGGATTATTTTTCGTCCTAGAAGTATTTTTGAATTGTGAATGGATGGGAGTGAGCCTATGCACACAGGAGGCCCTTTGGGGAAGATTGAGTTGCTGATAAGTTCCTGAAGTTCCCTATTACGGAGACCTTGCTGGGCCTTATAGAGCTGCCCTAGCATTTCAGAATGTGAATTTTAAGGTCTAAAGTCCATTAACAGTGGACATAAACATGGGATAGTTAGGCACCTAAGACCATTTTGACATATTGATTTTATCAGTGTAAACTGATTATCAGGCATTTTCAAGGTAGTGTGTATGAAGCACCTCTCTAACAGTACAAGTTATCAGAGCTGAGTGGAACAAATATGCAATCAAACATTATTTATTTAGCTTGAATATATGAATTAGTTCCTGCTGTTTTAACAAGTATCCAACTGGCATTTGCTAGAATTAAATGATGATTCTCCAAGTGAGAAATATAGTATGTTGGTAATCATTAGCATTTTATTGACCAATTTGGAATCACTGAATAAAACTAAAATCAAACAAATGGTTGTTTGAATAGTAAATAAGACTAAGAAAGATTAAAAGATCATTCCCCTCTGGCACTGTTAAATCTTTTCAAATGATTAATAAGGAAATATTAATGAAGTCAAAAAGTTACCTCACAGATTTAGAATAGACCCCCCAAAGGGCACAGAACACAAACTCAATTATTGAAATTCTTAGAGACTTCAAAATCTTTTATATTTGGAAAGCAATATCCCTAAAATTAACAGAACTGAAATTGCAATATTTATTATCTCTAATGAAAGTTATTTTAAATTTGTTTATATAGCTAATGTTACAAGATTTTTCATAAATATTTGAGTCAGCATTTTCCCAAGGTGTTCAAAGATCCTTTTAATATTGTCTCTAGTAATGTTTTCCCATGTTTTGGATAGCATGAGGACGTACAATGGTGTTTCCAGCACTTTTATATTTTCTTAAAGTCAGGAAGCTTAAAAGCTTTGAATCTGTGAGGCGAAGTATGGACTATAGCAATAATGTTTTGTGAGATTACAGTGAGGCAGGTTAAAGAAACGGGGTGGGAAAGAAAGAAAAGAGAGAAAGCTGGAAAGGGAGAAGGTCAGGAATTACTAATAAGTACTTCTGTTTACTAAGAATATCATATGTGTTCACTCCTTTACTCCTTACACCTAGCAATGATAAAAATCTGTGCTGTCATTTTAACAACAAAACAAATGAGACACAGACAACTTAAGTAGCCACAAGACAACTGACAATTCTAACAGAGGAAGGAGGACTTAAACTCAAGACTCCCTTAAGCTGCAGCACATACTTTTTCACTACATCCTGGATGGCCAGTACATCTCAAAATGCTAATCAATATTTAGCAGCCTCCTAGACAGTATATTAGGAGGGATGTTTAAGCCCAAATTAGGTTTATTGGCAGATTACTGGGATTAGTTGGAGATGTTTATTGTGTATAACATAATGGAGTGAGGTGGGATGTGTTTCTACCCTATCATGGAAACCTCACAGCATACAGTCCTCTTGAAAGCCTCACTGGCCATGGTCCTGAACACCTTACAGTTCATATCAAGCCATTTTGTGTTCCTCTGTGTCTTCTACCTTTGAGAAGTCATAGAAAGCTCAGAAGACCACTGATGGGACCAATGCTGTTACTCTTTTCCTTTAGGCAAAGAAACATACCCTCAGCCCCTACTAACATATCTATGAAAAAGAAGACTGGGTTTGTGCCTCCTTAGCTTGGCATCTAATGGCTGCTACCAGGTGAACTCCATGCATTTCTGTTTACAACTTCTCAACATAAATCTTCCAATTTACCAATCTGATATATCTATTAATATATTCCATAGGTACAGCAATGAATTTCTATGTCAAAGACTGATACTTGACTAATAGTGTCAACATCTGTTCTTCTCTTCCTTTTTAGTAACAAAACCCTGATGTTATTTGGGATGGACATGCGCTTCACTGAAAGACCACATTTTCAGCTTCTTTTGTAGCCAGTTGCAACCGTATGATTTTATTAAGTGTAAGAGTGTCTTAGTCCATTTTGTGTTGTTACAAAGGAATACCTGAAAGTGAGTAAAATATTTTTAAAAGGGAAGATTTATTTGGGTGATAATTCTGAGGTCTGAAAAAGTTCAAGATTGGGTGTCTGATGAGGTCTTCACGCTGCTTCCACTCATGGCAGAAAGCAAACGGGAGCGGGAGCTGGAGTTTGCAGAGATCACCTGGTGAGAAATGAAGCAAGAAAGAGAGATAGAGTGGGGAGATACCAAACTCTTTCTAACTACTGATTTTAATAGAAACCAAGATAGTGGTGACTCACTCACTACCAGGAGAATGGCACCACCCCTGTAACCCATACCCCTTCCACTAGGTCCCATCTCCAACACTGAGGATCAATTCATTTTATTGTTGTTGTTTTTGTGTTTAAAAACTGTTATTAATTAATTAATTTATTTATTTATTCTTTTTCAACTTTATTTTAGGTCCAGGGATTACATGTGCAGGTTTCTTACATGGGTAAATTGCCTGTCAGTGGAGTTGAGTGTACAAATGACTTCTTCACCCAGGTAGTGAGGACAGTACCCAATAAGTAGTTTTTTGACCCTCACCCTTCTCCCACCCCCTGCCCTCAAGTAGGCACCAGTGTCATTTGTTCCCCTCTTTGTGTCCATGCATACTTAATATTTAACTTCCACTTACGAGGGAGAAGATGCTGTATTTTGTTTTCTATTCCTGAATTAATTTTTTTAGTATAATGCTTCCCAGCTGCAGCCATGCTGCTTCAAAGGACATAATTTTTCTCTTTCTATGACTGCATAGTATTCCATGTTGTATGCATGCCACATTTTCTTTATCCATTCCAACACTGATGGGCTTCTAGATTGATTCCATTTCTATGGTATTGTAAATAGTGCTGAGATGAACACATGCGTGCATGTACCTTTTTGTAGAATGATTTCAATTCCTTTGGATATATTGCAGTAATGGGATTGCTGGGTCAAATGGTAGTTGTATTTTAAGTTCTTTAAGAAATCTTCAAACTGCTTTCCACAGTGGCTGAACTAATTTACTTTCATAACAACAGTGTATAATTGATCCCTCTTCTCTGCAATGTTGCCAATATTTGTTATATTTTGACTTTTTAATAATAGCTATTCTGACTGCTATGTGATGTTATCTCATTGTGGTTTTGATTTGCATTTATCTAATGATTAGTGATGTTGAGCATTTTTTTTTGTATGTCCATTAGCTGCATGTATGTCTTCTTTGAGAAGTGTCTGTTCACGTATTTTGCCTATTTTTTAAGTGGGTTGTTTGTGTTTTGCTTGTTGATTTAAATTCGTTATATTTTCTGGATATTAGACCTTTGTCAGATACATAGCTTGCAAGTATTTTTTCCCATTTTGTGCCTTTTTTCTCTGTTGATAGTTTCCTTTGCTTTGAGGAAGCTCTTTAGTTTAAGTAGGTCCCACTTATCAATTTTTGTTTTTGTTACAAATGTTTTTGGAGATTTTATCATGAAATATTTGCCAAGGCCTATGCCTAGAATGGAATTTCCTAGTTTTCTCCTAGGATTTTTAAAATTTTAAGTCTTACATTTAAGTCTTTAATCCATCTTGAATTAATTTTTGTACAAGGTGAAAGGAATGGGGTCCAGTTTTAGTCTTTTGCATATGGCTAGCCAGTCAGTGGATCAAATTTTAACATGGAGTTTCAAGGGGACAAATATCCAAACTATACTAAAGGATTATATGAGATTTCTGTAAAATATTTTTTAAAAGAAGGAATGGTTCCACTATTTCTCTCCTTTGTCTTTCCCACTACCTAATATGTGGATATTACAGATATAACGATCCATCTTTCTTGAACCACAAGGTAAACTCAAGAGTGGAAGTTGCTGCTGAAATTAGGCACAGATTATTTTATATTTGCTTCTATAGATCCATTCTTTGCCCACTTAAAAAAAACCCATTCCCTGCTCTAGAAAGCTGACCTCTGTTTATAGCATCACTCAGGTTCCTTTGTTTTCTTACGACTAGATGGATTTGACCAATGAGAACAAGATATTGGACGTGAGAGGAGAGCAAGGTCACAGTATTTATTTCTCCTCTTTCTTGCCAGATTGTAGACCTGAAGAACTTAGGGAATAACGTTTTTATTTAACTTGAAGAAAGAGAGAGCTGGTAGAGAAGGCTGCCTGAGATAAACTTTGATGTTTTGTAGAAGAACATATAGAACCCATGGTGACTGGGAAGGCAGGGAACCAGGGGAGTGGATCCTCAGCTTTACTCTCTTCCGTTGTATTATCTATTGTTACTGGTTTCTGATGGTTGGACTAACCAGAAATTAGAGGGCATCAGGAGCCATTCGTATAGAGTGTGTGTCTGAGCACCCATGGAGAGCTATGAAAAGTAAAGATGGAGGGGCACAGAGAATAAATATGCAAACACGTGCTTCTTTAAAAGCTCATCAATTACACTTTCAAGTTTGTCATTTGTTTCTTTCAAGGACTCTAGTCAGTACAGTAATGACTGTCAGAAGTAGGTTTTCTAAATATGATGTTGGAATTTGAATGGACACATATTCCCAGATCAGGAAGTAGGCAGAGAAGTCAACCATCTCATGTAGTAAAAAGGTAAACAGGAATAAAGCCTGATTGTGAAAGCTTTAGATTCACAGATCCAAAATGCACAATCCAACTAGGTCTCATGCTAAGGCAGGGGTGGCAATTGGGAAGAACCAAGACCCTAAGATGTGCTTTGGGGTCAATTAGGCAGACACCGACGGGGCACAGAATTAGAACTATCAAGTCTTCCTGAACATACTTTTTTGGTGGGAGTATCCCCTCCTACCATCCTACCTGCCCATTTGTGCCTAAGAGAACTAATCTCTTATATTAAACAAAACTAAACAAAGAAAAACAAAACAACCCTTCATGATGTCACCTAGTACAGATACTTCATAAAGATATGTGGATTCTCTTGAGTACCTACTCTCAACATTCTTCACAGACTCCATCCCTAAAATGAGAATTAGATCTAAGCATAGCACAGACAGTCAAATCAGGGCCTCTTCCAGGTGGAGATCACTTCTACACCAGGACAATTTTCAGCGTATAGAAAATACTTTTTCCCAAAGCATTAAGAGCTGCATTGCTGAGGGGAACATCAGAAATCATAAAAAAAAAAAAAAAGGCTACAGTGGTTGTCTATAATCTAGAGAGGACAGTGAGCTCTGCTACAATAGAATTAGGTTCCCCAGTGGATTATGGTATCCCACAGTAGCAGGGGTCAGGTGGTGGCCCATAACCTTTGGACACAATTACCATAATTAGCCACAGAGTCTATAGCTGTGGCTAATTATTCCCAAGGCTCCTGAGAGTGAAATAGATGGGCAGCCTCCTAATGCATTATTTAACTTATAAAAGCAGAAAATTTTCAGGTCTATTGAGCAAAAATAAGACTTGAAGTACTGTATTGGGGTTCATGGCCTCTTATTCAATTCTAAAACATAAACTATCTCACAGACCCAAAATGATTTGATTGACAGGGAGACCAGTCCTTTTTGAGGAAAGACCCTAGAAAAGAGCCTAAATTCTGTACTGTGAATCTGTCTTCATGTTCTCTCCAGAGGCTATAATCCCTTAATAATGTGACTGAGAAAAAGCAAAAAACCAGACCTTATGTGGTTATTAGATACCAGATCTGAATGAAACAATGTGATCCAGTGGTTCAATTAAGGACTAATGGATATCAGATGTGAGATGGAATCTTGGCAAAGTCAATCTTGTACTAAGTTGATTAGAATTATTTTTTCCTATTTCCCTAGTTTTGGAATATTTTGAGTAAATATGTATATTTGGTAAATGCAGAGTCCTCTCATTAGTTCTCTGTCCTATGGAATGAGGGCTATTATTGCAGAAATGTTCTATATATTTTTCTCTCATGGCATCCTTCCCCAAGATAGTAAATCAAAAGCAACACTACATAACTGGTGGGAACTGCAGAGATTAGTGCTACCATCAAGGATTTAAGAGATAATGGAGTGGATATTTTTTATCTATTTGTAAAACCAACATTATCTATTTTATCCTTATTTAACTTTTCTGTTTGAATTCTGAAAAGAAATTAGAATAATCTTAGAGAATGACTCTGGATTATAACAATATTACTCAATATAACAATTGTGTTTGTTGTTCTGGATATGATGAGCAAATAAACAGATGCGTTAGCTTCTCATATGCTGTTACCTTCGAAATTACTCTCTTTAACTTCCAACCAGTTAACACAATCAGAAATAGTGTGCCTTCATGTATCAGGAGCAGCAGCACTACTTACCATCTTATATCAGGTCTTTGTTAACTCTTTTGCTCTCTGTTCTAACCTAGTATGGAGAAACCTTCTTTCTTTGTTTTTGGAATTCTATAGACTATTTGCTGATCCATTACATTATACTAATTGCAACAGGTAAGAAGGAAGTAGGAAGCACCATAGTTGATTTATTAAGATAAATACGGGTCTGAAAATTCCGTGGAGTTTCTAAGTACCCTTCAAAAATAAATAGGCATAATGGCTGACCTCTTTAGATTTTAGAGCTGACCTGTAAAATACTTGAGCATTTAAATATGTATATTTACCATTTGCGATGATTAATGTTAGGTGTCAACTTAACTGGATTGAGGGATGCCTAGAGGGCTGGTAAAGTATTGTTTCTGGGTGAGTTTGTGAGGGTATTGCCAGAGGAGACTGACATTGATTTGGTGAGATGTGAGAGGAAGATTCTCCCATAATGTGGGTGGAGGCCATCCAATTGGCTGCCAGCCTGGCTAGAGCAAAGCAGGAGGAAGAAGGTAGGATAACTTTACTTGTTGAATCTTCTGGCTCTCTTTCTCCTTCACATGCTGGCCACTTGCTTCTGCTGTTTCTGCTCTTGGACATCAGACTCCAGGTTCTTTAGCCTTTGGACTCTGGGACTTGCAATAGCAACTTCCCAAGGTTCTTGGTCCTTCAGCTGTAGACTGAAGGCTGCACTGTGGGCTTCCCTGGTTTTGAGGCTTTCAGACTTGGACTGAGCCACTTCTGGCTTCTCTCTTCCCCAGCCTGCAGACAGCCTATCATAGGACTTTGTCTTGTAATCTTGTGAGCCAGTTCACCATTTGTATATACATGTATCCTGTTGGTTTTGTCCCTCTGGAGAACCCTAATACAGATTTTGGTACCAGGAGTGGTTATTAGGGAAGAAATTTAAGAATGAATTTTCTTAGTTGATTTTGGGGTTTCTGGAGTGGGCTTTCTAATCTGATTAGACCTAAACATGCTAAAGACTCTTCTTCTAATAGCACAGAGAGCACTGAGTCTTTGGCATGCATTGTTTACAGAGTCGTGCAAAATAAAGATATTTGATACTCCTGATTCAGTGCTCCTGAGAGGCAAGTTTAGTGACTCTATACATAATACCTTTGAACATTTGCAGAGAACCAAGAAATATAATGAAGTCAGTTGTTTGCTCCTAAATTCTCTGGACAGAGTGATGAAAGAAAAGGATGAGTTCAGAGATTATATCTCCTGGCTCTAGAAGAACATACTTTGCCTCAAAGTTTCTAAGGGTGCCTGGGGTGAGCTTCTTCTCTTCTATAGACAAAGGGCTGAAATTGCTGAAAATAAGATGCAAGATCTTATCATGTGAGTGGCAGAGGTACAACAACAAAAAAGTGTAGGCTTAACCTCACCAGGTGTCTATTGTTAAAGTGAAGTCATTGATTGGGTAATAACCAGACCCTGTAACTTGGCATGAGGATGTGTGAGAGGACCCTAATGAAGCTGAGGACACTGAACTTCTAAATAGTGATGAGACTTTTTTTGCCAGAGGAAACAGCCTCCCCATGCTCAGTGGTGGCAACATCCCCTCCCCCACTCACACTGCCATCAGCCTTTCCACCTTTGTCTGAAGAGATTAAGCCTGCACTGCTTGAGACCACAGTGATGGCCTCACCTGAGGCAGTTGCCAGTCAAGACAATGCAGATTATCTTCAGGACCCACCCCCTCCATGCCTCTTTGTTTCTAGACCTATAACTAGACTCAAGACCCAGTAGGACGCTAGAGGTGAGGTTCAGGGTGTTACCCATGAGGAGGTGCACTACACTCCAATAGAACTGCTTGAGTTTTCTAATTTATATAAGCAGAAATCTGGAGAACAGATATGGCAATGGATGTTAAGGGTTTGGGATAATGGTGATAGGATCATAAAGTTGGATCAGGATGAATTTATTGATATCGACTCACTAAACACAGATTCTGAATTAAATGTTGCAGCTCAGGGATTTACAAATATTCTACCAGTATATTTACTTGGTTAACTAAAACATAGAGTGAAAGATGGTCCACTGTAAGCAAGCCAGAGACACCTGATCTCCCTTGGTTTAATGTAGATGAAGAGATCCAAAGACTTAGGGAGATTGGAATGCTACAGTAGGCTTGTCACTGAATACTTACTCACCTCAACTGGGAGAGTCCAGAAGACATATCCTTCACCAACACCTTGTGACATAGATTTGAAAGGGAAGTACTAGCATCCTTGAAGAGCTCTGTGATAGTTCTTTGTCATATGCCAGATGTTACAGTGAAAACTGCAGCCACTCAATTGGAAAACTTAAATGCAATGGGAATAATTGGCTCCGAGGTGGAACAACCAAATGGCAGCACTCAATCATCAAAGGCAAGGTGGGCATTGTTACCATAATTAACAGCAGAGGCAAAGTGGCAATCAGAATAGTCTAACTTGTGTAGAGTTCTGGCACTGGCTAATTAATCCTGGTGTTCCTAGAAGTGAAATTAATAGGAAGCCTACTGCATTCTTACTTGATTTGCATAAGCAGAAAACTTCCAGGTCGAGTGGACAAAGTAAAATTTGAGTTATAAAAATAGGGAATCAAGGTCCCTCAATCAATTTCCAGACTTGAGCCAGTTTATGGGCCTGGTACCCCTTGAATGAAGGGGAGGCCAGGTTCCCTTGAGGGAGAACCCCACTGCACTCCTGAAAATCTATACTGTTAATCTTTCTCCCATCTTTCCCAAAGAGACCTCTGGCTTTTTACCAGGGTAAGTGTGCATTAGGGAAAGGGGAATGATCAGACCTTTTGAGGACTACTGGACACCTACTCTGATATGACACTGATTTCCAGGGACTCAAAATGTAATTGCGGCCCTCCAATTAGAGTAGGGGCTTTTGAAGGTAAGGTAGTTAACAGAGTTTTGGCTCAAGTCTGATTTACAGTCGGTCCAGTGGGTCCCCGGACACATACTTTGGTTATTTCTGCAGTGCCAGAGTGCATAACTGGGATAGACATACTTTACACCTGGCAGAATCCCCACATTGGTTCCCTGACCTGTGGGGTGAGGGCTATTATGGTGGGAAAGGCCAAATAGATGCCATTAGAGCTGCCTGTACCTAATAAAATAGTAAATAAAACCAATATTACATCTCTGGAGGGGTTTCAGAGATTAATGTCATGATCAAGGACTTGAAAGAGGCAGGGGTGGTGATCCCCAACACATCCCCATTCAACTCTCCTATTTGGCCTATGCAGAAGACAGATGGATCTTAGAGAATAATAGTGGATTATTGTAAGCTTAACCAGGTGATGACTCCAGTTGCAGCTGCTGTATCAGATGTGGTTTCATTGCTTGAGCAAATGAAGACATCTCCTGGTACCTTGTATGTAGCTATTGATTTGATAAATGCATTTTTCTCCATTCCTGTCCATAATGCCCACCAGAAATAACTTGTCTTCAGCTGGCAAGTTCAGCAATATACCTTAACTGTCCTACCTCAGGGGTATATCAATTCTCCAGCTTTGTGTCATAATCTTGTTTGCAGAGATCTTGATTGCTTTTCCATTCCACAAGATATTATACTGGTCCATTACATTGATGACATTATGCTGATTGGACCCAGGGAGCAAGAAGTAGCAAGCACTTTAGACTTATTAGTGAGATGTTTGTCATGTCAGGAGATGGGAAATAAATATGACTAAAACTCGGGATCCTTCTATCTCAGTGAAATATTGAAGAGTTTATTGATGTGGGGCCTGTTGAGATATTCATTTGAAAGTAAAGGATAAGTTACTGCATTTGGCTCTTCCTACAATCAAGAAAGTTGCACAATGCCTAGTGGGCCTATTCGGATTTTAGAGGCAGCACATTCCTCATTCAGTTGTGTTACTCTGACTCATTTATTAAGTGATCCAAAAGGTTTCTAGTCTTGAGTGGGGTCCAGAAGAGGAAAAAGTTCTGCAACAGGTCCAGCCTGCTATGCAAGCTGGTCTGCCACTTGGGCCAGATGCCCCAGCAGATCCAATGGTGTTTGAGGTATCCATCACAGAGAGGGATGATGATTGGAGCCTTTGGCAGGTCTCCATAGATGAATGACATTTGGAGCAAGGCCCTACTATCTTCTGCAAATATCTATTCTCTTGAGAGACAGCTTTTGGCCTGTTACTGAGCCTTGGTAGAAACTGAACCTTTGACTATGGGTCGCCAAGTGTATTAGTTAATTCTCACATTGCTGTAGAGAAATATAACACTTGAGAATGGGTAATTTATAAAGAAAAGGATATTTAATTGGTTTACAGTTCTGCAGGCTGTACTGAAAGGATAGCTGCATCTGCTTCTGGGAGGCCTCAGTGAAGGGGTAGCAGGTATGTCACATGGTGAGAGGGGTGGAGAGAGAGAGAGAGAGAGAGAGAGAGACATCCACTTTTAAATGACCAGATCTCTGAAGAATGCTCTCACTCTTGCAAGTACAGCACCAAGAGGATAGTGCTAAACCACTCATTAGAACCTGCCCCCATGATCCAATCACCTCCCACTAGGCCCCACTTCCAAGACTGAGGATTACAATTCAACATGAGATTTGGATGGGAACATAGATTCAAACCATATCACCAAGTTACGACATGACCTAAACTGACTATCATGAATTGATTGCTTTCTGATTCATCTACCCATAGGAGTGGGCATATGCTACAGCATTTCATCATCAAATGGATATGATACATATGTGATTGGGCTCTAGCAGATTCTGATGGCACAAGTAAGTTACATGAGGAAGTAGCCCAAATGCCGATGGTCCCCACTTCTACCACCCTACCCTGTCTCTCTCAGCCTGCATGTATGATCTCATGGAGAGTTTCCTATGATGAGTTGACAGAGGAAGAAAAGACTAGGATCTGATTGACAAATGGTTCTGCATAATATGCATGCACCACCTGAAAGTGGACAGTTGCAGCACTACAGTCCCTTTCCGGGAGATTCCTGAAAAACAGTGGCAAAGGGGAATCTTCCTAGTGGGCAGAACATCAAACAGTACATCTGGTTGTGCACTTTGCTTGAAAGGAGAAATGGCCAAGTGTGCAATTATATACTGATTCATGGGCTGTAGTCAATGGTTTGGGTAGATGGCCAGGGTCTTGGAGGGAGCATGATTGGAAAACTGGTGACAAAGAAATTTGGGGAAGAGGTATGTGGATGGGCCTCTGAGTGGTCAAAAACTGTGAAGATGTTTGTGTTCCATGTGAATACTCACCAAAGGATGGCCTCAGCAGAAGAGAATTTCAATGATCAAGTGGATAGAATGACCTGTTCTGTGAGTACCATTCAGTGTCTTTCTCCAGCCATCCCTGTTATCACCCAATGGGCTCATAAACAAAATAGACATGGTGGTAGGGATGAAGGTTGTGCATGAGCTCAGCAACAGGGACTTCCACTCACCAGAGCTGACCTGGCTATGGCCACTACTGTGTGTCCAATCTTCCAGCAGCAGAGATCAACACTGAGCCCTTGATACGGCACCATTCCTTGAGGTGATTAGCCAGCTACATGGTGGTAGGTTGATTATATTGGACCTCCTCCGTGATGGAAGGAGCAGTAGTTTGTCCTTAGTGGAATAGACACTCCAGATATGGATTTCCCTTTCCTGCATGCAGTGCTTCTGCCAAGACTACCATCTGTGGAATCACAAAATGCCTTATCTACTCTCATGATATTTCACACAGCATTGTCTCTGACCAGGGAACTGACTTCACAGGCAAAGAAATGTGGCAGTGGGCTCATGCTTATGGCATTTACTGATCTTACCATGCTCCCTATTATCCTGAAGCAGCTGGCTCCATAGAACAGTGGAATGGCTTTTCGAAGTCACAATTGCAATGCCGGCTGAGACAAAGTTCTCCAGAAGGCTGTGTATGCTCTGAATCGCATCCAATATATGGTACTGTATCTCCCATAGCCAGTATTTATGAGTCCAAGGATCAAGGGGAGGAAGTGGCAGTGGCACCACTCACCATAACCCCTAGTGACCTGCTAGAAAGTTTGTGTTTCCTGTTCCCATGATACTATGTTCTGCTGGCCTAGAGGTCTTAGTTCCAGAGGGAGCAATACTGCACCAGGAGACACAACAACGATTCCATTGAACTGGAAGTTGAGACAACTGCTACCTGACCACTTTGGGCTCCTCCTGCCTCTAAGTCAAGAGGCTAAGAAAGGAGTTACGGTGCTGGTTTGGGTGACTGACCTGGACTATCAAGATGAAATCAGACTACTACTCCACAATGGAAGTAAGGAAGAGTATGTTTGGAATACAGGAGATTCCTTAGGGCATCTCAGTGTTTTCCTGCCCTGTAGTTAAGGTCAGTGGGAAGCTACATCAACCCAATCCAGACAAGACTATACATAGTCAAGGCTCTTCAGAAATGAAGGTTTGTGTCATGTCACCAGGTAAAAAACCACAACCAGCTGATGTGCTTGCTGAAAGGAAGGGGAATATAGTGGAAAAAGGTAGTTACCAATACCAGCCACAACCACGTGACCAGTTACAGAAAGGAGGAGTGTAATTGTCATGAGCATTTTTTCCTTATTTTGTTAAAAATATGTTTGTGGATATGCACACCAGTACTAAGAAAATATCTCCATTTTATTTCCATTTTTATTACTTTATCATATATAAGATTTATTGACTTTATATCTATCCGTATTTTAATGTTGTTAATTTCATGTAATAGCATTTAGGTTAAAGGATTAGTGCACTTTTGGTTGGTTATAAGAAGGATAGTTATATTATGTTAGACATAATTATGACCTTATTACTGTCCTTATTTGGAGATTAAGTATAATTTAAGAAGATGTGTATGGATGCCAAGTTGACAAGGAGTGAACTTGTGATGGTTAATACTAGGTGTCAGCTTGATTGGATTGAGGGATGCCTAGATGGCTGGTAATAAATTGTTTCTGAGTGTGTTTGTGAGGATGTTGCCAGAGACAATCGACATTAACTTGGTGGACTGGGAAAGGAGACCCTCCCTCAATGTAGGTGGGTGCCATCCATTTGGCTGTCAGTGCAGCTAGAACAAAGCAAGAGAAAGGTGTGGAAAACTTTGCTTGCTAAATCTGCTGGCTCTTTTTATTCTTTTCATGCTGGACACTTGCTTCAGATCCTCCTGCCCTTGGACATCAGACTCCAGGTTCTTCAGCCTTTAGACTCTGGGACTTGCAACAGCAGCTTCCCAGAGACTCTTGGTCCTTTGGCTGCAGACTGAAGCTGCACTGTCAGCTTCCCTGGTTTTGAGGCTTTCAGACTTGGACTGAGGTACTACTGGCTTCTCTCTTCCCCAGCTTGCAGGGGACTCTGTCTATCAAAGGACTTTATCTTGCAATCTTGTGAGCCAATTCACCCTAATAAACTCCTTTTTTATATACATGTATCCTAATGGTTCTGTCCCTCAGGAGAACTGTGAGTAATATATTATTTATATTTAAGGTTGCAGTTTTGAGTGGAGCCCAGAGCAAGTGAAGGCTACACCGCAGGCCTAGACTGCATTACAAATTTTTCTGGCATATGGATCTTAGGACCCAGCAGACACAATGGTCTTGAATGGAACTGTGACAGATGCCTCCACAGATCTCTGGCAAGTCCCAACAGGAGAATACCAGCCCATTCGTCTTGAAATTCGGATTAAATGCATGCCCCTTTCTGCCGTTTGAAAAGCTGCTCCTGGTGTATAACTGAGTCCTGGTAAATTCTAAATGCCTAAATACGGGTGACTAAGTGATTTTGTGTCCCAAGCTGACCAAACATGGAAAAAAGACAAAACAGACACTGAGGGATAAAAGGAGGCAACTGATTATTTTATGTTTATTCTTCTAATTTAGTTTTTTACTCTTTTCCATCCTGTTCTGTTCCTTGAGATGCTAAAAGTATCCCCTGGGCTCTCTGGGCCTGTAGCTTCTAGTTGTATTTGACCAATGACAGGGAATGAAATGGAAGAGAGTATGAGATTATTTATTAATTCCTTATATTTTCTCTCTGCTGAACTGAAGTTTAGCATTGGCGGTGGTACTCTTTCGAAGGCCACAGTTGCTCTTCATATGGCCACAGCTCTAATTTCATGTAACAGCATCTCCTTCTCACCCCTTCAGACTTAAAGCTATTGTTGACTTCCCCTGTTTCTATTCCTTGGAATCTTCTTCATTCTCTTTTGTTGCTCTTAGCCATCCTTATACCTCTATAAATAGTTCCTGTGTTCGATTCTCAACCATTACTACTTTGGGTATGCAAACAGTTCCCCCATCCCCTAGAATAAATGACAGAGCAGAAAGAAGATCATATCAGGTCACATACGGACTTTTTAGTAAGAGATAAATAAAATCTATCTCTTTTAAAGACACTGTCCCTTTGGGGTTTTCTATTATAAGCAGTGAAACATTATCCTCAATGCTATAACACCTCAGTTTGATAATTCCACCTTTCATTTGTTTGGAAAGTGCTTTTTGTCATGTCTTTTTTATTGGCATCGTCCTAGCACCCATTATGTCCCTTAGACACCTCTCCAACCTCTGAAAGTCAATAGACTTAGTGCCTTTACCCCTCATTTTGAGTTAGAATCTCTAACTGTACCATTATCTTCCATTCATGTACCATCCTCTGTTCCTCATCTAAAATTTAGCAAACATGTCCTGAACTCAGTAGTTATCAATATATGCTATTGATAAGAATGGTACTTTCCCCATTTATTTAGGAAGAGTCAAACTTCACAGCCTTCTAAGTAGAGAAGACTGCAGTGGTTTAAATATTTTCATTCTGAATTCTTGCCATAACTGTATTTTATGAGAGGATTATTTTTCCCTGACTCTGCTTGGAAAGTCAGAAGCAAGCAACATGGAAGAATATCACTCTGGAAGCAAACTGGAAGAATATCATTGGCAGATGCTTTAGTAGAGAGCAAATAAGGGATATGGCAAAGTCCCAGTCCCTGCTTCATCTACCTCTATGGTCACGTGGTGGGCCAAACTTTAGAGCCTATTGCTCTCAAAGACCTACTTGGAAGGTGTAATCTGTCAACATCTGCTCACTCGACTCAAATGAAATGTCCTCTTATTTAATCCCAACTATCCCTCCAATAGCTTCAGATAACAATTATCAGCCTTTCACTGAGTAGTGATTTTGTATGTGTGTGTGTGTCTGACTGGCACATATCTCATGAGATTAGAAGCACTAGAAGGGTCAAAACTTATCTTGGGTATTTTTGTCTCCTTAGCAACTAGAACATGCCTGGCTCACAGCAGGAAGTCAAAGAAATAAATCCAAACAAATAATATATATGTTGAATATATTCAAGACCTCATTCAAAATCCTTCAATTCTTCACCATCTTCAAATCTGCCATAGTGTTTACTCCCTCTGTGATTCCATAGTAATTTATATATGATTCTCTTACAGCATTTTCGTGTAACTTCATAATTATGTATGTATTTCCCAGTAGCCTATGTAATTATCAAGCACAGTAGCTATACGGCTGAATGTTTAAACCTCTGGCTTTGAATCACAACTCGGCTGCTACATAGCTATCTCATCTTAGTTAAGTTGCTTAACTTTTCTAAGATTGTTTCCTTGTTAATAAAATATATATAATTTATTTTTACACAAAGAAAAGATTTATTATGTACCTAACATCTAACAGGTGCAGCTATTGGCAATAGAGTTAAGAGAAAAAGAAAAAGTAAAAAAGAAAAGGAAAGTGTGGAGATGGGGAAGAAAGAAAAGGTGGACAAAGTGCTTGTCTTCATGGACTGTGCATTACAAATATGAATTTATTTATATTTTTCTATGTCCAATTCTATATCTCCAAGCAAACAATATGATTTCATATATTTATAAGTAGTCTGAAGAAAATAAAACAAGGTAAGGGCATAGAGCTTGACAGAGATGGCAGAAAGTCCTGCTGTTTATTAGAGAAGCTGATTTAAGGATTGAAGTCCCCCATATCATTAGAGTTGTGCTAAAAATTCAAAAAATTTTCTTCTTCTTGATACATGGTAGGATTGCACTTGCTATCTTCTATGTATCTGGGTATGGCCTTCTCAGCCTATGAAAGTTGGAGAGAAGGGAGTTGTGTGCAGAAGATTAAGAACCAACTCAAGATTTGCCCCATCTTCTTCACCTGCAGAAATTATTTGGAAGCATTTATTGAGAAGTTCTGGCCTTCATGTTAACCCAAACTGGACAGCACACAATTTGAAGATTGTTTTAGTACTGCGTAAACTATCCTATCTTTACTGATACAAGCCTTATCACAGTGCCTGACCCCCAGAGACTGCTTGATAAATTCTTATTATCATTGTTGCTGACATTATTATTATTATTGTTATTGGTTTTATTATAGTAATATTCGTATTACCTATGTAGAAACATAGTAAAGGATAAATATCCTTCTCTTGAATGAGTTTTAAGGCAGGAAAGTGCAAGTCTTTTGATCCTATCTTTAATTCAAATTACCTGTCAGAGGCGGCAGAGTGGCAACATTTAGATCCAAAGAGGAATCCCTAGTGGGAAAAATTAAGCGTATGCTTTCAATGCTATATATTAATTGATTGGCACTGTAAAACTAGATACAAATATTTTTAAGCTATTTGGCTTGGAGACCTAATAAATCTAATTATTAATGCAGAAAACTTTAAAAAATCAAGTATGTAAGTAAAAAATGATACCTTTTAAATACTATTAGGAATAGTAAAAATTGTCACAAAATGTCAATAGAAACTAAGAAATATTATTTTTAGGCACAGCTTAAATTATAGAAGAAGTAATTAAGTAACTTAACTGGACAGAAATATCAGTTTTAACTGAAATGTAGTTCAGTTTCATTTAAACCTTTGCAAGGGAATCATAGGAAAAAATATAACACAACTTTCTCTGGTGGCAGAAATTGCTAACAGCATCACAGTAAATCTTCTTGTGTGAAACATGTAAAAACAGATCTGGAGGGGTAGGGAAATGCAAAACACATCAGAAGCAATTTTTTGTGAATAAAATTAAATCAAAGGAGAAAGTAAATTTATTGGAACATAAATATAAATGATAAAATGAGAACCACATTTTATAAAATAAGAACATGTTTCTTCAGTAAGTATTTCAGTGGTATCTACAAAATCAAGTTCATAATTTTAAATTCTGTAAGTGGAATTCTAAATATCCTATTTCTGATGCATACTAAAAACTAGTGAATTTGGAATATTATTTATTTTCTAGAGCTCACTATTCCGCACAACAATAGCTTTAGGGAAAACTTAATTGAATTTCCATTATACGTTAGTAATAAGTATAGTACAATCACAGTAGTAGCCTTGATAAGCTTGACTTGAAATCGTGTGCTTTAACAGGCTTGATTTGAGAATATATAGGTAATACTTTTTCTATGCCATAAAAATAACCAATGCAAATTCCTTGCTCCTAGAGCTGAAAAACGAGACATTATTCAATTGACTAGGACATAGAATTACTATCCTTTTATTGTTTGACATACTAACATAAACAGAACAGATTTGTCAAATGTGTTCCAGTAAGAAAGAAAAATTACCTTTTGCTTCACTCTGAGATTTATTTCTTTATTCAGAGCTCATTGTACTGGTTGTGTGCTATCAGCAGAAGTCTTAACCCAGAAGCCAAGTTTCCAACAAGCACTTTCTAGATACCACATGGTTTGGTTTGTGTTGGTACTAAAATAAAGCACATGGAAGTGGTATCATGTAGTATTTGACTTTCTGTGTCTGGCCTATTTCACTTACCATAATGTTCTCCAGTTTCATCCACATCATTGCAAATGGCAGAATTTTTTAAATAGTTGAATAATATTTCACCATATGTATTCATTAATCCATTGATGGACGTTTAGTTAGTTTCCATGTATTGGTTATTGTGAATAATCCTATTATGATCAGGGATGTACAAATATCTCTTCAAGATCCCGATTTTGATTTCATGTTTCAAAAGAGGAATTACTGGAGTATATGGTAGATCTACTTTAATTTTTTTTGAGGAATCTGTATGCTGTTTTCCACAGTCATTGTACCATGTTCCCTCCTCTGGGGAAACTGAGAGGTATTAGTCAAAGGGTACAAGGCTTCAGTTGTGCAATATGAATAAGCCCAAGAGCTCTGCTCTACTGCATAGTGCCTATGTTTAATAATACTTTGTTTTATACTTGAAATTTTGCTAAAAGTGTAGATCTCATGTTAAGTAATCTTATCAAAAAATAATAATAATAAAGAGGTGAGAGAGAAACTTTTGAGGTGATGATATGTTTATGATATAGATTGTTGTGATAGTTTCACATATTTATATTTATTGCCAGATTTATCAAGTTGTGTATATTAAATATATACATCTTTTTGTGTGTCAATCATATATCTCATAAAGTGGTATAAAAAAGTAAAATAAAACAAAACACAAGATCATACACAAACTAGCATATCAATAAAAATAACCTAATTCTTAATTTTGCATTAACAAACTTATTTTAATTATCTATATATCCATTACACTTGATAAACAGCTTTTAGATTCCAAAAGTTAAATATATTTTAAAGTAATAAATCATAAAAAATAACAATTTTTAGTGTGGAGTTATGGATATATATCATGTATTAAATCATGTGTGGTATGTGTATGTATATATGACTTAAATTTTATAATTTATATATTATATTGGAAATAATAGGAACAGAATTTGAAATAATTTAAATAGGATAAACATTGTTTTCTTTTGTTCTGAAGTGAAAATATAGATTAGACCCTTTCTTCATTTCACTGAGTTTGCCTCAAATGGCTTGACACTACTGAGTTAACAAAGTTAGACTCTCCTCAATTTTTTAGTGTATTAAAATAAAAGTCTCTTCCACTAAAACATTCACTAGAATTATCAAATCTTCACCAGCGAAGTTTAGTCATTAGATAGATGGGTGGGTTTTTACTCCTCCTATCATTTTTAATTGTCATGGAATTACATTTATCCTCCCTAAACCAGTGCAATGTATGCTTTTCTTGGTTCAGTTGAAAAGGATGCATCCAAGGAAAGATAAATTATTCCTTTATCGCCAAAACATTTGTTAAATGTCTATATTTTGAGGGGGCAGTGCTGAGTGTTACAAATGGGAATTGATTAGTCTAAATTCCTGCCTCTATCTCTATTACAACAGAAGATAGACAACAACGATGCAGGAATTTTAAGGCCATTCATTCAACATGGGGGATGCCTTCAACATGGGGATGCAAACAGATAAGTTTTTACCACGAACATTTGCATAATTGAGCAGAGCATATTAGTGTACTGGGTGAAAAGGGTGATGCATGCCATGTGATTAATTGCCACCCACCAAACATGGTAAGAAAGATCCCTGCCAAAACCCTATGACTTGACAGAGTGCTGTCCAAATGAGAGCATGATAAGAAGGGGTAGGCACAGTGTTTTTTTTTTTTTTTTTTTTTGTCATCCATATCCAATCTCAGAAATTACTAAAAGAAAGGGATTTCCAGCTTGCATCTGCTTTACACATTTTAAAAATCCTTTATCTGCTCTGGGGAAAAATGTAAAGTAGGGAATAAAGTGGTTATTGACAAACATCACAGAGAAGCACACTAGAGTAGTGGATACTTCTCATACTCATAGAGATTTAAGCACATGCTCAGAGAATTATACACATTTTATATATTACATATACTCAACACACCAACATATTATTTACTTTACCTATACTCCCCATCTCTACATGGGAAGATCTTATTAATCTTACCACATCTCTCTCTCAAACTCATTCCCTCTTCATCTTTTTCAGGACAATCAAATTAACATAAGTTGTGAATCATTTTGTTCTGGATAATTACAATAACCTCCTAGCCATTTTTTTGATTTCCCATTATTGTATTTCGTACAGTATTGCTTTTGAGCAAGAAACTCACTTCAAAGCAAAAGAAGTGCAAGAATGGGCTCATGCTCATGGATTTCACTGATTTTACCATGTTCCCCACCAATCTGAAGCAACTGGCTTGATAGAATGATGGAATGTCCTTTTGAAGACTGAATTACAGCACCAGCTAAGTAATAATACCTTTCAGGGCTGGAGCAAGATTCTCCAGAAGCCTCTGAATCAGTGTCATTTTGTGGTACTGTTTCTCTGATAGCCAGGATATATAGGTCTAGGAGTCAAGGAGTGGAAATGGGAGTGGCATCACTCACAATTACCCTTGGTGACCCACTAGCAAAGTTTTTGGTTCCTGTTTCTGCAGCTTTAAGTTCTGTCAGCCTAGAGGTCTTAGTTCCACAGAAACAAATGCTTCTACCAGGAGACACAACAATGATTTCATTGTGTTGGATGTTAAGACTGCCACCTGGCCTTTTTGGGTTCCTCATGCCTTTGAGTCAACAGGCAAGAAGAAAGTTGTGGTGTTGGCTGGGATTATTAATCCTGACGATGAAAGAGAAATTGAACTAATCCTCCTCAATAAAGGTAAGGAAGAGTATGTCTGAAATCCAGGAGATTCCTTAGTGTGTCTCTTAGTATTACCATACCCTACAATTAAAGTCAATGGAAAACTATGACAATCCAATTCTGGCAGAACTACAAATGGCCCAGACCTTTCAGGAATGAAGGGTTAAGTCACCCTATCAGGTAAAGAACCATCAACAGGTAAAGAACCAAAAAATATATATGTTTCTCCTTGTGGGGTAGAAAAAAAGACACCCCTTTGAACATGATTTTCTTTGAACATTCATTAAGTATCAGTATATTACAAGCCAAAAAATTCCTTAGCCTTTATTTCATTTGGCATCTAACCTCATTGTGACATAAATTATGGTGTGACAGAAGATCCAACCAAGTTATTGCACATTTTAGATAGGCTTTTTAGGATAATGGTTCATAAAATAATCATTGGGATCAACTACTCTGAGCTGAGCATCTAAAAAGTCTTGGTACAAAAGTTCTAAGTGATCATATCCATTCTGCACCTTAGGGGAAGTAATCACAAATTTATTTTGATAATGTCTATGTTAGTCAGTATTTTTATTTTCCTGCTATTCAGAAGACTGAATATTAATAGAAATAAATATTTGTGATTATTAAAACCAAATGCAAAATGAACCAATGTTGTTTCTACATTTTTATGTTGAAAATAAACCAGATTTAATTTTCACTCTACATGAGGTAGGAGAGAATACACAAATCAATTTTTCGTTCTGAAATGAGACAAAGAGATTCTGGCATTGGTTAGGACGGTCTAAAAGAAAAAAAACCTAGATATTTGCTTTAATGGGATAATACTGTGTTTTCATATGTATCACAAAGCTATTTCTATAGCTTCAGTGGGGGCATATTGTTTTAATTGCTTCTATAGTGACTGCTATGGTTTTATCTTGGTTCATTCACATTAAGTTGCCGAATCCCTATTTGTGTACATACACTTGCATTTATAAATATATGCCTGGGATCTGTTAGTGACCTTCCACTGACCAACTCTGCACAAATATCTCTTATCTGAACATTTAGAGCAAAGTTTGGTAAACAGTGCAAAATTCAGGAGGGAAGACATAAATCAAAACTAAAGTAATAAGTTCAAAGACTTGAACTCTTGCTATATATTGTTTTTCGATCTTGGAAGTCATTGAAATGATTACAGAGACCCAAACTATTTGAAATGCATGTCTAAAATCTAACCGGGATGCAACCACATTTGAGTAAAAGGCTATTAAAATGATGAAATCATTATATTGTATCCAAGGATAAAAGTCATTGTAAATATTTAGTCTTTCACAGTCACAAACCACTTAAATGAATGAATATAGTCTATTCAATGGTTTATGGTTCTAATAGCCGCCAGGAAATGTCAAATTCACATGCTGTCCCAGAACACAAGATTTAGCTTTTGGATTTTTAATTTAGCTAAAAGATGTGTAAAAACACACAATCATTCAGATCTCTATTGGCTCCACATCTGTGTAAAATTATATACAAACAATGTTTAAGCTAGCATTGGCAGTCACATTGGCTAATTAACTTGAATGTAATTAATTGTACCTTTTTTTTTTTTTTTTAGGGAGAAACAAAAATAATGAAGGATGAAAATTTGGAGAGGCACTGTTTTCAGTAATAGTCTTAAATATGAGGTAAGGCTCAAAGTTGCCAAAATGGAATCTGGAAATAAAGATCCATCAGCCTTATATCTAAAGTAAATCATAATTGTTCTGAAAATGATTAACGCTGGGTGACAGCCAATGTTCCTTTGATAAAATAGTACTTAGTCTGATTCTACAATTGAGTAGACAGGAAATGGCTCACCTTTTGGTAATGAATTAACTCTTTCGTACAGGGCTATAGTAATTCCAAAACATAAGTTACAAAAATGGCTCAGATGCCAGGAAATTAAACAGTTTCTCAGGATAGCAGGCAATTGTTTGTTTGTTTTTTCTATTTCAGTCTCACATTCCTCTAACTTTTGCTTTTTCTTCTTATCAGCATATTTGGCAAACCATGTACCTATTGTTCAAGGAGCTTCCTACAATTTCTTTGCTGATTTGACTGCGTCAAAGTAGAATTTAGTAAACAACAACATGACAGTACTATTCAGTGACTTTTTACTTTGCAAAATTACACAAAATATTTTTAATAACTTTGTAATAAGGTGGGATCCAGGCAGATCAAATTCTCATAATTTGTCAAAGGTAGCCATTAAAATTGTAATAATTTATTGGAATTTCTTGATTCCTGGAGTGTAAAAAACTATTAAGCTGGGTCTCTGTCATCATATAGTATATTTAAATGCTTCTTTTAGACATTTCTTTGCATTCCACACTACACTACCTATATGCAATATTGCCAAGCTCGGGCTCTTTCCTCCCATGGACATAACTTGAATGCATCTAGAAAATGATTTGAACTGTAGAGTGCATATCATTTTAAACTGGAGAGAAGAATAAAGCCTTGGAGACAGCACAGTATGTGGTTGTAGTAGTCCAAGTTAAAAATGACCTAAGTATCAACGAGGGATTTGAATGCTAGACTAGTGTGGTTATTAATGGACAAATACTCTTTCCTCAACCAAGGAACTGCTTCTATTCCTTGTGGTTATGGGAATAGGAAATGGAAAGAGACAACACTTTACTGGCAGACACATTACTGACCATGCAAAGGAAGCAAGAAAAATGAGCAGAGAAAGCTTCAGAGAAGAGAGTCCTGCCAAGCAGAATAATTGCTGCAAGAAGTACAGGATTCCTTGGACATGATGGTGACTGGGTTGGATAACCACCTATCAGAGTAGAATGGATCAACCAATGGGTTGTTGAATCAAATCATCCTAGAATGTTGAAATCACTGGGAAAGAAGCAAAGGCATCCTGATTCCTGTCATTTCTGAGTCATGGGTATTTGAGAGAGCCAACCTCTCACTTCACTTAGGATACATATTGACAGCAATTTGCTAGCCATAAATCTGGCATGGTCTTGAATTCAAATATTCATTCTGTAATCAGAAAATGTCTTGATGTTTTGCTTTCATAAGTACGGCTATGAACATAATACATTAATAAAATGCAGTTTTTAGACCAGTATAACTCTTCAAGACAGTGCTTAAAATAAATAAAATGGTTAGGAGGTTTTTAAATTACAGATTTTAGCAAATATATTTAAGTTAGAATAAACAAATATTAAACATATGTTTTTAGATTTAATATTTAGCTTATTTCTCATCTCAACTTTGCTTACTTAAAACAGTAACCAAATTTTATGAAAAAAAAACATATTTGGAACTAGGTTCAATACAATCTAATGCATAAAAGACATGAAGGAGAAATAAATAGTGGAAGAACATAAATAAAAATAATTAAATAAGAAAGCAAGCCATGTTATTGCAGGCTAAATAATACCTAGAAATGGTCCCCCCTTAAAAAAGGATACTTTGTTTTTCCTCCTCTCTCTTTCATTATGATATAGGGAATCTAGAGCATAGTTTACTCTGGAAACAAAGACAAAATTAAAGGAGTCAGACAGAGGGAAAACCAGAACTCACCTCTGCTACTTTGAACTTGAGAGATAAGTGGAAAGTTTCTGAAAAAAGATGACTTTTATAGAACTGTGTTTTTGAGATGCCTAAAATTCTTCCACTAATGATGCATTCTTCCACTTGTGATATATTATTAAATTCTAGAGCAGAAATTTATCAAGTCTTTTTGGGTCTTCAAAAAACAATTTATATAAATGAAACTGCCCCTGGAAAGGATCATAACATAATCAGCAGACACTTGGCCAGTTTTCTTTATAATAATGTTAGAAAATCTTTGCTTGCTGGTAAGAAAAAATAAGATAGTCTTCTAAGAAGCTGTGACTAAAGGAAATTAGGTACCTGAATTGGGAAGAAATGAAAATAGAAAGGTATCAGAGATGGGCTTTCCCTGGATCTATGCCTTTTCTGCAGTTTGCTTCACTCTACGTACAAAGGGGTCCAGCTCTAGCTGTTCTTCCCTAATGATATTATTGGCAGTCAGCTGAATGTCTGCACAGAGAATGTCACAGTCACGGCAGGATTTTTTCTGTATTGAAAAAGCAGAAACCAACTTCTTGGCACTCCATCAGAAGAGATGTGATTTCCTAACTAAAGCAGAATGCTCAATCAGAAGAGTTTTTGGAACTTTTCCCTCTGCCATGGAACTTGGTGAATGGTTTGTGTTTTTCCAAAATTACTTGAAATTTAGCTGCTAGGAGGCTGTGCCGACCGTTCCAATTTTTCTTTCAGTTTTGCATTTTGTTGGATGCTTCTCTCAAGTCTTCCAGCATAGTTCAGTCATTAGTCAGAGCTGGAAGGTTTATTATTTATTTTGACAGTCACCAGCCTATTTTGTCAAACCATACACATTATTGCTCCATTTGACAGGTGTTACTCTTAAAATCCTTCAGTTTATTTTTCCCTTTGTGTGAGGCTTCTATGTCTACTGTCTTGTTTACTTTCCCAAAGGAAGCACAATATGTTTTCTGGTTGATAAAAGCTTGGTTTTGTTGCTACTTTTCAGTGACAGATTAAGCAGCCATTGGTCAAAAATTTTTTTCTTGATTTAATCTAAATTTTGGTGACGTGCTTACACTAGGACCCATTAGGAAATAAAGTAAAACAAAAGAAAGAATAGTGAATGCAGTGTAAGTAGAGGCAGAAAAACATTGCCATTTTACCTGCAATGTACATATTGCAGGGTATATCAAAGTTAGAATATCTTTACTCTAAAAGAGCTCTAAGCTTAATGTATATTACAAACTGTCATATAAGAAAATACAGGAAGCTATGATGACATAGAAGAGAACACTACCCAGATTAGAAAAGTCAGGTAGGTCTTCCTGGAGAAGATGACAGCTAAATTGATTTGTAAAGATAAATAGTAACGCAGAGAAAAGGAGATGACAGGATGGGCATTCTATGTGGATGCCAATATAGGAAGGATGGTGAATTTGATTTGAATATATTTCTGATAACATGCCACGAAAACATTTGTAGATATATATATATATTTTATGGTGTTTGTGACTCATCTCTGTTACCCATTTAGTTCTCTAACTTCCTTTTCTGCTCGAATGTTATCTCTTCAGGAAGCCTTCTCTGGCCACTCAGTGTAAATACTTCTCTACCACTTCCTTGGTAGCTCTGCATCTTTAAGCCTTGCTTCATGTTTTTCTTTCCTTTTCTTTCTTTTTTTTTTTTTTTTTTGAGACAGAGTCTTGCTCTGTCATCAGGCTGGAGTACAGTGACATGATCTTGGCTCACTGCAACCTCCGCTTCCCAGGTTCAAGCAATTCTGCCTCAGCCTCCCAAGTAGCTAGGATTACAGATGCGTGCCACCACGCCCAACTAATTTTTCTATTTTTAGTAGAGACAAGGTTTCACCATGTTGGTCAGGCTGGTCTCAGTCTCGTGACCTTGTGATTCACCCGCCTCGGCCTCCCAAAGTGCTGGGATTACAGGCATGAGCCACCATGCCCGGCCCTTTTCTTTTTTCTTTTCTTTTCTTCTCTTTTTTCTTTTCTTTTCTTCTCTTTTTTCTTTTCTTTTCTTCTCTTTTTTCTTTTCTTTCTTTCCTTTTGAGACAGAGTCTTGCTCTGTGGCCAGGCTGGTGTGCAGTGGCATTTTCTTGGCTCACTTTAACCTCCTAGGTCTCCCAGGTTTGAGCGATTCTCCTGCCTCAGCCTCCCAAGTAGCTGGGACTAGAGGCACATGCCACCACGCCCGGCTAATTTTTGTAGTTTTAGTAGAGACACGGTTTCATCATGTTGGCCAGGATGGTCTTGATCTCTTGACCTTGTGATCTGCCACCTTGGCCTCCCAAGTGCTGGGATTACAGGCGTGAGCCACCGCCCCCAGCCTGCTTTATGTTTCTTATGGGAATGTTTCATTGTCTGTCAGGAGGGAAAACAAATATTTAATAGATTAATTGTTGTTAGTCCCCTTCTGTTTCTTAGCTATACTGTGCAACACACTACTTTAATACTCAGTAACTTAAAATGCAACCAGTTTATTAGTCATGATTCTGTTTTCCAAGAATGAGAGCAAGGCTTGTCAGGGATGGCTCATCTGTGCTCTGTGATCTTGGCTGCATTCACCCATGCAGGTGATAGTTGGGGTAAAGGATCAAAGGTGACCTTACTCACATGTCAGGAACCATGGTGCTGGGCTGCTGCTGGGGTCCTTTTATTCACATGGCCACTTTCTCCAAGTGGATAGCCTAGACTTCTTTTCTAGAAGACTTAGGATAGCAAAAGAATGAAATAATCAGCGGCTATGTCTCTTAAAGTCTAGGCCCTGAACAAGCACAATCTCACTTCCACCACATGGTTAAATCAAATCTAAAGTCAATCCAGATTGAAGGAGAAGATAAATAAATTCCATTTTTTTTTTTTTTTTTTTAACATGAGGAGTAGCATGTACCCACGGGCAAGGGAGGGATTGTTACAGCCATTTTTACTAACTATTCGCCATACTCTCTAGAATTCAAACTGCTCAAGGATATAATCTAGTTGTTTGGAATCAAGAATATAGTTGCTCATTTATTGACTTTTCATCATGTCCACATTGAAGCACAATTAAGTACCATATTCACATCTCCAGTCCTGATTTATTTTTTATTGCGACAGGTTATTGCTCTGTCACTCAGGTTGGAGTGCAGTGGCACAATCCTGACTCACTGCAACTTCAACCTCCTGGGCTCAAGCTATCCTTCACCACAACCTCCCAAGAAGCTGGGAAGCTGGGAGGGAATACAGGTATGTGCCACCATCCTTGGCTAATTTAAATTCTTTTTTTTTTTAATAGAGACAGGGTCTCACTGTGTTGCCCAGGCTGGTCTCAAATTCCTGGGTTCAAGTGATTCTCCCACCTTGGCCTCTCAAAGTACTGGAATTACAGGCATGAGTCACCGTGGTTGGCCCTCATTATATTTTTAAACTAGAATTTTTAAAAAAATGGTCTCTATTGGACATTTATATTTATATGCCCTAGCATTGCTTCAGAAACAATAATATAATAATAAATTCATCTTTCCTCCCATTTTATTTTTTTCTCTCAATTTTTCTACTCTGTAAATGGTATTCTTTCAGACTTTTATCATCACCAAGGATTTAAAATGTGAAGTTACTTTTCTCTCTCTCTCTCTCTGTCTTTTGTTTTTGCAATCAGATGGACCTAAAATAATATTTGAACATTGGTTCTACTATGTACTGACAATGTGGAATTGAGCAAATCACTTAACCTTTCTGATCCTATTTATTCTTCATTTAAAATTGATATGATATCCTCATCTCAGGGTTGTTCTGGAGATTAGTTAAAAGAAAACTTTGTAGACAGCCTGAATAAGATATTAAGCACTCACTAAATATAAATTTCCAACTTTAGAAAGTTTTTTTCTAATGATTATATTATCCATTTGCTATTATTAGCATTTTATGTATACACTATGTCTCTACAACAAAAGAGTAAACTCCTTGAAGACAGCAACTCTAGAATTCTTAGGGTAGGGTCCTACACACTTAGAATTTGGAGCACGATAAACTCTGTCAAATGAGTCACACTAACATCAATTAAAAAGCATGAACACTATTTTGTGGGAGAGAGTAAACATAAACTCACTGCTTTGTTGAAAATTAGGCAATGTATATTATCATTTTTATTGTTGTTAGTTTGCATTCTACATTATGCTGTGTTCTCTATAAAGCAATCTCTGTTTTAAAAGAAAAGTCCATAAGAAAATAAGATGGCTAGTGTAAAGGGAACTACTGATTTTGACAGTCAGAGGAGAGTTTTTAAGACCTAATACCAGATGTTGGAGTGATTTTGGTAATCACATCCCTTTTAGTTTTGCATGAAGATCTTTATAACTCATTTTTAAAAGTTCAGTAATATCGCAGCAATACATTTTTAAGCAAATATATTTTAGAGACCAAGTGTTTTTTTTCTCTCTGAAATATGATTATTTCAATTACTAGTAGCAACAATTAATCACTGACTGATTCATCAGCCTGCAGCTGGGATTATAGAGCTGACTTCCTTTTTTTATTCCTGTTCTACTCTGCTCAGCAGGGATTGAGTGATAGCAAACTAATAACCTTTCCCTACCCTTAGTACTTTTTCTTAATACTAGCAAAGAAGAAAATTTTAAATATTTTCCCCAAGTTCATTTTTACCCCACACAACTCATTTTTATTAAGCTTTACTGAGATATACTTGACAAATATTTCATATATGTATACAACGATGTAATGTTTTGATATACACATACATTATCAAATGATTTCCACAATCAAGCTAATTAACATACCCATCTACTTATGATTTAGTGAATTTCAGGTATACATTACTATTAACCTTAGTCATCATGCTGTACATTAGGATCCAGAAATCATTTATCTTATCATTGCAATTGTATACTTTTTGTAATTATATATCTCCATTATATATCCCCATTTCCCCCACCTCAATCACCTTTTTGCAATTATATATCCCCAATATATTCCCATTTCCCCAACCTGAATCCCTGGTACCCAACCTTCTACTCTGTTTTTATGAGTTCAAGTTTTTTAGATTCCACATATAAGTGAAATCATGCAGTATTTGTTTTTCTGTGTCTAACTTATTTCACTTAGCATAATGTCTTCTAGGTTCATCCATGTTGTTGCAAATGACAGAATTTCTTTCTCTTTTAATGCTGAGTAATATTTCATTGTATGTATGTATTTTGTACATATGCACACACACTAAAAGGTCTTCATTCATTAATTGATGGACACTTAGGTCATTATCATATCTTGGCTATTGTAAACAATGCTGCAAGAAACATGAGCACGCAGAGATTTCTTTCAGATAATGATTTTATTTCCTCTGAGTATATGTGCAGAAGTGGAATCGCTGGGTCATATGGTATTTCTGCTTTTATTTTTTTGAGAAACCTCCATACTGTTTTGCATAATGTTTTTACTAGTGTATATTCCTCTCAATAATATATGAGTTTCCTTTTCTCCACATTCTCACTATACTCATCTTTTGACTTTTCAGTAATAACCATTGGCAGTGGAGCAAGATGGTGGAACAGAAGCTTACAACCTTTATCTCCCTGTAGGGACACAAAATTTTAACAACTATCTAAACAGTACAGTCACAAGAACTAAAAATCAGGTAGGCCATACAGTACTTTGTTTTAACTTGACATTGCTGAAAGAGAGGCATTGAAGAGGGTAAGAGAGACAGTCTTATATTGCCAACATCATGCCTCCCCCATCTCCCTGCATGGTCCTGTGGGGCAAAAAGAGTCTGTCTCCTTTAGTGAGAAAGAAGGCAGTGATTGGGGGACTTTACGCTGAAGTTCACACTGCCCTGTCACAGCAGAGAGAAAAGACATGCTGCGCTTAGCCAGTTCCCAGGCATCAAGGGAGCCCTAGACTGGCCCTAGACAGAGGGGAATTGCCCATTGTAGTGGTTGAAACTTGAGTGTATTGGCAAGCCTTGCCAATGGAGGCCAAAGTTCTCTGGTGTCCTAGGTAAACCAGAAAGGCAGTGTAGGAAACAAGGACTGCAATTCCTAGGCAACTCCTAGTTTTGGGTTGGGCTCAGAGCCAGAGGACTAGGGTGGCACATGATCTAGTACAACAACAGCTGGGGCAGCCAAAGAAATACTTGTGACACCCTTCCCCCAAATCCAGGCAGCACAACTGACAGCAACGAAAGTGACTCTTTCCTTTTGCTTGAGGAGAGGACAGTAAAGAGTAGAGAGGACTTTGCCTTGCAACTTGCTTACTAGCTCAGCCACAATAGAATAGGGCACTGGGCAGAGTTGTGAGGTCCCCATTCCAGACTCTAGATCCCAGACAACATTTCTAGACCCACCCCAAACCAAAAGGGAATCTGCTGCCTTGAAGAGTAGGACCCAGTCCTGGCAGGATTCATGACCTACTGATTGAAGAGGCCTTTAATCAGTAAGTCCCGAACAACCAGCAGGGATACCCAGGTAGTACACAATGGGCCTTGGGCTGTGAGACATGTTGGCTTCAGGTGGGACACACCACATTCCTAGCTGTTGTGGCTACAGTGAAAGACTCCTTCTGTTTGATAAAAGCAGAGGGAAAAGTCAAGGGGTCTTGTTTTGCACCTTAGCCACAGTGGGATAGAGCAACAAGCAGGCTCTTGGAGTCCCTAAGTCCAGGCTTAGACTCTCAGTCAGGTTTGTGAAACTTCCCTGGGCCAGAAGGCTAAGTCCCAGGCCTGGTAGCATTCACCACAAGCTGACTGAAGAGCCCTTGGGGCTTTAAGTGAGCATCGGCAGCGACCTGGCAGAATCCCCTATGGGCCAGTGTTGGCACTGGCCACAGAGAAAGGCTCCTCTGCTTATGGAAAGGGGAGGGAAGAGCAGGATAGACTTTGTACTGTGGTTTGAGTGTCAGCTTAGCTGCAGTAGAATAGAACATTAGGTAAATTTCTAAGATTTTTGACTTCAAACCCTGGCTCCCAGACAGAATCTCTGGACCCACCTGGGACCTGGGGAAACTCACCACCCAGAAGGGAAGGACAGAAATGAGGCTGGCTTCACCACTTGCCAATTGCAGAGCCCTAGAATCTTGACTGAACATAGGTGGTAGTCAGGTGGATTTTACAGTGGGCCTTCGGTGAGATTGAGTGCTGTGTTGGCTTCCGGTCTGACCCAGTCTAGTCTCAGTGGTGGTGAACACAGAGGTGCTTGCATCACCACAACCCAGTTTCAAGTGGCTCACCACACACACACAGACTTTGTTTGGGAGAAAGTAAGTTAAGAGAACAAAAGTCTCTGCCTAGTAATCCAGAGAGTTCTTCTAAATCTTATCTGAAAACTGTCAAGGAAGTACCTCTACTAGTCTGCAGGAACCACAGCAATGTTGGACTTGGGGGCCAAATCCTTTCAAATACTTGGAAAATCTTCCCAAGAAGGACAAGCACAAACAAGCCTAGATTGCAAAAACTACAATAAATGTCTAACTCTTTAATGGCCATACACCAAAAACATCTGCAAGCAACAAGACCATCCAGGAGAATATGACCACACCAAACGAACAAATTAAGGTACCAGGGTCAATTCTGGAGAAACAGGATTTTTCTGAACTCCTGGAGGTCACAGAGATATGTGAGCATTCAGACAGAGGATTTAAAATAGCTGTTTTAAGGAAAATCAAAGAAGTTCAAGATAACACAGAGAAGGAATTCACAATTCTATCAGATAAATTTAACAAATAAATTGAAATAATTAAAAAGAAGTAGAAATTCTAGAGTTGAAAAATGCAGTTGACATATTGAAGAAAGTTGTCAGAGCCTCTCAATAGCAGAAGAAAGAATTAATGAGCTTAAAGACAGGCTATTTAAGACACAATCAGAATAGGCAAAAGAAAAAAGAACAGAAAGCAATGATGAAGGACTACAACATCTAGAAAATAGCCTCAAAAGGGCAAATCTAAAACTTATTGGCCTTAAAGAGGAGGTGGAGAAGGTCATAGAGGTAGAAAGTTTATTCAAAAGAATAATATCTTTTTTAAGAAAGCCTGTTATGTCTGTAGTCTGAAACTCTTGATAATTGCATTCTTAAAAAACACACATTCATAACAATTGTGCAATGTAACTTTCTATTTCATTCTAAAGCTTAAAAGCCAGAAGATGTATTTCTCAAATTTTCAAATGACATTCCAAAATTATATATTCTTTGCATATTTTATTTCATTTGACAATAAAAGAGCAACAAAACTAAAAAAAAAAAAAAAACAATAATATCATCAGACAACTTCCCAAACCTAGAGAAAGATATCAACATTCAAATACAAGAAGGTTATAGAACACCAAGCAGATTTTACCCAAAGAAGACTACCTCAAGGCATTTAAAAATCAAACTTCTGAAGGTCAAGCATGAAGAAAGGGTCTTAAAAGCAGCAACAAAAAAGAAACAAATAACATACAATGCAGCTCCGATACATCTGGCATCAGACTTTTCAGTAGAAACTTTACAGAACAGAAGAGAGTGGCATGACATATTTAATTTACTGAGTTCAAACAAACAAACAAACAAAAACTTTTACCCTAGAATAGCATATCTGGGGAAATATCCTTTAAACATGAAGGAGAAATAAACACCTTCCCAGACAAACCAAACCTGAGGGATTTCATCAACACAAGACCTGTCCTACAAGAAAAGCTACAGGGAATTCTTCAATCTGAAAGAAAATAATGTTAATGAGCAAGATGAAATCATCTGAAGATATAAAATTTGCTGGCAATAGTAAGCATACAGAAAAACCAGAATATTATAACACTATAATCCTGGTGGAGAAACTAATCTTAAGTAGAAAGACTAAACGATGAATCAATCAAATTTTATAACTACAACAACTTTTGAGACATAATTCAATAAGACATAAAGAGAAAAAACAGAAAGCTCAAAAGTTAGAGGACAAAGTTAAGGTGTAGAGTTTGTATTAGTTTTCTTTTGCATGTTAGCTTGTTTGTTTGAGCAATCATTGTTAAGTTGTTACCAGTGTAAAATAAGAGGTTGTAAAATAGCATTTGCAAGCCTCATGGAAATCTCAAATTGAAAAACATACAATGGATACACAAAATATAAAATACAAGGTATTAAAGCATACTACTAGAGAAAATAACATTCACTAAAAAGAAGACAAGAAGGAAGGAAATAAGAACACAAAACAAATAGAATATAAATAACAACATAGCAGGAGTCTCTACTCATCATCACAATAACATCAAATGTAAATGGACTAAACTCTCCAGTCAAAAGACATAGAGGGGCTGAATGGATAAAAAAAGAAGACCTAATGATATGTTGCCTACAAGAAACACACTTCACATATGATAAGCCTACACACAGACTGAAAATAAAGGGAGGAAAAGAGATATTCAATGCCAATAGAAACCAAAACAAAGCAGGATTAGCTACACATATATCAGACAAAATAGAATTCAAGACAAAAACTATAAGAAAAGACAAAGAAGGTCCTTATATAACGATAAAGGAGTCAGTTGAGCAAGAGGAATAATGATTGTAAATATATATGCACCCAACACTGGAGCACCCATATATATATATAAAGCAAATATTACTGGAGCTAAAGAGAGAGATAGACTCCAATACAATAATAGCTGGAGGCTTCAATATCCTACTTTCAGCATTGGACAGATCTCCCAGACAGAATATCAACAAAGAAACATTGAATTTAATTTGTACTACAGAAAAAAATTGACTTAATAGATATTTACAGAACATTCCATCCAAAGTCTGCAAAATTTATTCTCAGCACATGAATCATTCTCAAAGATAGACCAGACCATATGTTATATCAAAAAACAAGTATTAAAACATTGAAAAAAGTGAAATAATGTCAAGCATTTTCCCTGGCCACAAGGAAATAAAACTAGAAATCAATAAAAAGAGAAGTTTTCTAAATTATACAAAGACAAGAAAATTAAATGATATGCTCCTAAATGACCAGTGGGTCAATGACAAAATTAAGAAAGAAATTGAAAACAATTCTGGAACAAATGATAATGAAAACAGAACATACCAAAACCTATGAAATTCAAGTGAAAGAAGTACTCAGAGGTAAATTTATAGTTATAAGTATCTACATCAAAAAGTAGAAAAACATCACATAAATAACCTAATGATGGATTTTAAAGAATTAAAAAATCAAGAGCAACAAAATCCAAAATTAGGAGAATAAAATAAATAATAAATATTGGAGCAGAAATAAATGAATTTGAAATGAAGATAACAATAAAAAAGATTAACAAAATAATATTGATTTTTTAAAAAGATAAATTGACAAACCTTTAGCCAGATTAATGAAGAAAAAAAGAGAAGACCCAAATAAATAAAATCAGAGATGAAAAAGGAGACATTACAAATGACACTGCAGATAGTCAAAGGATCATTAGTGGCTACTATGAGCACCTATATGCCAAAAAATTGGAAAATTTGGAGGAAATTGAACTATGAAGAAATCCACAACCCAAAGAGACCAGTAATAAATAATGATATTGAAGCCATAATAAAAAGTCTCCCAGTAAAGGAAAAGAAACTGATGGCTTCACTGCTGCATTCTACCAAATATGTAAAGAGGAACTAATGCTGACTCTACTCAAACTATTCCAGTAAATAGAGGAGCAGGGAACACTTCTAAACTCATTCTATGAGACCAGTATTACCTTGACACCAAAACCAGACAAAGACACATCATAAAAAGAAAAGCACAGGACAATATCTCAGATGAATATTGATGCAAAAATTCCAAACGAAATACTAACAAACAACATTAAATGATACATTAAAAAAAATCACTATGATCAACTAGGATTTATCCCAGAGATGCAAGAACGGTTCAACATATGCAAATAAATCAGTGTGATACTTCATATCAACAAAATGAAGAAGAAAAACCACATGATCATTTCAATTGATGCTGAAAAGCATTTGATTAATTTAACATTTCTTCATTATAAAAACCCTTAAAAACTGGGTGTAGAAGGAACTCACCTCAATATAATAAAAATCATATGTGACAAATCCACAGCTAGTATCATACTGAATGGTGAAAAACTAAAAGCCTTTCCTTTAAGATCTGGGACATGACAAAAATGCTCACTTTCACCATTGTTATTTGATATAGTACTAGAAATCCTAGCTAGAGGAATCTGACAAGGGAAGGAAATAAATGGCATCCAAATTGGAAAGGAAGAAGTTAATTTATCCTTGTTTGCAGGTGATATAATCTTATATTGGGAAAAACCTAAAGACTGCAGCAAAAAACTATTCAAACTGATAAACAAATTCAGTAAGATTGTAGGATGAAAATCAACATACAAAATCTAGTAACATTTCTATATGCCAAGAGCAAATTGTCCAAAACAGAAATAAGGAAGTAAAACCATTTACAAGAGCCACAAATAAAATTAAATACCTCATAATTAACTTGACCAAAGTGAAAGATTTCTACAATGAAAACTATAAAACACTGATAAAAGGAATTGAAATGGACCTCCAAAATGGAAAGATATTCCAGGTTCATGAATTGGAAGAAGCAATATTGTTATAAATTCCATACCACCTAAAGCAAACTACATATTCAATGCAATCCCTATCAAAATATCAATGACACTATTCACAGAAATAGTAAAAAATCCTAAATTTTATATGAAACCTCCAAAGACCCAGAATAACGAAAGCTATCCTGTGCAAAAAAAAAAAAAGAAAAAAGAAAAATCATAACTAGAATCATAACTAGAAGAATCACATTACCTGACTTCAAATTATACTACAGAGCTACAGTAATGAAAACAGCATGGTTCTGGCATAAAAACAGACAGAGACCAATGAAACAAAATAGAGAACTCAGAAACAAATCCACACACCTACAGTGCACTCATTTTGACAAAGGTTCAAGAATATATATTGGGGAAAAGACAGTGTCTTCAATGAATGCTATGAGGAAAGCTGGATATGCATATGCAGAATGAAGTAGATCCTTATCTCTCGCCATATACAATAATCAAATCAAAATGGATTAAACACTTAAATGTAAGATATCAAACTATGAAACTGCTACAAGAAAACCTTCAGGAAACTCTTCAGGACCTTGGTCTGGGCAAAAATTTCTTCAGTAATACCCTATAAGCACAGAAAACCAAAGCAAAAATGGACAAATGGGATTACATCAAGTTAAAAAGCTACTGCACAGCAAAGGAAACAGTCAAAAAAGTGAAGAGATAATCCACAGAAAGGGAGAAAATTTTTGCAAACTACGCATCTGACAAGGGATTAATAACCAGAATGTACGAGGAGCTCAGACAGCTCTATAGGAAAAAAATCTAATAATGCAGTGGAAAAAAAAACTGGAAAAATATTTGAATAGACAGTTGTTGAAAGAAGATATACAAATGGCAAGCAGGCATATGAAAAGGTGCTTAACATAATTGACCATCAGCGAAATGCAAATCAAAACTACAATGAGATAGCATCTCACTCCAGTTAAATGGCTTAGATCCAGAAGACAGGCAATAACAAATGCTGAAGAGGATGTGGAGAAAAGGGAACCATCCTACATTGTTGGCGAGAATGTAAATTAGAACAACCACTACAGAGAACAGTTTTTGAGGTTCCTCAAAAAACTAAAAATAGAGCTACCATACGATCTAGCCATCACGCTACTGGGTATAGACACAAAGGAGAGGAAATCATTATATCAAAAAGATATCTGCACTCTTAGGTTTGTTGCAGCACTGTTCACAACAGCCAAAACTTAGAAGGAAGCTAAGTGTCCCTCAACAGATGAATGAATAAAGAAAATGTGGTACTTATGCACAATGGAGTACTATCCAGTCATAGAAAAGAATGGGATCATGTCATTGACAATAACATGGATAGAACTGGAGTTCATTATATTCATTAAGTGAATTAAGCCAGGTACAGATCCCACCTGTTTGTGGGATCTAAAACTGAAAACAATTGAACTCATGGATATAGAGAATAGAAATATGGTTACCAGAAGCTGGAAGGCGTGATGGAGTGGTGGTGGGGATATGGGAATTGTTCATGGGTACAAAAAATAGTTAAAGAATAAATAAGACAGTTTTTGATAGCACAACAAGGCAATTATAATTTAATTGTGCATTTTAAAATAAGTTAAAGAGTATACTTAGATTGTAACACAAAGGATACATGCTTGAGGTAATAGATACCCAATTTGCCACCATGTGATTATTACTCATTGCATTTCTATACCAAAATATCTCAGGTACCCCATAAATATATGCACCATTAGAGTGAGGGCTCTCAATGAAATATTCCATAGATTTGTAAACTATCCACAAATGTCAAAGAACAATTTTTGTCATGAGGAATTTTCTATACCTTATATCAGTTTCTCTAAAATATTAAAATAAATGTCCTTAGTGGGAACCAGAATCTTTCTTAAGGACAGTACTGAATTATTTACTATATAATCACATTAATTTACTCACTTAATAATTTTAAAGTTCAGCATCAATTGGAAATGGTAGCTATAAGATCTTTAGATTAAATTTTTTTCACTCTTTACAAAGTAACTGAAATCATAATTAGCAGACATTAGTAATATTATATTTGCCAAGAACTTAGAAGGGTCTGAGATTTTACCCTATGCACGTGACAACTTAGCTTGCCACAGTTTTATGTGTGGTGGCAAAAGACACAAGATTTCTGGGCCAGAAACAACAGACCTTATTACTAATAGCAATAGCAGTAGTCAGAATATCAGCATTTATTTTTGTGCTCCACAGGATAAAGCTAAGTGAGCTGAGTGCCTGCATACACACAGTGGTTTACATTATAGGGGAGGAAGTCTGAACTTAGAGAAATCAAATCTTTAATGATGGGCAGTAATCTGCCAGATCTTTGCCCTCCCCAAAACACACTCTTTGTCATACTGAACAATAAACAAAACCTGTCTTTTACTTTGTAGGGGGAGATTATCATTACCTTCCATGTCTTTTGCTGTACAAACTCCCTTGAAATGATACTCCAGAACAATGGCTATTATTACCTCTGTTCTCTATATGTGCCAAGACGTGAAACACATACAGAATTGTTTATTGGCAATATTGTCTTCTTTACCCAATGCTATCTTTTCAGCAAATTTTTCTATGAGTACATCAGTCTGACAGCCACACTAATTAATGTGACTGATAGAGGTTGAAACTAAATGTGTTCTTTTTTTCTCATATAGCATTTAATTAAGGTTACTATCATTAGGAATCTGAGCAGCATTATGAGGCAATCTGTAGTATTAACATCAACTGTGCTCCTCTGGGTCCCAGACTCAACCAGCTGACCAAATCTCATAAACCATTTGATCTACTTTAGAAATCCAGGTGTCACTCTCCTTAACTTTCCATATTGACCTTCCCACTTGGCCCAAGGCACTAATCCAGGTACAACAGGATGTGTTAGAGAATAAGAAAACTCTACTTTGGCCTGCAAAGAGAAAATCTAGGGCAAAAATTATCAATAGCACGCCTGCTCACTGAGTTAAGACTAAACCAAATACATCCCAGGACCAAGGTGGTGCCTTTGATCACTTTAACTAATATCAAAGACAAATTTTATATTACCTTTTTAAATTAGGTGATTCCTATTGCAGGAAAACCTGCCTACAGGGTGGGTATAAAAAGCAAGTCAGCTTTCCTGGGAAGCACCCCTAAGTAACCAAGTATAGTTCATTTTTTAGAGAGAGGGCAATCATTTAAGGGCTATGTGATCTACTAGGGTGTTTCCTTAAACGCTTGAAGGTATGCTATGGCCACTTTTAAGGTGACAATCACCATTTGGGGAGGAGAGACAAAGGGAATGCTTGGCTTTTACAAAAGAAATACAGTCCCAAGAGTACATGTGGCACCCCTAAAAATAAAGTACTGTTTACAATTATTCAGACCATCAAAGTGGGATCTACATCATCTAGGAGACAGGTCGACATTGCTCTAATATCACCTTCTGGCCAGCTGGCACTGCTTGGTTTCTCAATTCGGTTTGAATAACTGGATATCTTTAATGTTTTTGAAGGTAAGATCATAGGCAGTTGGTCTATGCAGTTCTGTATTTTCTCACTATCATCCAGATGGCTTTCTCTACTCCACAAAATGACTAAGCTATTGCAGTGGGAATGGAGTGAAGCAGATAACTAGAATTATTGACAGAAATTTTGCTTGAAAGTATAGGGACTAGGGCCATCACTTGCTCTTTTGATAGATTTTTTGGTAAGGATAAAAGAAATGGCAATTAATTTGTCATCAGGGCTGCCTAGTGGAAGATTACTGAGGGGCATTACAGACACAGAAATCAATTAAATTTAAGTGTGTGTTACAGTTTAGGAGAGCCACTCAAGGTAGTTTTTCTTGGGGAAGTCTCCAGGGGCAGTCAGAAAGAAAAAAATAATAATTATTAATGTCACTACCTCATCCATGGCTTCTGGGGTGGAAGATTTTCCTGCTCTAGGTGCCAAAGTTGTTACTCTTTCTCTGCCACCATGAAAGATCTGTGTCCTATTTTAATCTTCATAAAGAATCTAGGTGGTTGAATAAGAATTAAGTTTGAATCCCTTAGGCCTCCTTTTGCCCGGGGAGACACACAGCGTGCATACAAATCAGTCCAGCTTGGGATTGCTATTGGGAGAAGTAACAAGTATCATGCCCAGTAACAATCAGAGCAGAATCTCAAACTTTCAAAATATGATTACATGACCTCTTATCTTTTTCATACTGATCATTATGGAGGAAGTAACTGAAAACGAATGATGCTTCTAGGTAGAGCTACACTCAGTAGCCAAACTGCTTTATTAAAGTGTGTGGATAAGGGAGAGTTGAGGAAGGTATAGTCAGAAATCTTTTGGAGCTGATTTTTGAGAAGGTCATTCCAATGTTCTCCAATACCAGAGTTCTGTGAATGTTAGGGGATGTAGGAAGTCCATTGTATAACTCGAATATTAGCCAATTGTTGCATATATTTTTGACAAAAAAAGTGCTAGCATCGGTCTCTAAATTGTCAAGACATCTGAAAATATGACATAGACCAGTTACAAGAGCCACTGTTGTGTGTGGACTTGGCTGATCAGGCATGGAACGAGCATTATAATATGAAAAAAAAAAAATCACCAGCTATGAGGCCCTGCTGATACCCTTGAGAGAAGACAACATTCTGGTCTAGTTAATGTGCCATAGCAGGGGAGTGGAATGCCCAGTGTGATGTGGTCTCTCCTACCGTGAAACAAACACATTAACTTCTGGCAAGATGTATATGCCTGGTATACAGTGATAAAGACTGTGCATCATAAACTTAGGGTCTTTTACTTTGCTCGATCTATAATAATGGATGTGTTGCCATGTCTTGTATGAGAGTGGATCTAGACAGCAATGGTGGAAATCTGAGCAATGCAGGCTCAATTAGCAGACTGACTTCACCTGGTTTCATCAGGGAACAAATCCTCATTATGCATATCTCTATGAGTGACCCAGATGGTTCAATCAGCAGGGTGATTTGTTACCACAGTTTCTGGTCCTAAAGAGAGTCTTCTCAAGTCTGTCAGTCTACAGTTTACCAGGTAGGAGAATAAGTAGTTTAGACAATTAGCAAAAGCTCAAGAGACAGCAAACATAAAATAAGGTTCATCAAAGGGAATATTATCCTACTGAATTGAAGAACAGTGTCCATGTTCAGTCTGAATAGTTGGTATTGCAAACAGCTGTAGCAGTCCAGTGAACACCATCAGGTTCCTGCTGAGATGAGCCTTCAGTGAATCAGGCCCAGGCATTTAGGGCAACCTCTGTGAAGCAAGGACCCCATTATAACAGCACTTTGCTTCAGTTGGCAGAGTGAAGGATAAAGACTTCCTCAAAGAGATAGTAACCTCTTTTGAAAATGAAAGGAAAAGATGCCACTGGGTCCAAACCAATAGCATTCTTGAATGTATTACTTTCATCTGACAAATGAGGCTTGTCGAACCCTTCCTTCATGGTTCAGGTATTTAGTTTTGACAAGTGTCTCATGCCAAGCTAAATGCTGCTTTTAAAAGGAGTGTACTTGGCGCCTGTGCCACCAAGCCAATGAATCCAAAACCCAAGAGACTCCTGTGGGTATAGGGGTGCTTCACTTTTCCAAACACCCCAATCATCAAAATCATTAGTCACAGAGAATTATAGTTCAAAGAGATCAGTTGTGTAGAAAACATGCAAAGCTCACTGGGCAATTTTAAACATATCCTTTTGGTCCGGGCCTCACTCAATAGATGCTTATCTGTGGACTAGTTAGTACCATTTTCCAAGAAGAATGCTACCTGAGACATGCACTATCTCTAGTATCCAAAGAGTTCAATAAATTGCTGTATCTCTTTTTGGAGATGATGTGGCAAAGACACAGTTGGTTTTATTTTATTTTTTCTTGACAGCCAGTAGGATTGAGAGTGTTAGTATGCACTCATATAGGGCCAAAATATTAATACTCCTTGGCTAGCAGGACCCTAAATTTTATTGAAGTATTAAATCTCAGTAGCCACCCTTGTTAGTAGAAATGTAATAATACAGCAATCAGGGCCATGGACACTGAGAATTCTGACTTGCTAACCAGCAGGATATCATCTAGTTAGTGAAAACTTCAGACATCAGAAGATGGAGACATTAATGTTATTCTGGCCCACACCCTGGTAGCAAATGGCAAGGGAGCTTAGGTGCCTCTTTTAGAGTACTGCAAATGTATATTGGAGACCTTGCTGCATGAAGGCACATTGGTCTTTGTTCTTGGGTGCCAGTGGGATAGAAAAGAAAGTGTTGGCAATATTCAACATAATATATCGAGTGTCTTCAGTCTGTGAAATGGCTTTTGAGGCTATAGCAGCAATGACTGGATATAAATTTTGCAATTATCAACAACCTGTAAGCCCCCATCTCCCACTATCTTTTGCATTGACCATGTGGGATTGTTAAATTGGGATTTAGCAAGTCTTACTATCTTTGCTACCTTTAAGACCTTAATCAAGGTTGTGATTTCCATGTGCTTTCCTTGGATTATGTACTGTTTCTGTTGGACTGTCCTGGAGAGGATAGAAAGATTAATTGGGAGATGAGTTCCATGTCCTACTAGTCATTCTCTCTACATAGCACTTTCTGATTGGTGTAATTATAATGATGTATAGTATCCACATATAAACCATTAATATCATACAGTGAATTCGACAGTGAAAACCACAACTATACATTAAATTTGCCCAAACAGTGGTGTCCACAAGGCCATATTAGCTGCTGTTCCCCACTGTATACCCAGACCAAATATCTCATTAACTGAATCAGAGAATCTTTATACACACAGAACCCCAACAAGATGCTGAGTTGGGCACCTTTCCCAACAGAGCCATGTAAGTTTGAGTCCCTGCCTTCCCCCAAGTTACCTAGCATACCGAGACAGGTGCATATGGCCTCTGGTCCTTCTTTTGGACAGGAATACATATAACTTATCCCCAAATCATATTTATGCATAAAGAGGCTGAGGATGTGGTTGTGGTAAAGGAAGAATCGGAGGGCATGACCTATTTATCTTCAATTTTGAGCAGAGTGGTGACTGCATGTAACTCAACCAAATGAACTTCCAATGTTTTTAGCTCACTCAATGCCCTATATTAGCAGTAACATCATCCTCACTGACACCATCTATTTTAGCTTTGTGGACCCCTTGATTCAACAGCCATTACCACATTGTTTTCTGTTTGGGGCTGTGGAATTTATTTCCTTTGAGTTATTTAGATTTGATGTACACAGTGTTGTCTTTATTTTTCTTTAGAGTCCACCTTACTCTAGAACATTTGCAGTACCATTACCATAACATTTCTTCAGATCAAGATTGTGTAGTTTCAACATAAGGCCTAGGATAATTTTCCAAGATGGCATGGCTTCCTGCAAGAATTTATCTAGATTTATTTGAGTGTTTTTCCCATAAATTAGTAGATCACTTTCATTAGCACCATAAAGTCTATCCAGTGTAGTAACAGCCCAAAATACTAGCTAATGCCTCACCCGTCGTTTTCCCAAGCAGTCTGTCTTCATTTTGAAAGTCTTCCTGAGAGAGCCAAAGTTCCCACATAGAAGTCAAGACACACAACAACAATAGCAACAACAACAAAACCCTGAAAGGATCTAGGGTTGACAGTCTAGACTGCAGGAGAGACTAAGCCATAAAACACTCATCGGTTGCTGTTCCCCCTTAGTAAGCATTATATGCCCCGCTCTTTCATTACCCAAGTGGACCAGCCAAAATTTTAATGATTTGCCTGATTTCTGCACATAGTAGTAATAAATTTCCCTCAGTTGTTCCCCAGTGCATCTCTGTTGTCTGAAAGGTGACAGAACTTTCTACTATCAAACCCCAGGACAAATCTCAGTACTAGTTATTACAAAGCAGTAGAACTGAGGATGATCACCACATAGGGGCATTCTCTTCACCCACTTACATAAAAAGTAGCAGGGTGGTTGTCTTTGTATCTACTTCCCAGTGCTTTGTCTGAAACCATCTATTCAACTCATTTTAATTAAAAGGCAACGAAGTGAAGGACACTGTTATCCAGGTGACCGTGTATGAACTTCCCTGTATTCCTATTGATTGGCCCAGGGACTAATCCTTTCTTTCTTTTTGCCAACAGAGAACATGCCTATGTCAGCATCCCATTTTCACCACCAAATTCTCAGGAAAATCGAAGTGTGTTAATCTTTCTCAACTAACAAGTTATGCTGTTCCTCTTTCATGGATACTCAGAGAGAAGAAAAAATAATAAAGCCTTGGATAAGAAACAAAGGACTTTATTATTTACAGAGGTAGTAGTAGCCAGTATATCAGTATTTATACTGGTTCTTCAAGCTCCACTTTCCATAGGGCAGCACAAAAAGGTTGAGGTGGCATCTTTACATGCAATTAAGTTACCCTACAAGAGAGAAAGCATGAGTTAGGGAAACCAAATCTTCTATAGCGGGCAGAAAGCATATCTGATCTTTACACAAAGAGAAACATGTTTTTACTATACTGAACATTAATAAAAATAGAACAAACAAAGAAAAAAACAAAAAGAACAGATCTTTGCTTCAGATGAAAACACTATCTCTACCTACTTAGGCTGTTTACTATACTAACATTTTTGAAATAATAATCCGGAGCAAAGCTGGACAGTGCCTCTGCTTATAAGACATGAAAAAATGTAAGAGACTTGTGGAGAATTGTCTCTCCACAACATTACCCTGTCAAAACATATTTATGTTAAGAGCATTCTCTCTGTCTTTCTCCCATCTCTGCATTTCCGTCTCTCTCTCTCTTTCTCATACACACACACACACACACACATGCACATACACACACGCACACACACCCAGAGAGAGAGAGAGCAAAAACTGAACTATTTTGGGAGTATCTTACAGCTTTAAAAGTATTCTCCCAAATTTTACAATGAAATATCAAGATGTTCATTTGGTGGGACCCTTAGAGTTTTAAAAATAGTTAATAGAAAAAAACCCTACTTTTTCAGTGATCATTAATAGTAAATTGAATGAATTCTAATCATATTAATATAATAGATACGAATCATGACTGTAGAGAATAAATGGGAGACTGATATGTGGCAATTTTAAAAGAAAGAATTAGGAGCATTATGTGTAGCTAAGCAGATAGCTGGCTTAGGAAATAGGCTGCAGTGAGAAAATTTGAAGAATATTTGAAAAAAAGAAAACAATTTGAGTTAAATTTATAAATGAAAAGAAATCCAGTCAGTTAAGGTGATGGAGGAGGAGTGAGGGTGAAGCAGTCCCGCTTCACTGAGCAAGATAATAGTCTGCTCAGAGCATTCTGGACCCAGGAATTTTAGAGACTAAAGATTTAAGGTGGCTGTAAAAGAATGAATTGTAGTTGTTGACATAGGAAGGATGAATAAGGATATCAATTGAAGCCTACTCAATGTAAGAAAAATCTGGCAATGTTTCAGAGATGATGATAGTCAAAACTATGCAGAAGGAGAAAAATTCTCTTAGAATCTTTCAGTATGGAAGCCATTTAACTCACATGGAAGTGAAGGTCTTTGAGACAGCCAGCTATTTCACAGGACACAAAGATGTGCTCTAGTGGGAGGTAACAGATATAGCCCTCCCAGCTTCTCTTTGAAGATATATACAGCACAAGTTTAGAAAATCCCCATTATTATATTATTTTTATTGTACCGTAAATATTCATAGCATCATACCACAGAGGAAAATTGTGCCAAAGGAGAGATGGAATTCTAGCACCAATTAGCTTATGGAACAATGTAATATGCAGAAAGAACAGAAGGAGAAATGTAATATACTGACTTTTAATTTTTATTTCAGACTGATGCTCATGGCTATCTAAAGCCATCCTCATTAGCAGAGGAGCAAAATAAATTATATCAGTACAGAAGGGAGGCACACCACAAAACTAAAAATGCATGCATGTATTGTGGAAGAGATGTTGGATAAGACCAGTTTATTCACTCAAGAAAAATAAAATCTTAGTATGCTGTCACACAGAGTGTACACATAGGGTGGGCACTAGCTTTTGATGTTCCCACCTGGATCTGGTTTGAAATTGAGAAAGAAAAGGGCCAAATGCAGAATTGAATACATCAAGACTTAGTCTTTCCTAAAACACATTTTGCATTACAAGCATAACCCCATAAAGAAATACATTTCATTTGGGCTTGATTTTCTCAAGAGCCACCTACTGCAATTGTGTGAAATCATGTTGTCTGTGCAGTCTATCTTGGAACACAATCTACACTAATTTGGATCTGTATTATAAAAGCTACGCACATTTGGAAGCTGGGCTTGTGAAAAGGCATACCTTGCATTGTCATGTGCATAGTAAAGTGGAATTTCTGTTTCAAGTTCCAACTTCGGAATCAAGTTTGTTTTCAGAGTTTTGTGTAGACATGAGTAGATATGAGCATATAGCAGAATCCATTGACTGAATTCTAGGAGTGTGAGCACAGTTTTATTTTATTTGCAACATCTGTAGGGAAACTACTGATGAAAGTTGCATTGTTGAATAAATAGTAATATAACGGCTAATATTTATTCAGTTTTTTTCTACAATGGTACTATTATCAATCATCTCTATTACATAGATGAAGAAATGTAGGTTTAGAAGGTTATGTCACCTTCCTGAACTCACAAACCTGTTAAATGATATTATCAGGATTTATACCAAGTTCTCTCTCACCCTGAAGTCAAGTTCTTCATCAAGATCTATGCATGACCTTGAGAAAACACATTCTAATATTCTGCGAAGGAGTAAATCTAAAATTGATTAGAAAAAGAGAGATGAGGCATGAGATTCAGTTAATTCAATTTGTTAGAGCATATTAATAAAATATGTTTTCTGTTATGCTCTCCCATATTGGAAAGTCATTTTTATCCATAAGCCTGAGTCATAGTGTGCAAACCAAACCCAGAAAGCTGACCTGCAAATATTATACAAGATGCTGCCTTCAAGTGGGACCTAGTAACATAGTTCGTGATTCAGCATGAAATATCACCTTTGTCAAAATCTCACACATACTTCAGTATTATAATCCCAATGGTAACAATATCCCAACTTTATAGCTTTGTGTCTCAACAATAGCTTGTTTAAAGAAATAATAATTTTGGATATTAAAGAGATACTTTAAATATTTAGTGTTAAATATGAAGTCTATGTTTAGGGATATCATTGAGTACAGAGCAGTCAGGAGTTAGAATACTTGGAATTCAATACATGTTGATCAGAAATAACAGTTTTTTAATCTTGCAAAAACAGTTTACTCAAAAAAAGTTTAAATGACTTGTATGACAAACGCAGGTAAAAGCTGAACAATTACATTATTTAATTTTTTTCCAATATTTTAATTAAATTCCTATGAAAATAAAATGGGCTTTGATTAAAATTTTGATGGGAGAAATTAATCACTACTTTATTGGTTGAGAAGATGCACTCATATTTATTATTCATTCAACCTGTCTTAATTTGGTATGAACTGCACCCTGGCCTTGTTCTAGGTGTTAAGTACATAATGATATGCAGAAGACAGACATTCCATTAGGGAGTTTACAGTCTAGAGGGAGCCAGACAGAAGAATCACGCATCCTGACAAATAAGAAACTTCATATGTCCCATGGTGACAACTTGAAAGCTTATAACGTAGTAGAGCAAATGAGATAGGATGCAGACAGAGAGGTGGGTAATGATGTATCATACATAGTTTGTAAAGAAAATAAAAAGCCTTTATTCTTTAAATTGAGAGCAAAAGAAAGTCAGTGTATGTCATTAACCAGAGATTGATGTAATCCAATTTATGTTAAATTTTGTTTCTCTCTTGTTGCCATGTGGAGAATGAAATGTAGGAGGGATGGGTAAGAAGGGAGATCGGAACTAGGACATTGCAATGTCCCAATAGAGAGCATCAGTAGTAATATGGTAGATGATTGTGGCTCAAATAGGGTTAGTGCAAATGAAGATAGTGAAATATGAGAGATTAAAAAGTCAGAACACAGAGATCAGTCATGAGGGGAAGAAGGGTAAACTGAAACGAGTATGAGTTATGTGGCAAGGAGAAATTGCTAAGGACAACATTTAAGTTCTTAGATTGTGCAACTGGGTGTGTGGTAGTACCATTTAATGAGATTTTTAAAAAATCTGAAAAAGGACAAAGCTTTTGGGAACTATAAGTTTGGTTTTTAAATTGTATTTGAATTGGTTTTTGCATTGTTTGATTGAATCTATAAAGTGCGGTGGACCCGCCGTTGAGACATTTAAGTGAAGATATTGACTAAGCTGTTGCATACATTGATGTAGATCTCTAAAATGAGTTCTGGAATACTGACTAACATGGATGAACCTCCTATAAAAAATAAAGTAAAAATTAACTTGGTGCTATGTGGAATTCTATTATATCCAGGAAAGTCATCCTAGAAAATTAAAAAATAAAAAAATACTTGTTAATACTTATCACTTGGTTTAAAACTCATTATAGAAAGAACAGGAAAATATGAATATGTTGGGAAAATTAACAAAAAAGAAGCCTCTTTATAAAAAAGTGAAAAACATTTTAGAGCCAATGCCATGCACACAGAAGTATAGTACACTCAAAGAAATGTTTTTTTCCTTATTTTTTTTCTGAGTTGTGTAGGCTTGAGTATAAACTGATATAACATGCCTCATTTGGATATGTATTTTTATCACACCTATAAATATTAACCATATATAGTGCATATGCAAATGAAATGCTAATAAATTTATAAAAGTATAACATGCTACTAAAGATAACCATTTTGCAAACACCACATAGTCCCAAATTATTCTCTGAAGATTTCCCATTGTTTTCTTAAAAAGTAGAAACAGAACCAACAAGACAGTAGTGAATATTTTAGTAACACAGCATGCCCAATGAAGCAGAATTTGTATTTTAAAGATTTGTACCTGGGCTTTTATAGTGTTTTCAGAATTAATGTCCCAAACTAATAAACTCAGATAGCTACAGATAACCCCAAACTAACCACCTGCTTCCACTTACCCATTTTCTTTTTTTCTTATAATACAAACATAATAAGGTGTCAGATATAACTTGCAAGTTAATGCAAGTAGATGACATATGATCTGTTAAGCCTCGGAAAAAAGGAGAAAAATAAAACTGTTAAAGAAGTAAGGCCTCATTTGAAGAAGGCAAAAAAGGAGAAAGACCACAGATAAAATCAAAGTAAGGCACGTGGAGGACATGTTTGATAAAAAGTAAAATAAAGTGGAAGTGAATAAGAGTTCAAAAGATTGTCACAGGTATCACAACTAGGAAAGGAAGAAAAAGGAGAGCCACAATAATAGTAAGTACCCCTCCCTGCAGTAAAAGAAACACCATGTCTTTGGAAAAGCTCAACTAGAGATATAGTCTAGTGAACTTACTGGACTATAAAAATAAAGTTCTTCAGACATTCAAGCAAAAAGATCAATTCCCTTACTCTATTAGTCAGCAAATAGTTATTGACTGCTTACTCTGTTTTAGGCATTTTGCCAGTTGTGGAAAGAATGGTGAACAAGACAGATAAAAGACCATGTTCTCATGGCGCTTATGCAGAAAAAAAATATCAGATTGGCTCCCAAGCCTCTTATTAGTCATTATTAATACCTGAAACCTGTGGATCAATGCCTGAAATGACTTTGGGAAAGAAAATGAAGAAAATGTGCCTGAAGAGCTCTATACCCAGCCAAACTGCCCTTCTATATAAGGAAAAAAACCAATTTTGAACATGCAAGTATTCAGACAATATTGTTTCTAGTAACCATTGTTGAAGAAACTATTAGTGGATAAGAAACGAATAGAGAAATTAAGGCAAAGGGGCTGGCAGCTTAGCATTGAAACCAACTACAAATGACTGGGAATAAAACAAATATGGTGATTATTTTAGAAAAGAGAACATAGAATATTTAAATGCTCAATGAGGAAATAATACAGCTGTCCAAATCTAGTAAAATATACTGTAAAACTGAATGAAATTGATTTTAAAAATGTAATTTACTATGTTTGAGCTCAGAGTGGTTACAAAATTTTACTCACCATTGGTAATAAAACAAATTCATTGGGGGGGTGGAGCCAAGATGGCCGAATAGGAACAGCTCCAGTCTCCAGCTCCCAGCCCGAGCGACACAGAAGACTGGTGATTTCTGCATTTCTGCTTGAGGTACTGGTTTCATCTCACTAGGGAGTGCCAAACAGTGGGTGCAGGACAGTCGGTGAAGCGCACCGTGCGCGAGCCGAAGCAGGGCGAGGCACTGCCTCACTCGGGAAGCGCAAGGGGTCAGGGAGTTCCCTTTCCTAGTCAAAGAAAGGGGTAACAGACGGCACCAGGAAAATTGGGTCAGTCCCATCCTCATACTGAGCTTTCCCAACGGGCCTGGAAAACGGCACACTAGGAGATTGTATCCCGCACCTGGCTCGGAGGGTCCTATGTCCACGGAGTCTCGCTGATTGCTAGCACAGCAGTCTGAGATCAAGCTGCAAGGCGGCAGCGAGGCTGGGGGAGGGGCGCCCGCCATTGCCCAGGCTTGCTTAGGTAAACAAAGCAGCCAGGAAGCTCGAACTGGGTGGAGCCCACCACAGCTCAAGGAGGCCTGTCTGCCTCTGTAGGCTCCACCTCTGGGGGCAGGGCACAGACAAACAAAAAGTCAGCAGGAAACTCCAGAGACTTAAACGTCCCTGCCTGACTGACAGCTTTGAAGAGAGTAGTGGTTCTCCCAGCACGCAGCTGGAGATCTGAGAACGGAGAGACTGCCTCCTTAAGTGGGTCCCTCACCCCTGAGCAGCCTAACTGGGAGGCACCCCCCCAGTAGGGAAAGACTGACACCTCACTGGGCCGGGTACTCCTCTGAGACAAAACTTCCAGTGGAACTATCAGACAGCTGAATTTGTGGTCTCACGAAAATCCGCTGTTCTGTAGCCACCACTGCTGACACCCAGCCAAACAGGGTCTGGAGTGGACCTCTAGTAAACTCCAACAGACCTGCAGCTAAGGGTCCTGTCTGGTAGAAGGAAAACTAACAAACAGAAAGGACATCCACACCAAAAACCCATCTGTACATCACCATCATCAAAGCCCAAAAGTAGATAAAACCGCAAAGATGGGGAAAAAACAGAGCAGAAAAACTGGAAACTCTAAAAAGCAGAGCACCTCTCCTCCTCCAAAGGAACGCAGTTCCTCACCAGCAACAGAACAAAGCTGGATGGAGGATGACTTTGACGAGTTGAGAGAAGAAGGCTTCAGACGATCAAACTACTCTGAGCTACGGGAGGAAATTCAAAACAATAGCAAAGAAGTTAAAAACTTTGAAAAAAAATTAGAAGAATGGATAACTAGAATAACCAATGGAGAGAAAGGCTTAAAGGAGATGATGGAGCTGAAAGCCAAGTTTCGAGAACTACATGAAGATTGCAGAAGCCTCAGTAGCAGATGCGATCAACTGGAAGAAAGGGTATCGCTGATGGAAGATGAAATGAATGAAATGAAGAGAGAAGGGAAGTCTAGAGAAAAAAGAATAAAAAGAAATGAACAAAGCCTCCATGAAATTTGGGACTACGTCAAACGACCAAACCTACGTCTGATTGGTGTACCTGAAAATGACGGGGAGAATGGAACCAAGTTGGAAAACACTCTGCAAGATATTATCCAGGAGAACTTCCCCAATCTAGCAAGGCAGGCCAACATTCAGATTCAGGAAATACAGAGAACGCCACAAAGATACTCCTCGAGAAGAGCAACTCTAAAACACATAATTGTCAGATTCACCAAAGTTGAAATGAAGGAAAAAATGTTAAGGGCAGCCAGAGAGAAAGGTCGGGTCACCCACAAAGGGAAGCCCATCAGACTAACAGCTGATCTCTCGGCAGAAACTCTACCAGCCAGAAGAGAGTGGGGGCCGATATTCAACATTCTTAAAGAAAGGAATTTTCAACCCAGAATTTCCTATCCAGCCAAACTAAGCTTCGTAAGTGAAGGAGAAATAAAATACTTTACAGACAAGCAAACGCTGAGTGATTTTGTCACCACCAGGCCTGCCCTAAAAGAGCTCCTGAAGGAAGCACTAAACATGGAAAGGAACAACCGGTACCAGCCACTGCAAAAACATGCCAAATTGTAAAGACCATCGAGGCTAGGAAGAAACTGCATCAACTAATGAGCAAAATAACCAACTAACATCATAATGACAGGATCAGATACACACATAACAATATTAACTTTAAATGTAAATGGGTTAAATGCTCCAATTAAAAGACACAGACTGGCAAACTGGATAAGGAGTCAGGACCCATCAGTGTGCTGTATTCAGGAAACCCATCTCATGTGCAGAGACACACATAGACTCAGAATAAAGGGATGGAGGAAGATCTATCAAGCAAATGGAAAACAAAAAAAGGCAAGGGTTGCAATCCTAGTCTCTGATAAAATAGACTTTAAACCAACAAAGATCAAAAGAGACAAAGAAGGCCATTACATAATGGTAAAGGGATCAATTCAACAAGAAGAGCTAACTATCCTAAATATATACGCATCCAACACAGGAGCACCCAGATTCATAAAGCAAGTCCTCAGTGACCTACAAAGGGACATAAACTCCCGCACAATAATAATGGGAGATTTTAAAACCCCACTGTCAACATTAGACAGATCAACGAGACAGAAAGTTAACAAGGATATCCAGGAATTGAACTCAGCTCTAAACAAAGTGGACCTAATAGACATCTACAGAACTCTCCACCCCAAATCAACAGAATATACATTTTTTTCAGCACCACACCACACCTATTCCAAAATTGACCACATAGTTAGAAGTAAAGCTCTCCTCAGCAAATGTAAAAGAACAGAAATTATAACAAACTGTCTCTCAGACCACAGTGCAATCAAACTAGAACTCAGGATTAAGAAACTCACTCAAAACCTCTCAACTACATGGAAACTGAACAACCTGCTCCTGAATGACTATTGGGTACATAATGAAATGAAGGCAGAAATAAAGATGTTCTTTGAAACCAACGAGAACAAAGACACAACATACCAGAATCTCTGGGACACATTCAAAGCAGTGTGTAGAGGGAAATTTATAGCACTAAATGCCCAAAAGAGAAAGCAGGAGGGATCCAAAATTGACACCCTAACATCACAATTAAAAGAACTAGAAAAGCAAGAGCAAACACATTCAAAAGCTAGCAGAAGGCTAGAAATAACTAAAATCAGAGCAGAACTGAAGGAAATAGAGACACAAAAAACCCTTCAAAAAATTAATGAATCCAGGAGCTGGTTTTTTGAGAAGATCAACAAAATTGATAGACCGCTAGCAAGACTAATAAAGAAGAAAAGAGAGAAGAATCAAATAGATGCAATAAAAAATGAAAAAGGGGATATCTCCACCGATCCCACAGAAATACAATCTACCATCAGAGAATACTACAAACACCTCTATGCAAATAAACTAGAAAATCTAGAAGAAATGGATAAATTCCTCGACAAATACACCCTCCCAAGACTAAATCAGGAAGAAGTCGAATCTCTGAATACACCAATAACAGGTTCTGAAATTGTGGCAATAATCAATAGCTTACCAACCAAAAAGAGTCTGGGACCTGATGGATTCACAGCTGAATTCTACCAGAGGTACAAGGAGGAACTGGTACTATTCCTTCTGAAACTATTCCAATCAGCAGAAAAAGAGGAAATCCTCCCTAACACATTTAATGAAGCCACAACATCCTGATACAAAATCCAGGCAGAGACACAACCAAAAAAGAGAATTTTAGACCAATATCCTTGATGAACTTTGATGCAAAAATCCTCAATAAAATACTGGCAAACCGAATCCAGCAGCACATCAAAAAGCTTATCCACCATGATCAAGTGGGCTTCATCCCTGGGATGCAAGGCTGGTTCAACATACGCAAATCAATAAATGTAATCCAGCATATAAACAGAACCAAAGACAAAAACCACATGATTACCTCAATAGATGCAGAAAAGGCCTTTGACAAAATTCAGCAATGCTTCATGCTAAAATCTCTCAATAAATTAGGTATTCATGGGACGTATCTCAAAATAATAAGAGCTATCTACGACAAACCCACAGCCAATATCATACTGAATGGGCAAAAACTGGAAGCATTCCCTCTGAAAACTGGCACAAGACAGGGATGCCCTCTCTCACCACTCCTATTCAACATAGTGCTGGAAGTTCTGGCCAGAGCAATCAGGCAGGAGAAGGAAATAAAGGGTATTCAATTAGGAAAAGAGGAAGTCAAACTGTCCCTGTTTGCAGATGACATGATTGTATATCTAGAAAATCCCATTGTCTCAGCCCAAAATCTCCTTAAGCTGATTTGCAACTTCAGCAAAGTCTCAGGATACAAAATCAATGTACAAAAATCACAAGCATTCTTGTACACCAATCACAGACAAACAGAGAGCCAAATCATGAGTGAACTCCCATTCACAATTGCTTCAAAGAGAATAAAATACCTAGGAATCCAACTTACAAGGGATGTGAAGGACCTCTTCAAGGAGAACTACAAACCACTGCTCAATGAAATAAAAGAGGATACAAACAAATGGAAGAACATTCCATGCTCATGAGTTGGAAGAATCAATATTGTGAAAATGGCCATACTGCCCAAAGTAATTTATAGATTCAATGCCATCCCCATCAAGCTACCAATGACTTTCTTCACAGAATTGGAAAAAAACTACTTTAAAGTTCATATGGAACCAAAAAAGAGCCCGCATCGCCAAGTCAATCCTAAGCCAAAAGAACAAAGCTGGAGGCATCATGCTACCTGACTTCAAACTATACTACAAGGCTACAGTAACCAAAACAGCATGGTACTGGTACCACAACAGAGATATAGATCAATGGAACAGAACAGAGCCCTCAGAAATGATGCCGCATATCTACAACTATCTGATCTTTGACAAACCTGACAAAAACAAGAAATGGGGAAAGGATTCCCTATTTAATAAATGGTGCTGGGAAAACTGGCTAGCCATATGTAGAAAGCTGAAACTGGATCCCTTCCTTACACCTTATACAAAAATTAATTCAAGATGGATTAAAGACTTAAATGTTAGACCTAAAACCATTAAAATCCTACAAGAAAACCTAGGCAATACCATTCAGGCCATAGGCGTGGGCAAGGACTTCATGTCTAAAACACCAAAAGCAATGGCAACAAAAGCCAAAACTGACAAATGGGATCTAATTAAACTAAAGAGCTTCTGCACAGCAAAAGAAACTACCATCAGAGTGAACAGGCAACCTACAGAATGGGAGAAAATTTTTGCAACCTACTCATCTGACAAAGGGCTAATATCCAGAATCTACAATGAACTCAAATTTACAAGAAAAAAACAAACAACCCCATCAAAAAGTGGGCAAAGGACATGAACAGACACTTCTCAAAAGAAGACATTTATGCAGCCAAAAAACACATGAAGAAACGCTCCTCATCACTGGCCATCAGAGAAATGCAAATCAAAACCACAATGAGATACCATCTCACACCAGTTAGAATGGCCATCATTAAAAAAGCAGGAAACAACAGGTGCTGGAGAGGATGTGGAGAAATAGGAACACTTTTACACTGTTGGTGGGACTGTAAACTAGTTCAACCATTGTGGAAGTCAGTGTGGCGATTCCTCAGGGATCTAGAACTAGAAATACCATTTGACCCAGCCATCCCATTACTGGATATATACCCAAAGGTCTATAAATCATGCTGCTATAAAGACACATGCACACGTATGTTTATTGCGGCACTATTCACAATAGCAAAGAGTTGGAACCAACCCAAATGTCCAACAACGATAGACTGGATTAAGAAAATGTGGCACATATACACCATGGAATACTATGCAGCCTTAAAAAATGATGAGTTCGTGTCCTTTGTAGGGACATGGATGAAACTGGAAAACATCATTCTCAGTAAACTATCGCAAGGACAAAAAACCAAACACCGCATGTTCTCACTCATAGGTGGGAATTGAACAATGAGAACTCATGGACACAGGAAGGGGAACATCACGCTCCGGGGACTGTTGTGGGGTGGGGGGAGGGGGGAGGGACAGCATTAGGAGATATACGTAATGCTAAATGACGAGTTAATGGGTGCAGGAAATCAACATGGCACATGGATACATATGTAACAAACCTGCACATTGTGCACATGTACCCTAAAACCTAAAGTATAATAAATAAATAAATAAATAAATAAAAAATAAAAAATAAAATAAAAAAAAACAAATTCATGAAATTGTAAAGCACTACCTTCTAAAATAGCACTAGGCCCAATTGAGTCTGTGGATGAATTCTATGACACCTTTAATACATGGATAATCTAAAGTTATCTAATATATTCCATAGCATAGAAGAAAATTGAATGCTTTCATATTATGTTGAAAGAATCATAACAGTGATATGCAAATGTAACAGAGAGCAATAAAATATAATTATAGATCTGTCTCATGTATGGTTACTGATGCAAATGCCTGATTAAATTTTAGTACATTACTAATGTGGATTCACACCATAGAGGCAAGGATGAGTTTGCATTAAGGGATCAACTGTGCTTAATACTTGGTTTGGACAATTTTTCCCCATTTTATTTCACTTTCCTTCTATTTGGAGAATTTGGAAAGCAAACGGCACACTCCCAAGACTCCCTTGTAATTAACATTCTGGATGTGAATTTGATTTATGCTAATATAGAAGGAAAAAAACAAGGAAAGTCAATGCTGTCTGATTGGGGCAGTGTTGATAGGAAAACAGCCTCTGGTAGGAGTGAATGTTGGCAGGAGCTCTTCCACTGTTGGGTCATTAGTTTCATGGGTGTGGTAGCTGCAGTGTCCTGACTTTGGATCACAGAGGCAGTTATGTGACCTAGACACCAAAACACCTGCTAGCTCCTTGACTCTCCCTTTCCTTATCCCAGCCAGGCATATCTGATTACTTATATTTGCCTTCATTTCGCCCCTCCTCTCTTGGTACAGTGGTATAGAAGCCTCTTCTCCTAACTGAGGTTAAATCTACAACTTTACTTCTGCATGCCCCTCCCATTCCTTCCCACTTGTGTGGGTTACTCTTCTGATTGTGTCTACCATGATTTTGAATCTACCAAATTTTCCTACCAAGATTTAAACATATTCAAACAACTCTAAGCTTTAACAAATTGTCATCTACTACTTCCTTACAACCTCCAAAAACTTGTTGTTTAGGTCAAGCTAAGCTTATTAGACAGTAAGTACTCACTTACAGCAAGAAAGACCACTACCTTGACAGAATCTTCACAGCGTCTGAATGAGGATAAGTAAGGTATGTATTTATAGAGTTCTAGGGCCTAGGCTGAATGTTTTCGCAGTGGATTTCAAAAGTAGAAAACTGGGTTGGAATTGGGCAAATTTTATGACTGGATTGGTGAGCAAAGCAAGTCAAACATTAAAGCAAGTTTTGGGCAAGGTATTAGTCTTAATAGATAAATTATTTTACATGATTCAGAGTCATATCTCACAGGAAGAAGTGGCTAAGTTCCTTGTCATCAATACTGTTTTACTTAGATACAGTCTGGTCTTGGTATTATTTTACACAAAGGTAGAAAATTCTGTTTCATTTTTAAAACAAAGAAAGAAGCAAACAAAAGCTCTCAAACTCAAGTTCCTTTTATTTAGCACACTCTTTCTCTTCCTCCTTAAAATTAAAGTTTTTGGAAATGCTATCTATTTTCTTTTTCTCCCCAGATACTACAATCTATTAATCTGCTTCTACTTTGGTAAGGTCACTAATAATAATTAACAAGTGTATAATTTTCACTTAGTTTTCTTATTTGATCTCTCACCTTTTAGGCAATGCCATACCCTTGTTGGAAACCTTACCCGTCTCCTGTCTGCCTGCCCCTTCTCAGTTTCCTTTACGGAGTTCCTCTTCTCTGCTGTGCACTACAGGCAGGGCTCTGCCTGATAAATCAAATTATATCTATTGAGGTCTTCTACTTAAAGGAATTAATTGGTAAGTTTCAACTTTCTCCCCAACAATCACTCAACATATTTACTTTATAAACCCAGTTTATTACAGTTAGTTATTATTGTTTACATTATGGTTTTATTTTTAGAATTAAAAATGTATAACTATATATTTACAATTATTTAGACTTAGTTATCTGATTACCATCCTTTTTAATGCTCAAAAGAGTACTATTAGACTCTTAAATCATTTTGATTTTTCTTCTGGTCATCTAAGCTATACTTTTGAATTCACATGGGAGAGTAAAGAAGGAGAAATATGGAGATAGTATACATTCAGAGTTTTGCATTTCCAAAAGGTATTTTTCTCTCTTTTTTTTCATATTAGAAAAACAAGGTGGTTATAGGATTTCTAATTTCAAGAATGCTCTACAAACATTTAGGTGTAATTTTTTCTTCTACAAATTAATGCTCTAGAGAATAGAAATTCAATTTTTATTCCTTTCTGATGATAATTTTCCTGAAAAATTATTCATCATCTCCCAACATTAGGTTTTGTTTTAGGCCTTGGAACTCATATGTTTCATCAAAATATAGCTAGGTTTACTCACTTTTGTTCTCTCCCATCTTAATTTCCTTCCTTCCTTCCTTCCTTCCTTCCTTCCTTCCTTCCTTCCTTCCTTCCCTCCCTCCCTCCTTCCTTCCTTCCCTCCCTCCCTCTCTCCTTCCTTCCTTCCTTCCTTCCTTCCTTCCTTCCTTCCTTCCCTTCCTTCCTTCTTTCTTTCCTTCTCCCTTCCTTCTTTCTCACTTTCTTTTTTCATTGTCTTACTTCCCTTCTTCCTTCCCTCCCTCCCTCTTTCCTTCCCTCCCGCTTCCTCCCTCTGCTTTGTCTTTGCCCTTCCCTTCCCTTCTCTTCCCTTTCTTTCCCTTCCCTTCCCTTCCCTTCCCTTCCCTTCCCTTCCCTTCCCTTCCCTTCCCTTCTCTTCTCTTCTCTTCCCTTCCCTTCTCTTCTCTTCGTTCTCTACTTTTTACTCTCTCTCCTTCTGTCTTTCTTTTTGTTGTATGCTTTTCTTTTCTGATACTGAAGGGACATTTTGAATAATCAGAATCAGTCTTCTGTTGAAGAAAGTTGTAGATTTGTCTGGAAAACTTTTTTTTTCAGTAAAATGATATGCTGTGTTGGAAGTCTCAATACTGTAATGATGTCATTACAAATTAACAAATTTATTTATTTGTATCTGCTCTCAAGCAATGTTCCTAGAGAATATGTGTGTGTGTGTCTGTCTGTGTGTGTGTTTCAAAAATTGTCAAACTAATTTACATTCCCACCAACAGTGTATAAGTGTTCCATTTTCTCAGCAGCCTCACCACCATCTGTTATTTTTTGACTTTTTAACAAAAGCCATTCTGACTGGTGTGAGATGGTATCTCAGTGTGGTTTTGCTTTGCATTTCTCTGATGATTAGTGGTGATTAGCATTTTTTCATTGGCAGTTTGATGATTTCTCAAAGAATTGAGAGTTGAATTACCATTTGCTCCAGCAATCTTGTTACCAGGTGTATACCCAAAGGCAAGTAAGTCATTCTACCAAAAAGACACATGCACCCATACGTTTGTCACTATTTACAATAGAAAAGGCATGGAAGGCCGGGCGCGGTGGCTCACACTTGTAATCCCAGCACTTTGGGAGGCCGAGGCGGGTGGATCACGAGGTCAAGAGATCGAGACCACGGTGAAACCCCGTCTCTACTAAAAATACAAAAAATTAGCCGGGCGTGGTGGCAGGCACCTGTAGTCCCAGCTACTGGGAGAGGCTGAGGCAGGAGAATGGCGTGAACCTGGGAGGCGGAGCTTGCAGTGAGCCGAGATTGCGCCACTGCACTCCAGCCTGGGTGACAGAGCGAGACTCCGTCTCAAAAAAAAAAAAAAAAAAAAAAGAAAAGAAAAGGCATGGAATCAATCCAAGTGCCCACCAATGGCAGATAGGAATTTTTTAAAAATGTGATACATATACACTATGGAATACTATGCAGCCATTAAAAATGATGAAATCAAGGGAGGCTGAGGCAGGAGAAGGGGGTGAATCCCGGGGGGCGGAGCCTGCAGTGAGCCGAGATCGTGCCACTGCACTCCAGCCTGGGTGAAAGAGCGAGACTCCGTCTCAAAAAGAAAAAAATGATGAAATCATGTTCTTTGCAGCAACATGGATGCAGCTGGAAACCATTATCCTAAGTGAACAAACACAGAAACAAAAAACCAAGTACCACATGTTCTCACTTATAAATGGTCATAAGAATGGTAACAATAGACACTGAGGAATACAAGAATTAGAAGGGGATTAAGGGTGGAAATAAACTAACTTTGGGTACTATGCTCACTATCTGGGTGACGAAATCATTTGTACTCCGAACCTCAGCATCACACAATATATGTTTATAATAAATCTGCACATGTACTCCCTGATTCTAAAATAAAAGTTAAAAGTGAAGAATAAATTGTCAAACTGAGTTTACGCTTTCTTCATTGGCATGTTTGTTACTATTTTTTAAATTGACTTTTATTTCTTATCTTTTATAAGAACAGTTTATATTATGGATATTAATGATTCACTGATTTTTTTCTTGTTTCTCTGCAGGCCACTTTGCTTTTAACATTTTAAATGATGTATACCAGTATAAGATCTTAAATATTTTTGTAGACAAGTTTATCATTGTTTTCTATTTTTTCTTCCTACAGAAGGTATTGCTTATATAAAGTTTCTATAAGTACTCTTCTGTAGTTTCTCCCAGACGTTTATGTATGTATTTATATTTAATGTTTTAATCAATCTGCATAACTTGTTTGTATGTGCATGTGTGTGTGTGTGTATACTGGGTGAGGTAAATCTCTAACATGATTTTTGTCTTTGACTCCATTTTATACAAAGTCAATCTTTCTCTCAATGTTTAGAAAAATAATGCTTAATGCTAGCAAAATTTATATATATATATATATATATATGCATCGATTTATTTCACACTCTCCAATATGGTTTGGCTGTGTCCCCACCCAAATCTGATCTTAAATACCCACGTGTTGTGGGAAGGACCTGGTGGGAGGTAACTGAATCATGGAGGCAAGTCTTTTCAGTGCTGTTCTTGTGATAATGAATAAGTTGCATGAAATCTGATGGTTTTAAAAACAGGAGTTTTCCTGCACAAACTCTCTTCTCTTGTCTGCTGCCACCTGAGACATGCCTTTTACCTTCGCCATGATTGTGAGGCCTCCTAAACCATGTGGAACTGTAAATCCACTAAATCTCTTACTTTGTAAATTACCCATTCTTGGGTATGTCTTTATCAGCTGCATGAAAATTGACTAATACAGTAAATTGATGCCAGTAGAGAAGGGTACTGCTGAAAAGATAACCAAAAATGTGGAAGAGACTTTGGAACAGGGTAACAGGCTGAGGATGGAATAGTTTGAAGGGCTCAGAAGAAGACAGGAAAATGTGGGAAGGTTTGGAACTTCCTAGAGACTTGTTGAATGGCTTTTCCCAAAATGCTGGTAGCAATATGGACAACAAAGTCCAAAATGAGGTAGTCTCAGATGGAAATGAAGAACTTTTTGGGAACTGGAGCAAAGGTGACTCTTGTTATGTTTTAGCAAAGAGACTGGAGGCATTTTGCCCCTGCCCTAGAGATCTGTGGAACTTTGAACTTGAGACAGATAATTTAGCGTATCTGACAGAAGAAATTTCTAAGCAGCAAAGCATTCAAGATGTGACATGGGTTCTGTTAAAGGCATTTAGTTTTACAAGGGAAACAAAGCATAAAAGTTCAGAAAATTTGCAGCCTGGCAATGTAATAGAAAACAAAATCTCATTTTCTAAGGATAAATTCAAGCTGGCTGCAGAAATTTACATAAGTAATGAGGAAATGAATATTAATCCCAAAGAGAAAGGGGAAATTGTCTCCAGGGCATGTCCGAGGTCTTCACAGCAGCCCCTCCCATCATAGGCCTGGAAGCCTAGGAAGCAAAAGTGGTTTCATGGGCCAGGCTTAGTTTCCTTTGCTGTATGTAGCCTAGGGACTTGATACCCTGCAACCCAGCTGCTCCAGCTATGACTGAAAGGGGTCAATGTAGAGCTCAGGCCATGGCTTCTGAGGGTGCAAGCCTTAAACCTTAGCAGTTTCCATGGGATATTGAGCCTGGGAGTGCACAGAAGTCAAGAATTGAGGTTTGAGAACCTCTGCCTAGATTGCCGTGGATGTATGGAAATACCTGGATGTCCAGGCAGAGATTTGCTGCAGAGGTGGGGCCCTCATGGAAAACCTCTGCTAGGGCGGTGCAGAAGGGAAATGTGGGGTCGGAGCCCCCACATAGAGTCCCTACTGGGGCACCACCCAGTGGAGCTGTGAGAAGAGGGCCACCAACCTCCAGACCCTAGAATGGTAGATTCACTGACAAACTGCGCCATGTGCCTAAAAAAGCTAACAATGCTAGCCTGGTAATGCAGCCAGGAGGGAGGCTGTACTCTGCAACTCCACAGGGGCAGGGCTGCCCAAGACCATGAGAATCCACTTCTTGCATCAGCATGACCTGGATATGAGACTTGGAGTCAAAGGAGATCATTTTGGAGCTTTAAGATTTGACTGCCCTGCTGGATTGCAGACTTGCATGGGGCCTGTAGCCCCTTTCATTTTGGTCAGTTTCTTCCATTTGGAAATGTTGTATTTACCCAGTGCCTGTATCCCCATTGGATTCAGGAAACAACTAACTTGCTTTTGATTATACATGCTCATAGGCAGAAGGGAGTTGCCTTGTCTTGGAAGATACTTTGGACTGAGAACTTTTGAGTTAATGCTGAAATGAGTTAAGACTTCAGGGAGGCCGGGCACGGTGGCTCACGCCTGTAATCCCAGCACTTTGGGATGCCGAGGCAGGTGGATCATGAGGTCAGGAGATCGAGACCATCCTGGCTAACATGGTGAAACCCTGTCTCTACTAAAAAATACAAAAAATTAGCCGAGCGTGGTGGCAGGCACCTGTAGTCCCAGCTACTTGGGAGGCTGAGGCAGGAGAATGGTGTGAACCCAGAAGGCGGAGCTTGCAGTGAGCAGGGATCATGCCGCCACACTCCAGCCTGGGTGACAGAGCAAGACTCCATCTCAAAAAAAAAAAAAAAAACACTTCAGGGAATGTTAAAAAGACATGAATGTTTTTGAAATGTGGGGACATGAGATGTGGGAGGGGCTTGAGTGGAATGATATGGTTTGGCTTGTCCCCACTCAAATCTCATCTTAAATTTCCTTGTGTTGTGGGACAGACCCAGTGGGAGATAATAGAATCACGGGGGCAGGTCTTTCCAGTGCTGTTTTCATGATAGTGAGTAAGTCTCACAAGATCTGATGGTTTTAAAAATGGGAATTTCCCTGAAGAAGCTCTCTCTCTTCTATTTTCTGCTGCCATGTGAGATGTGCCTTTCACCTTCCACCATGATTTTGATGCCTTCCCAGCCACGTGGAACTGTAAGTCAATTAAACCTCTTTCTTTGTAAATTTCCCAGTCTTGGGTATGTCTTTATCACCAGTGTGAAAATGGACTAATACACTCTTTATTCTGTTTTACTGACTTAGCTATCTATTACTGTGTGTATGCTACAATGTTTTACTTGTCTGGCTTTTTATTATGATGTGATATTTTCCAAACCACTACTTCTCAATCTTATGTCAGTTCATATCACTAGGGAATTTTTGGAAGGTGTGAAGTGTTTTACGGTGTCACAATGACTGAGGGTATATCATTAGCTTTAATAAGTGAGGGCCAGAGATGTTAACATATTACAATAAATGAAAAAGTCCAACCCAACAAATAATTACCTTTACCAAAATTTCAATAATACTTCTCAGCCAGAAGTGGTGGCTCATGCCTGTAATCCCAGCACTTTAGGAGGCTGAGGCAGGCAGATCACCTGAGGTCAGGAGTTTGAGACCAGCCTGGCCAACATAGTGAAACCCCCTCTCTACTAAAAATACAAAAAAATTAGCCAGGTGTGGTGGCAGGTACCTGTAATCTCGGCTACTCAGGAGGCTGAAGCAGGAGAATTGCTTGCACCCAGGGGGCTGAGACTGCAGTGAGTCAAGATTGTACCATTGCACTCCAGTCTGGGTGACAGAGCGAGAGTCCATCTCAAAAAAATAATAATAATAAAAATAATACTTTTATGTAAGAAATTGGTTTCAAGGAAAAAAGCAAGAAATCAATCAAACAAACACAAATTAGTTTAGAATCAGTTTATCAAGTAGAATTTAAAAATTTGTATTTGATTAAGAATTATTTAAATTTATTAGCTGATTTGGAGGAGAACAAACAATTACAGATAATTAAGAATTAAGATTCATGCTTATCATCCACGAGAAAGCATTCTTAATTTGTTTTATATTTACAGGAAAGTTGTATTTTTTCCTCCACTTAGATTTTACACATTCTTATCAGATTAATCTAAAGAAAATTTAGAGATTTTGCTATCACCGTAAATGTTTCTTTAAATATTTCACTACATTTTTATTATGTATATCCATTAGATTTTCTAGTCATGATAGCTTGTGCATGTGACTAGTAAAGACATATTTTTGTTGTTGTTGTTGAAATTGTACTCAATTCTTTTTCCTCTCATTTGGGAATTTATTTATTCTTAAATAAATTTTATTGTGTATATTTAAGATATGTAGCATGTTGTTATAAGATATAGTAAAATAGTTATTATAGTCGAACAAATTAACACATCCATCATCTCACATAGTTACACATTGTCCTCCCCCACCCCTTGGCAAGAACAGCTATAATTTACTACTTTAGCAAAACTCCTGAATACAATACACTGTTATTAGCTATAGTCCTCATGCTGTACATTCAATCTTTCTACTTGTTTATCACACATATTTGCTACTTTATATCCTTTCATCTACTTCTCCTTATGTTCTCTCTTCACCCTGATAACCATTGCTCTACTCTACCTGTGTATATTTGACCTTTATTTTTAGGTTGCACATGTAAGTGCCAGCATGCAATATTTTATTTCTGTGTCTGGCATGTGATTTATTTTACTTAGCATAATGTCCTCTAGGCTCATCTATACTTTAATAAATGGCAGTGTCTCTTCCTTTTTTAAGGCTGAATAATATTCCATTGCATTTTTACTACTATTTCTTTATCTATTAGTCCACTGACAGACACCTAGGTTGTTTCTATAGCTCGGCTATTGTGAATAATGCTACAGTGGACATGGGAGTGCAGGTATGTTTATGAGTTGTTGATTTTATTTCCCTTGGGTATATACACAGCAGGGGGGGGATTGTTGTATTACGTAGTAGTTCTATTTGTAGGTTCTTTAGGAACCGCCATACTGTTTTCCATAATGACTGCATCAATCTACATTCCCACCAACAGCATACATGGGTTCCCTTTCCTCTACACTCTCTCCAACACCCTTTATTTCTTTTTTATTTTATTTTATTTATTTTGAGATGGAGTCTCACTCTGTTGCCAGGATGGAATGCAGTGGTGCGATCTTGGCTCACTGCAAGCTCCGCCTCCCGGGTTCAAGCAATTCTCCTGCCTCAGCCTCCCGAGTAGCTGGGACTACAGCATGCACCACCACATCCAGCTAATTTTTGTATTTTTAGTAGAGATAGGGTTTCACAATGTTGGCCAGGATAGTCTCAATCTCTTACCTTGTGATCCACCTCCTCGGCCTGTCAATTCTTTTTAATAATAGCTAATTTAACAGGTGTAAAGTTGTATCTCGTGGTTTTAATTTGAATTTCCCTGATGATTAATGATATTGACCATCTTTTCATATTACCTCTTGGCCATTTTTGTGACATTTTTGGAGACATTTTTATACAAGTCTTTTGCCTATTTTTAAATCAGGTTATATGTTTTCTTGCTATTGAGTTTCATGAATTTTTTTATAACTCTTGGATATTAACCCCTTATCTAACATTTTTCCATATTGTAGGTTGCCTTTTTATTTTCTTGACTATTTATTTTGCTATGCAGGAGCTTTTTAGTTTGATGTAGTCCAGTTTATTTATTTTTGCTTTGGATGCCTGAGCTTTTGATGTGATATGCAATAAATTATCGCAAGGCAAATGTCAAAGAACTCTTCACCTAGGTTTTCTTCTAGGATTTTTATGGTTTCAGGTCTTACATTTATATATTTTATACATTTTTTTTGAGGTGGAGTCTTGCTCTGTTGCCCAGGCTGGAGTGCAGTGGCACAAGCTCCGCTCACTGCAAGCTCCACCTCCCTGGTTCACGCCATTCTCCTGCTCAGCCTCCCGAGTAGCTGGGACTACAGGTGCCCACCACCACACCCAGGTAATGTTTTGTATTTTTAGTAGAGATAGGGTTTCACCATGTTAGCCAGGATGGTCTCGATCTCCTGACCTCGTGATCTGCCTGCCTCAGCCTCCCAAAGTACTGGGATTACAAGCGTGAGCCACTATGCCCAGCCATCTTTTATACATTTTTGAGTTGATTTATGTGTACGGTGTAAGATAAAGGTCTAATTTCATTCTTTTGCAAATGAAGACATGGTTTTCTTAAAATAATTTATGAAAGGATTAACCTTTCACCATTGTGTCTTTTTGGTGCCCTAGTCACATAATTGACCATATATGTTTGAATTTACTTTTGGGCTATTTTGTTCCCCTCATCTATGTGTCTGCTTTTATGTTGGAACCATGCTGTTCTGATTACTATAGCATTGTAATATGATTTTAAATCAAGAAATGTGATGCTTCCAACTTTGTTTCACCACTCCTCTGCCTCAGGATTGCTTTGGCAATTTAGGGTTTTTTTTTTTTTGGGTCCAATTTTAGCATTAGTTTTTCTATTTCTGTGAAGAATGCCATTGGGATATTAATAGGGACTTCATTAAATCTATATATTACTTTAGGTAGTATGGACTTTTTAACAACATTAATTCTTTTAATCCCTGACCATGGAATATATTTTTATTTATTTGCTTTTTCTTTAATTTCTGATATCACTTGGCTGTGTCCCCACCCAAATCTCATCTTAAATTGTATATCCCATAATCCCCACATATGGTGGGAGGGACCCAGTGGGCAGTGGGGGGTAGTTTAATTATGGGGACAGTTACCCACATGCCATTCTCATAAAAGTGAGTTCTCACGAGATCTGATGATTTTATAAGGGGCATTTCCCCCTTTTTGCTCAGCACTTCTCCTTGTTGCCACCATGTGAAGAAGGACATGCTTGCTTTACCTTCTGCCATGATTGTAAGTTTCCTGAACCCCTTCCCCCAGCCATGCTTAACTGTTAGTCAATTAAACCTCTTTCCTGTATAAATTACCATGTCTAGGATATGTCTTTATTAGCAGCATGAGAAAGGACTAATACAATTTCTTTCATCAATGTTCTATAGTTTTCAGTGGATAATCTTTCAGCTCTTGGTTAAATTTATTCTGAAGTATTTTATTTTATTATTTAATATTATCATAAATGGGATTCTTTTCTTGATTTTTTTTTGGGTAGGCAATTCTTTGTGTATAAAAATGCCATGGATTTTTTTATATTGATTTTATATTCTGCAACTTTACTGAACTCATTAATTAAATCTAACAGTTTTTCAATGGAATCGTTAGCATTTTCTACATATAGGATTATGTATTCTGCAAATAGAGACAATTTTACTTCTTCTTTTCTGATTTGGATACCTTTTATTTATTTTTATTTGTCTAATTGTTCTTGACTGCACTACTAGTACTATGTTGAAAAGAAGGAGCTAAAGTGCACATATTTGCCTTGTGCCAGATCTTAAAGAAAAAGTCTGTTTCTCCCCATTAGCTATGATGTTAGCTATGGGTTTTTCATAAATGGCCTTTATTATGTTAAGGAACTTTCCTTGTATACATAAATTCGTAGAAGTTTTTACCAAGAAATGATGTTAAAATTTGTTGAATGCTTTTGCCGAATCAATTGATATGATCATGTGGGTTTTTGCCTTTTATTCTATTAATATGATGTCACACATTTGATGATTTGCATTTGGTAAATCAGCTTTGCATACCAGGAATAAATTCCACTTGATCATTATGCATAATTTATTTTGTGTGCTGTTGAATTTGATTTGCTAATATTTTATTGAGGAATTTTACATTAATGTGCATAAGAGATACTGGCCTGTAGTTTTATTTTCTTGTGGTATCTTTGGCTCACATATGATAGTCATGCTGGCCTTGTAAAATGTGTTAGGAAGTATTCTACTGTTTGGAAGAGTTTTAAAAATATTGGTATTAATTCTTCTTTGAAAGCTTTGTAGAATTCAAATGTAAAGACATCTGGTCCTGGGCATTTTTGTGGGGGAAGGTGGGGAGGCTTTTAATTACAGCTTTAATTTATTATTTTGTTATTTGTCTCTTCAGGCTTTATATTTCTTTTTGACTCAATCCTGTTAGGTTGTAATTTTCTAGGAATTTATCCATTTTTGGAGGCTATCAAACTTATTGATATAATTTTTCTAATAGTTTAACATCCTTTTTGTTTCTGAGGAGTCTGTTGTAATACATCCAATTTTACTTCTGATTTTACATATTTGAATCTTCTCTCTTTGTTTCTTAGGTAATTTAGCTAAGATTTTGTCAATAATTTGTCAATTATTTTTAAAAAATAACCATTAGTTTTATGGCTATTTTTGTATAGGTTTTCTATTATTTATTTATTTATTTATTTTCCATTCTTTACTAATTTATTCCTTTTGCTAACTTTTGATTTAGTTTGTTCTTTTTTTCCTAGATCCTTGAGGCATAATGTTGGGCCATTCATTTGAGAAACTTTTTTTTTTCATTTTTTCTTCATTTCTGAAGGACAGATATAATGGGTCTAGTATTCTTGGTTGACAGTTTTTGTTCTGTTTTCTTTTCTCAGCACTTTGAATAAAACATCTCATTGTCTCCTGGCCTGTAAGGTTTCCTGCTGAGAAATATGCTGATAGTCTACATGATTTTCTGCTATGTCACTTGACAGTTTTCTCTTGTCACTTGTAAAATTCTCTTTGTCTTTGACTTTTGATAGTTTAATAATAATGTGCCTCAGAGAGGACTTTTTCAGGTTAAATCTGTTTGAGAATATTTGAGCTGCACGGATCTGGATGTTTATATTTCTTCCAAGACTTGCATTTTTTTCAGCGATTATTTCACTAAATAAGCTTTTTGACCTTATCTTCATCTCTCTTCTTTCTAGAACTCCCATGATGTGAATATTTAATTTACTTAATTGTGTCCCAGGAGTATTATATGCTATTCTTATTATTTTTTATTATTCTTTCTTTTTCTCCTGTCACTGGGTAATTTCAAAAGACCTATCTTAAGTTCACAGGTACTTTCTTCTGCCAGATCTAGTCTATTGATGAAGCTCTTGGTTATATTTTACATTACATTCATTGAATTCTTCAGCATCAAGATTTGTGTTTGGTTCTCTTTTATGATATTTATCTCTTTGTTAAATTTCTCATTTAAAGCGTGAACTGTTTTTTTCTGATTTTTTTTTTTGAATTACCTTTTTGTATTCTCTTTTATCTTGTTGAGTTTTCTTAAGATTATTATTTTGAGTTTTTTGGGGGGAATTTGTAAATTTTCTTTACTTTAAGGTCAGCTACTGGAGAATTATTGTGTTCCTTTGGGGGTATATACTTCTTTGCTTTTTCATGTGGTTTGTGCCCCTGTGTTGATGTCTGCACATCCAGTAGAACAATCACCTCTCCAAATTTTAGATTGGCTTTCATAGAAGAAGATTTTCACCTTCAGATTGATCTTAGAGTGCCAGATGGAAAGGGTATGTTGACTGTTTCTGAGTGGATGCAATAGAATAGTATCTATGCCATACTATCAACTCCTTCAGTTGCACTGAAAATCAGAGATGACTCTGGATGCCTCAGAGGCCTAGGCTGTAGGAGTCTATGGAAATGGCTATAGAAGTGTAGGTTGTTAAGACCCTTGGTGGCAGGGGCTTTTGGGATTCTTCTCTCCTTTTTCTTTACAATAGACAGTCTTCGTTCCTTCTTGGGGTCCACAGGGGGGTACCTCTTCAATACTACAAAGGGGATCCCCCTTCATTTTGAATATGATACAGCCCACAATCAGCTGCAGAAGTTATGGGTTCTAGGCTGCAAGTGCTCAGAGTGATTGTGGTGCTGAGGTCCTGGTCTTAGGATCCAGAGAACCTATTGTGCCACCTGGGTCTCAGGGCATATGTTCAGTTTCTGAGTCAGTGTGGGATGTAGATTGCATACAAAGCTAGGGTCTGTGACTCTGAGCACCCCCAGCAGCTCAGTCCCTGGGGAAGAAGTTTTAGCTATAACTCTGTCCCTGAAGGGCAGGGCAGAGAACTGCCCTGGCTCCAGGGAAAAGAGGATTCTCTGAAGATTTGAGCACAAGCAGCAGAGTACAGCTGGAATTTGAGAATGAGATCCAACAGGGCACCATGGCTACTAGGTTACCTGAAGATGCAGCATCACATAGTGGTGACTCTGGATCTAAGATGGTGGGATACAGCAGTATTTTCAGGTTCAGTGGCAGCAATAAACCCAGAATGGAAGAGCAAGCTATCACTTGAGTCCTGGGGGACAGGGGACAGCTCAGTGATTATTCCATTCCCTGGGTAGGAGGTTGTGTCAGCAACTCAGACTCTAGGATGTTATTCTAGTTCCAGAGCAGCAGAGTACTACAGTTGTTTTGGCCTATATAGGAGTGTGTCTCAGCTCAGTCAATGCTCTGTTTCCCTGAGATGTGGGGTACCATGTCAATTCAGTTCTGGGATGCACAGATGCTTGACTTGGCCAAAGCACCAATTCCCCATGAGTCAGGGCTCCATTTCAGCTCAAGTACAGGAAGGGTGTGACTGCTCTGGGTAGCTGAAGTACCATTTCCCTGTGAGGCAGCACACTGCTTCAGCTTAGTCCCTGAGGGGCATGGTACAGCAGTAGCTGAGAAAAGCAGATGGAATGGCTTCATGGCAACTTGTCCCCATATGTTAGCGTATAGTATAAGTTTGGCCCAAGGATGATGAGCCACGAGGTGAGAGTGGTTCAGAGGTGACAAAGCCTAACTAATGGAAGGGTGTCTTGATTATTTGTCCCCAAGAAATATTTATGGTTCCAAGATGGTGTAGTATGATAGTGGCTTGGGCCATGTTGGGAGGTAGGAGTGGGATGGACAAAGTTTCGGTGCCTTCTCTGGGTCGGGGGGTGGGGAGCAGCTGTGTGCATCCCAGGTAGCTCCCTCAGCTGGGCTTAGTGCTTGTGAGGATTGCAGTAGTCTCTACTGTGAGGACTGTAGGTATTCAAGGTGGTGATGGGGGACGATGGGGTCCTCTTGCTTACCTTTTCCCTATAGGAAGAATTTCCCCTTGATTCCAAGCTGATTCCAACTGGGTGATGGAGTGACAGAGGCAAGATGTTTCCTTCTCTTCTCTATGTGGCTATCGTGGGTTTCTTTGGTCTACAAGATTTCTGCTACTTCTTTCGTGTACTCCAGTGCTCTCCTTCCGTTATTTTCGTCAGAAAATATTATTGTTTCTGCTGTCTTTGTAGGGGAGATGAGTGCTGGGGGCTTCTAGTTGGCCATCTTGCTCTCAGTCATGGTTTTTGGAAGTGTTTTATTAGGCTTACTCTTAAAAATTTGTGTTTTATTAATTCCTTTGTTTTCTTTTGAGATAGATAATCATGTTTTCTGCAAGAATGATATTTTCCTATCATTCCCACATATCCTATATGTATTAGTTTGTATAATCAAATTAGCTAGAAGCAGAAGCAGTAGCCACAGTGGCATCCTTGTCTTGTTTCTCATTTTAATGGAATCTCCATAAATGTTTTATCAGCACATATATCGTGCTTTGGTTTTTATTAGATATGCTTAGCTAAATTTTCTTTCTATTCTCAGGATATTAAGTACTTTTTATAAAGAAACTTTAATCTGAAGGCAAGTGTTTCAGCTTTGAGAAAAACACTTTTGCAATGATTATTGCTTAATTTGTTTAGGATAAGATAAAAAGTGGGAGAAACTTAATTGACCAAGATGTTACAGTGACAGTTTAAAAACTGATTACAGTAACAGTTGCACAAATGCTTCCTTCTTTTCGTACTCATACATTTTTAATTATTTTTTCCTCAAACTTGAAGTGACTCTAATGTTGCTATTACTTCAATAGTACCACAAATAGTTAACTAACACCTATAAAGTATATACTATGTGCTGGGCACTATTCCATGTTATATATATATATATATATATATATATATATAAATACCAATTTTCCCTCAAGGTATATCATTTGGTAGAGATATTATTGTCTTTATTGTAGAAACATTGAACCAGTTATAGTAAAGAAAAAGTGATATTTTCAAAGCCATCCAGCTGATTATTGGACATTAACCAAATGCCTCTCAAAACCCCTCCCCATTTAAATCTCAAATAATGATTTCCTCTGTTATATTGCTGTATATCACCAAGAGATGAACTTCTGTTTCTCTCCTGTTTGTTTTGCATTCTTTCTCATGCATAATAATGATCTGTGTTTGGATTTGTGTCTTTTGGATCCACGATTTACTATTTTCTGCTGTATGTAGCAGTGGTAGTATCCAGCAGCAGATCTTGTTGATGGCACTGGTAGTACCTATGGGGCATCCAAACAAGAGTATTTCTTCATCATACTCTTGGCTGGGTTCCCTCTACAAAGCTTCTGTTGTTTTCTGCCCATTTTCTTGGCAGGTACCCCATCATGCCAGCTAATTCTGTGAGCTACCCAACATTCTTTCAACAAATTTATATTCTCCTTTTATTAGCTAGAACTGCTTTTTCTGCTCACATCCAAAATTTCTAACTGAGAGAAAAATTGTTACCTGGGAATGGGGTGCATCAGATACTTTCAAGGAAATGTGGAAACTATTAATTGTTCATCTGGCATAGCTGGGGCAGAAACCAGTCAAAATCTTGCTTAAATGCCAAGACAGGAACTCAGTAACAGTGAAAAAGCTAATCAAATTGTTTTCTGTAATCACCTGGCATCAAGTGCTCATTGCAATGATGGCTTTTGGGAATTGAGTTGCCGCCACCACAGAATAGTGGGGTGTACGTGAGGAATTTATGGACTTAGAGAAGGGACAGCTGTTTTGAACATCAATGGACAGCTTAAAGAAACAGAATGACAAGTTAAAATCTTTGAATTCTAGGCTCACAGCACAGACTGAAATCCAGGGAGTTTCTAGGATCAAGATAAAAGAATCTCTTATCTTTTGTTGCTGCAGGGACTGAGCTGGCAAAAAACAAAATGTGGTATTAGAGATAGTAAAATTAAACTATCGTTGAATTCAGAGCTTTTCCTCATCTCTTATGTAAAAATTAGGGAATTGGTAGGGAAAGAGTGTTTTGGCACCCTGAACATTAACTCCCATTGATAGCCCATTGACACTGAAGAATACACTATGAAAATTCCTTGTACCTCTTCTTAAAGACACCCATCGCGACTTACCAAGGTAAGGATGCCCTGGGAAAATGGAAATGCTAAGACCTTTTGGAAATGCTTAGACACAAGCATTAAACACATTAATTTATTTTGCCAGTTGGGAGGATTTTCTCTCTAAAACCTACTGGATGACTTGTGGACCTCATGGGCAAAATAATACCACAAGAAGTCCAGTTTTCTCTTGTGCTTTGATAATAATTTCAAATTGCCTTAAATATCAACTTACCAGAATTTATGGCAAATGGCTGCCAGTTTGCCTAGAAACTAGATAAGGGATCTCAACGGAACTGAACTGGGGGACTAATGACAGATTTTTTTTTTTTTTTTTTTTTGGCAGGGGTGGGGATTGGGGAAGAGAAGCATGGAAGAATTTTTTAAAATGGGCTCAGAACATAAAGAATATTCATACTACATATTAATCCAAAGGACATTTCTAGCCAAATAGCTCATAATATTTAGATGGACAAGATAACCTAATCTCCCAATGTAGGTCATCTTCCTTCTACAGCAACTTTAGAATTTAATGAACAAAGTGGCCATGGTTGAAAAGATAGTGGCTACTCACAAGCACAACAACACAGGATTCTCCTTAGCAGTGTACCAAGATATTTTACCAAAAGTAGTAAATACGAACCTTTAATACTATAGGATAATTGTTTGGACAACTGTTTGGAATCAGTTGATGATTGTTTTACTGCTTTTGTCATGAAGAATTCATGTAGTGCCTCAGGTCAGCATCGTTATATGTTACACAACTGAATGCTTAATTCAATGTCATTATATTTCTCATAATTTCTTCCAAGCAAGGAATTCAATTTCCTATGAACAAAGCAGGAAAATGGGATAATGCCCTTAGGTTTCTTTAGTCTTATATACTTTGTTGAAGAATAAGTTAGATATCATGTCATAGGATACTACTTATGATTTGAAACATTTGAAACATATATATTGCTGTTTATTTCACAGTCAGTATACAATAGAATTGAAATTAGTATATCTTCCAATTAAATCTAATTAGTTATTCACAATATCTTTATTCCTATCTCTGAAATAATGGGAATGCGGGTTTAGAAACTAGTAATATTCAAGGGAGAAATGTTACACCAGGGTATTCAGTAATGATTGCATGGGAGTAAACATTGCCAGCTGGCCAATTCAGAATCTCATGACCTGAGTCAGCAATCAATAAAGTGAGTTAGTGTGTTGTATAGGGTAATTGATATTGAAAGTCAAGAGGAAAGATAATATATGATACATAATACATCAAGAAGGGTGGGTCCCCAGTTGGTCCCAAGGGGAATTCTTATGTGACCATATTTATTTGTAAAAGACTGAGCTATACATATAAAACCAGCAAGAGTTCAGAACCCCTAGGAATGAAAGATTTACATAAATCTACTTCTCCTTTCTTTCAGTCACTACTATGGCAAGATCAAGACTGGATCTAGGAGATCTCAGTTCAATATGGAGATTATTGAAGGATTCTAGTGTTGGAGCCAGATGCTATAACTGAAGAGGGTTAAAACTGTCTCCTTTTGGGACACTGGTAAACTGGATTTTTGCTATGAGAGGAAGTTTCATAGTATTAGACAGGAAGTTTTTTTTTTTATTAGAATGGGCAAAAGATTTTATATGAATTCTAGGTTACCAAAGAGATAATTGCTAGTGGGAATGTTGTGAACCTATCATGCACATGTTAACCTTATTTGGGATTAAAATCCACACTATGGGCTAGGTGTGGTGGCTCACACCTGTAATTCCAGTACTTTGGGAGGCCGAGGCAGATGGATCATGAGGTCAGGAGATTGAGAAGATCCTGACCAACATGGTGAAACCCTGTCTCTACTAAAAATACAAAAATTAGCCAGGCATGGTAGCATGCATCTGTAGTCCCAGCTACTCCATTCCACTCCAGTCTGGGTGACACAGCAAGACTCTGTCAAAAATAAATAAATAAATAAATAAATAAATAAATAAATAAATAAATAAATAAATCCTTACTATGTAAATCTTGGAGGAAGCCAGAATTTAAGGTCAGACTAATAAGGTCATATATTCTTCTTTCTTTCCCCTGGCACCTAGAGCAGGGCAACTGACCTAGATTCAACCTACTGGATGGCCCACTTTGAATTTTCAGGAGGTGATACAAAATTCACAAAGGCCTGTGAAAAATTATTGACCATCACTCTGTTCATGGCAGCTGTGCCCAGTGACAGTAGGTCTAGTTCAGTGGTATTCAGGAACAACAGAGTGAGTGGTTCCTGTGTTCTAACCAGGAAATTCCTCCAGTGGAAATTACCTGTATTTTCTGATGTTTGATCTTCCTGTTTTCCCAAATATGGTTATCAAGCTTTTGAATTAATTCTAGTATCTACTCAGTAGGCTCCTGTCTATTGAATCTTTTCAGGATTCAAATCCAACTTCAACATTACCTCCAATCAGATGCTCTCCCTGGACCCTACATTGCTAATTGAAATGCCATTTTAAAAGCTTCATATTATAGCTCCTGTCATGGCACTTCTCATATTTTGTTATAATCGTTTTCTTTGTCATATCAACTTCCCAAGTAGAAAGTCGAAAGGACTAAAACTTTCCTGTGGTTCAGAAAATCTAGCCTCATATAAGGTTTGATAAGGTAGGAATCCTGAAACTATGTTTCTAATCAATGAGTATAGTTGACCTCTGGTTGTTATCTTACATGGTTACTAAGTTATTGCCTCTCAGCTCACGCTGTTTCTTCTACACTCTGCTCTGTGAAGCTGAACTGGAAATCTGCAAGCTTCATGTCTGCTTTGCCAGCTGCCTTCCTCTTAGCCTTGGCTAGTAGAGAGCACTAGAGGGAGCTGTAAGGATGGAAGAGGGAAAAGAGACTTGCTCCATCTTGTTTGTTTGGTGCTGGCTTCCCGTTTGCTTCCTGTCACTGAGCATCACCTTAGCCTCATCTCACCTCTTCCTGCTGGTAGCAGGAGTTTGTCTCTGTAGAATGTTTAATTGACTTTGCAGTTCTTCAACATTTGCAGAATCAGTGTCAATGTGCTCCTGCAAAAACAGCAGCCCCTGATGCTGTCAATCATTATTCCTTTTCAGAGGCCTGGGTCCTAGTCCCATAAGATATTTCCCTCAAGCAAAGAGACACAAGCATGGGTGAAGCAGCACACTTTATCTGAGGTCTGAGTTTCAGCTCTGCACAGACCTTCCTCCAAGACTGTATGTTTGCATACCCAGTCCTAGTAGGGTAGCTGCAGCCTATAGAAACTCCTTCCATAACAATGCAATTATCTTTCTTTTTGCCATTTTAAGTCTTTAGTACCTAATTAACAATTATTGATATAAAACCTTTTCTATTAAAATAACTGACTTGATTTTGTCTTCTGAATGGACCCTGAATGATACACACTTGTTCTAGCGTAGTATATGCAAAAGCATGCTTGATGGTACCCTGAATTGTTCTGGCCCATTTAAACCACAAGTAGCCAGAAAAGTGCATCCTTCTGCATGTGATATATTGACTCAGAGAACTAGAACAATCCAGGTGCTTAGGCCAATTTGAATTGTATTTTCAGTATTCAAAATCAGAAGATGTAATGAGGATGTTCATGTTTTACTCTATTTTTGTATTGTTTATTTACAAAAATAATCATGTCAGGGTATTGCATAGAACAGATTATGTACTCAAATTGGATAATTTGAGATGAAATTAATAAAATGATGATCTACAAAAGCTAGAACAGGGTATAGAGAAATCAAAAGAGATTTCTATACCCCAGGGCCAGTTATAGTAGACAGACCTGTTAACACCCTTATATCTGAAAGGACTAAAACCCGTAGAGCGATTTGTGTAGCAAGCATCACCCGTCAAGAGCTGTGACCTTTGGCAGAGGTATACAATCAACCTGCAGAAAAGGAGCAAGGAAAATAAATTTTCCTACCTATCTCTGATCTCCTGCCAGGGATATCCATTAGCCAAGCTCAACTAGAAACTGCAGGGCAAGGGAAACACTTGATGCAGTTCATAGAGATCATTGTCCTGTGGGTCTACCAGGGAGCAGTGGAAGGCAGAAGATCTGATGGAGTGAATGGAATACAGCTTCAAAAAACAGGTTAATTATAAGCATAATTGAAATATTTTTAATAATGGAATGTTTTCAGGAATAAATCTTTTTGAATAAATGAGGAAAATATTCTGAGGGCAGGGAGGGAATGGGATGGGAAGAGAAGAGAACATTTACAAAGTATTTCTGGAAGCGTAGAAGTTAAATATCAAAGAAAAACACTCTGTCATCTGAAAACATGAGAGGAATTGGAAATATAAGTGTTCTAAATAACATTTTTACTTTTAACCATAAATACAGATTTTTAACACATTTTCATCTTGATTCTGGGAAGCATTTTAGTGCTCAGTAGCATTAACAAACATTGAAACAGATTGACAAATACCTCCAAACATATATAACATGTGTATGTATGTATGCTGTAACATTTCAAAATATAATGCTCTAAGTTTCAAAGCATTTATAATTAATTAAGCTGTTTTCACAGCCCTTTAGAAGAATATTTTTCCAGGATAGCTGACTGCATAATGCTTTGCATGATTTATTTATAGACTACTAATGAAGACATATCTAATCATCATAATTAATTGGTATTTTTGTGCTTTGGGGCCTAATCACAAAATCTTTTATATGCTGGCTCAAAGTAAACCTGGCTATCGGGCAAACATTTAGGACAAACCCTGCTTGTTGTTGTTAATATACAGCTCCATTTTATTGATTTGTTTATTCAACATTTCTGACACTGATTATACAATACCAGTATAAGTAGCCCATTTGGTCAATTTAACTTTTAAAAATACTTTCTTAAACAAACAATAAGAAACCAGAGGAATCATATTTGGCATAGTAGATAAAAACTTCAGTTTTTTACATTATTTATTGTGTTGTGTTACTATCAGATAGTGATACTGTTTATAAGAATTTTGATTACCTTAAAGTGAAAGCAGAATTATTCTCTTCTAATTTACTTGTTAATTTTCCCTTTTCTTTTACTCATATGAAAAGTAATTTGAACTCACTGTTATGAGACGAATTAAGATTTTGTTTTGTGTATTTTTTATAGCTATTGGGAGCTCCTGAGGAAAACTCTCAGAACACCCACTTTCATGTTTAGATAATGAAATAGTGAGAAATTACACCAAGAGCAAAGGTGAATATCAAATATCTCTTTTATTTTGAAGAGAGGCCAGTTTTGTATGTGGCTTTTATGCTTTTATTTGCAGCAAGCACTAAAATTACACTGGTGTTTACCCTTTGTCCCCAAACAGAAACATATAGAAGCCTACCCGGGAAGAGCAGGTAGAACTTATATTCTCTTTGGTCAGCTTCCCAGAGGAAGAAGAAGGCCAGAGTGAAGCCAGGTATGTCCAGCTATTCTTTCCCAAATTTATAAATTTCTTAATTCATTCCACCTCCCATGGACAGAATGAGCTAAGAGAGAGGGGACTAGAATTTTACTAATTAATCTCCTCTCAAAGAAGAGTTTCAGATTAAAGATTTCCATCTATTAAAAAGAAAGAAGGAAAAACAAATATTTTGTATTTTCCAATGGTTATATTCAGTTTAAGTGATCCTTTGAATATTTTAGCATTAAAATATTCTAAACATTTTATCTGATATGTTTAATCCTATCATGAATCCCAAATATCACCTCAGTGTTTGCTTCAGGTAAACCAACCTGTGACAGGTGCCAATTGTTTTATGAATGTGAGCATGTTCTTCTTAAAAAGAGACAATAATTCAAACAGATTATAAGACAATGATTGAATATTAATAACGATAGTGAGAAATTAGAATATAACATAATGTATTTAGTTTTTATTTGAAACTCATCCATAGTTCTGAACCTTCCTTTGCTTTTTAACTAAACACCATTTATTTGATCTCCTGCAAAGGATAGTGAGTTTTCTGGATGGTGACTTCTACTGAAGTTTCTGGAATTGGAATAACTTTCCTAACTAAATTAGTATATTAACTAATTTTATTTTTTGTGATTCTTCTGTATCTATGAATTTCATTTAAACTGACTACCTAGTGACCCAGCGTAATTTACTTGCTTCTGCAAACATTCTGATTAAATCAGTCATTATTAAGTCCTTCTGAGAAGCCACAAAGAAGACAAGAAAAAGTGAATATTCCATCAATAAAAGGGAATCAAAGTGAGAGACAGATAAACATCATTAGCATTAATTAGTCTAATATAATTGTTTTAAAATTTAAGCAATAGAAAAATATGGGGCCCAAAAAGGTCATATTTCTAAGTTAATGAATTTATGAAGATGAGAATTGTATAATTGTATTAGCTTGGGCTTCTATTAAAAAAATCATAGACTGGTGACTTTAGAGCAGACATTTATTTCTCAAATTTGGAAACTGGAAAGTCTGAATTCAAGGTGCCACTCAATACAATATCTTGTAGAAGTCTTCTTTCTGGCTTGTAGACGTCTTCTTTCTGGCTTGTAGACAGCCATCTTCATCCTGTGTCATAATATGATGGAGAGAAAGCAATTTCTGCTCTTCTTCTTCTTATAACACCAATAATTCCATCATGAGGGCCCCACACTCATAACCACATGTAGCCCTAATTACCTCTCATTGTCTCCGTCTCCAAATACCATCACATTGTGCATTAGGACTTCAACATATGAGTCGAGTCTTGGGGGGACCCAATTCAGTCCATAGCACTAGTCACCAAAATATATATATTTGAGATGAGCAGAAAACTTTGCTTTTCAGATTATGGAGAAATACTTGGATTCCAGCAGGTATCACCTTAGGAATGCTGAACTTAAAGAGACAGGGGGCTGAGTTCCATTGTGGGGCTGAATGCCTAAAAGGCTCGAGATCGCTTAAAAAATGTCTGTAACTTTACCTTTCTCAGGAATAAGATGGGGCTACCGAAAGGTCTTTCATAGGGTTGTGTGTATTTCTAAATGAGGTAAGATATATAATATATACTCTATGTGTCAAAACAATAATAGAAAATTAAAGGTAAGATATCACAACGTAATTTTTTCATTTCAGATACTGACACTGTATACACACACACCCACACACTACATTTTAAAGGAGTTATGAGAAAGATGGAGTATTTGAGAAATGAGCAATTTTGAGAAAAGAAGAGCTAGTCTATATGAAAGATGTTTAGGGAACTATATTTTAAGCCTTCCACCACTGACTGTCTTATGAAACTTTCCACACTCTCTATTGGATGTTGTTCTTCCTGAGGAAGTTTGCTTTCCCTCTTTAAAATAGAGCCTGTGAAATTTTAAACTGTACTTTTGCATCTAATTGTTTGAACCATTTAAGTAGAGTTGACTGATTTCAGAAGCAGTGCTGTTAAAAATGGTGTGTAATTTGTTAAAGAAGGAAAACAAAACAGGGAGAAAAAACACAAGGTGAGACTGGGAAGAGAAATACAAGATATTGAGACCCCCGTGATGGCGTTAAAGCATTGGGTTAATTATTCCTTCCCGGAAGTTAATGATGAGAGCTACTGGTTCAAACGTGTGAGTGAGTGAGGACAAGGAACACAAATAAACCTAACAGTAATTTATCTTACGAGTGTGAGAAAATGCTGTCTCCTTAGAATGTGTGTATTTCTTATTAAGGATTAATAGGTAACCTTTAGAAACTGACTGTGCCCAATTAGCATTAGAAATTGATAGTGTGGGTCGGGAGGGGTGGCTCACGCCTGTAATCCCAGCACTTTGGTTGGCTGAGGCGGGAGGATTACCTGTGTTTAGGAGCTCGAGACCAGCCTGTCCAACATGGTGAAACCCTGTCTCTACTAAAAACTACAAAAATTAGCTGGACGTGGTGGTGGGCCACCGTAATCCCAGCTACCTGGGAGGCTGAGGCAGGAGAGTTGCTGGAACCTGGGAGGCGGAGATTTCAGTGAGCTGAGATCACGCCATTGCGCTCCAGCATGGGTGACAGAGTGAAACTCTGTCTTAAAAAAACAAAAAGAAAAAGAAATTGATAATGTGGGCTGGTTATGGTGGCTCACGCCTGTAATCCGAGCACTTTGGGAGGCTGAAGAAGGCCAATCACATGAGGTCAGGAGTTCGAGAGCAGCCTGGCCAACGTGCTGAAACCCCGTCTCTACTAAAAATACAAAGAAAAAAAAAAAATTAGCTGGGCATGGTGGCACATACCTGTAATCCCAACTACTTGATAGGCTGAGGTAGGAGAATCACTTGAACCCATGAGTCAGAGGTTGCAGTGAGTGTAGATCATGCCATTGCACTCCAGCCTGTGTGACGAGAGTGAAACTTCGTCTGAAAAAAAAAAAAAAAAAAGAAAGAAAGAAATTGATAGTGTGCTGCAGCACATTCTTGATTAATACTGAAAGCATATATTTTCTAAATAAACACTTCTCTTAATTTTTATTAAATATAAGCACACATTTTCTCCATTTCCACACTGTTTAGTTTACTGTGTTAAACATTTGCCCACCATTTTTTTAAAGGATGTAGAATATACAAAAAATTCTTCATAGCTTGAAATGTGCATAGGAGATAGACAAGTTTAGCTACTGCAGGACGAAAAGACTTGATGTGTTTTATGCCATGCTTATTTATTCCAACTATAAAAACAGAAATGATCCACAAAGTAGTTTGATGGATAATGACTGAGGTTGTGAAAGTTATTGTGACTAATGGTATTTACCCTGTTTGGTTAAGTTAATTGAAAATCAAGGTGAAATTACCCTCTAGATAGATCGTATATTTTATGACATTTGTAAAATCATAAAAAGGTTATGTCATCCTCAATTCTCAAAAAAATCATATTGTTTTTGAGACTGTCAGAACATATTTTCCAACAGTATTACACAAACAGGTAAACAATCTGATATGATGACCTAATCGTTTTTATGTTTGGCCATTACAAGTGTTGGCAGTTCTCTGGCTTCTGTTTGGAAGTAGTGTGTCAGTTGCATCTTATAATATGTTTGCCTTTGGTGAGGCATCAGAAAACATGTCAAATATTGGAGATTTATGTACTATGAAATGTCTCAGGAGCTTAACTTCACCATTAGGGTTACTCTGTATAAACTTTGATAAAAGTAATATCTTTCCTCCCTCCCAAGATAAATGAAAGAATTTAAGCCCACTTTGAGAATTCTAAACTTTTGTGGTCAGCCTTCTTTTGTCCTCCAAGTTTGTAATTAATAAGGTTTAAACAAAGTTTCAGTCTGGTGGATAGTTTGAGCTTTTGACTTAATCGATCAGTTTGAAAATTATTAGCTAATTCCTTTACTTTACTTCTACCCCAACCCAGGATTTAGCCGTCTATCTGAGTAACGTATTTGCCTGGTTTTATGTGTTAGCATACTCTCAGTTGAAAAAGCAAATCTGAATATTCACATTGATAAAGCATTTGCACAATAAAAGGGGCCATAAAAGTATTTATCATGCTTCTGAGATGTATTAGTCAATAAAATGAGTTATTCATTGAAATTTAATAGGGTGCAATCTCAGATGGAGTGCAAGCTCCAATTGAAAAATTGAGACATTTTCTTGCTGGAGGGAAGGATACATGTACTTCTAGCACTATGCAAGTTGTAAGGATGCTGGGAAGCAGGCAACTGGATGGAATCCTGAATCACATCTCACACAGCTGCTGCTGCTTCACTTTCCATAAGAGCAGGGCTATGCTGATTAAGCCATAAGCATTTGCAAAGATTTTTTTATTTTCTTTTATTATTTTCTGGCCATCTGTAAATCAAACAAGAACAGGAATAGGTGGCTTTCTTCCTTCAGCAACAGATCACCAATCCTCCTCTCTCACATAAAATTTTGTCCTGATCAAACTATTTTCTATTCCTCAATGAAATTCTGCAGTTTCTTTGTTTCTTCTACCTAAAGTGATTTTTATCAAATATTCATTTATCAAAAGGCATCAATAACCATTTTTTTCATTTAAACCTTTACTTATCATTTTAACTTGTTCTTATATATTTATAAATTCTTAGAATGCTCTGCCTATATTATTGGAATTTTTCAATGTAACCTTGCTAACTTATTGTAGTCATTTAAAAGATACATCTCTAAATTATTTGATACTCCTCATTGCAAAATACACACCTTAATTCATCTCCTTTTGAGTGAGGACTAGACTTAGTTATTCTTTTCTAGTGAATAGCATATGGCAGAAGTAGTAAGATTTCACTTGCAAGATTAGGTTATAAAAATCTGAGGTTTCCTTCCAGAATTTTATTTCTTTCTTGCTCTTCTCACTCTCTTTTTCTTCCTCTCTTCCCTGAATTACTCACTCTGGGGAAACCAATATTGTGGCTGCTCATGCAACCTTTGGAGAGGTCCACATCGTGAGGAACTGAAACCCACCAATATCAGTTATCTTGGAAATGAATGATATTCATATTCACTTTTCCCCATTGAACCTGGAGATAATAACTATAGCTCCAGCCAATATGTGGCTGAAACTTTGTGAGTGATCCCAAGACAGAACCACCCAGCTAAAACACCTAGATTCCTGACCCTCAGACACTGTGAGATAATAAATGTTTATTGTTTTATGTTATTGAGTTTGCGGTAATTGGCTTTGCAGCAATAGACAGCTAATACACTTGTGTATCTTTACTTTCTCTTTTACTAGATTATGAACTTTATAAAGAAAAGGATACATACTATTGATGTTCTATTTTCAGTCTAGATAATACATGCCTGCAGATATGAAAAATATAATCTCAAAAGATTAAGCCAACAAAAGTTTATTTGTACTAATATAAAGTCTAATATGGGTAAGGAGATGTAATAAAAATAAACAAATACATATATAATTTTTGATGGTAATTAATTATCTGAAAAATATAAAACATCTGTAGTAACTTAATAGAGTTACTGAGAAAGGGAAGATAGAAGGTACATTTGCACAGAGTGGTGAAAAAGTCCCCGCTACTGGAAGTTTATATTGGAGCTGAAACCTCAACATGACAAACTGGCTCTACAAATATTAGGGGAAGAACATTCTGGACTGAAGAGCAAATGCCCCAGGTAAGGACCTTTCCTAGCTTGCTAACAGGAAACAAAGTCAGCTGGTGGGCAGGAACTTGTTAAGGCAGTATTTTGTAGGTAATAATGAAGAAGTTGGAATTTATTGAAAAGTTTCATTGGACTTGCATTTGCTGTAAGTCAATACTCCAGAGAAGACCATGGTCAGCTGTGAGTTATTATCATCTGACACAACAGCTGGGCAATGAGTGCCCCAGCTGGAAAAGGACATCAAAGTGGATCACCAAGAATGTCTATGACAATCACATTGGCCACTGAATGAGAATTAATGTGGTGGTGGTAGTGTGATCGGGCAAGTGAAGAGTAGGACGACCAATTAGTAGACTGCTGTAATACCACAAAAAAGGGGAAATCATTGAGAGTCATGAGATGAGATGTTTGGATTGACATCTCCTTCCAGAATACATCCTAAATCTCTTTTCTTTCAACTCTTCTCTACATTAGCACCAGTTTAATGGAAAGTGGATAATGAAACATTATCCCCTTCACCATCTTTTTTTTTTTTTTGGTTCAGTCTGTATTACTGGATAGTGCTCTTTACAGAAAAAAAATTTAGGGAGATACAAAAAATACCGTATCTTTCCAATATCTCCCAAGATAATTCCGTTTTTAGAAAGACACTTCAGTTTTGTATATCACTTGAAGAGAAGAGGGTAGAAAGGGTTTCAAGCGGAGGAAGGAAAAGTGGAGAAGGGAGCTAGAGGTCAGCAAAGGAAGGAGTAATTAAGAAGATAATAAGGTAAAGAACAATACAAAAGGAAAGGAAAACGAAATAAAATATGGAAGGCATTAAAGGAAAAAAGAAAAGAAAGTCCAAGGGTAATCAGTGTAAAGTGGTTAAAAAAGAAAAGCGAAAATGAAAGCAATGAAAGGAATATAGTTACATGTCTCTGAGACCCTTCAGGGGTCTGTAAGGTCACCTTTGTCCCATTCTATGTCTGTGTGAGATCAGAATTTCTTCGTATAGTTCAACCAAATAACATATTGCAACAGACCGAATGTAGAAGCAGATATGGAAATCTAGCTAGTTTCTAATAAATGAGGCAATGCAGAGATTTACAAAAATGAAAAATGATGCTACTCTTATCATTAATATTCTAAACAATAGTTATTTTAATAAAACACATTATATTGATTTTAACATGTAATGAGTTTATGTTATTTATAAGAATATTTTAAAACTGAATTCAATATATTTTCTAATAAGGAATATATATATATATATATATATCCTACAGAAATAAAAGCTCTTTGGGATCTAGTTTTTAAGGGAAAAAGTGGTTCTATGACCAAATATTTGAGGATTATTGCTATAAAAGTTACCGAGGTTTTGTGGCAAATGTTAATTAATATACTCTTCTACCAAGCTGCTCTTCATCTGGAAAAACAATTTGTTATCACCTGGTTATTTAGTAATCATAACTCAAAGATTTCACTCTGGAAAGAATAGCCAAAATTGCCAGAGAAGACGTAAAATAAGTATATGTCATTTAATGACAGGAATATGCTCTGAGAAATGTGTCATTATATGATTTAATCATTGCAGAACATCATAGCATGTACTTACACAAACTAGATGGTACAACCTAGTACACACCCAGACTACATGGTGTAGCCTATTGTTCCTAGGCTATAAAACTGTACAGCATGTTACTGTACTGAATTTTATGGTCGATTTAACACAATGGTAAGAAATTGTGTACAATTATGTGCAATTATGTACAGACATTAAAAAGTTACAGTAAAAATACAGTATTAAAGTCTTTTAAAATATTACACTTGTGTAGGGTACTTAGGATGAGTAAAGCTTGCAGGCCTAGAAGTTACTCTAGTGAGTCATTGAGTGAGTGAGTGGTAAGTGAATGTGAGGGTCCAGGACATTAATGTACACTTCGTAGACTTTATAAATATTGCAAACTTTGGCTACACTAAATTTATAAAGAAATTTCTTTCTTCAATTATATATTAATCCTAGTGTACTGTAACTTCCTTTCTTTATAAACTTTATAAAATTTTAACTTTTTGACTCTTATAATAACACCTAGTTTAAAACCAAAACACATTGCCCAGCTGTACAAAAATATTTTCTTTCTTTCTATCCAAAAGAAAGTAGAAGAATTTGGAAGAACCTATGGAAGTAAATGCTGTGATAATTAAATGTAAATATCAATATTAGGTATAACAAATTATTTTTAAAAATCAACAAAAATGCCTTCCATTCAGTGTTTAAAAACAGTTACTATAAATCTGAAGAAAAATCTTTTCCCATATATCAGGTACTGTAATAAATTTTGGGAAAAAAAAATTCTGATGAATGTAAAAGGGAATATTAGTCACGTGGTCATTGTCACCGTGATACCTGATAAGTGAAGACATGCAAACCATAAATGTACATATACAGAGACACCAGAATGTCATTAATTTGGATTTGCAAAAGCAGGCACCTTCTTATTCTATTGTACTAATGAAAGGGTTAGCTTCTATCTAGTGCAGATGTGTGCTGTGAGTGCACAATTAATTTCTACTGAGATCCATAATCATGGATTGTTTCCCGTTTTAAATACTGTTTGTCAGTTGATGCTTTTTGTATACAATTTTAAGCCATGAGAACTGATTCTTTTGGGAGGAAAGGGTAAAAATCATTTAGAAATTAGATTTAGATTTTATTTTTACAAAAATTTCTTAGACATTTTAATGTTTTAACATATTCAGATAATTTTGATTTACAACTTTTAAGCTTTGGATAAAAAAAGCTCATTAAAGTGGCAAATAAATTATAGGAAGGAAATTCAATTAGACAAATTCAAATAACATAAAGAATTACTCTTAATGTAAGGTTAGGTACACAAATATTTATGAAAATATTTAATAAAAATTTACTAGGTATAGATCTTTTAACCTACCTAAGGATAATTTATAGTAAATAATATCTTATTACAATAAAATGTTTTTAAATATGTTAAATTTTTTCTAGATATCTTCTTTTCTCTATTAATATGCATAGCTTATTCTTTTTTCCCTCTTTAATTTCAGATCTCATTCTATTTAAATCATCCTAAATTTTCAGTTAGTGAAAAATTGCATTGCAAAGGTTTTACTGAATTGCCGGGGGGTATTAGTCCATTTTAACTTTGAAATTAAATTATAAACTGTTTTGTTACATAATAAAGAGAGCTTACAGAATTTGGACAGTGATTATAGTAATTTTAAAATATGTATTCGGTAGTCATCTCATTAATTTCTAACTCTAAAGTGTAGCTAAATACCACTGTCCTTCTCTCTCTCTCTCTCTCCCCCTACCACCCAGGTGCACATACACACACGTGTGTGTGCCAAATACGGAAATGTGAAGATAGAGGTTCAGCTACGTTAGGTGACTTTTCTAAAATCACACAACTAATCTTACTTTGAACTCTGCTTTACAGTGAACAAATTAAATTTTTTATTGCTTTGAGAAATTGAGCTGAGTGCGGTGGCTCACGCCTGTAATCCCAGCACTTGGGGAGGCCGAGGCAGGCGGATCATGAGGTCAGGAGTTCAAGACTAACCTGGCCAACATGGTGAAACCCATTCTCTACTAAAAATACAAAAATTAGCCAGGCATGATGGTGCACACCTGTAATCCCAGCTACTCGGGAGGCTGAGGCAGAAGAATTGCTTGAACCCGAGAGGTGGAGGTTGCAGTGAATCGAGATCAAGTGACTGCAAGCCAGCTTGGGCTGTCGACAGAGTAAGACTCTGTCTCAAAAAAAAAAAAAAAAAAAAAAAAAAAAGAGAGAGAGAGAAATTGAATGAGAAAATAATAATTTTAGAGAGACTCTAAGACTTAGCTATAGTAGCTGTGTGTTTTGAAAAAAAAAAAAATTCCCTGAACCCCTCTGAATTCTAGCTTTCTCACTGCAAAACAGATTAATATTATCTACTTTACAAATACGTGAGGATTATATTTCAAAAACTCCTTCTTACCCAGGTGTATTTTTCCCCGTGCTTTTCACAAGGATTAGGGCATATAATGAAAAGCCAGGAGGGGAAAGACACTAATTTGACATGCACTAGTGTGAAAAAAACTGTGCTAATTATAGATCTGGCTGCAGAAACTCAATTGGATAGTAAAAACAAATGTTGTCTCTCCCAGTAGTCATCAATTAGGGCTTTGTGACAAAGAAAAGGGATGCCATACTTCTAGAATCTAGATAGACAACTATATTTGTTTTCTATTGCTGTATAGCAAATTTTCATAAATTTAGTAACTTAGTACTCATGTATTACCTCAGGATTTTTTTTTTTCCCCTGAAGTTTGACCACACCTTAACTGGTTCCTCTGTTCTGTGTCTCACAAGGCTGACATCAAGGTGTCAGCTGTGAGACTGCAATCTTCTCTGAAGTTAAAAGTCCCCTTTCAGCTCCTTGGTTGTTGCTACAATTCATTTCCTTGTAGCAGTAGGATAGAAGCTCTTGATTTCTAGAACTCATCTGCTATTCCCTGCCACATGACCCTCTCCACATGGCAATTTGATATTCAAAAGCCAAGGAAAGCAAATCTACTACTGCTTCTTCTCTTTTACCTCTAGATCCTTTTTTAAAGGGCTCATGTCATTATGTCAGACCCACCTAGGATAATCTTTCTTTTGATTAACACAAATACAACTCAATAGAAACCTTAATTATATCTGCAAAATCCATTCATCTTTGCATTATAAAGTAACCTAATCTCGGCCGGGCGCGGTGGGACATGCCTGTAATCCCAGCACTTTGGGAGGCCGAGAAGGGCGGATCACGAGGTCAGGAGATCGAGACCATTCTGGCTAACACGGTGAAACCCCGTCTCTACTAAAAATGCAAAAAAATTAGCTGGGTGTGATGGCGGGCACCTGTAGTCCCAGCTACTCGGGAGGCTGAGGCAGGAGAATGGCGTGAACCCGGGAGGCGGAGCTTGCAGTGAGCTGAGATCGCGCCACTGCACTCCAGCCTGGGCGACAGAGTGAGACTCCATCTCAAAAAAAAAAAAAAAGTAACCTAATCTCAGGAGTAATCTCATCATATCCATAGATCTTATCTGCAATTTAAGGGGAGAGGTTAAAAATTGGGGCCATGTTACAATTTCGTCATTGTAGGCATTGGAGTTGTCTTCTCATTATCCATTTCACTTCTCTCACGTACATATAAGTCATGCAGTTTGGCTATAATACCTTGTTTCTTGGAGTGAGTCCTGATTAGAAAAAGCAAGTGACTTTCAAACATTTTTAACTTGGCAACCCACAATGATAAATACATGCAAAAATACATGTTGCATTACAACCTAATGCAGATACACACACATATATATATAACTGAAAAACACTTAGCTTTACTATGCGCAATTCACTCTATTCTGTTCTATTCTATTCTGGTCTACTTCAGTCTACTCCATTCCATTCCATAAGTAAACAAATGCTAGTTACACTTCAACAAATTGTTATAAAAAACCCATCAGTGCGTCACCCTAGATGCTGAAAAACACTGGAGTAAATCATTCATTGTGAGTCTATTATCTGGCCAGTGACTATTTTAAGAAAGCTGAGCATTTTACCCCCCAAACAAAGGCGGAATAAAAATTCAGAGGTAATGAGTCCTCCAGTGGGATAATTACTCGGTAAATTTGAGCAGATAAAAGCAAATACCTCAACCAGAATCTAGAATAAATGAGAATGCATGTAAAAACATATGCAAATATAATGGAAGACATTTTATAAATTATTATTTTGTTATCCCACCGTACCTGCCCTGGATTTTTAGTAAACCTTAGCAGAGCTGATGGTGTCCTTACTCATTCTATATACTCATCTCAAGTGAGTAAAGCAAGATTGTGTCTGAAGCCTTCTCTAGCTTCATTTATTTTATGCTGCCATGCTTAGGAATATAATGGGAGACTTAGAAGCCAAGTCGGTGTCAGAATTGTACGTGCACAGCGGCAGTACCCGTTGTCTGAAATTCTGATTCAGAGGATCAGGTTTGTGTGCCAGGTGAAGATTAATTGTACAAATGTCAATCTTCTTGGGGGTTCATTAAATTATGATACTTAATTAACATCAATGTCAGTGAATGAAAAAATACCCAAAGCTTCCCTAAAAGCTGTTCATATTCAAATATATGTTGATTGATGGAAGCCTATTGTTTCCCAGTGCCTAGTAATGTTCTTCACTGCATATATTACCTGGAGACTTCCCCAAACACTGAGATATTTGGAACTCTAATGAAAAAATAGCTTCTATTGTCAGGTGGAAAGTGCAATTTTATGAGCAGACCTAGTGCCTCTCCTTATCCATCCATTGAGTGTGTATCTACAACTTGATTGATTTCGACATATTCTTTACCAGCCAGTTATTGGTTACAGAATCCCATGAATAAAAATAAGAACCTATTTGTTGGTTGGAATATCATAACATGTTAGCAAGACATGGTTTCAATTTATGAAGTATAATATTGACTTCATTTCTAGGTAATATAAAATAATAATAAAATGCAACTATGTGATTTATTCATTTAAATAGTCTCATCCAGTATAATTTAGAGTAACTTTGTAAAGCACTTAGCAAGGGATTACTAAATAGTGAAAACGATTAGATCAGGTATAGTGTTAGACGTTACAGAAATCATGCTGCTGTCAAGTAAGGGTGTTAACGGAAACATGAATCAAGTCTCATCTTTCTTGAGACTTATTATTGGTTACATAAAATGCATTATCAGTTCTATGATATTTGTAAATAAAGGAATGACTCTAAATTATTTTGCAGGATAGGAAGAAACATGAAATGATGAAAGATACTGAACAATTCCATGTTTATGGTGAATATCCATGATTATTTCAATGTATATTTGTATGACTTGAGGCAGGTAGGCTTCAGGAATTATGATCCTTTAGCAGAATAGGTAGATAGCAGGGTAAAGACAGAAGACAAGCTAAACAAAAATCAAATGTATTCATTAGGAATCACAAAATATACAGCATGTTTTTATTTAGCATATAAATACATTGTTTATCAAGACTTCAGCATATGGCAAAAATGAATTATTTCTTTTCTTCTAACCCTAAATGACTTTAAAGTCATCAAGAATAATGCACTAGAGAATAGGCCTAGAAATAGAAAACAGAAATAGAGAAAATCAGAAGCAAGAGATCCTACGAACCAGCAATCTAAGTCCTAACGAGAAAGAAAAACTATAAGAATAGATTGAAATAAAAGCTACAGTTGTAATATAATGTTAACCTCCAAACAAAATGTAATTAAGTGTAGACGCAAGAACTGGTTCCATAAATAGCTATTCATAATCATATACAATTGCCATGCCATTATTTTCTATTAGAAAAAAATGAGAAAAAAATACAATATTAAATGCCTGATAGAATTGAGTTCCTAATTAAGTCTTCAACTGAATTAAGTCAGCATCTTCTTTTCACTTTTTCTTTATGTCTTGTGTATAGGCTGTTAAAGATGCTTGGCATAATTACAATCAAAATAGATGTATTTTTGCCTGTTCTGAACAACAAGAAGTTTGTCAGGAAATGAAGAACCTAAACCACAGCCAAACTGCTGAATCCTTGAATTGTTTTAAGGATTCAAGCAAGAAAAACCTATGGCCTAAACTGGGAAAAAAAAAAAGTGCACTTATGACCTCTTCTTTCTCCAGCACTTAGTTTACAACAACAAATTCCCGCAACATAAAAAATAATCTATTTACTGGCACCTAACCATAAGCAATTTAGCCTGCTGAATATGTAATGTAGGATTCTTATTAACATTCCTTATGTTCCTAAATTTTAAATAAATTATTAAATCCTTCACCATTTGTAAAGGGTGATTCTTTCCCTCCAAACTGGTCACATTTCATTGGATCATCACACTTTGGCCTTCCTTAATAAGCATGAAATCTCTATACTGCAGTTTCTAAAAAGTCTCAGTTTCATGACTGAGGGAACACATAATGGGATATGAAGCATTTTGCCTCTAAGTTTTATATGTAAATTCAGTGTCTATTGTCAGTGACCAAGTATTATGACATCTCATGAGGATTCTAGAACTGACACAAAATATTTAGTTGCCTCAATTTAATTTTTAGGAAGACGTTATTTTTATTACTTTCAATTAAAACCATAATTCACTGAAAGTTTCAACTGGGTCCACAGTTAAATGAGTCAAGGAATAAGTTTTGCTCAGAGTCTTTCCTGTTAACGAAAATTCTAGTTCATTTGGGAAGCTTGTGCTCCCTTCAACAGTTTCTAAGAATTGTAGGAAAAATAAAAATATGTCAGAACTCACAGTTTTCAAATGAGATATTAAAATTATAAAAAAGTTATAAATTGTTTAAGCTATAAACTTTTGAAGAAAGTTATGATTTACCTGTACTTGGGACTTCTGGTTCTGGCCATGATGAAGTAGCTGATATTCTTATGATAGGAGCTTTATCATCCTATCAAAAACAACTATAAATATTAAAATTTTACATGAAGTAACTTTTTCAAGCGTTAGCAAAAGCGGAGGGTAATATTACTTCAGAGAAAGTGAAAACATGCTTATGAGATATTGTCCTGTGTTAAATATTCAAAAGCCCAGCATCTAAAAATATTTTTCTTAATTTAGTTTTTTTTATTAATTTTTATTTTAAGTTCAGGGGCACATGTGCAGGTTTGTTGCATAGGTGAACTTGTGTCATGGTGATTTGTTTTACAGAATTTTTCATCATTCAGGTATTAAGCTGGAGGCCATTATCATTAACAAACTAACACAAGAACAGAAAACCAAATACTGCATGTTCTCACTTATAAGTGGGAGCTAAATGACAACATTTATATGTTTTAGTTTAGAAACATTGTCAAATCATTCCAAAAATGTAAACTCACTTTTGATAACTATATTTATAAAATTTTTATTGTTTAATGACAACTTTCATTATTGAATTGCAAATGCAATTACATTTTTCCTCAGTAGAGAAATATTAAGAGCAAAATGAAAAATAATTATACAAAAATAAGGGAAGTAGGACTTTGCAATGTTTAGAGGCAAAATTTTTCTCAGCTTTTTTTTTTATTTTTATTTTTTAGCTTGGTAAACCAACTTCTCGTCTGATAGTATTACTTCTCATTGCCTCAGCAAAACTATTTTTGAATCTACAAAGCCTTTGCCACCATCCTATTCAGGGAACTCTATCACAGTTTTGCAAATCACTCAAATTTTGCAGAAAATTATAATGCTGAAAATGATCACACAAGGCTTCATTTTAGCTTCATCCTAGTTCTGTTCTTGGATATCAGAATATATTGCAGGTGCTTAATCCTAAAATGACTCTACACAATTTGCTTCTTTCTATCAATGAAATGGTAGTTTCCTTTTAAAAATAATCAATCTCATATCAATCATATGATTATATTTTATATACTCTTTACAGTTATATTAAAACATTCATTTAATTATTTAAAAAGTTGATATATATGGTACTAATATAATATTTTAATAGTAAAATATTACATTATGAGGATACACTAATTCTAAATCTATCTGCCTTAAGATTGAACAATATTATCACAATTTGCTAGAAGGTAATGTAAGGTAAGCAGTTTGAAAGTAAGGAAAAACTTTATTGAATTAAGTTGCAAATTGATCCGTAAAAGATAAATGATTGACTTGGAAAATAAGGCACATTTTGTGCAGGTAACAACTAATATTATTGTCCATGGCTTTACATATAATTCTGGAATTGTCATAGAAAGAAAGTCACTTTTTGGCCACTAACTACTTGCTTCTATCAAAACTTGAAACTTATGTTAAAGATCTCATTTATCATGTACTTTTAAATTGCTTTTCAGCAATGTATATTTTAAAATATTCTAAAAATACCTCTTCAAATACAAGTCTAAAATATTCCAAAAACTTTATAAAACTGCATACAAATGAGGAAATAGTCCTAGTAGGGCACTGAGGTAAAATTAACAATTAGAAGTTAACATGTGAGGTACTAAAAGTTACTGAAAATAGATTTGTGTTATGTGGATTATTTGACTCCTAAAATATTAATGTCATGATTACCATAAAAGTTCTAGACAAACTGCATGTAAAATTTATAAATCACCAACTAATTAATTTTTGCTATAATTATACATAGTCTTATATAGATTCTCACTTATCTACCACAACCAGATTTCTGTTTTTATAATCCAGAGAGAAAACTTTGCTAAAATTCTCATATGAGATAGGCATAAAATAAAGCAAATATAGAAAAGCTTTGGTTCTTCCTTCTTTTCACTTTGGCTAACATGAAAAACTTAATGCTGAGAGAGTTCTACTCTTCTGAAAACAGTAAAGAGCAAAAAATTTCTGGTTGTTTTCCAATGACTCCTGCTGCTAAGTTGGTATCATTAGGAACAGACCTATTTTGATGCTCATGCCTGTAGTGATTCTTGAATATTTAGTTCTTAATTATTTGGATTAACTGTAAGAGGCCAAATGCATTTAAGCTATAGTTTTTCACAATTGTATAGTTTCCAAAATGTTCTCCTCTGTTCATAAGATATATTCTCAATGGTCAAATCTTTTGCAGGAAGAAAATTCTGGTAATGAACTTACTTCAAACCAAAGAGCCAAGGTAAGCCTTGAAAATAAGTTCTTGGATCATGTGGGAAAATAGGAAATGTCTAATGTTTTAAAGGATAATATCAGTATAGTGTTAAACAAACCTAGTACTCATTTATCCTAGTTGTGAGCCTTTGTGCTAGTTTTGTCATAGCCCCAATTATTAGGTTTGTCAACTTTTAAATGAATTTTTTTATTTATCAAGGTATTAATTACTTCCAAGAAACAAACAACATGCAAAGAAAAAAAAAAGAAAGTATGGTCATGGTGGAATATCAACATTTTTATTATTAAATATTTATTCTTAGAATATTTAATATATTAAAATATATGTCATAATAACCAAAGAGGAATCAAGCAATAGGTCTCAGGGTATCCAGAAACAAAGACTTAGAAAGACATCAATCAAAAATTAACCAAGGACATTCTCTGTGATATCTAGGGATACATGGTCTCACATCTTCACTTCTCTTTTAAATTGTCTTTTTATTTGTTCTCTCCACAGATTGTTTTTCTGTGCTCACTTGCATGAGGCAGATTTTTATCAAACAAATTCTGATATTAGTAACATAGTACATTTAATAATCTGCAAAATAATCTTACACCTTACTTATCAAGTTACTATTCATATTTATGTTGATAATAAAATTTCAAATAATTGTATAAATATAGGATAAAGCAAACGAGTAATTACATTAATATTGTTAGGATTTAAAGTTTAAATGTAATTGAAAAGAGATACAAATATAAGTTCAAGAAAATTAACTAACAACTTGTAATAACTAATTTAATTTGGATACTTTCATATGAACTCATAATATTTACAAAATATGTCAAAGAGTAACTACACTCCCATGTTAATTATGAAATTGTTTACCAACAGCCAACATATGGAATTAACATCAGTGTCCATTAGTCAATGAATGTAAAAAGAAAATATGGTATACATTTCTATATGTATACACACGAACACAAAAATGGCACATTATTTAGCCTTAAAAAAGAAAATCCTGCAATTTGCAAGAGCATGGATAAACATGAAGAACATTGTGCTAAGAAAAATAAGCTAGGATAGTAATGTATGGCCTCACTTATACATGGAATCTAAAAACTTTGAACTTATAGAAGCAGAGAGTGTCATGGTCGTTACCAGGGAATGAGGGAAGGTGGAAGATTGAGATGAAAGATATTGGTGAAAGGATACAAGATTTTAGTTAGACAGGAGAATCAATATCATTCAAATGGCTGTATTGCCCAAAGGAATTTATAGATTCAATGTTATTTCTATTACGCTACCACTGACATTCTTCACAGAACTAGAAAACACTATTTTAAAATTCATATGGGACAAAAAAAGTGCCTGAAGAAACAAAGCAATCCTAAGTAAAATGAATAATGCTGGAGGCATCACACTACTCAACTTCAAACTATACTACAGGACTGCAGTAACCAAAACAACATAGTACTGGTACAAAAACAGTCACATAGACCAATGAAACAGAATAGAGAACCCAGAAATAAGACCACACACCTACAACTATCTGATCTTCAACAAACCTGACAAGAACAAACAATGGGGAAAGAATTCCCTATTCAATAATTGGTGCTGGGATAACCGGCTAGTCATATGCAGAAGATTGAAACTGAATCCCTTCCTTACACCATATACAAAAATTAACTCAAGATGGATTGAAGACTTAAATGTAAAACCACGAACTATGAAAACTCTTGAAAGCAATACCTTTAAGGATGTAGGCACAGGCAAAGGATTATTGAGGAAAATGTCAAAAGCAATTTCAACAAAAGCAAAAATTGACAAATGTGATCTAATTAAACTAAAGAGCTTTTGCAAAACAAAAGAAAGTATCAACTTAGCAAACAGACAGCCTATAAAATGGGGGAAAAATTTTGCAAACTATGCATCTGACAAAGGTCTAATATTCAGCGTCTACAAAGAACTCAAATTTACAAGAAAAAAAAACCCAAAATGTGGACAAAGGACATGAACAGACATTTTTCAAAAGAAAATATACAAAGAGCTGACTCATATGAAAAAATGCTCAATATCACTGATTATTAGAGAAAGGCAAACCAGAGCCACAATTGGATACCATTTTTCACAGCAGTCAAAATGGCTACAATTAAGAAGTAAAAAGAAAAAGTAAACAGATGCTGGCGAGGTTGTGGAGAAAAATAAAAACACTTATACAATGTTGGTGGGAGTGTAAATTAGTTCAACCACTGTGGAGGACAGTGTGGTGATTTCCCAAAGACCTAAAGGAAGAAATACTATTTAACTCAACAATTCTATTACTGGGTATATATCTAAAGGAATATAATAATTCTATTATACTATAAAGACACATGCACATGTATGTTCATTGCAGCAATATTCACAAAAGCAAATAAATGGAATCAACCTAAATGCCCATCAATGATAGACTGAATAAAGAAAATATGATACATATACACCAAGGAACACTATGCAACCATAAAAAAGAATGAGAGTATGTCTTTTGCAGGGACATGGATGGAGCTGGATTCTGTTATCCCTAGCAAACAAACATAGGAACAGAAAACCAAATACTGAATATCTTCACTTATAAGTGGTAGCTAAATGATGAGAACACATGGACACATAGAAGGGAACAACACACATTGAGGCCTATTAGAGGGTGGAGGGTAGGAGGAGGGAGAAGATCAGGAAAAATCACTAATGGTTAGTAGGCTTAATACCTGGGTGATAAAATAATCTCTAAATCTCACCTCCATGACACGTTTACCTATGTAACAAACCTGCACATGTACCCCTGAACTTAGAAGTCAAAAAAAAAGAATCAAATGAATAAAGAAGGACAGAATGGAAGGAGAGAGAGAGAAGGAAAGGATGAAGAAATAAAAAGTCACAAGCTCTTCAGGAACCATAGGTGGAAGGACTGCTTGAGTTCAGGCATTCAATGCTGCAGTGAGCTATGATCTGCACTCTAGCCTGTGCAAGAGAGTGAGACCCTGTCCCTCAAAGAATAAGAAAAAGAAAGCCATGATTTTCTAAAAAGAAAAAAAAAAAACAAGAATAATAAAACCAAATCAATATAACAAGTATTCTATCTTCAAAGGTAGTTACAACACCAATTTCTTACTCTAAAAATTGATAATTAAATGGAAACCAGACATTTACTTTGTGTAATGAGGAGATACAGTGAATCGCAAGTGGTGAGGAAAATATTTTTACAGAACAACATTAGTTAATAAATTTTTTTTAAAAATTAACATTTTTCAACTCTTAATGAAATGATTGACTCAGGCAAAAATTATCATTCACCTAAAATTAGAAGGGAATTATTTTGGAGAGGAAGATTCATGTGATCATAAAATGTCACTTCCAGATTATTTGCAATTTGAAAAACATTTTTAAAAAATAATGGAGAACATTTGGTGGTCACTGCCTTAATGAAGTAATCAAATTTATCATCTTTAACAGTGGGGAAAGTTAACAATGTCTGCTTTCTGCAGAATTCAGTAAAAAGTATATTTCCTAAGAAGTATAGTGTGTTCTGCTACAATACACACCTTCATGAGGCTAATTAGCTTATACTGACTGGGAAAATTGGAAAATAATACCAGTAAAACATAGATGGTGTGCTGATTCAAATATTATTGTTCCTAGTAGGAGTAGCATCATTACCTCAAGCAATATTGCCAGAGAAAATCCTGACACAGAGAAGACAAGCTCAGTGCTTGATGTGAAAAGTTATCTGCACGTACAGAACCAGTCCATAATACAAGTAGGTGTATTCAGAGGAGGGCTGGGGATAGAAATGTTACACCATCAAAATTTGCTGTGATTTTTTGAGAAGTGTCTGTTCGTGTCTTTTGCCCACTTTTCAGTGAGGTTACTGGTTTTTTGCTTGTTAAATTGTTTAAGTTTCTAAACATATGAAAAAAATGCTCAACATCGCTAATCATCAGAGAAATGTAAATAAAAGCCAAAGTGAGATAACATCTCACACCACTGAGAATGATTATTATTAAAAAGTCAAAAAACAACAGATGCTGGTGAGGCTACAGAGGAAAGGGAATGCTTATACACTGTTAATGGGAATATAATTTAGTTTAGCACCTGTGGGAAGCAGTTTGGAGATTTCTCAAAGAACGTAAAAGAGAAATACCATTCTACCCAGCAATCCCATTACTGGTTATATATACAAAAGAAAATAAATTCTTATCAAAAGGACACATGTACTTGTGTGTTCATCACAGTACTGTTCACCATGGTGAAGACATGGAATCAACCAAGGTGATTATCAAAAGGGAAGGGGAATGGATTAAAAAATATATGGTAGATATAGACCATGGAATCCTATGCTGCCGTAAAAGAGAACAAAATCATGTCCTTTGAGGCAACAGCATGGATGCAGCTGGAAGCCATTATCCTAAGTGAATTAACAGAGGAACAGTAAACCAAACACCACATGGTCTCACTTAAAAGTGGGGCTAAACATTGGGTACTCATGGATATAAAGATGCCACAATAGATTAGGAGGACTAACAGGATTAAAAAACTGATGTGTACTATCCTCACCATGTGGGACACAGGATCATTTTTACTCCAAACATCAACATCATGCGATATACCCATGTAACAAGCCTATACATGTACCTCCTGAATCTATAAAATAATTGACTTTTTTTTTTTTAAGAATTTGCTGCAATCTTGGAAAAATTCTTCTTCAAAGTCTTCTGGAAGCATTTTAACTTTTTATTTATGTTTGGAAATTCAAGCCATCTAAAATGAAATCTAGCATATGGTCTGACATAGGTGCCAACATTATTTTTATATACATATCCAGTTTAGGCAGCATTATTTATGGAGAAGATGAAGCTTCCTCTATGGCTCTACAGTTTCTCCTTTGTCATAGATTAGGTTTCTCCATTTTTGTGGGTTTGTTTGCAAACCCTATATTCTGTTCCACTGGTCTATTTATCAATCCTTGTTTCAATCCACACTGTTTATAGTAAAGTGCTATAAGATGATTTTTAGCTATTAGTATAAAATCACTGATTTGTAATTATTCGAGACTGACTTTATTATTTCCTGCTTTGCATTTCTACATATCTTTTAGAATCAGCTTGTCATTTCCCATCCCCTTCAAAAAACACTACCATTTTTATTGGGATTATGTTGCATCTATATATCTATATGAGAGAATGGTCTTCTAATTCATAATATAGTACATCCCAATTTATTTTATCTGTTCTAATATCTCTTAACAATGGTTTATTTTCTACTTGAAGTTTCCACTTAGCCTTCATTAGATCCACGCCATTATAAATGGTATCATTAAAAACAAACAAAAAAACCTTACTTTCTAATTGTTTGTTGCTAGTATATGTAACTACAATTTATTTTTATACTACCTTCATGTACAGTCCAGTGATCAGCTCAATTAACTAATCCCAATAATTTGAGGTTTTTTTTGAATTTTCTATGAAAAAAATCATGTCTGCACATAAATTGATTTTTATTTCTGCAATATAATTATTTGGCTTATTGCACTGGCTAGGCTTTGCCAGATAATTATTAATGGGTCATAGGAGATATCCTTATCTCATTACAGAAGTCATATATCTTTCGTTATTTCACCATTAAATCTGATATTTCTTTTTCATTTTTAAAATAAAAGCCTTGTTTCAGACTAAGAAAATTCTATTTTATTTCTAGTTTTCTGTTATTTAATATTACAAATGGGTTTTGAGATGACTATTATAATTCTCCTTTTTTGTTAATTTAGAAAATTGTGTTAATTGATCTAAAAATTTTAAGCCACCCCTGAAGTCCTGAAATATTCATTTTTTAAAATTATACATTGTATTTTTATTAATTGATACATTTTTCTTGATAATATTTTGTTTATCATTGTACTTAGTCATGAAATATATTATATCTTTAGGATGTTGGTATCAAGGTAATGCTGGACTAATAAAAAGAATGTGGCATATTCTCAGTTTATAAAAGTGGCTATTTAGGACTGGTATAATTTATTATTTGTTTAAAGGTTTGCATACGGAGTTTCTTCTGGATATGGAGTTTTATCCAGATAATTATTTTAATTAGATTCAATTCTAATAGGTTTCTAAATTCAATTCTAATTAGGTTTTTTATTTCTTCTATCAGTTTTGAAAATGTGTTTTTATAAGAATTTTTTTTAATTTTTTCTATTTATTGGCATAAATTTGTTTATAATATTCTAATTTTTTTGATTATGTATTCCCACAATCATCCTGTGAAATAAACTACCTTAAGATTTACTGGCTTAAAACAATATATACTGTTTTGTGTGGATGGATTTGATTTTTTTGTTTTGTTTTGTTTTTTGGTCTGATGAACTACACAAATTCATTAATTTTAGTTTAAATGTAGATTTGTTTGGGATTTTCTGTGTGAAGATATGTTATGTGCAAATAGTGAGAATTTTGGTTCTGCCTTTTCACTATTACATGTTTACTTATTTGTTTATTTAATTTGTTTTTCTTGAATTTGCACTTTCTGCTTGGCAACATGGCACAGTTCTTGTAGTCTGAGCTGGGCTTGGAGGGATCACTTATGCAGCAGCAGTCAGCTGTGTTAAGCTGAGCAGCTCTGCTTTTCTTGGCTGGACCCTCTTACGTGTCTAGAGCCTCAGCTATGCCTTTATGGCTCAAATGGTTTTGCTTCACATGGCTTCTCATCCATTTGGAACAACTGGAGCTTGTTCATAAGGAGAAAGTAGGGGCCTAACAGAAAGAGGGAGAGAGTAGAAGCATGGAAGGCCTTTTGAGACTTTTGCTTAGAACTCACACATGAACATTTTACACCACATTTTGTCGGTCAAGAAAACTACAAGACCTACTTCAAAGGATGTGGAAGTAGAATCGAGCTCTCTAGAGGAGGACCTGCAAAGTCACATTGTGAAAGAAAAGACAGAGGGGAAAAGCATAGAAGCCATTTTTGCAGTCAATCTACCATACTCATTTTCTTTTCACCGCTTTTATTGATGTAATGTTTTTATCCTTTTCATTGTTAATATTAATATTTGGGCCCTTTTAATACCTATTTTTAGTCCAGTTTTATGGGATTGTTAATGTTATTAATTTTTTTAAAAAAGAAAAATTTGACTTGTAAATTATATTTTCTCATTGTTGGTTTTCTAATTCATGAAATTCTGCTCTTTTTAAAATAATATGTGCTATTTCCTTTTTCAATTTTTAAATCTTTTTTGTTTATATTATTTCCATTTTCAGTTTGGGGGAACATTAATTAGCTGTTTTAACTTTTTACAGAAATTTTCAAGTAATTGATTAAATGTACTTTTTTGCAATATATACATTTCAAAATATTTTCTACTTCCCAATGTTTTCTACTTTGACAAATAAGCTACTTATGTGAGTCTCTTTTTCTACCATAGTTATGCATTTTATTATTTGTTTTTCTTAGTTCTATCAGCTTCATGCTAAATTGTTAGGTTTGAAAATTTTTGAGTAAGAACTGGATATTAGATGATTTTAGGAAATTACTGCTAATTTTATTAGGTATGCAAATGACATTTATATAGGCAAATATCTTATTCTTAGAAAATGCATGACGAAGGATTTAGAGAAAAAGAAATCTGACATCTGAAACCTATGAGCAAATGTATAAAACAAGTTTTGCTAAAACAATTGAGTACATAACATGTATATAATATAGTTAAAATCTAACAATTACTGAATCTAGACATCAGGTGTACAGATATTTTAGTATAATTCCTATAATACTCCTGTGTGTTTAAAGTTATCATAACAAAAAATGTTGGGAAAAATTTAGAAATGATGTGAACCTCCTTCTGAACTTGTTTTTTAGAGACCTCAACATGTTGACTATAGGTAGTAAAGGCTTCTTACTGCAGGATGGGTGTGTTTCTTTTTGTGTGTTAATACTGCCAATCCAGTAATTAAGTTCATTATTTTCTCAAAATCTTGCCTAGTATTTTGATAAGTAATTATCTAACCCACCTATCTCTGTATTACTAATCCATCTGGACTATCCCATGGAAGAAAGTATTTGGTTCCTCAGTGTTACAACCTTAGTGGACATACAATGTCAAGTGACTACAGATGAAAACTTCTTATTTCCCAATTTAAGACATAAGGCCAGCTTGACCCAAAAGTAATTCTACATTCTCTAGGTTTTCTCTGAGAATGTATTGCAATTCCAACACAAGTAATAATTACTAATATTTGGGTCTTGTTTAATTTCAATGACCATAAGCCTGCTCAATGTTGCCCAAGTAAAGTGAGATTTATTATGCAAATATTAATAGAATAAAAGCTGATTATGACATCAGAAAGAAAAAAAGTGGACTATCATATTTTGATAATAGATTGGTTTTAGCTTTTTCCTCTGTCTTAAGTATCTTCTTATCTTTTGAGAATCTTTGTCTCCAGTTTGTCAGAAGAGACTGTCTGATTGATTCAGTTGATTGATGGATTGGATCATTGGAAGAGTGGCCTTCCTCATCCATTCAGATGTACTTATGTGAGAGAGAGGACATATATTATATATTCAAATGGGAAAACCATAGTGGTTTTGAATTCTGAACTGGAAAAGCAAAATAATTATGTCTGCATTATATGAATTTAGCTATTGTTTTATAATAAATGATAGGAGAATTTTTATCTTATCTTGTGGTGTCATGATCAGCTGTCTGGAATAGGAGGCTTCCCTGTATACATTAGTTCATTGCTATTATAAGAAATGCCTCAGACCTTCATCAAGATATAGCAAAGTGTTTAGATAAAGTAGAACTACAGCAGTAATAAATTGTAATTACAGCAATAATAGAGTCTTCTCTGTTATCTGATCCATGAGTTTGCCATAGGAATTTCCTTGAAGTTATGCAAAAGATGGGAGAAAAGATTTGCATTCACATCTATCATTCTACAATAACATGAGTCATGAGAACTTGATGTATCTTAAGGAAGGTTTGAATAGATGCACTCTGGTTGGACCCACCTATCTCATGGAGGCAATTTATTCAATTTAGTAAACATATATCTATTGTAACCTAAAAATGTTATGTTTTGTGGTAGGATTAATTTAAAAATCAATATCCTCATAGAACTTAAAGTTTTATGATTATAAAATACACATTAATTTGTGAACAATGGTGTCAATATGTAAAAAATTGTTAATATTGGTGATATAAAATGTAAAAGAGTAGTTCTTAGCATGAATTATTAAGCAACTTTTCCAGGCATGATAAATAATGGACTTGACAAATGGGTAAGTTTTGGATAAATAGAGAGGAAGAGGGAGGCACACCAAGGATAGAGGAATGTCATAAGTAAAGTGCAATGAATTGAAGATAGGGCACTATGCGACTATAGGCTAAAACTATTATTTTGCAATAATTTTTTGGAGAAGAGTAAATTAAACATATCCTCTCCACCATAGCTTTATGGAGAATGCTGTTGTGCTTTGTGGACTCAGGATTGAAAAATTATGCTGAAAAATTCTGATGAATCTGAAAGAGGTGTTTTATTTCTTTGCTAGTCTAACTGAAAACTTAATGACTCAGTCAAGATGTATGTGTCATTTTGTGATTCAATATTATTTATTTTCTCAAATACAATCCAAACACTGAAACAAGCACAAAGACATACCATGGATTATGTTCACTGCTTCTTGGCAAAAGTACAGTGAATGGTTTTACTCAATTATATGTTAATTGTTTTTCAAATATTATAATTAAAATCTAATAAAAACCCTATTAATGTGTTTTCATTTAAAAATATCACATTTTATAGGGCTCTTTTTATTTAAAGCATTAAGAGTACTTTTGACTATTTTTCCTAGGAAACTTGATAACCCTGAAAATTCCTTTTCATAGGAGATCATAAGTTCATGTTAAGCAGTAAAATGTATAATTTATAGTGAAAGCCTATGCATTGTAAAATAATTCTTATATTTATCTCCCACTAGTGCTTTAGAATTTGCAGATGTTTTTATCACTATTCTTCACATTTTTATCTATCAAATGGGATTGGTGATATCATTCTTATGGATTGTAGTGAGGATTAAATGAGATATTTGCATAGATTTAAATGTGTGAACCAGTGTAAGCAGTTAACACACAGAAGCTGCTGTAATAATCCAAATCAAAATCTAATAACAAAGTGTATGCCTAGGGTACAATTTTAACACTATTAATGTTATGACGATATAACATAGTATTATTGCATTATAATCCTGCCACATTCCTACTCTTCTCTTTAGACATTATTTTACTTCTATCCTTTTTCCCTACAAATAATCAACTAGTTTTGTGTTCTGAAATCTCTTTTTTCTCTAGTGAAATTATTACTCATCAGAAAGTATTCATTCAATACTTAAAATGTGAGCATATAACTACAAGTTTTAAGTGGTTCAAAGTACACATAAATTCTCTGTTGGAATTTGAAGATGTGACTTGACCTCTAAGTTGACCTTTAAGGGTTCTGAACAAATTGAGATAAGATAGGTTCAGCAGTGGTCCAAATATTAGCTTTTTTATGGATTAAAGAATAAGTTACTACTGTATTATGGGGAGGGGTTAAATCCTGAAAGAGCTGCAGGAATGAGAGGAACTTTTTATTATACTCTCTTTGAACAGCAGAGATTATAGGGAGAGATTTCTTTATCATAGATGCAAAAAATAGAAAAGGCATATTCTCCTATACCATGATGCCAGCTTATAGTTGGGAGATAAGATATGTATCCCAGTTTCTCAGTGATCAAGAGACCATTTATACCAAAGGGGATGCTAAATATGCTTCTGAGGCTTAAACATGCATAATTCTTCTTGCATGACTGTCATAATTTACTCTGACCTGTCTCATTTCAGTTTTAGTAATTTCAGCAAAACTTAAATCTGTATACTATTTTAATATGTTTCTCCTCCTGAAACTCAAAGAGACTATTGTTTTGAGTGAATCTGTATTTTCTTCTTTTGTTCCAAGGCCAGACAACTCTTTCTTGGAGAAGTGTCTAAGGAGTTCCACTATAGTAAGACCCGTTTTGAGTGTCCTTAGACATTATGACTAGTCCTTAAATTAGAATAATTTCATGATCAGTTGAAGTAAGCTGTTCTTTCTCTTTAAATACATAGATGCTTCCTGAGGATTTAGCATAGAAATATTATTAATCAATAAATCCATATTATTTGGAACCTGTGTGAACACAACACAATGAACATTTCAAAAAAATAAATTCCTCTCCTCCTCAACTTTCTGGTTAATTAGATTTAACTATTTTTTCTTTTGTTGATACATTTTAAATTTTGTTTTAATATCAATAATTTATCATTCATCTAAAGGTTATTCTTTAAACACTGGAGGTAAAGATACTAGTAACATAATATGCTTAATTTACTAATGGTGATTGTATCTGAGAAAATGAATTCAGCTCCATGTTATGGAAAATCTGACAGACTACTCCAACAACAGAGAATTTGTTGGCTCATTAATGAAAGTCGAAAGATAGGGTACATTTCAGGGGCAGTTTATAGTTTATTTCAGTGTCCTGGTCTGTGTGTGTTTGTGTGTGTGTGTGTGTGTAATCATAATTGTGCACGTTGGTTTAAACTTCAAGCAGCATTCCTCAAGTTGGCTCCAGTTTTCACATTTCGCACACTACAGCATGCAGAGGAAGAGAGAATGCTTTGTCTTAACATTCCAAGAAAACTCTGAGATTCCTCATGATTGGAATGTTTACAACATATGTCTGCCCCATGCTGCTCATGAGTATAGAATACACTGATTGACTTAAGTCAAACATTGCCTATCTTAGGAAATGGGGGTGTGGACAGCTATATACAAGGCTTTGCTGTGTGCTAAAACTTACATACCTTAACTAAACGGAAATTTTTATTATTAAATGGGAAAGGGGTGCAAAAGTGATCAACTTGCTCACCACAACCAATCTTCTTTTGAAACATAATCTTTTGTCCAGTGTCTTTTCTTTATGATAAGAAACAGCTTTATTCCACACTGCACAAAGAACAAGAGCTGCTGTGTTAGTGTAGATAATGTTTTGCTTTACAAATCTTACAAGTACATATTTAATTAATATCATGATCCTTCACATCCAACTTAAACTCTTGGGCTAATTATCTCAAGAGTGATCCATTAGATGATTGGGGACAACATTTAAGGTATCAAGATCTATTTATTAATTGTCCAAACATCACAGTGGTGGTGTTTTTAATTTCAATTAGAATGTGGTATCTCATGCTTTCTAAAATTGTGTTTTAAAAGTAATATTTTATAACTATCTTTCAAATATTCTTATGTTTCCATTCCTAGAAAAGGCATTATAGGTTGAAATGGTGGATCTCAGCTCTGATGGAAACAATATTATAACAGGAAGTTATGTTCCACAACAAGGGCCTGATGAATTTTTTTGTTTTATTTTATAAATGGCTAGAAATAAACTATCTTATCAACTCTTAAATAACATATAAAAATATACTTATAAGAGCAATAGTATTATATTTTTCAGTGTGTTTATTGAATTGGACAACATAGTATCCACATACATAAAATTTTATAAATTCTGATACAGAATTCTAGAATTTTTTTAAGGAATGAGGTAAAGGAAACATTAATTGGGAATACAGAATTTAAATGAATCATTTGGAGCAATTTTTTCAGGAAATTTCAAGATATTTTTAGGACTCTCAGGGATAGGTGCTGGACTTTGAGTATTTGTTTCTTTAGTTGTTTGTTTGTTTGGAAGCTGGTTTATGGATGCTTATTTTTACAGCTTCTGCTGATAATTGAGATATCCGCCATAGCAAACAAAAGCTTAGGTTCCTCTGTGCTTGACATTGTATCCTCTTCTTCAACAGTGACTTTGTAGCATAACTGTGTTATACATACCCCGTTTCAGAAAAGTCATACAAAGTGCAGTGTTGTGACTGACAATATTTTGATTTCTTTTTATTTTACCTAGGTTTTTTTAAGCGTATTTGGAAGTAAGAGGTTGTAGAGTTTGAAGGGAACTTTGAGATCTTCCTATCCAATTGTACATTCATTGTGAATTGCTTCTCCCACAGAATAAACGGTTTTGTTCAGGTGTTAGAAATCCAGTTCAAGCTAACTGAAGTCAAAAACAGGGTTTTAATTCCCTCACATAACTAAAGAAGTCAGAAATGGAACTGACTTGAGGCAAAAGTTGATGCCAAGAGGACTCTTTTCATTCTGATTCTTTGGGGGTGTTTTTCTCGTTCTTTTTTTTTTTTCTTTTTTTTTTTTTTTTTTTTTTTTTTTGAGACGGAGTCTCGCTCTGTCGCCCAGGCTGGAGTGCAGTGGTGCGATCTCGGCTCACTGCAAGCTCCGCCTCCCGGGTTCACGCCATTCTCCCGCTTCAGCCTCCGGAGTAGCTGGGACTACAGGCGCCCGCCACTACTCCCGGGTAATTTTTTTTGTATTTTTTTTAGTAGAGACGGGATTTCACCGTGTTAGCCAGGATGATCTCTATCTCCTGATCTCGTGATCCGTCCGCCTCGGCCTCCCAAAATGTTGGGATTACAGGCGTGAGCCACCGCGCCCGGTATTTTTTTTCCTCTCATTATTTTCTCCTCTCATTATGCTTCCTCCGTGTGATAGTGAACCTGGCTACTACCAGCTTTAAAGTTTAATCAGATTAGCTATAGATTCCAGGAAAAGAGAGTCTTTCTCATATATGGTTGTGTATAACAGTAGATAATAAAGTCCAATTAGTCAGACATGGGCCATGAGTCCACACATGGGTGTATGAATCTTCGCCTCTAAAATGTGATACGAACCCACACCATGTACGCAATCCTAGAGAAGTGGAGAGGTATAATAAGACTCCTCTCATCAGATCTATATGGAGTTCAGGAGAAGTGTTTCACAACATTGAGGTGCCCATAATCAGAAAAAGGGTGAAGAGATGGTGGACAATTAGAAAGATTAGGAGTCCGTAGTAGTTTGTAAAAATGTCTCTTCGTACCTGTGGTAGGCTGAATAATGGTCCCTCAAGGATGTCCACATCTTAATCCACGGATTTTATGAATGTTATCTAAAATGGCAAAGAGGATTTGGGAGAATATCCCCCATCATCGTGGTGGTCCCTAAATGCAATCACATGTATCCTTTTTGAGGGAGGCAGAAAGAAAGAGAGAAATTTGACACGTGCTGAAAGAGGGAGAGCCATTGTGACCATAGAGGCAGAGATTGGAGGGATACAACCAGTAGAACCCCCCAAATGCAAGAAATTGATTCTCCTTTAGAGTCTCAGGAGGGAGCAGAGTCCTGCCAATACCTTGATTTTGGTCCAGGGATACTGATTTTGGGTTTCTGGCCTCCACAACTGTGAGAGAAAAAATTTCCTTTGTTTTAAGCCACCACATTTGTGATAACTTGTTACAGCAGCCACTGGAAACTAGAACAATACCTAGTGAATTGATATTTTCCTCATTCTAATTGTTACTCACCGATTAATCCTATCTGGATGTCTCAACAACTAAAAATACGTTAATCTGTTTTCCTTTCTTCTTGCTCCTTGTGGAAGTTTTTCAAAATAACTCTCAAGATTTTCTTGTTAAGGCAACATGTATTCAGTTTTGCATGGTTGCCGGTCCTTCAGGGTAATTCCATAGTACCGTCTTGCCTCACATCCTTTCAGGAAGGAAGTATGAATTACAGAAAAGACCATGGATATTTTCATCAAGATAAGTAGGTTTAACACTGGTTTCAGCAATTCTAGTTGTTTCATTTTCTACATATTGACTTATTTGATTTATACATATACACACATTAATTACACACTCATATAGGAAATCTGGAATACAGTAGATACTAAAATACTGTTAGGTACCTATCTCAATTAATCATTATCTTACTCTTCAAGTACATGTAGAGGTACTTCTTTTGTCAATGGTCAACATCTCTCTTAAAATATTACACTCAAATCAGTGTACAATAGGTAGGCATAATAAACTATATGTGGAATAATCAGCAAACAATTCAGTGGAATTCATACTTTCCTTTGTCTGGAATATACACACACAGGGACACAAACACACACACATACACCAAATTTTTATTACAAAGTATTTCAAATAATCATAAAACAATTAAATGGATAGCAATATACCCCCAACTATCACCAAAAAATGTTTACATTTTATTATTTTTGATTCATGCAAAGATATGAAATGTGACAGGTATACTAAATTTCACTTTCACTATCCTTACCCATTTCCTAAATCCCTACAAAGGAACACTCACCTGAAATTGGTGAATATCAATCTGCTATATGCTTTGGTCGCTTGGTAGATATACATGCATCCATAAACATTGTGTTATTGTATGGTTTAAACATACAAAAATGTATTATATACATACTACTTTGTAATTTCCTTTTGATTTTATTTATTTATTTTTTTGAGATGGAGTCTTGCTTTGTCACCCAGGCTAGAGTGCAGTGGCGGGATCTCGGCTCACTGCAACCTCCCCCGCCTGGGTTCAAGCAATTCTCCTACCTCAGCCTCCCAAGTAGCTGGGACTACAGGCGAGTGCCACCACACCCAGCTAATTTTTTTATTTTTAATAGAGACGGGGTTTCACCATATTGGCCAGGCTGGCCTCAAACTCCTGACCTCGTGATCCACCCGCCACAGCCTCCCAAAGTGCTGGGATTACAGGTGTGAGCCACCGTGCTTGGCCTGTAATTTCCTTTTTATAACTCAAAAATATTTTTAAGGTTTATCCACACTTCATAAAATAGAATTAGTTTGTTCGTTTTAATTATTCTTTACTATTCACCTATGTTGAATGCATGTACTTAAGCCACTTATTTATCTATTGCTCTACAGAGGAATAATTAGGTTGCTTCCTTCTCTTTTCTATTACACATAGTCATGCAATTAACACGCTTAACTCTGTTCCCTTGTGAACTCATGGATGTAAATTACTAAATAATAAAGTTCATGCAAGTTTACAACTTTATTAGGTATTGTCATATTGCTTTCAAAATTTATTGTGTCTCATTGCTTTACCTCCAGGAAAGCATAAAAGATTCTATTTCCCCACAGCCTTGTCAACACTTAGTGTTTTCAACTTATTAACGATTTCAAACTTATTAATCCTCATATGGTTTTAATGGTGCCTTGAAATTTAAATTTGCACTTTCTAATTAATAACGAAGTTGAAGATATTTTCAGTTTTATTTTCCTATTTTATAAATTGTCTTTTCCTAACTTTGTTCATTTTTTTTTTTAATTGAGGAAGGGTGTTTTTCTCTTTCCATTTAATAGATTTATGGGACTTTCATAGTCTCTCAATTTTGTATTTTTGTTAATTTTATGTGTTACAAACACTTTCCCTAGGCTTTCTTTTTTTTTCACTTGGTTGATCATTTTTTTGTTTGATTGTTCGTTGATATAAAATATTAAGTGTAAATGTCATTTAATTATATGGATATCTTCCAAAGTATATTATAATAATTTTAACATTTACATTTTTAATCCATTTGGAATTTAATATATTTGGTGTTTTAGAATTCAATTTAAATTTTTTCTATAGATTGCCAATATTCTTTCTCAGGGGTTTAAAATGCCATCTCTCATAAGTATAAAGTAATGTACCACATGCATTAGTCAATCATGGGCTGCTTAGACAAGGTAGTACCATAAGATTATACCATATTACCATATTTTTACTGTACATTTTCTATATTTAGGTATATTTAGATAAACATATACTTTCAATTCTGTTACAATTGCCTACAGAATTCAGTACAGTACCATGTTATAGAGTTTTGAAGCCTAGAAGCAGAACAATCATATAGCCTTGATGTTTAGTAGGCTACACCATCTAGGTTTGCATAAGTACACTCAATGATGTCTGCACAATGACAATATTGCCTAATGATACATTTCTCAGAATATATCCTGTCATTAAGTAACACATGACTCTGTAATCATTCTTAGATTTATTACATTGCCTCTTTTCTATAGGATTCTTATAAGTGGTCTAGTTTTATAGTAAATTTTGATATTTTGTTGGGAAAATATCCAAATTTGTCTGGGTGTTCTTGGCCCTTAGTATTTACATATACATTTTAGCATAGTTTTTCAAGTTCATAAAATATCTTGATGAGATTTTGATTGAAATTATATTTAATTTCTTATTTTACTTGGGGAAAATGCAATCTTTATGATTTTAAATTTTCCAATTGATCAATAAGTTATAATATCTCCATTTATTTGCCTTCTTTTATGTCCTTTAATAAAGTTTTATACTTTTTTTCATAAAGAACATGTACTGTGGGTACATGTAGTCTTGGGTTAATTTCCATAAATCTTATGACTTGGGATTGTATTGAGAATGGTATTTTTATTACTTCAATTTCCTAATTGTTTTACTGTGGTAAAGTGTGCTATTGATTTCAGAAATTTTTCTTAGATTCTTCAAACCTGATTATATCTCTTATTATTTCTAATAGATTATCTAGAAACTGTAAATAATGCTATTTTATTTTCCACATCAAGATTTTTATTATTCTCTTATACTTCCTAGAATCTCCAGTGTCATGTAAATAGATACAAGGATCATGAACTTTCTTGTATTGCTTCTGATTTTAAAAATAATGTTTCCAGAAATCCAGCAGTAAGTGTATTCTCTATGTTTTATTTTTAGTTACACATTACCAAGTTAAAGAAGTTTATTCTAGGAGTTTTCTATGAGTTTTAATTATAAACGAATGTTGTGTTACTTTTTTTTTTCTGCAGTCAGTCACATTATCCTATAGTTCTCTCCTTTAGTATATTAATATGGTGAATAATGTTAGTGGATTATCTAAAATTCTATATCTGAATCCAGAAGATACGTTTAGAAATCGAGAAACATTACTTAAATTTTGCAAATGCATAGGGATCAGGAACATGTTTTCTTTACTGTTATTGCATCATGGACAGCTAGGCTGGCCCACTATTCATTTTATGGGGAATGTCTTGATTTTAGCACTGAAAGTTCTACAACCAGGAAATCCCTCCCTGAAACTCAAAACAGCCATTTTTTCAGCAATAGGTATGGAAGGTTGGGAGAAAGGTACAGAAGTTCTAAGACAGATGAAAAATAGGGGCTGAAAGCAGCATTGTTTTACCATTAAATGGATGCAGCATGGACCATCTGCTTTCCATAGTGCCTATTGCTATTTTTTTCCCTGGCCACCTATGTTGGCAATCATGCTTTGCAGTCTCTAATAATGGATCATCCAATGTTGTATCACCTGACTGAAGCAAGTTAACTGTATAACTTAAGTGTATTTTATTTGTGAGCATGCATAATTTATCCTTGATTTTGGTGATGGATTAACTATCATGATTTGTATCAAGATACTACTAGTTTAGTTGTTAACATTGTGAATATTGTGACCAGGTTTTCTAACAATTCCCATAATGGAAACGAGAACAAATATAATATCAACATCAAAATGACCTAGCCTTCAATGGAAAAGAAGCTTAAATGACTGTACAATTTAATGGCAGATGGAAGAATATATAAAAGAGGATTCGGGAGGTAAATTACCAAAACAGAGCTTACTATAAAATATACAGAAAATAATCTGGGTTTGAGGATGTGAAGAAAGCATATGTGAAGACTGAATCTCACAAGCCAACACCAGGAAGTACTTTTAAATCCATCAAAATGTTTTTCATCTCACCAAAAGATACAGATGGTCTATTGAAAATAGTGGCTGCTGCATTAGCGTGGACATACCACATACACAAATGCGTAATGTCACATCTATACCTTGATTGCTCTATGAAAATGAGTAAACTTACATTTCCTGATAGAGAGGTTGCAACTAAAATGTCTGACATCAGCCCTTATAGTGTAGAGCTGATTCTGTCAGATTTTATTAATACTAATGATCATGCCTTCTTACAGTATATCAAGTGATATGTCAGATCGTTAGAACAAAAACAACAGAGTACTCTTAAGTACTTCAGTTTGTAAAATCAAATACAGCGCTTAATTTCTACAAAAAAAATTAATAAAACCATAGAAACCAGAAAAGAATAGATTGCTGATATTTTGTTTAAATACCAACTAGGCCATGCTCATCTACCTGCATATTCAGCAAAAATTACAAATACAAGTTTTGGCAAATTCCATTCCTCCATAAATTTCAACCACAGAAAATGAACAGCTCTTACTTAGCTAAATGTCCTGCATGCTTTCTATGCAAGATTACTAAAAGAGGTGTAATTTGCTTATCTGTGATATTGAGGCTTTCATAATGAATGTATTTTGTCATTTTTCATTTCTTCAAAATGTGCAGAACCACACAATAAAATTTTCAATTCATAGAAATAAAAGTAGATAACGTCCTAAACATGTGGCCTACATGTTGCCCACCATAGAAACAATTTTAAAATCTCCTGTAAAAGCATATTTTCAAAGTATGAGAAAAATAGTGTCCATTTCTAATTTGGAAATATATTGACAATGAAAACAAAAGAAAATGATTACAGTAAAACAGAAGTTGATGTTCTGTTCCCTCAAAATTCTATGATGGTCTTTTGAAGAAGCCATGAGCAGTCTAAAAAAAGATGAACTAACTGCATCTGAAGTATTTGCTGTTGTTATGTGTAGATTGTGATAAAAATACATATTGGGAAAACATGACCTTTTAAAATAGAAATAAGACTGCTTTAGAGCCCCAAAATATATGACTAGAAAATGGCAAAGGTAAAGATAAGCAGGACTTTCTCAATTTTTTTTTCATTAAAACTGTTACTTAATTGGCTTTTACTTTAAACTTCACAAGTTCTAATTACCTCCCTGCTTTAAATCCACTTTTCCTGAAAAAAAAAAAAAAAAAAAAAAGAAGTTTAAATTCTGATGACATTCAATGTGAGTTTTAAAATTATGGGTATTTTAGAGATGGATATCCTATATGGTGAATTTATAGATGCAAAAGACTTGATTGCAAAAGCTGGTCTATCAAAACAGGCCTGTAGATACAGAGTATATGAGCGTTTTTGAGAATAATTCCCACAAGTTTTAAAATTTGCTGTTACAGGAAGGTAAAATGCTAAGTATTTCATGCTCAAATGCTTCTGCATAGAGGCCGCTTAGCTTGATGTTATCAATCAGACTGACGAGAAATCAGCATAATGGGGACTTGTTAAAAACAGAGCTGGAAATCACAATGAATCTTAGGATTGATTGTATTTAGTTTTACCTCTAAATAAAAATAAAGAATGATGTCCTAAATGCTGAAGGCAGTTAAGGCAAATACAGTAGCTCCCTCTTATTTGTGATTTTGCTTTGCTGTCTGTGATTTTAGTTATCACAGTCATTTGTGATCTAAAAGTGTGTGTACAGTACAATAAGATGTTTTGAGAGACAGAGACTGCATGCACTTAACTTTTATGACATTATATTGTTACAATTGTTTTATTTTATTATGTTATTGTTCTTAATCTCCTAGATGTGCCTAATTTATACATTAAATTGTATCATTCTATATCGTGTATAGAAAAAAACAGTACAGTCTTCCCTTGCTATCTGTGTGGGGTGTTTCAGGACCTCCAACTGATACCAAATTTCTCAATGCTCAAGTCCCTCAGTCGGCACTGTGGTACCTCAGATATGAAAAATCAGCCCTGCATGTCTGTGGGTTTTGCTTTCTGTGAATACTGTATTTTTGATCCATGGTTGTTTGAATCCAGAAATGTAGAACTCGCACATATGAATGGCTGACTATAGAGAGAGTTTGATACCATTCACAGTTTTGGGCATCCACTGGTAGTCTTAGAACTTAACCCTCGTGGATAAGGGGAGACTACTATATTATTGGAAAAGGAAACAGAAAGGATAAAATTTCTTAGTTATCATGGATTAGAAGATAGTATGACATTATTTATTATTAAATATGGCTAATTTTTCCTTAGTCCTACTTATGTTTTCCTTTTAAAAAGTTTACATTTATGTATCTTAAAGAAATAATAATAAATCATATAACATTTAAGATCCAATTAGAAGTATAAAAAGGGCTGTTCCAGAAAATGGAAACAAGATTTCAGATAAATACCAATTTGTCATATTTTCTGTTAAAGTGATAACATGTATGTGTGTAATTAGTATATAGTATTTACTATAATTGTTATTTGCTGTTATAATTATTATTATTGTCTGGCATGGCTATGTCTCAGTTTACATTCTAAAGTATTGCCTATAGTGGGTACAGTCCCTACATGCTATTTGGTATTTACTGTATTATAGTTTAATATATGGTTAACTTTTATAAATGCTTGCTTGAATGCAATGTATATTCACTAATCATAAAGGTGAAAGAGTTATATATACATGCCAATATGTGGGGACTAAACTTGTTATTTGTTTTGTTTAAATCATTTATATTCTTATTTTTCTTCTGCTTGATGAATTAGTTTCTGAAAGAGTGGTATTATAATCTCCCATATTAATTTAAGATATGTCCAGTTTTCTCACAATACAGACTAATTTTGAATGATATGTTTTGAGGCTCTCTTTGAAGCTCATACTTGTTTTGAATTATAGTATCTTATCAAATTGTTCCTTTAATCATGTGTAGAGTAGTGACTTTATCTATAATAATGGTCCTGTCTTAAATTAGAAACTGTCTGCTTAATATCATTGTATTAACTTCTCTCTTGAGTATTTGCCTACATCGTTTTATATCCTTTCATATAAAATCTTTCCCTGTCATTTTGTTTTGTGTGTAGTTCTAGTGTACATCATATTATAGATTTCTATTTTTTAGTTCATTTTGAGAGTTTTTGTCAACTGATGACATTGGCCTGTGTCTACTTATTGTTATTACTGATGTATTTGGATTTATTTTGCTGTCATATTTTGTAGATAATATATCTGCAATGTTTTTATTTCCTTTCTTACTTTCTAAAAATTAATAAACATTATTTTTCAGAAAGTTTTAGGGTCACAGTAAAATTGAGCAAATTACAGAGAATTTCCATGTACCCTCTGTCCCCAGTTTGTGGAGTGTCTTCTCTTTCTCTTTGTTTATTTTTATTTTATTTTATTTTATTACTATTATACTTTAAGTTTTAGGATACATGTGCACAATGTGCAGGTTTGTTACATATGTATACGTGTGCCATGTTGGTGTGCTGCACCAATTAACTCGTCATTTAGCATTAGGTATATCTCCTAATGCCATCTCTACCCCCTACCCCCACTCCACAACAGTCCCCGGAGTATGATGTTCCCCTTCTTGTGTCCATGTGTTCTCATTGTTCAATTCCCATCTATGAGTGAGAAGATGCGGTGTTTGGCTTTTTATCCTTGCGATAGTTTGCTGAGAATAATGGTTTCCAGTTTCATCCATGTCCCTATAAAGGACATGAACTCATCATTTTTTTTTTTTTTTTTTTTTTTCTGAGACGGAGTCTCGCTCTGTCGCCCAGGCTGGAGTGCAGTGGCGCAATCTCGGCTCACTGCAAGCTCCGCCTCCCGGGTTCACGCCATTCTCCTGCCTCAGCCTCTCCGAGTAGCTGGGACTACAGACGCCCGCCACCGCACCCAGCTAATTTTTTGTATTTTTAGTAGAGACGGGGTTTCACCGTGGTCTCGATCTCTTGACCTCGTGATCCGCCCGCCTCGGCCTCCCAAAGTGCTGGGATTACAAGCGTGAGCCACCGCGCCCGGCCGAACTCATCATTTTTTATGGCTGCATAGTATTCCATGGTGTATATGTGCCACCTTTTCTTAATCCGGTCTATCGTTGTTGGACATTTGGGTTAGTTCCAAGTCTTTGCTATTGTGAATACTGCTGCAATAAACATATGTGTGCATGTGTCTTTATAGCAGAATGATTTATAATCCTTTGGGTATATACCCAGTAAAGGGATGGCTGGGTCAAATGGCATTTCTAGTTCTAGATCCCTGAAGAATTGCCACACTGATTTCCACAATGGTTGAACTAGTTTACAGTCCCACCAACAGTGTAAAAGTGTTCCTATTTCTCCACATCCTCTCCAGCACCTGTTGTTTCCTGACTTTTTAATGATTGCCATTCTAACTGGTGTGAGATGGTATCCCACTGTGGTTTTGATTTGCATTTCTCTGATGGCCAGTGATGATGAGCATTTCTTCATGTGTTTTTTGGCTGCATAAATGTCTTCTTTTTACAAGTGTCTGCTCATGTCCTTTGCCCACTTTTTGATGGGGTTGTTTGTTTTTCTCTTGTAAATTTGTTTGAGTTCATTGTAGATTCTGGATATTAGCCCTTTGTCAGATGAGTAGATTGCAAAAATTTTCTCCCATTCTATAGGTTGTCTGTTGACTCTGATGGTAGTTTCTTTTGCTGTGCAGAAGCTCTTTAGTTTAATTAGATCCCATTTGTCAATTTTGACTTTTGTTGCCATTGCTTTTGGTGTTTTAGACATGAAGCCCTTGCCCATGCCTATGTCCTGAATGGTATTGCCTAGGTTTTCTTCTAGGGTTTTTATGGTTTTAGGTCTAACATGTAAGTCTTTAATCCATCTTGAATTAACTTTTGTATAAGGTGTAAGGAAGGTATCCAGTTTCAGCTTTCTACATATGGCTAGCCAGTTTTCCTGGCACCATTTATTAAATAGGGAATCCTTTCCCCATTTCTTGTTTTTGTCAGGTTTGTCAAAGATCAGATGGTTGTAGATATGCGGCATTATTTCTGAGGGCTCTGTTCTGTTCCATTGATCTATATCTCTGTTTTGGTACCAGTACCATGCTGTTTTGGTTACTGTAGCCTTGTAGTATAGTTTGAAGTCAGGTAGCATGATGCCTCCAGGTTTGTTCTTTTGGCTTAGGATTGACTTGGTGATGTGGGCTCTTTTTTGGTTCCCTATGAACTTTCAAGTAGTTTTTTCCAATTCTGTGAAGAAAGTCATTGGTAGCTTGATGAGGATGGCATTGAATCTATAAATTACCTTGGGCAGTATGGCCATTTTCACGATATTGATTCTTCCAACCCATGAGCATGGAATGTTCTTCCATTCGTTTGTATCCTCTTTTATTTCATTGAGCATGGTTTGTAGTTCTCCTTGAAGAGGTCCTTCACATCCTTCGTAAGTTGGATTCCTAGGTATTTTATTCTCTTTGAAGCAATTGTGAATGGGAGTTCACTCATGATTTGGCTCTCTGTATGTTATTCGTGTATAAGAATGCTTGTGATTTTTGTACATTGATTTTCTATGCTGAGATTTTGCTGAGGTTGCTTATCAGCTTAAGGAGATTTTGGGCTGAGACAGTGGGGTTTTCTAGATATACAATCATGTCATCTGCAAACAGGGACAATTTGACTTTCTCTTTTCCTAATTGAATACCCTTTATTTCCTTCTCTTGCCTAACTGCCATGGCCAGAACTTCCAACATTATGTTGAATAGGAGTGGCGAGAGAGGGCATCCCTGTCTTGTGCTAGTTTTCAAAGGGAATGCTTCCAGTTTTTGTCCATTCAGTGTGATATTGGCTGTGGGTTTGTCATAGATAGCTCTTATTATTTTGAGATAGGTCCCATCAATACCTAATTTATGGAGAGTTTTTAGCATGAAGGGTTGTTGAATTTTGTCAAAGGCCTTTTCTGCATCTATTGAGATAATCATGTGGTTTTTGTCTTTGGTTCTGTTTATATGCTGGATTACGTTTATTGATTTGCATATGTTGAACCAGCCTTGCATCCCAGGGATGAAGCCCACTTGATCATGGTGGATAAGCTTTTTGATGTGCTGCTGGATTCGGTTTGCCAGTATTTTATTGAGGATTTTTGCATCAATGTTCATCAAAGATATTGGTCTAAAATTCTCTTTTTTTGTTGTGTTTCTGCCAGGCTTTGGTATCAGGATGATGCTGGCCTCAAAAAATGAGTTAGGGAGGATTCCCTCTGTTTCTATTGATTGGAATAGTTTCAGAAGGAATGGTACCAGTTCCTCCTTGTACCTCTGGTAGAATTCGGCTGTGAATCCATCAGGTCCTGGACTCTTTTTGGTTGGTAAGCTATTGATTATTGCCACAATTTCAGAGCCTGTTATTGGTCTATTCAGAGATTCAACTTCTTCCTGGTTTAGTCTTGGGAGGGTGTATTTGTTGAGTAATTTATCCACTTCTTCTAGATTTTCTAGTTTATTTGTGTTTATTTGTGGTGTTTGTAGTACTCTCTGATGGTAGTTTGTGTTTCTGTGGGATTGGTGGTGATATCTCCTTTATCATTTTTTATTGCATCTATTTGATTCTTCTCTTTTTTATTCTTTATTAGTCTTGCTAGCGGTCTATCAATTTTGTTGATCATTTCAAAAAACCAGCTCCTGGATTCATACATTTTTTTGAAGGGTTTTTTGTGTCTCTATTTCCTTCAGTTCTGCTCTGATCTTAGTTATTTCTTGCCTTCTGCTAGCTTTTGAATGTGTGTGCTCTTGCTTTTCTGGTTCTTTTAATTGTGATGTTAGGGTGTCAATTTTGGATCTTTCCTGCTTTCTCTTGTGGGCATTTAGTGCCATAAATTTCCCTCTACACACTGCTTTGAATGTGTCCCAGAGATTCTGGTATGTTGTGTCTTTGTTCTCGTTGGTTTCAAAGAACATCTTTATTTCTGCCTTCATTTCGTTATGTACCCAGTAGTCACTCAGGAGCAGTTTGTCCAGTTTCCATGTAGTTGAGTGGTTTTGGGTGAGTTTCTTAATCCTGAGTTCTAGTTTGATCTCACTGTGGTCTGAGAGACAGTTATAATTTCTGTTCTTTTACATTTGCTGAGGAGTGCTTTACTTCCAACTATGTGCTCAATTTTCTAATAGGTGTGGTGTGGTGCTGAAAAGAATGTGTATTCTGTTGATTTGGGGTGGAGAGTTCTGTAGATGTCTATTAGGTCCTCTTGGTGCAAAGCTGAGTTCAATTCCTGGGTAACCTTGTTCACTTTCTGTCACATTGATCTGTCTAATGTTGACAGTGGGGTGTTAAAGTCTCCCATTATGATTGTGTGTGAGTCTAAGTCTCTTTGTAGGTCACTAAGGACTTGCTTTATGAATCTGGGTGCTTCTGTATTGGGTGCATATATATTTAGGATAGTTAGCTCTTCTTGTTGAATTGATCCCTTTACCATTATGTAATGGCCTTCTTTGTCTCTTTTGATCTTTGTCGGTTTAAAGTCTGTTTTATCAGAGACTAAGTTTGCAACCCCTGCCTTTTTTTGTTTTCCATTTGCTTGGTAGATCTTCCTCCATCCCTTTGTTTTGAGCCTATGTGTGTCTCTGCACATGAGATGGGTTTCCTGAATACAGCACACTGATGGGTCTTGACTCTTTATCCAATTTGCCAGTCTGTGTCTTTTAATTGGAGCCTTTAGCCCACTTACATTTAAAGTTAATATTGTTATGTGTGAATTTGGCCCTGTCATTATGATGTTAGTTGGTTATTTTGCTCATTAGTTGATGCAGTTTCTTCTTAGCCTTGATGGTCTTTACATTTTGGCATGTTTTTGCAGTGGCTGGTACCGGTTGTTCCTTTCCATGTTTAGTGCTTCCTTCAGGAGCTCTTTTAGGGCAGGCTTGGTGGTGACAAAATCTCTCAGCATTTGCTTGTCTGTAAAGTATTTTATTTCTCCTTCACTTATGAAGCTTAGTTTGGCTGGATATGAAATTCTGGGTTGAAAATTCTTTTCTTTAAGAATGTTGAATATTGGCCCCCACTCTCTTCTGGCTTGTAGAGTTTCTGCCGAGAGATCCACTCTTAGTCTGATTGGCTTTCCTTTGTGGGTAACCCAACCTTTCTCTCTGGCTGCTCTTAACATTTTTCCTTCATTTCAACTTTGGTGAATCTGACAATTATGTGTCTTGGAGTTGCTCTTCTCGAGGAGTATCTTTGTGGTGTTCTCTGTATTTCCTGAATCTGAATGTTGGCCTGCCTTGCTAGATTGGGGAAGTTCTCCTGGATTATATCCTGCGGAGTGTTTTCCAACTTGGTTCCATTCTCCCCGTCATTTTCAGGTACACCAATCAGACGTAGATTTGGTCTTTTCACATAGTCCCATATTTCTTGGAGGCTTTGTTCATTTCTTTTTATTCTTTTTTCTCTAAACTTACCTTCTCACTTCATTTCATTCATTTCATCTTCCATCAGCGATACCCTTTCTTCCAGTTGATCGCATTGGCTCCTGAGGCTTCTGCATTCTTCATGTAGTTCTCGAGCCTTGGCTTTCAGCTCCATCAGCTCCTTTAAGGACTTCTTGCATTGGTTTTTCTAGTTATCCATTCGTCTAATTTTTTTTCAAAGTTTTTAACTTCTTTGTCATCGGTTTGAATTTCCTCCTGTAGCTCGGAGTAGTTTGATCATCTGAAGCCTTCCTTCCTCTCTCAACTCGTCAAAGTCATTCTCTGTCCAGCTTTGTTCCATTGCTGGTGAGGAGCTGTGTTCCTTTGGGGGAGGAGAGGTGCTCTGCTTTTTAGAGTTTCCAGTTTTTCTGCTCTGTTTTCTCCCCATCTTTGTGGTTTTATCTACTTTTGGTCTTTGATGATGGTGACGTACAGATGGGTTTTTGGTGTGGATGTCCTTTCTGTTTGTTAGTTTTCCTTCTAACAGACAGGACCCTCAGCTGCAGGTCTGTTGGAGTTTGCTAGAGGTCCACTCCAGACCCTGTTTGCTTGGGTATCAGCAGCAGTGGCTGTAGAACAGCAGATATTGGTGACCCGCAAATGCTGCTGCCTGATCGTTCCTCTGGAAGTTTTGTCTCAGAGGAGTACCCGGCTGTGCGAGGTGTCAGTCTGCCCCTACTGTGGGGTGCCTCCCAGTTAGGCTTCTCGGGGGTCAGGGACCCACTTGAGGAGGCAGTCTGCCCATTCTCAGATCTCCAGCTGCGTGCTGGGAGAACCACTACTCTCTTCAAAGCTGTCAGACAGGGACATTTAAGTCTGCAGATGTTACTGCTGTCTTTTTGTTTGTCTGTGCCCTGCCCCCAGAGGTGGAGCCTACAGAGGCAGGCAGGCCTCCTTGAGCTGTGGTGGGCTCCACCCAGTTCGACCTTCCAGGCTGCTTTGTTTACCTAATCTAGCCTGGACAATGGCACGGGCCCCTCCCCCAACCTCACTGCTGCCTTGCAGTTTGATCTCAGACTGCTGTGCTAGCAATCAGGGAGACTCTTTGGGTGTAGGACCCTCCGAGCCAGGTGTGGGATACAATCTCCTGGTGTGCCCTTTTTTAAGCCCGTTGGAAAAGCACAGTATTAGGGTGGGAGTGACCCGATTTTCCAGGTGCCATCTGTCACCCCTTTCTTTGACTAGGAAAGGGAACTCCCTGACCCCTTATGCTTCCCGAGTGAGGCAATGCCTTGCCCTGCTTTGGCTCACACACAGTGCACTGCACCCACTGTCCTGCACCCACTGTCTGGCATTCCCTAGTGAGATGAACCTGGTACCTCAGATGGAAATGCAGAAATCACCCATCTTCTGAGTCGTTCATGCTGGGAGCTGTAGACCAGATCTGTTCCTATTAGGCTATCTTGGCTCCACCCCCTTCTCTTTCTCTTGACATTGTCTTTAGCAGAATGGAAGTTTTCAATCTGAATGAAGTCTAATTTACCAATTATTTTTTCATGGATTGTATTTTTGGTACTGTAACTAAAAAATCATCACCAAACCCAAGTTCATCTAGATTTTCTACCGTGTTATCTTCCTACAGTTTTATTTTGTGTTGTATTTTTTTAGTTTTGTGGGTTGCATTTAGACCTGTAATGCATTTTCAGTTAATGTTTGTGAATGGTGTAAAAGTTTGTTTCTAGGTCCATATTTTTGAATGTAAATGTCTAGTTGACCAGGTCTTGTCTTTGGTCCTTTGTCAAAGACCAGTTGACTAGAATCACATGGTCTGCTACCGGGCTCTCTATTTTGTTCCACTGATTTATTCATCTCTATTTTCAATAACACTGTCTTGATTACTATAGCTTTATACTAGATCTTGAAATGCAGTAGTGTTAGTCCTCTGACTTTGCTCTTTTTCTTCACTATTGGGTTGGCTAATCTAGACCTTTTACCCTTCATAGAAACCTCAGAATAAGTTTGTCCACAAAATAACTTGCTGGGGTTTTGATTGGCATTGCATTAAATCTACTACTCAAGTTGGAAAGAACTGACATCTTGACAATATTGAGTCTTCCTGTACATGAACATGGGATATCGCACCACTTATTTAGGTCTTCTTTGATATCATTCATTAGAGTTTTGTCATTGTCATCATGTAAACATTTAATATATTTTATCAGATTTACACATAAGTGTTTTATTTGGAGGATTGATGTAAATAGTATTTTTTTTATGTTTCAAATCCTGCCAGCTCATTGCTTGTATATAAGAAAGTTGTTGACTTTTGTGTATTACTGTCTTTGATATTTTTCATCTCTTTATCACTCTGTGTTTCACCCTGGTAAATTTTCCAGGTTTTTAAAAGTTTACCATTTTCATACTGAATTGTTCCTTAAATGGTGTTTATCCCATCTCATGAGTTTCTCAGGAAACAGGAAAATATTGCTCTTTTACAAATGGGCTTGTATTTCCTAAATGTCTTTTTATAGCGATTTTATTAAAACTCTTTTATTAACTATTTTAAGCATATTTATTTATTTTATAGTCTTTTTAAATTTTTTTGTACTGTATTGAGTTCTTGGGGCTGAGTTTGCCATATTTGTTAAGTCTTTTTATTCAGGGGCCAAGTAGATTGTTCTCTTTTACATTTTGTAAATTTTGTCATTATATTTTAACTTAACTTTATTTCTTGGTATATGTGTGTGTTGGTATCCCTATAGTATTGGTTGTGGAAATTATCTCCTGAGTGCCTTTTATATGCTTCTGCCAAATATCCCAGATTTATCACCAGAGGGTACAAATTTTTAGTGTTAATTTTTTATTGGAGTTATGCAGACCTCATGGATAATTCTGAATCTAAATCTATTCAAGATAAAGTTTTTGGATTTTGATTTCTCAGAAGAGATATATTTTTGTTTTACCCAGGGACAAGGCAAAAGAAAATAATATTATTATCTTTTATTTGAGCCAATTGTTGGGTGTATTTTCCTACTTTCCTACAAATGTTTATTTATTTATTTATTTATTTATTTTGAGCACTGACTATTTAGGAGCTAATAAACACCCAGATGTTAGCTCCCATATGAACAATAAACAGAGTCCCTATGTTTTGGACACCAAATTTTTCTGAAACCATGGACAGTTTAGAAATTGTATTTCATTTTTTCCTACATTTTTCTCTTCAATTCCCTTCCATTTTTAGCAACTCATACTTGCATTCAAAATTATTTTGATTAATTATTTTCCTTCAAGGATTTCTAGCCATTTGGGCAGATGAATTTTACATTTTGTCCATCTGTTATTTTGAAGGAATGAGATATAATACTCAAAATTAGTAGACATCCTAACTAGAGGAAGAACCAAAATGATCACATAAAACAATGCTCCCAAACATCTATTATAGCCCACATATTAGGTAATAATAAATCTATAGCTTACTGACGTGGACCATATAAGCCTCTTTTTACTTTGTGGCAACCAGCTGAGGCATCTGGCCACCCAATCTCCACTCAGCTATGAGGGAGGCTGGTATCATAACTCTGCACTCCTCTAACCTATTTGTAAGCACATTGCGTTCCTCAGCACACAGGTTAGGAAACCCTGATAAATAAAATTAATGTCTTATTGTCTTCATTTTTTATAATTTTAACAATATAATACCTTAGCATACTTGTTAAAACTAAAATTTTTATACCTATATACATTTATACACACTAGAAGCATAGTGTAGCAAAAATTATATTTTCCCCCATTCTCTATTATAAATACTTTCTTAAAAATACCAATTTATTTTATAACATTTTGAAAGAAAAACAAGACATACAAAATTAACAATAATCCTAACACCAAAAGAAAAAATTTACTTGTAACTTCAGTTTCTGACATGCATATCTGGTGCAGAGTATGTGCTCAATAATATTTATTTACTTGAATGAGTTCAAAATTTTTGTAGAATTTTAAACAACATTTTACTTTGTATATTTAATTACATATAATTGCTGTTTTTGTACATGTAAGTACAGTTTTAGGTCCAGCTGTATTTTCTTTTTCACCTAACATTCTAATGTGATTATATCAAGATACATTTGTAAGCACATGACAGAACAGGAAATCAAACTGGTTGAGGGGGGAAAAAGGCAATTGTTAGAAAGATAAAAGTTTATATCCTACAACTGAAGGAAATTTTAACCTTCGGTCTCTGAAAAGATGAATGCTCTTACTTAGTTTCAAGAATTACCAGACACTCAAACCATTGCTGGAATCTCTCTGACATGTTTTTGATTCCTCTTTGTATATCTAGCTCAGGCTGAACATTCTATCTTATAGCTTTTATCGGCAAAAAGAACTATTTATGATTTCTCTGATCCCACATTTAAAAAAATAAGTCAGAAGAGAATTATGATAGATCATTTCCCAGAAGAAAGGAGACATAATTCTATAAGAAAAGGATAGTATTTGAAAGGAACAGCAATATATGTGTTATCGAGTGTAACTTTAATTGCCAATTTAAGCTTTTTATCGTTTTTTTTTTTTTTTTTTTTTTTTTACATAATGGGCGTTGTAGTGGATGCTCCAGAATTTGCTTACCTATTCTGTTTCTAAGTAGTACATTGTTCTTATATTTAATGTTGTAATAGAGTTTTTTTGGTTGTTTGTCATTATCTTGTACAATTCCCTTAGAACATATTTTCAAAATTAATTTCTGGGAAATACACAGAGAATATACAATAAATAATGTATATGAGTTTGTGTACATCTTAGCCTTGATTACTATATTTTAAATTTTCACTTGAGTGTTTATATTGACTTTCTCTCCCTCTTTCCCTCTCTCTCTGTTTATATTTTTTAGGAGAATGTTTTATCCAGTGTTTCATATCATTGGCACAATGAACATCAGTAAAGATGGAAATTGGTTTACTACGAATGGTAAAGAAATACTTTTATATACTGAAACTCATATTTATATTTAGCTTTGTGATACCAGATGGAAGTCTTGCTCAATGACCTATATTTAAAACAAATGAAATAAGTTATATTACATTGACCACATGAAATTTATTATTGTTATAACTTAAATGTGGTTAACATCAGCAATTCTATGTGGCTAAACCTATTATAAGATTTAGGAACTTTTTTAAACCTGAAAATAGAAGAATAACTGGACAATAGTAACATAAAACAAATAGAAGCAAATTTTTTTCTTACATAACAAGAAGTCTGGAAGTGGTTGCAGATGTTGGGTCAGCAGAACAATGTCTGCAGAGATACAAGTTCCTTCTATTCTTTTTACTCACTGTCTTATGTATTTCATTTTTATGCTTGTTCACCTCACATTCACCAAATTGCTGCTATGACTCTAGACAACATATTTGTATAATGGGAGAAGATAGGGTAAGAAGAAGACCATGGTACCAGCTCTGTCTATTCCTTTTTACCAGGAAAGAAAATATCTTTTTTCTCAAAATTCCCAGTATACCACTGTTGACAACTCATTGAATAAAATAGTGTTGTGGTCACATTTGTCTGCAAAGAAAGCAGGTATAAAAAGTATTTAGCTAGGCACATTGTAGTCCTGAGCTTTGATGGTTCTTTTGGTAAAGTATATAAAAGAGAAATAGGTACTGGGAATATAATTCACAGGGTCTTCCACAGGGTATTTTCTTACTAAATTCAGTACTATGTAAAGCCAGAACAACTTCAAAATCTCTACATTATAAGAAGTATTAAAAAGGACTTTAAACATCATAAGCATGATCTTTGGTTTTAATAACATATTAATAAAATAAGTATAAGCATAAGTTTAAATATTAATAAGCATAGGCTTTATTATCTTAAATGTTGTGTATGACAGAAGAGAAGTTTATGCAATTGTTTCCAGAGTTGGTACACTTAATGGTACCAACTTTTTTTTTCCTTATTGAAACTCTGTTATGACTACTTTAAAGACAATCCTGCATAGTGGACATCTAGAATCCCCTAGTAGCTGGGTGACCACTGTGGTTCATACCTGACCAAACATCCCTGAAGAAATTATGGAGCTGACTCACCAGAAGCCAATTTGCATTAGGAACTTTGAAGCCTCCTGAGAAATGAATACTATCCTCAGAGTAGAAATATTCAGATATGAGAAGCTTGGCCTTAACACAAAGCCTTTGTATTGGGATGGAGTGGTGAATCAGATTCTAGCACTGTTCTGAAACATGGATTTGTTCCTCAATCCAACATGACTCCTTTCCACAATTAGAGTCATTCATGTTGGATCTTGGAGTAGAGAGGGCAGGGCATGATTTATACATGAGAAATGATGTGTAAACAGTTTGCAGTCATACTCACTAAATTCAGTTATTGGAACCCAAGTAGCTTCGTTAGTAGAATGTAGCATAAAAATGAGGGATAAACATTCTTCTCCACTCAGCAGCACAATATTTATGAAGAAACATATTGCTTCTAATGTAGCAGGCAGTGGCAGTGACTGGTGCACATATAGATGCACAAGGTAAGCTGCTGTTCCTGGCATGAGTAGATACGCATCAGTCTAGGCAAGAATGCCAAGTGTAAGAGAAAGGCTAAGAAACCACAGCTGTACCCAACACAAGTGACACTGGTCAAAAGCAGAGCCCAGCATGAGAAACTGTGAGAATCAGCAGAGGTGGGACTTCTAAGTGGTCTTGGTGCCCTCCAGGAGACTGAGCTACAGTTAAAAGGTAAGAAGTAGAAAATGCAGTGTGATAGCTGATTAGTAAACTTATCATATTTGTTTGTGTGTGGGTAGTATGCTCTCGAGAAATTCTTATAAGCACTTTTTCAGTAGTTATGACTTACTTTAGCACCTGTGGGCAAGAGTCATTGGAATATACATTACACCTACAAATGAATATTTATCTCTGAGATGAGCTGGTCACAGTTTAATAAAAGTAAGACAGAATAACAGCAAATATTTGGCTTTGCGTATATGTCTGTGGATCTATTGCAAGATCTTAAATATTTCCCATTCTTGGTCCTGGAGCCCTTTTTGCTCTCAGATGGATTCTCAAATAAGAAATGAAAAAGGTAAGGGAGCTAAAAGCATTTTAGAGTATTTAAAAAAATGCCCGTTATCATTCTAGAACAGGAGTCAGCAAACTTTGTTTGTAAAGGTCAGTGTAGGAAATACTTCGGCTTTGTGGGCCATATGGTGTCTGCTGCAACTACTCAACTCTGCCATTATAGCACAAAAACAGCCATAGTCAGTGTCTAAACAAAAGTGTGTGGCTGTGTTCCAATAAAACCCTATAAATATTGAAATTTATATATCATGTAATTCTCACATGCCACAAATATTCTTATTTTGATTTCTTTCAACCATTTTAAAATATGAAAACCATTCTGAAGCTCTTTAGTTATACAGAAACAGATGGCAGGCCACAGGCTCTAGCCTATAGGCTCTAGTAGGCTGACCCTTGTTCTAGGAGCGTAAATTAACTCACTTGATGTCTGTAAGAACATAACAGAGTAGAATAGTTACAATTCCTATTATGCATATAAAGTATATATTATATATACTGTTTATTCATATATATTATATACAAATTACATGTATTATTATATGTTTATTATTTATACATATTATTATATGTATTACTATTATATATTATATGTATTATTATATATGTTACATATATTTAATATAATATTATGTATATGTATTATATATTATATGTATTAAAACTATATCATATATACGTATTATTATATGTATATACAATATACATATAACATATATGCATATATAATATATATCTATAAATAAACTGAGGTCAAGAAAGATTTGCTGTCTGACTTAAGGAAACACAGTAAGTGGTAAAACCAGTATTCATACCAAGGTAAGTCTGATAAATTTAATATTCTTTTGACATATGGAAATTTCTGTTAAGTGGCAGCGGTTTTCTAGAGGGCTGCGCTGAGATGGACGGCAAGGTCTTGCTATGGCTCAGCAGCAAGAAGTATAGCGATGAATTTGCAATATCTTCTGTGAGTAGGAGAGGTAAGGGTGGCAGCAGCTGCTGTAATAATTATTTCTCCATCTCTAACAGGTGAAAACAGAACTAATGATGTTTTCTGATTTTGAGAATTCCAGAATGATTAGGGTTTCATCTGCACTACTAACACCTTCAGCTCCAAAGAGGACTTTCACAAATGAGCTGGTTTGTGTTGAGATTTCCAAGTGCCTGCATTTTGATCATTTTATCACACAGTAGTGGCTCATGCTGTCCCCACTATGACTTCTGTGTCCCCACACCTCTTCTCTGGCTGCCGCTGCCATTTTGATCTGCTCACAGGTGCGAGATTTGATAATATTCTACTGCTTCTGATACTATATTTCTATCTTGTACGTAGTTTAGTCCCGGGCTAACTTTTAAAGGCTGGTGGGAGAGAATCTTCCAGGATGCTGCAGATTATTTACCTAGAAAGTCCTCACTCTTTAATGCTTCCATTCAATGCTGATGTCAAGGAATTCTGTGTCACATCAAGACTGTCAAGACTGAAAGTAAGGGGCAGTGTAGAGGAAAGTGTCGAAGAAGGAAGGGCTTCTCAACTTTCTTTTTTGTCAAACTCATCCCTATTCTTCTTTTTCTAGGCTTACATAATTTTTGAACTGGGTTTTTTGTTGTTGCTCAATATAATTGTTAATCTTTGGTTTATGACAGCTGGTAAGAGTCCTCATGTGTGCTGGGCTTTAGCTTTTAAAACTCATGCGATCATATAGGGCCCACTGAATAATCCAGAATAATCTTACTACCTTGTGGTCAACAGACCTTTCATCTTAACAACATCTGCAAAGTTCCATTTGCCATGTCACTTAACATGTTAATAGGTATAACACAGGGGTCAAAGGCCGTTGGGGACAAAGTTCTCCCTACCACACAAGTGTTTATACAATATGACAATAACACAGATTAATATGTAGCATAGTAAAATTCTCAACATATGTGCAGAATAATCTTGCCTTGAACATGTACATCTGGTCAGTTGGAGAAGTAGAAAAGCCTCTTTAGACCTTGCTTAGACAGTTGTCTGACTTTAAGTTACATGATTTAATCTCTCAGTGCCTCTGTATTTTTATCTTAAAACAAGAATGATATATTTTATCATACCTAACTCACTGGACTGATGTAAATATTACAGGAAGTAAATGAATAGTAAACTTACTATCTCAAGAATTTAGTGTCCGTCTTTTATTTTTCATCACTGAGAACAGATCTTAATTAGAGCCATGAATCTTGGTTATAAAGAGGAAAGAAAAAAGTAAATGCCTAGAATAGTATATATTTAAAATTATTTAACTCTAATGAACTTTCAAAATCTTATGGAAAAACCCATATGGTGTGTGTAAGTGCAAATACATGGAAAAATTCAGATGAGGAATCTATTTCTTTTCATGTTTTATTATGCCAAGAGATAATGTAGTGCCTCGTTCTGAAATCTCATCTGTCATACTGTGTTCTGTAAAGTGACAGAATATGATATGACATATTGATGAGACCCAACGTGACACAAGGCATGGTTTGTGGTCTGCTTGTAGGTATAGATAATTAGAAAAACCCTGGAAAAGAGCAGTTTTGGAAGGATTTAATGAAGAATTATTATGATAGATAAATAAGAGGTAAGACTGAGCATACCTTTTTAAATAAAATAAAACATACAGGATATCGGATGCTATCATCCTGACCCCCAAATTTTATAATTATGTTTGGCATTTAACCTTTACATATGGTTAAGATAGCAAACCTTATACCCACAGCATTCCCTTGTAAGGGGAGAATATGGAGATAGGAGGTAATTGAGTTTTGTTCTGACCTGGTTTGGCCTCTGTGCGGAAGCAATTTGTGAATTATTTAGGAAAAAAGGAAAAGTATATTGCCTCAAGAGAGAATGCTGGGTGCAAAGAAGAATTTAGTTCAGTGGTGCTGTCTCTTAGAATACATCTGCTTTCCTAGCTTGAAATGAAAAACAAAATGGAAATTTCCATTCATCCTTATGCATTAACAAGATCCCTTCCTTTCACTGCCATGCTTCATATGTCCCAAACTAGACCAATGGTGGATCTAAAACTTTACAAATCATGCTGGAACCTTTGTTATTAGGATGGCAATCTATGACTGAACCAATAAAGGGAAGTAACTCCACTGTAAATAAATTTGGCATGAACATTTGGGCTTCACAAACCAAGACTAAGGTATATTAAGAAGAACATTAAGTGCAGTTGTTAATCTTAGCAGTTCTATTGAGTTATATCTCCTTGTATGTATACAATTTTAAAAAGGAACTATGGATTATTGGCATTAGAATAGTGACGAAATGAGAAAAATAATTGCTTTTTCATTCTTGTACCTTTCTTTGGTTTTTAAAGTACTGTTTTATGTTGTGATTACATAACTTACTATCTGCGAAAATTTTAAAAATGCCAATATTATCAATGTGCTTTAATACAAGTCACAAATATATTTAAAGAGCACCCTTCTCCAAAGATTATAAATATTTTACTTTTTATTACCATCAGTGGTATTGGCATGTATGTGACAGCCAAAGGATTGGAATGAAAATGATTTAATAAAGAAATTCAAAACTAATGTAAAAAATGAAATTGCAACTGGGCTGTCATGGCCTTAGAGAGTTGAGGGGTCGGTATGAAACATTTTGTTTTATTTCTAAAGCTTTGATTGGCCTGCCAACATGCATTTGTGCTGTCACTCTGAGGTCCCTTCTAGTAGCACTGAAGTGGCAGGCAGCTCTTGATTGATGAGTGTTTGCATCCATTTTATTATTTGTTGTATATTTCTTCCCTGACATGTTTAACTGAAAAAAATTCACACAAGAACCTTTGCAATTATGTGAGTCAACCCACATCAGAATTCCATTTCGGTGTATTTAGGAAACTGCAGCAAAAACAAACATACTCACAAACACCACAGATTACTTGGAGACAAGAAGATGATGTCAGTTTTGTAACATTATTAATATATTCCTGTTCAAGTAAGAGGCAACAAAAAATTACATGCCAACAATTTTTTAAAAAGTTACAAGTTAAGCTAAAACTTTCTGAAATGGTTTCAAACATAAAATGATGTCTTTGGTAGTGAGCCATTTTACTCTTTCCCCACTGCAACTTTCACATGCAAAGGGGAAAAGACCCCAAGACTGAGACTTTAAATTTCAGCATTTGATTGCATAAATATTGGTAAGCAGTGTTTAAAGGCTAAAGTGGCCCTGTAATCAAAGACTCAGCATTATCATTTCATGAAGTAATACAGACTTGTACAGTGTTAATGTCATAAGTCTGAGATTGGCTCAATATACAGATTTGAGCATATATATTGGCCTTAAGTTGGTCCTTTAATTTGTGCCACCTGGCTGAATAAAAGGCATGAAAAATATATTCACCCTTTGATTTTTTTTCTACCCCAAAACAATGGAGCCAGTTTTTTTTTTTTTTTTTTTTTTTTTAATCTGTTAGGGCTCTATGTTTCACTTAAAAAAAAAGCAACTCAAACTGACTTAAACAATACATGACAAAAAAAGTGGGTTTTGTTTTTCTGCATTTGGCTGATTGCTTTCGGCTTTTATAACTGGAAGATCCAGGGATAGGGTGGAAATCAAGATTGACTTGCCTTAACTGCTCACGGAGTCATCACTCTGCAGGCCTTGTGCAGGGTCAGCTTATCGTCAGACTGACTTCTCTCATAGTGGTAAAATGACAGTATAGATTTAGACTTTACATTCACCCACACCACTGTCACGAATTACTCACAAGATGTCTTCTTTCTCAGAATCCATTAAAAAATTCAAATGTCCTATTTGGGTCAGATATTCTTTCTTGAACCAATATAAAAGGGAGGGTTGACAATGACCAAATTCCAAATACAAATCAAAATCAATCTAAGAAAATTTTAAGACCAGTGAGTTAAGAATTAGTACTTGAGGCCAGGCGCGGTGGCTCACGCCTGTAATCCAAGCACTTTGGGAGGCCGAGGAGGGTGGATCACAAGGTCAGGAGATCGAGACCATCCTGGCTAATACGGTGAAACCCCGTCTCTACTAAAAACATAAAAAATTAGCCGGGCTTGGTGGCGGGCGCCTGTAGTCCCAGCTACTCAGGTGGCTTTGGCAGGAGAATGGCCTGAACCCGGGAGGCGGAGCTTGCAGTGAGCCGAGATCGCACCACTGCACTCCAGCCTGGGCGACAGAGCGAGACTCCATTTCAAAAAAAAAAAAAAAAAAAAAAAGAATTAGTACTTGATTATGTTGGTGAAGAAATCTTTGTGTTAGCTGAATTAATCTTAAAAGCCTTCTAGGAGCAAATTTTGTTTTTAAGATATATTTAAAATACAGGCAAAAAGAGTGTGATGAACTGGAAGGGGCAAATTGGAGTAATGCCCCCTACGTCAATTTTTGTACTTACATTTGAGATGTATTTAAAAATAGATACCCTACTGAGCACTTATTTAAAGCCCTATGCTAAGCTCTTTATATATATTATTCATATCACACAAAGACCTTTTCTAGAATTAGATACTATTATCCCTATTTAGCAGATGAGAAAACTGGGTTTCAGAGAGGTTAAGTAACTTTTCCAAGATCATTGTTAGAAAGTGATGAAAAGTAATTTGAATTTATAACTTCTAATTTGATAGTTCATGATCATAACCATTACATTATTATTATGCTCACATTTTTTGGTCTATGGGTCAATCTCTTATTTTGTGGTCTTTAATATGTTTATTATTTATAGGTCAATCTCTTTATTTTTGTGAAATCCCTAAGGGCAGAAAAAGCAGGGAATCTTTACTGCTTAATTCACTAACCTCTCTGTAGTATCTAAAATAGTGTCTGGCTTATAGTAAATGCTTAATTAATTTTTAAAAATTGTTGAATAAAGAATTATATCTTTTGGGCTAGAAAATGACATTATTGATTGCCTTAGGCCAATCCTGGAACTGGTTGCTACACAAGAGGGGAGAGATAAAATTCATCATAAAAAAATATATAACAACAATATCCACTACAATTCTTGGAAGAAAATTCCAAATTTGGAGTCTGGCACCACATTTTATTAACTACCTAACTAAAGTGTGGTTTTCTGTACCTCTCTTTTCTTCTCTAAAATTATGGAAATGTATAGTGCACATCTCACTCTCTTATTGTGAATACTGTGAAGATTAAAAAAGGTAATATACGTCAGTTATCATGCAATATGCCCAGCATAAGAACTCACTGAGTATTAAATACTCTAATTCTTATTGTTACTGTCTTTTCCACTTCATTATCATTCTTATTAGCATCATCTCCATGAGATCAAAGTGTCCCAATTATATCCTGAGGAGGCTGTTGTTTGATCTATTTTTTAAATTTAAGATGGTCCTTAATAACATCAATAATATGTATTAATTGGTAAGTATGGCCAAGAAGACTATTTGGGCTTATTTGTCCTAAATCAGTTACTTTCCAGGGACTTTCCTCATCAAAAGTCATGTAAAATTCAATCTAATGAGAGGTTTGCCAAAGAATTTACAGGATGCCTTTGGTATTCAAACAGAATATTCTTGAATCTGATATGGCAAACCCAGGGAACTGAAACAAATTACTTAATTTTTCAGTTTCTGGAAATTTAGAACTTAAGAATTCTCTGAAATACGTTTTGATATTGAAGATTTAATGAAATTTTATTCCTTTGTAAGACTGAGCTTGCATTCATCTCTAACTTAGAAATTGTTCTTAAACACTTTTCAACCACTGAAATGTTAATACTTGTACCTTACATTTCTGGCCACTTATCATATAGAATCTGATAGTATTAGTTGTTTCATGTGAATGAGTCTTATTTTTCTAAAAATTTTTTCCAAAAGTTTTTAACTTATGTATTCTTATAGTGACAGCATCTTCCACACTTAAAAACTTATAATACGGTTAATTAATGTTCATACACTTACAGAGTACTTGGGAATGCTTTTTAAATATCTACCTCTGACATAGTTAGGGCAAGTAATTTTATTTAACAAGGGAGAAAATTTAAATTTCAGAGCATTAAGTCATTTATTCAAAGTCATTTATCTAGTAAGTGACAGACCCCAAATTTCAACTCAAATAGGTCTTTATATGTCAAATCTGGTCCTTGGGAGTATTTTTATTCTAACAAACATTGCTTCTTCAAGTGCATATTCTTTCACCAGATTGGGAATATATGAAAGCAAATACTTTCGTGACTTCTTTGTATGCTCAGGTGGTTCAATGTTTTTCTCACAAGAAACGAAGTGAATATTAAAAATATTCCTAATTGACAAGAAAGTACAGGAGCTGACTTGCTAGGATCATAGAATCAACAACGAGAGTGCGTCTGCATGTCAAGACTCTGACTACTGTGTGGGACTCTTTTCATTACTCCATCCTCATCCTCCACCAGCCATGGCCACCAAAGAGCACTCACTTCTTTAAGCAAACTCTGTTTTTCAATTGAAGATGATAATTATTGATTGCTTTTTTTAGAGTTTTTATTTTTTAAAATTTATTACAACAAATTAGAATATAAGAGTGATGTGTCACGCCACCTTCGCCCAGAACTGATTCTGCTTATTTGACGGTTTGGATAGAGGTCAGCTTTCCCTATTGCATGCTTTCTCATACTGCATCTTTGGACAAAGGTGACCATCCCATAGAGATAGCGATGCAGATCTTGCTAGAGCTTCTAAACAACTAAATAACCAACTGATGATCAAACATTCATCCACCCCTTTATAAGTTCATTTATTTAATAAACATTTATTCACCTTATTGAATTAGTGGGAAGATAATGATGAATAAGCTATAGTCTAGTAGATGCAGTAGAGAAGGAACTTTATTAATCCACAGAAATATGTACTTGATCTTTGGGGTGAACTATTGGGTATCATAAAAGCACTTAGTGTGCACCAGTCAGTCTGTGTTCTAAATAGTTCACATTTAGGAACTCAATTAATATTCACTTATATCTGAGAGAGAACTATTATTTACCCCAACCTACAGATAATATAATGGACACCCAAATGAATTAAGTAACTTTCTCAAGGTGGATATAGAGTAACTAAATTAAGGCTTGAAATTCTGCTGTCTGACTAAAAAACCCACGCTCTGTATTCCTCCATGCAACCAAAGTACTTTGTGTGTGCTATTTTGTCATTCTCAAGATTCTACAATATACATGGTCATTTGTGTGCATGTTTCACTTATTTTTTTTGCTAGATTCTTTACTCTCAGAGAGATAAATCATATTTCATGTATTTGGGCCTTATCCATGTATCTAGCATCATGTTTTGGAAATAGTTGCTTTACAAACAAATTAAAACCATTGTTCTTTATAAACTTGTAATTAAATAAAAAGTAGCAATAATATTAAACATAAGGAATGAGACAAGCACAATGAGCAAAGATAGCAAAATGTAGGCTCTTGTAGTAATGAAGGAAGATCTCAACACTCAAAGAATAATCCTGCTCTATTGTTAAATCAAATAGGATGTCTAATTAGCTAAGCAAGGATTTTTCTTTCTTTTTTCCTCCCCCAGAAACCCATTCAATTTTTAAAATATTCAAAATTCCTAAATGAAACAATTTTAATCATCTATCTGTAAGTTGGTAGCACTATAGGAAATTGACAGCCTGGCATCAGAGTTAAACACCCTTTTAATTCTTTTTGCTTCTAATTTGTATCATTAGTGCATCTTAGTCTGTCAAAGTAATCAAAGCCATCAGTGTGGGAGAAAAGGTGACTTGTGCGTACGAGTATCATGTATTTATTAATATGATTATTTTAGTCATTTAGTTGAAAATAACTTATTTGTAATGACTACAGTCACTGACCATGTTTATATTAGCACCTTTCCACTATGGTGAAGGTCCTGTCTACAAGTAAGAAAGCTATAGCTAGCATCAAGAAATGTTAAAACAGCTCTGTATTCATGCAGTATGAGGACATACATGTGTGTCCTCTGTGTAAGGCATAAGCAGGGTAGTAAAGTCAAGTCGAAATATTTGGGATTATATTTCTTTTTTGGCTATTCTCCAATTAGAATAATATGAGACTTTGTGGGCACATTACCTAGAATGAAATATGAAGTTTCACCCTGATCACACAGACGTGGCACACCTTAACTGTTCACATGAAACGTTTGTCTTCTCTTCAATCCACTACTTTCCAAGGGCTACCATGTGGGGCTAGGGAGAAAGCATACTCTATAGCACAAGGTGAAGATACAGATATCTATCTGCCTTACCTTCCTCTGCTTCTCGTGGTATGTGTGCAATTTTATGCCACCACTGTAAATCTTCTGATACTCCTCACTATGGTCATTAGAATTTTTTTTTTTTTGGAGATGGAGTTTCGCCCTTGTTGCCAGTGCTGGAGTGCAGTGGTATGATCTCGGCTCACAGCAACCTTCGCCTCCCGGGTTCCAGCGATTCTCCTACCTCAGCCTCCCAAGAAACTGGGATTACAGGCATGTGCCACCAAGCCTGGCCAAGTTTTTGTATTTTTAGTAGAGACGGGGTTTCTCCATGTTGATCAGGCTGGTCTCGAACTCTCGACCTCAGGGGATCCACCTGCCTCGGACTCCAAGAGTGCTGGGATTGCAGGCGTGAGCCACTGTGCCCAGCAGTCATTAGCAGTTTAAAGAAACTAACATTTACTTGTGGAGTTTCTAGCATGGACTCTTTCCCTTTTTCTCTTGACCACTCTCTGGCTCCCAGCAAAAGAAAAATATACATATGCATGTATATATGTATGAAATATATATATATATATACACGTGAAAATATATAGTCATATTCATGGAAGAGAAACATACACTTACACATTTAGAATTCCCTTAGAGGAAGAGCACAATTTAATAGAATGCAGTGTTTTATTTTTAGTTTTGAGAAAGTATTCATTAAGGGTAAAACAGGAAAGATGATCAAAGCACATGAAAGAGAAACTGTATTCTTTGTACTTTCCTTGTTGTCTTGACTGAAATTTAGTCCTCTTCACCTCTTGCCCCACTGGATTCGCTAACCTCCAATTTTCTTCTCCCTATTGTGCTAAACTCAAAAATGTGCCTAGAAACCAAAGAATAAGGTTGCTTGTGACTTGTGTATGTTTGGAATAGGGAATTACCATATCTAAGTTTCTCAGAGATTTTAGAATTATCTCCCCCACCCCAAAGAAAGGGATTTGTTTTTTCTTGTTTCTCCCCCCACCCGCTCCCCTCTTCACTGTCAATTTAGAAGCTGCCTGAAACAGGCAGTGTAAAAACAGTGGGTGGCAGTTCCTCTCTCTTCCAGCCACCCATACCAGAATGGACTGTCATCAGGAGCGCTCCAGCTATGAAGCACACATTCTTTTCCCTGCATTTGCTGGCTGCGCTGAAACTGTAAATTCCACAGGAGATCAGGCAGTTCAGTGGAGACAGGGCTGTGCAGAGTAGCAGAAATAACAAGTTTTCCTAAAAGCACGTGTCACCAAACAAAACCATGAGATTTCCTAGGTCAGCTAAAGCACGAAAACTGGAAGTGAAAAATGCCCTGTTCAGTGATCCTGTCAATGGGATTAAATCATAAAACTCCCAACAGTTGTTTCCAGCAGTCTCACCCGTGTGATTTTATGAGTACAAAGGCCTATGTTGGGATCCCATATTTTTTCCCTTCTTCCATGTCTAGTTCTGCGCACTGTTATCATTTACATAAGTTTCCTGTAATCAAAGCATCTGTAAGCTCTAGCATGTAGAGTGTCCTGCCATATTCTGTTTCTTTTCTTTTTCTCTCCAAGCATCCCAGCCCTCCTGGCATCCCCTCATTCAAGGAATGAGTCTGTGTTATGGAGCTCCAAAGTACACACAGTACAGCTTGCCCACTGAGAATCAGCAGTGGCCCAGAACATGGCTCATGAGTCAGCTCCTTTCAAAACTCCTGAGCACTGCTGGAGAGAAAATAAAGATTTTTTTATTCAATTAATTTTAATGATTAAAAATATGACAATGCAGACATTTAGAAAGTAACTAAACAGGCAGTTTGTGGCAGTTTAAATATTGTAAGCAAAGCAAACAAACAAACAAACCCAACAATTCCTATATGGTACCTTTGATAGAAGATATTTAATTAAAATAGCTAAGGCCATTTACAGATCCTGAGTTTTCATTACAAAGAAGAGGGATTTTGAGCTGAGGGTCATAAATTATTGTATCTAAATGATAGTTATGTATATTTTGCTTCTTTTTAATCATTGATGCTATGACACCAATAGTCTAAGACTAAAAATAAATACATAAATAAATAAATTCAAAAAAGCAAAGGCAAGTTTTCTTAGCCAAGGGAATTCACCACAGACAGATTCATGTTTCTTAAAATTATTTTTTTCTTTATAATCAATAGCCCACAAAAATTAACAAAAACAAGATTTCCTCAGTGTTATTACTGTAAAATTAACTAAAACAACTAAATTAATGATTTAAGATATAGGCTCCAAAATCATGGATAACAATCAGAAAGAACCTAGGAGAATTAATTTTCAAAATAGTAAGATTTAAGTAAGGATTCTTTTTACTAACAAATGTCTTCTTTGTGCTAGATTTTGTTGCGGTTCTTGGAGTTTCAGCAGTGAATAAAATAAATGAGGCTTTGCTCATGGAGACACACCCCACACATAAAACATCTGTCTCTAATTCCAGATTAGATGATGAGATGACCATTTTATATATCATTTATATCCTAAATTAGCTAGTAAGTTATCCTATTCATTGAAGGTGCTCAAAATTTTGTTTTAAAAATGAATTAATTACTGATGTCTTTGACAAAGAGATTCAGTATGCCTGAGTGTAAAGTGATCAGCTAAAAATATTTTTAAATCATATGTACTTATAAATAAAGTACATTAAAATCTATATTGGAAAATTAATTATAATATATAACATTTAGATAGGACATCTCTACAGGCATTAATTACTTTGCTTATTTTTCTGCCTACAATTTAAATTAAAGATTTGTAATAATATACACAGAAACACTAACATTGTATTTTTACCAGAAATTTAATATTGAATTTTTTATATATAAACCGGAAAATCTTGCCCATGTGACTCATACATTGTGCCTGTGACTTTAATGCCTTTAACAAGACAGCCTAATGGCCCATTATTGTTTTTAACAGGCCACCTTAAAATAACCTTTCAGCAAATTTTCTGGCATATTTTATCTTAGCCTCCATTTATTTCATTTATATTGACCCTAGTCTCTTAAAATTGCTGGTTTTTGAGAAACTTTGGAGTAAGCACAGCATTTCTGCAAAGACTTTTGGATTCTTCCAGTAATGTCACGTTGACGCTGCTTAGTTTTATGGCTAGCAATCTACTCTTCTTTTGGAATCTGTCAGGATCAGAAAAATGCACATTAATCATTTACTATAGGAGCATGTACTGCTCCAAATGTCCCCCATTTCAAGATGGCAATTGGGCACTTGTCAGGAATTACCCACAGCCACACAAGTGGGGAATTGGCTGTGTAGTGTTAACTGTGACAGCACCTTCTCCTGTAGATAATATTCTTAGAGACCCAAGGATGGACCTCCATAAGTTGTCATAGGAATACAGGGCTGCCATATAAATGTTCTTTGCCACTGACATACTATAGGGACTGTTTAACTTCCAGACTGAGTCTCAGCCATGGGACAGCTCCAAAGGAGCAACAGAGCTTTCAAAGAGTCTGGGGGTGGGAGCAACACCATCTCCAAAAGACTTTTTCAGATTAGAGTTAGGTCTAGTAGTTGAGAAATCCAGGAAGATTATGATTCTAAACTAGACAAGTGGTGGTGTGGGAATTTGGGGAGACATTATTTGGTTTCTCCCTCAAAGATGTAAAAACACCTTTTTGACTGTTTGACATTATGTGAAGATGTGTGGTCCCAGGAAGTCATTAAACAGAAGCCTTCTGGAATAGTTTTTACCAACTGAATATCTTTACATTGCTATTACCTTACAGGCTGCAATATCTTCTTTAAGATTTTGGCATACGTTCAGAACCATTTAATTCCTCTTCCTTCTTTTGCAGGCAACTCCTCCTCATTGCTCTAGGAAATGCAAAACCCAGTGTCAGGTATTTAGAAGGCAAATATTATTTTCCTGTAATATATGAAAACTGACTCATTCTTTCTTAGCAAACAAGCCAGACAAACTACCCAGGTAAAATATGTATGATGCTTTTGATTTAATCCTAGATCATTTTGTTGCTGAAAATATACGATTTTTTATTCTTTAAATTTTTACTCATGTTATCCCTTAGATTATTAGGTTATTTATAGTGTAACTCCTATGCACACATCTAGATATGCTTCAGATTGAAGGAGAGAGAAAAAAGAAAGAGACTTAACACATCTGTTTATTTCATTCTATCTAGTCTCATTTCATCCATATCAATTTCATTCTCTTCAGCAGCAAGAGTTTAAAACTGGAATGTAAAGGCTTAATATGTAGTAAAAGAGAAATTACAATATGAGATAGTAATAAGTAGCAAATTAAAATATTAAATAAAATCATGAAGGGTTTTGTCATTTGAATTTAGTATTTTAAAATATGCACATGGGTAAAATCTGAAAGGTAAGATGAAAAAATTGTTATTAAAAATAGTGGAAAGTGGAGTCTTTAAAAATTCCTTTAAATAATTATTTCATCATCTTTTCAATAAAAAGGATCAAAAGAGTAGTTTAAATGTTATATCCAATATGTATGTGCAATGCCAACATACAGCAGATTGCTCATAAATTTTGTTGAATAAGTGAATATATGAATGACTGAATAAATAAATAGATAAATGGAGGAAATGGAGATAGCTCAGGAAAAGTTGCTGTTGGCTGGATTGCATGCAGAAACAAATCTAGAACTTGAATGCAATAAACCTGAAAAAAGATACAAAAGGGAGGGTGTTATATGAATATTTAGCACGTGGAGATAAGAATAAAGATGACATCTTCAGGAACTTAGGTTAGGAAAATAGGAAAGCATTTGTTAAGTATGTAAATGATGTTCTGAAAGTGATATTCAGGGAAAATTAATTTGGCATAGTAAGAATCTAAACTGGTAGAAACTTTCTATAAAATAATTTGATAAAACATATTAAAACCTCTTTAGCTGACAATCCAAATTTAGAAATGTTTCCTAAGGAGGTAATTGAACATATATACAAGTATATGATTAAATATATTCAACTGAATATTTTTTAATAAAAAAAAGAAAATGGAAGAAACCAAATAGATATAAAGAAAGTAAAGGTTAAATATAATATGATTCATCCATAAAATGTGTGATTAATTTATTGAGGTGGAAAAAGTGCTCATAGTTTTTCATATAGTTGGTGGAGAAAGAACTACTTATAGGAAGGATTTATTAAATTATTTATATTAAAATATATACATTTCTGTTTTTTCACCTTTTTTCCCAATAGTGCAATATGACATTTTTATGGCATTCGATGATTTCCTTACTTTGATGTGAAACTACATTTCTAAGCACCTATCATTCATCTGTCTATCTATCTATCAGTCAATCATCTACCTATCTACAGGCTCCAGTTAGGAAGCATCTATTTCTCCCTAAATACAAATTTCTCTTTATTATTTCAGCAGTGCTGCTCAGTTTCCTCCAGTATGATTAGCTATCTTAGGTATTCACCTTGTATTTATTTGAAAAGGTTCTGTTGAAGCCATCCTTGACCTTTTAGGCCAGACATGATATATTTCTTCTCAAACTTCTAAGGCATTTGACCGTAAGAGAATCCTGATCAACAGTAAGACATGAATTTGATTCTCAATCCCATAACTGAATTATACTTTCTGAACCTTAGGCCCGTCATCTTTAAAATGGGACTATTAGATACTACTTCACAGAGTTGTATAGATAATGTGTGTAGAGCACTCAGAGTAGTACCTAAATTTGATTAAGGGCTCTATACCTGTGAGTTCTTCCTCCAGGCACTCTGTTGATACGGTGGTTCTCTAATTGCACTGAATAGATTTTAATGATGAATAATCTAAATCATTTTATTCCTTGTAGTGTGAGGCAGTGCCAGGTATCCAGCAGTCGTTCAGTAAATATTTGTTGACACTGTGAATATAAATTCATCATAAGGAAATTTTGAAACAACTTTTAAATATCCTGCTGGGAGATATACATAATATGGGACATTTCCCAGAATATACATGGCTTACTGTCTCTAGATGTCTTCATCCCTCTAAAATAATAACAATAACAAAAATGGTTGTTAATGCTACGGGCAACACAGAACAGGACTCTTGGTAAAGTGCACGTTAGTGATTTTTCATTTGGTCGCCTACTCATCTAGTTAATGGTGCGAACCACAGAAGACGCAGGAAAGAGGCTCACAAAATGGGACAGAAGTCTAAAAAAGGTTATGTGTTTTACCACAATTATGAAAGTAGCTTATGTTTTACAAAATGTGATTTCTTAATCAGCTAAAAGATGCTTTCTTGGGCAAAGGGAAGTGTGGTTGGGGAGATGACTTTGGGGGATTTTTTCATATGTTTTTCATATGTTTTTTCATATGTTTTTCATATGTTTTTTCATATGTTTTTCATATGTTCAGGAGTATCCTCTATGGCTAGCAAGCAAGCAAGCAGTAGAACAAGCAAACAAACAAAACTCCCTGAGAGAAGGGGAGTAGAATGTTTCTAGTAAGTTTCCTGTTAATTATACACCTAGGGACATTTCAGACCAAAGCAGACAACTCTGACCTTGCACATTTATTTTTAAAAATTGACAGTTAATAGTATAACAATGCAATACTCCAGTCACCACCAAGGTAAACAAAACAAAACAAAAACAAAACTGTTACGCTTTTTAGCCACTTATTTGGCTAAAATTGACTGAATAACAGCTTCAGAGGATAAAACAGGCACTGTGGTATAATGAGTGTATTAAACAACAACAACAAAACAAACAAACAAACAAACAAAAACAAAAGCCTTGTTCGAATCATTTGAGAAACTAACTACAAACTAAATTAGAAAACAACTGCAAGGCCCGGCTTCTGCATTTAAACGATCACAGCTATTGGGCCCTCAGATAAGGAACTAAAAATGAACACTGCAGTATCATTAGTAATTGTAATATCAAACTTCACAAAACAAGCTAAAAAAATAGGAACTTTTAAATCTCATTGCCCTGAAGCCTCCACTGCAAAGGCATTTGTTTTGCATCATATCCTCATCAAAAAATAAGAAAGAAAAATCAATAGAACTGTCACTGAGTCATCGACACTTCTTAACTGTGTTCCCTTCCAACAGATGCAGCACCTGCTGTTGTTACTGATTCTGCACTCTTGCTTGCCTCAGGAGTGATGGCATTTACTAGTAATTGTAGGAATCTGAGCAAGATCTGACTCAGTGTCACAGAGGCCAATATATCATGCACCCCGTTGGTAAGGAGAAACTGCCAAATAAATATTCTTAATTCACAATGGACAGATTATGAAACTGAAACACAAGCACTAGTACAGAAGCTGTGTAGGAGGAAAAGGGAGAAAGGAACGAGGAACAGAAAGAGGAAGAAAATGGCAGATGTAAATTTTATTCGTGTTTACGGTTCATGGTGCTGGGTTTTGATAAACCAGTAATGATCTGAATATGGTAGCCATATTTTTACCAATGTTTAAGGTCCATGTTTCACTTGGAGGTGAAGGGAGTCTACTTTGAATTCTGGAATAAGAAGGCTGTCACTATTTCAATCTTTTATTCTTTTCCTCTTTCTTCCCTCCTTCTTTCTTCTTTCCTTCCTTTCTTCCATCCCCCTCACACTCCCTTGCTCCCTTCCTTCCTTTTCCAAATTATATAATCCCTAAAACAATTTTTGGCTAAATCTTTTAATGTTTTCCCCATTATGGACCGCTATGTGTGTGTCTGTGTGTGTGTATGTGTGTGCAGGTTCACAATTAAGACATCATTTTCAAAACTGTGTCTGTCCATTTTAAATCCTGCCCCTGAGGTTTTTTTTTGACAGAAATTTATTTTTTTACTGTTTACATATTAAATCATTTAAGATTTTAAAACTGACAGGACATACCTATTTATGATAGTTTTTCACATCTTAATACTTGAGAATTTTTTGTTCTTATTTGTAATTAGGAAAAAAAATTAAAATGTGACTATATCACATTTCCTTGGAATAATTAAAATAACTTTTGGAAAGTGAAAGTGCAGATAGCACAAACATAACCTTGAGAATGAGGGAAAAGAATAGTTCACTCTTATTTTACTAAAACAAATTCTTCTTACAACATAAGTCTTGTAAAATAACAGCAAAATCTGAATACACAGTGCAAAGACTGGCAAGAATTGTTTTGTGTTTCTTGTCTGGATTGCATAAATATACATTATGAACTGATTTGATACATAAAATAGAAAGTTATCTTGCTTTAAAGAAATCATTTAACCAGTGCTATTTCGAAAGAATCTTCCAGTCTACATTATATTATGAATGTGAAGATAACTTTACATGTGAAAAAAATTGGCCTTTAACAAGAAAAAAAATATTCGGCAATTCTAAGTGCAAAGCTATTAACTGACTGATATCTGATCCCTGACACAGGATGTCATCCTTAACCCAGTGCCTGGCTGCTCAGCATCCTGTGGGAACCGCAGGCTTCTGAAGATTCCTCTTTACAAATAACAATCAGTGCAGATAGAGGAGACACAAGGAGAGCCAGTTAAATCTTTCACATCATTACCAGCCTCATTGTTTTGCAAATCAGGAGCATAAAGTAGAACACGTGCATGAATCCTCTTACAGGTTTCTGAATGCTAGGGATTTCAAATATGTGAATCCTGGTGATTAACAGTAAATGAATAAGCCGCATGACAAATCATTACCTTTACCAGCTAAGTGGCTAGTTTAAATTAAATATTACAGGTTATAGTTTGAATTCATCAAGATTTGTCCATCTAAAATGATAAGCCTTTCCTCTATTCATATGTCAGTCCATCATTATTGTGAAGTCTGCCATAGGTGATCACTAACTCACTTGAATAGCTCAAAACAGCATTTTTAAAAGTATCCTATTTATAGTAGAGATATGTAGAATAATCCAAAACACTGTCTTCTTTAACATGCTAACCCTCTCTTGGAAAGAAATTCTTCTCAGGATACTTCAATTTCTGCCACAAAGCCAAGTGCCATAACAATGGGATTAAAAGTGATTTAGCTGTATTTTAAAGGGCTGCATTTTTTCCCTTTGTAATTTGCTTTTACAAATATAATTATTCATTTTCTTCAGTAGGTGACTAAGTTGACCATATTTCACTTATAAGTATTTAATATTCATTTTATCGTAATGATTTTTCAGTACTATTTTCCACAAATGTCAAAATCCTGAGTTGTTTATTTGAATCCTGAGTTATTGCTCTTCTAATGAGAAACTCTAATTATAGAGTGCAGTGAACTAGGCAGCAGAGAGCTTGCATCCCAAATATTATTACTAATATCAAGGCATATGAACAACACTAGTCACTACTTTAAAATACATTGCCTACTTCTCTATGTTTGGATAGGGACTGTTGCTTTACTTTTGAGGGGTTGTAGCAAGATCTAAAGTAAAAAATTCCTCATCCTTATTTTTACTCTGTTCAAACCGATAATCTATCTCAGTTTATGCAAAGAACTCACCTGTGTCTCATTACCCCGTATTTGCTGAACCCTATACTTTCTCACTCAACTAAAACAGGAGCATAGAAAGCAGAGCTGGCACTGACCCTCACCCTCAATTATTCGTGTGGGCAGTTCAATGCCACTCTATTCCCAAACACATTTGTTTGGTATGCATATCCAAGCAATATTAGTTAAAGGGAGTACACAAAGAAAGACACCATTTTTTTCCTCCCACTTCCCATCTGTTGTGGAAAACACACAGGTTTTCCTCCACAGGTTGAAAAGAACCTTATGTCCTTGGAGCACAGACTCACAGTGCATTGCAACAACAGTGTGAACCTTCTTCCCACTCCTCAACCCACAGTCCTGTTTTGAAGGCTGCATTCTGAGAATAGGCTTCACCATGATGCTGTTGGAACATTAGCTACCATGTTAAACAAGCATGGCATGAGGCTGACTAATCCTGGTGAACTGCGTGGTTAAATAGCTGCTCCTTAGAAGCAGCAGTTCTCACTCACAGGTGGGAATTGAACAATGAGAACACATGGACGCAGGAAGGGGAACATCACACTCCGGGGACTGTTGTGGGGTGGGGGGAGGGACAGCATTAGGAGATATACCTGATGCTAAATGACGAGTTAATGGGTGCAGCACACCAACATGGCACATGGATACTTATGTAACAAACCTGCACATTGTGCACATGTACCCTAAAACTGAAAGTATAATAATAATAATAAATAAATAAATTTGCTTTTACAAAAAAAAAAAGCAGTAGTGATTACAAGGCTTGTCCAGCACTATGAATCAGAATGCCTTCCCTTTTCTTTTGAAGGTAGATGGTGTAAAAGCTACTCCTTACTGGGGCATAGACTAATTTTATTAAATTAATTCATTTAACATGTTCAATGTTTTTACTAAATACTTACTGATTTTTAATAATAAAAATTAAATGCAATTTCTATAATAATTGTTAACTTATTGCTTCATCCATGGACTCAATGATCAGAAAATACACGTGATGGATAAAAATGACCTAAATTATGTAGAAATAACTAAGGAAGAACATTGAAGAAACAGCTGGTTCAGTAAGACAGATGAATTAAAATTTAGGCATACACTTGCTCACATTCTCTCTTTCTTTCTTCCTTTTTTTCCTGTCTTTCTTTCTTCCTTCCTTCATTTTATTTTTTTATTTTTATTTTTTATTTTGAAACAGAGTCTCGCTCTGTCGCCAGGTTGGAGTGCAGTGGCGCAATATCGGCTCACTGCAACCTCTGCCTCCGGGGTTCAAGCAACTATCCTGCCTCAGCCTCCTGAGACAGCTGGGACTACAGGTGTGTGCCACCAGGCCCAGCTAATTTTTGTATTTTTAGCAGAGATGGAGTTTCACCATGTTGGCCAGGATGGTCTCCATCTCCTGACCTCGTGATCCGCCTGCCTCGGCCTCCTAACACATTCTTTTTCTCTCCCTCTCTCTCTCTCTTTCCTCCTCCTGAACAGCACAAGTGATTTAAACATAGTGTGACATGTAAGACAAATTAGATGGGGTCTTCTGATTACAAAGCCAAACCCAAAGTGCTGGATTCTATTCTTGGCTTATTCACAAGAAATTTGTAGAATCTTTCCTTAATTATTTTAAGCCATTTACCCATATTAAAATGGACTCAATGTTCATTTAACAGTTACTGTTTTACTTATAAAAATTATAATGACCAATTCCATGGTAAGTTCAAGAAAACAGGATGGACATAGTCCTTGTGGATCTTACTATCTTTGTATGAGTGCATATTTAGCATTAATCAAGAATATACCAAATGGGCCGGGCGCGGTGGCTCACTCCTGTAATCCCAGCACTTTGGGAGGCCGAGGTGAGTGGATCACCTGAGGTCGGGAGTTCGAGATCAACCTGACCAACATGGAGAAACCTCATCTCTAATAAAAATACAAAATTAGCGGGGCGTGGTGGTGCCTGCCTGTAATCCCAGCTACTCAAGAGGCTGAGGCAGGAGAATCGCTTGAATCCGGAAGGTGGAGGTTGCGGTGAGCTGGGATCGTGCCATTACACTCCAGCCTGGGCAACCAGAGTGAAACTCTGTCTCAAAAAAAAAAAATAAATAAATAAAGAATGTATCAAATGATAATACTTGAAATAAAATATAGGCTCATAACTTCCAATAACTAATAATGTGTAATTGATGTTATTAATAATTCTTCAAAACATAATTAATAAATTTTTAGGTAGTCAGTTAAGTGACAAGATTCTACATATAACATTATCTACAATTAAATTTTTTATTATAAAACTTGAAATTAATCTCTAGTTATAAGGACACCGTTAACAAGCATGAGCACCTGACTCCCTACTGATTTCACTGGAGAGAAAGAGTTGAACATGAGCTCATTGTTGATTCAGTTGCACATAATATCAGATTATTTATGTACTCAGGGGAATAAAACACATTTCACTTTTCCCTGCCCTACACTAGTAGTGAAATTTTAAGTTCCAAAGAGAGAATTTGAATACTTATTTCATTTTTTCAAAGTGACTTCTATGTGAAAAACTTACATTTTATAAAAATGATATGTTTCTAGTAATGCTTTTAAAATCTTATCTTTTTGTAACTAACTATTCATAGATAGTCCTTTATAACTAATATATGATAACTATTTGGTACCTCCATGCTTTCTTTGTGGATAAAAACAATGCTAACTGGTTGGCACTCCCCTTTTGCCAGTCTGAAATCTAAACGGAATTCTCTCCTTATAGCTGTCTGTTAACAAGATGCGAGTCTTTACCTCAAAGGGCTATTGAAACACTGCTAATTACAAGGGGATAATGAGAACTCACCAATGGAGACCACCTCAATTAAACAAAAATCAGTTTATATTGATACAGCAATTAATTATACATGACGGAATAATTGAAGAAGTTTTCCTTGTGTATTCATAGAGAATCTAAACTTATGTGAAATTATTAGTTGTAGAGCATTTAATAAAGATTAAAATGAATTTCAGCTGTAGACTTTATACAAAATTTAAAAAATAAATTAAGTGGTAAGCAAATAATGCAAGTTTTCTGTGATGAGTATTCTTTTGTCCAAAGTTGGAGTGGGGACAATTTATATCTCAATTTCATTAGTCTTTTTTAAAAAACAATGTTAATGAAGTATATGGACCAATGCTCACTAACACTTTGGACACACAGAAACCCCAGCGGTTTATTTGAGTTTGCATGATATAAATTTATGCATCCCAAAGAACTTGTAATAGTAATGGCATTTATCAGATATTGTTTGTAAAGGATATGAATAATAATATTCCATCTGCTATAGTCCCTTTTCAGCAGAGGAATCATACAAATTAATGTTGGCCTGGATATAATCCATTTAGGATGATTCATGAGAGTCATAAAAATGACCTCTCTCCCTTTTTTTTAATTCCCAAGCAAGTGTTTTTCCATTAGTTATTTTTCTACTTCTTTTTGTAAGGTCCGCTTTAAGGTCATTTAATTCTGTCAAATGTTTTATGACTATTTTGAAAAAATATCTAACATCCACAAGACCACCACCATCGACAACAATGCGAAACTTCATAAAAATCTAAGCTTATGCGCTGGTATTTATAGGAGAAAAATATTAAGACTATCTGATGATGAATCAAGTATAACAACATAAGAAAAATGAAAACTAACATGTAGTGAATGCTTACCAATTAGTTTTAAAACATTATTTTCTTTGATTTTTAACAGTGTCTCTTTTGGGGCAGATATGTGAATCAACTTCATTTCACAACTGAGGAAACAGAATCCTAGAGAGAATAGATAACCATCCTGTGGCCCCACATTTAAGATGTGACGAAGCCAGTACTCAAATCCTGGTCTGTTTTCAACCATACTTACCCTCTTAATGACTAGGCAAAATGTTTTTTGTGCATGCGCTAGTGGAATGCAAACCTAGATGATAAAGCGGTATGGAATAATATTAATTTATTTATCATGAAAGTCATCTATGTACAATGTTTTTAATATCATTACAGTTATACACCAGGTACAATTTATATTAGTTCTCATGCATAAGCTGAGAGTTTTCCCTCCACATTTTAAGGGAAGAATATTAAACAACTAATTACATATTTATATTTTCTGGTACATGGCAAATTAGAACACTAAATAACAGCTTTGAAGTATAACAAAAATTTATACATTGACATTCGTGAGTGAGAACTATATCAGATCTTAGAAAGATTAGAATATGTGTAGTTTTGGACAATATTCCCATTAATAGACACTGTAGACTTCTCTTCATTTTCTTTTCTGTTATACACATTTTCCGTGCTGTTCCATTGTTCCTTCATTTTCAAGTTGATTTATCACCTCTTTGGCTTTATTACTAACTTCTTTATTTAACTTATTCACTACTAGTGTTATCACAGTGTAAGTACTGGAAGTAAAGAGAGAAAGATTAGAGTACATGTAATTTTTGGTGCCAAAATACAGAACCTATTGCCTCATAATGCTTCAGTGAATTTCTTTTAGGCAATAAAAGAAACTTCTTACTTTTCCTTATGAGATAAAATTATAGCATTGCAAATAAAGCAAACACAATGGGTTTAGACCTATTGGGGTTTAAATGTTAGTTCAGCCATTTACCAGGTGTGAACATTTGAACAAGTAATTCTTGTGTTCTCAGTTTATTTCTAAATTTGTACTGGCAATATTTAATACTGATTTATGGATTAATTTATTGTTTTATTTATTTATTTGAGACTGAGTTTTGCTCTTGTCACCCAGGCTGGAGTGCAATGGTGCAATGTTGGCTCACTGCAACCTCTGCCTCCCAGGTTCAAGCAATTCTCCTGCCTTAGCCTCCCAAGTAGCTGGAATTACAGGCCTGCACCACCATGAGTAGCTAATTTTTGTATTTTTAGAAGAGACAGGGTTTTATCATGTTGGCCAGGGTGGTCTCGAACTCCTGACCTCAAGTGATCCACCCGCCTTGGCCTCCGAAAGTGCTGGAATTACAGGCATGAGCTACTGTGCCCAGCTACCTATATTTATTTTTTAATGTGTTGGAGATGATTTATATATTTAATTCCACTTCAAAAATGTATTTGTGGCATACCATGAATCAAATACCATTCTTGGGCTATACTATAAACAGCATAGATAGTTTTCTTTACAACTAATGATACTTACATTTTCAAGAGGAGAGACAGAAAATGAACAATTGTCATTAATAAACAAATAATTTTGTTAGAAAGTGATTTGGAAAAGGAAAAAGTAGAGCAAGGTAAGGGTCTTAGGAGTTCTGGGTATGCGACTCATGAAATTTTAATATGCAATGTTGTGTAGTATTAGTGGGTGACAGAATTGAATAAGGTAAGAAGATGGCTACGTGGATCTCCTTGAGAAAATGGTACAGCCAGTGCAAAGATCCAACAGAGGGAATACGTTGTATTAGAAGAATAAGAAGCAGTGTAGCATGGAGAGAGGGAGCGATAACTCACAGAGTTACAGAGCGGTTCAGGTTACATAGGATCTTGAGTGCGGAGAAATATTGAATAAATGCAGCTGTTACTGTGTTTAGATAAGAAATGCTAGGCTTACCAACAGAAAAAAAATATTATCCTGTAATTTTAAAAAAAACCCCACATAGCATTACAAATGTTTATTTAATTAATACTGTGAGTCAAGCATTGCCCTGGTCACTATAAAAACATTCTCTCACTTATTCCCCATGAAAGCCCTATGTGAAAAATGCCATTTCTATGTCCACTATACAGATGAGAAAACTGAAGCTCTAGTAGGCTAAGTAACTTGTCCAGGGTCACACTCTTATTATGTGACAGAGGTATTATGAATAACCTTAATATGATTTCTTTTTGTTAAATGCATATAAAGCCTTGCTATGCAAAACATACTTGTGACAACCTTGTGGTTTCCAAGTTAGTTCCTTACTTCCATTTACTTCTCAGATAGGCTCCTTTCAGCTATCATTATAGTCTTTCTATAAAAAGCATTCAGTATACTGGCTGCAGAAAATAAATTACTTTTTCACCATCTCTCTTTTATTCCTCTCATTCACTAGGGATTACATTTAATTGTCCTCTAGCTATAATTAGCTCATTGAGTAGAGACTTTATTCTAAATGTGATCAAACAGCAACTTTGTAATTTTTCTTTCTAAATCGTATATTTTAGAGATCCTTCTTTTTTGTTAATTGTTGGTGTTTTATTACTCTCAAGGTATTCCTACTTGCATTTGCATTGATTTATGCAGTCATCATATTTTGGACATTTTTTTCTTTGAATGACTTTTCTGTGTTAAAAAGAATTATCATCTGTCTTTGGTTTAAATTCTTACTTAATAATATGTCAATATAAAGTCAGATTTTAATGTTGGCATTGTTACTAAATGAAATAAAGGTACAATTACTTTGTGTGTAAATGATATAACTATTACATGTTCTCTCTTTTCAAAAATTATCTATTCCCTACTGTCAATGTGATATTTTCAAAATTCACCATAAGGGAAACATAAGTTTTCTTATATCTTCCAAATCTCGAGTGATATATGTTGATTAAAATATGTTATTCTAAGGTTAATGTATTTTAAACCATAAGACCTCCTTGTTTTACATTTCCATGCGATTTTCAGCATCATGGTTTATTTAATATTTATATTCCCCCTAGTTTTATTCCTTTGTTTTTTAGTTTATATGCTTATAACAAAAAAAATTGGTAACTTACTATGAGAGGGTTCCAAATTCAAGAAAGTGTAAAAAAAAAACTATAAAATAATATATTTAACAGAGGTATACAAGTTTGCTTTTTGAGAGCATTTTGATAGACAATTGTATTCTCCACTCTTCATCTGCTTCTCTTAGCATGAGATGAACAAACTGAAGTTTTTACTTTTTAAAGCAAGGCCAGTATGATTTATCAGTATACTAAAAGCTATATCCAGTGCAGCTGATTCAGGATCTACAGTTTTCAGTACAGAAGTTTGCCATACTTCCTCCTTGAAGTCAGTGTACAAGACTTAAACCAATAAATAAGATTACTTGTAAACTCCTCATCTCCATTCAATGATTCATGAGTCCATTGGTTATGTCCAGTACTGTGGTAACAACCTTAAACTATTAAAATCATTAACTAAAAGATTGAAGAAAATTAGAAGTTTACATGATCCAATACTGTTATTTGACAGATTAATGACTTAGAACCCCTATAAAAGAAGAAACATGACAAATGTGTTTGTGACCTGAAACTTAAAACAGTTTAAAAACTGATGTTGCATGAATCTATCAACCATAGAAATTCATTGAATATTTAGCATGTGTAAGGTGCTGAAGTATTCAGTTAGACTATAGCAAATACTCACAATTTAAAGAAAAAAAATATTTTCAGCAAAAAAATTTAAGATCATTTATGATTCTCAGTAACAGAGTGCACAAAAATTTATCCACCTTTGTGAGTTTGCTACATATAACATTGGGTTATATTAAAGCTAGTGGCAGTGGGAGGTGAAAAAGCCATGGCATTATTGAGATGAATCAGTGCAAATTGAAGATCTAAAAAAGTAACTTAGATGTTCAATCAAATACTTTACCCAAAGGACAAAAATATCTATCATGTTAAAAATGAGAAAGAAAAAAAGTGACATGCTGGATCAGGAACAAAAAAAATTAAGAAAAAATTTAACTATTTTTTTGTCACTGTAGCCCTTTACTTCTAATGGAGCACTGAGGATAAAACTTGTAGTATGAAAAAAATTAAGACAACCGTATTATGAAAAAATAAAAATAAATAAGCAGCTATAGGGTAACACTAGGTGATATTTTTTGCTAATTTTCTTTTCAGGTAAATATTGGCCTGTTCCAACATACACTCTTATATTCTATCACAATTTTATACTATGATTTTTCTAGCATCTTGCATTAAATAAAGAAATGCTCATGAGGGGTATTTGTTATCTCATGTGTCATTTAAGTCTTAATCTATTTTAGAAAGAAATCATTATGAATGTCTAGTAAATAGCTCTTTTAATTTTGAAAAATGAGCCACCTACATTAATATAAAATATAACTAGCATATTTGTTCATTCTCACACTGCAATAAATAAATACCTGAAACTGGGTAATTTATAAAGAAAAGAGGTTTAATTGGTCCATGGTTCCACAGGTTGTACAGGAAGCATTGCTGTGGAAACCTCAGGAAATTTTCTGTCATGGCAGAAGGTGAAAAGGAAGCAGGCATGCCTTACATGGCTGGAGGAAGAGGAAGAGAAGCAAAGGGAGAGGTGCAACACACTTTTAAACAACCAGATCTCGTGAGAACTCACTCACTATCATGAGAACAGCAAGGGGAGTATCTGCCCCCATCATCCAATCACCTCCCACCAAGCCCCTCCTCTGATTATGGGATTGCAATTCAACATGAGATTTGGGAAGAGACACAAATCCAAGCCACATCAACTAGTACACTTGAATTATTTTTTCTAGCTAAAATGAAGAGTCTTATTTTTTTTTGCATAATATTAAGATACACTTCACCAAATAGCTATAATTTTAAAAAGATCAGTCTTGTTTTACTTTGTTTTGTTTGCTTTGTTTCATACTTTTAAGTGTCAGAAATTTCACCTATAAATCTCATTTAATTTTACTTCTAAAACTTATAATTTTTCATATATCACCTCTATTTTACAGATTAGGAAACTGCTGCTCATAGATTAACTGATTTACCCAATATTACTATATTTATATGTATATTTAAAGAAATTTGAGCTCTAGAGACTACACTATTTCCACTATTTGAACTGCCTAATTATAGAGGCACAAAGCCAGCTAGGAATTTCTTATACTATATCTCAAAAAGAAGAAACCTTATAACAAATTTACATGATAGATACAAATTCTATAAAATTGACTACTTTATTTAAAATAAATATTTATTTGTGAAAGCTACAACCCAAGAAGTTTGATAGAATGAAGGGGAAATAAACCCCACTCCCACCACCAAAAAAATAAGATAGTTCTATTTCTTATCTCACCTCATATTCAAGACTCAACTTGAAATGGGCTAAACATAAGACCTGAAACTGTAAAACTACTAAAAGGAAACATAGGGGGAAGCCTCACAATATTGGTCTGGACAATGATTTCTTAGATATGATCCCAAAAGCACGGGCAACAAAAGCGAATATAGACAAATTGGATTGCATTCAAACTAAAAAGCTTCTGCACAATAAAGGAAACAACAGAGTGAAGAGACAACGCATAGATTAGAGAGAATATTTTCAAATTATACATGAGATACCACCTCCCATCAGTTAGAATGGTTATCATCAAAAAGACAAGAGACAACAAGTGTTGGAGAGGATATAGAGAAAAATAAACTCTTATACCCTGTTGGCAGGAATGCAAATTAGTACAGCCAGTTTGAAAAACAGTACTGAGCTTCCTCCAAACACTTGTTCCACTTCTGGGTATATATCCAAAGGAATGGGAATCAGTATGTTGAAAAGATATCTGCACTTTCATGTTCATGGAAACATTATTCCCAACAGCCAAGATGTGAAAAATTCCTAAGTACCAATCAATGGATAAACAGACAAAGAAAATGTAAAAATACACAGCTGAATACTAGTTAGCTTTTAAAATAAGGAAATTTGTCATTTATTATAACATGAATGAATCTAGGGAACATTATGCTAAATGAAATAAGCCAGGCTCAGAAAAATAAGTATTATATGATAACACAATGTTGGATCTAAAAAAGTCTGGCTCATAGAAGTAGAGAGTAGAGGTGGGAAGGATGAACAGGGACAAAGGAGACATTGGTCAAGGGTATGAAAGTTTAGTTAGACAGAATGAGTAAGTTCTAATGATTTACTGCACAGCATGGTGACTATAGCTAATAATAATGTGTTGTGTATTTGAAAAAGGCTTAGAGACTGGATTTTAAGTGTTCTTACCACAAAAATGTTTATTAGTATGATTTAATCATCCCACAATGTATACATGTATCACAACATCACATTGTACCCCATAAATCCGTACAATTATTTGTCAATTAAAAATAAAATATTTAGCAAAATATTTAAAATGTGTCGTCTGTTTATAGTGATTTCAATTTCATTTTAAAGTAAGATCTTCAAGAGACATAGATAACTTTTTGCATTTCTTAAAACAATGTCTTGGAAAGAAATGGACTTACATTCTTAATTCTCTGACTCAAAGAGATTACAGGCTCCATTAAGAGTCTCTTGCCTTATAGAAGCAGAAATGCAATCAATGTAGGTTATTGGTCATTTTCCCAAAAGATTGAAAGGGTAGTTTGGAGTTGGGAAGCACAATTAAACTGCTAAAATAAAACTTTCTCTTGTGTTATATACAGTGTATGTCTGGCATAAAAGCAAAATTGATAAAATAGATACTTTGCATGTGTTAGGAATCAGTACATTTTATCTTTTATTTGACGCTTAAATGACTTCTCTTTTGCATAATGTTGTGCTGTTTTTTTCTTGTTCCTTTTCCAGTTTGAAAACATATTTATTTGTACATACTATATTTCATAATGTATGAAAACTAAATCACTTTTATATTTTAAATTCCAAATTGTTTTTATTTTTTAATCATTGAGTTACATGCAACAATTAATACATGTGGAACATTTGGTATATTCTAGAAACTCAATTGTGAAACAGAATGACAATCCTTGACCCTATAAAAATTGTATTTAGTGTTGGATACAGACAAATAAATGTTTGAGGACAACATAAGATATGTGTTATGGATGGAAATTTATGGATTCTATGCTGAGAACTAGAAAGATCAACTAATCAAGACTTGGCACATTCAGAATTTTTTCTTTTTCAAAAGAAGCAGTATCAAAGGTGAGGTCTGACATGGGGTACAAAAACAGCCAAACAATGAGGAAAGGAGGAAGAACACAGTGGGCAGAGAGAATAGACGAGACAAATAACTTTATGACCAGTAAGAGATGGGGAGCAATAGAAGGAAGTGGGTCAAACACTGGGAGGAAAGAATTGTTATTCAATGTTAAAAAAGAGGAGAAAATAGTACATATTTGTGATAGATATATTTAGTTTTGAACATCCTGAGTTTTTGATGAATATGATATGATAAATAAGAATGTATTTATACCCACACATTTATATTTTATTGCTTCTAAGAATCACATTTTTGCACATTTTAATATTTTCAAAACCTAAATGCATAGCACAAGCAAAATGTATAAGAACTATAATTGCCAGTGGGTTTTCTTTTTTGCTTGTATGTAAATTATTGGTGAATTTTACAATAGATAATATCTCAGATTAAATGAAATATGATAAACCATGGATTTCAGCCTCATCCTAAAATATTTAACTTGAACCTGAATCATTTATAGCAAACTTCTAACCATTAGATAGCATTTGCTTCATTTCTAGTGAACTTCACACTCTCTTTACCCTGAAACCAATTCCAAATCCAGATGGCACAGTACATTCTAAGTCATGATTAGAATCCCCAAGAAAGTTATGCTCTGATCTTTCTGTATAAAGGAGGGTGATTTAGAGCCATATTATCATTTTATAATTCTCTATATCTAATTCCCCACCATGTATATTGGGAAAAAAAAAGAAATGTTATTACCTGAAAAATTGGCCAAGTTCTTTGCCGTGCATAGACCATATCTTACAGGCAGAGCCAGGACAAAAATCAGTGTCTTCCTAACTGCCTGCTGCTCCAACTGGCAGTGTTTGAAGCCTATATGCCCACCACTTAAGTCAAGACTGCTGGGATTCAGAGCAAATGTCCTCCAGATTTCCTTTCCATCATATCTTTTCAATTTATTTTTTAAAAGAACTACACAATAACTCTGAGTAATTTTAAAAGTGACCTTCTCATCTAGCAACTCTGTGAGACCTCATGCTAATAAGGAGCTTAGGGGTGATAAACTCACATAAAATATATTTCAGACTTAGTCTCTCTTGAGATTCCAGGGAATGTGCTTAGTTGAAGATTAAAGTCTTGGCTGGAATGTTATGCTTGAATTTTTGTGAGTCTTCCTGTGGTAATCAGAATGAGTAATGTTTTTCAATGAACAGAAGGTTATTTAATAACTGAGATAAGTTACTTGCAATTTTAACTTATTGTTTAATAAGCATTAATCGTGTGTGTGTGTGTGTGTGTGTGCCCGTGTGTGCGTTACTGTAGGAATACAAATAATGAAAAGACACAAGATACATTTTCTTTCATCAAGTCATGGACACATTTATAAACATCTCATTCCAATAGAACCAGAGGAAGGCAGAAAAACAAGCAATACGCTTTGGGAGTACAATGGCATAAAATACTTAATCTGATGATGAGAATGCTTTAAAGAAGAAGTGCAGTTGTGATATTCTTGATAGGTGGGTGATCGAGGGAGAACATTGCTGGCTAAGGAATTAGGTGCAAATGCCTGGAAACATATGAAATGTCCAGGTAATTACACAGTTCTCAGCGGCCAGGGAACAAGATTGGGGAGGCTGACATGCAAATGTGGCTACAAAGGTAGTTTATGTAATTGGGGCCAGGCCATTGAATGGGCTAAGTTGTTCATTTATTATTTTGAGGAGAACGCAAAAACTAAGGGTCCTGATGAGTGGAGAGTCATCACTAGACCCATGCAAAGCTTTAACATTGAGTAAGACTTTTTATGTATGCAGTCCTACATCCTGACCTAAGGTCCACAGACAAAGAAGGAACTAAGTTCTGGAGAAAAAGCTACTTAGTGCTAGCCTTGCTTAGTCTACTATCCTATTGTTTGAGAAAACAACAAATTAGACAGCATTCTACTACTACTATGTGTGTGTGTGTGTGTGTGTGTGTGTATATTCTAAATAAACAAAAAATGTGTCAAGCACCTAATACTTAGCTATACCAACAGGCAAAATATATTCAAGTTAGAGTCACAAAGATATCTTTATAGCAGAAGAATGTTCCAAAATGCTACCTACAGATCTCATTATATATGTGGGGCATGAAATACTGCACTGGTAATGGGAAGACTGAATTTACACCTGTCCTGGTTTATTTCCTCCAGCTTGTGAGAGTCAGGATATGAAGGTTTATCTATCTATCTATCTATCTATCTATCTATCTATCATCTATCTATCTATCTATCTATCATCTATCTATCTATCTAAAATTCTGTATATGTATTTGTGTGCTTATATACACACAAATATATGTATACACACACACACATATATACACATACATATCTACATATAAGTGCACTTTTTTGAGGGATAAGAGCTTACCTGAGGACAAATATATATAAGTGTACACAATACAAAGTGTACTTATATATGTTTGTCCTCAGGTACATATAAGTGTACTTATCTGAGGGATAATATACATGAGTGTACTTATCTTAGTGATAACAGCTTACCTGAGTGTAATAACTATTCAATCCTATATCTGAGAGAAAAAAAATCATTCATAGTTTGAATTTAAGGTGAGGGATGGAAGAGATGAGAAGGAAGGAGAAATGTGGTTTTACTTGTTTGACTACTTGTTCTAACAATCCTTGTATTACCCTCAATTCTTAATTTAAAACATCTATTTGTCCTATTAAATCAAATTATGAAAAAAGCCATAATCCAGAAGAGGATTAACTTTTGGTAATATAACACCATTAAGTATGATATAAAACTGATTTTGTCTTGTTATAAAATAAATATAAGGTCATGTTAGTTCTGACTACCATAACAAAATACCACAGACTAGATGGCTTAAACAATGCAAATTTATTTTCTCACAGTTCTGGAGGCTGAAAGTCTGAAATCAAGGTACCAGCATAGTGAGCGTTTGGTGAGCGCTCTCTTCCTGGCTTGAAGGCCTCCACCTTCCTGCTGTGCGTTCACAAGGCCTTTCCTTGGTGTGTGCATGGGTAGAAGAAGAGCTCTTCTTCCTTTTCTTGAAGGCCACTGGTCTTTTCAAATTAGGGCTCCTATGTTACGACTTCATGTAACCATAAATACGTCTTAAAAACCCTATCTCCAAATGCAGCCACACTGGGAGTTGGGGCTCGTACTTTTGAATTTGAGGGAGACACAATTTACAGTTCAGTCTGTAGCATTCTCCTTTTGGTCCCCTAAAATTCATATTCTTCTCACATGCAAAATACATCCGTTCTACTCCAACAGTTCCAGGAGTCTTAACTCATTCCTGCACTAACTCTCTATTATGTTCATTTTTGTCTAGTTACGAATTTTAATTGGACACCTTTCCATTTACATTTACTGTAATTATTAATTTGCTTTATCTTTTATTATCACTTGTTCTTCTGTCTCTCAATTATTGTCATCTTTTGAGTTAATAATATAATTTATAGTATTTCATTTTAATACCTTTTTAGAGATCTTACCATACTGCTTTGTGTTATGTGTTTAATAACTATTCTTACGATTTACATATACAATCTTGTACTATTGTTTACTAGAATTAATATTTTATCTTTTTATATAAGGTGGATATGTCTTGAAATACTATAATTTACTCCCATTTTTGATGCTACTGTTTTCTTTTTTTTTTCGAGATGGAGTCTCGCTCTGTCGCCCAGGCTGGAGTGCAGTGGCGCAATCTCGGCTCACTGCAAGCTCCACCTCCCAGATTCACGCCGTTCTCCTGCCTCAGCCTCCCGATAGCTGGGACTACAGGCGCCTGCCACTATGCCCGGCTAATTTTTTGTATTTTTAGTAGAGACTGGGTTTCGCCAGGATGGTCTCGATCTCCTGACCTTGTGATCCGCCTGCCTCTGCCTCCCAAAGTGCTGGGATTACAGGCATGAGCCACCACGCCTGGCGATGCTACTGTTTTCATATATTTTATGTCAACACTTTTTAAAGCACAAATACAATATTACAAAGATGATCAAAAGAGTTAGCTCTTCTTGAAAAACTGAAGAAAAAGGTTAATTATTTATGCTTACATACACATTTGCCATTTCTTATTTTCTTCATTCTTGTCTAGATCAGAGTTTCTATGTAGCATTATTTTCCTTCAACCTAAAAAGCTTACTTTTGTTTGTAGTACAATTCTGTCAGCAACAATTGCTCCCACTTGTTATTTGAGAATGGTTTTATTTCACCTGTATTCTTGACTTAAATATTTACTAGACATAGAAATCATAATTGTAATGTTTTCCCCCAGCACTGTAGTGATTTCATTACCTTGTCTGTCAAACTCTATTATTTCTTATGAAATATCCACCATTATTTGTATCATTGTTTCTTTGTAGGTAATGTATCTTTTCCCTTTAGCTGCTTTCAAATATTTCTCTTTATCTTTGATTTTCAATAAAACGTCTATGTAGTTTTCTTTGTGTTTATCTTTGCATGGATTGCTGAGGTTTCTGGCTTTGTAAATTGGTATTTTAATTTAACTTGGGAAATTTTTGGCTACTATATTTTCAAAAATGTTAATGTTGCAGTTTATTTCTTCTCTTCTTTAAGAACTTTAATTAAATCTATTTTAGAACTCTTTATATTTCCTATAGCTTACTGGTGTCCTGTTCAATGTTTTAACTCTTTATAAAAAAAAAACAAACAACAACAAAAAAACATGCTTCTGCTTTTTCAAATTAGCCATTAAATTCAACCATGACTTTTTTCTCCTTAATTTCAGATATGGAACATGTCAGTACTAGAATTTCCACAACTTATACTTATTTTTCCACTGAGAATTGTCATCAGTTTATTTATCTTTTCCTTTAAGTCCTTAACAATATTATTCATAATGGCTAATTTACTTTTTTTCATTTTTTGCAAAATCCCATATTTGGCTTTCCTGGAATACATCTGTTGACTTTTTCTCTTGTCAATGTGTCGCTTTTTCTTGTTTCTTATCACAGTATATATTTTTAAAACAGCCTCAAAATTACAGAGAAGTTTCAAATTCAGTGCTAATAAATTATTCACCTGAATCTTTTGAGAGCAAGTTGCTGGCATGTTTCCTCATGTCAGCATGAGGAAACCACTAGAGTTTAGTGGATATTCCGTATCAACAATGACATTATCCTGTATAATCATAATACAAACATAAAACTCAGGAAATTAACCTGACTGTTACAATATAGCAATACTAGCACCCAACATGGAGACCCCATTCAAGTTATGTCAACTGTTTCAACATACCTCTAGCAAAAAGATTTTGTTTGGGCTAGTGCATTGCATTTAGTTGTCATACTTCTCTAGATTCTACAGTTTAGAACAGTCCTCCAAAAGATTTATAATCTTGACACTTTTGAATCCAGTTTCTTTGCAGAATATCCTCCAGTTGAATTTATTTGATATTTTCTCAGATTAAATTCAAGTTGTGCATCATTGAAGGAATAGCAATGCAGTCATACTGTGCTCTCTTTGCATCATTCTGGGTGTCATATGATTTTAATTTATGTGGATTAATGGTTTTCTTATTTCATTCAATGAAATATAATCTGTTACTGTTATTATTTATTTGAATGCTCAAACTGTAAGATTTGAGGGCCCCTTCAAGCTGACTTCTGTTCCTTGTGACATAGTTCTACCAATCTTTGAGCAATTCTTTATTTTCTAGCTCATCTTACACATTCCATGTCCCAGCCCTGGAATTATCCATTTACCCAATGATTTATATATTTTTAAACTGAAGATTTGTGTTTAGTAAAAAATATCTGCTATAGTGTCCCTGTGTCAGGCTCTCAGACATAAATATCTGTTATATATGTATGTGTGTATATACGTGTGTGTGTAATACATACCTGTGTGTGTACAGTTAACCTGTGAACAACATAGGATTGAACTGTAAGGGTCCACTTATATGGAGATATTTTTCAATAAAAGCTCAGTGTACCTGCCTTTCCTGCCTCCCCTTCCACCTTTCTCTTCCTTTTCTGCCAACATTGAGACAGCAAGACCAAGCTCTTCTCTTTTTTCTCTTTCTTCAGTCCACTCAAAATGAAGGCAAAGAGAATGACAAGCTTTTTTTTTTTTTTTTTTTGCTTACCATATGCTTATGCAATTTATTATTATTCTCTCTTTTGACAGTGGCTATATAATATCTAACATTCTGCTAAGGTACAATTATTTCTCAGATACTTTTGTTTGAATTCAGACATCGTACTTGAAAGCATGAAAACCGCCTTTCAAAAGTAAAACAAACGATTCATATACTTAGTTATCAAGGAAGGGCAACAACCTATTTAACAATTATTGTTAAACAGTAATGTGCTAGTCATGTCTAATTTATTTATTTTTATTATTTTTATTATACTTTAAGTTCTAGGGTACATGTGCACAACGTGCAGGTTTGTTACATATGTATACATGTGCCATGTGGGTGTGCTGCACCCGTTAACTTGTCATTTACATTAGGTATTTCTCCTAATGTTATCCCTCCTCCCTCCCCCCACCCCAGGACAGGTCCCGGTTTGTGATGTTCCCCACCCTGTGTCAAGTATTCTCATTGTTCAATTCCCACCTATGAGTGAGAGCATGCAGTGTTTGGTTTTCTTTACTTGCGATAGTTTGCTCAGAATGACGGTTTCCAGCTTCATCCATGTCCCCTACAAAGGACATGAACACATCCTTTCTTATGGCTGCATAGTATTCTATAGTGTATATGTGCCACATTTTCTTAATCCAGTCTATCATTGATGAACATTTGGGTTGGTTCCAAGTCTTTGCTATTGTGAATAGTGCTGCAATAAACACGCGTGTGCATGTGTCTTTATAGCAGTATGATTTATAATCCTTTGGGTATACACCCAGTAATGGGATGGCTGGGTCAAATGGTACGTCGAGTTCTAGATCCTTGAGGAATCACCACACTGTCTTCCACAATGGTTGAACTAGTTTACAGTCCCATCAACAGTGTAAAAATGTTCCTATTTCTCTACATCTTCTCCAGCACCTGTTGTTTCCTGACTTTTTAATGATTGCTGTTCTAACTGGTGTGAGGTGGTATCTCATTGTGGTTTTGATTTGCATTTTTCTGATGGCCAGTGATGATGAGCATTTTTTCATGTGTCTGTTGGCTGCATAAATGTCTTCTTTTGAGAAGTGTTTGTTCACATCCTTTGCCCACTTTTTGATGGGGTAGTTTGATTTTTTCTTGTAAATTTGTTTAAGTTCTTTGTAGATTCTGGATATTAGCCCTTTGTCAGATGGGTAAATTGCAAAAATTTTCTTCCATTCTGTAGGTTGCCTGTTCACTCTGATGGTAGTTTCTTTTGCTATGCAGAAGTTCTTTAGTTTAATTACATCCCATTTGTCTATTTTGGCTTTTGTTGCCACTGCTTTTGTTTTTTTAGTCATGAAGTCCTTGCCCATGCCTATGTCCTGAATGGTATTGCCTAGGTTTTCTTCTAGGGTTTTTATGGTTTTAGGTCTAACATTTAAGTCTCTAATCCATCTTGAATTAATTTTTGTATAAGGTGTAAGGAAGGGATCCATTTTCAGCTTTCTACATATGGCTAGCCAGTTTTCCCAGCACCATTTATTAAATAGGGAATCCTTTCCCCATGATAAGCTTAATGTTGATCCATTTCTACTTAATGAATAGTAAAGATACATCCTCTTCCTTATGACTTTTAATAACATTTTCTTTTTCCTAGCTTCCTTTATTGTAAGATGCAATATATAATACACATAACATACAAAATATGTGTTAAATGACTATTTCTGTTATTGGTAAGTTTTCCAGTCAACAATAAGCTATTAGTAGTTAGATTTTTGGAGAGTCAAAAGTTATATGCAAATTTTTGATGGAACAGGGGTTTGTGCCCCAACTCCTGCATTGTTCAAGGATCGACATGAAATATATGTAGTGTATGTACAAACATGTACTTGTGCTTCTATATTTATAAATGTATGTATACATATGCACAACATGTATGTACAAATTATAAATTAATACCAATACCTCTAATCCTAATTCAACATCCCAATATTTATTCCAGTTTTCTCTCTTTTTCTATTTGTAACATAATTATTTGGCAGTGATATACCTGGCTCTTATTATTTTACTATATTTAATTTGTTTGTTCAACCTCTAAGAAAGTAACCAAGTTCTTGTTACTGCCACAGTCCCACCTCACTTTTATCAATATGAGTGTTCTCAATGACCTACTTAGGATCTAACACTGTACCACCACATCTATCCATTGGGTGGCCTCTTTTCCTTGATACAGTCTTAATTTCTTGAATCTACACCCAATGTAGTGAAATGGGTTGTGTCCCCCTCTAAAATCTGTAAGTTGAGGCCCTGGCCCCAATTGTGACTATATGTGTTGTTAAGATCTTTAAGGAGGAATGTAGGGTTATATGAGGTTATAAGGGTAGGGTCTTAATCCATTAGGACTGATGTCCTTGTAAGAACAGAGAGGGGCATAAGAGTTATTTGTGCACAAAGAGTAAGCAATGTGAAAATGCAGAGAGAACGTGGCCACCTGCAAGCTGAGGAGAGAGGTCTCAGGGAGAAACCAGCTGAAACCTTATTTTGTTTTGTTTCTGACACCTGAGGTGGACTGGTTTCAACCTTGGTGTTGGACTTTGAGCTTCCCCAACTGTGAGAAACAAAAGTTGTGTTGCTTAACCTGTTCTGTGGTATTCTGTTATGACAGGCTTAGAAGACTAATACAGTTCCCTCTTCACCCTGCTTAGATTCCAAAACCCATGTTCACTGACCACATCGTGATCAAGTCCTTCTCAATGTCTCAATTCTGATTTCAACATTTGCCAACAGGCTAGTCCACCCTATATACTCCCTCCATACACTGCCAGGCTGCACCCTCAACTGGAAGCCTTATTTATACCATTTGCATCCAAACTCTCCATAGCAAATATCTTCCTCTGGAGAAGTCTTCTTCATCAGAGCAGGTTACCTGTCCACAGTTTATAATTCTCTCATTGTTCGCCTCCATGGGTGGACGTCGTTCTTATCCCATTTGGATTAGTATAAAGTACACCAGGTTGCCTTTTTGTAGGAACCTCAGATCATCTTTCCACACGATCATCCTCATCATATTTGGGCTTAAAAACTTGCATCAGGCCGGGCACGGTGGCTCACGCTTGTAATCCCAGCACTTTGGGAGGCCGAGGCAGGCGGATCATGAGGTCAGGAGATCCAGACCACGGTGAAACCCTGTCTCTACTAAAAATACAAAAAAATTAGCCGGGCGTGGTGGCGGGCACCTGTAGTCCCAGTTACTCGGAGAGGCTGAGGCAGGAGAATGGCGTGAACCTGGGAGGTGGAGCTTGCAGTGAGCCGAGATTGCGCCACTGCACTCCAGCCTGGGCAACAGAGCGAGACTCCGTCTCAAAAAAATAAATAAATAAATAAACTTGCATCAGCCTTTCCCTACCACATGGAAGCCTTGCTTATGCTAAACTCTGACACTTCACTCCAGGAAGCCTTCCTACATTGACTTGTTCCTCATCCTTACCAGCCTCCTATATTTGCTCTATATAACTGTGAATCTTCCTTCCCCACTTTCCCAAATGTGGATGCTTTGTTTACTTGGCTTCACCTAATAAGTTTTTGACTAATTTTTTATGAAGGGAAAAGAAGAAAAAGAAGCAGAAGGAAATAAAAAAAGAAGAAAACATAAATTGGCAATATTTTGCTTCGTACTAGATACTGTCAACATTATGCTATGAAAACTCTGGATTTGCTTTTCTTCCTCTGAAGAGCATTGGTTTTGTTGTACCAGACACTTACTACTGGCTGACCACACCAAACTTGTAGGTTTGGGTTGATGCTTTTTATAGAGAAGTGTCTTTAAGTTTTGCTTTCACTCCTCATTTTAAATTTTCAGTCTCCATATATAGTTTTACTCCAAAAGCAAGACAATTATGGGGTTTTACCTGGAAGGTACAAGATGTTTGTGAAATTCTTCTATATAGGTGGGACTCAAGTTCCAAACTCCGTATTCTTTGTGGTAGACACAAGCTGAAAATATCTGCTCAACTTTTCAAATTTCCAGCTATCAAATGGACATTTGAAGTGTTCCCCATGTATATTCAGCCATCTGTGACTCAAGAATTTAATGGCAATTTATACACAGACTTTTGTTGTCTCCTTTTTGGCCTGTTATTTTGTATAATTTTCCTATTCAATTTTCATCTCCTTTGATGTTCTCATACTACAGCCTTTAAACATTTCAACCCATTGTAACAAGCTATCTCCATAAATTTTTAAATTCCAGCCAACATGCACAGTGTTGTATGGTGAGATCTCTCAGAAGAAAATTTGTGTGGCTGTCACTAAATTCCATTCCATTCCCTCAAGGGTCATGTTTCTCTAGTTTCCATCTGCATCTTATTGCTATCCAGTACCTTCAAGTAGGTATGCTTGTGTGTGTATGTTTGAAGTTGTGTTCTTAGTTTGTATTTTTTTAATAGAAGGATACTTAATTTAATGCAAATTACTTCGTTATTATCAGAATTGAGAATATCTCTCTTATTCAATTATAATATTGCTTAGGCATATTTTGATTAGTTGCTTTTATTTTTTCTCTCAAAAATTGTTACAAAATAATTTTGAAGAAGCAATTCAAAAATTAATATTGCAAACAGAGGCACAAATGCAATATCTACATACTTTGATTAAAAATAATAAAAAAAAAAAAATAAAGATTTTAAAAGTAAAAAAAAAAAAAAAAAAAAAAAAAAAAAAAAAAAATTGAATAAAAAATTATCATACATATATTATGGAAAATTCCTTGTTAGGGTAATAATTGTGACTTACATATATCTTGTCAGGTTTTTTTTATTGAAATAACTAGAAACATGTTATATTAATCATAAGCTTATGGGTAAAATATGATGTTGCATAAAATAGTTTGAAAAAGGACTAATATTTGGTTGTTCAAATTTTATATACCAGGCAAAAAGTTTCACACCTATGTATTTGGTAAAAGTTCAATTCATTTATATGAAAATTCAATTCAAAGATTCAGTTCAATGCAAAGATAATTAATAAATGAAACAAAGCATTAAACACAATTGAGGGTTAGTAATGTTGATGAATTTTTCCATTTCAAACAGCCAGCAAAACAACATTTAAAACTCAATATTATCAAATATAACTACCTATCTTTTTATCTCCACAAACATATACATATACCTATACACATATACAAATATTATGTATATCTACATACACACACATATTTCTGTAATTTGTTTCTTCTCTTGACAATTTATTATACATCTATCTTAATACAGATTTTTGTACATTTTTAGTGTCTATTATATATTAGTAGAATTACTCTCTTATTTTTATTATATATGTCTTTCTAATTGACATTTTAATTACTTACAATTTTTATTATCATTCAAGTAAACGTTCTAATATATACTTAAGCACTTATACTAGTTTTTACATTATATATTATTAGAAGAATGGTCAGATCAATAATTTTTGTAATTTGCATTTTTATTAATACTGCCAAATAGATCTCAAGTCATTCTAAAATTTATTTCCTTTTACATTTCAAAGACTAAATAATTAAAATTATATAATTCCTTGGATTCAGTTTAATTTTACAAAATGGTTGGATAAAAATATTATCACGTTATTGTTTTAAAATATGTTTTCCTGATATGCATTTTTAACCTCCCTGTGACATTTATATTCTATTTATTTTTTCTTCATATTACCTGTTCATATACTTTACAGATTTCTCTACTAGACTTTTTATAGATATATGATTCTTTTTGTATTATAGGTAATTTTAGCTGTCTCTGTTACATTTGTCTTAAACTTTTTCAGTCCATTGCTTATTTTGAAATACATCCGTGGGCAATTCATGTCATGCAGACCCTTTCCAAACTACTGAATCAAACACGTTATATTACCTTTTTGGTTTCTGAATTTTTATTGCCATAGAAAGGCCTTTCTCATTTTAAAATTATGCATATAAAAGATCAATGTATCTCCCTAAATATAATATAAATATTACTAAGCTGATCATTATCTTTTACTTTCAGGAATTTAATCAACCTAAAATTTCTTTTGTATATGTGTGCAGTAAGAAAGTTAATTTATCTCCCCCATTCGATTTACCATTTGACTCAATAAAATTAATGTGTTATGTGCCCTGTTACAACCATGTTTTTCCATTAAATTGCTAGTCTCTTTAAAAACCCAGTATCTCACAATTATAATTACTAATTTTTTATATTCTCACCTAGAATAAATGAAACTTCTTGGCTCTATTCTGATAAGGACATATCTTGGTCATGACACAGTTTTAATGCAAACATTCGGCCAACTTTTAAATTTATTTCTATGTTCTTAACATCTATTTGAGAATATATTATTTTAAATGATCTGTTTATAGTTTTATTTGTAGGCATATCTCATTTTGTGGCATTTTCTTTATTGTGCTTCACAAATATTGTATTTTTTAGAAGTTAATGGTTTGTGAGAAAACTGCACTGAGCAAGCCTATTGTCATTTTTCTAACAACATGTGCTTATTTCATGTCTCTGTCATGTTTTGGTAATTTTGATACTATTTCAAACCTTTCTGTTGTTATTATATCTGTTATGATGATCTGTGATCAGTGATCTTTGATGATACTATTGTAATTGTTTTGGGGCACCAGCTGAACCACACCTATGTGAGATGGCAAACTTAACAGATGTTGTGTTTGTTCTGACTACTCTACCAACCAGTGGTTTCCCCATTTCTCTCCCTCTTCTTGGGCCTCCTTCTTCCGTGAGTCACACCAACACTTAAATTAGGCCAATTAATAATCCTACAGCGGTTTCTAAGTGTTCAAGTGAAAAGAGGAGTTGTACATTTCTCAGTGTAAATCAAAAGCTGGAAATAATTAAGGTTAGTGAGGAAGGCAGGTCTAATGTTGAGATAGGCTGAAAGCTCAACCTCATGTACCAAACAGCCAAATTGTGAATGCAAACGAAAACTTTTGAAGAAAATTCAAAGTGCTACTTCAGTGAATATATGAATGATAAGAAAGCAAAACATCCTTATTGCTGATATGGAGAAAGTTTTAGTGGTCTGGATAGAAGATCAAACCAACCACAACATTCCCTTAAGCCAAAGCCTAATTGTGAACAAGGACATAACTTTGTTCTATTCTGTGAAGGCTGGAAGAAGTGAGAAAGCAGTAGAGAAAAGTTGGAAGCTAGCAGAAGTTGGTTCATGAGGTTTAAGAAGCCTCATGCTTCTTAAAGGTGCAAGGTGAAGTATAAAGGTGCAAGGTGAAGTATAAAGGTGCAAGGTGAAGGTATAAAGGTGCAAGGTGAAGCAATGAGTATTGGTGTAGAAGTTGCAGCAAATTATTCAGAAGCTCTAGCTAAGATACTTGACGAAGATAGTTGCACTAAACAATGGATTTTTAATCCATTAGACAAAACATCTTTCTTAATCCATAGACAAAACAGCTTTCAATTAGAAGATGCCATCTAGGATTTTTATAGTTAGAAAGGAGAAATCAATAGTTGGCTTCAAAGCTTCAAAAAGCAGACTGACTTCTTGTTATGGGCTAATGTAGCTGATTAGTTGAAGTAGAAGCCAATTCTCATTTACCATTCTGAAACTCCTAGGGCCCTTAACAATTATGTTAAATTGACTCTGCACTCTATAAATGGAACAACAAATCCTGGATGACAGGACGTCTGTTTACAGCATGGTTTATTGACTATTTTAAGCCCACTGTTAAGACCCACTGCTCAGAAAAAAAAAATTCTTTCAAATATGACTGCTTATTGACAATGCATTTGGGCACCCATGAGCACTGAAGGAGATGTACAAGATTAATGTATTTATGCCTGCTAACACAACAACCATGTTGCAGCCCATAAATTAAGGAATAATTTCAACTAAGTTTTATTATTTGAGAAATACATTTTGTAAAGCACCATAGAGTGTCATTCCTCTAATGAATCTGAGTAAAGTACATTTAAAATTTTTTGGAAAGGATTCACTGTCTTAAAAGCCATAAAAAACATTTGTGATTCATGAGAAGGGGTCAAAATATCAACATTAACAGGAGTTTGAAAGAAGTTGATTCCAATCCTCATAGATGGCTTTGAATAGTTCAAAACTTCAGCAGAGGAAGTATCTGCAGATTTGGTGAATATAGCAAGAGTAATGGAGTTAGTGCACATGTACCCTAAAACTTAAAGTATAATGAGAAAAAAACAAAGTAGAATCTGAAGATGTGACTAAATTGCTGCAATCTCATGATGAAACTTTATAAATGAGGAGTTGCTTCTTGTTGATAAACAAAGAAAGTAATTTCTTAAAATGGAATCTACTCTTGTTGCAGATACTGTAAACATTGTTGCAATGACAACAAAAGATTTAGAATATTCCATAAGCTTTCTTCTTAAAGCAGGCATAGGTTTGAGAGGACTGACTCCAATTTTGAAAGTTCTACTGTGGGTAAAATACTATCAAACAGCATCACATGCTACACATAAATATTTCAGAAAGGAAAAGTAAATTAATGCATCAAACATCACTGTTGTCTTATTTTTAAGAAATTGCCACAGACATTCCAAGCTTCAGCAGCCACCAACATAAGTTAGCAGCCATTAACTTGGAAGGAAGGACCCCACCAGGAAATGTTATGACTCACTAAAGGCTAAAATAATCATTAGCATTTTTATCAATAAAGTATTTTTTTAATTTAGATATTTACTTTTAAAAGACACAAACATATGGGACACCTAATTGCTTTAGTGTAAACATAACTTTTATATGCATTGGAAAATCAAATAATTTATGTGACTTGGTTTATTGTGAAATTCACTTTATTACAGTAGTCTGGAACCAAATCTGCAATAACTCCAACTTATGCCTGTATGTTTGCCTATACATTCATGAATGTATTTATACATTGTCTTATATGGAATGACAATCAAGGCAAATTCAAAGATTGTAAAAAACAAAATTATAAATGAAATATATTCATAAAAAATTATATTTGAGAAATAAAAATTATTTCATAATTGAGGCTGAAATTAATATACAATTTCTATCTACATGCTAAACTGAGACCACAGATTTGGCTTTAAGTTTCTGAGCAGCCAATAATAAAATGAGAATTTAACCAATAACCTAATTAACATAACTAAATTTTATTTATGCTACCAGTAACCATTTACGCTGCTCAGACAGAAGCCTTTCTATATACAATAAATGAAATTCAGCCTAGAGGCTGAAAAGCTAACAAATTGGCCTCTGTAAACTCATTGAGAGTAAGGACTGTATTTCACATATCTTTGATTCTAAAATTGCAGGCTCAAGTCCAGTGGGGCTACAATATATTATTGAAGATAACTATTTAATATATTAATAACTCAATTAATTTTATTAATGTAACCATTATTATCAATAAAATAGTAAACATTGTTAGTGTTGAGCTTTCACTTTTCCAGATATCTTGAGAAAAAATATAAATGTATATAAAAATATTATCTGTATTCAGATATTCTTTACTCAGGAAAATAACGAGACTACATATGGGTTAACTAATATCATTATTTTCTTAGGTAATAAAATAATCAAAAATAGTCCTATGACAGATTATAGAATTAGAGCATTGGCACATTAAAACTATTTTTATAAATAGACTTTATACTCTCAAGAAGGTAGATGAAAGGATGGACATGCCAAGATAAATGGAAGTTACAACAAGGCACAAGTCAAATTTCTAAGGACAAAAATGTAATATATGAAATTAAACATACTTTGAGTGAAATAAATTGGAGATTACATGTTTCAGAAGAAAGATTAGAGAATGTGAATACATAACAAAACACACAAGTAAATTTTAAAAAATATACCAATGATAGAATTGGTTATCTTTTAGTGAAGTACAGGAAGGAGAGAAATAAGGCTATAGACAAAATATTTGAAAACTACTAGCCAGAATTTTTCTAATTTTATGAACTATGTTGATCCCATGCCCAAGAATTTTAAGAAATTACACACACACACACACACACACAATGAAGAAAATCACACCGGGCACATAATAATCAAGCTGCTGAAAAACCAGTGCTAAACATAAAATCTTAAAAGCAGCTGGGGTGAGCATGGGTGAAATAGGAAACACTTATTAATGCATGAAAACAAAAATATGTATGGCAGCTGACTAATCATCAAAAATCATGCTTTACAGATGACAATGGAGTCAAGTCTTTAAATTATTGAAAAAAGAAATCAACAACTTAGAATTCCATACCCAGAAAAATATCTTTCAAAAATATGAGTAAAAGAAAGCTTTTTACAGACAATCAAAAGCTGAAAGAATTTGCTGTCAGCATATAAGCACAAAAGTATTAAAGGAGGTTATTCAGGCAGAATCATAACAATAACATTTGGAAATCTGGATCTGTGCAAATGTAGAGCACCTCAAATGCCACTAAAAAAAATTTAAATGGGCCGGGCACGGTGGCTCACGCTTGTAATCCCAGCACTTTGGGAGGCTGAGGCGGGCGGATCACGAGGTCAGGAGATTGAGACCACGATGAAACCCCGTCTCTACTAAAAATACGAAAAATTAGCCTGGTGTGGTGGCGGGCGCCTGTAGTCCCAGCTACTCGGAGAGGCTGAGGCAGGAGAATGGCGTGAACCCGGGAGGCGGAGCTTCCAGTGAGCCGAGATTGCGCCACTGCACTCCAGCCTAGGTGACAGAGCGAGACTCCGCCTCAAAAAAAAAAAAATTTTTTTTTAAATGCTTTTTTTATTATATTAAATCTTTTAAAAACATGATTGACAAGCCTGGCATGGTGGCTCATGCCTATACTCCTAGTAATTTGGGAGGCTGAGGTAGGAGGATTGCTTGAGGCTAGGAGTTCAAGACCATCGTGGATAACACAGTGAGTTTCCATTTCCCCAAAATAAATAAATAAATTTAGCCAGTCACAGTGACACATGCCTATAGTCCTAGAACTTTGAGAGACTGAGGCTGGAGAATTGCTTAAGCCCACAAGTTGGAGGTTGCAGTGAGTTATGATTGTATCACTGCATTCCAGACTGGGCAACAGAGCAAGACCCTGTCTTAAAAGGAAAAAAAAAAATCATTGACAATTTAAAGTAAACAACCAACTGAGAGAAAATATTTACTATATATATGTATATTTAATTAGCAGCTGAATACAAATTATATAGATATTGTTTGAAATTCCATAATAAAACAATAAAACATAATAAAACAATAAACACACAATAAAATATAATAAAATAAAACACAATAAAGCAATAAACCCAGGAAAAAAAAACAAAAATTTTTAACAGACAGTTTACAAAATGAGATATTAGAAAGATCAAATTTATCACAAAAGATGTTCAATGCCAGTCATCAGAGAAGATGCAATTTATTATAAGAAAGAAAAGTTTCTGGAGGCCATTATCTTAAGTGAAACCACTCAGACACAGAATGACAAATACCACATGTTCTCACTTGTAAGTGGGAAATAAATAATGTGTACAAACGGAGGTAGAGTGTGGAATGACAGAAAATAGGGACTCAAAAGGGTGGGGGTAGGAGGGCGTGGATGAAGAGAAATTAATTACTGGGTACAATGTACATTATTCCAGTGATGGATACACTAAAAGCCCTGACTTCACCACTCTAAATATATCTATGTAACAAAATTATGATTATACTCCATTAAATTTATACAAATAATTTTTTAAAGAGGAAAGTCTCTATACACAGAATGACTAAAATAAATGACTGGCAAAACCCAAATTCTGTCAAGATTGTGGAGCAACTAGAACTCTTGTACCTTGCTGGTGGGGTTGTAAAAATATACAAACATTTTGGAAAGCAGTTCTGCACTTTGTTATAAAGCTAAACATATACTTACCATGAGACCCAGCCACTCCAATTTAGACATGTTAAAAAATAAAAACATTTGTCCATACAAACATTTGAACATGAATGTTCACAGCAGCTTTACTTGAAAGAACTCCAAACTGGAAACAACATATATATAACTATTGAATGGATAAACAAATAACAGTATGATCATAAATGAAATAGTGCTCAGAAATAAAAAGAAATGAACTATTGAAGACATGCAATAACATGGATGCACCTCAACAACATTATCTTGAGTGAAGGACTCCAGACACAAGAGAGTTCAAAATGTATGAATCCATTTATTTGAAAATCTATTAAAGATGAATAGCGTCATTATGATAAATGAAGTTTAGCATTATGATGAGTGTAGGTGGAATGGACTGGGCAGGTATTAAGGAAACACTTTGGAGATGGGATGATGGTAATCTTCTATATGTTGATTGTAGTGGTTATCCAAAAGGTTATCCAAATGTATAAACATATCAAACTCATGAGCACATTGTATTGCAGCTTGGACATATTTATAGGATTCCTAAAATAATCTGACCAAGAAAAAGAACTTTTCTGATATGCCACAGAAATGTAGTGAGTTGCCTGAAGTGTGAATAACCTATCTTGAATAATCGGAATTCAAAAAAGAAGAATTAAAAGTCAAAGTTTCAGTGCTTAATCATAAAAATGAAGACTTTTTAAAGTTATGAGAGAAAATATATTTTTAATATATGGAAATTTTATATCAGTGGTTCTCAGCTATGCTGATAGAAAAAAATCAGTAATACCTAATCATATTGTTAACATTTTGACACTTTGAGACCAAAGAACACTTTAGGTATTAAACATTTATTCTGAGACAATAACATTTTTGTTGGAAGAGATTGTAGGCAAAATTATGAAACAGGTCTCATGTTTAAATAGCTTAAAAATTTGGCAGAAATTTTTTCTCTTTGTCAATATTCTATGGCATTCTCATATCAATCAGAGTATCTTTATAGAAAAGAACATACCAGATTATTCTACTTATATTAGCAGAATAATTCCTGTATAATTGTATGGATACCTCTTTCCAAAAATCACTAGCTCTGACATTCTTCTGTAATTTAAAAACTGAAACTCAAAATTAGGAGCAATGCCATAAATATCTAATCCATGAAATTCTCTTATTTTTATTTTAAAGTGAAGCCATATGAATTAGTTGGTAAAGAGTAGGAAAAGTCAAAGTGTTCATGTAGCTTTAGATGAAATGAAGAATTAGCAAGGAGTAAAGAAAAAATAAACATTGTGCAAACAAATGGACTGTGTTACCTGGATATCAGTAGAATATACAAATTTTGGCATCTATTTTTTACAGATCTCAAAGTCATTTTGATGTCTTTATATCCATCCTGGCTGATTTCTTCACTGTCTTCCGCATAGAATATTCTTCATTTCCTATATTTGAACAATAATTGTTATTTTAGCTGACTTCGTGGCTTGCACTGTTTTGCTCATCTTATCTTTCTGTACTTTACATTTATTTCAAAGCCACTCTTCATTGGGGTTCTCCTGTGATTTCTCTTTTTCTAAAATCTTTTGAAATTAAACTGTACATCCTAGCACATTTAATTGCCATTTCATTGTTTCATAAGTGCAAACAATTTCACATAAACTTAAACTTTGCTTATTCTAAGATACAAGCCACACATTCTCCGTTCATCTTCTCAAAGTGATCTAATTTAGACATAACATATATTTGGTTATAGCTAGTTATTGATAAATTGCTATTATCAAAATGCCAAAATGTGAAATAATTTCAAAACTAAATAATGAATAACTACTGCTTAAGAAAGGCAGATCTTTTTGTGTGTATGTGGTGTTTCCAGTTATCTAGAAAAGATAATCCTATCTTCATGGAAAATAAGTACATTCCTTCCTGGGGAAGAATATATCTGTGGTGAATTTTGGGAGGCTACAATAATTTGTTAAAAGAAGAAGCTTTAGTTTTTTTTAATGTGCAATATTACTCTGTAACCTTATTTTTTTACATATTATGAAATCACTGAGTTTGTGATGCTATTAAAGTATGTATTTTGTACTATTTTTTACATCACATTTTAATGAGTATATACTACTAGATTTATATAATAATTTAGCATCCTTGTTCTATAATTCGAAATGCTATCTTTAAGAACACTTATTTCACTCTTCATTCCATGTATTTATGCTGTATCTGTTAGTACTATTCTTGACATTTGGAATATAGTAGTAAATAACAAAAGGATCTCTTACATTCATTGATTAGCACTGCATGAAATCTTTGTATATGTCAGGAATTATGACTTTTACATCTGTTTTCCCGTGTTGCAATTTTACTTAATAACTCTCTGTATTGGGCAAGATACTTCACATAGCTAAACCTTAGTTTTCTTATCTATAAAGTTGAAATAATAACAAACAATTCATATGGTTGCTGTGAAGATTTTAGGGACTAATGACCATAGAACACTTAGTATGGAGTAATTACTAAAAAACAGATTGAAAAGACTTGCTGGGTGCAAAGGAGTTTTCAGCATTGGCCACAATTGTACCACCCCACAAATTTTGGCTTTTGTGTTGATAGTGGTCACCATCCTACACTATATTACTTCCCTGTCACTGGATTTTCAGTGGAATCTCCCTGGTCTATCATTTAAAGCCAGTCCTTAATGCCGTAGAATCTTAACAAATCTGTATAATATTTTTTTAAAGGAGAGAGTTCTTTCACATAGTGTCACTTTACCCTATATTAACATAACTAAAGATCTCTCTCAACCTGTGTAATAGTATTTTGTATTTCAAAGTAATTTTCTGACACAATCTGTGATAAGATGTAGCCACTTCACTAGCTAAAATAAATTACTAAATAAACTGATTAAGAAACACACATTTATATTATTTTCTTAGCAATAACATTGCTGAAAGCAAACAATCTACTACAATTTTAATGTTATCTCCATTTTCTGGTTCTGTATAATTACCTGCATAACTTTTATTTGTCCTGCTCAAATACTTCAATTCTATGATTTATGGGAAAATATTATACACTATAATGATTTACCTGAACGTCTCTTTTCTCTCTCTTCCTCCTCACAGCCATCATTCATGTGTGTAAATATATATATATACACACACACCAGTCCTCACAGTAACAGTATTGCTTCTAATTATTTACTCTCAATTGCCTATTTTAACCCTTCCTTTAGGTGCACTTTAATTTCAAAACACGGTACTTAAGCTTTATGTCTCTTTTCTTTCCTTGATTCTTATTTTTGGAGCAGAAGTTTAAGTGCAGTTTAGTTTCCATTCTGTATGATAGAAATGCTAAAAGGCATTTTAGGTCTAAATAACTATTTCATTTTCCCTACATTTATTATTATAGGCTCCCTTAAACTCAGCAATTTTAAAGCTATTTTTAGAGGCAAGCCACTCTAGATGGCAGCGGACTGTTAGTTGACACTGAAACAATGAACTATGTCCTATTCTTCTTTGAGACCTTCCCAATTTTTTTTTTTTTTTTTTTTTTTTTTTTGCTAGCAAATAGCCAATTGTGAAGGATCTATTTTTCTCAGTTTTTAGTTCCAAAGTCCCATCAATCATACCAGTCCTGAGGGGAAAAAGCATCGTGTGTACACTAACATTTTCAAGCCCAAAGCTGTGTTGTTGCTCTCTCTAGCAGTACCATCTGCTCTGAGCCAACTTTAAAGCCAAGGGACTCCAGTAAACCCGCACGTCAAAAACTTCCCACTATGCAAGGAAATCATCCTAATGGATCTGTGTGAAATGTGAGCCACATACTTCAAAAAGAAAGCAGCAATGTTTGGAATAACACCATAGAATTCAAACAGAGAGCCTATTACGAAATTCACAAAGAAACAGCTAGACCAGGAGGTGGCACAATCTAAAGAAAACTGCAAAAATTAAAGGAGTATAAAAAAGAAAAGTAAATGAAAGCTGATCAGAATGTTGTCATTAAATAAATGTAAGCATACTTTAGTGATCCTGCTTTTAAAAGGGCTTTCTACATTTTTGAAAACAGATAAAAATATTTTTTCAACGAGAGTTGTCTCATATCACATAGAATCATACTTTCAAGTTATCTTAAGTAATAATCAATACTTAAATATTTTTGAAAGCGTATGATTGAATTAACTTAAAAAAATTATCAATGCAGCTGAAGATTAAAATGAATGTTTCAAAAGTTCTAAAATTATGATGGTAGTGTTGTGGACATAGAACTTTAAACAAAACAATAAAACAGGTTTTTATGCAGTTGTTTAGAGCCATAAAATGTTTTTATTTTAATCATTTAAGCTGAGTCAAGTTCTTTATGTTGAAATATATTTTACTGTAGAAACAATAAGATAACAGAACTTATGTTCCTCATCAGAACTTAATATATAACAAACTATATAAAATAAATATGTATGTCATATTTAATTGTGATATACATTTTTCTAACTGAAATTTAGCACGATAATACAAGGCCAGAAACATACTTTTTATTTCCTTTTAAGTATTTCATTTTATCTTCATTTATGAGACATTATCTTGTATAGAATGTGTTGCTTGAGGAAAAAAAAGTAAGAAGTAGAGATTTTGATAAAGCAGAGAAGAACAAGAAATCTTTAACAGGATAGCAATGTGGAAATTATGAGCTTTGAAGTATCCAAGGAAAGGAAAATTCAAAAGCAGGAAAATCTCCGAAAGCCTAAGAATGAGGGGAAGTTTTGTGATATGCACTGAAACTGACTAGCGATGTGGAGTTTTTTTGTTTTTGTTTTTGTTTTTGCTTTCTGCTATGAGCGTTAAACATTTAATCAGTTACCATTTTGCTGTGGGAAAAAAAAATCATTCCAAATTTTAGTAGCTTAAGACAACATTTATGATTATCTCTCAGTTCCTTGTGATAAGACTGGCAAGATGATTGTTACTGAGTTCTTCATGCAGGTGTAGTTCAGAAGGAAGACGTGACTGAAGATGTCTGAAGAATTGACTGGGTGTTAAAAGTTGCTCACTGTATGGCTGCTTATTGCTGTAGCTGTTGAGGCTAAGCATTGTACCTGTATTTGATCTATTTGATCTCCCTAAATAGCTAGAACTCTCAAAACATGGCATTTATGTCCTCAGAGGAAGTGACCTAAAAGTAAGTTTCCAAGAGATTCATGAGGTACAAGTATTCTTATGATCTAGCCTGAAAAGTCTCTTTTTCCACTTGTTAATGTTTAATCAGGTCTTTAAGGTCGGCTAAATTTAAGAGGAGGGAGATAAGATCACATCTTTGGTCTTATCTTTAATTGGTGGCATATCATACTGGGAGGGAAGGAGTTGATAGCGGCCATTGTTAGACACTATCCACCTCAAATATAGTAAGTGTTAACCATTATAAATCTATGACTAAATATTCTAACAACTTTTGTTATTATAATTTAAATTTACATTTTTGTTATTATATTTAAGTATTCAGTGCTTGCTTTTTACTAGGAATTGTACTTAGTGCTTTGTAAGTATATCTAACATAATTTTTAGCCGTATGAAGTAGTTATTAGTTCTTGTAAAATGTAGGAAAGTTAATTTTTTTTTCAAGGTCACAGAACTGGTAAATGAAGTATTGCCTAAGGAGCTAAAATATTTTCTCTTATTGTGACACTGTTGCTGCATCTCTGACTTTATTGCTGACTTTTGTAGTGACTCACACTCCACAATGAGTGTTTTTCAATATTCTGTAGTTTATTTTCTTTAAATTAGGCAATTTTCTTTACTTATATGGCTCAAGTGATCACCTCTATGAATTGACTTTTAACCTCTGCATTCCAATTCCTCATCTTTTTCTTTAGATTCAGTGCAGCATTTCCTAGTCCTTGTTGCACATTACCACTTGCATCTTCTTTAGTGAGAAATAAAACACATCTGAGCATTATTTAACTTATTTTCCTATATATGTTGTTTCAAAAATCTCTGTTCTCTCAAGAAGTCAGAGCCTTCTATGATTATTTTCTTTCAGTCAATTTAAGTACCTTGTTCTGGTATCCCTTCTTCCATAATATCAATTTGATTTATACTTCTGCTTCTGATTCCACATCAGTTCCTCCATCCACCATATAGATATAGTCACCTAATGTATTTTCCCCAATTGCTCTTTTGATTATGTCAAGACTCTAAAACAATTATTGAAGTTATATTTTATATGAAAGAAATGTTAACATTCTTAATTCAACAGAAAAGTTTCTCTCAAATTTGTTTTGCTGCTGTGCTCCAAATTGCTTGCCAAAGTGTCTCTTCGTTAGGACTTACACCCCCATAACATTTGAATACCTATACCTGAAGTTAATCAAAGGATTCTGTATCTTATTGAAATCAGGGATTTATTCAATCAACCTCTATGCAAATTTGAAAAAAAAATAGCCATTCCATTTTTTGAAACACTATATTCTTGAGCCTTAGTCAATTTTTATCCTAATTATTTATTTCTTCTTAGCTTTATTTATTGTTTTTCCATCTCCAATGTTCCTGTCTTAAATTTCAGATAAGGTTTAGGCACTCATCATTCTTGATTGTATATTTCCAGATCAAAACTCTTACTTGACCCTAGGCTTAAATGCCTACAGGTAATTACAACTATTCTATAGCCAAAATGAAATGAATGATCAGATGTCCCCAACAAATCAGCTTTCCTCTGATATTTTCCCTTATTAATCAGTTCCGACATCCCTCATTTTATATGTCCCATTTCTAATCCACTGGCCACTTTTTAAAAAACTTTTCCCTCAATATATATCATTAACCTAACCACTTCTAACCATTTTCATTATCAAAATCCCAATCCAAATGTCATTCTCTCTCTTCAGGGCATATGATAACCTTCTCATTGGTCTCCCTGCAGTCCACCTTCCACAGAGTGAGAGTGAGCTCTGTAAAACATAAATCAGATCACATCACTCCCTGGCTAAAATCATACTTACGGCTACCAATTATACATGTAACAAAATGAATCTTCTGAATGTGGTTCATAAAACCTTACATGATCTGGTCCCTCCCTGCCTATTCTACATAATCTACTCTCTCTACATTCTCTACCCTTGAATCAGACTGGGCTTCTCCTACATTTTAAACATGTAAAGTTTAATCTTGTCTCAGTGTCTTTGCATTAGGAAGCTATTCTTACATGTTATTTTAAAGTAATAATTTTAATATGGTGTGATGTAGAGATTAAGTTTGAATGTTTTTTTATAATGATACCTAGTTCCATTAACACTTGTTGAAAGCACTATACTTTTCTCATTGAATATCCTAGTGCCGTCATCCAAAATACATTGTATATATGTGGGTCCATTTCTGGATTCTGTTCTCTTTCATTACTCAATGTGCAATTTTTTACCCAATACTACACTCTCTTGATTTCTGTAGTTTTATGGTAAGAGTTGAAATAGAATGTCTTCTAATTTTGCCTTTCTGCTTTAAGATTCTTTTGCTCCTATAGGTCCTTTGTTTTATCATGTAAATTGTGGCTTCACTAAATATTACTGTAAAAAACCCTCCTTGAACTTGATTAGGAAGGCATTAAATCTAAAGACCGATATGGAAGAATGGACTTCTTGTTAATATTGAATCTTCCAAATAATGAACACGGTCTCTCCACTTATTTAGGTTATTTTAAATTTCTTTCTGCTTTATAAATTTCGATGTATATACTTTTTAATATATAATGTTCCTAAGTATTTCATAAATTTTAATGCTATTGCAAAGAGTTCGTTTTTATTACCTATTTTTTCCTTAGTAAAAGTAAAATGCAATTGTTTTAAAATACAGATATTTTCTAATGAAACATTGATAAATTGACTTATTAGTTCTAGTGATATTTTGTAAATATTTAGTATTATTTAAATTGTTTATGTTTGTATGTAGTTGTTAATTTATGTTTCTATGATAATCAGCAATTTAATAGGCTCTTTTCCCATTATTTTCCAACTTAAACTGCATCTCCTTTGGTTGCCTACATCGATGGCACCCATCTACACTATGGAGTGCGGTTTTGCTTCAGAAATTATATAGGATTGAATATGTGAGTAAGTAGATTTTTACACAGTCTGTTGTAAAATTTCTGACTTTTGTTTCTTCCTGATGCCATATTGCCTAGCTGGAAATTCCACTGCATTGTTGAATAGAAGTTGTAAAAGTATACATTCTTGACTTTTTTCTGGTCTCAAGAAAAACATGTTCATTGTCTCACTATTAAGTGTCTGTAAGTTAGCTGTAGATGATTTTAATAGACAACCATCATCGAATTTGAGAAGTTCCCTTCTGAGTTTGTGAAGAATTTTTATTGTAAATTCTTGTTGAAATTTGTCAAATTCCTTTTCTGTTCCTATTGAGATGATCCTGTGGGTTTTCTTCTTTACTCTCCTAATATTGTTGGATGGTTTTCAAATGTTGAAATAACCTTATATCTCAGGGATAAATCACACTCTCTAGTGATCTACTATCATTTCTACATATAATAGATGCATTTATATTTGCCGATATTTTATTGAGGATTTTTCTGTCATGTCACAAACAATATTGGACAGTAATTTTTCTTTCTGATAATATCTTTGTCATGTTATTTTATCAGGTTATGCTGGCTTCATAAAGCAAGCTGGGAAGATTTCTTTCACCTTTATTGACAGTATTTTCCTAAAGCATTTGATAGAATGTATCATTTAATGCTTCTAGTCTTAGAATATTCTTTTTGAAATGGTTTTAAATTATAAATTTATTTTAATGCACATAGGACTATTGACATTTTCTATTTTCTCTTCATTAATTTTGGTAAGTTGTAATTTCAAGATATTTGTCCGCTTTATCTAAATTGTAGAATTTTTTACATAAAGAATTTCCTAACAGTAATGGTCTGAATTTTTGTGATCCCTCAAAATTCATATGTTGAAATTCTAGCTCCCAATGTAACGGTACTTGGAGAGAGGGCCTTTGCCAAGTGATTAGGTCATGAAGGTGGACCTCTCATGAATGAGATTAGTGCCCTTTTAAGGGAGGCCAAAAAGAACTTGGTTGCCTCTTCTACCATATGAGGACAGAACAAAAAGATGGCCATCCGTGAACTAGAAAGTGGGTCATTTCCAGTCACTAATCTGCCAGCACTTTGATATTGGACTGTCCAACTTCTCAGAAATGGAGAAATAAATTTATGTTGTTTAACAAGAAGCTAGTCTTTGTTATTTTGTTATAAAAGGAATGGACTTAGCTTTATGGACTGAGACACTAATGTTTCCTGTTTCCCTTTTCATAAGTGTGCAATCCATAATGATGGTCATTTTATTATTCCTGATATAGTTAATTTGTATTTTATCTTTTAAAAAAATTATTCTATTAGGAGTTTCCAATTTCATTACTCTTTTTGAAGAATCAATTTTTGACTATTAATTTTCCTATTTATTTTCTCTTTAATTTTTATTCTAACTTATATTTTTTATTTTCTTTACTTTGGGGTTTAATTTGCTCTTTATTTTCTAGGGTTACTAAGGTAGACATTTAGAACATTAGTTTTGGATATTTCTTCCTTGTATGTGAAGTTTTATATTCTCTGTAAAGATTACTTAGCCTATGTTTCATACATTTTATATTTTGTCTTTTCATTATCATTCTGGTGAACTATTTTCTTTTCTTTTTTTTTTTTGAGACGGAGTCTCGCTCTGTCGCCCAGGCTGGAGTGCAGTGGCGCAATCTCGGCTCACTGCAAGCTCCGCCTCCCGGGTTCATGCCATTCTCCTGCCTCAGCCTCTCCAAGTAACTGGGACTACAGGCGCCCGCCACCACGCCCGGCTAATTTTTTGTATTTTTAGTAGAGACGGGGTTTCACCGTGGTCTAGATCTCCTGACCTCGTGATCCGCCCGCTTCGGCCTCCCAAAGTGCTGGGATTACGAGAGTGAGCCACTGCGCCCGGCCTGGTGAACTATTTTCTAATTGGCTTTGTGTTTTCTCCATTTACTTATGAGTTATTTAGAAGTGAGTTGCTGAATTTTGAAATATTTGAGAATTTTCTAAATGCATTGTTTTGTTTTTATATATTTCTTATCATTTTACTTGTAGTTAGAAAACATATTCTAAATAATTTCAAACCTTTGAAACTTACGAAGACTTATTTTATGGCCTAGTATATGGTCTATCTTGATAAATATTCCATGAACACTGAAATAATATATGTTTTGAAGTTGCTAAATAAAATTTTCTATAAATATTTATTTGCATATTCATTGAAAACAATATTAAATTATACTGTATATTTAGTAAGATAAATAATGATCCCCCAAAGATTTCCATGTCCTAATCCCCAGAACCTGTGCAAATGGCTTTTGCAGATGTGATTAAGGCTCTTGATTATTCTGGATTATCCAGGTAGGCAAATGTAATTAGAAGGGTTCACAATAAGGAGGTAGGAAACTAAGAGAAGGAGGTATTACAATAAATATGTAATGACAATTGGAGTGATGTGGCTGTGAGCCCAGAAATGCTGACAACCTCTAGAACCTAGAAAAGACAATGAATGAATTCTCTGTTGGTTCCTCCAAAAGGACTGCAGCTCTTCTCACACTTTGATTTTGTCTTCCATAAGGCTTACTTTGGACTTCTACTTTCAGAGTTGACAAGTAATAAATCTGTGTTTTTTAAACCACTAAGTTTGTGATAATTTGTTACAGCAACAATAGAAAACTAATGTATTTCCTTATTCATATTTTGTCCACTTGTTATATCATTTCTGAGAGAAGAATATTTAAATCTCTAATTCTGCCTGTGGTTTTTTATTTCTCATTTAGTTATGTCAATCACTGCTTTATACATTTTTTATAAGTTTGTAATTAAGTGCATGCACATTTTAAGGATTAACCCTTTTATCATTTTGAAATGACACCTCTCCACTCCTTCCAGTTTGACAATCTCAGTTTCTTAATTAGTATGTTTTTGTTCATCGCTTCTTGGCCTTTTGGCTAAGATCAAGTGTAGTATGTTTTTGCTCATTTTAATGTAATTTCTGATGGTCTAGGTTTAAATCTAGCATCTTAACCTCATTTAGGAAATGAGAAATTTTTAATATTCCACTCTGTGTCTTCTACTGGCTTTTTATCTGTAACTCTCGATGGTGGTCATATTGTTAAAGGGATTAAAATGTGCATTTGCAATTATCACATTCCATCTTGAATTAATACAACCCATTTCACATTTAAGAAACTTAAAACCATATAATTCTACTTGCATAATCTCTGTTACTATTTTCTTTGTTTTAATTCAAAATATTTATAAACTCACAATATCATATGATAATTTTTGCTTTACAGTGCTTATGGAAATTTAAATAACTGAATAATATAAAAGCTAATATGTATTTATATTTTCAAATGCTTATAATTTTTTTATTCTTACTTCTTTACTATTGATTCAAATCTCCATTGGTATAATTTCCTTCTTCCTGAAAAACTTTGCGTTAGCATTTGCAAAATCCAGCATGTAGTTTCTATAGATTATGGTGATATAATTATCTCAAATTTCAGTAATTTGGTTTTGCCTTCATCTTGCCTTAATTTTTAAAATATATTTTTGGTGGCTAAAGAATATTAGGTTGAAAGTATTTTCTTTTACCCTCCAATTATATCATTTCTTTGTCTTCCCAGCTCCTTGGTTTTACACACATTCTCCTGTGTGTAATGTATTTTTTATCTGGATATTTAAAGATACTTTTCTTTATTCTTGTTTTAGGACTATTATGACTATACTCTACCTAGATATGGTTTTCTTGATTTATCCTGCTCAGTGTTTGCTGAACTTCCTAAATGCAGGTGCTAATGTTTTTAATCAAATTTGAAATTGTTCAAACAATATTTCTTCAAGTATTTTCCATATAATATCCTTTCTGTTTTGTCCATCTGAAATTCTAATTTTTCCTGTCTTTGTTTGAATCTGATGCTTTTTCAAATTCATTCTTCTATCTTATTTTTAATATGCTTTCAGGTATAATATATAGGTGCTTTAATATGGTTTCCAAATAATTCCTTCATCAGATTATATTAATGAAGCATCTGAGTACTTTTTATGTCCGTTCCTAGCCATTAAATATTCTTTTGCATGTCTAGCTCAGTTTAAAAAAAAATCTATTGGACATTGTGGATGATATTACTCCTTAATTTTAAGGTATTTATTGTTGATAAAAATTCTGCTGTCAGTCAATTATCAATGTAAACCTGAACTCCCACATGGCATCAGCATCAGGGACTTTTTTGAACACTATACCAACAGATTTGACCAAACTTTACTCTGGTTTCCACCTGTTTTAGGTCATTCTCCTAAAGGTAACTCTAGTCCTGTGCTCAATAAAAGGCAATGCTACCAAACTGCAAATTTTCAATTGTCCTTACCCACTTTGTCAAAACATTTTTAGTAATTATCCATTTGACCCCTTCTTGTAATTCCTGATATCTCCAGATCCCCCAGTCCATTTCGTTCTTCCTTTTTTACCTTCCCATTGTCTCTTTTGTTTCTTCTTTTTTTTCTCTTGAAAAACTTCAAGTGGGGGTGTAAATTAGTTCGGCCATTTTAGACAGCAGTTAGGAGATTTCTCAAACAACTGAAAGAACTATCATTTAACCCAGCAATCTCACTATTGGCCGTATATCCAAAGGAAAATAAATAAAAGAAACATGTCCTTGTATGTTTATCACTGCACTATTTTACAATAATAAAGCCATGGAATCAACCTAGGTGCTCATCAAAGATGAATTGGGTAAAGAAAATAAGGAACATACACATGATGTAATCACAAAGCCATAAAAAATAATGAAATCATGTTTTTTCCAGCAACATGGATGCAGCTGGAGGCCATTATCCTAAGTGAATTAATACAAAAAATGGAAAAATAAATGCTGCATGTTCTACTTATAACTGGACGCTAAACATTGGGTATGCATGGACACAAAGAGGGGAACAATAGACACTGGGGACCACAAAAGAGGAGAGGAGGGAAGAGGGGAAGGGTTGAAAAACTACCTATTGGTACTACCTAAATATTAAATAAAAGTTGACAAAAAAATCTTCAGCCACCTTTGTCTTAGTTGAATTTAAGCTGTTTATACTGCAGTCAGTCTCCCAAACTTAAATAAACTGAATAAAATCTGTCTTGGTGCCTTTAACAAGTCTCTGATGTTTTCTTCGATGTCACATATCCCATAAGCAATGTATCTCTATTCACTGCAAGCATTTAATATTACTTTTATATTTGATGCTCTGTAATTGTAATACTAAGTGCCTAGCTCTTAAAAATTATTAATATAATTTTTTGGGCAATCGTGAGTGAGAGTTTGTTCATGATTTGGCTCCTTTCTTGACTGTTTCTGGTGTATACGAATGCTAGTGATTTTTGCACACGTTTGTATCCTGAGACTTTGCTGAAGTGCTTATCAGCTTAGGAAGCTTTTAGGCTGAAAGGATGGAGTTTTCTAGATATAAGACATGTCATTTGTGATCACAAATAATTTGACTTCCTCTCTTTCTAGTTGAATGACTTTCCTTCTTTCTCTTACCTATTGCCCTGGCCACAATTTCCAATACTATGATGAATAGAAGTGGTGAGACAGGGCACCCTTTTTTTTGCTGGTTTTCAAGGAGAATGCTTCCAGCTTTTGCCCATTTAATATGACATTGGCTGTACATCTGTCATATATAGCTCTCATTATTTTGAAGTATGTTCCTTCAATATCTAATTTATTGAGAGTTTTTAACGTGAATGGATGTCGAATTTTATCAATAGCCTTTTCTGCATCTATTGAGGTAATTATGTGTTTTTTTTTGTCTTTATTTCTGTTTATGTGATGAATCACGTTTATTGATTACATATGTTGAACCAACCTTGGACGACAGAGGTGAAGTCTACTCGTTTATGGTGGATAAGCTTTGATATGTGCCACTAGATGCGATTTGCCAGTGTTTTGTTGAGGAATTTTTCACTGATGTTCATCAAGGATATTGGCCTGAAGTTTTCTTTTGTGTGTGTGTGTGTGTATCTGACAGGTTTTGGTATCAGGATACTTGCCTTATACAATGAGTTAGGGAGGAGTCTCTTCTTTTCAATTTTTTGAAATAATGTTGAGAAGGGAAGGTACCAGCTCTTCCTTGTACATCTGGTAAAATTCAGCTGTGAATCTGTCTAGATCTGGGCCTTTTTAGTTAGTAGGTGATATGCTTTGGCTGTATCCCCACCTAAATCTTATCTTGAATTGTAATTCTCATAATCCCTACATTTCCTGGGAAGGACCCAGTGGGAGCTAATTGAATCATGGGGCCAGTTACCTCCATGCTGTTCTCATGATAGTGAGTGAGTTCTCACAAGATCTGAAGATTTTATGAAGGGCTTTCCCCATCTTCTGTCTACAATTCTGCTTGCTGCCACCATTTGAAGAAGGACGTATTTGCTTCCCCTTACGCCATGATTGTAAGTTTCCTGAGGCCTCCCAAGCCATACTGAACTTTGAGTCAATTAATCCTCTTTTTTTTATATAAATTATCCAGTCTTGGGTATTTCTTCGCAGCAGTGTGAGAACAGACTAATATAACAAATTGTTACTCATAGAGTGGGGTGGGGTGTTGCTATAAGGATACCTGAAAATGTGGAAGTGACTTTGGTTGAGTAACAGGCAGAGGCTGGAACAGCTTGGAGGGCTCAGAATGAGATAGGAAAATGTGGGAAAGTTGAGAACTTCCTAAAGACTTGGAGGACTCAGAAGACAGGAAGATGTGGGAAAGTCTGGAACTCCCTAGAGACTTGAATGGTCTTGACCAAAATGTTGATGTTGATATTGAAAACAAAGTCCAGGCTGAGGGTCTCAGATGGAGATGAGGAACTTGTCGGGAACTGGAGCAAAGGTTACTCTTGTTATGCTTTAGCAAATAGACTGGCAGAATGTTGCCCCTGCCCTAGAAATCTGTGGAACTTTGAACTTGAGAGATATGATTTAGAGTCTTAGAAATTTCTAAGTGGAAAAGCATTCAAGTAAAAGCAGAGCATAAGAGTTTGAGAAAATTGCATCCAGATGATGCCACAGAAAAATCCCTTTCCTGGGGAGAAATTCAAGTCGGTTGCAGAAATTTGCATAAGTAACAAGATGGGAATGTTAATCACCAAGACAATGGGAAAATGTCTCCAGGGCATGCCAGAGACCTTCACAGCAGTCCCTCCCATCACAAGTCCAGAGGCCTAAGTGGAAAAAATGGTTTCTTGGGCCAGGTCCAGGGTCTGCTTTCTGTGTGTAGCCTAGGGAGTTGGTGCATCCCAGCCACTCCAGCCATGGCTAAAGGGGGCTAAGTAACAACTCAGGGCATGGATTCAGAGGGTCTCAAGCCTTGGCAACTTCCACATAGTGTTGAGCCTGTGGGTACGCAGAAGCCAAGAATTGAGCTTTGGGAACCTATGCCTAGATTTCAGAGGATTTATGGAAATGCCTGAATGTCCAGGCGGAAGTTTGCTGCAAGGGCAGAATCCTCAGGGAGAACCTCTGCTAGGGCAGTAATGAAGGGAAATGGGGGTTGAAGCTGCACACACAGTCCCCACTGGGGCACTGCCTAGTGGAGATGTGAGAAGAGGGCCACCATCCTCCAGACCCCAGAATGATAGATCCACTGATAGCTTGCCCTGTGCACCTGGAAAAACCAAGGAACATTAAATGCCAGCCTGTGAAAGCAGCCAAGAGGGAGCTGTACCCTGTGAAGCCATAGGGGCAGAGCTGCCCAAGGCTGTGGGAGCCCACCTCTTGCATCAGTGAGATCTGAATTTAAGACATGGAGTCAAAGGAGATCATTTAGAACTTTAAGGTTTAGTGAGTGCCCTATTGGATTTCAGACTTGCATTGGGCATGCAGCCCCTTCATTTTGGCCAATTTCTCCCATTTGGTACAGGTATATTTACCCAATACCTGTACCCCCATTGTATCTAGGAAGTAACTAACTTGTTTTTTATTTTACAGGCTCACAGGTGGAAGGTACTTGACTTGTCTCAGATGGGACTTTGGACGTGGACTTTTGAGTTAATGCTGGAATGAGTTAAGAAATTGGGGGACTATTGGAAGGGCATTATTGTGTTTTGAGTTGTGAGGACACGATATTTGGGAGAGGATGGAGTGGAATGATATAGTTTGGCTATGTCCCCACTGAAAACTAATCTCGAACTGTAGTTCCTATAATCCTCACATTTGTAGGAGGGACCCACTGTGAGGTAATTAAATCCCGGGGCCAGTTAATTCCATGCTGTTCTTGTGATAGTGACTTTGTTCTCCCAAGAGCTGATGGTTTTATAAGGGGCTTCCCCTACCTTTGCTCTGCACTTCTCCTTGCTGCCACCATGTGAAGAAGGAAGTCTTTGCTTTCCTTTCCACCATGATTATAAGTTTCCTGAGGCCTCCCGAGCCATGCAAAACTGTGAGTCAATTAAGCTTCTTTCTTTTACAAATGACCTAGTCTCAGGTTTTTCTTTATAGCAGTGTGAGTACAGACTAACACAGTAGGCTTTTTAAAACTGCCTTAATTTCAGAACTCTTTATTGGTCCACCCAGTGTTTAATTTCTTTCTGTATGTATCCAGGACTTTATCCATTTTTTCTAGATTTTCTAGTTTATGTGCATAGAGTTGTTTATAATATTCCCTAATGACTCTTTGTATTTCCGTGGTGTCAGTAGTAATATCCCCCCAATCATTTTTAATTGTGTTTTTTTGAATCTTCTCTCTTTTATTCTTTATTAATCTAGCTGTCTTTTTAATTATTTTTTTGAAAACACAGCTCCCAGATTCATTGATTTTTCAAATAGTCTTTTGTGTCTCAATGTTCTTCAGTTCAGCTCTCTGATTTTGGTTATTTGTTATCTTCTGCTACCTTTGGAATGTGTTTGCTCTCAGTTCTGTAGTACTTTCTTTTGCAATGTTAGGTTGTTAACTTAAGATCTTTCTAACTTATTGATATAGGTATTTAGTGCTATACATTTCTCTCTTAACACTGCCTTAGCTGTGTCTCAGAGATTCTGGTATGTTGTGCTTTTTTCTTACTAGTTTCAAATAACTTCTTGATTCCTACTTTAATGTCATTATTTACCCAAAAGTCACTCAGGAGAAAGTTATTCGAGTTCCATGTAATTATATGGTTTTGAGTGAATTTCTTAGTCTTGGTCTAATTTGATTGTGCTGTGGTCTGAGAGACCGTTTTCTGTGACTTCAGTTCTTTTGCATTTGCTAAGGAGTGCTTTACTTTCAATTATGTGATTGATTTTAGAGGAAATGCAATGAGAGGAATATATATTCTATTGTTTTAGGGTCTGTAGATAACTATCAGGTCCATTGGATCTAATGTTGATTTCAGGTCCCGAATATCTTTGTTAACTTTCTATCTTGATGGTCTATCTAATATTGTTAGTGGGGTGTTAAAGTCTGCTACTATTATTATGTGGGAGTTTAAGTATCTTTGAAGGTCTCCAAGAACTTTCTTTATGAATCTGGGTGCTCCTGTGTTACACACATATATATTTAGGATAGTTAGCTCTTCATGTGGAATTGAATTATTTACCATTATATAATGCCCTTCTTTGTCTTTTTTGATCTTTTCCATAAAAGGAATAAAAAACCTAGGAATACAGCTAACTAGGGAGTTGAAAGAACTCCACAAGTAAAACTACAAACCACTGCTCAAATAAATCAGAGATGAAACAAACAAATGGAAAAACATTTCATGATCATGGATAGAAAAGATTAATATCATTAAAATGGCCATACTTCTCAAAGCAATTTATATATTCAATGTTATTCTTATTAGCCTACCATTGACATTCTTCACAGAACTAGAAAAAGCTATTTTAAAATTCATATGGAACCTAAAAAGAGCCCTAATAGCCAAGGCAATTATAAGCAAAAGTAACAAAGCTGGAAGCATCACACTACCTGACTTCAAACTATATGACAGGGGTGCAGTAATCAAAACAGCAAGGTGTAATGCTGTTTTAAGAACAGACACATAGACCAGTGAGACAGATTAAAGGTCCCAGAAATCAGACTGCACACCTACAGCTATCTGACCTTCGACAAACGTGACCAAAAAAAAAAAAAATGGGGAAATGACTCCTCATTCAATAAATGGTGCTGGCATAACTGGCTAGCCATTTGTAGAAGACTGAAACTGAATCCCTTCTTTACTCCATATACACACATTAACTCAAGATGGCTTAAAGACTTAAATGTAAAACCCAAAACAGACGCTTTTCAAAAAGAAGACATACATGTGGCCAAAAATAGTACGAAAAACAAAAAAAAGCTCAACATCACTGATCATTAGAGAAATGCAAATCAAAATCACAATGAGATACCATCTAACACCAATCAGAATAGCTCCTATTAAGAAATAAAAAAATAACAGATGCTGGCAAAGTTGTAGAACATTTTTACACTGTTGTTGGGAGTGCAAGGAGGGTCGGCCATTATGGAAGACAACGTAGCAATTCCTGAAAGGCCTAGAGACAAAAATACCATTTGACCCAGCAATCCCATTTCTGGGTATATATCCAGAGGAATATAAAATCGTTCTGTTATAAAGATACATGTATGTGTATGTTTGTTGCAGCACTATTCACAAGAGCAAAGACATGGAATCAATCTAAATGCCCATCAATGATAGACTGCATAAAGAAAATGTGGTACATATACACCAAGGAATACTATGCAGCCATAACACAGAATGATATCATGTCCTTTACAGGGACATGGATGGAGCTGGAGGTCATTATCATTAGCAAACTAACACAGAAACAGAAAAGCAAATACCACATATCCTCATTTATAAGTGGGAGCTAATTGATGAGAACACATGGACACATAGAGAGGAATAACACCCACCGGTGCTTTTCAGAGGGTGAAGGGTGGTGGAGGGAGAGGCTCAGGAAAAACAACTAATGGGTGGTAGGCTTAATACTCGAGTGATGAAACAATCTGTACAGCTCACCCCCATGGCACAAGTTTACATATATTAAAAACCTGCACTTGGACCCCTGAACTTAAAACTAAAGTTTAAAAAAATATTATTTTTGTTTTACTTGGAACTCAGAGGGTACTTTGATAAACCCTATGATGATTCAGAGATTCATTATTTAAATAAAGATTTTAAAAGTTAGCATTTTTGAGAATGCCAGTATATCCCCATTCAAAATAAACAATGAAGTATTTTATCTCACCAGTAACTTCATCTGAAAAAAGGCAGGCCACTTTGCAATCTAGAGGCCTATACTCTGTAGTTGGAATACTTCTTTACCACGTTTATTGAGTAACTTGGATAAATATCCTGTTTGCATAGGGCCGTTTAGGGGCTTGGAAGTAGAAAATATAAAATATGATGGGCTTCTGAATAGAAGAAAAAAATTGTAAATTACATATCTGATAAAGGGTTGGTATCCAGAATATATCAAAAAATACCTCTTTATAGCTCAACAACAACAACAACAAATAACCTGGTTATAAAATGGGCAAAGAACTTGCACAGAAATTTCTCCATAGATGATATCCAAATGGCCAACAGGCATATTAAAAATGCTCAACATCATTAGTCCTTAGTTAAATGCAAACCCAAACCGCAATGAGATATCACCTTACACCCACGAGGATGGCTACTATATTAAGTTTGCTAAGGAATCCATAACAAATACCACAGACTGGGTGGCTTAAACAGCAGAGAGTTATCTTCTCAAAGTTCTGTAGGCTTAGAAGTTCAAGACGAAGGTGTCAGCATGTTTCATTTCTCCCCATACTGTTCTCCTTGTGTATTAGTCCTTTCTCACACTGTTATAAGAAATATCCAAGACTGGATAATTTATAAAGAAAAGAGATTTAATTGACTTGCAGTTCTGCATTGCTGAGGAGGTCTCAGGAAACTTACAATCATGGTGGAAGGCAAAGGAGAAGTAGGCACCTTCCTCACAGGGCAGCAGGATGGGTGAGTGCAAGCAGGGGAAATGCCAGAAGCTTATAAAACCATCAGATCTCGTGAGACTCACTTATTATTATGAGAACAGCATGGGGGAAACTGCCCCCATGATCCAATTACCTCCACCTGATTCTGCCCTTGACATGTGAGGATTATGGGAATTATAATTTAAGATGAGATTTTGGGTAGGGACACAGCCAAGCGATGTCACCTTGACTAGCAAATGGCCATCTGCTCTCTGTGTCTTCCCATTTTTATCCCTATATGTGCACATACCTGGTCTTGCAGTTGTTGTCCAAATTTTCTGGTCTTATAAGGATACAAGTCAGACTGAATTGGGGCCTACCTTAACAGTCTCATGTTAGCTCCATCAGCTCTTTAAAGGACTTGTGTCTAAATATAGTCACATTCTGAAAGTACTAGGGGTTAGAGTTTCAACATATAAATTTTGTGGGATACATTTCTGTCCATAACAACTACTATCAGTACAAACAGACAAATGAACAAACAAACAAAAAAGCAAAGCAGAAAACAAAAAGTGTTGGAAAGTATGTGGAGAAATTGGAATACTTTCAAACTTTTAGTAAATTATAAAATGAAGAAACTGCAATGGAAAACAGTATAGTAGTCCCCCCCAAAATTAAAAATGACACTACTATATGATCAAGCAATCTCTCTTCTGGATATATCTCTAAAATAATTAAAGGCAGAAACAAGAGATATTTGAACACTCATGTTCATAGCAGCATTAATCTCAATAGCTAAGAAGGGGAAGCAAAATCAATGTCCTTTGATAGATGTATAAATAAACAAAATGTGGTACACACATACAGTGGCATATTATTTGGCCTTAGAAAGGAAAATAAATCTTGTCACGTATTTGACATAGATAAACTTTGAGGACATTATGCTAAGTGAAATCAGCTAGTGACAGAGAGACAAATATGTATGCCTACATTTATATGAGGTATATACGTAGTCAAATTCATAAAGGCAGAAAGTAGGATATTGCTTATTAGGTGCTGGACAGAGAGAGAAATTTTAGTTGTTTAATGGGTATAGAATTTTAGTCTTGCAAGATGAAATAGTTTTGGAGATCTGTTGTACACCAATGTGAGTATACCTAACATTACTGATGTACACTTAAAAATGATTAGGATGGTAAATTTTATGTTACGTGGGGTTTTTATTAACCACAATTAAAAAGAAAAAGATTGGAAGAATTAAACTAAAATGTTGCACCCTTGTCATTGAGTGGAAGGTACTAACCTTGGATGAAAGAAAGCAGAGGTTATAGACAGCAATCACCTTAACAATGTCTAGTAATAAACCTATTTTAGTTATTTCCGTAACTGAGCATGATGCTCAGTTTTGACTCATTGTTCTCTTCAACCCTTGGGAATTCTTCAAATTCTCAACTGACAGCACAAATTTGCAAAATAGAGGAATTTTAAAATCTTGTAATATATAAAATAAAACAAACACCCTCTCAAAAAATAATGGACTAAGAGGACTGGGGATGAACCATAGAGGGTCCTGTGGGCATAATGCCTGAAGATTGTTGTTTCTTTTGTTAATGCCCACTAGAGAATATATATATATCACTAAAAACCCAAGTAGAAATTATGTTTTGACAACTTGCCATCAGCCAGACTTCAAGTTTGGCACAATGGACACATAAATCAAGTAGCAATGATGACATTAATGGATGTAATAAGTGAATCCAAGAGGATGCACTCCCATTTGCTAAAGCTGATTCAGTTATAGCCAATGACAAATAGCATATCTTTCAGTGGCCAATGCTCAGAAACTGTATTAGTCAGGGTTATCCAGAGAAACAGAAACAATAAATAGAATGTATGCATGTGTATATGTGCATGTGTATGTGTGTGTAGCGTGCATATATATGCGTATAAAGGTTTACTATATAAAAAATTGGCTCATTCATTTGTGGAGGCTGAGAAATCCCAAGATCTCCAGTTGGCCAGCTGGAGAATCAGGAGGGCCGGCGATATAAATTCCAATCTGAATGTCGACAGGCTCAAGACTCAAGAAGAGCCAGTGATCTGCTTACAGTCTGAAGGCTGGAAATCACTCATTTCTCAGTTTAACAATCAGGCAGCAGAAGTTCCCTCTTAATCAGCCTTTTTCTTCTATTCAGGTCTTCAATTGATTAGATAAGGCCCACTCATACCAAAGAAGACAACCTACTTTATTCAGTTTAGAGATTCAAAAGTTAATCTTGGCAGGGTGCCGTGACTCATGCCTGTAATTCTAGGAATTTGGGAGGCTGAGGTAGGAGGATCACTTGTAGTCAGGAGCAGGAGTTCTAGACCAGCCTGGACAACATGGCAATACCCCGTCTCTACTAAAGATACAAAAATTAGCTGGGTGTGTTGGTGGGCATCTGTTATCCCAGCTACTTGGGAGGCTGAAGCAGGAAAATCACTTGAACCTGGGAGGTGCAGGTTGCAGTGAGCTGAGATGGCACCACTGCCCTCCAGCCTGGGCAACAGAGTGAGACTCTGTCTCAAAGGAAAAAAAAAAGTTAATCTCATTCAGAAACACCCTCACAGACACACTGAAAATAATATTTGTCAAAATGTGTGAGCACTCTGATGGTACAGTCAAATGGAAACATAAAAGTTTCACATCAGAAAGACTCAGTATGCCATTATCTCTTGGGGACCAACCAGCTTTTTGGTGTCCAGTTTATTACACTGTACCCCTTTTACCCTGGAAGGAACAATGACTCATCTTGACTGGAATCAACATATGTTTCAAGTTTATAAATTTCAACCTGAAGGACCTAAGTATCTAAGGCAACATCACTCTTTAAGAGCTTTAGAACACTGGATCCCCAGTCTTACAGAGAACCAAAGCAACATTTTTATCAGAAAAAAGATGTATCAGTGAGCATATGGCCCCTATTAACTCTATTATGTACTGCAACTATGTTGGATTAATAGAATAACAGAGGCATAGCTGAAGCACCAGCTTAGAGATGATGCACTGTTAGGATAAAGGGCCATCCTCTAGGATGCTGGATATATCCTAAATTAAAAACTGCTACATAATGCTGTATCCCTAAGAAGTTGAACACATAGTTTCAAGAACTGACAGACAAAAGTAGGAACAATCCTACTCATAATGACTTCCAGTGATCTACTTGGATAATTTGTTCTTTTCCTCCCCAAAATTCTAGGCTCTGCAGGTTTATATGTCTCTGTTCCTAGAGATATATGCTTCCGCCAGGGAAAATTACAGAAAGTATCTAGTTTCATGTTAACCAATTACTAACTGCATAGTATCTTTGATCTCCTTATGCCAAGAGACCAGGAGGAGAAAAGAATTCACAATTCTTACTGAGGTAATTGATTCTAGTATTCTAAGGAGATATTGTTTCTGATTCACAATGGAGTCAGAAAAAAATATATATGATACCTAAGTGATTCATTCACTTGAATGTCTCTCAGTGTTTCTTTGATCAATTTTGATAAATTGACAGATGTAAAAGCAACAGCATAAAAAAAGGCCTGGTGACTCAGACTCAGAACCTTCAAGGGCTTGGTCTGAACATGCCATCAAGTAAGCCACTTAGATAAACAGAGGTGGCCTCTGAAGATGAAGATCTTGGAGGATTGGTAGAGGAAGGATATGATGATTGTCAGTGAAATCAGCACTGACAGCAAGGGCTGTAGGTCACCTCTCTACCACTCCTCTTAGTTTTCCCAGGAAATGACAATAACTATCTTCCTGAAAAGGCTATTCTCATATGTGGTGGGCTATAACGAATGCTAATTCCTTCTTCTGGACTGGGAAATTCACTCCCAAGATGCTTGAAGAGCTGACTGCTGACAGCTCACAGTTGAGTCCCTGCCCATGAATTTCCTTAACCAAAGTGACCTGCCTCAACGAAGTTTATGGTCTTATCCCGGGGACAGCCTGCTTCTAGTGATTGTTTCATGAGGGAATAAAATATGTGAGCCCCTTAACTTGGAACAACTCCAAAATGTCATCTCAGCTCTACAGCATCGTTTGCAGCATTTGCCTAAGTCCTTTTTTGCAAATGCATCATAGTCTATATTGTCCTTCTGCCCAGTCCTACTTCCTTAACTCCCTTAAAAGTGTTTTTGTTTCATTTTGTTTTCCTGTTTGATCTATCACTGTTACGCGCATGGGGCAAAATCTGTAGTGATGTGTTGAGGGGAAATCTTTAGATTTATCAGACGAATTTATTTTTATTTTATTGTATAAATTCCTTTTTCAACATCATAAGTATGTATCTATCCAGTTTTCCTGTATTTTAAATTCTAGTATGTCAGCATCTTCATTCTTCACGAATTTTAGTAAAATGACTTCTGAAGAGTAGACTAAATTAAATATTTGTTAGTGATAAATTTAAAGAAAGTTTCACAAAGAAAAGGAAAATAGCAGAAAGATGTTCCTTGCAGGAACCTTAAAAGGTAGGGTCTCCTTTTAAATTCACTATTTCATTAATATTTTATTTCTTAAAGCATTCAATTAAATTCCACATTACATTATTGTAAAATAATACCAAAAATACAACATCAAGTAATATAGAACAGGAATTAGACTTTCCAAATAGCTCTTGATAAGGAGAAAGACTCTAAGGGACAAATAAACATTTGGTAGAAAAGGTGCCAGGAAATGCATACACATGGCATGCTGTGTAAAAATAGAATACCTAATTGGTTGTCTCTTTATACATATGTGTGTATTGACTACGGGGTAAAGGGATTTCCTTGAATCTCAGGAGCCAGGGCACAGGTGTCACGTGCCTAGGGGAACACAGAGCCCAGTGAGAATTATTACTGGCAATACCACTAGCTTCTCAATTTTGCTGAGAGCTACCTTGAATTACTTTCAATGCTTATTTGCTGCTTTGTTTCCCCTAAGTACTACAATTATTATTTTACCCTTAATAAATTACATACATATTTGTCTCCTTTAAGGGTTAGGAGGGAGGTTTTAATTCCATAAATGAGAGAAGAAAAATAACAGAAAAACATAGGGAACAAGACAGAAGCCACTATACAAATATTGCTCCTAATTTCTATAATACTTAGAGCATTTTGGGCAGGAAATCCTAGCATACGACCCATATCATTGTAATTTTGCTTCCATGGCCTAATGTATCATCAGATTGTGAGCTTATTAAAACCATGGTCCTTTAGTACACAAATTGCTCTTCCTGCTTTTTTTCCCCTAAATTGTGCTCAGTTATGTGCTATGTATTATGACTAACCTAAAAATTTTTCATTTAAATATTATTACATATTTAAAATGAAGGTTTTTATTTTACTGCAACTCTATTTTCATGCTTAATTTTTTATAGCCTCCAATTTTCAACTACTCAATAATCCCACTGTGGTTTTTATATGGTGATAAAAGAACTAAAAAGACAACTTTTGCAACCCACTGCTTACCAGAGTAAGATCAACATAGCTCCCAAGCTTATATCCCTTCACTCACAGGGCCCAAAATGTATTTTGAGTTTAATAAGTCATGACAACGAGATGAAAAGGGATTCAATATAAAACAACATGTGAAAATACAGTATTGGGTTAAAATGTGGAAAATTTCTCTAAGGTAACAAATCAAATATACTCACTTTTATAAACCAAATTCGATTTACTAAAAGTTAAATTTTAAAGATATATAACCTTTAATGTATCGGCCACCTGTCTAAACTGATATTAATTCAATTAATATAGCAAAGCTTGTTTCATAAATCTTTCTTCAAGATGGAGAATTAAAGAAAACATATAAAAATTTTGTTAACCCCGATATTTATTAATAGAAACTTAAAGATACAATTGTGATAGAATATTTTGAGGGAGAGCTCACATAATCTTAAGTGTGCTAATCGTCAGTTTTGACCTATGTATTGAAAAAGTGCTTGTTGATAGCATTCATCAGAAAAACCTAGGACCAGTGTCATTGGCCCTAAGGCAGAAACCATCAAAGGTGTGGGAAAGGTACATCAGGGAATGGCTAGACTGCCAAGGTTAAATCTTGGCTCTGCTGCTAACTAGTTACAAACATTTGGGTAAGTTATTGAACTCTGTTTCCACATTTATAAAGTCATAAATGTGGAAACATATTACATAATAAGAATACTCAGCTCATATGGAACTTGTGAGCATTAAAAAAGTCAATAGCTTAATATATGTAAAATATTTATTATGGTGCCTGGAATATTGTGTGCTTCCAACAAATGTTAGCTTTATAATTATTGTCTGTATAAATTATTAAAACTCCAAGTGTTAGAAAAGAGAAATGCCTGTAGTGGCTTTGGGAGCCTTTGCCCCAGTTCCACTGATGCTATCATTCCTCAAAACCTATTTGCAGGCCTTCCTTTGAAACCACATTCAAAGCATATAAAACAAAGATCTTCAGCTCACATTGAATACTCAACATATACTGTATGCACGGTATTTTATTCTTGGTGCTGGCAATGAAAAATAGGTAAGCATAATTTCCCTCCTCAAAATGCTCATAGTCCAGTAGAAGAAACAGAAGTCACAAATAAGCACCATAGCACAGCATCCTCTAGTATTTCAGTACAGAATTTTTGACATTGAGCCATAACTGACATGCATCTTTGATTTCCATCTGATTGACATTTATACAGAGCAGGGATTACCCAGAAACCAGCACCGGGACTGACCCCAAGTAAGAATTCAATAAATGATTGCTGAAGGAAAGTAAATCATAAATATACATAAAAAGAGAGGCAGTGTTTATGGAAACTGTCAAAGTTTTATAAGAGTGGAAAATGTCTTCATTAGGTCTTTGAATGTTAAATAAGAGTTCATGAGGTAGAAAAATGTGAAATTAAGTTTTGTGTCCAGAAAATTGTAAACAGTTTGGTACTGGTGTGGTGAAAAACAAACAAACAAACAAACAAACATCATTTTTTTTTAAGCCATCTCAAGAAGTAGCTCATCTACTGAAGGAAGTTTATCTGTATAGGAAACTACAATGGTGATTCAGGGAAAAGAATATAAAACTTGAGTCAAAACTCAAATAGTTAAGAAGGAGAAGACAGATTCTAAGTAATTTAGGAAATGATTTGCAAGATTTGGAGATGAATGGGCATGTATTTCAGTATACAGTAAAGCTTTGAATGAATAGAATGATAACTACTCTTTGTATTTTGATAGCAGATACAATTTTAGAAAGTGCCAGCATTTTTAGAGCAATTGTCCTGTGAATAAGGGTAATTATCAAATTTCATAGAATCATTTTTATTGAGTTTCTATATAATAAAAATATTTTTTCTCTGGCATATCCAATGGCTACATAAACATTTTTATCAGAAGAGTTTCCACATATTTTAATTAATAGTACTATATGGAAATTTGTATAAAAACCATATGGGTTAATTTTAAAGACAGAATTTACTGAAGAAATGAGTTTTTAATTTGATATTGCCTTATTATTGCATTATTATATTGTATTAGAGTTCTCTAGAGGAACAGAACTAATAGGATATATATATATATATATATATATATATATATATATATATATGTGTGTATGTATATTTATGGGAGCTTATTAAGTATTAATTTACACGATCACAAGTCCCACAATAGGCTGCCTGCAAGCTGAGGAGCAAGGAGAGCCTGTCCGAGTCCTCAAACTGAAGAACTTGAAGTCCCATGTTTGAGGGCAGGAAGCATCCAGCAAGGGAAAAAGATGTAGGCTAGGAGGCTAGGCCAGTCTTGCCTTTTCACGTTTTCCTGCCTGCTTACATTCACTGGCAGCTGATTAGATTGTGCCCACCAAATTAAGGGTGGATCTGCCTTCCCAGCCCACTGACACAAATGTTAATCTCTTTTGACACCACCCTCAAAGACACACCCAGGATTAATACTTTGTATCCTTCAATGTGATCAAGTTGACACTCTATATTAGCCATTATACATATCTTCTATTTGTTATTGCTCTTTGACTCTAGGAATTCAGGATTGTGCTATAGAAACACTCACTAACAAAGAACTACTCTTTGTCTTGATTAATGTAGTTTCAAAATATTGATAGAAATTAAGGGAACAATATTTGTCATTTGTATTATGATGTCCACTTAGTCATTTAGGCAATTTTGCCTAAGGAACATAAGAATGCTGGGACCTGGGCTAGTTGTCTCTCTACCTAGCTCTTATATTTCAGAAGTAATACTATAGTATTTGTGAGACTGTTAGTTTTCTACCATCATTAGCAGATTCATTTTATTTGTGCATAAGTACTTAATTTGTTTAAGCTTATATATTGTGATCTTTAACCTATGTAAAATAGTGTCTAGTATATTTTGGTGCTAAAATTTTACAAATTTTGTGTAACTGCAATTGTTTGAATCTAATATTACAGAAGGATTCATAAGCATAGTGGAAATGCTTCACAAATTAAGAATATCAGAGACTAAAATTACATTACTGTACACTGACTATACATTTAAGAAGATAAATTCCAGATAGGAATCTAAGCTAAAGACTTAGACTACTGACAATTTTATTCTTCATTTACAAAACCTTTCATTTATTCTTCCTTTACAAATCACTGTTTTCATTAAAAATAAATGCTGATAAATGCATGCACCACAGACAGTTTTGTAAACCTCTGTGCATGCAAGGTATTTATATGCAGCCTTAACAAAGCTATATAACGAACACCACAGTGGTAGCATTATATGCAATACAATGATCATAGACACCCAGGTATATTTGGTATGAGCAAAAACTATTTCTAAACTTTTCATAAAAAATATACTTTTTGATAATTTGAGGAATGTACATCCATTGCTCTCAGTTACACTTAACTAAACCACATAGCACATCTCAAAATGAGACCATGAATGAATCAATCTGTTTAATATTCTTCTTATTCAAATTCCAGTGATTTTTTTTTACTATATTTTATGGAGCAGCTGCAGGGCCTGAGCTTCTTTTTGTCTTGAAAAAAAATAAAGACCTCATTTAGCTCTTAGTGGAGCTATGAGCAGTAATGTGTTTGTTAGTCCAATGCATCCGTTCTTTGTGTAGCCGCAAACTCCAGACAGCATTGCGACTCCCTCCTCTGCTAAACTATGTGAGGAGACAGTAGGTCATTCCTGCAGTCTGCCATCCAACAAAAGAAACAGAGGTGTGAAGAAAATGTTTGTGTACATTTGAGATGCTGTGACTACGGCTAAGTAATTAGCATAAGACTGAAGCTGCTCCATCACAAGAATGATGAGAAATTTTGCCGACAGCTAAATTGGAACTATGTGAATCTTAAAAAGATTGTGTAGAAAGAATGCCATATTTAGTTAGTGGTGCCATATTATATACAGTTTTCTTTATTGTTAGCTGATATTCAAAATTCTCTGTGAAAGCAGGCAATGTCCTGATTTATGTGGTGTGAAACCATGGTCAGTTGTAACCATGGCTACGATGTCATAGAGAAATCTGACAATGGAATCCACTAATTATAACTTTAAATCTTATCCTATCTCTAGCTTAAAAAAATTGTTCTCAGAATTATTGCATTTGATTTATATCTTAGTGAATGATCTGGAAACTCGGCAGCTCTTTTACAAAGCTTATCAGAAGAAGGATATACCATTTTCAAAAACCTTCCTAATGTCTAGCTGCAAGAAAACCTGCAGAACTTCCTCTTACCTGCATGTTTTTACAAGCAGTGCAACCCTCTTTCTAGTTGAAATTTACTTCATCCACTAATCATGTGTAATTGTTCCCACATTACAAAGTGTTTGGTACACTCTCTGTGATGTGATTTATTAAGTTTTATGTTAAAAATGACGTAGTTATGCTCAGAAGCAGTAAAAGACATGCAGTGCATTTGGGAAACAATGCCCAGAGTTACAGGTGGTAATTACCTTAACATACACGAGTGATTTTTTCCACTTCAGAATCATAATTCATAACCACCTTTATGACAAAATTTTAGGATATTTGAAATAAAAGATTAATTTGTACTAATTCTTATACTTTTCAAATGCATATAAATATTTTTATATATGTAGTACTTGAAATAGTAGTAATATATTTAACATTTTTAAATGATAGAAAATTCACGTTATGTTTTCACATCATCACTTTTGCTTAGTTTGTTAGCAACTTCAATATCTCTAAAAGTAAGACTAGTATTACATCTGTATTGTGAAGAGGCCATGAGACAAGGCACGTTTGAAATACTTTAATGTACAAAATTATATGTTTGTAGTAAAGCAACAGATGGTGGTTCAGGTAGTTGACCACAAAACATTATTATAGCTACAAAAATGTAGCAACAAAATCAGATACAAAAGAGAGTTAAATAAAAGTCGAATTTTAAAAATATACACTACAAAAATGTATCTAAAACAATACTCAAAATGTTATGTCAGAAATTATAAACTATAAATAAGTCACACATTTTCATTTTCTGGCCTAGAGTTTTGAATGAATTGTTACAGAGGTAAGGCAAAAATTATTGTAATTTATTATATATCACATTTAAAATTTCTACATTCTTTTCTAATAGTTACTTAATAGATATTAATCTAAAAGTGTGCCTCATAGATTTTTGTGGGGAGAGTTATACATGATACACTTTATTTATGGCAGTGGAAGTAATTAAATGCCTGCAGGTAAACATCAACAAAAGAGAGAGGTAGTCTCAAAAGAAGCTGCTATGAACAGAATCGTGTTCCCCTAAAAATCGTATATTAAAGCTCCAACCCACAAAGAGACTGTATTTGGAGATAGAACTTTTATGAGGTAGTTAAGCTTAAATAAGGTCATAAGGTTGGGGTTCTAATCCTTGTAGGATTGGTGGCCTTATAAGAAGAGGAAGGATCGCTCTCTCTCTTTACACTTATGTACCTAGGACAGGCCATGTGAGCACAGAGGGAGAAAGTGGCCACAAGCCAGGAAGAGAGCCATAACCAGAACCCCACAGTGCTGACACACTGACCTCAGACTTCCAGCCTCTTTCAGACTCTCGGAGAATAAATTTCTGTGGTTTAAGTTACTCATTCAATGCTCAACAATACTTTATTATGGCAGCCGAAGCTGACTATTACAGAAGCAGGGTATTTAAATTATTCATTTATGTCTGAATAATTTTATGTCATGGAAACTGTAAAGTCCTAAACATTGTGTACTTAAGAGTGCTAGTTTTATTACTGAGCATAGAACAGAAATGTACAGCATGGATTCCTACGTCACTTTGTAACAAGAGATTTTCATAAGATTATCAATACCAGAGTCCAGGAATGTAAAAAGATATTTTTACACAATTCTCTCTTTCTTTCCTTTCACATATCTAAAAAATGCAAATGGCATATATTTTATATTAAATATTCTCAGTTATATAACACTTTTTATTGAAGAGGACACAGTGAATATATATTTTTGAAAATCAATGCTAATTATTTTCCATATTCATTCTAAAATATACATAAAGATTGTAATAGATAAAAAGAAATAAGTAGTAGTTTAAAAAGTGAAAGTTATTAACAGTGATATTTTTAAGATAGAATCTTACCATTCATTTCCATAAAGAAAACCTGGTGTGTGTTCTTTCTCTTTAAAAAAAATTTTTTTTTCAATAGCTTCAGAGGTACAAGTGGTTTTGGGTTACATGGATGAATTGTATCATGGAGAAGTCTGGCAATTTAGTGCACTCATCAGCCAAGTAGTATGTATTGTACCCAATAGGTAGTTTTTTTTTTTTTTTCACCACTGCCCCCCCACCCCGTCGCCACTGAGTCTCCAATGTCCATTATATTACTCTGTATGCTTTGCATGCTCATAGCTTAGCTCCTACATATAAGAGAACATATGGTATCCGATTCCTGAGTTACTTAGAATAATGTCCTCCAGTTACCTCTAATTTCCTGCAAAAGATATTATTTCATTCTTTTTTATGGCTGAGTAGTACTCTGTGGTGTGTATATCAAATGAGTGGATAAAGAAAATGTGATATATGTATATACATCACCACTCAGTGGTTGATGGGCACTTAGGTTAATTCCATATATTTGCAATTGTGAATTGTCGTGATAAACATATGTGCAAGTATCTTTTTGATATAGTGACCTCTTTTCCTTTGGGTACAACCCCGATAGTGGGATTGCTGGAAGAATGGCAGATCTACTTTTAGATCTTTGAGAAGTCTTCACACTTTTTCCATAGAGGTTGTACTAATTCCTATTTCCTACCAACAATGTATAAGCATTCTTTTTTCATCACATCCACACTACCATCTATTGTTTTTTGACTTTTTAATAATGGCCATTCTGGCTGGGATAAAGTGTTATTTCATTGAAGTTTTAGATTGTATTTCCCTGATGATTAGTGATGTTGAACATTTTAAAATATGTTTGTTGGTCATTTGTATGTCTTCTTTTGAGAATTGTCTATTTATGTACTTTGATTTTTTTTCTTGCTGATTTGTTTGAGTTTCTTGTAGATTCTGGATATTAGTCCTTTGTTGGATGGATAATTTGCAAATATTTTCTCTCACTCTGTATGTTGTCCATTTATTCTGATGACCATTCTTTTGCTGTGCAGAAGCTTTTTACCTTAATTAGATCCCATATATTTAGTTTTGCTTATTTTGCATTCACATTTTTTTTTTTTTTTTTGCCTAGGCCAATGTCCAGAAAAGATTTTCCTAGGTTTTCTTGTAGGATTTTTATGGTTTCATGTCTTAGATTTAAGTCTTTAATTAATATTGTGTTAAGTTTTATACACAGTGACAGGGATTCAGTTTCATTCTTCCACATGTGGCTATCCAATTTTCACAGCACCATCTATTGCATAGGGTGTCCTTTTCCCAGTTTATGTGTCTATGTGCTTTGTTAAAGATCAGTTGGTCATAAATATTTGGCTTTATTTCTGGGTTATCTGTTCTGTTCCATTAGTCTATGTATCTACTTTTATACCACCACCATGTTGTTTTGGTTACTATAGCCTTGTTGTATAATTTGAAGTTGGATAATGTGATGCCTCCATACTTGTTCTTTTCGCTTAGGATTTCTTTGGCTATTCAGTGGCTATTATCCTTTCTTGGTTCCATATGAATTTTAGGATTGTTTTGCTAATTCTGTGAAAAATGATGTTTGTATTTTGATTGAAATTGCACTGTATCTATAGATTGCTTTGAGCAGTCTGGATATTCTTATGATATTGATTCTTCCATTCCATGAGTATGGGATGTATTTCCATTTGTTTGTGTCATCTATGATTTGTTTCAGCGTGTTTTGTAGTTCTCCTTGTAGAGATCCTTCATCTCCTTGATTAAGTACACTCCTAGATATTTTAATTTATTTTTGGGAGCTTCTATAAAATTTATTAAGTTCTTAATTTGGTTCTCAGTTTGTTCATTGTTAGTATATAGCAGTGCTACTGATTTGTGTACGTTGATTTTGTACCTTGAGACTTTCCTGAGTTCAAGTATCAGATCAAGGATTCTTTTGGAGGAGTCTTTAGAATTTTCTCCATATCAGATTATGTAATAGGCAAATGGATAGTTTGACTTCCTCTAGTCCAATCTAGATGCCCTTTCTTTTGACTTATTGCTCTGGCTAGGACTTTCAGAATCATTTTAGAGAAGTGGTGAAAGTGAGCATCCTTGACTTGCTACAGTTCTTAGGGGGAACACTTTCAACTTTTTCCTGTTCAGCATGATGTTGGCTGTGGATTTGTCATACACGGTTTTTATTACTTTGAGGTAAGTTCTTGCTATGTGTAGTTCGTTGAGGGTTTTTAATCATAAATAAGGCTGGATTTTGTTAAATGTTTTTTCTCCATTATTGAGATGATCATAAGGTTTTTTATTTTTAATTGTGTTAATGTGATGAATCACATTTATTGTCTTGCATACGTTGAATCATCTCTGTATTCCTGGCAAGAAACCCACTTGAATATGGTAAATTTTTTTTATCTGCTGTTATATTTGATTTGCTAGTATTTTGTTGAGTATTTTCACATCTATATTTATTAGGGATAATGGTCTGTAGTTTTTTATTGTTACATCCTTTATTGGATTTGATGTCAGGGTGATATTGGCTTTGTAGGATGACTTAGGAAGGATTCCCTCTTTCTCAACCTTTCAGAATAGTTTCAATAGAATTAGTACCAATTCTTTGAATGCTCAGTAGAATTTGGCTGCGAATCTATCTGACTCTGGGCTTTGTTGTTGTTGTTGGCAGTTTTTAAAAAATTACTGATTCAGTCTCTCTACTTGTTACTGGTATTTTCAGGGTTTCTATTTCTTCCTTATTAAAGCTAGCGGGGTTCTATATTTTCAAAAATTTATGCATTTCCTCTAGAATTTCTAATTTGTGTGCATAGATATGTTCATAGTAATCTTAAATGGTATTTTTTATTTCTGTGCTGTAAGTTGTAACATCTCCATTTTTATTTCTGAGTTTATGTAAATTTTCTTTTCTTGGTTAATTTAGCCAGTGATCTATCAGCCTTGTTTATCTTTTGAAAGAACCAACTCTTTGTTTCATTGATCTTTCAGTTTTTGTTTTGGTTTCAATTTTATTTAGTTCTCTTCTAATTGTTGCCATTTCTTTTATTCTGCAACATTTGAGTTTTGTTTGTTCTGGTTTCTCTAGTTTCTTGAGGTGTGATATTAGGTTGTCAATTTGTGATCTTTCACTTTTTTTTCTTTTTTTTGGAGATGGAGTCTCTCTCAGTTGCCCAGGCTGGAGTGCAGTGGCGCGATTTCGGCTGACTGTAAGCTCCACCTCCCCAGTTCATGCCATTCTCTTGCCTCCCCTGCCCTGCCCGCCACTTCCCCCTTAGCTAGGACTGCAGGCGCCCACCACCACGCCAGGCTAATTTTTTGTGTTTTTAGTAGAGAGGGGTTTCACCAGTTAGCCAGGATGGTCTCAATTTTCTGACCTCGTGATCTGCCCATCTCAGCCTGCCAAAGGGCTAGAATTACAGACGTGAGCCACCGTGCCCGGCCACTTTCAGACTTTTTGATGTAGGCATTTAACACTATACACTATCCTCTTGGCATTGCTTTGTCTTTATCCCAGAGATTTTGGTAACTTGTGTCACTGTTATCATTCATTTTGTAAAGTGTTTTGATTTCCATATTGATTTCATCGTTAACACAAAAGTCATTCAGAAGTTGATTGTTTAATTTCCATGGATTTGTATAGTTTCGAGGGTTCCTTTTAGAATTGGTTTCTAGTTTTATTCTGCTGTTTGAGAAGATATGTGATATAATTTCAATTTTTAGAAATATGTTGAGACATATTTTGTGGGCTCTCATATAGTCTATCTTAGATACTGTTTTTTCTGCTGGTGAGAAGAATATATCTTCTACAGTTCTTAGGTAGAATGTTCTGTAAATATTAACTCTGTTTCTTCTAGAGTGCAATTTAAATTCAGTGTTTCCTTGTTGACTTTCCGCCTCAATGATCCGTCTAGTTTGTCAGTGGAGTGTTAAATTATCTCACTATTACTGTGTTGCTGTCTCTCTGTATTCTTAGGTTTAGTAGTAATTGCTTTATGAATCTGGGAGCTCCAGAGTGGGTATATATATATATATATATATACATATATATATATATATATATATATGATTGTTATATTTTCTTTTTCACTTCATCCTTTTATCATTATATGACTTTGTCTTTTTAAAAAACTGTTGTTTCTTGAAAGTCTGTTTTCTCTAATATAAGAATAGTTACTGCTTTCTATTTGCATGAAATATCTTTTTCTACCCCTTAATCTTGAGTCTATAAGAATATTTACATTAGGTGTATCTCCTGAAGAAAGCAGATATCTAGTTTGTGATATTTTTATCCATTTATCCATCTGTATCTTTTAAGTAGATCATGTAGACCATTTATATTCAATGCTAATATTGAGATTTGAGGTACTCTTCCAGTCATTGTCTTGTTACTAGTGAGTTTGTTTTCTGCATTGTTATTGTTTTATAAGCACTGTGAATTTTTGTGCTTTCAGGCATTTCTATTCTGGTGTGTATTGACCTTTAGTTTCAAGATTTAGAGTTCCTTTTAACCTTTATTATAAGGCTGGTCTAGTATTGACAAATTTCCTCAGCATTTGCATGTCTGAGAAATACTTTATTTCTCTTTCACTTAAGAAACTTAGTTTTGTTGTATAGAAAATTCTTGACTTACAGTTATTCTGTTTAAGGAGACCGAAGATAGGACTTCAGTCCCTTTGGTCTGTAAGGATTTTGCTGAGGAGTTTGCTGTTAGTCTGATAGGTTTTTCTTTATAGGTTACCCGATGTCTTTGTATCACTGCTCTTTAAATTCTCTCCTTCATGTTGACCTTAGATAGCCTGATAACTATATATGCCTTCATGATATCCTTCTTACTATGCATCTCCAAAGAGTTCTTTAGCTTCTCATATTTGGATGTGTTAATCTCTAGCAAGGCCAGAGAAATTTCCCTCAATTATTCTCTCAAATGCGTTTTCCAAACTTTTTGCTTTTTTTTTTGGTATGTTTTCTTTTCTTTGAAGAAAATCTATAATTCTTAGGTTAACCATTTTACATATTCCATATTTCTTGGAGACTTCATTCATTTCTTTTAAGCCTTTCTTCTTTTTGCCTTATTGGGTTAGTTTGAAAGCCTTTTCTTCAAGCTCTAAAATCTTTCTTCTATTTGGTCTAGCTTATTGTTAAAACCTTCTACTACATTTTATAGTTTCCTAAATGCATCTCTCATATCCACAAGTTTGGTTTGGTTTCTCATTAAATTATCTATCTCTTTAGAAGATTTTTAATTCATATCCTGAGTTTTTCAGAAATATTATTTATGTTGGTTTTCATATTTCTCTTGTATGTCTTTGACATAACTAGAACATAAAAGAGAAAAGTTGGTTGTGAAATCAACCTTTTGAATTATTTGATATTTAAAGATTTCATCTTGGATATGATCCACTGCTGGAGAGTTATTGTAATATTTTGGGGGTGTTATAGATCTGTGTTTTTTTGTATTGCCAGGATTATTCTTCTGGATCTTTCTCATCTGAGCGGACTATTTGCTATGGTTTGGCTGTGTCCTCACCCAAATTTCATCACAAATTGTAGTTTCCATAATCCCCACATGTTGTGAGAGGGACCTGGTGGGAGGTAATTGAATCACGGGGGTGGTTACCCCCATACAACTTTTCTTGTGTTAGTGAATGAGTTCTCAGGATATCTGATAATTTTATAAGGGGATTTCTCCCTTTTTGTTTGGCACTTCTACTTCCTGTCATTAAGTGAAGAAGGATGTGTTTGCTTCCCCTTCCACCGTGATTGTAAGTTTCCTGAGGCCTCCCCAGCCATGCTAAACTGTGAGTCTATTTAACCTTTTTCTTTTATAAATTATCCAGTCTTGGGTATGTCTTTATTAGCAGCGTGAGAAGAAACTAATACACACTCTCTTATAATTATTTATTCATTCGTTCATTCATTCATTAGTCCTTTAGTTCTTTAATGGTGATTTCTGAGATTTTGGTGCACCCATCATATTTTTTATTCGATTGGGCTTTTATTTTTTCCCATGAGGTTGTGACTTTAATGTTTATAGTTTATTATCACCTAGTTTCACCTCTAGTTTCTTTCAGTGGCAATGACTCTATATGAGTTCCTTGGTTATAGATAATTTTTGTATAATGACTTTCTCAGATGCTGGTTGTAGTAGTGATGTGCTGGGTATGTTAGCAGGTTCATTGTCTTCTCTGGGGAATTTTTCCTCTGGTTCCCTCTGTAGGCTGCTGTCAACTGCTTCTTTCAAAGGGTCTGTGGTTTCTTTCTTATTTTCCTGTTACATTCCTGTATAATTTCTTGGAAAAACATTCACAATGTGAATCTCTACACAATATTTCATCTTTCCAAGTAGGAGAGACATGCTAGCAATGCCTCCAATCTGCCCTCTTGGAAAAAAAGCTTGGTTTGTGTTTCTGATGATATTTTTGAATAATACTTTTAATAAATATTATGGTGGTTGATGCACAGGATCCCCTTATAGAATCAAGGAACTCATTCCTACAGCTTTCTAGAATGTGCATACTGACAGCATAAACATAATCTTTTGCTGGGAATTGCCCTTGGCCAAAATGAACTGCCTCACCTGGGGTCTCACCCTTTTTCAAGGAACAGGTCATATAATATGACTGGTTGATGATGAGTACAAAGGCTTGCTCCCCTACTTTAACTGAGGACATCTCTGAAGGGCTATTTTAGCTCCAGAGTCCCCAGTGTTGGAACTATCCATATACTCAATTATTCTTCCTTCATTTCTTTACACATGCGGTTCCCCAGAGAACACCCTAATAAATCTCTTAAGTGTTAATTTCCAAATTTCTTATTAAAAAACACTTTTATATAAAAAGACACTTGGGCTAACCTATGATACTTACTAAGAACTTGTGAATAGGGTCACCTGGGAATAATGATGTTTGCAATTACTTAAGAATAAACTAATACCATGTTTAAACATTTGTGGGTAATGCTGCAATGCAGTATCTAGCTCCCTTTACAGGATTGAAGGAACTATTTTTCAAGCTGCTGGGAATGGAGTCATAGTTTTCAGCCCCCTTTTTATGTAAAGAAAACTGCCTCACCCAAGGCCATGCCACATTCTGTGGGCAGTGTGCATCCCATGACAAATTAAGGTGAAATTAAAAGATTTAGCTTTTTGGCCCATCTCAGATCAACTCTGAAAGGCCATCCCAGCTCCAGAGCTACTGGTGGGTTTGGCTGAGGGGTGAGAGTGCTCCCTTAGGCTAAGGCTAATTCTCAGAAAGGAATGGTGATTTATACTTCTAGCATCCAACACTCTCTACTCAATCTTTCTTTTCTTCTCTTCAACACATGTTGGGTATTGATCCCAAGACCACTCTCTAATAAATATTTTTATGCTAACATTTTCCCAGAGTTTTCTTTCCAGGGAATCTAATTGGTGATATAAGATATTATGTATTTATATAATTAATATATATATACATATACACACATATAAATGTCTGTGTGTGTATACATGTTTTATCAGAGACTTCAAATTCCATTACACATTTAAAAGCTTATGTTTCCAAAGTCATCTTTTTTTTTCTGTTTTTCACATCATCAGCTTTATGTTTTACAGAATTCAGATGGTACTTTGTATTTTTTTTATTAGAGTTACCTGTAATCAACTTTTTTTCTGTTTTTCCCTCTATAGTTCACTTGGTTTTCAGATAAACCAAATACATTCCTGCAGTAAGCTCTCTTGTGGAATCAATTATAATTCTGTACTCAGTCTTGCTATCTTAAGAATGGGTGATTAAATAGCCCTTTCTCCCACCACAATTATGGTCTCTCAGTATCAACAATGTGGGTTTGGTGAAATCTCATCATCATCCTATTGGATCACTTGGTAAATAAACATTGCCAATTTTTATAATGGCAATGAACATGCAAGCAAAGAACATATATTCGGCTGGGCGCGGTGGCTCACGCTTGTAATCCCAGCACTTTGGGAGGCCGAGGCGGGCGGATCACGAGGTCAGGAGATCAAGACCACGGTGAAAACCCGTCTCTACTAAAAATACAAAAAAATTAGCCGGGCGTGGTGGCGGGTGCCTGTAGTCCCAGCTACTCGGAGAGGCTGAGGCAGGAGAATGGCGTGAACCCGGGAGGTGGAGCTTGCAGTGAGCCGAGATTGCGCCACTGCACTCCAGCCCGGGCGACAGAGCGAGACTCTGTCTCAAAAAAAAAAAAAAAAAAAAAAAAAAAAAAAAGAACATATATTCAGTTCATAAAGCTTTTGGCACTTGTTAGCTTGATAGTAGTAATAGAAGAAAAATATGTTAAGTGGTGTGTTTGGCTTTTCTCATGATTTCTGTAACTGCACTACCATAGTACTAGTAGCTTTATATGTTGAATGACTTTCATAACTTATTTGTCAACTACCTAACAAGCAAATTTTGGGAAATGTTGTAGAGAATACATACAAATAATATAACTCACATATCAGTTGGCAGTTACAGTTCAATATTAAACAGATATATAAGCCTATAATGGATAAGGGTAAGATACATCCTGGCTTCAAATGCAGTTATGAGAGCCATCAGATTATAGCTGGGGTGCTTGGGACATTTGGAATAGAGATTCTGATGAATAGAATTTAGATGTATAGACAGTCAACATACAATATGATGCTCTTGGTTCAGCTCCCACTGAATTTGGTCAAGTTGATGCAGTTAAATATTCAAGTGGAGTGCATAGAAAGGCTCCCTTAAGATGGACAGATTTCTAACTTCAGCACCAATTAGGGAAATTAAAGTGGGCCTTGGTGGAAGGAATATAGAAAATATAGCAAATCCATAACTAGCTAGTTTGTTTGTTTGTATAATTTATAATTAGAAGTGTGTAATTGTAAATACAGAAGTCAATAAACCACAAAGTGAAGAAATAGTGGAAGAATATTGCCACTCTCACATAATGGAGCAAAGAAGAGCTAAAACTACCTAAATGGTCAAAATAATGCTTCTAAATTTACAACTTTCCTCGTTAAGAGAATGCTATTCTCATGAATAAAAAAATTAATATGGTTACTTTTGTAATTGGTAATAATGTATATAATATTATCTTCTAGAATCGTGTTCTGAAGGCAAACATATAAGAAAAGAATTATAAAAAGGAAGACAGAAAGGGAAAAATGTAGGACTATTTTTTGGGGAGATAAACATTTGCATAAACATGTAAAAATGGGTGAATGTTAATTGGGCTATATTAACAATGAGAGAGTTAAATGTGGAAATTCATTTTATGGGATAAGAGGAGGATATCATTTTAGAATTAAATAAATTAATATGCTGAAAATAAAGGATATCATATTTACAATATTACAACCAAATAATTTAGGAGGATATAAGAATACAATAAGAGATCAGTCATATAGAATTGTCCAGGCAAAGTCCTGGACAATGGGATCCCCACTTTATAATGATCATATTATAATGAGAAACATCACATGCAAATTAGGTAACCAGAATCTAGATGCTAAGCCATAGCTGGTCCAGTTAGCTCTACTCTGAAGCAAGGAGTGAAAAAGAATCTGACATTGTAAGACAGTTAAAGTGTAAATTAAAAAGGAGAGAACTTGTGTACTGCATAAGAGGATTAAATTTAGTTTGCAAATTTGAGAGTGCTTTTGGGTACTATAAAATTTGAGTTTCTCCCACTGAATTTGGTCAAGTCGATGCAGTTAAATATTCAAGAAGTCTCATGTGCTTTGCTTATTAACATGATATCAGGAAGGAAGTTACAGAGACCGAGGAATGAGAAAATGTAGATGCTTCATCTCCTGATGACTTACATGAGTTAACTTAGGCCCAGGAACTATGACAATCAGTGCTGAGACTCTCTCACTATCCTTGACATGCACCGAGGAGAGCCACAGTGGAAATACAACAATGAGCAAACAAAGATGTTAAACTAACTCTCTCCCTGGACAGATACAGATTGCTGGGCATAATTCTCTTACAAAAACTGCCTTCAAGAAATTTGTTCAGGCAAACTCTGATTTTTTTTTTTTTCAGAATTCTGGACTTTTATGCTGTTGCATTTTTTTCTTTTTTAAAATATGTTGAAAAACTGCATTATTTCATTTTTAATTATAGGAAGTTGCATAATAATTTGTCAATAATTGCCTTTTTAAACTTCCCATGTTATTTTCTTTCTTGTACAACATACTGAATCACATATTAGAGTCAATTTTCTAAATACTTTTATTTTTACAAGTAGGGTATAAGATCCCTGAAGGCAGGAACTAGCATAATATCCAGCACATTGTATTTCAAATTATATGTATAAAATAAACGTGCATTCTGGGAATACATTTGAAACATCACCAGTAAGATAATAAAGAATAAGATGTGGCTACGATAGCCTGTGAGAAACAAACCCTTTAACTCTTTGACAGTTCATGACATTTATAGGCCAACTCCTGAGGGCCATATTGGTCATAATGTCAAGTTGAATACGCTATCAATATACTTCACTGGATAAGTTTGAATGTTATTATTTTTATCATCAGTGTGACAGGCCCATAACTTAAAAACTGCACACCCAGTTGAGTTATTACATAATTTCTCTTAAGGGAAAAAATCCGCAAACAATTGGTTTATGATGACATATTTTTTGGTTAAAAATGAAAAACGCCAAGTCTAGCCCCATAATAAAAATGGAACATTAGAAAATTATTTCAAAGATTGTTCAAATAGAATTGGTTATGAAGCATTCAAAAATGTTATCAAGTCCACTGAGAAAGGCGGTGAATGATTTTATGAGGCTTCACTCTTAAAATAGACTGCAATTTATTTAACACTGTAGTTTATTATTTCAAATATCATGACATACATGTTCAGTTGCTTCTGGTGTGATTAATGCAGGTAAATGCTAAAAAGATGTTGAATAATGACTTAAAAATAAACTACTAATCTCTATGAAATTTGGTTCATGATAGTGATTCAATGTGTCCTATTCTGCACAACAGAATCAGCGTTAGCATATTTGTCTTATGAACTTATACATAAAGAAGACTCCAGCATGTTTTCAAATGAGATAAAATGCATGATATGTATAAAGTAATTTTAAAACACTAGATATAAATGATTTCAAAATTAAAAATCCATCTTTTTTTAAAAAAAGTTCTAAATTTTAAAAGTTTTGGTGTGATTTCATAATTAGTGTGATTTTTATCTATGCTTTTTTTTCTAAGTTAAAATGATGGTATATAACTACCATTTGAATTTTGTTTCTTCACTTAACATATACTTACTCTTTTCTCACTTATGACTTTTAGTAAATAGCATTTAATTTGCAATCCTAAAATAGAGATTACTTAACCATTTCACTATAGTGGAAGTCAGACTGGTTTCAATTTTTGTGTGTTTCTACAACTACTTTAAATTGTGTCAGGATAAATTTCTCATTACATAACTTTCCCTATACTTAGAAAATTATATATTCCCCATGATAAATTCATAATTAATTCCTACTTTTTGTCAAAAATATTAAATTTTTAAGTTTCTTGATGCATTTATATTTATGACTGTATTTGTAATTATCTTTCGAAATCTCTAAAGTTATCTCAAATCCCACATTATTCAAGTCTTCCAGGGCCAATCCTGGAATACTTGAATACTTCACACTAGAATACTTCATGAATCAGCCAGAGCAGTCATTTTTATTTCCTCCTTAAACTGTTTACTCTAAGAACAGGGATTGCTGCTTACGATTTTATTTCATGCACTTATGAGACTGGCACATAATAGGCACTCAATACATATTTGCAAAATGAAGGAATGAATGCCATGTGATACCATTGTTGAACTCCTATGCAAGCCCATTGATGTAGTAATACCCTTGCTGGTCCAGCATCTTGCTAGTGATGTAATGATGCCTGTTTTAGCTTCCAGGCTCCTATCTATTTTAGATGATCCTTCACTTCTTAGACCATGGTTGCCCGAAGTATGGCGTTGTGGCCTAAAGAATGGTTCCTATCAGGCTTCCAGCCTCACTTATGCATGGTACTACAATCAGCCCAACCTTTACCAACCCTTAGGACCTTTGATTTAAACTTGGACTCAGTTCAGACTTTCCATTCTCTCCGGAGGCTTTCCACTTAGGGATCTTGAGGAACTTTCTTGCCAAGGGATTGAGAGCCTCCTGGTCTTCCTATGAAGTATTTTCCTAAACTTTAACTTTTGGAAAGCAAAATGCACTATCACTGTCCTTCACTCTTGTAGTTTCAGGACTTTAAATGCAAATTGAACCTCTCTCCCAGTTCTATATGCCACAGGTAAAGAGACATTTTACTAAAACCTGGAAACATACCTGTATATAATTATTAGACCCTTATCTTTGGAAGTGGGTAATATACTTCCCTAACTATAAGAATGCCTCAAATGACTTGTTAGTTTCAAACAACAGGCAATTTTTTAACCTCATAATTTTGTGGGTCAGGAATTTGAGTAGGGATAACCCTAGTGATTCTCCTACTTCACCTGATAATTACTGCAGTGGCTTGGTGGCATTTAGATGTTGTCTAGCCTCGTCTGGAGGGTCCAAGATTTAATCACATATGTAGTACTTTGGCAAGCACAATTGGAAGATTGGCCTCAGCTGGGCCTGGTCCCTCTCTACAGAGACTCAGAGTCTCCTCCCATGGTATCTCTAGCAGGTAGTCTCAATATTCCTAGAAGTGAGTTATTTTTAGTTCAGGGCTTTCATAGTAGTATTCTAAGAGACAGCATGTAGGGGCTGTGTTGGAAACTTCTTTCAGTAATTCAAATACCTGAAATTTCCTCAGACTGGGGATATTTCAGTTTGTTCTTTCTTTTTGGAATGTTTCCCATTGCCCCTTTCACTTATAAATATCCTTAAGGGCTCACCTTAGACATGTCACTTGTTCACTCAAATCTTTCCTGTCAAGTTTTCTTAAAATGTTTCCTGCACTTCTGCTAAGAACTACCTATCAAATTTTAACTTGGATATCTCCTTGTGTAACATTTACTCTCCTATCCCTGAAAGATTTTAACATCTGTGAATACATGGATGTGTGTGCATTTTTCAACGCTACATACATGGTAAGTATAGACCAGCATCTGACCCATCTGTGCACCCAGTAAGTGATTGTTAGACGTGTAAATAAATGAACTAGAGCACTAATTACAATATTTTAAAATATGTTTATTATAAAACTTTTCCCATTTTTTACTTACTATTACATAGTCCAATAAATAAAACATTTTAATTTCAGTATATGCCTTTGATTTTAAGCGTGAATGTCCTCACTCTTTGAGATATTTTATAAATATTTCTATTTCCATCTGATTTTGATTTTGAATTTTATAGGAAATCAATAGACTTGTATTAAATTATTTTAAGAAATTAACTCCATTTCTTTTCCAGTCTGTAATGCTAACGGTTCTCGAATTACTATCTATGCTAGAGTCTCACTCATTGATACCTTTTATTAGAACCGTGTTTACATTGTGGGGAGTTTGGCATTTGTTCAAAACTATTTTTTTTTAATTACTCAGTTACACGCTGAAATTCTCTCCCTAAATGTAAGATCCTTTATTTTAGTGGACATTTGCAACCTTACTCCTCCACTCTCCCAGACTCTGATATAACATGGTTTGTAATGTTGTCATGAGTTTTCAGCTTCTTGTGCATGTCTGTGCTGTCCTATAAAATAAAAAATTAGCAGAGACTAATGGATGCTTCCATTTGAACTTGGGGATTTAACAAATTATTATTTATAATAATAAATGCAAAGCTACTCTGAACTTAGTTGAGCTTCTTGCTCAAGCCTTCCTTTGAAGTTTGGGTTCAACCAAAGTATTATTTTCTTCACTATTTGTATGTGTTCCTCTTATTGGAACTGTATTCTCTCTATTCCTAGCTGTACTGTTATTATGAGATATAACATCATTTTCATTCCTTAGCTTTCCTCAGCCAGGCTCAGAATAGTTTAGCATAGTTGATAACCCTTCAACCCTCTCCTCTGAAGAAAATGCTAGTCTGCGTCTTTAATTACATGTAGTTGCTAGGTGACTAAAGTATGGTGTAAAAATATTAGAAAGTAATTTCATTCCACAAACCATTAAACATGTAACTTTCAGCCTACTATATGTCATGGTCAATGCTAGGCATTCTTTTCTTGTCACTTAAAATGGTAGCATTTTTATGGACAGATATAAAACAAAATTCAGGATTGGATAACTTAAATAATATTTTAAAGACCAATAAATTCCCAGGCCAGAATTTGAATGCAAATCTGTCTGATTCCAAATTTTAATTTCACTCACTTAGTCATATACAAGTCACCTACGTATATACATTGTGTCCACAAAATGATAAATTAAGTTGCTGAACTTGTAAGGTAAATTGAGAACTTTTTTTATGTTATGTAAAGTTTTGCCAGAATTAGAAAATATTATGAAAATAATACATAATAATGGTTTGCATACCAGTAAATATGAAATTAACATTACTGTCATGTTACTCCACATAAATGGGCTTTAAATAAAGATGTACACATTAATATAAGAATACTATGTGACAAATAAAGGCTATGTCTGCTCAGTGATCAAATCGGTAATGTATATCCTATACTGTTACAGTATCTCACATGGAGTGTATAATTAACAAATATGTTGGGTAAAATTCTCATCTGGTTTGATCAATAATAACTGTTAAAAATATATGTATGGAGACCTAACAGATCAGAAGGGAAGGAATATATCATCCAATAAATCACATTGAAATGACTGCTTTGCAATTTGTCAAGAAAAATCAATAAGCCTTTTACTTTTTACCTTATATCAAACACATTTCAGTATACTGAATGTTTGCTTATCTATAAAAACAGAAGAAAACAAAAATGAATGTTTATTAAATCTGTGCGGGAGTGGTAAAAACTGAATATTCTAAGTTCAGATATAATGAGGAGAAACACAAATAAAAATATATTTAAGTACAATGCAATAGAAAATATCCATGTTTTTAATATACAATAAAATTAATATATTTGGAAATTATTTGTTGCAAATATAAGTGGATAATTAACAGCAAATCATACAAATTTGTAACATCAAAGTTCTAAAATACAAATAGTGAAGATATCACTAAAGTCACCCTAACTACAAATAACAAACTTGAAATATACTATTTTTATAACTAATATATGTATGTATGTATGTAAAGAGGTGTGAAGCCATTAATGAATGAAGCATGCATTTTTTTCTTTACAATTTAGGAAAAATTGAAGAACACTTTATATTGGTATAAAAGAGGTAAAATATGTATTTTCTTACTTTGCTGGTAGAAGTGCAGTTTGAATAACCAATTTTTAAAATAATTTAGCCATATTTGAGCGCCTTAAGCAATTTTACTTCCTGGGTTCTAATATAAGGGAATTTTCCTTTGTTGCGGGGCAGATAAAGTCTTAGACAGAAATATGTTTATTGTGGAATTATTCAAAACAGTAAAAATTTGAAAATGACTTTAATATCCAATAATTAGGAGCACATGTAAACTGTTAAACATCCATCAATACTTTCCAGTTCTTAAAATGATACGTTTTGAAGGCTAGCATTATCATCTAAATTTTCATGTAATTTCTTACTATAACTTGAGAGAATCTAGTTCAATGAAAAGTAACCTTGGTCTAGGGTTTTTCTTATTTAAATAAAATTCAGAGAAAAATGGAAAAAATTATATTTTCAATTGTTTAAGTGTTGATATATTAATTTTTCCCTAGTTTCTGCCTGCTTGTGGATGTAAATTATTTATATTAGCATAACTCAAAATATCTTAGATTGTACTGCAACCTGCAAACTCAAAATATCTTAGATTGTACTGCAACCTGCAATGTTTCCATTGCCCACCATACCGCCCATCCCATTGCCTACCAAGCTTTCAGAACTTCGGGGAGTGATCTGATTTCTACATATGCTCATGATTTATACTTACTTCTGTTGGGGCTGCTGTTTCTCTGCTGGAGCCATTTTCTGTTTCATGAGTTGATACCTGTGTATGCTGTTCCATAGTGTATGCACTTGCTTGACCAAGCCTAACCATCTCCATTAGGGTCATTATAGTTTTACCATTGCTTTAGAATGTTGTTTTTCTTTCTAGGTCCACTCCTGTTCCATTGAACATTGCAGCTTCTCCTACTCTTTTACGAGTCCTCAAAGTTGTCCTGATTAGGCCTGATGATTTCTTCTATTCAGGGCATTCACGTCTATTTGGATACCCCTGATGCTTTGTCAGGTAGTTCAATTTTTTCACCAAATAGCTGTAACTTTAACACCAAGTGCAGGGAAACTTCCACTGCTCTTCCAGGAATATCCATCTGTGTCCTATGGACCTGCTTCTGCCTATCCCTTGTAGCTGCCACCAAAGTACTTGTGGTGCCAACATAGTGTGACAATTATATCAAAGGGAGTATAGAAAGGAAAAGAAGAAAGCTTTAATCCCCTTAATGTCACATCCCACTAGAGGGTCCCAAAGCAGTTCTGCTTGTGATCCAAGATTTTACAGAAATGTTCTTTCGGTTTTTTTTTTTTTTTTTTCCTTATAGCCATTTTCATTTCAGAGATCTAAATTCAAGTGACAGCCACCCTGCTGTATTCATAATCACTAGTCTTTTTTGATGACTGAAATATTTTTACTAGATTTAAAATGTTCACATCTGGCTTTAGGACTTCCATGCCTTCCCAGGAATCCAGCTGTCCACTTCCAGTTCTGCTCACCACTACCAAGCAACTTTCTTGAACAGAATCTACATGATAACCTTCTTTTATGCATATCTCACACACGTTCAATTGCAGCAATAACTTCTGTGTGTTGTTGTCAGTATATTTGCTAAGATATTGTTTATTTTTAGATTTTGCAGCCAGAATTCAAGTGAAGAATTTGAGAATTAGACAAATGGTTCTCAGAACACAACCTGGAAATGTTCACCTTCACCTCTCCAAGTAACTTTTACTTGTTATCTCAAGTCTCAGCAAAGCCTTGGCTTTAATACAAAGTTACATACTCTGAGTGTTTAATTGTTAAAAAACCACAATTCTAAGAATCAATCAAATCATCAGTATTTAACATGTCAAGATAGTAACTAGTGTGTTGTCTTTTATTCTTGTTTGTGTTTTAGCAGAATAGATTATATTAACAGGGTTGGTTCTACATGCTATCTAAATTACCAGTATGTTTTCCCTGATACTTTCATAATTGTCCCTTGAAGTATATTATCAAATATATATGTTGATTTATGAACAGACTCCAGTATCCAATCTTTCACAAAAGTCTTGCTTTTGAGCAAGAAATATATACTACAAAATGTCTTGAAAAAATTAGATTTCTTCATGTCCTTTGCAGCAACATGGAGGCAGCAGGAGGCCATTATCCTAAGTTAATTAATGCAGAAACAGAAAAGTAAATACTGCATGTTCTCACTTATAAATGTGATGGGGTTTAGACTTGTGTCCCCATCCAAATCTCATGTTGAATTGTAATCCCTAATGTTGGAGGTGGGGCCTGGTGGGAGGTGATTTGATCATGGGGGTGGATCCTTCATACATGGTTTAGCACCATCCCCTTGGTACTGTTCTTGTGGTATTGAGTGAGTTCTCACAGATCTGGTTGTTTAAAGCATGTTGCACTTCCCCCCAACTTGCTCTTGTTTTCATCATGTGAACTGCCTGCTCTCACTTTGCCTTCCTCAGTCAGTAAAGGTTCCTTGAGGCCTCCCCAGAAGCAGATACTGTCATGCTTCCTGTATAGCTTGCAGAACCATAAGCCAAATAAACCTCCTTCCTTATTAATTACCCAGTTTAAGATATTTTATGTACGGCTATGAGAATGGCCTAATACAAAGTGGGAGCTAAATATTGAGTACACATGAAATAAAGATGTAAACAATAAACACCAAGGACTTCAAAACCAAGGAAGCAGGGAGGGGACAAAGGCTAAAAAAATTCTTAATGGGTGCTATGTTCATTATCTGTGTGATGTGATCAATAGAGGCCCAAACCTCAGAATCACAGAATATGCCCTTATAACAAACCTGCACATGTACTTCCTGAATCTAAAATTAAAATTACAACTGAAAAATTTGGATTCTTTATATTATTACGATATCATTTAGTTCAAATTTAGAATAGTTCAGAATATTTTCCCTGGAATATAATTTTTTGTACTTCACTTGGATTTGTCTTTAGGGTCTCTTTTATAAATAATATTACCAAAATGCTAATAATATAAGGAAATGTATCTATTGGCAGTTTTCATCATGTAAAGGTTATTCTGAAAACTCTTATGGATCAAAGTAATACTGAGGTGCTGCTGAACTTCTGAACATAGATGTAAAATAAATCAAATCTTCAATCATTTCCCCTGGAAACAGGTTTATTGATTTGTCTTTCACATAATGTGATTCAGCTTCTCTAAAACAAGGTATTTACAGGAGCTGTTTCATCCTTAACAACTGGAAAAGCAATGACTATAGATTGCCACGTTATCTTCGTATATATGTATATATGAGATATACATATGCGTTTGTATATGTGTGTGTAATAAATACATATATTCAACTTATACATATATGAAATATATATGACCATATATGGAATGCCACATGCATATGTATATATGGAATATATATTTATATATGTAATACACACATATAAATAATGTGTATGTATATTAAATATATAGTCTTCTAAACAAATACAAGTAAGCTAAAAACAAAATTCATGTGAAATGTTTAAAGATCCTTAAATTTCTGCCTGTTGGTCTCTTAGCTAATTATTCTCTAGTTTCTTACCTGCATTCCTTAAAATGGTAAGTAAATTTCTGTTGCTATGGTTTAGAATTTTGAACAGAAGACTGACAATTGCATGATTCAAAGTAGATGACAGTTTGCCTTTTTGGAGGTAGTATTTATAGTCTAAAATAATAATTATCTGTAAGATTGTCAAGGGGTTACAAAGTTATTACAATTATTAAACACTTTTATTCATCATAGTAATTTGGAATGCAGATCTAAATGGTTAGTCTCTACCTTTGTAGTAGAAATTTATACATTTCTCTTATAATGAGTGAAATAAAAAAATTGAAAAGAAAAAATCCAAATAATTTAGGCAGTGACAACGACAAAATGAATACCTCAGTATGGAATATTTGCCATACTGGCTAGGACGGTTATCTATACTTTCTATGATTCTATTTTTTTTGATTTTTGGAATTTTGGTCAAAATATATTACACAATGGCAAATGTAGGATGATACCACAGGATCATTAAGGCCTCCTTTTGTCTATCGAACAGATACTTAACTTTATCCTTTATTATGCATAATATGTGGTGATGTAGAAATCTGTAAGCTTCCCGCCTACTGACTGAGGGATCTTCCATCTGACTTATTTTAAATGGGCTCTTTTATAGTTAGTAAAAAATACTTCTTAGAGCATTCTTGGATTTTATGTATAAGTCTATGTAAATCACAGAATTCTATACAGATAATCATATCTAGACCTTATGTTATCTTATTAGTTTAACCCTTTTTTCATCTAACATTTATATTTGCAAGGAAAAAATCTTTTACAATCTTGTCTCACAGCAGAATATATTATATCCTCTTGAAAAATTTTCTTATTCTTATAAATGCCTTTCCTTTTTCTATTTTTGTTTTTTTGCTCTTATTTAGCTATTTTTTTAAATGGTAATCTAAAACTCTCTTCAAGTTTTTTATGTGGAGTCTGATACTTGGGAGGACTCTGAGTCAGTGAGGTTTACCTGGAAAAATATTTGTTCAGGAGTCAGTAAGTTCCTGATTAAAATCCTAGCTTCCTTCATTACCTTACACGACCTCGTGAAATTTAGCCTCTTTGATTGTTACTTTCCCTATTTGTAAAACTATAACACTTTATTTATTGAATTTCTGTAATACGTAAATGAGATAGCATATGAAAGACCAATGACTCACTAAGCATTAGGGAAAGTGCTCCTGCCTTTTCTTACACATATGGATATGTTTTTATTTGAGCTGACTGTTTCTTACCGTCTGTCTTAGAATAGATGTGGGCTACGAAAAAGTGGAGATAGTGTTTTTAAGTCTGCCCTTAACCTAGACAAAAAAGTGTCTCATCAACCTAGCTCAAAAAAAAGTTCATTTTGGGCTTTGGTGGCAAAGTGTTATAAAAATAAGATTGTGTAGGTTTGGTATTGAGCTTCTTTTGGGGACCTTCAAAGAACTGACAGAAATAGACAAGATTATCTTTTTACACGACTTATGAAAAACACGGTCAAATATTTAATAGGGTCCATATGATACAACATTGATTTACAATTAGTTATTTTTTTACCCTGAGGTTGGCCAAATCTCAAACAGCATGGTTGATCAGTGGTTAGTAAAAATGCACATTGAGTTACTTCCAGCATTTACTGACATTCTGCTTCTTTCCAAAGTCGGCTTCTCTAAGGTTGTGTTTATCTCAGTGATTGAATTTGGCGTCCTTAGCTTTGATCTTTGTTACACACTCTGGGGTATAACTTTCATTTATTAATTTAGTCTTATAAACAAACAAAAGCTACAGTATGATTAAAAATCTGACCTTTTTGGTAACTATTGCCAAATCTCTGGGCTGACACCCCAGGGTAAATGACCCAGATAGATATGCAGTGGGTCTCCTCAGTGAGTGATCTAAATTATGTTGTATTTTAACACTTATTTAACACATGCACAGATAGGTATACAAAACAAAAAAAAATGTAAGTTTATGAATTATCAGAAAGTGAATGTGTCTTGACTCAGATGATGACATAGAATATTGCTAGCAGCCTCAAATTTCTCATTCTGTCCTCTCTAATTACTTCCCCATCTACTCCACCAAATACAACCAATATCTTGTCTTATATGAGAAACATTTGCTTGATATTCTTTATTGTTTCGTTCTAAAGTTATATATTCTTAAACATGAGAATTAAATTTCTATTTTCAGACTTCATTTTAAAAGAAATCTACAACGTGTAAGACTGTTTTGCTTTGTACACTAAATACTTGATGTGGCATTTATTCATGTTGCATAGAGTTTATTGACTCCTCATTACCCATTCTGTAAATATTTCACAATTTAAGTGCTCATTCTAGTTTGTTAGATATTTAAGTCACTTGCTAGTATTGACTGTTATAAAATTTTCTGTTCTGTGTATTCATATTTATATACTGTTGTGTGTGTAATCACACAATTCTTTTCGATATATTTCTAGGTGTGCACTTGCTGGATCATACAGTAAGAGTATGTTTAGCTTTAGCAGACAATGCCAAAAACACTTTCAAAAGATTATATCAACTTATAATCCCACCAGCAATGTATGAGACTTTCCACTACCCACATCTTCTTCAATTCTTAAAATGTAGTTACTTTTTAATTTTAATTATTGTGGTGGATGTATAAGAACATCTCATTTGTACTTTAATTGGTGTTTCTCTGATAGTTAATAATATTGAGCAATTTTCATATCTTTGCTGAACATGTAGACACCCTAGATTGTGAAATGCTTGTTCAAGTATTTTGTTCATACTCTACTGAATTCTTTGTAGTTTTTACTTATTATGATTATTTTTTAAGAGATGGGGTCTGTTCTGTTGCTCAGGCTAGACTTCAGTGATGTAATCCCAGCTCACTGCAGCCTTGAGCTCTTGGGCTTAAGTTGTCCTTCCATCTCAACCTCCTGACTAGCTGAGACTACAGGTGAAAAACACCATACATGGCTAATTTTTTAAAAAATTGTTTTTAAAGGTTGGGGTCCAGGCTGGTCTTGAACTCCTGGATTCAAGTGATTCTCCCTTCTCAGTCTCTCATGTAACAGGGATTACAGGCATGACATTGTGCACGGTTCTTTGTCTTTTCTTAATGGTAGGAGACCTTTTCAATATATTTTGGATTTGAGCTCTTTCTCTGCTACACATCTCCTTCTACTATGTGGCTTGTGTTTTCACTTTTTCTAGGATGGCTTTTAATGAATATAAGTTCCTAATATTAATGTGAGATTATGTGCACATACATATTTACATATACATATATTTCTTTATGGTAACTGCAACTGGTACACATGCTTTTATGTTTAGGAGTAGTTTATAGCTTTCCATTGACTATTCTTTATTTTGTCATATCAATTGAACCTGAGGAAATGTAAAAATGGGTATATACTATTGCACATGTAGTCAAGAGAGCTAAGTTACATATGCCTGATATAAAATGTATTCTTTGTAATAGTCAGTTGGACAATAATAGTTGAATATGGAGCAAGATGTCTTATGAAAATAATTCATTATTGACTGTTTAGTTCTTACAAGAGATGTTCAATGCTTTATTCATGTTATTGTACTAAAGAATGAGAGTTAGTTGAGGTCTAACACGATAGGGCTTTTTCTGTAGCCACACCTTCTGGAAACAGCTAGTGTAACTGTGATTTTGCTTCACTCATAGGACTATTAGAGCTGTGGGGAGGAACTATAATACAAGACAGAGTTTCTGAAAGTATGACAGACCAAGTAATACATTTGCTTTTGCCTTTGGTATTGGAATATCCAACACATCTATGCTGTTCTTGGGTATGATAGTTTAAAAGAAGAATATTATTTGAACTCATTCATATTTAGGAAGGGTGTCAGAAACTGAGAAGCAGGCATACCCATCTACTCTAAAAATGATCCTAAAGTAAATTGCCTGAAAAAATTAGATTGAAAAGATTCTTGGTGGGGGAATTTTTAAAGTTGGTGTCAATATGTCCATATTCAAGTGAAGGTAAGAGAAGCCCAGACGAAAAAAAATTGTGAGATGGCAGGACAACTACGGATTAAGCATCAATTCTTTTAAAAAGGGCTGACTTAGAAATAAATCTTGGCTCAGTTAGAGGAACTTAGCTGACCTTGATGGGCAAAGAAAGGAATCACAACATGTGAAATTCTTTGGATAAAAAATGTATTGACTTAAAAAAATGAGAGTAGCTTTTATGCAGCATTGGTAATTCCGTTTAAAGAAAACTTTATTGTTATATATTCAAACTTCTGGGTAGTGAAATTAAACACTATTCTCAGATTGCATGGTAGGTTGTTTAAAAATAGAAACTATTCTGGCAATTATTTATCTGTAAAAATCAAAATTTTCTATCTGTTCTACAAAAGGCAGGCTAACCATATGACAGATAGAAAGAAAATAACTCAGAAACTAATTAAAATGTATCCTCAGATTTAAGGTAGATTACTCTTTATTAAAAATTGCAATTTAAAATATTGGTATCCCAAATACTCAATTATAAAATTTTGGGCTCATGAAAAAATTCTCATGGATAAACTTTGTAATAAATACACAGCACAAACTTGAAATTTAAATAAACATATGCCAATAAAAACATCTATTTTATATAATTCATGGATATAATTTGTATTTAACATTTTATTTAAGCACTTTAATACACCGTATCACTGTAAACAAAATATGAATACTTCTGTACCCAGCAAAAGAGCAAACCAAATGAAAGCTATACTAGTTCATAAAGGAACATCTACCCTTTATCAAAGTTGATGCTAAGAATATAACTATTCTCTCAAAGACATAAATTTTATCATTTCCTGTATTATCTTTTGAAATGGGGCTTATCTTCTATACTGTGAAATGTGAGAGAATCCCAAGAATAGCTTTAGGTTGTCTTTGGATCCCTGGAATTTTCTGAAAAATTTTCTATCTGCATCTGAGGATGGTGGATGGATCAAGTCTATAATTACATTTTTTTTTTAATGTGACAACAAAATGTATTAACACATGTATAGTGTTATGGTTAGTGCTCAGTACAAATTAGGTATTGTTAATGAGATATTTATATGCTGAATTATGTTAATACATGCTTTCACACAACTATTTTTCCATTACACATTAATTTTCCAACCAATAGATGAATATATATTTGAATTATAATTTTATTTTATTTTATTTTTTATTATACTTTAAGTTCTAGGGTACATGTGCACAATGTGCAGGTTTGTTACATATGTATACATGTGCCATGTTGGTGTGCTGCACCCATTAACTCGTCATTCACATTAGGTATATCACCTAATGCTATCCCTCCTCCCTCCCCCCGCCCCACAACAGGCCCTGTGTGTGATGCTCCCCTTCCTGTGTCCAAGTGTTCTCATTGTTCAATTCCCACCTATGAGTGAGAACATGCAGTGTTTGGTTTTTTGTCCTTGTGATAGTTTGCTGAGAATGATGGTTTCCAGCTTCATCCATGTCCCTACAAAGGACATGAACTCATCCTTTTTTATGGCTGCGTAGTATTCCATGGTGTATATGTGCCACATTTTCTTAATCTAGTCTGTCATTGATGGACATTTGGGTTGGTTCCAAGTCTTTGCTATTGTGAATAGTGCTGCAGTAAACATACGTGTGCATGTATCTTTATTGCAGCATGATTTATAATACTTGGGTATATACCCAGTAATGGGATGGCTGGGTCAAATGGCATTGCTAGTTCTAGATCCTTGAGGAATCGCCACACTGACTTCCACAATGGTTGAACTAGTTTACAGTTCCACCAACAGTGTAAAGGTATTCCTATTTCTCCACATCCTCTCCAGCACCTGTTGTTTCCTGACTTTTTAATGATCGCCATTCTAATGGGTGTGAGATTGTATCTCATTGTGGTTTTGATTTGCATTTCTCTAATGGCCAGTGATGATGAGCATTTTTTCAAATGTCTGTTGGCTGCATAAATGTCTTCTTTTGAGAAGTGTCTGTTTATATCCTTTGCCCACTTGTCGATGCGGTTATTTGATTTTTTTCTTGTAAATTTAAGTTCTTTATAGATTCTAGATATTAGCCCTTTGTCAGATAAGTGGATTGCAAAAATTTTCTCCCATTCTGTAGGTTGCCTGTTCACTCTGATGGTAGTTTCTTTTGCTGTGCAGAAGCTCTTTAGTTTAATTAGGTCCCATTTGTCAATTTTGGCTTTTGTCGCCATTGCTTTTGGTGTTTTAGATATGAAGTCCTTGCCCATGCCTGTGTGCTGAATGGTATTGCCTAGGTTTTCTTCTAGGGTTTTTATGGTTTTAGGTCTAACATTTAAGTCTTTAATCCATCTTGAATTAATTTTTGTATAAGGTGTAAGGAAGGGATCCAGTTTCAGCTTTCTACATATGGCTAGCCAGTTTTCCTAGCATCATTTATTAAATAGGGAATCTTTTCCCCATTTCTTGTTTTTGTCAGGTTTGTCAAAGACCAGATAGTTGTAGATGTGTGTTATTATTTCTGAGGGCTCTGTTCTGTTCCATTGGTCTATATCTCCGTTTTGGTATCAGTACCATGCTGTTTTGGTTACTGTAGGCTTGTAGTATAATTTGAAATCAGGTAGCATGATGCCTCCAGCTTTGTTCTTTTGGCTTAGGATTGACTTGGCAATGCAACTTCAGCAAAGTCTCAGGATACAAAATCAATGTGCAAAAATCACAAGCATTCTTATACACCAATGACAGACAGAGAGCCAAATCATGAGTGAACTCCCATGCACGATTGCTTCAAAGAGACTAAGATACCTAGGAATCCAACTTACAAGGGATGTGAAGGACCTCTTCAAGGAGAACTACAAACCACTGCTCAACGCAATAAAAGAGGACACAAACAAATGGAAGAACATTCCATGCTCACGGATAGGAAGAATCAAGATCATGAAAATGACCATACTGCCCAAGGTAATTTATAGATTCAATGCCATCCCCAACAAGCTACCAATGACTTTCTTCACAGAATTGGAAAAAACTACTTTAAAGTTAATATGGAATTATAATTACATTTTTTACTTATCTGAGTATCCTTGGTAAAAGTATATTAGCGAATCAAAGAAGTCATTCACTCCCAGTTGCAAGCGAAAGAGAACTGCAAGAGAAGCTATAGTTTATCTAACGTTGCAGGCTTTCTATAAGTTACAGAAACACTCTATATGTGTTACATGAATTTAAAGTGTATTTTAGATTTTGATTCTTTTAGTGTATCATTCACCGAAAGAGTATAGGACTGGTCGTCTTTCTGGACTTTATGTGAAAAACTTTTCTCCTCAGGAGAGAAAATGACTCAAATAACTTTAATATTTTAGAACACATTATCATTTCAGATTGATTAGAATAAATTACCCTAAATATGTCACATTATTCAAATGTGCTTTGAAGGTTTGTGTTTTATTTATTTATTTATTTAGGACAATTTTGGAGCTTATCAATGAATTTCCACTTTGTTTGCATCTCTATATTCACTTCTACTTTGGTTTCTAAGATCAGCATTTTATTTCTTATTTGATAGAGGCATTCATTTTAATATAATCACTTTTTAAAAAATAGTTTAGGTGAACAGTGCATGCATGTTCACATTCCAGTTTCAATAAATGATGTGTATTTGCTCTCCTACCCACATTTTTACACAGCTTCTCAGAAATCTCTTAGCTCAGTCAGTCATAATTCCCTTCTTAATGAAAAATAGAATTGCTTTTCTCCCACAGATCATTATAGAAGATGAGTAGTCTACGATGCTGGAAATTTTTATATGTTACATATGCGTGAAATGAGTATTACTAGTTGTCTAGCACAAGATTGTTCAAAAGAGCATTCTGCTATGATGGCCATGTTCTATATACGAGCTGTCCAATTCAATAGCCATTGGTGACGTGGCTACTCAGCGTTTGAAATGTGGCTAGTGCAATAGAGGAACTGAATTTTTAATTTAATTTAGTAAGTTTAAGTTTAAATACCCACGTGTGACCACTGAGTTCCAATATGAACCGTGTAGCTCTAGAGAGTTATCTGCCTAGAAAATTTTCTGGAGAATATCTTGTAGTTGTAGGAACATGTTGGCAAGCTGTCATTCTTAAAGCATAATAGCAATTTATAAAAATTCCAAATTCTATGAAACTTTTTGAAACCTTATGCTGATATTTCTGAAGATACCCTGGATTTTTTTTTTACTTATATCTATCATGTTGTTATCTAGTTTCCTAATTAAGACTAATAGAATATCCCAAACATTTGTATGAATTTATTATGTTTATGTCCTTACTTACTACTTTTTCAAAAATAATTACTAAAAAGAATTCACAAAAAATATTCTTCACTGAAGATTTGGTGAAAACTCTTCAGTGGGCTTTACTCCTACTTCATATCACCATTTTTACACAGTGCTTACCAAATACGTGTTCACACTTAAATTTTTTATTTTTAAAAGCTTGCTTTAGAACTTGAATGGTTATATTTAAGCCATTTTTTCTTTGTGAAAATATCTCTCCAATTTCATGCAGCATCTAGCTTATAACAGTTGCTGTCTTATTTTAATCACCCTCCCACATTTTAAAAATATGATTTTTTAATTTAATGACAATCTATCTTGGCAGTTGGCAATTTGAGTTGTAGAAAGTGCTTTCTTTTTTCAACATTTGGCCTTTTGGTACAAATAACATGACAAAGATTATGTTTTAAGATAATCCACTCAGTTTTCATTTCAAAACTAATTATTATTTTTAATAATTTTAATGGCTCATATTTTACTATAGTTTCCTTTTTAAAAGTTGCTAAGATGTTATTTAAAATTTTTACTCATTCATCTTAATGTTGACTTGTGAAGTGATCAATATTTATTAAAGCTAAATTGTCTTTATTGTTTGTGCCCTCTACTGAGTCAAATTCAAGATACTTGCTTGCTTTGTAGATTTAAATAAATTTGCTTAAGGAAGCTGTCCATAACTCTAACTTAAATCCTTACCTCCACATTTTGACATAGTAAAGCTTTGTATTAATTTTTGTGTGAAAAAGATAATTAAAGTTTCCTAGTGTATTACCTACAGTTTCCCAAGTGCCATTAACCTATTGAAACAGTTCATCTATAGAATAATTACATTTCTATTGTTGCTGCTAAAAACTATATATATCCTATAATTATTTAATCAACAATTGTTTGAATACTTAAAGTATTTTCAGAGATAGTCAACTTGGATCTTCATAGGGTTCAGAAAATTATTCTCGAACATGAATTTTGAGAAAAGGCACAATATAACTTAATTTCTTAGTAGGAGTAAGTGCTGAAAGTTAAAAGAAAATAAGATTGGGAAATAAAAACAGAGACAGAATGTGAATAAAAGAGTATTACAGTATTACAGTATCACAGAAGATAAAGAACAAGGAATATAAATTTTCATTGTGAAAGTTAGTATTTTTCCAGGTTTTTTTTTTTTTTTTTTTTTTTTTTCTGGAGACAGAGTACCACTCTGTCGCCCATGCTAGAGAGCAGTGGCACAAATTTGGCTCACTGTAACCTCTGCCTCCCAGGTTCAAGTAATTCTCCTGCCTCAGCCTCCCAAGTAGCTGGGATTATAGGCGCACACCACCATGACCAGCTAATTTTTGTATTTTAGTAGAGATGGGCTTTCACCATGTTGGCCAGGCTGGTATCAAACTCCTGACCTCAGGCGATCTGCCCACTTCAGCCTGCCAGAGTGCTGGGATTGCAGGTGTGAGCCACCATGCCCGGCCTGTTTTGTTTTATTAGTGCATCTCTCCTGATTCTGATACTCATCCATAATCAGAAAGTTAGTGGATTATCAATTTAGTATTATTATTATTAATGTATTAGTAAACTTTACTATTCTATATCAAATACCTTTTGTTAAATATTTCTAAGAACCAGAAAGTGCTTGTCATACAAACAATTAGCCGTCAGTAAATATTTACCTTAGTTTTAAAAACATCTTTAAATTTACTGATTTTACATTTTTTAGTCTACTAATTAGACCCTTGAAATAAGGGAAATCATAATAATAACTATTTCAAGGAAGAATAGAACAAAACTTAAAGGATGTATTTGAGTCAGTCAATAAGTGGAAAGAGCTACGAGTGGATGTATCATTTCTCTGTCACTTCAGTAGACTCTGATAAATCTTAGAACATGGATTTGCAAGATTCTGTGTTGTGTTGACAGAGGAGCCACATTTAGATACATATAAATAGAGATAGAAATAATAGTGAACATCATTTACTGAAACTCCAGCATGAATTTTCAAACTGTGATTTGTTTTGCAGCCTAATTTTAATGATAAACACTTACTGTCAGCAGGTAAAAATAAAGCAACAATTCCTGTTAATACTATCTCTTTTAAAGTTGTTTTGTGTTCTTAACAATTCCCTTTAACTCAAGGATGGCAGTAATGGGCTTCCTTTTTTCCTCCTTACTTTGCTTCATTTATTTCTCCTGCTTTCCTTTTGAAATATATTAAGAGCTGAGTGTAACTGATAACTCAAAATCAAAATTAATAGAAATCACATGAGACGACAAACAACATACCACTTGCATTGATCTCTCATGATCTCTTCAATGATTCTCATTGAAATCACTTTTTTTCTTAACCTTCACAACATATAATGGTTAGATTATTAAAAAATTAAATACTTAAAAATACTATAGTGGAACATTTTTTAAAGGAGTAGACCTGTTTAATAGATCTCAGAGAACTTAAGCAAATAGAGCTTCCCATAATTTCACGTCAACATTCTTTTTGTTGTTAAAGGCAACAATCAGCGATAATGTTGGCAGCTAATTGCATAGCAGTGATGATTTGACATCTACCTCTGACAGCACATTTTAGCTTCCATTTATTACTAAGACATCAGTTAACAAAGATTGGAAGGGACAATCTATCTCTCCTACCCCAACTTTGGTGTGTTACAGCAAAAGAAAATTGATTTAAGTGACGAAGTCTCAGATACCACTGTTATTTTACCCAATATTTAATGGATTCTAAATCTGGGCAGAAACATGCTCAGACAGTGTCTAATTCTAAACAGCATTCTAACCCAAAAAATGTGACTCCTCTGTCAGCACAACGCAGACCTCCTATGGAAGATTTTAAAAGAATCATGCACAGAACTGCAAATATTTCATTTTAACTTCCATCCCATCCCATGCTGTGATGTTTTCCTTATTCCTTATGTGCAGGTCAGTCTGCATATTTCCCACAGAATTCCCGCAGAGGACCTTTGACATGTACACAAAGTTATAAAAACATTAGGTTGAGCCCGGATACGAAATATGGAGAAATATTTCAAAACTTTACCCAGTAAAATCCTATTAAAAGACTTACAAAGGAAAAGCTGATTACCTTGATGAGAAGTTGTCTTGATTCAATTTCTTTATTATAAGTTTTAAAATGATGTGTCCACAAATGCCTGTGGAAACTCCAATCAGTAACTTAAAATGAAAAATATATATATATTTAAACACATTTTCTTTGCCTTCTTTGGTGGCCTAAGATGGTAACAGTGGAAAGACTCTGCTAGTTTTTTTGTTTTGGGTCACGTTTGGTATGAAGAACAGCTCCATATCATCTAAATATGATGTCAACAGGATTCTTACTTCTCAAAATTTACTCATGAGGTAAGTGGACTTTAGTGTCAACAAAAACTACAGAGGCAGCAGGTATTAGTTGATGGTTATTACATGGCTTTTTGGTTCATAATTTTAGAACAAGCATCTTCTGTATGTGACTATATTAATTAACTAATTCTGGCAGGGTAAGCCAATATCACAGTTACATCTATGAATATACAAGGACATATAAAATATGTTACAGTTGGAAAGCACACAAGAGTTGTTTAGAAATTTCAGTTCCTGGACTGGAAATTATGTATTTGGATTACAACTAATTCTGTTAATCTTCAGTTGCATCTCGTTAACAAGGGCAGTATTTACAGACTATGTTAGGAATCTATTTACCCATCTTTATGCTGAATACAAATGACATTTTAAAAGAAACTTTATTTTTCAGAAAAGTTTTAGATGTACAAAAATGTACAAAGATGATACAGAGTTCTCGTACACCCACAATGAGTTTCTCCTATACTTTATATCTTACCTTAGAACAACAGTGCATTTGCCACAATTAAATAACCAATTGATACAGTGTTATTCATTAAAGTCCATACTTTATTTAGATGCAAACATTGTTTTTAGTGAAGAGAAAGTAAAGGCCATATAAGGATTGGAGAAAGCTGTACAATTATGACCTGAGCTTTAATTAGCATTCAGCTACTAACATGCTTTGTGCCCATATTCACGTCCTGGCCTATAGTTCCCTATCTATAAAATTTGTAAGGTTGAATGATATGAACTCCAATCTGTTCCCTAGTTCTAAATTTTCTAATTATTTTACTTATGACAAATCTGCACAGTAGACATTTAGCAAAACACTATTTAAATAAGTACGGTAAATAAAGTTTTGTTTTTCAAAAATGAGAGTATTAAAAACAATCTCATGGCCGTGATTGCCTTGCGCCATTGTACTTCAGCCTGGATAACAGGGAGACCCTGTCTCAAATAATAATAATAATAATAACCTCATGGAAGATCTTTTGATCATTTTACCTTTAATCAACCGATCTCATTCAGCAAATATTTATTGAATGTTTATTATATGTCAGGTACTGTCAAGTCATCATGGTTAACACTATTAATGAAATAGGTACTCTCCAATTCCATTTGAGCCTAGGGAAACCAGAGCTCTATACAAGGTCAGTAGCCAGACAAAGCTCATCACTTGAGGTTTAGAAAAATCTTAATAATATGATACAGAAGCCTTGGCTCATCTATAGACAACATTTAAGACATCTCAAAATCTGAACTTCAACTGTGGTAGACATTTGTTACACTTCTGCACAGCGTTTACTCCCTCAATACAAAGAAAGCTGGGCAAACATTTTTACCCATATCGAGCTTACATTCTCCTGGAATAATTTAGAATTACACCCAATAATTTTAAATAAGTTTGTATCTGTATCATATCATATATTTGGACTTTGGAGAATACAAATTAAGGGGAAAGATATCCCAATGAGTAAGAAGAAGATTATTTCCAGTTATTAACAATGCACATAAGGTAAAATATGAAGAAACACTAAAGCAAAAATAATTCTTTGCCCCCCCCTTTCACACAGATAAACAAAGAAGAAAAAAGCCCAGTGAGAAATATCTTTTATTTATTTGGCCAGTCTCAATTTAGGCCAGCCCTTCAGTTGTATTTCTTAAGAGGAACCCTTTCCACTATTAATCTGTCTTGGTTTGGACCACAAGTTACATGTTTAACCCACACAAAATATAGCCAAAATATTGGAAGAAGTCAGATCTAAATGTCTTATTTTCCCATTGGGGGTCTTTGCTGTTTGTGTCAATAATTGTGTGCCCCTGGAAAATTACAAGTAAGTGCCTGACCAGTTTCAAGTGATAGATAATTCATTTGCAATAGTAATATTTTTCTTAAGTAAAATCATTTGCAATTATATTAGAAAACATGCAATGTATAAGAAATATAAGGATGATGGCATAAATTAAATAAATCATATTATTCACACAGCATTTAAATGTACATCGTTTCAGTGTTTTGAAACTTTTTTTCATTCTATTTTCACACAGATGGACACTACAATTCAATTGCTAGTACTGAGTGTGTCTGGACAAACATTAGAAAGAGCAAGACTGGTAAAGTACTATTGTAATCATTTTGATTTAAAAAAGAGGAATTGGAGTAAGCACTAGAAGTAGAAATGGAGAAACATGAATTCCAGGGATATTAGGACGCAGCAATAAAATTTGACAGGCCTGCTAATATAGAAGCCATAGGAAAGGGAGGAATCCAGAAAGACTCCCAAGTTTCAGGCTCAAGGTGACTATCCTTTGAATGGGAAAAAAATGATGAAGAATGCAAAATAAAAAGTGTTTGTTGATTTATTTATGTATCCAAGTTGAGCCAAATAGTGATGCGTTTGTTTGTGCCTTGACATCATCTTTTCCTTTACATATTCTTAGAGTTCTTAGAATGCCAATCCTGTGGCTTGTGGTTGTTGATTGGCACAAATCATGCATAACAAAGTCAGATTTTATAGCAATTCATTAGTTTTAAAATTATTTTAAAATATGCGCTAACACTTTTATTTAGAAACGGGATATAGCTGGTTTTTAAATCAAAACCTGTGAGTAAAATTAACAAATCGTGTTTTAACTTAAGCCAATTAAAAATAATATGTTACAAAGTTTTATTTTAGTTTTTCTAAAACCCAGTTCCCTGAAACTGCTTTTAATTACAGTGACATATGACCTTTACTTGAAAAAGCAAATTGTTGGAATTTTGGCATTACCACCTGTGATACAACGTTTTTGGTTTTCTATATAGGATAATATTACACTGGGCCCAAATCACTCAATGCAGAGCAATGTGTGGTGAGGTGAGGAGCTAGAAGCATCACTGCTCAGCTTTCTAAGCTCATTGGCTTCCCCATGTTTTGACCTACAAAGGGGAGACCTAGTGAAAAGAAAGCTTGGTATGATAGCATACTCCCTGCATGGATTGAAAAAGTCATTTATTTCAGTGCTGGGTTTATGAGAGTAGCTGGCTTCTCTGATGCCTAGCCCACATGTCTGGGGGGTTTTGTTGTTGTTGTTGTTTTTATAACTAATTTTCCCTTTCATAAAGTTTGATGAAGCATTTCCCAGATGAAAAATGAAATATAAACATCATTACCCTTTGCAAAATATCACTATCTTCCTTCCACCTTCCTGCAACACTCCCTATGGCTTTGAAAGCCTCCAGTAGGCATCTTGCAATGACTAATTTCCAGGTGGTTTGAAAATGCTAGAAGACTTGATGGGGAGAAACACCGGTCCTACAACATAGACTAGAGCAACCTATGCTCATGTTGCCTTTTTTTTGGTCTCATTTGGTGTTTCGCTCACTTTAACCTTTATCTCTTTTATTACTCTGTTTCTTTTCATTTCTATCCATTTACAAAGGTTTCCAAAATTTATCTTTCTTAAAATGTTCCTTACAGAATAGTTTGTTAAAAATAAGAGAAAGAAGTAGTATGTAGGGTGCCTTTCTGGGTTTTCTTAACAAAAATAACAAACATATATAGATAAATGTGCTTTTATTTTACTTCCCGTGAGATAAATCTAATTGAATGATATGATTCCTGATCAAAATGTGAAATTTTTTCTCCCACAAATGATCACATACAGTTGCCTCTCCCAAGAACTTAAACATTGGAAACATAAATTAAACTGTTCTGAAATTTTTTCTTTCCCTTAAGGCTCTGTGGAAAGTACAATTGTTTTGATAATCAAAGCCCAAGCATTCAAATTTTAATAATTTCCTTGATATTTTAAAATTCCAAATGTAAATAGTGATTATGAGCTGGTAGCTGTCTATCAAATATTACTAGTTCTCTTTCTGCTCCATTAATATATTTTTCTGACAATATGTATATTTTTAGGTTAGCTACATTATAACATATTATATAATTAAATAAGACTTGAGAACCTCTTTTAATATCAGGAAGATCCTAATATTTATGGGTAAATTCATTCAATAGTAAAATAGTAGTTATTAATCAACCAATATGCAGAGTATATTGCACCAGGCCACTCTAGGGAATAAAATTATATAGATGACCTGGACCCTGATTCTAAGAAGCTTGCAATTTAATTAAGAAAAATTAAATTGTGAAATAATTATGAGCAAAAGCATATAATGTGTGTTATAGGTAATGTGGAAAGGCTGAACATGGTAGCTCACATGTGGAATCTGAGTACTTTTGGAGGCTAAGTTAGGAGGATTGTCTGAACCCAGGAGTTTGAGACCAGACTGAACAACACGGCAAGACCTGGTCTCTACACAAATTTTTCGGTGTAACCAAGCAAGGTGGTATACGCCTGTAGTCTCAGCTACTCAGGGGGCTGAGGTGGGAGGATCGCTTGAGCCAAGAAGGTCAAGACTGTAGTGAGCTGTGTTCATACCACTGCACTCCACTGTAGGTGGACAGAGCAAGAACCTGTCTGAAAATAAATAAATTAACTAATTAAACTAAATTAGTAAGTAAATACATAAGATAAAATAAATAAGGTGGAAGAAAATCTATGAGGACAAAGGAGTCAGAGAGTTGATTTATGGTTAGGAGATACTAGGTTTGTCAAAGGAAATAATATCTGAACTAGACATGAAAGGATGTGTGGGAACTCAACAGGTGGAGATCAATGTAAAAAGAGAATATTATGAGAAAAAGCAAAGTGGTGGAAACATTGATTAAGCAACAAAATAACCATTGGCAGAAGAAACTTTTTATGTAGAGTAATGGTGAATTCTAGTAAATGATTAACCTGAGTGCTAATGGACATTGAATTTCAAAATCACGTGTCCCTACATAATTCAGTAAGCAATGAGGAAAAATGGAATGCTTCCGGATTTGAAAGTGATTTTCATTTTTTGAATACTACATAATGACCTAGATACTGTTTTTAATTTAGAAATAGGTGATCACATATTACAGGGAATAATACAAGTGAGTCTAAATCTCATCTTTCTTACTGGAGACTCAAGAGATATTGTCTGGAGCAGATAAATTAAGAAAAGGGGAAAACCCGTAATATTTAGATTTATGGAGGTAACCACCAGAAGAACAACAACAAAAAAAAATAGAGCTAGTAAAGAAGTCAACTGAGGGAAATGGGACTGGAGGTAACGAGAGGTGGGAATAGACTTGTGTCACCTCCTAAATTCTCACTGGGAGGAGGGTGATGATGATTTGAATGACTCTCAAATACATATCTCAAGCATAAGCATCTCCATTGAGGTACAGTTACATATCCAATTGCTATATCAATATAAACTTGAATGTATCTTAATATCATTAGAATATAAATTCCACGAGACTGGGGACTTTGGCTCACTAATTCACATTCAATAGTTGGCCCATAATAGGCACAAAATAACCCTTTTCCTAATAAACATTTATATCAAATTTAATGTCTTCATAACAAACCTATTATTTTCCTCAGACAAGATGGGGTCCTTCGTTTTAAGCTTTTGGTCTCTCTAATCACTCACAGTAGCACACAGAAAGTGACCAATAATGTTAGTAGTAAATGTTTTAATAATTTAATAAAAGAGGAACAGGAAGTGTTAGGTACTTTCCAACCAAAAAAAAATTTAAATTATTAACATTTTTCTTTTTAAGATAATGCCCAATTACACAACAAGTTTAATCCTGACTTCCTCCCCTTTTATTGTCTTGGAGCTTACTGATTGGTCTTAATGGCTATAATTACTAGTTTTGTGATGTAGTAAACTACATGAATAATGAAGAGGAAAAGAAAATGTAATGTATTTAACAATTGCTTTCTGACAGAATACTATAATTCTGGTCACAGACTCAATATTTTCCTCTGGGGTTGGGGGGCGGGAAAGACTACAGTTTCACAGTTTTCCATACTTAGAGTTGACAGACTTCCTAGTTCTAAGTGTGGATATGTTGTAAAGGCACATTATTATTATTTTCTTTTGCCCTGCACTGGAGGAAATTATAATAACCATCTGGAACCTCTGAAACACAATAAGATGTTTATACGAATTTTTAAGAGAAAGAGAAAGAGAGAGAGGGAGGGAGAAACTATCCTTTATTCCATAGCAATTTAAATTTGCCTGAGAACGAAGTCAACATGCAGAGGGGGTGAGATAAAAAATACAGAAAGACTGACTATAAATGATAATATTTTTTCCTGGATCAAGCAAGAATTGAAACTCTGTGTTTTGAGTTTCAAGAACTATTAAATTCTTGTTTTGCCTCAAGCTAATTGTTTGAGTTGAGTTTTCTGTAACTGTCATCATTGCAAATATTCTCACATTCATTTCTGTCTTAGTGGAGGGCTACTTATTATTTTCTATGTAGATATAAAAAGGTACAAAACAGATCTTAACCTTGTGAAGAGGTCTAGCCTGAGGGACAGAAATATATACAGATAATTAAAATCTGATGTAGCCATGCAGAGAAAGAAATGTGGACATTTTGGGCCCTGAGGTATTATAGGAAAGCCACCTGAACTCAGACTTCATGGAAAGAAGGCAGTTACTGGGATGACAGTGAAAAAAAAAAAAAAAATTCCAGGCAAAAGGGACAGCAGAGACAAAAGCACGAAAGGCATAAATGGCACAGTGTGCGCAGCTGTGTCGTTTCATGTGTAAAGTATTTCCTCTGTGAGGTTTCCTGCAATTACTTGGTCTGGTTTCATGCCATTCCTCTTATCTACTACAAACATCTATCACTCTGTAGAATAATTTTTTGCTTCATGGTCTACTTTCCCTACAGACATTAAGCTCTGTGAAGGCAGGAAAGTATGGGCTACACATTAGAAATGAATACATTGACACATATGATTGAATTTCACTCGTCCGAATGTTAATGTATTTCCCATTTATACATCATGATTTTTGAAATTATTGAAGAACGACTGGTTAGGTAGTCAATAAATCCAGCATTGAGAAGATTCAAAATCAGTGAGGAGAAATTAAGCATATGGTGTTTGACTCATTCAGTTATCAAAATGTTAATATTCCTAAGAATTGTTTAAAAGACTCTGAAATTATTATAAAATGCTTTGTATAATTCTTTTTTATTTGATTTCTTTTAAAAATGTTTTAAGGCAAAGGAATATGATTACTTTGGAGTAAAATAGAAGGCCAGAATGCTTTCAGTTTTCAACACTGATATAGCTATAACTTATTAAAAAACAATTTACGTGCTGTTTTTGTGGTTTCAGAGAAAAGTAGCACATTCAAGAATATCATTTTCACCTTGCTTTCCACTTACTTCTTCCCTGAGAACTCACAGGGGAAGTCAAAAATGTGACCTCCCCCAAACACTAAAAATTTTAATATTATGTAATACCCTACTAGCATCTTTTAAGAAAATAAAGTATTGCATTGGTAACCCCTGCCATGTCTATGGCATATCTATAAGAATGGCTGACCTTTAGCAAAATATTGAAAGGAATGATAGCTTAAAAATCTTCTGATTGATCTTTTCAGATCTCTTCTATCTCCGTGATGGCCTGTGTTCCTATGCCTCCAAGGCTTTCTGCCCTGAATGTGGGCAGGACCCAAGATTTCCAGGTAGACCTAATTCTTTTCTTCCCTACCTACTAGAAATTATCTCTCCAACTAATAATGATCTTAAAACCCTAAAATTGCTGGTGCCAGGGGAAACAACTGAAGTTACCAAATTTAATCAGGAAAAGAATGATGTACGGTAGTCCCATCTTATCTGTGGTTTCAGTTTCTGTGGTTTCTTACTCATGGTCAACTCTGGTCCAAAAATATTCAACGGAAAATTTCGGAAATAAACCACTTCTAATTTTTAAATTGCCTGTGTGCCATTTCGAGTGGCCTGATGAAATCTAGCACCATTTTAGCTGGGATGCAGATCATCCCTTTGTCCAGTATAGACATGCCATGTAGGCTCCCCACACACTAGTCACTTTAGTAGCTGTCTTGATTATCAGATTGACTGTCATGGTATCATTTTAGATAGCAAAGCACAGGAATAGTGATGCTGGCAATTTAGATTGCCAAAGGCAATCCGTAAGGTGCTCACTTTAAATTAAAACGTGATTGTTTATCATAAGTATGTGTGTATACAAAAAATAGTATATATAAGTTTCGGCACTATCTGTGGTTACAGGCATCTACTGGGGGTCTCGGGACACTTTCCAAACAGATAAGGGGCGACTACTGCATGGCAAATTCGCAGCTAGCTAAATACATGGCACCTCCTAAATAACAATCCTTTAGCACACTTAAAATATAAACTCTTCTCAATAAGTGCCTGAAAGTATGATATCAGTGGTGAAGAGTTTCAACATAAGGGCAAACCAGTAGCATAATATGAAGGACATATTTTTAAGGACATTTTTGAAATCACTTAAATCACATCAGTGACATAATTTATTCTGTTTCCACATGAAACTAGGCCTTTCTACAAGGTCAGAATTGAGAGTGGAAAACTGAATATGAAAAGTTTTAACTATGAATCATATATCAAAGTAAAGACTACATTTGGGAGATAAATTTCAACTTATCTCTCTGTGATTGATTTTTGTAAGTTAATACTAATATTCTTAATATGTTGTTTGCCCATATCAATTAGTACCGAAAAAACTAACATAATAATTAATGACTTGGTCCCCAATAAAATGTGTACTGGTATAGAGGGATGCTAAACTACATATGACCAAGTTTGAGTTGAGGAAAGAAAGGGGGTTGGGAGAAGTTGCTGCTCAGACCTTATTGTCTATACAACTGAACCGTCACCTTGATTCTCATAAAATAAAAATTAACAATAAGACATGCAAGTCAATGTCAGGTTATATTTTTTTCTTAAGCTATGATTTGTTTCACCATCAATTTATATTATCCTTGCTGAAATTCTAACAAGAATTCTGAACACAATGAAGGTTGAAAGCAGCTGGTCAACAATTCATAAAAGCACCACTTTTGATTTGGAAGACAGTTATTAAATCACTCCTCACACTACTCCTTTACAATCCAACTGAAATAATGTTATTGCCTCTTTGAAATTCCAGTTTCTAATCACCTAATCTTGCTTCTGTCTTTTGGGTCCTCTATGAATTCTGCAGATTTCACTTTTCCAAAGTTTGATATACTGTTTTAGCATTAAACTGATCAATGTAAAATGTAGTTGAAGTTTTATCTTATTTTTAATCAGAATGGCCTGCTGAAATAGTAGATTGCAGCATTATGTGTTCAAACTGCTAAAATAATACTGCTGAGCTGGATTATGTTCAAATTGTGTCTGCTGTGATCTCTATGTTCTTTTCTGCCACATGCATGCCTAATTAGTCATCTTATATATATCATGTTTTTTCCTTAGAGTAGTTCCTGCTTTATACCTGACCTCAAGATTTTCGTTATTTCTGACTACTCTCCAACTTGTGAAGGTCGATTTGAATTATAATCTTCTCCTCTAAAGGGCTAGCCAACCCACACATTTATTTATCTAGGTCACTGATAAAATATATAAAACGGTACTTAATCTAGAACTACGAAATACTCATTACTTGTGAATAGTAGCTATTAACAGTACAATGTTAATTAGGTGAAGAATGTCAAGGTTATAACTCTAGTCTTATATCAACCCATTGGCTTTCCTATGCTTCATAATCACAGACCATACTTCTGACCTTTGCTCACAAGTATAATGTTTGAAAACTAGATCAAATGTCAAAGAAAATCAAATATTACACTGTTATTTTAAAAATATATCCTGTTGTAAGAAGCCAATATATCTACCAGTATCAAGACACTGACTAAATATAAAGGCAACCAAATGTAGACAACCAAAGCAAGTAATGTAGGGGAATAATGGCCACTCCATCCTAAGGAAGAATGAAGAGTTAAAAGGAAGAAATGATGCAATAATATTCATTTTATCAGCCTTACGATTCCCATCATACATAGAAACTGATCTGTACTGCTTTGTTGAATTGTTGTCTGTATTCCTTTAAGAAAATTTTACAAAACTTTATGAACTAAGTGGTTTTGAAAACTATGGTAAGTGGCCTTTTTTTCTTCTTGCAATACTTCTGAATAAAATTGTACACGCATAGATTATGAATATGAAGTATAGCTAGAAATTTTTATATAAGGATTATTCATACATATTTTGAGTTGCCATTTTCCTTGATATATAAGACTTCCTTGTAGAGGAATACACTTGTCTTCCAGATCAACATATCTTGGATATTCTAATTACTAAATGACATCTACTTTTTGTTCTCTTTTTTCTGGGTCAGCTCCTGCTCATCTCCCTGGTCTTTTAAAATTGGAGGTGTTCATAACTTAGCCTGTGGGTCTCTCCGTTTTTCTATCAATCTTCCATTGCATGAGTATACAATCTTACGGATTTATGCAATAATACACAACTTCAGTTAAAATGTTTTCCTTTAACTCTTCCCTGACCACAACTTCTACTAATCATTATACCCCATTCCACCTAAAATGGCGTTTTTCTAATTCATCAAATACTCAGGCATACCTTAGGACATTTGTAATTGTTTTGTACTTATATCTTAGGACATTTGTACTTGTTTTTCTCTCAGTCTGGAACCCTGTTATCCCAGATATGAATATACATTTTTCTTCTCCTTTTTCAAAACTCATTCAAATGTGATATGAAGTGTGCGATCTTCTCTGAACACACAATTTAGAAGTCCCATCTGCTATCACAAATTTCTATCCCCATTATCTGTCTATTTTCCTTTTAATATTAATATATAAAATAACACATAGATTTTTTCTTAACTCTTTTGACTTCTCTTACTATAACAAACTGTAAATGCCTTTTCTGTTTTGTTTAGTGTTGCACTGATAATGTTTAGAATGCCTCTGGACACACAATACCGTTGCAATAAATATTGGCCACAAAATAAGTATTAGGTTTATGTCTTCATACAGGTAGAGTACAAAGTGGTTAAAAAGGTATGCTCTTGAGTCCAACTGTCTGAGACTAAAAGTCCAATTTCACCACTTTCTAATTCTCTAACTGAATAAATCACTTAATTGCATGACCTTGATTCCCTTGTCTTTAGATGGAATAATAATAGCGACTAACTATATTAGTTTCCAAATGCTGCTGGAACACAGTACCACATACTAGGCAACTTAAAACAACAAAGATTCATTCTTTCATAGTTCAGGAGGCTGAAAGTTTAAAATCAAGCTGTCAATAGGACTATGCCTCCTCTCAGTGTTCTGAGTGAGAATCTGTTCCATGCTTCTGGGTTCTGGCAACTCTTCGTGTTCCTTGGCTTGTAGGTAAAACTAGCTAATATTTGCCTCCAAAGTCATGTGGACTTTTTACCTATAGACATAGGTGACAGCTTTCCTCTCAAGGTTTGTTCTCTCTGTACATTTTCCTCTAGAGTAAAAATTCCATAAAGGCAGAACATCTGCCTCAGTTCCTCACCATTGTACCCTCAGGGTTTAACTCACTTCCTGGTGCCCAATAGGTGCTCTAATTTGTTTAATAAACGATGGGCTATGTTGTCAATAGGATAGAAGCTGATACATTCTATATTTATAAATAAATATTGAGCAAAATCTTTGATTCTGATTTCTCTCTAAATTAGAAAAGCATAAGACTGGAAACAGTGGTCTTTGTCTGAATATTATGTGGATATATTACCAATTGATCAACCCTGAAAACGACTTAAGGCATTTTATAATCAATAATCTATTTAGTAACTGGTGTGAAAACATTTCTCAAATATTGATTTCAAGAGAATTATAATCACAAATGTAACATTCCCATTTGATCATATCTCCTCTACTGAGGGATTTTATATTCCTTCACTTAAAAATTCCTTTATAGTAGAAATAATTATGTCTCTAATAATTGAGCAGTATTGCACATTTGAATTGCTAAAATCTTTTAAAATAATTTTCAAATAGAAAATACAGAATATGTCCTTGCAAAAGTATCATTCATTATATCATGCTGTGCCTTCTGTTATTTCATATCTGAAAGAATACATATATGTAAAATACCTTCAGTCAAGGCCTCTCAAATTATTACAGCATGACTTCTACATATGAAGTAAAATGCTCATTCTAAAAATACTGTTTTGATAATTGATAATATTAGTATAAGTAAAATATATATGTATATGCAGTTAAGTGTGTCTATATATATTCTACATCTATAAAATAATATATAAAAATACTCAAGATTAAATAGGAGCCAGTCCATAAGTATAAGAAGGAAAGAAATAAATCTTTCTTTATTTGCAGATAACATGATAAAATGGAACAGAAAAATGGAGAAATAGAATAAAATAAAGAGCTGAAAAATAGATCCTTGCATATATGAAAACTAACATACAACAGAGGTGGTAAAAACTCAGTGGAGAAAGAATGAACCCTTCAACAACTGTGCTAGGAGAATTGGTCTTTTATATGAAAAAAATTCATTACCACGCATTAAAATGGATTATGTGTACAGAAAAAATTAAATGTTGAAAGCAAAACTTTAAAATGTTAAAAACAAGATATGAAAACACACACAATTAGAAAAAGTTTTGATTAGTTTAGCTACATTAAAATACATCTTTTAAAACTTCTGTATGGCAAAACGAATCATAAATAAAGCTAAAACAAATTGCCAAAGAGTGCATAGAAGAGTTTACAATACATGTTTAAAGTAAAATAACAAACAAAAAACCTATGTACATACATATATCATTAAAATCACTTATTCTTTAAAAATTATTTATTAAATACCTGTTTTATATCAGGCACTTTCATAGTCTTTTAGGATAAATAGGCAAACAAAGGAAAAGAAGATCTCAACCTTTTCGGAGTTTACACTCTAACTAAGAGAGACTAAAGATATTAGATAAGTGGTGTGCTATGTTGCAGGAGGCAGGTGGTGGGTGGAAGGGCAACCAGAGCAGGGTAATGAGAATTGGGAGTATGAAGTTGGGCGATAAATCGCAGCTTGGGGCCGAGTGGTCAGAGTAGACCTCACTGAGAATATTACATCCAGGCAAAGACTTATGGAAGTATGGTATTGGCTTTCCATGTGCTAAATTTTCAGGTGGACAGAAGAGCTGTTGCAGAAGCTCTACTGTTAGAACTTGTTGGTGCATTTGAAATATAGAAGCCAGTATGGCTGGAGTGGAAGGAGAAAGGAGGAGATGATTAATAGTTGAGGATGTCAAAGAGGGTAAGATGGGACAGAGTTCAAGCTATGTAGATCCTTGCAGGCAATGGTTAGGGATAGGACTCCTTGCAGGCAATGGTTAGGAATAGGACTTTTACATTCGGTGAATCAGGAGCGTTTGTAGGAATTTGCTCCAAGTGAGGAGATGGAATGAGTTCTGTTTTGAAAGGAACACAACTTCAAATCAATAAAGGAATTACAAACAACACAATCACACAGTGAGTAAAGGATATAAATGAACGATTCACCAAACAGAAAACCAGCGTAATTTATAACAATACGAAATATGCTAAAACTCACTGATACTGAGTTATACAAAATAAAAACTTACAAAATATTATTCATACTCTACTTCATCTTTCATACTCATATGATTGACAAAAAATGGAATCTTGATACAATCGTATGTTTATGATAAGGGGCTCTCATATACCGATTGTGGAGTATAAACTGGTACAGTAATTTGGAAGACTAATGTGAGACCAAGTAGCAGAGAAGAAGCTATATATGCCGTTGATCAACTCTTTTGTGTATATATATATGTATATATATATATATATATACATATATATATATGCTGGATGCTCTATGGATACTGAAATTATTTGAAATTTTTGTGAATGTAATAAACAAAGAAGAGTATTATTACTTAATTTGTATGTCCTTACTAGTGAAGCTGAGCAATTTTCAAAGGCTGGTCTTATGTTATCTTTGCCTATTGTAAAAATCATTCTCTTTTTGTAAGCAAATTGTAGGTGCTTTTTATATGTTTAGTATATTGGTCTTTTAATATATTCTGAATATTATTATCTTAATTTCTTATTTGCATTTTAGCTTTGTTTTGTATCTTATAGAACTTATACATTTTTATATATTTATATAAGACAAGATATTCTTTTTTTATTTGGGGTTTCATGACTAAAATTACTAAATTCTGCCTACTGTGAACATTTTGTCCTGACTTTTAAATATGTGTATGTTTGTTTGTGTGTGTGTATTTATATACATATATGTATTTTAAATTTTGTTGCCTACCTTTTAGTAGTCAATCTTGATTTTTCTATTTCATATGTAGTTTCAAAATTCTATTTATTTTTAAATTAATACATAGTACATTTTCTAATCACTTTTATTAATGATCTGCTTTTTAACCACAAAATTCAAATGTCACAATTCTTATATATTAAGTCCCCAGCTGTATTTGGATGTATCTTAATGCTGTACTTTTCAACAGGTTCATTTGTTCACTTTTATGTCAGTCCCATTCTGTTACAGTTATAAAAGCTTCATGGATTATTTCTTCAACTTTTTAAAATGTAATATTATTTTTAATTGAAAAATGGTAATTGTATATATTTAAGGAGTAAAATGTGATGTTTTGATACGTTTTTAATTGAGAATTAATTAAATCAAGCGAATTGGCATATATATCTTTTTAATTTGTTAAAAAAACTATTTAAGGTGATATATTTTCTCTTCTGATGACTTCTTAGCAAAATTTCCAACATTTTGAAATAAGATAAATTTTTAAGACAACTTTTTATTCTCTTGATCCAAGAGTTACATTGATGACTATTTCTTTTTGCCTCTTTAAATTTCTAAGTAGATTAGTGTTAGTTTATGCTTTTGCTGTCAAAATGGCTGAGTTCATGGACACTTGAACAAATTGGCCTGTATTTAAATCCTCCCTCTTCCAATTAAAGCTGCGGGATCTTGAGCAAATAACTTCTCACGCATCAGTTTATTCATCGATAATATGGAGAATATGTTAGTACATACTCTAGGGTAAATGTGAGAATTAAATGACTTGATGTATGTGCTTTATTTAGAATACTACTGATGCATGGTATGTGCTTATAGTGATTGGTATTATTATAGTTACATAATTTTAAATAATAATGAATACATTGCATTGTATATAATTTATATACATAATTAATTGACTCCATGGGTCAAAATAGTATTTCTTACTCACTTAAGTTTTCTCTACTTCATCTTTCATGTTATGTGCAAGATATTTAAATATCATCATTATATATCTCTAGGAGACTGTTTTGTTTAGTTTTCTGCCATATTATCGAGTACAAAGTAATTGTCAATAACATTGACTTTTGCCAGTTCTACCATTTGTTATTGTAAAATATTCCTTATTAACTCGTATAATAGGTTTGGCTTGAAGTCCATTTAATGAAGTTATATCATTGCTGCTCTTGATTTATTTTAAATTTATTTTGCCTGATACACGTCTCCATTATATTTGTTTCTTTTCAGCCTTTCTTATTATTTGTATTTGTGTCTCTTTTAAATAGGATGTAGCAGAAATTTTTGTGTTAGAAGCATTTGAATAATCCTTTATATTTTATTTTATTATTATTATTATTATTTTGAGATGGAGTCTCATTCTGCTGTCCAGGCTGGTGTGCCGTGGCACGATCTCGGCTCACTGCAACCTCCACCTCCCAGGTTCAAGAGATTCTTCTGCCTCAGGCTCCTGAGTAACTGGGACTACAGGTGCATGCCACCACCTCCGGCTAATGTTTGTCTTTTTAGTAGAGACGGTGTTTCTTCATGTTGGCCAAGCTGCTCTCTAACTCCTGAACCTCAGGTGATCCAACCACCTCAGCCTCTCAAAGTGCTGGGATTACAGGCGTGAGCCACTGTGCCCTGCCTTGTTTATATTTTAATAGACTTTTTAAAGCAAATATTATTTTACCTATAGATTAAAATTAAATATTTACTAAGCCCCACCTCATGATTATAGGGCCCTTTCACTTTCTTACTTTCCTTTTCTCTCCTAGCTAACTCCTAATTTGTTAACTCAGAACTGAAATTTAGTTTCAGACCATTAGGTTTTTTCTTACAGACTCTTCAATTTTATGAAGGAATGAACAATTATATTTCAGTTTCTAGTGATATTATTACCATTACCATTTAGTTAACTACATAATTTATTAGATTTGTCACTTACAATCTTTTGTGCTGTTGTTTCCTATCTTAAGATATGTTTTCTATTAAATTTTCATTTGGTTGTAGTGTAGTAGCTTCTCTTCTTAACTGATGTAACTGCTTAGTAACTTCTGCTAAATGTGGGATTTTCATAAAGCAATATTTTTTAAATACTTATAAGATTAGGTGGCAAAACATGCAACATGCCCGTTTGTCATTAATATTATGAAATATTCTGGAATTTTATAACTTCCGGTGTTGCCGACTAGAAATTGAATGCCACTCTCTCCCTTTTATACATAATATGTCTACATATCTGGAAACATTAAGATTCTCTTTACGCTGATGTCATGGACTGAATGTTTGTGTTCCTCTAAACTTCATATGTTGAACACCTAATCCCCCATGCCCCGTGTGGCAGTATTTGGACACGGGACCTATAAAGAAACAATTAAGGTTAAATGAGTTTATACAGGTGGATCCCTGATGCAATAGGATAAGTGTCCTTATAAGAAGAGACATCAGAGAGCTCTTTCCACCATGTCCTGCCACGCACACATGCACAAAAAAGCCATGTGAGCAAACTGCAAGATGGCAACCACCTACAAGCTAAAATAAGAGGTCTCAGAATGAAAACTCCCTTGCTAATATCTTGATCTTGGATATAGTAACCTCGAAAACTGTGAGAAAAAGATCAGTATCATTTATGCCACTCAATCTGTGGTATTTTGTTAGGCCAGCCTGAGCAAACTAATACACCTGGATATTAAGAAGATTTCCTGGGATATATCTCAATATGTGTCTTAACTCTTAGTGAAAAATCTTGATATGACTAGTCAAAACATTCTATTTGCCTGTATTACTTTTCCTCCATCATTGTTTTTCAATTTGTAACTATCATTATTCAAAAAATCAGGTACTCTGGATTTGTTCTCCATCTCCATGATTTTTTTGTTCCTGGCATTTTTCTTTTCTTTCTTTTGTATTTTTATTCTGTACTGTGAGATAACTGTTCTATTTACCACTTTATATTGCTAAAAATATTTGATGCTGCAACTTAATTTGACATCGCTCCCATTATGTAAAAAAAAAAAGCTGTTTAATCTACTGAGTTTCCTTAAATTGTCTAAAAACAATATTTTTATACTTATGAGAGTCAACCTGAGTTCTTTCAAGATTCATTCACATTATACCACTGGGATTTCTGAGCCACTGGGAGGTTGGAATATGATTTGAATTTAAGAAGGAACTTATTCCTCTCTCAAACACAGATAATGTTTTAGAGGTATATTAGTCCATTCTCATATTGCTATAAAGAATTTCCTGAGACTGGGTAATTTATAAAGCCAAGAGATTTAATTGACTCACAGTTCCATTTGGATGGGGAAGCCTCAGGAAACTGACAATCATGGAAGAAGGGGAAGGAATCATGTATTTCTTTACATGATAGCAGGAAGGAGAAGTGCTGAGCAAAAGGGGGAAAATCTCCTTATAAAACCACCATATCTCCAGAGAACTCAGTCACTATCACAAGAACAGCATGAGGGTAATTGCCCCCCTGATTCAATTGCCTCCCACCAGGTTCCTCTCATGACATATGGGGATAATGGGAACTACAATTCAAGATGAGATTTGCAAGGGGACAACACCAAGCGATAATATTTCACCCTTTCCCCTCCAAAATCTCATGTACTTACATTTCAAAACACAACCATGCCTTCCCAATAGTGGCTTTGAAGGGTACCAAACCCCTCCTGGCTGTTTTCACAGGCTGACATTTAGTGTCTGTGGCTTTTCCAGAGGCATGGTGCAAGCTTTCATTGGATCTAGCATTCTGGGGTCTGGTGGGTCTAGTGGCCCTCTTCTCACAGCTCCACTTGGCAGTGACCCAGTGGGAGCTCAATGTGGGGGCTCCAACCCCACATTTCCCCTCTACACAGCCCTAGCAAAGGCTATACATGAGAGTTCTGCCCCTGCAGCAAACTTCTGCCTGGACATCCAAGCATTTCCTTATATCCTCTGAAATCTAGGCAGAGGTTCCCAAACCTCAATTCTTGACATCGGTGCATCTGCAGACTCAACACCATGTGGAAAATGCCAAGGTTTGGGGCTTGCATCCTATAAAGCCATGGCTTGGGCTATATCTTGGTCACTTTTAGCCATGGCTGGGACATAGGGCACCAAGTCCTGAGACTGCACAAAGCAGCAAGGCCCTTAGGCCAAGCCCACAAAACCATTTTTCCCTCTGAGACCTCCAAGCCTGTGATGGGAGGGGCTGCTGGGAAGACCTCTGACATCACCTGGAGACATTTTCCACATTGTGTTGGCAATTAACATTTGGCTTCTCCTTACTTATGCAAATTTTTGCAGCCAGCTTGAATTTCTTCTCAGAAAAGGAGTTTTTCTTTTCTATCACATCATCAGGCTGCAAATTTTCTGAAATTGTATGCTCTTATTTCCTTTTAAACTTAAGTTTTGATTCCAAAGTATATATTTGTGAATACATAAAGCTAAATGTTTTTAATAACACCCAAATCACCTCTTGAATGCTTTGTTACATAGAAGTTTCTTCTGCCAGATACCTTAAATAATCTCTCTCATGTTTGGAGTTCCACAGATCTTAGAGTGGGGCAACATGCCTCCAGTCTCTTTGCTAAAGCATAGCAAGAATCACCTTTATTCCAGTTCCCAACAAGTTCCTCGTCTCCATCTGAGACCATCTCAGCCTAGACTTCATTGTCCATATCACTAGCAGCATTTTGATCAAAGCCATTAAACCAAGTCTCTAGAAAGTTCTGAACTTTCCCACATCTTCCTTTTTTTTTTTTCACCCTCCAAACTGTTCCAACCTCTGCCTCTTACCCAGTTCCGAAGTCACTTCCACATTTGTGGGTATGTTTATAGTAGCACCTCACTCTCTGCAGTACCAATTTACTGTATTAATCCATTCTGATGCTGCTATAAGGAACTGCCTGATAGTGGATAATTTAAAAAGGAAAAAGGTTTAATGGCTCACAGTTCTGCATGGATGGAGAGGCCTCAGGAAACTTACATTCATGGTAGAATGGGAAGCAAACATGTCATTCTTCACATGATGGAAGGAAGGAGAAGTGCCAAGCAAAAGGGGTAAAAGCTCATAATAAAACTAACAGATCGCTCACGCTTGTAATCCCAGCACTTTGGGAGGCCGAGGCGGGCGGATCACAAGGTCAGCAGATCAAGACCACGGTGAAACCCCGTCTCTACTAAAAAATACAAAAAATTAGCCGGGCGTGGTGGCGGGCGCCTGTAGTCCCAGCTACTCGGAGAGGCTGAGGCAGGAGAATGGCGTGAACCCAGGAGTCGGAGCTTGCAGTGAGCCGAGATCGCGCCACTGCACTCCAGCTTGGGCGACAGAGCGAGACTCCGTCTCAAAAAAAAAAAACTAACAGATCTCCTGAGAACAAACTCACTATCACGGGAACAGCATGGGGGTAACTGTCCCCAAGATTCAATTACTCTCCACTGGGTCCCTTCCATGAAATGTGGGGATTATGGGAACTACAATTCAAGGTGAGATTTGGGTGGGGATACAGCCAAACCATATCAAGAGGCTCTCACATTTCAATATGGATCACTTGGGTATAATGGGGATATAGATCAGGGAAGGCAAGGGTTTCTTGATATATTGCAGTGGAGCAGGTCATCACAGCAGAACACTGTCTCTTGAGGGCAGTATAATGAGTGGTGATGACAATGTTCTCTAAAGATTACATGAAGGGTTTTGGCAAGTATAGTTCTTCTCAATGTACTGATGAAGACCTATTTCACTCAGCCATCAAGACTCCTAAGACAGTTGGAGAAGTGGAAGTGTTTCCACTAAGTGTGTCATAGCCTTCTAGATCTATTCTCCTTTCTATCCCCATAACCACCTGCATTTTAAAAATTAGTAACAAGCTGTACTAAGAAGTCTCGGAGATGTTGGAACTTCAAATGTAGGGTGTGTGTATTTTACTAGTTTAGTTGTCACTTCAAATAATTGAAGGAATTAGTGCTTTAAAAGACATGTTAGTTGGTATTTTAGGACAGCAGAATAGGGGGATCACACAATGTCCACATAAGTTTTAGGGTCCGTAGTATGAGATAATCTCTTAGGCAAGAGGAAAATATAAAACAATATGAAAGGATAAAATAACAACAAGTTTACTGCTTGTACAGGGGCAACTGGAGAAATGTACAAGAGGGTTTCAAAAAGTTCATAGAAAAATGGAATTAAATGATAAAAACTGTAAACTTTATTTCTCATACTGAGCTCCATCAAGTTCAAGACACTTTTGAAAGCAGTGACATGAGCCATTTAGTCCATTTCTAAAGAAATGAAGGTCCCGAGAATTAGCCATGTGAATGCAGTCTTTTTACATTATTAATTAAAGAAAATGGGTGCCCTTTATAGTTTTTTTTTTTTTTTTAATAATAGTGATATGGTTTGGCTGTGTCCCCACCCACATCTCATCTTGAATTGTACCTCTCATAATTCCCACGTGTTGTGGGCGGGACCCGGTGGGAGATAATTAAATCTTGGGGGTGGTTTTCCCAAACTGTTCTCATGACAGTGAATAAGTCTCACAAGTTCTGATGGTTTTATAAGGAGTCCCCCTTTCACTTGGGCCTCATTCTCTCTTTGCCTGCTGCCAAGTAAGTTGTGCCTTTGTTCTTCGCTTGCCTTCTGCTATAATTGTGAGGCTTCCCCAGCCATGTGGAACTGTGAGTCCATTAAATCTCTTTTTCTTTGTGAATTATCTTTATATTGGTATGTCTTTATCAGCAGTGTGGAAACAGACTAATAAAATTAGAAAGTGAAAATAAATCCAAATAAGATAATCAAGACTGTAAGGTGGATGCCTAATGATTTCATATCAAAATTCTCACAAATTGCCCTTGTTTGATGAGAGAAGTGAGCAAGCAGGAGCATTCTCTTGGTGAGGAAAGACTGGTGAAGATTTCCTAGGCATTTTTCTGCTAAAACGTTGACTAACTTTCTGAAAACCCTCTCATAACAAAAAGGTGTTATTGTTCTTTGGCTCTCCACAAAGTCAACAAAAGAAATACCTTGAGCATCGCCCCAAAACTACTGCCATGGCCTTTGATCTTAACTGGTTCACATTTGCTTTGACTGGACCACTTTTGCTTCTTTGTAGCCACTGCTTTGATTGTGCTTTGTCTTCAGGATCATATTGGTAAAGCCATGTTCAACCTACTATAACAATTCTTTAAAGAAATGCTTTATAATGGAATAATTTACATTCTTTGGGTATATACCCAGTAATGGAATTGCTGGATCACATGATATTTCTGGTTCTAGATCCTTGAGGAATTGCTACACTGTCTTCCACAGTGGTTCAACTAATTTATATTCCCACCAACTGTGTAAAAATGATCCTATTTTGGCCGGGTGCAGTGGCTCACGCTTATAATCCCAGCACTTTGGGAGGCCGAGGTGGGCAGATCACGAGGTCAGGAGATCGAGACCATCTTGTCTAACATGGTGAAACCCTGTCCCTACTAAAAATACAAAAAATTAGCCGGGCACAGTGGCGGGCACCTGTAGTCCCAGCTACTCAGGAGGCTGAGGCTGGGGAATGGTGTGAACCCGGGAGGCTGAGCTTGCAGTGAGCCGAGATCACACCACTGCAGTCCGGTCTGGGTGACAGAGTGAGACTCCCTCTCAAAAAACTAAACAAACAAACAAACAAAAAAAGTAATCCTATTTCTCCACAGCCTTGCCAGCATCTATTTTCTCTTGACTTTTTAATAATCACTATTCTAACTCGTATAAGATAGTATCTCATTGTGATTTTGATTTGCATTTCTCTAATGATCAGTGATGTGGAGCTTTTTTTAATATGTTTGTTGGCCACATAAATCTATTCTTTTGAGAAGTGTCTCTTTATGTCCTTTGCCTACTTTTTGATGGAGTTGCTTGTTTTTTTCTTGTAAATTTCTTTAACTTCATTGTAACTTCTGGATATTAGACCTTTGTCAGATGGGTAGATTGCAAAAATTTTCTCCTATTCTATAGGTTGCCTGTTTGCTCTGAGGATACTTTCTTTTGTTGTGTAGAAGCTCTTTAGTATAATTAGATCCCACTTGTCAATTTTCACTTTTGTTGCAATCGCTTTTGGTGAGTCATCATAAAATATTTGCCCATTCTGTTATAATGACACATTCATGAGTATGTTTATTCCAGAACTATTCACAATAGTAAAGGTGGAATCAACACAAAGGTCCATCAACAATAGACTGTATAAAGAATGTGGTACATATACACCATGCAATACTATGCAGCCATTAAAAGAAATGAGACCATGTCCTTTGTAGGGACATGGATGGAGCTGGAGGCCATTATCCTCAGCGAACTGACACAGGTACAGAAAACCAAACACCCCATGTTCTCATTCATAAGTGGGAGCCGAACAATGAGAGCACATGGACACAGGGATAGGAACAACACCCACCAGGGCCTTTCAGGGGAGTAGGTGGAGGGAGTGCATCAGGATAAAAATGTATGTGGGGTTTAAAACCTGGGTGATGGGTTGTTAGGTGCAGCAAACCACAATGGCACATGTTTACTTATGTTACAAATCTGCACATTCTGCACGTGTATCCTGGAAATTAAAATAAAATTAAAGAAAATAAAATTCAATGTTTCAGGACCTTGATCTCTCTTGAAAATTTCCATTGAAACCTCTACTGTTGTCTGGAGCTGATCTGGGCACAACAGTTTTGGTACCCATTGAGTGGAAAGTTTGCTCAACCATAATTTTTCAGTAAAAATTGTGTAAGCTGAACCACTTGAGATATCTATGGTGTTGGCTATTGTTTATTCTGTTGTCAGTCGTTTTCAATTAGGTCACAAAAAGGATTAAATTTTTCCTAGTGAATTGATGTGGATGGTCTGCTGCTGTGGGCTTCATCTTTAACACCATCTTGTCTCTTCTTAAAATGAATCATCTATTTGTAAACTGTTGACTTATTTGGGGCATTGTCATGAAGCATCAACGATTTCACCATTCTTCTACTCAATTTTCACAATAAGTTTAATAATTTGTTCTTTATCTTAGCAGAATTCATGTTGCTCTTATGGGAGTTCTTCTCAAATTGTCTTATTCTTAGTGCCTCAAGCTAGATCCTGTACAGACATGTTATAACAAGTTTGTATGAGTTTATTTTGGTGCAAAAAATTGAAATCCATCCATAGTTTTTTCATAATACACACATTCCCTGAACTTTTAAAAGCCATCTTGTATAGGATTGACCATATTTGTGTACATTTGCATGTATTCTTGTGATTATGAGTGAGAGTAGTTAGGTTTGAAGAAGAAATCACATATTTCTAATATTTTGTCTTACTTTTAGGCACTATCAACTTGCTTTTTATTATAAACATGATCGCATAACTAGTAAGTATGTTAGAAATAAATAAAATAAGAGTTCATATATTTAAACTATGTAGTATGTTGTAGGGGCCAAGGGAAAATTCTCCTTGGCCCTCTATGTGTTTGCTGAAAAGTCAACTTGGAAAAGGTAGGTTAATTGCAGAAAAGGCATACAAATTTTATTAACATGTACAGGGGAAGAACCGCAGAGTGATGACATGCTTCCCAAGGGGGTTCAGAAGCTTATATACCATCCTGGGAAAACAGGTTATGTCAAGGAAGAGAAGATGAATTCTGCTGAGGAACAATAAGTGATTACTAGGGAGAAGGAATGGCTCAGAAAACAGATTAACTTCTAAATAATTTTCTTTGGAATTTGAATGAGTGGGAGACACAGAGGTTATCTTGTGAAATGGTTTGTTAAGGTGTGTTTGCATTCTTGGTCTTACAGATAGGAGAAAAAACAATGTTCTCTTTGGTGGTTCTGGATCTTAGGCAGATAAAAAAATTCAATTTCATCCTGCTTTTTCAGAGGGATGGAGGATGTTAGGTGTGTAGAGAAGGTTTGAGAGATCTTGAGGCTTCTTCAGTTCAGCCTGTCAAAGTGCCATATTTTGGAGTGTCTGTTTCTGAGCCCCCAACAATGTCAACAAAACACAGCCTGTATGTTTTACATATACAATTCTAAGTATAATCTATTGAATTATTTAATCAGATCTCTCTTTACTATGACTCATATCTTCTGGGACTTAGCAGTGTTTTAAGCTTTAGCTATTGTATGATTCCACGTGGTCTTGCACTTGTTTTGCACAGTAACTTACCTGGAGAATGCTGCATCTCTCTCTCTTTGCCTCAGGACAATTTGTGGGACCTGCTATGTATTCATGTGTGTTTTGGAATTGCAGAGGTACATCTCTGAAGGCAATGCTAAATTAGTATGAGGTGTGACTCTACGGGTAAATGTTTTTCTCTTTCATCCTTCAGATGAACAATTTTAAGGTGCATTCCTATATAGCTCTTTAGAAGGTCCTAGCAGGACTGATCATGGTTTTCCACAGTAGAGAAGACAACTCAATACCACACTTGGCCATTATCACTCCTTCTTTCTATGTTTTAATCTCTTCAATCTTCACAGTTGTTAACTGAGCTCACAACCCCAAATAAATTCTTTCTCAAGTTGAGAACTTGTTTTACGCTTTGTTTTCTGGGGAATGTGGATTTCAGGCTAGAAAAATTCATTCTTATTATGAAAATATTATGTCCAAATAGAAAATGTATTAAAGAATACTGAAATGTGAAAGAAAAAATAAAGTACCCGTTATCTGGTAGGCAGTGATAATAATTGTTTGTTATTATCTGGTTTCAAAAATGTAGTTTGGTAATTTATTATTAATATTTCCCCAGTTTGGATTTGATAAGTAAAATTTTATTAATATCTAGATTTAAAGAGTCTTATACATATTCTAACCATGTATTTTTAGATATACAGTATTTGGGTCAAGGTCATATTATATAAAATTATTATACCTATTATAAAATTGTTTTCTTGTATCAGTTTACTACCACTTGACATTTATAAAAGAACTAATTTAAGCCTTCACTTGCCAACACTATTATATTTTATTCTTTTAACAATTTATGGATCATAAAATAATATTTCATTGATGTAATTTGAACATCTGTACAAACTAAACTATTTTTGAATATGCTTTGGGGACATTTCAATTTTTCTTTTCCAATTTATTTTATTCAATTTGTCTTCTATTATTACAACAAAAATAGTCTTAACTGAAATAATTGGTGCATCTAATTTTATTTTTAATTTGATTTTATGCTTACTGATTTGATTTTTAAATGTCTGGTCTTATGCCAAATTAAGCTAGGATCTCCCTACCCTTTTTCCCTCCATTAAAAAGATGCAAATCCCTTCCTACAAAACTGTTGGCTATTTTTGTGCTCTCTACAGTCATATTTCATTTCCCTTTAATATTCAATTTCACAAAAGAAACAGAACCTATAGACTGGCAATATAGGGTGAAGACTAGAGTACGCTTTCAATTCTCCCCGTATACTTTCTATTTAGAGATTTCATGACATGGAACTGTTGCCTCTAAATTTTGCAATGCATTTTTTGATTCTAATCTTACCTCATTCCAATTGGCTTTTCAGATATTTCTAGTACAACTGTCATCATTCTATATTAGGATCTCCAGTCTACCACTTTTTATGAGTCCTCTCATTAGCTTTTTTCTTTCCTGTCACAATCTTCCTCCACAGCTTAAAATCCTAGATCAATTATTGTAACTTTCTTACAACACATAAAATTCATTTATCCTCTACTTTTGTTGCCTCAGTAGTCAAAAGTGTAACCCTGAATGAATGCAATTAGTGTTAGATTTTATTTTTGCCTTTATCAAGGGGAGACAAACACTACTGGAATAAGTCACACAAAAGAAAAGTATACCCAAAGAAGTATCAATTATAACCTAAAAAAAATCAATTACCAACATCACTTCCCCCCTTGCAATCTTAGTAGCAGCCTTTGCATAATTCATATATTTTCCATCAATCATAACCATTTCGATTCATGTCCATCTGAGTCGTCACTGAGTTTACTCTCACATTGCCTTATACTTTACAATGAAAATATAAGTAATCATATTTATTACCATGAGATATGTCCCCATTCTGTTCTTGCTAAAATAGAGGAAATCTTTCTTCTTCTACTGAGAATTAACCCCTTCTTTGGGCCCTTTAGCCACTTCTCAAATAGGTCCTTTATAAAAACTTTTAAATTGGCTTAAACCTTTTCATTAAAAAAATAATAACCTAGAGCAGCAGAGGAATGATTCCCCACCTCCCCCCAATCTATTTACCTGGTCTCTTTAGCTCTCCATCAATCTGTCTTTATTTCTATACTCTTCACTGGGATCCCGTTTGTCTCAAATCAAATAACTTTAAGGTTATCAGTGGCTTCTACATTGCTAAATACATGGGATATACTTAAATCTATATAGTGAAATCTCTCGTCATATCTAGCTCTTTTAGCCACTTCATCTGACATAAGAATCTCTAATTACTACAAATAATTTTTGCTGTGAGATTTAGTTGGAATTGACGGTACTCTTGAAATCCCAAGCAGGACTACCAAATCGTAATACTTCATCCATGTTACTAAATAGCTAGGAAAGAACAAGCACATGATCAAGCAAAGTCAGTCACAGAAACCATCATTCCCTTGCTGCTCTATGAGTTTATTTCCCATATTATTCCTTTGAAAAAGGATAAGAAACAACAGCACCAAGAGTGGTTAAAAGAATTTGCTCCTGAGCTTGACTGTTCACCAGTTTGTGTCCCTTCTTTCATAGAAGGGATTAAATATAAGAATTATATATTGTTTACAATAATACAGCTAGATCCTTACCGGGAGCAGAAGAGAGGAAGAACATAATCTTAATTACCTTGGACAGCAGACGGAGGTGACAGCGTATATGCTCACATTGGTTTGTGTCTCTAACAGAGTTCAATTCTGGCTCTGAAAGTAGACAGGAGTCTGATCTTCATCTTCCACTCTCATTTTTTGGACATATTGCTTTATAAACTTTATGTCAACCACAAGTTGATTAATTCACATTTGTGTATTTGCTGCAAAAGTAAAGTTTATCTTTGGTTATAGTAACATGGAACTCTTTATTCCTGTTTTCATTGAGACTCTTACACTTTTTTTGTATCTTTATATCTATTTGAATAAGAGCAGATCCTATGCTGTTAACTATCTGCCATTTCAAGCTATATTTCTCTAGGGCATGTAACTCTCTGTCATTAGTATTAGTAATTCTAATTATTATTAGTAGTATCCTTAATTGATCCCCAAATATGAACCAAGCATGATACTAAGCACTTTATATGGATTCCATATTTTTATCCTCCTACAAAAACTTCAGAATTACATTTATATCCATTTTACTAGTGAATAAACAGCTTTAGCGAGGTTACATGAATGACAATCATCACAAAACTGATTACTAATTAACAGGGATTTGAGTCAGGTTCTTTGCTCCAAAGTTGATATAATTTCCATTCTGTAATGCTGACTCTCTTTCAAGGATTTTCATACATATGTCCTTGTGTATATATGCTACACTGTCTTTTAGCACTTAATTTTTTTTTTTTTTTTTGCAAATTGACTACTATACTTTTTCATAAATATCAGCATGCATAGAAAACAAATTTAAAAATTTAAATTCATGATATAAGTGAGTAATAATTTAACTATTTTTCCCTAACAATTTTTAAATTATAATTTATTTATTTAAATTTTGTTTATCTTAATTTTTTCATTATATTTACTTACTATTTTCAGCTACAGAAAAACAGAAAAAGTTACCCTTTTATTTTAAATAATTTATTATAATAAATTCCTATAGATCAGTATTTTTCTTCTCATAGCTAGCCATTTTTTAAATCACTCATATTTTTCTAGGCATTTGTTTCATTTATTTCTTGAAGTAAGATTTACAATAGAGTACATGCTAAATGCCAGGAAAAACAAATAGAACCTAGGCACATTTCCAGTGAAAGATAGATTCAGGTTGCATTGGTTGTGATTGAATAGGATATTTAATTACATAGTGAGAAGTGACCTTTGGAAACAGCAGTTAAAGTTAATTTGATATGGTTAATAAGCCAAACAGAGGAGGGCGAATTGAGTATAAAGGACTCCTTTTCTAGTGATTAAACACACAGGCATTGTTAACAGTGACATTTATTCATTCCTAGAACTGAAGTTACTTACAAGTGATAATTAGCCAAAATCTTTAAAACTAAGTGATATATTAAATGTCCCTTTTTATTTATATAAAGGGTTTGTTTAATTAATTTTTCACATAAATAAAAATATAAAAAGAAGTAATTGCTTTGCACATGATGTACTTACATTAGGATGGACCAGAGAGATTGTTTATAGAATCCAGAATTCGAATATTAGCTGTATTCCTTCCATTAATTTGATCTGGGAATAATTGGAGATTTAGTTGATAAAGTCTTTGGGATTCATAGTTTAAAATGCTGCCTCTTTATTAGATTTCTATGGGGACTCAAAAGACACTATCCCAAATTATGGTGCTTTGACAACTATAGAAGCAACTTTGAGGTCTCTCTGACCACCCCTTTCTGTCACCTCTCCTATCTCTCAACCTTCTGTTTCTCCCAAAGTGCAGGACGGTGCTTTTCTCTGTTATTCCCTTATCTGCATGAAGAATGGACCCACAAAAGAAAACATGATTGCTGCCAATCTCCTTCCTGAAATCTCATTATCTAGCCCAGAAAAAGTAAACTGAGGAATGCAACCACACCTGGACAGAGTTTTTCACAAGATAATGTTTACCTACTGCAAATTCCAAAGAGAATCATTTATAAGCTAATTTCTATCTCCCAGTTCCATTAATTCTCCCTAATAATCAATTTACTATCTCTTGAAAGAATTGTCTACTTTCCCTCTCTCCCCATCTCCCCTTTGAATTAGGGTATATTAGCATCTGTACCTCACTAGGTTATTGAGTAATCATTCTTCTGTGATTGCCCAGTGCTAGGTATGTTAAAGAAATCTCTTATTTTTCTGTCTACTGTTGTCACCACACCACAGGGTCATTTTGCCTGCTGCCCAGATGGAGCTGATTTTTCAAGACAGGGGAATTGCAATAGAGAAAGATTTAATACATGTAAAGACTGCTAAACAGGAGACTGGAGTTTTATTGTTACTTAAATCAATCTCCCCAAAAATCCAGAGGCTAGGATTTTGTAATGATAGTTTGGTGGGCAAGGGGCTAGGGAATGGGAAATGCTGATTGGTTGGTTTGGAGATGAAATTATAGGAAGTCAAAGCTGTCCTCTTGCACTGAATCAGTTCCTGGGTGTGGACCATAAAACCAGATAAGCCAGTTTACCAGTCCAGGTGGTGCCAACTGATCCATCAGAATGCAGGGTCTAAAAAACACCTCAGATACCAACCTTAGGTTTACAATAGTGATGTTATTCATAGCAGCAACTGAGGATGTTAAGAATCTTGTGGCCTCTGGCTTCATGACTCCTGAGCTGTAATTTCTAATCTTTCAGCTAATTTGTTGATTTGACAAAGGCAAACTGGTTTTCAAGCAAGGACGGAGTTTGTTTCAAAGTTAAACTATAAACTAAATTCCTGTCAAAGTTAGTTCAGCCTATGCCCAGGAATGAACTAGGGAAGCTTGGAAGTTAGAATCAAGATGGAATTGGTTAGGTCAGATCTGTTTCACTGTCATAATTTTCTCACTATTATACTCTTCGCAAAAGCGGTTTGTCAGTTCATTTTCAGCAAACCTTCAGAGGTCTGAGAAGAAACTTTCCCTTGGTTTCTACAATTTTCATCCTCTTTGGCGTGTATCTAATTTGATAAGCCTGTTTGTTTATTTGCATGTTTTAGACGAATGGATTTCAAAAGATTTCAGATAGGAAAATTACTGACTAAAAATAGAAGAAAATCAAGTATCTCCAGGAAATTAATCATTCCCCTCCAGATATGTAGAAGTCAGTTACAGTAGCCCTAATAAGTTTTAGAGGATCAAAAAATAAAAAATAAAATAAAATCTGGTGACAGTCATTTTAGGCAATCATTAAAAGAACCTCAGGATGTGGGTGGAGCTGAGAACAGTGAGCCATATCATCTTTCCTTTTTTATCATTTAGTCTTTTTTGTGAATAGAACCAGAAGGCACTTGCATTTGCTAAGAGAACGTTTTGTTGCTTTCTTGTACTACGCAAAATGCAGACACTGACTACATAATATTTTAGTAAAATAAAAGACTGAGGCATTGTTTACAAATTCATGGTCAATGTTAATTCAGGTAAACCGCTTTTTAAAAATCAAAAACCACGGAACAAATTTTAAGTCAAAGAGAATGAAGTTAGATACCAGTTCTTGAAAATTGAGATAAAACTTGAAGTTCGTATATAGATTTGGCTATTATGTTTGTTAGTTTGCATATATCAAGTTTAGTAATACAATTCAGGATAAGTGAATTCTGGATAAAATTGAATTTGAACTGGGTAGGTACAGTTATCCCTGAACTTTGGCTGCCAGGAAGATGTTTAATGATGTTATACCGGAAGTGCCAAGTCACTTCCCATTAGAGGATCATCTTTACTTGGAAGTGTGATAATAAATTGCTTTTCCCAACAGAGGGATCAGACAATAGACTCATGTGTGTCAATGTCACGTAAAAGATAGTATGGATTACAACACAGAACAAAGATTCCCCAGGAGTCTCCAGTTGGAGGAAAAGAGATGCTATTTAAAAAAAAAAAAAAAAAAAAGCAAGAACAACAACAAAAAAAACCCAGAAAGCTCTTCACAAAGCACAAAGGAAGGGCACTCTTATAGAATTAAGCTATTAAAAGTTTCACTGTAACTCTTAAAATCAGTATGAATATATTTGTAGCATCTCTGAGACAAAATAGCTGCTATCTATCACAGAATAATGCACTATGGATAAAGAAACTTTGTTAAATACTGGAAGGAGAGCAGCAGCAGAGAGTAAAGGGGAACAAGCCAAACCAACTGCAAAGATGACAATTTAGCAACGGAAAATAATAGTATTTATGGTTCATGCTATAACAAACTACAGAGGTATACACATCTCATTGTAGAGTAGTGTTTATTGTATTTCCAGAAATCATATTTTTTCCTTAAATATTCCAAGTTTTTTAATCACAAGCATTATTGCTTGCAGACCATTAGAAAAGGGAAATGAAGATTAAAAAGTACAAGGGAAACAGGTGCTACTGGTGAGAATGTGAAGAAATGGGCACTTGCACTGCTAAAGATAATGTGGCAATATAAAAAATTAGGTTTTCATATCCTTTGATAGAGCATTTTTACTTCTGGAATTCATCCTAAAATATTGTGAGGCTAGGAACAAGTATTTATATATTAGGATGTTTATTGTCATGTTTAATTATGAAAAAAATTGATGTGATGATTAATTTTGTATGTCAACATGACTGGGCCACAGGATGCCCAGATATTTGGCTAAATATTATTTTGGGTGTGTCTATGAGGGTGTTTTTGGATGAGATTAACATTTGAATAGGTAGACTGAGTAAAGTTGACTGCCCTCCCCAATGGAGTGGGCTTCATCCAATCAGTTGGAGGTCTGGATGGAACAAAAGGGCTGAGTAAGGGAGAATCTGCTCTTCTACTGTCTTCAATCTAGAACGTTGGTCTTTTTCTGCCTATGGACTCAGACTTGAACCGGAACTGGAACTGACACTATTGATTCTCCTGGTTTTCAGGTTTCTGGACTCAGACTGAAGCTATACTGGCAGCTCGCCAGGGTTTCTAGAATGCTGACAACAAATTTTGAAACGTCTAGCCTCCCAAATCATGTGAACCAATTCCTTATAATAAATTCCTCTCTTTCTCTATCAATCTATGAAGATAATTGTTCAAAAACAAGTAATGTGTTTAAATGTATGTTGATCATCCCATACTCACACTTTTAAGAAATCTGGAATCAAACACTGCCTTTCAGACAATCCATGCAGTATAGTATTTTCTCTTCAGGATCATACCATTAAAATGGCTTATTACATAAAGTACACTGGAATTTAAACGAAGTGAGCTTTTATTACTCCCTAAAGTATTTCCAGGATTATATTTGCTTGACAAATTGTATACTAACTATAGTAGATTAAATGTCACCTAAAATTTGCCCCTCTGTCCTGAGAAGTACAGTCTAATTTTTCATCCCATTCAATCTGTACTGCAGCTGTATCTTCTGTGACTGATAGAAGCAATAATGTGCTGATTTGGGGCCTAGTCTTTAAGCAGCTTCCATTCTGTTCTTTGGAATATGGCTGCCAGGCTGCTAGGCACCCACATGGAGAAACCCATGAGGCAGAAAATTTAAACTTCCTCTTCGGTATCCCTCCTAAGTTCTCAGCTAAAGCCAGAACCAAATTCTTAGCCATAAAGGTGAGCCATCTTCAAATTGATCCTCCCATTTCAGTTAAGTCTCCCTACTGTAGACCACATAGAGCAAGGATGAGGTATTCCTTCGGAATCCTGTCTAAACTGCAAAACCAAATCCATGAAAAAATTAGTGATGCTTGTCTCCATGTAAGCCTGTGGCTTCCAAGCTGTATATCGAGACACCATGGGGTACTATAAGAAACCCTTTAGGAGTTCCATGAGATATTTTAAGTTTTAGAGAGAAACACAACAGTATTTGACACCTGACAGATACTGTATGTTTACTAGTTTCATGCAGTTCACTGTTTCAACATTAGAATGGGCTACAATTCCCAGTGACATCATATCTTTACCAAGCTGGGTTTTCAGCTGTTCCAGGAAGAACATCAGGTGCTGTGCAAAAATCAATATGGGAACAGAAAATGAGGGTAGCGGTGTCCAATATGATTCCCAGGTTTGCGTATTAGGCAGTGCTGGGCAGGTTTATACATTCCATTTGTAATTGATTGTAGTTATTTAAGAATAAAATAATTTCCTATTTTTATGTGTATTATTTTTTCAATGACATTACTTTTTAAAGATATAAACACTTACTAAATTATATGCTCTTAACTTCTTAATAAACAGAACTGTGTTTTTTCTAGGAGTACTGTCAAGAAATACTATTGAGACACTAAGAGTTTCATAAATGGAAAATTTGGAAATCTGTGCTGTAAGTCCTCAGAAAATACGATTTGGTCCATAAAACAAATATTTAATTTATTATGAAGTGCCTTTGATAAAACTACTTAGTTAAAATATTCAGTAAGAACATATATAACATGCAATAGTATCGTATGATCTGTATTTTATAGGATTCAAATGTATATATACCCGTTTTTTGAATAAGAACTGAAAGTAAATGTGACAAAATATTAATAGTGTTCAGTTTTAGTTAATAGATTATGGGTTAGAGACAAACGAAAGTTTCAGACTCTGATATCAATTTTTTTCTCTAGATTCTGTTCATTACTATTTGTGTGACTTTGAATATGTTAAATTTTCGTGTTTTGGTTTCTTCATCTGTAAAATGAATATAATTATAGGAACTAATTCATAGAACCCTTCTGGGAATGAATGACTTTTGTAAAGTTTTGGTTATGATAGGTAGAATAAAATTCAATAAATATTAGCAATGATGGTAATGGTAATAACTTAATTCTATTCTTTATGCTTTATAAAATTAACTTATTTACATTGATAAATGTCATTAGAAACGTTGTTAAAGCAGAGGCATTGATATTACTCTTGTCTGCGCTACATATAAATGTTTTTTTCCAATTTGTCCCCTTTCTCCTTCTCTTCCCTGTTCTCCAGAGTTCTGATCTTCCTCACAGATTCTGATGAAAGTATAGTGGGACATCACATGGTGAACTCTACAGAAATTATGTATTCCATAAGCTACACTAAACTAAAAATATGTTGGTGACGGATTTTTCATGATACTAGATGAAGAAATAAAATGAATAAAAATTCAAGATTGAACCTGAAATTTAGCTAGGGACATTTAGCTTAAAGCATCAGTTCTCACTGTACTTGGAAAAATTTAGCAGGAGAAGTCCAAAAGTAAAGCAAGATGTGGTGATACAAATGGGTCATAGCAAGTGCTCTAGATAGTGAAGGGATCCAGGTGTCTTGTTCACATTTGTGCCATTCACATTTATGTGCATGCGCGTGTGTGTGTGTGTGTGTGTGTGTAGCAAAGCCTCAGTTTTAATAAGCTGGGCTCACTCTTTTCAAATCATTATCATGTGGGATACTTGTGCATGTAAATGTAAATGGACTGAGATTATACAGTTAATAAATTTGAGAAAACTTGTCTTAATAATGCCCAGAAAAAAACAAAACCCTTTTTGGCCTTATTATGTGACATGTCTACCTAATAGTAATGGCTTTCAAAGTGTGATATGAGTGTATACTTCAGCTTCCTCATGTTGAGCATCTTTTTTTAAGAAATAATAATAATTTGTTAATATATCGGAAAAAATAAATTATTTGCTTCACTTGAACACTAAATGATACTAACATTTCATCTATAATGATATAAAACTTTTATGAATCCCATTACTGTGTGTATATATATATATTGCAAAGATACATGCATGCATATGTTTATTATCACACTATTCAAAATAGCAAAGACGTGGAATCAACCCAAAGGCCCATCAATGATAGACTGGATAAAGAATATATGGTACATATATACACCATGGATACTATGCAGCTATAAAAAAGAATGAGCTCATGTCCTTTGTGGGGACATGGATGGAGCTGGAAACCATTATGCTCAGCAAATTAATGCAGGAACAGAAAACCAAACACTGCACATTCTTACTTATAAGTGGGAGCTGAACAATGAGAACACGTGAACATAGGGAGGGGAACAACTCACACTGGGGCCTGTTGGGAGGTGGATGAGGGAGGGAGAGCATTAGGAAAAATAGCTAATGCATGCCCTGCTAATACCTAAATGATGGGTTGACAAGTGCAGCAAACCACCATAGCACATGTTTACCTATGCAACAAACCTGCATATCCTATACATGTACCCTGGAACTTAAAATAAAAAATTTTAAAAATATATCATTTATTTAAGTTAAAATATGATTTGGTTTAACTGTATATAATGTTTAGATGTGACATAAAACATAATACTAACATATGACTAAAAAAGCTTTAGGAATCATTGCTTTAACAGAATTGACTCGACAAATTAGACATAGGAATAGGACCAGGGAAAGGATGAATAACATTATGTCCTGAATATTTTGTTAGCAGAGTAAAATAGCGTTGTTCTACTCCCTATAACTTGACTTTCTAATTTAAAACCCCAAAATACCTTTTGTTCCTTGCATTTGACATGTGATATTGTGAATGTGTCACAGTAAAGGCCAGTCCTTGATTGGTGATCTTTTACAGATGACTGGCAAGGGCACCAGGTGGTTCCACTGCAGCTTGCATCAGTCAACTAAGAGGGCACACATTCCTGCTGCCCATCTGATGAACTTTCCACATGCTGATAAATACATCCCCCTTCCATAAATAATATATTTTCTAACCTGAATTTTTAACTGTCATAAGAAGGGCAGCTCTCAATACATATAAAATCTGTCATTGTAGAGTTAGACTCACATAGGGAAAATTAAAGTCCTTTCCAATCAAAGAATCAATTTCAGTTATTAAGCACTTGTTTTATTATTCTCTGAAAAGCTAACAATTATTTTATGCATAACTGAAAGCTCTAAGTTTTATATAAGGAAAGAAAATAGTGAAGACTTAAGGAAACTAATACAAATATTTCTGAGCATGTGTGAAAATCAGAAAAGTTTATCTTTCTAGAATGAATTTTACCATAATATTGGACTTTTCTAATAGTTCTAATATTCATTGCAACTTCAAATTTTATTTCTTAATAAGTAACAGTAATGTATGTTTAATAGGCACTCATTAAACTTTCAAAATAGTTAGAAATTTGTCTCATATGTTCTTAAAATAAAGACAAATTTCAAAATAATTGGAAACTGTATCTCATAAGTTCTATGTTTATGTTGGCTAAAATAAAGTATAAAGTGTCATAATTCTTTAGGTATTTCTTAATTAAATGTTACTTTTTACATGGTACTACTTATCCAAAGGTAGAAATTATTCTACTTCTAATGTTTTACATAAATTCTTCATGTCAATAAGAGGACTAGCAATAATAATAATTTTCCAAATAATAATAGTTTTAGTAAAAAGAAGAAAAGCCTTTATGTTAACATAAACACTCATAAATTCACTCAAAATGAGAAAATTATTGGCAGTTGGAGTAACAAGATTGATACTATCTACTTTAACATTCTTGCGTAAACCCACTTAACATTTTTATGACAAAGCAGTTTTTAAGTGTCATGAAATGGCACATGTTCTTGAAAAATAATATATTTTTGTATCAGAAATACTAATTTAGAAATAGGAGATATTTAGTAGCACTAATACCCCTCTGTATGATAGAAAAATTATTTTAAATATGGAGATATTGTCATCAATTTGTATAATATTTTAAGCTCCACCCTCACCCCATCCAATGCTACTGGTTTCTTTAAAGGAATGAAATGCTTTATCTTTTTGACAGAATAAATTGACTGGAAAATTACATAACCCCCTCAGCAGATGTTCTTTCTCACTCTGTTTGGGAATTTATACCATTGAACAGTGTTTCCAAGATCCATGTGGAGATACATTAAGAGGATTCATTTGATGCATGCAAAGTCTACCACAATGTATGCAAAGAATACTCATTATCTTTTGGTTGTATAATCAAATACAACTTGAACTGTAAATGACAATACCATTTTCTAATTTTTTAAATTACAAAATATCTAAAAGATATAAGCTATCCAAATTAGCTCTACAAACACTATGCATTTTTCTACTCTAATTAAATTCTAACGTCCAAATTGACAGGAAGATGTCAGGCATAATGAGTAAATCTTAGAGTCAAGGATGTCAGGCAACAACAACAACAAAAAGAAAATGAAAACAATTTTGATTTTCTGTCCCCTGTGTCATATCTCTAGCAGTATGGCATACTAATCTTGGCAAATCAGAGGGTGTCTTCAAAATTATAATGCAGAGCATTAAGTTAATCGTCTGTATAACAAACAGAATAGCCATCCATGTCTCTGTGAACAGCATACTGCAACTTACTGTCACTTAATGCCAAATGACATCTGTCTACATAATCTGCCACTCTAATATGATAAACTTATAATTGTATTTTATCCATTTATTTTTCAAGCTTTGCAAAATCTTTCTTTTTTGCCATGAAGTTAAAAGTAAGAAAAAATAAGGTAATCGGCTCTCAATAAAAAAGGCTTTCACGTTGTTCAATAAATTCTCTATAAAAAAATTTCAAAGTAGATGTTTACAGTTCCATGAAATTGCAAATTCTTAACAAATCTGTGGAATACATTGATATTTTTAGCTAAAGAGAGAATATTTAGAGTGAAAAGGGAGTGAACTACTCCAGAATTGAAAGTTTTCATGGAAATTCTAGATATTACAAAAAATAAACAACAACAACAAAAAAATTCAAGATAATATTGGTATAAACTAAAACAATGATTGTCATAGTAACATGACTCAAAGATAGGCAACTCTTTTATAGGTAACTCTGATTATGTAAGCTGAGTTTCTACTGAGGTGCAGATTATGAATTATGAAAAGTATTACTTCACAGAAATTATCACCTGCAAAAAGAAAATGGTCAATCAGAATTTACTAACTCAATGCAAAGAGGTGTTCTGAAAACTAATTATTATTTAGATTTTGGTGATCTCTTCCAAATTTTTTATTTTAGCCCAAAAAGAAAAGGTATTTTTTAAACCATTTCTTTCTTACTTAAATGAGTCAAGGTTTTGCATAAAGAGCTCAAGCGGCCTCCAAAATACTGCAATACTACTTCAGACTTTTTCAGTAATTAAATATTTCATTGTATAAGCCATTCTCTAGATGCCATCCTCTACCTGTAAAATTATAACTATTCTTAATTCTTGCTGAAAGTCCAGTTGACACAGTAGAAGAGAAATTTAGAGAGATTATTAGAAAGGTCTTTGGGAAGATTTGAATCTCATACCCAGTAATCTAGATTTTATCCTGCAGGCAGGGCAACTCTTAATGAGTTTAAACAGAGCGATAGCATCAACTGTCAATACTTCAAGGCTAAAGGTTTAAAGAAAACCCAACAAAGCAAAATTAACTTCTGAAAATTTTGAATAGTAAGTAATAGTTATAAAAACAATAACTTTTACATTGACCAGGATGTAGTTAAATAGGTTACAGGGAAAAGAGAAGATGGAAAAAATACGTAGAAAGCGAGTTTCTTCTTTGATTTCTATTTGATTTCCCATGATGGCAAGAAGTTTTTTGAAATGCTTTTATTTTTTTTCCCTAAAGGACAATGTCTTAGTCAGCTCAGGCTGCCATAACAAAATATTACGAATTGAGATTCTCTTATGAATTGGGAGTCAAAATATTATGAATAACAGAATTTTTATTTTTCTCACAGTCCTGGAAATTGGGCATCTAAGATCAAGGTGCCAGCAAGATCAGTGTCTAGTGATGTCTCTCGCATTGGGTTGCACATGGGCATTCCTCGGTGCATGTGAGTGCAGAGAGAGAGAGAAAGAATCTCTTTCTCTGCTTTCAAAGCCCCTAATCCTATGGGATGCAGACCCCACTCATAGGACCTCATGTAACCCTAATTCCCCTTTTAAAAGCCTCTCCTCCAAAGACAATCACATTGGTGCTTGAATATATGAATTTTGGGTGGGATAATGCATTTCAATCCATAGCAACCAAATGCTTTCTTTTTGAAATGTGATTTGGGTTTACAAAAAAAATCTGCTTTAATATGCTGTAATTCTCAAAACACAAGAAGTCTAGTTTTAAATTGTGTGTAATTGCTAGTGTTTCTACCATTTAAAAATATGTCACATTGCTCTTTTCCTCATATGGAAATAATTGAATATGGTGAGTGTCTAAGAACATTTTATTATAACTGTGATATCAACTCAATACTATGTAGTCTCAGTTCAGCAAATTCACTACCTAAATTAAGATATCTTTAGATTGGTGGATAAAATACTGCAAATATATAAACTTCTTTTTTGTGTTAAACGTACTATAAGTAAATTAAATATATTATATAACTTTCTGAAAAATAGCAAAATCAAGCAAGCCTATTCTCTATGTTTTCTTTAGTTATTGTGAAAAATTATTCAATAAATACGGAAAGTTCTAACTCATGTAACTATAATAAACATCATTGTTATTTGGCACTGCAACTGCTTCATAAGTTAGAGGTGTTTGAACTAAGCTCAGCTGCGATGAGTATTCGAACTCTGCAGTGTTCTGCAAATTACTGTACTACATGGATAAAACAAATACAAACAAGCAAGCAAACAAACTATGCCCCCCCAACCAACATTGCTTCAAAATGATAATATCATATCATAAATTATTTATATTTATATGAATTTATACCTTCCAAAAAACCAAATATAGACTGCTGTTTTCTTATTATTCAATACTATTTATTTTCCATCACCAAGTAAGTGTGACACAATCAAACTTCATATATATGTAATCAGATATATCAGGAATATTGTCATTTTATGCGATAAGCATCTTGTTTAGATTTTTAAAAATTTATATAGAGTAGTAATGCTTAAATTTGCAATCATCATCTGAAAAATGACAGTATTGGGTGAGAGATACTTTTATTTTATCCTAAAGGCAAACATCCTTAGCTTTGTAAAAAAAAAAAAAAAAAAAAAAAAAAAAAAAATCCAACAACAAGACACAAAATTACAATACAAATAGATGTAGAATTGTGGTAGAACAAAACTTGTCATACTCTATCATGAGATGAAAATGCATATTTCTAAAACCACATAGTCCTTTACAGCTGCGGTTTACTGAATGTGTTTTAGCACACACACACACACACACACACACACACAATTTTTGCCTAAGGCTCCACCCACTTAACACCCTGTAACTTTGGTTTAGATTCCCTTATACAATTCTTTGACTTGAAACACATTATCCAAAAATCCTCTTTAAATCAACTGACTAGGATGAATATAATCAATTTGTTATGTGCTCTTTCTGTATTAATTCACCTCTATTTCCGTACTCCAGTATATATGTTTGTTCAGCAAGCCTTGGTTTTGTCTGATCATCAGTCCAATTATTTACACATCATTTAAATTTTAATAACTTAAATCATAGGAATTTAAAGAATAATGGGGCTGAGTCGTGGTTAGTAAAGATTCTCTTGTTAGAAACATTCACACAAAATAGTAAAGTTTAACTCTCTATGGACAGAAGCTCATGTGATTTTGGTGCACTTTGTAAAATTCTGGGGATGACTGCTTCCTGACTACAGCTCTCTGGCATCAGGGATGTTAAGTGTAGCAAAATAGAGATAAGTTCTTAGGAAGAACTATAAACAGAACGCAAAAAGAGACTCAGCTCTGTAACAATCAAGAGAAATAGATCAAAAGTAACGCCTCAAAATCAAGTTACTACTATTGTCTCCCCATACTTTACCTCCAACCAAATCCATGCAACATTTATAACATATATTAAAATCCCAACACATTGGCTAGATCATAGTTTGTTCCTTAGTGCTTTACTGTGTTTATAGGTCTCACTTTCAAAATTTCAGTTTCAGGAATAACCTTGGGATTTCTTCAAACAAGTCAAAGGGACTGATCTAGTTTGGATATTTGTCCTCTCCAAATCTTATGTTGAAATGTGATCTACAATGTTAGAGGTGGGGACTCGTGGGAGGTGTTCCTGTCATGTCATGGAGGCGGATCTCTCATTAATGGCTTGGTGCCATCCCTGTGGTAATGAAGGAGTTCTTGCTCTCTTAGTTCACAGGAGAGCCAGTTATTTAAAAAAGCACAGCACCTCCCCACAATCTCTTTCTCCCTCTCTTGCCATGTTATATGTTTACTTCCCTCCTCCTTAGGCTATGATTGAAAACTTCCTGAAGCCCTACCCAAAGCAGATGCTGGCGCCATGCCACTTTTACAACCTGCAGAACTGTGAATCAAATAAACTTACCCTTTTCTTTTATTTTTTCTTTTCTCTTCTTTCTCTCTCTCTTTTTTTTTTTCTTTTTTGACACTGTCTCACTTTGTCGTCCAGGCTGGAGTGCAGTTACGTGATCTCAGTTCACTGCAATCTCGGCCTCCTGGGTTCAAGCAATTCTCATGCCTCGGTCTCCCGAGTAGCTGGGATTACAGGCACACACCACCACACCCAGCTAATTTTTTGTATTTTTTAGTAGAGGCAGAGTTTCACCATGTTGGCCAGGCTGGTCTCGAACTCCTGACCTCAAGTGATCAACCTGCCTCGGCTTCCCAGTGTTTGGATTTCAGGCATCAGTCACCGAGCCCGGTCTAAACCTCCTTTATTTATAAATTCCGCAGCCTCAGGTCTTCTTTTATAGCAACACAAAATGGACTAATACAGGGACTTCATGACTCACTACTGAGATTTCCTTTACTACTATGGATTAACTGCCACCATTCTCACTGTAAATCATTTTGCAGAGTGATAAGCGTCTGGGAAAAGTAGGTGGGTATAGGCTTTAGGAGTGGATTTTAGAAAAAATAGCAATATTAGTTTTGTGTGCCCTTTTAATAACCTGTAAGAGGAGAGAGGCCATTTGAATATGTTATTATCAATTGTGTTGGGTTTCATAACCACTTGTGGTTGTTGTTTTAAAAAGGGAGACAAATACAGCACATTCCAGGCACACTAAGCTGGCAATGTAAATGGGTATTCAAATGCAAACACAGCTGTTTAATAATAAAAACCTCACATATTATAAAAATAAGGAAACTTAGCTAATTATTTTATTTTAGATTCCATGGAAATTTTTGACTAAAATAAAATTTTAAAACATCTCAAGTAATTATAGAAATGCAGGAGGTATTTATTTGAAATTTATAAAAAGCTCTAAATAAGTATTGAAATGCTATAGGAAACACACAAAAGGATCTGAAGGGTGTGTGTGTGTGTGTGTGTGCATGTGCACATGTGTGTAGAGGGCAATGAACTATAAAGGTAGAAGGATAAAGATGACAAAGATAAAGTATAAGACAGAAAAAAATACATGTAGTGATAAGTGATAGAAAAATCAAACAGCTATTCAGAAAAATAGTCAAGGGGCAGTATGATTATAAAAAATACTGTTGAGGATATTTGATGTCCCATGTTTTTATATATCCACTATCTCCTTCTTTAGTGAACATTTAACAGTTATGCTGAAAATTATTCCAGTATGAAAAATATAAACTCACAGTTGCATAAATAAATGGACAATAAATGGTCTTCTACAGATGAATACCCTTTGGTGGTTTTATTCTCTGTGGACCTTTTTTCCTCCCTGAACATTACTACTGTAAAAGCTCATTAATTTGAAAGATGGAATATTCTGAAGAAATCATTTGATTAATTTATTGTAATCTAAAGTCCACATTTTGTGTCAACTAAGAAGGCAGGTTTTTCATAAATGAAAATCATACTGTGAGTTGCAGTTCACAGTTTGAATAGATCCAAGTGTAAAATGGAGTACTGTCATTTTTATGTTGTTTAACGATAATTGTTGCTAATATCTTCAATTTCAGATATTTCAGTAAGGAGGTGATAGACTTTGAAATTATGAACAGATAATTCTAGTGAAGCCTAGTTATTTCTTTTTTATATTTATCTTTAATGGCTTAATGTATTCTTCTGTATATCAATTATAAATTCTGTAAATAAATTTGATATTTACAGAGGAGCAGTTGGTAGCCTATTAGGATCAAGAGAAATCTTTTTCCAATATCCATATATCTGGATTAACACACACATATCTCCACACACACACACACATTCTTATATTTATATTTTGCAGAGCATTTTAACCTAGGCCATAGATTATAAAACTTACCACTTACTACAGAAGAGTATCCTAATCTTCTTATGCTTTACTCTTTAAAGCAGAAAACATATATTATTGGCTGTGAAATACGACCTTGGGTTTTAGTTATAACCTATATAGGCTAAGAAGATTTTGATAGTTTATTGTGTGTACCAGCCATTGAAACTCTTTTATATCTTTCCTCAATTGCCTGTGCTACAGTAATAGACCTTATTAAAGGATGTTGATAAGGCAGGTTATTATTTCACTAAGTGGGTTCTGCGTAATACTGGTCCTCAAAATATTCTATAAGAAAAGAGTTTGTATTAAATTTAGTTTATGAAGTTCTGCACATTATATCAAATTCCCGGAGATTCCTAATGCACATTTTCATTTCATATTGCATCATAAGCATGTTTCTATTATATGCACTAACCTTTGTAAACATCTTGTAAATAGAATCAACCAATATACAGAGTTCTGTAATTTGTCAGTTTCTCTACTGTTAACAAAAGGGTTTTCACTAGATTCATTTTATTACCAATACTGCACATAAAGTTTAATTCATACTCTGATGTATTTTGTGGAATAAATCACTAGAACTGAAAATAATAATATATCATACCCATGACTATTCTACTGTTCTTGATAAATATTGCCAAGTTGATGTCTTTAAAGTTATGCCGGTGTATAAGTGTATGATTTATATATTTCTCAAGTTACATACATAAGAACTTTTACAAATCAACATAAAAATTCTAAAAGAAAAATGAGCAAAACATAAAAATATTATGAAAATCAAATGGTTAAAAACGAAAAAATAATATGCAAATGTTTGAATTATTAAAATGATGCAAAATAAGTTGATAATTATATACAGGTACTTTGCTAGACTGACCAAAGTAATTAGAGAATTGAAATAATGTTGATGGATTTACAGAACTAACAAGATGTCATCTTGGCCCAAAATTTCTAAAAAGCAATGTTGAAATATTTATCAAGGTCTCTAATATAATCATAGCTTTAATAATTTTCAGAAAATTAGGAATGTAGACAGAAATCTTTTTAAAAGTGTTTAACATAGCATCATTAATTAAGCAGCTATTTTTTAAATGCCAAGAGTAAAATAAATATCTATGTTGATATTGTTGATATTGCCTAATGATCTATTCTCTCTTATTTCCTTTATCACAGCAGCCCTCAGATATTGACTAGATATATGTCCACCTAGAGTAAAGACTATAACTTTGATGAGCCTTTCTTTCAGCTAAAGTAGTTACAAGACTTAGATCAAGCTAATTAAGTATAAGCATAAAATATATATGCAATATCTGTGGCCTTAAAGAAGAAGCGTAGCTCTCTACTACCCCTCTGTTCTTACTGTGACATGGGCTTGGTAGCAGGAGCTGGAACAACTATCCTGATCCATGAGATAGAAACCTGCATGACAGAGGGACATATTAAATGGATTTTGGATCCCTGATAGTTTTGGTGCTGCAGAAAACTCATGGGCCACCTACTAAGACTTTTATATGAGAGATAAATAAAAGTCTATCTTATTTAAATCACTGTTAACTTTGGTTTCATTTGTTACAGTAGCTAAAACTACTTTGTAAATACATGCTATTTGTATATAGGGATATTATACAGCAACGAAAGCCCTCCTAACAGCATGGAAGGAACTAAAGTAATAATGTTGTAGAAAGAATGCAAAACACATTATGCTGCTTTTCCAAATTATGGGTATTAAAGGAAGGAAATCTGCAAAATGCTAATGGGAGCAAAGTTGCAGTGGTGAGATTAGGGTGATTTCTAAGATGTGATTCTTATTCCAGTCTAATTATGACAAAAACATCAAACAAATACCAGTGAAGGGACATTCTGCAAAAGGCCTGACCAATACTTTCTGATATTGTCAAGGTCGTTAAAAACAAGGGAAGTCTGATAACTGTTGTGCCCCAAACAGCCTAAGGAGACACAATGAGTAAATGCAATATAGTGTCCTGGATAATGTCTTGAAAAAAATACATTAGGTAAAAATCAAGGACATTTGGAATATGGACTTTAGTTAATAATAATATATTAATATTGGTTCATTAATTGTGACAAATTTACTATAGTAATGTCAGATGTCAACAATAAGGGAATCTGGGTGCAGAGCACCAGGCACTATTGCAGGCAACAGACTTTGGTACTAATCTTATTAGCTCACCTTCTTTGTATGGCCACAAGCATGCCCTGCAACATCTCTAGATTTTTCCAAATTTCTTCCTCCAGCTTCTCTAACTCCTGATCCATGTGTGTGTTTAGCTCCATGATGATGTGCATCAGCCTTCCCTGCAAGTCAGTGGCATCATTGAAACTAGAGGCTTGGAGGCAGGGACCAATCAGTCCAGGTCCCAGCTTCTTTTCATGGATTCCAGTACGCCCCTGCTCTCCCTGGCTTCATGTTCTTCTTTCCTTCCCAACTGCCTGCTCTGCTAACCTCAGGTTAAACACCAGGTGCTGAAGCAACAGACGAACATAAAATGTTTAACCAGTTCCCAAAAGTCATAAGGTAAAATTTATATTACAAGTTCCATATATTTATATCTTCCCTAATGGTTGTGTTTTTCTGATAAAAATCTTGCCTGATACAACTATGTAATCTATTAGAACCATTATTTAAAATATTTATTGAGCACTAACTGCCTTATTTCCAGGGCTAGGGGTCACAGAAAGAATCAAAAGGCGCCTGAGTATTAGAAGGAAACTTGTCCTTGAATTCTGATACAGCATCTTTAAACCTCCTTAAAAGCTGCCATTTTCAAAAATGAATCAAGATAAACAACCATTTTGTTGAGCTCTCCACTGAAGAATTAATAATATTAATGAAATCTACTGTCTAATCGCTGTATATTCTAACTTTTTTCTACTTTCAAATTCATTACATCTGTAATGAAAATAAAAGATATTTTTAGTGGTCAAAAGACATAAAGTGATTAATCACATATCTACTAATGACATTTTAAAAGTACCTCAGCCCAGAAATACGACACCTACAATCATTAAAAATCATATTCAATTTTCAAAGATACTAATCTTAAACTGTATTCTGCTGGCAGAAACATAAAATTATATCCAGTAAGCTCAGATGCTTTGGATAATGGAAAAACTCAGTTCTATGGTGCTGCCAGAAAATAATATGCTGTTAGAAATTCTGCAAGTTGAGTAGAGAGATCAGAATCTGACAAAGTGATGTTACAAATTGTTCAGAACAGAAAAGTTCCAGATCCAAAGAATTTTTTTTCTTTGAGACATGGATTGAGGTCCAAGAGCAGCATAATGGTACCAAATGGATAAAAACAACAATAAAGTCATTTCTCATGCATAATGCATAGGCATTCTCTATTGGAGTTGATATCACCATCTGGTGTCTAATTATTCCCACCTCACACCACACGGTTGTATGCATCTAATGGAATGACTGTACATTATGATAACTCAGTACACAGGCTCTTTGCTGCTAATTATAAGGTGCTAGTTGTTGTTATTTTAAAGATCATGGAAATCCCCCAAAATTTGATGTTCATTGCTTAAAATAAATATTTTGTAAGATGACACTAGGAAAAGAGAACTATAGTTAGCTTTCTTTTTCTAAATGATCTATGTTCCTTTAAGTTTAGTTTTTTCTAATACCTGTATTATAAATTAAGATCTTGCTTCCATAAGGATACATGGTCAGTATCCTTTTCTCTAACTGAATGCTTTTATTTTGATTTAGCGATATATACTTTCCAGGTGTAACAATCAGTGTTAAAAGTTTTTATTCCTAAAATAATAAAGAAGGCTATAATTCTTATGAAACCATTCACTCATTTATTCATTTTTTTTTCAGTAAGCATTCATTACATATTTGCCAGGCACCAGACACTATTTAAGGTATAAGGGAACAAAACTAATGTCTTTAGAAGGACTCAGGTTAATTAGTGAAAATGTAGTTATAGGTAAGTGATTATGATAAAACTTGGTAAATGCTTTATTAGCAGTATTCACAGTTTCTTAATGGAGTAGGGAGAAAAAAATTTCCATCATATATTTTAAACTCTGAAGATACTGATTATTTTCTTAGTTGGAGTTTTAGCTATCTATGGTTGCATGATAAACTACCTCAAAATATAGTGGCTTAAAACAACAGTAATAATTTATTTGCTCATGATTTTGCAGTTTAGTCAAGGCTTGGAGGTAACAAGTCATGTTTGTTCCACATGCATCTTTTGGGAAGGCTCAACAGGACCTGGAGGGACAATTTGAAGATGGCTCACTCACATGGATAAAAAGTTGGTTCTCTCTTCAGCTGGCAGTTTAAGTGGAATGGTCAATTGGAAACATGACTTATCTATCCCAGAGGACTCTCTATGTGGTTGTTGGGGCTTCTTCACAGAATAGCACCAAAGTTGCAAAAGAGGGAAGTGGAAGCTGACAATCTTCTTAGCATATGGGCTCAGAACTGGCACAGTATAACTTCTGTCATATTTTGTTGCAGAAGATACAGGTCCAGTCCAGATACAATGGGAAAAATAATTAGACTGCACTTCTCAGAAGTCCATTTTTGGCATTGTTAATCCACTAGGTATAAAATGTATCAAGCAAACATAATTCTTTAAGTAATATAAATACTTTGGAGAATAATGCAAATGCTTATTTAAAATTCAGTGTATTGTATGTAAGACTCCATTTTAATGCTATAATTCTGAGAGGGAAACTATATTTCATTGAATATCTAAAAGACAGGATTTAATTCTAAATTTCTTGAAACAGTTTGTGTTAATCGATAGAAATTTTTGTCCATACTACTAATATATTTTAGATAAATTTAAATTTCAAATCAACTTCTATAAATAAACATTTAGAAAATACTATGCACAATAATATGATTAAAATATTTTATAGAATATTTAATCTAATCATCACAACACAACTTTCAGGAAAAATTATTATTCCCACTTTACATATAAGGAAACTGAGGCTAAGGGGAATTAAGTAGTTTATTTGAGGTTATGCAGCTAACATGAGAAAGAACTTGGATTCAAGCCCAGGCTGTCTTTCTTCAAAGTCTAAGTATTGTTCAATAGTACCTAAGCACAGACAAATTTAATACTAACTTTCAGAAATTTATTTTTATCTATTTTTCTATCTGATATATCATGTGCCCACTTGAAAATCAAACCAGTTGTTATTTATTAAAGGGTTCTGAGGGTCTGGTAACATAGTTTTTACATATCCCAACCTGATTAATTAATTATCAAGTTTTACTCTATACAAAGATTTGAACTTGTAAAACAGTTTGCAATGAAAATACATATTACCAGTTGTATGTGTGTGTTTCTACATACATACATGTATGTGTACCAAAAATTCATATTTAAAATCAATAGGCGAAACTGGGAGATAAAATTATATATGTTTAAAGACTATATTTAGATGACAAATGCTATATTGAATCATTTAATTACTCAAATATTTACCTTTTTTAAACCTTTTTCTATTTCATAAACACCATGATGGAAGAGAATAGGTTTCTTACTTTATATACAAGGCTGCCAGTCTAATATATATTGAATGAGGAGAAATATTTTAAAACTTCTTTATGAAACATTTATGAAATCAATTAATTGAGGTGAAAAGTCAATTAGAAAACCCAAATCCATAATATTAGGTTAACTGTAATCTATTGGAAAATTTCCCTGTAAGTCCTTTGTTTTCATTTTTACGTTATGCTAAGAGAAAATTACATGAAAGTAGATTATAGTTATATTTTGAAACAATGATTTCAAGACCAGTTGATAGCAGAGAAGAAACACTAAAGAGCTTTTTGAGAAATGAGAGTTGTATTTTCTAGGAGGTTTCTCCATTAACATTAATTATGCTCTCCCTAGAGTCATGAGCTTAGGCAGCTTTTAAAAAAGCAAATTCACTCACCAACAAGTGAATGTTTTAAGTTTTCAATTCATTACCATTTGACCTGAAACATTTAGAGTTGCTTCTTTTTCTTTTCTTGTTTTTACAGCTTTATTGAGATATAATTTGCATACTATAAAATTTACTCGAAGTTTATAATTCGATGGTTTTTAGTTTATCTATCAAGTTGTGTGATCATCACCATAGTCTTAGATTTTCATCACCCCAAACAGAAACATTTTACCAAATAGGAATCACTCCCCAACCTCCCATCTTTCTACTCCCAGCCCTAGGCGACCTTAGGCTATTTTGATTTTTTTTTTCCCTTCAGATAGAGAAGCAAAGCAAAGAAAAATCTTCTCAGATTATGGATAATGCAGTGTCGGGGGTCAAGTGTCTGTCTCATGTTTGTAATCTATTAAAGATCAGGCAATATGCCTTCAAGTACATCGTATTAAATAACCAAAGTACTTTTAATGAAATGCAACAGTACACAAATGGAAGCTGGCTCAACTTCCAGCTCAAGAAACATGAATTATAGTCACTTTCTGAAGTACTTGTGGGGACAACTGGAGAGAAGAGCACACACTACTGCAAAATGAACGGTGTTTTGCTAGCTTGTTTTGTGCCCTATTCTTTTCTTCATGTTCCCATTTCTAAAATATGTTTATGTATATACACACATTCCTGGAAGCTTTTGTTTGTTTGTTTAATTTTCCCACATTGTTCCTGAGATTCACCATTCTAATTTCATTCACTCAACATTTCTGTGAGTCTCCTTTTTCAAACCCTGACTACCAAAAACACACTTCATATATATATATTTTAAATCTACTTTTCCCCACAAGTAATCTCTCTTGGTACCTCTGATCTACTTATTGAGATTTATTTATTTATTTTTTTTACTTTAAACCTTGAAAATTAATTTTTCTTTAAAACATTTTTCTCACAGTTTCTATTAGTGACATCTCATTCTCATTAACCCCCTATGTGGCCGCACGCAGTGACTCACGCCTGTAATCCCACGACTTTGGGAGGCCGAGGTGGGCGAATCATGAGGTCAGGAGATAGAGACCATCCTTGCTAACATGGTGAAACCCCTTCTCTACTAAAAATACAAAAAAAAAATTAGCCAGGCGTGGTGGCGGGTGCCTGTAGTCCCAGCTCCTCGGGAGGCTGATGCAGGAGAATGGCGTGAACCCGGGAGGCAGAGCTTGCAGTGAGCGGAGATCGCGCCACTGCACTCCAGCCTGGGTGACAGAGCGAGACTCCGTCTCAAAAAAAAAAAAAAACCAATGTGCTTTTGCTTTTTTAATGCTATTGATTACACACATCTTACATAATATGATATAAGTAATGTCTCTAGTAATTTACCAGCAGCACATCTGTGCCTTAATTAGTGCTTTCCTATTATTGAAATATGTATATGTACATACACATTTCTCCAGTGTTTTAAAATATAACTGTGTAGCATAATATAATAAAATGTAAAAAGATGTGGATTTTAGGTCATATGATACACATGAGGTCCCAATTCTGATTTCTATGACGTGCACGACTTAGTCAACTCATTTGGATGATCTGAAGTACAATTTCATTATCACCGAAATAGTAAAGATAAAAGTATGGCTCTAACACAATAGCAAAGGGAAAACAATTATGTACACAAATGCTTAGCACGATGACCAAAAAAATCAATGATATTACCATTCAGTTTTAAATTATTATTATTATTCACACATGTTAAGCCTTCAATAGATTTTTCAGGGTGAATCTGATTAAATTCCATTTAAAAATGTTTTTAATGAAAAAATCAATTTAAAATAACAAACTGACTTAAACCATTTTTTAATCACATAGCCTCCTTGAAAACTTAAAGAGTTACTGGGTAAAAATAGCATAAATGTTAAAAAATGATCTAGTTGATCCTATGTATTTTAGTCAGAAATATGAATGAAGTGCTTCTTCATTTTCTTTAATGAATATGATGCTGTTTAACCCTACCTTGACAATAAATGAACTAATTTTTTTTTCATGACAAGTTTTTATGCTACCAAAACTTGTGAAAGGTTTTGACAGGAAATCTAAGAAAAATATGGGGCAAAAGCAAAATGTATAATTTTGTCTTGCCATTGTGAATATATGTGTGTGTGTGTTTATGTATATATATACGTATATATATGTATATATAACATATATACACAAATCTGAAAAAAAGTATGCTTTAAACTCTTTATTTGTAAATTAAATTGTATCCAATAGATTTGCCAGGAAACATGAGTTTGCTGTAAATAAACCTGATAATTAAGCTATAAAGAAATAGGCATAAAGGCAAAGTCCAGAAACTATTTTTGATTTAAGTTGATTAAGCTTCACTATGATTCCTTTGACTGAAACCCTCAGTATTATTTTGTTTGTTGCAATTCCTTTATACATTTTTCATAAGTATAATAATAAATTCTTAATTGTCTGAGATCCATTTTCCCTCCCAGTTTGTAAGTTTCATGAAAGAAGCCACTCTGCGTTTCTTGTAACTCACTGAGACTCTGTAACAATTTGGGAGAGAAGGAAACAATAGAGTAAATTCAGAAGACTGTATTAGATGTATTTATTTGCAAATAATGTTATATTCCAAATTGGTTCCTCTGAAAGGAATAAGAAGAAATTGAGAAGGTATCACAAAATATCTTCTATTCAATGTGTATGTGAGTGGAGCCATATATACTTTCCATGACCGTGTTAAATGTGGTCGCTTACATACATATCAGCAAGGTTGGATGGAGTTTGATTGATGATTAAAACTCTTTTGTTGTTATTGTCCTGAAAGAACCTAGTTATGAAAATGGCATTGCTTATAGCATGATGTTTGAATAAGGCTTAATGTGATTCCATTTATTTAAGAAACATAAGCATAATTTCTTTTTTTTTTTTTTTTTTTTTTTTTTGAGACGGAGTCTTGCTGTGTCACCCAGGCTGGAGTGCAGTGGCGCGATCTCGGCTCACTGCAAGCTCCGCCTCCCGGGTTCAGGCCATTCTCCTGCCTCAGCCTCCCGAGGAGCTGGGACTACAGGCGCCCGCCAACACGCCCGGCTAATTTTTTGTATTTTTAGTAGAGACAGGGTTTCACCGTGTTAGCCAGGATGGTCTCGATCTCCTGACCTCGTGATCCGCCCGCCTCGGCCTCCCAAAGTGCTGGGATTACAGGCTTGAGCCACCGCGCCCGGCCAAGAAACATAAGCATAATTTCTGTGATCCACTCCAGAAATGAAAGTATAATGTATTTCTAAATATTTACTGAAAATTTTGTTTAAACAAAAATATATGAGGAATTGTGATTAGTATCAGTAAAAGTTTTAATTAATGATATTGAAAAGTAATTTTAATATAATACTATAGATATAAAATAACAAATTTCTAATATTGGGACACTAATAACACTAGCATTCTGCTAGGTTGAGCAAAGTAAATTAATTCATACAAGGGTCTTCCCAATAGTTTCTAAGAAAAAAAATGGATAAAGTTTTCTCAATTTTAATATTTTCTTAGCGTAGCTTTTCTTAAACTTTGGCAGCTGCTTTAAAGTAAAAGCAGGTGATAAAACGAATAAACAGGTACTAAATGGATATCAACAGAATTACTTGGAAATAGCTGATCATGGTAAGTTTGACAACCCTGTTATTTCTACTCATATAATTATTTATTTTGCATCCAAATGTTAAAGTGGTGTTTGTTTTCTACTAGTAAAATTAGTTTTAAATTTATATTATAAAATTATTATGCCAATATTTCATGGTGTAATGCCAAAAAAAAAAAAAAAAGGATAGGCTGACATTCATGATTCATGTAGTCTACTCTCTGGCCCTATCTGGGATTCACTGGAGTGTAAAATGAAACCACATATGTACTAATCCTAACCAAGTGTCATGAAAGCTGGGCCAAAATTTCTTCTTTGTGCTTTCCCCTTCACGACCACTACATACTATTGCCTATGGTCATTTCTATTTTCATGAATAAATGAACAAAGCAACACCCGATAAACCCTGGAAGTTATCAATGTAACCTGGGAAGTGTGTTTGTGTGTTTGTGTGTGTGTGTGTGTGTGTGTGTGAGAGAGAGAAAGAGAGAGAGAGAGAGGTTAAATCGTTTGAATAAAAGCCTAATATATTACTATTGTCTTTCTTGCCAAAAATATATAAAAGATATAAAAGTCAGTCTTCGTTGTTTTGGTCAATATATTTTTAGTAGACAATTTTGCTAGAAGGGTATAATTCTTCTTTTAAGGGAGTGCCTCTATTTATCTATCAGTAACTTAAAAGTGTTGTTTGCAGCAGTTAGGAAGAAACCGAGACTAGATTTATCTTTAGGCACCAGCTGATGTCCAAGCCAAGCCTCACAGGATATAGTTCTGCTGGTGGCCCTAAAGGTTTAGGGGCTAAATTATTGCTTTAAGGTTCAAAAACATAATTTGATTGCTATAGCCAAATGTAATAAGTTACACAGGACCTAACATGCTTATCAAATCACAAGAGATCCTCTGAGAAAATTCAAATATTTGTAGTTTCTGCTAACTCAGGCATTCATTCCTTCACACGAACTCTTTGACTGAAATATCTTTCCTACGTGTTCTCCTGACAAACTGTGTTAAATTCTTCCAGACTCAGCTCAAATAGTAGCTCTAGTGCAAATGATTCCATGACTTTGGACTACTTCCTGTGTGCCAAACTGCATTCCATATATAATTTTCTTACCACAATCAACTTCTTTTGTTATTAGTTTATTTGTTGTTAGCCTTGCCTGCCTCTTCTGTTAGGTAAGCCTGCTTTGTGTACAGGGGGACCATAATCTTCATTTCCATGTCACTGACATCTGAGAGTTCCTAGAGAGTCAAAAGTCAAAAAATATTTTTCTAAGGAACCAAATAATGAAAAATGAAATAATAATGCATAAAGTGCTAGTTTATTTGTATAAGATTACATATCCAAATTATAAATATTTGCATTTCCTGAACAGATCGTCCTGTTTGTAGCTGTTTGCACAATAAGTACAGAATGAAAACTTAGGGGAGTGAATCTGATCATCTTAATGCATAAAGGGCACAAATAGGAAAGCCTAATAAATAATGCATTGTGTGTGTGTGTGTGTGTGTGTGTGTGTGTGTGTGTATCCTGCTACCGTAGAGTCATACCCACCCACCAGACAGGGGCTCTCCTGCTGTTCCATACTCTGCATATGCATTTTATAGGGCTCATCAAAACCAAAATATTCATTCTGTGGGTGAGAAAAGGAGGGCTCAACTCTTCTCTAGAATGTAATAGCTTTACACTCCCCTCATTTATTGTTTTATTTCTAACTTATATTTTCAATAAGAGTAATATTGTTGTTTAAGGTACAGATTAATTATATATACAGAGCACCTTGTTTTTAAATCTATATTGGAATTCAATTTTTGGTGTAGGTCTAATGTGATAATATTTTTAACATGCTTAATGTCATCTCTAGCACTTAATACTATAGTGCTAAGCAAATAAAATGTGGTCATATTAATTTTCATGTAATGTCTTCATCTAATGTACTATCTATGTTATGATTTAATTTTTCCTAGGGTCACTGGGTTTCTATTAGTGACCTTTATGTCTTTGTTTTATCACAAGCTTATATTGCCAGAAAAAGAAATATAAAATTTGTAAGAGAAAATATCAAATAAACATGTTTATAATTAATCTTTCATGAAATATTTTAAGTCAATTTAATTGTTTCTGATTTGATTTAGGCTGCAAACTCAGAAAAGAAAAGCACTGATGTTTTGACATTCAATAAAAGTGGAATCCATTTGTATTAATGAGCTATCATATTATGCCTTTAATTTAATTCTGTGTCATTCATTCTTTTAGAAATGACTGTGAGATATAAATCGTATGTAACTTTGCGTGTGAAGAATGGGTCATTCCTTTTAACCATGCCACTAACAACTTCTTGCTCTTGGCCAGCAAATATAACCTTCTGAATCTAAGTTTTTTCTTCTGTGAAATGAGTAAATTGAATTAATTATTTTCTGATTTCCTTCTAGGTATGAGAGTCTATTGTTCTATACTGTGATGAAATATTATTAGGGATATATGAGACTTTGGAGTTATCATAGAATGTCAATAGCAACATGGAGAAATTTTTTCAGGGTAACTTTCCCCTTGATAGATACGCTCTACTATGGCAACATTCATCATTTAAATTGACACCTGCAAGCTCAATGCTTAATTAAAAGTGATTAGAGGCACATTATAAGAAATTATAAGGCTATATGTAGCCACATTTGAAGAAAAATAATTCTTCAAGACTGGTTTAAGTCCATATTGCAAATTCCTATTTACTTCTACTTAAAGTATTTTGGTGTAAGGGGCAACATCTTATTCATTTTTGTTTCTTCAGTGCCTCATAAATAGTATGCATATAGTACTTGTTGAATAAATAAATGAACTGAAATTTTACATGTTTTTTATATATATAGATAGATACGCACAATACTTCTCATTGCTATCACTTGGAAATATATAAACAAATTACATTACTACAATATTCTATCTAAAGTTACCAAAAGTATAAATGACTCAGGGAATAGTTGTGAAACATGTGAAGCATGCCAAACTGCAATTAGTATCTTCGAGGTGCTCTGGGCCATATATGTCTTGGCTACATTCCTAGATAATTAATGCCTATGTCCTCTATCAGATCTTCCTTCCCCCATCCAAGGTTAACTTCACACAAATGTGTCTGTGTGTGTCTCTGTGTGTGTGCGTGCAAGTGCATGTTTGGACACATACAGTGCGCTGAGGATGATGAGTGGATATAATTATGTCTAATCAAGAGTGAGTTGGTAAATTTTATTCAATTAATTACTTATGTGAGTGTTTCAAACTGAATAGCATATGTTAGGTGCTGTAAGGAATTTAAAAAAATAGTGATACATTATCCCTTATTTCTGGATCTCACATCTTAATAGGAGAGCTCCTAAAACAGTAAATGTGTGCTCAGCTCCTGCCTATAACTGGATCTCACTTTGTTGTCTAATCACTGCTTCCTTAGATGAGGACAGGCTGTCTCACTCTGTTTCCTCTAGTGGGTTTCTCACAGCAGAACCAACACAAACCTACTATTTATGCTTCTTCTGTCAGTTCTTGGGGATACCAGAAAGATTTCAGACAGTAAAATGGCCATTGCTATCAAAATGTTTGAATCATAACAGTTAGGCAAATGCTAATTTCTTTGGAAATTATACATTCTCTTTTCAATTGTAAACATATTTTAAATTCAACGAAAGTGATAGATGTTTGCAAATCATATCACACCAGTGAAATAATCTATATATATTTTGGAAGTTTCTAATGTGAGACTGTTATAAAACTACCCTTCTGCATCAATTCGATTCAAATTCTGAAAATAATAGAGGCCCACTGAAGAAAAAATTTCTACAGTGCTTGAAATGCCAATTTCAAAAGAGCTGCAGAATTTCTCATACTGGGGCATGCCACCATTATTTTAATACAGGTGTTGTCCCACTAGTTATCTGCACATTTCTAAAAAAATGAAATAAAGACCAATCCTGTTCCCATATATAATGTATTTTCCTTTCTTCCTCACTCCTCAAAAAAGTATTTGTTGAACAGTAATTGTCCTGAGAATTGGACCTATTGTTATGTAGATAAAATAATTTGGGAATAATATACAAATCCTATAGCCTCCAGCAGTTGCTTTTGATGTACAGTAGTTTGTTTTCCAACTCCTCCTTTGCCAATCCAGAAGAACCTAGAGTGTGAAATCTTTATTTTCTTCCTTTTGCTGTGGGACTACCTATAACCCCCATAAGGCTGAAGTCAGACCAGTGGAACATCTGTTAAAATGCAGATCAGGTTTTTCGTGCTCAAAGATATGAGCAGTTTTAAAGTAAGCATTATCTCATCAGTATTCTGTACCATCATCTTAGTATGAAGGAGAAAAATACAACAATATACCTATGAAGAAGAGAAGATAAAAGATCATGACTCAGAAGGGGGAAAATTGCTTCTTAATTGAGCTTAAATGTAAGAAAAGAGAGAAAAATAATCCCATAGCTTTCTCTTGGTGAGACATCTTTCATTCATTTGAAGTATATACGTTTGAATGGCATCCAGTTTTAGTGTACCAGATGGAATATTTAGATGTAGAGAGGAGGCTTATAGGTGTTGTAGTTATGGAAGCTGAGTGCCAACTGTGAGACAGAACTGTCAAAGCTACTCAGAGAAACAGTGGTTAGGACTGCTTTGTGATAATTATATCCACCACCATGGTATCACTTGTAAGTCTAGACACACTGAAGTTATTTTGATTCCTTTCTCTTTTTCCTTCATGTAGATATCATTTTAAATCTGGAAGTTCTTTTATTTGTTTGTTTTTATAAGATTTTCTTCCTCTATATACTGTCTCTCAAAGTCAAATTCTCTCTCATATGTATTCAAACCCTAAACTATTAATTTTACTTAATCATCTTGTACTTAAGCTGCAGTTATAGTTTTTTAACTACTTGTCCTCCCTCCAGTTGCAATAAGTCAGTGACATAAGTGTTTGCAGTGAAGATGTTGTCTTCCTCAAACATTATTTTCATCATGCCATTTGCCAATTTAAGAATATTCAAAAGTTTTGAATGGCATGACTAATCATGACAGGGAAAAATATTATGTTTTAAATGCTTACAATTCTTCATTCCTCTCCTGTTGAGAAAGGTTGATCTTAAGGAAAATCTTTAAATATTTTCCCCGGAGCTGATCACTGCTGTAATTAGTGTAGAGTAGAGAAGGAGAAACAGGACTAACACAACCCATAAGAGTTTCCCATTGGCCGTCCAGAGAGGCCTGAAACCACATTATTTTTTTGTCCCATCTCTCTCCATCATCTAACTCTGTCTTTGCCTGTGGACAACACACTTTTCAAATAGCTCTAAAAAGGAGGTAGGAAGTTGGAGCTTGATGACATGTAAATGCCATGAAGGAAAGGCACACCTTCTAAACAAAGAGGCCCTGGAAGTAACAATTTGGGCATTTTTCTGTGAGCATTAGTAGATATATCACCACTGTTAGAAATATTTAAAAATAATTTAGAACGTTTTGTTCTGGGATATATCATGTAATGCTCTTCCTTCCACACACAGCTTGCGCTTGGTTCTTCCTATCTGCTCAAGAAACTGTAATTTTCTTCACATTACTCTTCACACATTTGAACCTTGGTCTTACTTGTATTTCCCCCTTGCTGGCAGCGTGGCAGGATATGGCATCCAGGCAGGGACTGAATGATAGCAAAGCTGACTCAAAGAAACCCAGTAATACTCAGGCTATACTTGGAGATCCATCATCAGAAATTCTGAATCTCAGGTGCAATATCCAACTGCTCCTCTGATTAAATCATCATTGAGGAAAGCCAACAGTACAATATACCATAATGACTAAGATGTTAGAGTTGTTACACAAGCATTTGGAGAATGACCTAATGGGAGCCCTCATGGTTCTTGGTATACAACTTTAAAGTCAGAAGTAAATTATGTTAATTAATCTTGAGATTGAAATTGAGAGGATGCATTCTTTTAAACTGAATGTTTACAATGGGAAGCTAGGTGCATATTACAATATATGTGTTCAATAGATTAGGAAAATTTAAGAAACACCATCCTGAAATTGGCACATAAATATAAATTCTTAGGGCAATGAGATCTTTCCTCTATTTAGAGAGAGATGTGGAATAGGTACTGATGCATTCAAGATACTTGCTAGGCTTCACAGTCTTGTCCTGTTCATTGTACTACTCCTTTCACGTCAATGGGCACCAGATTTAGCACATCTGCTCCTAGAAGAGAAAGTTGTAGGAGTGTAGAACCAAAAATGGAAGACAAATATTTAGGTCTGAGGTAGAAATTCTGATGAAATGTTCCTGGAGTCAGTAAGGGCTGGGGAGGTTGAGTTAAGGAAAGCCTTGTAGAGAAACAGCAGAGATTAAATGACAGTACAGAAAGCCAAGACTTACTGCCTCTATTCTACTAGAACCTATAACTCAGTTGTTTTCAATTCTAACTGTATATTATAACGCCTTGATGTTCTTTAAATAAAAAAAAAGTGCCTTGCCCCTACCCCAACATAATTAAATCAGAATTTATGGCGATGTTGCCTGGGTAACTTTATCAGTGTTTTTAAGTCTCCAGATCTTTATTAATGTGCAGCTAGGACTGAGAATCACTGACTAAACTTGAAAGATCATCTGGCAATGTTGAGAATTGGCTTAATTTGAATGAAACACAGAACTACAAGTTCCTATGAAAAAAGAAGTGTTCTATCTATATGAGATACCAGAGACCTCAGTGGCCACATAACAAGGGGTTGAGGAGAACAGAACAAAGACGGAAGGCAAGTTGTGTAATCGGTCAAGCAATTTATTCACAAATGTCACTGAATGCACTTAGACTCAACCACAATTCTCTCTGTTGATAAAAGTTTAGGAGAAAAATAAGAGAAAGACTCCCAGAAGGATACTTTTCTGTACCCAGAAGAGATTTCAGAGCAGAGGCCTCAGGGCAGATTTGAGGAGCTGAGAACAGGCCAAGTATCAATCATCCTTGAAGTCAGAGTTTTAATAAATTAGGTTTTAGAGCTAGGCATGGGCAGATCCCAGGTTCTAAATCAGAGAAACTATTCACCCAGAGGCATACTACATTCTGGTTATATTGCTGAATAGGAAGTATTTTCAGTAAAAGAGAAATCCACAATCAACTTATTGCTATTACTTACCAAACTACCTTTTTGTTAGAACACAATGTCCCTTCATTCAAGCCTTTCTTTTTTTTCAGTTTTAGTAGTTTCTAAGCTATTTTGAATATTTTAATAATTTTGGAGATTCTTCCCTTTTCCTAATCTGTCTTTCCATGGCAGATTCATTAGATGTTTTTAATTCTGGCTTATCATTTGGCTTGATCCCTTAATTGACTTCTTTTTATGCCCACTTTTCACCTTGATTATTCAGCATTTATGTTTTCAGTTTATGCATTTCTCATGAGAATAGCTTGGTGAGTTTTTTATTTTCAAATTCATTGCCCAAATCATCTTTAAACGGAATATACTGCCTCTTTCATGACAGTTCCGAGCTCACTGAGCGGCTGAGCATTGTGAGAGAAGACAAGGGAATAATTGAGATTGGTGTTAATTAAAAGTTGTGGCTTTCATCTAGCACCCAGATTTTTCTTCACTGCCCCTAGCATTCCTCACTCTACTCCTTTATCAACTCTTCTACAACTCTGTCCTTCCTTTTAATCACTTTGGCTATCAGAGTTACTCACACTTTCCTTGTTTTTGACAACTTTGAGAGTTTTCAGGAGTACTGGTCAGATCACTTACACTGGGATTTATCTGATTTTTCCTAATGATTCAAAAGAAATCATGGGTTTCTGGGGAGAAGAGTATAGAAGGAAAATGCTATTCTCATCACAACCTTTCAAAAGTACATGCTATCAAAATAAGACATCACTATTGTTGTTAATCTTGGTCACGTGGTGTTCATCGGGTTTCTCCACTGTCAATGTACTCATCTTTTCCCCTCTTTTCCACACTCTACTCAGAAGTCACTATACACATCCCACCCATGAAGGGTGGGGAATTATGCCCCATCTTCTTGAAGGAAGAGTATCTATATAAATTACTTGGAATTCTGCATGAAAGAGTTTGCAGTAACCCCCCTACCACCACCTTGATTAAAGTATGATTGACAAATAAAAATTGTAAGTACTCGAGCTATACAATGTGATGATTTCATATACATAAATACACACTGCAAAATGATTACAACAATCAAGCTAATTAACACATCCATCACATCACATAATTATCTTTTTCTGTGGTGAGAACATTCAAGATCAACTCCCTTAGCAAAGTATAAATATGTGATACAATATTATTAGCTATAGTCACCATGTTATACATGAAATCTCCAACACTTACTGCAGTAACTTTTTAATTGGCATTCTTACATTCCCTCATCACTATCCATTCTGTGCTCCTTGCTTCCATACTATAGACACAGAGGTCATTTTGAAGCAGACATTCATTCTCTGTTTAAAACCTTTCAGTGGTCACCCACTGATGGAAATGTAAACTCTAAATCCTAAACTCAAGGTATAGAGCCATGTACACAATATTATTCTCAACCAGTCAATTTCAACTTTGGTTCACATGGAATCATCAAGTTGCTTTGGTGCATGTAGATGCCTGGTTTCTACTCTAGAGATCTCCAATCTGTTAGTGAAACACGGCTTTGAAATATATTAGTACATATTACCTTTTTATTATTATAAAATATGTAGTCTCACACAATTATTTTTATAAAAGCCAACATCCCAATAATTATATTTACTTATAATATTATTCATACATTTTCTGTTTTTTTTTTTTTCAGTTGATTATTTGGAGTCAGTGATTGCCTTTTGGTAATTCAGAAGTACTTGGGTACATGTTATAAGCATTTCAATTCCCTCTCATTTCTACATTTTCAGTAAAGTGTTTCCATGGTGCTGAAAAAATGTAATTACTTTAAAATCAAGAAATGTATTTTAATGCTGTTACGGACCTCTATAGCAATGAAAACTTCTAATCTAAAATATTCCCCAGATAAGCTATATTATGAAGTATCATCTGCATATGTTATTAATTTCTCTTCATAATCTCTAACCTCATTTGCCTATGCTAAATTATATTTATTATTGATTTGAATAATTATGGTAGAATATTCTCAAATTAGTTTCTTGATGAGATAGAGATAAATTGCAATTTATTTATATATAAAGAAACAATTAAATTAGAGGATATTATTTAATACTAGAAAAAGTATATTTAGTTATTCATTATATTTTGAAAACATTTTATTTCTATATTAGCTATTTTTAAATTCAAATCTAGCAAGTGCAAAGTATTGACAAATCAAGTTTCACTACAAAAACCATCTATTTTATACTGTTAGAGAGACCAATATTTTCTTGAGCCAAATATAAGTATTTAAAATTCAAAGTATATTAGGAATAAGATGTTATTTTGGATATAATTTGATAATGCTATAATTTTATTTCTTTTTGGAAATTATTTTTGGTATTCCTGATTATTGAGTAATATATTCGCATTGTCAAAATTTGAAAGTTGAATAATGTAAGTTAGATAATTTGTCTTTAGAGCCATATCATCCACATTTGCTGTTATGAAAAACTGTCCTTGAAGAAAATGTATTATCTAAGTATATAGTAGTGAAGTGTGTGTGTGTGTGTGTATAATCAGAAAGTAAGGAAAGTTTCCAGAATCCAGAAGCCAAATATGAAAGAAAGCACAATAAGTGAGCCCGGAGTGGAGGAAGTAGATGTAGACTGCATGAATCATGTCAAATCAGACCTCTGCACTGGATTCTGTAGTATCCCATAGAAGAATGTTGATCAAATGACTGTATGTTCCTGGTTTCTCTCCCCAGAAAGGTTCACATAGACACAGTCCTCAGGTGATTAGGTGAAAGCAGCAGATATATGGCAGGGTCTTTCAATTTAACAAAAAACAAAGGACAGAAAGGAAATGAACCAAGCAAATCTGAGCCGGCAGACAAACTGGGTCCAGCATACAATAAACTTCAGCATTAAAGAAAATGATCTCATAATGAAAGTCTCTGGCGTAGGAAAGAATATCGGATATCTAAACATAGGTTGATAGTATAAAATATATGATAAACTGTCTAATTTATGGTGCTAAAAAAGAAGGTAGGCCTGTAGTATTAGGAAATAGCTTTTAAGTATATAACACAAATATTTACAGATTATGAAGAAAATTTACAATTCCAGCATCAATAGTTAAGAATTTCACAAACTTCTATCACGATAGATCATGTTGACAAAAATTTCAAGAAAGAAATTCAAGATTTTAATGTCACAAAGCTACACACTTGATCTGATGGACACTATTCCTCCATAGAAAACAGACATCAGCTCAGAAGTCTCTTACTGTCTTCTTACCATACAGCTACATGTTTCTCATCTTTGCTATCAAGCTCTACCTCCTTTGTCTCAGATGTCTCTCCCTTGTATCTAAACTAATTTTCCAACTGTACTCTGTATCCCGTCTCATTCCTATACCTTTCTCAATAATACAAGGGAAGTCTTTAAAAGACAAAGTCAGGCTTTTAGAAAAAAGAGAGAACAAGAAATAGAATAGAAAAGGTAAATAGATTGCATGTTTCATATTAATTCTTATATCCACTGTTCATATTCCTATTAGTGCTTATTTTCTGAAACAATACACATGCTGGGACTAAATTACCCATTGAAAATAGTGAACACACAAGACTGAGATCCTCCTGTAAAATTTGTTTCTGGTCTATTGCACATTTGCCAAAAGTTAGCTAAAAAGAATACTTTGCATGCTCTTGAGAAGGTCTCTAGCAAAAGAAGCAAATAGAGACAGGTCAACTTTAATTCACTGGCTTTCCATGTTGAATACCATTATTTTTAGAAAAGGTAAATAAATATCCCATATTTTTCTTATCTTTAGTTGATTATTCTATTTAATCTTTCTTATTTTTGAAGTAAAAGATAAAAATATAAAATATAAATTTTATTTCTCAGCATAAGTTCCATCAAGATCATGACTTTTTGTTTTGTTTTGTTTTGTTTTGAGACAGGGTGTCGCTCTGTTGCCCAGGCTGGAGTGCAGTGCCACGATCATGGCTCACTGCAGCCTCAACCTCCTAGGTTCAAGCAATCCTCTCACCTTAGCCCCTAGAATAGGTGGTATTACAGTCACATGCCACCATGCCTGTCTAATTAAAAAAAAAAAAATTGTAGGGACAGAGTCTTACTATGTTGCCCAGGCTGGTCTTAAACTCCTGGCTTCAGGTGATCTTTCTGCCTCAGCCTCCCAAAGTGTTGGGATTATAGGCATAAGCCACTGTGCCCAGCAAAGATCATGACATTTTTGTAAGTCATGATACCAGCCGTTTAGTCCATCTCGTATGTATTCAAACTAAGAACTCAAAATTTTACACGTAAAATTTCTGACCTTAGGAATTTTCTATAGTACAATCAACCATGGATTAAGATTCTAATGGAAGGAAATTGGATTGTTTGGATCAGTATTTCCAAAAATGTAAAATATTAGATAAATCAAGTCATTTGTATTTGGCTTAAAGCCATACATTAATTAATTAGTTAATCTAATCTTTATTAAATACTTACTGTTTTTAAGTACTGTTGTAAGTACTGGAAATACATATTTAAATGAGAGCCAGTATAGATCAGTTATGTTTTGAGTTTGGCTATTAGTAATGTATGTTTGAGACATAAATGTTTTAAAACACACAAATATCTATTCTCTCATGTATGAGAAGTCCAGGGGAAGGGTGATCCTGCAGCCACACAAAGTGATCATGTACTCTTGTTCCTTCTGTTTCTTTTCTCTGCCCAATATGATTTTAATTTTCAAGTTTACCTCATGGACCACGATGACCAAGATGCTGTAGCTTCAGTTATTACAATCTTGCTCCAAGGAGCAGAAAATCAGAGAAAGAAGGAAAATTTAAAAGGTACTCCATCTTTCAACACACATTTCCAGAAGTTCCCTATGGCACTTTCTACAGATCAATCACATAGCCATGTGGCTTTGGAATGGTCTGCACTCCACAGGTTTCCAGCAGTCATTATCTCAATAAATAAAATCATAATTCTGTTAATGAATAGTTAAGGAAAAATGTATGTTGTATGATTGTAGGCGGTCAGGCCATCTTAATCTCACAGTTTCCTCCTGCCTTCAAATATATAAGGTGTAAAATAGATGAATAGATATTTAAATAAAGATCAGTGGTAGGTGTAGTATTTAGGAGTAGTTAGGTCTTTTCTTTTGTAGTGTGGGTCATAATAGATGGAGTGGTCAAGTTACACTGGAAAACCCATAAGCAGAATAATTTGTATATATTTAATCAATGATATTCGTTTCAAAAATCTCCAATATATTGCAAAAATTCCTCAAAGGGGATGACGAAAGTAGACTAATAGTTTGGTATAAGGTATTTTACTTGTACTATCTCATTTAATTCTCACACAACTCTATGAAGTAAGGGATATTATTTCAACTTCCCTGATAGGGATATGGTTTCAGAAATGGAAAGAAAAATACATATCCAGAACTACATTTCTAGTAATAAATATTAGTAGTATTGAAATCTAGATTTTTCTCTGAGATTCTATTATTTTTAGTATACCTTAAGCTATCAAAAGCCTCCAAATCCAAGATGCAGAATTGGAAAGTAACTTTCTCAGCCTTCTTAAAATAATACAGTTAAAACTTATTTTTGAGGGATTCTCCTAATGGTATATCCTTTCATCCAACTAACACTCCAAGAGCTTGGATTTCAAATATCTCTTCACATAAACATCATCCTTCCCTAAATCTGTTATCTCAACGTTTTTTGGCTTTCTAGTATCTCTTGAACAAACTTGCTGGTTTTGAGAATTGCTTGCTTTAGGAGTTCTACCTCCCCTAGCTTTTTCTCTTCAATCTATAAATAGACTTAGGCCAAGAAGTGCATGTTCTCACTCTTGCAGCTGTGACACAGGACCATAACTCAGTATTTCAACAACTACACTTGCCTGGGTGAAGCTTTATCTGGCAGTAATTCACATGGGTAAGTACACTGTGTGTAGGGTCTATTCATTGGCAAGATGGCAAAATTGACAGTGGATTTCTGGGAGTAATACTGGTTAAAATTTTGACTGTGGTTATAGAGCTGAAGGCAATGCATCAGAGTCTTGGTGGCAGTCACACTGAGTTCCTGGCAGCTGAACGTAGTAGAGGTAACAGTAGTCTCCATCATGTTTTTCTCAAGCCAGTTCCTGCAGTGTTTTGGGCCACTGTTCCTGAAACTTGAGTGTTGAACCACCTTTTTAGCAATTCTGTTAGTTTCTCAATATAGTTCTGGTCAACTTTTTGTATTATAAAACCAAAGATTTATTGTAATGGAGAATTATGAATAATACATTTAATATCACAATTAGAGAAAAGCAAAATTGCTATAATGGAAAGGTAAATTTGCTGGAGAAAAAACAGTGGGTCTAGAGTAGCATATTGGGTCTCTCACTAGTTTTGTAACTAGAAAAAGACTTTTAGTTTTTTTCTATTTAATCTATGAATAGGCATAATATTTATTAAGATTCCATCTTTCAAATTTTTTTTCTCCCCAAAGAAGAGATTCGGTGAAATTGAGTAATGTATTGCTTAAGATCACAGAGCTCCATGATAGTGATGGTTAAATCCTAGCTTTACACGCTGCCTTTGTGACCTTGAGTCAAACACCTACACGCTCTCCGTCTCAGCTTCCTCATCTAGAAATTGCATAGTAATAGTACTTACATGACGGGGTTCTTTGGAGGTTTGAATGAGTTATCGTGTCTACAAGGCTTAGACATTGTCTGGCACTGAGACTGCTTTGTTAAGTGATTATACGTTAGCTAAAATTATTGTTGTTGTTACTGTTTGTATGATGATATTGGTAGAACTTTATTAAAATACAAATTCTAGGGCCTCAAGACAGACCAACTATGTCAGAAACTCCAAGGTTTACACTTGCACATTTATATTTACAATAATTATATATACTGATTGATTCTGGAGCACAACTGGGGGTAAAAACTGCTGAACCATTAATATCTGGGGTCATTATTAATGCCAGCCAACTGACAGAATCTCTGTATTTTCACACCTTGGTTAAAACATGCATTAATATGTTAAGTTGAATAGGCAAAAATTTATGGTAATAATACAGAAACAGCATGATGTAATGAAAAGTCCCCTAGAGGAAGTTTAAGAGACATTTTCCAGTTTCTGGCTCTCACACCAACTCACTTATTAAAATTGGACTCTTCACAGAATTTCTTAGTCCTTTAATTTCCCGAACCAAAAATGATAAAATGATGGAAAGTTGTCTAGATGATCCATAATGTTTTTACATTAAGAAACATTGATAGTATTTGGGAGGATATATGTCTACATATAGACACACACACATAAATACATACATATGCATGCATGCACACCACCCCCCATACCCACTATATATATATAGCCATATATATATATATATATAGCCATATATATATATATATGGCTTCACTCTCTGGCTTTGTGACCTTGGGCCAGTCACCTAAACACTCTCTCTCTGTTTCCTCATTGAGAAATTGCAGAGTAATTGTACTTACATAATGGAGTTCTTTGGAAGTTTAAATGAGTTATTCTGTCTAAAGGGCACTTAGCTAGGCAATGTCTAAGCTGTTTAGACTATGTTTGTATATATATGTATATATATGTATATGTGTGTGTATATATGTATGTGTGTGTGTGTATATATATGCACAAACACACACACACACATATGTGCAAAGAACAGGATGGTTCAAGAATCAGAAAGACCTTACTAAACCATCTTTTAGTGCTTGACGTTGAGCAAGCGTCTTAATCACCTCAGCCTCTCCCTTTGTAAAATAAAATCATGAGAAACTTAACTACAATAGTAAGTTAAGATACATAAAAAATAAGTAGGAGTTTTTAAATATTTGTGTTCTTTAAATTTCACAATTTTATTAGTTTGAATTAAAGTAGACCCCAAACTGTATTTAATCACTTTTACATATCTAAATATTTAGACCTTGATGAAAATACAAAAAAAGCATAGAAATAATAGAATTTCAGAGGAATCATGAGAAAACATATTGAAAATATATTTTACATCTTGAAAACGTATTTAAAATCTTGATATGTTTAAAAAACCTTAACCAAAAATGCATTGTAGTTGATGATTTGCAAATTTTTCATTTCTGTTATACATTGGGTGTTACTGAATACATTCATCCTCTACCCAATATCTTTGTTTATTTTATGCCACTTTGGAAGTGATTTTTTTTTAAGAATTGGATGATATGATGGCTAACACAAAAAAACACTGAAAGGTCAAAGGCAGTAAAATATGTTTTTTTTCTTTTTTTCTAAGCAGAAATAAAAATGACTTTACCCTTCTGCAATGTTTCACTTTCATGCTTTTTATATTGGCTCAGTCAGGAAATACATCACATTCACATTGATCATTATAGCACATGCCATCAGGATAGACATAGCATAGTGTTCAAAAATAAATCAGCTAGACACCAATGAACATCAAGAAGTAATACTCTCTGAGTTGCCTACAGTCTGTAACCCATATATTTATGTCAACTTGAAGGAAAATATATAGACAATAAGTGAACATTAATGTAACAATGTTTGAGAAAAGAAAATGGTAACTATGGTTTTCATATAAGAAATTCAATAGATGTTCATTTTTAAAGAAGATAATTTTTCTACTTAATGTCTATAGCTGTTTATATACTATCTGTCCTCTGAGTATGAAATTATCAACTTTTTATTTATAAATATTCTTACCTATGGTATTTACATATAATGTTCTATAGAATGTTCACCACCAGCCTTGTTGCCAAAAGATTTTTAAGTGGGATAGCCTGAGTCCTTTTACTTTTTCAACTAGCTATTCTTGACTCCTGACATTTTATTATAATTAAAATATATTCTATGTTCTATTATTAACTTGTTATTAATTTCTTTTTTTCAACCTTTCTTTTTATGATTCATTACTCTTCTTCAAGCTCAAATGTTTCCAAATTAATGTAATTGGGGTTAACTTGATAAAACTATCTCTTTTTTTTTTTTCTGTAGGCATCTATTCTTTGTTAAGATTGCATGCCTCTTGAAATAGGTAAGACAAATCTATAAAACATCAGATACTTCTGCAATAATCAGGGATTACTTGTTTTTGTTACATGCTTTCATGAAACATGAAATAAGACCGGGCGCGGTGGCTCACGCCTGTAATCCCAGCACTTTGGCAGGCCAAGGCGGGCGGATCACGAGGTCAGGAGATAGAGACCATCCTGGCTAACACAGTGAAACCCCGTCTCTACTAAAAATACAAAAAATTAGCTGAGCGAAGTGGCGGGCGCCTGTAGTCCCAGCTACTCGGGAGGCTGAGGCAGGAGAATGGCGTGAATCCCGGGGGAGCAGAGCCTGCAGTGAGCCGAGATCGCGCTCCAGCCTGGGCGACAGCAAGACTCTGTCTCAAAAAAAAAAAAAAAAAAAAAAAAAAAAACCATGAAATAATTATTTGACCAGAAATAATTATTTTTCCACTATAACTTCAGAACAAATAAAAATATGAAAGTGTTTACAAACTATAAATTCCCACACAAATAAATTATCATTTGTATAGCTGTTTTATCACATGATATTCTGGAGTATATACCACTACATACATTTTTCATAATATTCCCAGTGGAGCACCTCTCTCTCCTCACTGCTTTACTAGATCTGTTGAAAGCAGGAACAAAATAGTTGATTTTATTTTCAAGTTGGAAAAATGTGGCCTAAAGAATCCATATAATAGAGAAGGCAAAAGGACTTAAATACTATTTGGTTTCTCATTTATTTCAGAGATATTTATCTTTTAATTAGAAAATGAAGAAATGATTATAATAAATGATTAAATCTCAACAAATAAGAAAAGATAAAATTTTACCTGGCTCTGGGTAAAGAGAAGATTCATTACCTTTAAATAACTACTACCCAGTATACTACAAGAATTTGTGTTCTGAGGATATCCTGCCCCAACCTACACCCCTTGTCCTACTGATTCACGCTAATTTTTCAAGACTCAGCCTGTGTGTTATGTCTTCAGTGAAGCATTATTTCTCCTTCCTTTGCACTTACCCACCCTGTTCTTCATACCTATATCATCTATAGAATTTAACACACTAAAATTGCAATTTTGGATTTTTACAAAATCTTTAATTTTAAGTTACATGAGGGCAATAGTTGTGTTTTATTAATCTTAGCATCATTGCTGATAGCACAGTGGAAATCTCTTGGAAAATGTTTTTAAAATGAGTTAATCATAAAATGAATTTTATAAATATTTAAGAAATCATGAAAGATGCCAGAGGCACTGAAACATTTTCATTAGTAGCTTTGAAATCATTTTCTTCAGTGTCTTACTGGTCCCATAGCTGTTCTTGATGTGAGGATAAGTAGGGAGCTGAGAGGCCAGCTGCTAACCTCTACTCTTTCTGCAAAATCCAGGCTTTCCCCTTCCTTGAAACATTGACTAGGGTGGCTTCATCCATTTCTGATTTATATATTACGGTCTGCATAACATTTTATTTTAAGAAATTAGTTTTTCACTAGAGAAATCAGATCTGAAGTTCCAGGTTAAGGTGATCAAATGACTATTCCAAAAACTGGTAATGTTATGTTCTATAACTGTACTGTTTAGTATGGTAACCAATACCTACATATATCTACTTAAATTTAGATTAAATGCAATTAAATAAAATTTAAAATTCAGTTTTTTAGTCACATTGTCCCATTTTTTCATTTTACAGTGCTTTCATTTTTAACTATTATGAATACATAATAGCTGTACATATTTATAGGGTACACTGATATTTTGATACAAGCATACAATGTGCAATGATCAAATCAGGATAATTGTGTTAGGAACATTTTAATTTCCATCTTTTAGTTATTTTGAAATGTACAATAAATTATTGTTAACTCCAATTGCCGTACTGTGCTACCAGACACTAGGTCTTCTTCCTTCTAGTTAACTGTATTTTGTTAGCTAATCATCAGCTCCCTATCTCCACCTCAAGGCCTGGCCGGCTTCACCATTCAAATGCACAATAACTACACAAGTATAGTATCATTTTGAACACTGCACAACCTAATATTTCCATCATCACAAAGTTCTGTTGGACAGCTATTTTTTCCTAAAACAAATTAACTCTAATACCAATGATGGTAAAATCTTAAAATAATTTGAGAGAGGAAACAAGGGTAAATTATTAAGAAAGTACATGAGTTTGATTTTTCAGATTCCACACTGTAAGTAAAATTATGTAGTATTTTTCTTTCTGTACTTGGCATATTTCTCTTAGCATAATGTCTTCCAGGTTAATCCACATTGTTGCAAACAGTATGATTTCTTTCTTTCTTTCTTTCTTTCTTCTTTCTTTCTTTCCTTTCTTTCTTTCTTTCTTTCCTTCCTCCTCCCCTCCCTCCCTCCCTCCCTCCCTCCCTCCCTCCCTTCTTTCTTTCTTTCTTTCTTTCTTTCTTTCTTTCTTTCTTTCTTTCTTTCTTTCTTTCTTTCTTTCTTTCTTCTTTCCTTCCTTTCTCTTTTTTTGGTCTTTTTTTAACAGCTGAATAATATTTTATTGTGGAGAATAGTAGAGTGGTTACTAGAGGTTGGGAGGCAGGGGATATGAGAGACACTAGTTAAAGGTACAACTTTTAGTTAAAGAATTAATAAATTCTGGAGACCTAATAGTATAGTAACTACAGTTAATTAATAATAATGTATACTTAAGAATAGGGCTTATTTTCTCTGATCTATTCTAAGAGAATAGATTGGGAGTGTTCTATCACACACACAGTGTGGTAACTCTGTGAGGTGATAGATCTGTGTTAATTAGCTTGATTGTGGTAATCATTTTACAATGTATATATGTATATATAAACATCTTGTTGTACATCTTAAATATTTTTATGCTTTTTTTGTCAATCATCTCAATAAAGCTGGAACCAAAACTGCATAAAATGCTCACTTGACTTGTGTTAAGAGACCTGTTCCATGTGATTTTTCCAATGGTTTTTAACTTATTTTGTAGGAAGAATAGCAGACTAAAAGTGAGAAACCTGGAGGGGGAGTCCGTTTCTTTTTATATCTATAATATGTAAACCATATATCTATAACATGTAAACCAAACAACATATATGAAACACAGGTAAAACTTACATAGTATAATATCTATCTCTATCAGTCTTGGTAATAACAATTACATGATAATGATTAAATGATAGGATTGATAATGAATGCTTAAAATATTAATGTTATAGATTATTTTAAATGCCTTTTTTTATAACTCTAATTCCCGAATTGCTCATATAGCTGCTTTCCAAACAGGGTAAATGTTCGACTTCCACACTGAGAAAACGAATTACAAACAAAAAGTGGCATACTGAAGTGAATAGGAGCAGAGACTTTGGGGCCCAAATGTCAAGAGTCTGAATCCTGGCTTCAGAACAAAGACTGTGGCTTTCTGTCTCAATAGGGTCAATAGGGTCATTTGTCCTACCTTGATCTATCTTTCTTAATCAACTATATTTCCATTGCATTTTTGCTGTTATACAAAACCAAACATGTTTCTCTGTCACTGGAGAAGCTATTTTTATAAACCTGCAGAGTTTCATACAACAAACTAATATATCCTGGTCTTGGTATTTCCTAGAATGATGTCCAAATTTCATCTCTGATTAAATAATTTTTAACTTTTGAAACCATTACTTCTATCTTTAGTATTGCAGTCTAATTGTGAAAATCCAATAAATTCATTTTTCACATATGACTCCTCTAGCATGTATTTGTGTGGATTTCCGATGAAATATACTTTCAATTCATTTAATGTATTGAATATATACCTTTGAAAGGATCAGGACAAAAACCATTATGGGATGCCTATAAAAGAAATCATTTTAAACTAGCCTCATGTCTGTTTTGCAAGGAGTGTATATAAAGTAACAACTATAGAAACAATATCTAAGATATAATTTCTCCATCATGGCTTTTTCAAAATTTTTCATAGTATCTTTGTATAAAATCTTAAGAAATATGCGCTGAGTTCAGTGAAAGGTTTTTAGTTTGTTAAGCAAACACGCTAAAGGAGTGCCAATTAAGTAATTTAGTAGAATAGGTTTTGTATAATAAAAGATTGTACTTTAAAGACTCTTTCCCAAACGGCATTATATAACATATAAATAGATATGAAATCAGGAAGTTGAGAGTTACCCTCTGATACCTAACATCATAGGACTTTCACCTTCATTTAGTTTTTTTTTTTTTTTTTTTTTTTTGGGTTGGGGGGATGAACACAGATAGCTTTCTTATTATATCTACAAATACAAAAATCACTGGATTGGAAGAGTTAATGAATGATAGAATTGAGGTTTAAAAAGCATCAAAATCTAAGAAGTGCAATTTACAGAAATAAAAGTTAAGACATGTATTCATGTTCATAAAATTCACTACAAAAGAATAGTTAAGAAACAAAGTCAAATACTGCATTTTCTCACTTATAAGTGAAAGCAAAATAATGTATATACTTGGAATTGAGTGTGGAATAACAAATATTGGAGACTTGGAAAAGGGGAGAGTGGAAGAGGGATGAAGGCTGAGAAATTACTTAATGAGTACAATGTACATTATTCATGTGGTTCCCCTAAAAGTCCAGACTTCACCACTAAGCAATATATCCATGTAACAAAGCTGAACTTGTACTCTTTAAATTTATTTATTTATTCACTTTTTAAAAGTAAGAGGGGGCTCTTTTTCTATAGCTATTTGTGTAAAGTTATACCTCAGGAAATTTGATAACTATGAAAACATTGTTTAAAATATTAAAGTAATTTATTAATTCATTAATAGTAGTACACTAGAAACATGCTATTGTAGTCTGCATTGATGAGATGTATTGAGCTTAGTTTTTGAGTTCTTATTTTGGGAAAGCATTGAAAATATATAAGATTACTCTAAAGAGTTTGGTAGGAGCAGAGTAATATCATAAAAAGAAAAGTTGATAAAATTATGAAGTTTAGTACTGAGAAGAGAAGCCCTGCCATGGCCATAGACCAGTCTGTACACACTTGAAAAACTGCCTTGGTTGTTTTTATTTGTTTATCTACCACCCATTAGCAAAATTTTGACCAAATGTGAGAGAGTTATATGGAAATATATATGCCTGCGTATAAGAGTTATCTTTCTTACACTCAGGATTGGCTAAAAATATAAATAACACCTCAATTCCCCGTTCATGAAGATGTACAAGGTAATTAAGGATGTTGAAGGAGATAATCTTTATCTGATGAAATGCATCACTAAATGCTAAATTAGGGTACAGGATGACCCAGAAAAAAACCTGTACACTGTAACACCTCAAGACCACATGAATCATGTCTGTATTTGGCAGCTGAGTTAAAACTTTAAACCATAATTAAATTACTGTTATAAGATAACAAGGATGGCAGTGCTACAGACTGTCAGAAAGTGTAAAATATAGTAGGGCAAGATAAGGGTGCTAATTCTTGCTGAATGTTAGTCTGAAGTACTGGTGCTAGACTTCTGATACCTTGGATCTCGTGTGACCAGTGTAAATTGCCAAAAGCAAAACCAAAAACCTCTCAAACCAACTATGCTGTTTACATGAAGATACACTAGATACATCATCAGTAAGAGTAATAATTAAAATGGCCTCTAAAAACTTGTATAAAATATATAGCAGGTAAAGAAAGGTAAATTATAAAATCCAAAGTGAGTCCCATCCCTGATGTTTCAAGTATACGATGATGTTAACATAACCGCTCTTGATGCCTACCACATTGCATCCTGATTCAGCTTTTCTGTTAGGAGTCATACGTTTCTAATGTTGTGTGTTCTCTCTAATAGGATCAAATGGTCTGTGAAAAGATTATTGACTTGTATTTGTATTATAGTTACTAATTCTGTTTCTACTATCTTACTAGTAACCAGCAAGTACTCATAACTTGTGCTTCTTTGGCATGTAACATTCTCTCTCCTGTCTTTAGCTTCCTATCTGTAAACTTATAGGGCTAGGCTGGCTGACTTTTAAGTATAGCATATTTACTCTCTGAAATTATTTGATTCTTTACCACCAAAGTCCAAACAGAACCTACTTTCTCAGGGGAGTTTTGATGACAGATGGCCTCTACTTTTTATCTACTATTTGCAACATCAGAGAGGCGTATGCTAGTCTCTCTTCATCCCGTTATGCATAGGAATCATAGCTTTTCATAGGTACTTACCAGAAAGCCTTTAGTCAGGAATTCTGTTTTGCTTTCCAAGAATTCAATAAATCCGAAATCCACAGGAAAAAAAAATGGCCCTTTTCAACTCAGCTTTTGCTTTTTAGCTTTTGCTGGAGCTAAATAAATAAAACTCAAAGGTTAACACAGTAGCCTGGGTATTACCCTGGCTTGATGGCAGTTTTGCCTTATCAGAAAGTACCCAGAATGAGTTTCCCACGTGATTGCATTGCGTTTTCAATTTCCCACCTGTTTTGTAGGATATGTGTAAAATACATTTTGCTTCTATCTCCAGTTTTAACATTTTCCCATTTCCTATGTTTAAGCTCATAGAATTTTAAAGTAGCCAATCCTTTTTCTTAATGAATATTTTAAAATAATTTGAATATTCAAAATATAGCAAAATAGTTGAAAGAAAAGTTTTTTTTAACATAAAAACAAGAACATGTTTCACAGACTTCACACTTGTTCCTTTTTTTACTTGCTGTAGTCTAAAATGACTTTTAGGCATAGACATAAACCTAGCTACCAGCTGTCCAAATTTCCTCCCCTAAATTGCCTAAATTGAGCTGTTGTTTGGTGTCATGAGGCTAACTTTGATAATATTTAGTATTCTGCAGCAGTAATTTTCTAAGTATTTTCTGAAGAGATTAGAAGTTAGTGTAACATTGAAAAAATCTAATATGCCCCAAGAAGTAACTTGTATACATATTGGTCTAAGTTCAATTGATGGTAACCTCACCACAATTTCAACAGAAGAAGCTTAATATAAAGAATTATTAAACTATTCTAGGTGTGCAGAAAAATAGTTAACAGGCTTGAAATGACTATTCTTAGAAAGCATTTGTTCCGAGGTTGGACCTTGTCTGGTTTCTGGGAATTTGGATTCTAGAAGGGTTTCAACCATTCCCTGATAAAAAATGGCTCACAGTGCCTAACCTGTTTATGAAAATTATCTGTTTAATGTGTAATGCCTGTTTTCTTTCAGGAGTCTAGAATTTTGATGTATACTAGGTAAGAGTGTGCCTATGTGACCAACCTCCAATAAAAGCCCTGGCCACTGCATCTCTAATGATCTCCATTAATAGATAATCCCTCACGTATAGTTGTATTTGATGCTGAAAAAATTGAGTTATTTGTGACTTGACTTGGAGAAGACTCTTGCTACCTGGAACCTCACTCAATACAACTTTTCCTTTTGCAGATTTTTCTTTGTACCCTTTCCCTGTAATAAATTATAGCCATGAATACATGCTGAGAATTGTTAGTCCTAGCCAATTATGGAAAATGGGGATGGAACTAAGGACCACTGACATACAAGGCTACTATACAAATATAAAGAGAATTCTGAAGGGTGCTTTAAGGTAGAGAGAAAGTCACTCAGAAAGGACAAATTGAGAAGGGAGGTCCCATTCCAAGGCCTTGTTGAAGAAAATATAGTTGTAACCCAATGAGTGGTAAAAATTTTTGCTTTGTTGCCCGGGCTAGATCTGGTCCATAGTCACTGCGCAAGCAGGAAACCGCCTTCCACAGCAAAGGCAAAACACATTTGTGTGCAGACAAACAGGGAAGTCAGTGAGCTACCACCTGTAGGAGGTTTGGAGCTCTTATTCTGCATTGGGAAGGCCAAGTGAAGCAACTCTGTGAGTCATAGTCAAGCTGAGGCTGGTGTATAGGCACACAGATGGGGTCCAGGCACTGCAGGCCCATGTCTTAGATCATGCAATGTCTGCATAAGGAGGGCCATGACAAGGTGTTGTCAGGGTCAGGGCCAAGGAAGCAAGGTTACTGAGGGATTTGAAGTTTGGGGGAGTTCCCTCCCACCCTCCTCACTGACACACACATTGATGACATTCTGTGTAGCAGGAGCAAAGCAGAACAAAAGTAAACACTTTGGATCCAGGATGATAAGCTTCCTCTCCTTCTTGCAGTGCCCTGTCAGCACCTTCCAGTGACAAAATATCACATCCATTGTAAAGGAGAAATGCTTAGACAGTGCAGTTCATGATCTCAAATCAGATATTTAAGGGTACCTTTGGATGTGAGAAAAAATGAATTGATGATAACTGGCTATCACATTTAAGGAAAGCATGTAAGAGACTATCAAATAATCTCCTTCTCTTTTGAGTATTATCAATTGCCAGAATATAAATCAAACCAAATGATACTATAGTTATTCCATTCCTCTCACATAAGTAAAAATAAAAATATTTGTATTTTCTCTTAGCTCCAGGTATAAGAAAGATCTTAGTATATACCTTTCTGAAAGTTCACATCGTTTTCCCAACCATAATAGGTCTTTGACTTGTTCTTGTATTTTTTAATGGTAAATAAAACTGCAGAGAAATGAATATACAGGTAATTTAAATTCTAGGATTGTCAGAATGCTAGTCTTTCCTTGTTTTTCTGTCTATAGTAAACTAGCACTGAGTGAATATATAATAACACAACTAATTTGGGATAAATTGAAAAAAGTGCCATTTAATTTTTAATATGTATTTACTTGTTTACTATTCATATTTTACTCAATCTGAGCAATACAATTAGATTTCAATATTATTTTCCTTCATTTTGTTCTCCCAGGCTACACTAAATATTTAAATTAGAAAAGTGTTATTGATTTTCTCTTATTTTATCATGAATATGTTCCTGGTCTTATTAGGTCGGTGAATTTATTTCTTAATGGAACTTACATTTTCAACTTAAATTACTTTGTGGTACAACCTAATGTCCCATGCAATGAGGTTATACCTGTATTTGTGTCAAATCTAATTATGAAGACTTGATTTGTGTAATGTGAAAGAAATTATTTCCACTTTCTCTACCATGCAAACAGATCAATTTTCTCATTAGCCATTTCCATCAGTTCTGATTGCTTTAAGCTTACAGTTTTCATATTACTTTGTTTCCTAGCCAGATTTGGTCCTTACTTCATGTGTGAATAGGTTGACTACACTTTAGGATATTTTATTTATGTTGACAAATGAGCTATAGAAGTCAGTAATCATTATTTTTTTCATTATTTTCTTTATCTTTTATATTGTGTCATGATAGCCTTTCTACAGTTTCTAATAGATACATGCTTATTTCTTTTTTCCTTTTTCTTTATGTTATCAGAATTTAGAAAAGAACAAATAAGGAGATAAACCGCAAAGTAGATGACAATAGAAGATGAGGAAGTGGGAGGTATAAATCATTTTAGGAGCAAGGCTTTGGATAAAAGACTCTAGGGATACTTATTTAGGCTCTATGCTCTGACAAAAGGAGTTATGTGGTGGTGCATAATTTTCCCACAGATCTTTTGTTCTTTGATGTGTTTGATGCACAAATAAAAATGTGAGTTGAAAGTTTGCAGAGTGGAGTTTGAATGTTTACAATGGGGGCTGTAAAATGAATATGCTGATGTGTGTGAAGTCAAACACGCGGTAGATAATGGGAACTATTAGGAAGATAGGCTCAGAAAAGGAGTTTTTAGAATGCCAGATGCCTTTGTGAGTGCCAGGTTTTGTTTATTGTCTGTATATAACAACCATTCACCAAGTCCATATTCAAAGCATGTTCTAATAAAATGTTCTCTAATAGGAAGATTTATTCTGTTTGATCAGTAAAAAAATTGAAGTAATATTTACATGATGATACAAAATAGAAGTGGAAATCTGGTGGCCTCTTGCTTTATAGTTTGAATCTTCAAGACAGTGGTACTCAAGATAGTAACAAAATATATCTTACCTTCTTTGTAGTTTCATGATAACGACTGTAATTTTCATCTAACTTTTTTTCTTAGTCTCTCTGTGTATATATAGAATTTGTATAACCCAGACTTCAAAAATTTGAAGGATAAGAACAAAATATTTCCTGTTTAAAGTTCCCAATGTAACTTTCAGAATTGCAGTTCTCCACTCTCCTTCAAGAAAACACTTTAGTTTCCCAGTGAAGAATCAGGATCATAGTAAGATCATGAATTATTTTTGCTGACACTGATACATATTTGAGGACAGCATAGTATAGTATGCGGTAATGTTTCACAAATGTTTTTCCATGAAAAAGCAAATGAGTAAAAAAAAAGAATAATTTTACTATTTCCACCTAACTCAGGTGGTATGTTTGATAAATGACAATGTTCCACTTTTCCAGAGCCTGACTTTCAGAAACAAATATAAATTTAAATAAAAACAAGTCTAAATTTTTACTGTGACATAGTTACTGTTGCCAGATAGCCTTCAGAACCTAGATTCATGCCTATTAAGGCCCAATTGTGACTTGGGCAAGACTTTTCTACTCCATTGGGGGAAGTCAAAAACCTATCTTGGGCTTCAGGCAGATGCAGGTGATGGAGAAACAGACTATTGACTTTATTGACACTGGATTGTCTTTTGGATCAAAGAAGGTCTCATCTTTATCTGGAGTAGATAACCAAGTATGGAGCCTTGGATCCCAAAGTTCGTCTAGGACACTGACATATATTTTAGTCTCACCAGAGGCATAGGGTTGTATTTAAAGTGATCATATCATTTGTTATTCAAACCAAGACTACTGAGAATGGAAGTGGCACTGTTGATACTGATATTGGAAAATAGGTGAAAACCGGGACCCTTGCATAGGGATGCATAGGGATGGATCACTTGAATAGGTACCATAAATAGGGATCTCTGGTAACACCATTCATGGTAAAACTTTTCCTCTGTTTCAAGTTTCCCACAGGCTCTATTCTGAAAGTGGTAACAACTTCACTCTTTTTTTTTTTTTTTTTTTTTTTTTTTTTGAGACAGATTCTCGCTCTGTCACCCAGGCTGGAGTGCAGTGGCATGGTCCTGCCACCATGCCCAGCTAATTTTTTGTATTTTTATTAGAGACGGGGTTTCATCGTGTTAGCCAGGATGGTCTCGATCTCCTGACCTCGAGATCCGCCCGCGTCGGCCTCCCAAAGTGCTTGGATTACAGGTGTTAGCCACTGCGCCCAGTCTCAACTTCACTCTTTTTAAGATTATTTATTTCATCAACAGGGCCAGGAAGTTGTTGACTTCTGATAACATGGTTCTGTTTCTGTTTCAAACAAAATTTGCATAATGATCAATAGATTCTTTCGTTTTATTCTCTTTGTACAGGCTTTAATAAGCTTTGTCTCTTTGGTTCACACAATTTTCCCGAATCTCTAGAGCCAAGTACTCTAAATAGTTATTGTTAGTGAAATACGTTATGTATATTATACATTGGCATTATAATTATACTTTCCCTCCTATTCAAAGTACTATTTTCTTTCATTTGTATGGGAGAGGGAGGTTGTCTTACATTGTTTTTTGCATATTTCACTGGAAGACCTCTCTTCCAAATATTATATTTCTCCCCCACCATGAAGGATGTTTCTCTTCATTCTACTCACGTATATGAAGGACAGATGCATGCCAATTCCACCTTGGTGAGACTGTGCCATACAAACAGGGCTTCAGGGAAAGATAGTAGTGTTATCAGAGTACGGCTCAGTCTCTTTTATGGGCTCATAAATTTCTTCCCATTGCAATACAACAACACAAAACTTCAGGGTGGTGTTAGCTTTTACTGAAAACTTAGAATAAACAAAAATGAATTCGAGTGTATTTTTAAGCCATATATCTTATTTATTATCCCTTATCTACACTTGGAAAAAGTCAGTTACCACCTATTGGAGCTCAGTCAAATTTAGATAGGAAACTTTCTCGTGTTCATTTTTAGTGAGGTATGTATGTGTTGGGACAATGAGAGGTGCAGAGAGGCAGGAGACACTGGACATAAAGCAAAGATGAAAGAAAGGTAGAAAAGATATATCCTTTGGTTAAGAGTTAATGCATAAAGTACTAATGTTAAAGGGTGTAACCCTATGCTAAAACACCTATACATAACAAATCTGTGTGTTTCTCCTCCTCTTTGGAAGGCATATCAAATACCAGCAGATCAAAATAATAAAATAAACAGGGTGGTCTTTTTTGTACAAAGTTGCCTTGGAGTTATGTATTCATAAGGGTTGTCTAGAAAAACTGAGCCAGTAGGGCCTATGTATATCTATATATATCTATGTCTATCTATATCTATATCTTTATCTATATATCTATATCTATAATGAGTATTAGTTCACACTCTTATGGACCCTGAGATGCCCCACAATATTCTTTCTGCAAGCCAGAGGCTTAGGAAAGTAGTTCTTGTCCATGTCCTTAGGCTCAAGAATCAGGAGTGCTAATGTTGAAGGAAAAAAGAAGAATGTTCAAGCTCAAGAAGAGAGAACAAGTTCACCCTTCCTCTGCCTTTTGTTCAACTGGGACCCTCAACAGACTGGGTGATGCCCATCCTCACTGGTGAGAGTCATCTTTTTTTTACTCATTCTACTGATACACCCAGAAATAATAATTTTCTAGCTATCTGAGCCCCCCTTAGCTCAGTCAAATTGACACATAAAATTAACCAGTATAGGTTACTACTGAGGTATATAATTGTTAGAACTCCAGAGAAATCACAAAATTAAACTGAATCCCTGTTGCCCATGGCCTGTATAAAACATTTACCACTTTACCTAATTTCATTTTTCCACTAGGAAGTGAATACTCTGAGACTAGAAGGCACTTACGTATTAGAAGATGTAAAGATTCCAGGTGACCACAATGTGGATATTCTAAACATGAGAAATGTAATTGCTAATTTAATTATTTGAGTTTGAATATTTTTGTTACAAAGGTCAGTCTGGGTGGAATATATTTAGAAGGTGATCCATGCGGCCTTTGCTTTCTAGTCTATAGTTTCTGAAATTTGTGTAAAGCATTTATATGACCTCACTAGTAATGGTATATGTGGCTCTTACTTCATAGATCCCAGATAAGCAAACACCTGTGGCCAAATGAGTGTGGTGTAAGCAACAAATTTGGGTGACAAGACTTCCCTGGTCTGGATGGAGGCAACTATGGACACCTAATTCCATTGGTAATGACAGGATGGGCACCTATTGACAAATAAGGAATGGCATGTTGAGCATTAGGGAACTTGAAACTTTTAATTCTTATTGGAGTGTGAAATTTAACAACTATTTAGGGCTTCCTAGTAGTTGAGTCATTTTTTTTTTTTTTTTTAATCAAGACTCAAACTTAAATGAGGTCTATAGTTAAAATACCCTTCATTTTAACTGAGGGAAAATACCTATTTACTAACAGAAACAAAAAACTATGACACTCTGTTTTGTAAATCCTTTTGTGACCTCCTACTTAAAGGGCACATTTATTTGCCCTTCCTCAAGTTTTCAGGTGAAAGAGTCATCATTTCAGTAATATTGCTGACTTCAGTTTGCTTCCTCTCCCCTTCCCTTTAAGGGAGGAAGATTGATTGGTTTGAATGGTCACTTTGAAAGAAGGAACTAAGCCTGCTTTGTTCACACCCTTCTTTTTGTTTGTTTTTTCTCTTTTAAATATGCCTGTGTGGAAACACACATTTTCTGTGGTTTAGTGTGGTAAGTTTTATAGATGCAATATTCTTAGGAAAAACCAGTGGATTTCGACCTGTGTTCATACCTCAATGGGACTACTCCTTTAGCACTACAGTTTTGGCAAGCCCACTTGCTTAACAGATCAAGTCATGACATATAATCTAGTCTTCATCAATATAAAGGTGATGGATTGAACTCCACTGGGGTTACTACTGTGTCAATTTTAAAAGTTTCAAATAGGTGAGTAATTAAGGGTGACAGTGACATATATTTGATCTTATAAAATGCTAACACTCCTCCTGTTTGTCCTTCCATAATCCTTAAAGCTCTTTAATAGTGTAATATTGTTTCTATGCTCTAATATCTTAACAAAATTTCATGTGAACTAATGTGATATTTCTTACCATAGAAGAGTAAATTGAAACCTCATGCATTTTTTTTTACTACGCATATTGGTCAGAGTCTAATAATTTGTCACAGAAAACATACTGTGTATATTTTGTGTGTCTATATATAAACAGGGAAATGTTAAGGCTAGTCTTATTGGTCTTGTTCTATTTTCTATAAGTTTAAAATCATCAACTAAATACATTCACAAAAGGAAATTTTGTGACAACTTTACTAAAACATTCAGGCTGACATTTTGAAACTTCCTTTAGCTAAACCAAGACACACGAAGAGAAAAAAAAATCAAAGCCAAGGAAGAGCTTATGAAAGGCAGAGTAAATCCTTTAGGATGATTAGTTCAGTGAAATGTTAAAAGAATATTTTGTCTGCAAGTCAGGTCTTTTGCTGGTTTCAAACTAGTAATTTGGATTCACTTCATTATAGCCACTGAAGTACCTTAGCAAAGTCTGGGAAGAGAAGTGAAGAGCCAGAAAGAAAAAGAGCAACAACACTTAAATGATGGAGTTGCTCTCATGATTCAGCACCAGATAACTCAAACAAGGCAAACGACAATGCAGGGCTTAGATTCACTCTTTGCGAATAAAAATGCATCACACAGAAGCCCTCCAGGAGCTCCCTTGATGAGCCTCAAAATGAGTATTCTAAAGATGTAACAAATTTCTCTTTTTGTTTCAAGAGCTGATTCTTCCATTTTAAATCAAGGATACCTTACAAACCAATGATATCTAACTGTACAACTACTTTCAGGGTAACAAAAGTTGTAATATTTTGCTAAAAACACATGGATTTTGCATACTGGCAACTTTGTTAATGTGAATTCATATATTTTTTTAAAACAACTCTTTATTTTATACAGTTTTTCATGGGCAATATCAGGAGTGGCATTTTTGAATGACCTGATTATTTACTAGCCTGGCTCTTTTCAGAAAACCTGATACTCAAAGAAATACTACACTGATAATAAATATATTTGAATTCATTGTAAGAAGAAAGAAAGAGGTCTGTACATGGGCTCTGGATTTAAACGAACATGAATATGGGACTAAAATCTGGCTCCAAGTCTCACTAATTGCGTGACTGTGGCAAATATGTTAATCTCTCTGCTTTCTAATCTGTAAAATGGGATTAATATTAGTACTAACCTCACATATTAGTGTGAAAATAAAAATAAAGATAATAACCACCAATTATTGAAAGGTATCTAATTGTCCATCAAACCCTAAGCCAAGTGCATCTTGTGATTAAATTCTATCTTCACAGCAACTATTTGAGATTGTACTTAAATTCTCTACCTTGACTACATTTTCATAAGTGATAACTGTCTCTCCTGTAAAAAATGTTTTCAAATTTTGTCTTCTAGCTTAAAGTGCTCCTCTGAGCTCCAGAATTATATATCTGTTATTAATAGGCACATAATTAAGTACATAAGCTCAACCAAGGTCATCATCTTTAATCCTGCTCCATTCTTGTCTTTATCCTGTTTACCTTGGTAAATGGCACAACCATCCAAACAGCACTTGAGCTGTAAGTCTAGAATTTATTCAATCACAAAAACTTGCTGACTTATCTCAAATCCATCCATCTGCCACCAGCAAATGACCTAATCATCTGACACCTCAAATATTATTATAGTTTCATAATTGGACTTTCTGTGAACATTTTTCATTCCCTCTCTGCGGTTACCCAATCCAGCATCTACCTATATTGCAGCCAAAATATCTCTTAGAAACTCATGTAAAATTATGTTGTCCTATTGCACAATGCCTTAAGTTTTTCTTTAGATAAAGATTAAAGTACTTAACCTGACCTACAGGGTCTTGTTGAATCAGGACCTTGTTGACTTTTGGAATCCTTTTGTGCTTTGACACTTGCTCTCCCTGCTTCAGACATACTAGTCAGCATTCATTTTCTCAAATTGTCTTCCCCTATGTTGTTTCAGGACCTTCACTCATACTTTGTTTCTGCCTGGATCCTCTCCCCTCCCTGTCCTAGCTTAGCTAATTGACAGCCAACTCTCCAGACAGAAAGTAGTTCATTCCATACCTTATGCATCCATAGGACTTGTACTACTTGGCAGCTAATTGCTTACAGCATCTGCTGGGGAGTTATCTCCATGATGGCAGGGAATGTGTCTTTTCTCACTGCAAGTCAAGCACAATGCATTGCTCATTGCTTATGTGTATTCAGTAACTCTTTATTGAAGCAACTGCAACTTTAAATAAACAAGCAGCTGTAATCTATTCCTTTCATTCCTCGGTGCTAAGAATCGGTTTGAGCTAAGAGACAGCAATAGGGATAGAGGTTTAGAATAGACAAGGTGAGAGACACAGGCACAGAAAATAGAGATGTGTATAGAAAAAATATAATGAGAGATGTAATCATGAAAGCTCCAGCATGGACTGTGCTGCTTTGACATTAAGGTGAGGAAGGTTCAGGGAGAAGCTCATCCCTTCCTTCCAACTTACCGTTACCACTCTATAGTGCAGTGCTGCTTCAACAGAGGGAGGGAGTTGCTGCTATTATTTCTAGCTTCCACTCATTTGAAACTTCATATGTTTATACATATTATGTCAATTAAACTTAACAAGCCTGTAAGGTAAGCTGCTGTGTTATCCCCATTATTTAGATGATGTGATATAGCCAAAGAAGTCTTAAGTAACCTGCCCAAAGCGATGCCTAGAAAAATAGATTCAAACACAGAAAATGTGACGCTAGTGTTTGCTCACTTAACAACGACATATCCTGCCATCAGGAAGCTTGTCACTAGCACATCTGCCAGTGAGCACTGGCCAAGCAGTGCACTGATGAGAGAAAAAGTTACAGATAATCTAGGTAATGAGGATTCATTAAACTAACAGAGAGAGGATTCTTAAGGGGACTGCCACTTAGCTGAGTAGGAGAAGACAGATATTAAAAATGTGTTCTGAATCAGCCTTTCCGGTACCAGGGCACATCTTGCCAAGAATGATTATGTGTGTGCATGCATGTGTGGCAAAAGATTAGATTCACGAGAAACCTGAAAGCTCTAGGACTTTCTTTCTTTGAAAGAAAGAGAACCTTTCTTTGAGTTATTCCTTAACCTCATATGGCTGATATGAGTCCTCAGCCCCTCTGCCACTGAAACTGTATGTGTTAGTTTGCTAGGGCTGCCATAACAAAATACCACAGACTGGGGTAGCATAAACAACAGAAATTCATTTTCTCATGGTTCTGGAAGATGAAAATCCAAGAGCAATGCGCCAGCATGTGTGGTTTCTTCCGCAGCCTCTCTCCTTGAATTGTAGGTGGCTGCCTTCTTGTGTTCTCACACATTCTTTCCTCTGCGCATGTGCATGTCTGTGTACACATCTCTTCTTATAAAGCTACATCATATCGAATTAGGACCCACCAATATGAACTCATTTTACCTTAAATACGTGTTTAAAGATCTTGTTTCCAGTCACATTCTGAGGTACTGGGGATTAGGACTTCAACGTATGAATCTAAGGGGGACACAATTTATTCCATAATACCATACATTCCATGAACACATAGTTATACAAAGGATTAGAAGAGTGATTAACTGAGACTATTCAGGCTCAAACTGTAAGTCTTTAAAGACAAAGGCCAAAACTGTTAGTATTTTTGTTTTGTTTTTTTTTTGTTTTTCATCAGTGGCAAATGTGTAGGCAGGAGCATCCACAGCCCGGGCTGTTCTCTGGTGGTTCCACTGATCGAAACAACTGAGACAAGCCAATGTGAGGATTATAAATCAATTGGGAATGTATTAGAATTAATAAAGAATTGGAATTATAGAGTCTAAATTGAAATATGTAACTGATTCATTGCTTTTTTTTTTTCTTTTTTGGTCACGAGAATCTCCAGGACTGATTCTCTTAACATATGTAAAGAAATTTGAATATGACAGACTTTTATTGCCAACTTAACAGCCATTTTCAAACTCTTTCTTTGTCACACAAGTCTTATTTGCCAAAGAACACTAATTCCGTTCAGAATTTGGTACTTGTGTGCTTCAGTAAAAATGAATCCTTTCATAATCCAGGAATGAAAGTATGCTTAGTTTACACCAGTCTTGGAAATTGTTTTTTCTCCAGACTAATTAATGGTTTAGTAAGGGCAACCATTTCTCACCAATGAGACCCAGTGGAATTGGTGAACCTTTTGGGAATGGATTATTCCTTCTGAAAACAAGAAAAAAAAAATACAAACTGTTCTTTTGTGATCCTGAATCTAGTTGGGTTGAGAACCTGACATCTGCAACAGCTGCTGCGTTTTTCAAATATGAGTAAGAGAGTGAGAGAACAAATGTACTGGGTGGAAAAGCATCTTCCCCAAATTCACGTCCACTTAGAAACTTTTATATGTGGCTTGATTTGAAAAGAAGACCTTTTGCAGATGTAGTCGCACTGAGATGAGACTGTATTTGAGGAAAGCAGGACCTCATCCAATGACTGATTCTTTTTTATTTTTTATTTTTTTTTATTTTGATGGAGTCTCTGTCACCCAGGCTGGAGTGCAGTGTTGCGATCTCGGCTCACTGCAACCTCCATCTCCCGGGTTCAAGCGACTCTCCTACCTCAGACTCCCGAATAGCTGGGACTACAGGTTCATGACACCATGCCAGGCTAATTTTTTGTATTTTTAGGAGAGATGGGGTTTCACCGTGTTAGCCGGGATGGTCTCGATCTCTGGAGCTCGTGGTCCACCCACCTCGGCCTCCCAAAGTGTTGGGATTACAGGCGTGAGCCACCACGCCCAGCTGACTGATTCTTTATAATAATAGGAAAGTGCAGACACACAGAGACACAGGGAGAAAGCATTGGACAATCAGGCAGGGATTAGTATGATGCAGCTGCAAGCCAAGTAACATCAAGGATTACCAGCAACCACCAGAAGCTAGGGAGAGGCAAGGAAGGATTCTTCCCTAGAGGGATCATAGCCCTGTCAGTGACTTGATTTCAGTCTTTTGCCCCCAAAACAGTTAGAGAATAATTTTTACTTTTTTAAAGACACCAAGTTTGTATTGCTTTATCATGGAAGCCCCGGAAAACTAATACACCAAGGTAGTCTTCTGGTTATGGTAGGGTGAGCAATGGGCAGAATTTGTGTGCTTGATGATGCTAGTGAGTAAGGGATAAAACAACAATACTTCTCCTCTTTTTATTATTAGAAAACATTTTTGCCTCTTGTTTTAGACAATTCTAGTAAATTTATTTGTGATTTATTGCTGAGACATCCCAAAGTAACATGCAATGTTTGGGGTATTGCAAATATCTGGGAGAAAAGAATACTCAGAATAGCTTAGAGTTTCCTATGCTAGTCAAACAGGTGGAGGCTCCAGTGTAGAGATTTGGAGTATTAACTTAAATGTGACCTCATGTGTTCTCACAGTCTGCTGAAGTTTTGCGCTTATCATTTACATTCTGTTACTTATTGTCATTCCACTGTTATCCGAGACTGGTGCGGCCTGGGGAAATGCCACCGACATTTACCTGATGGCCAAGAACCATGCAAGTCAATTTCATTTGCTTTGTATCAAGATCCTAGCCTGGAGTTTTGATTAAAGATAAAGAGATGCAAAAATACCCAAATCACATGCATGGAAACAAAATGTCTGCTTCTTCAGATAGTTCTATTTTTGTGTCTATAATTCTGCTCACCAACTGCATGTGTAACCTTTCTTTAAATTTGCAAAATAATTCAGAAGTTTTCATGCTGCCAATTGCTAATCAAACTGTCTTCATCAACATCCACGCCCTCTTCCCATTTGTCATCATATTCATACACTGCAAACAGTGGCTCATGCAGCTCCCTCTTCTCTTTGCCTCAGAAAAACAACAGGCTGTGTAACCAAGGGGAAGCTTATTAGCAGCTAAAAGCTCATTTTTAATGCTACCTAATTAGATTGCAGACTCACTTAAATTATGAACCTTAAAAAAAACATCATTTAATGACTCAAATATTAGTGTGGGTTGTCAAACAGCCTTTAATATTGCTTGTTTCCTCTCAAAGAGTTCAAGCTCTAACCTTTGCCAGAATAAATTGGTAAACCTGTTTCTTTCTCAGTGCATATGGTGAAAACCTGTAAGGCTGTCTGATTTATTTAAGTGTACTTGGCTGCTATTTTATATTTATTCAAACTATGTTATAAAGTAAAAGTAAGGCTTAGCTCCAAGAATAAGATATACTTTAATATAAAGACTGGACATATTCGTGAATAAGGCATATGTAGGCTTCTCAATTATGACTGGCTTACTAGACTTCATTTACTCTGCATTATGTTGCTTGCTTTTATTATTGATTTATCCTGAAAGTGAATGAATGAAAATGCAGGTGCTTGAAATTTTCATATATTTTAAATACATTTTTTAGCTGCAACATTATAAAGGTGTTTTTATAGCATTTAGGATTTTTCTGACTAGGTGTGTGTTTTCATTTGAAAAGAAAATGTAAGACCTGTGACAATAGTTGGTTATCTCTTTGCTCCCCATTGCTATCATCAAGGAATTTATTTGAAACTGTCTATATCACCAACTAAAAGGAACTATCCATTTTGACATGGCTCTAGCATACAAGTATGTCATCTAAATTGACGTACAGCTTAATATCGCTGTGTGGAAACAAACTCACGACTTTGCTGACTGTGAAGAAAATTGTTTCAGGAGCCATGCATCAGTATCAGTCTGGCATCCAACATTTATAGAACCAGCATTTGACAACTTTTAAGTAAGTTACTCTCTCTAGATATTTCAAATATTTCAAGGTTAGTTGAGAATGTTTTAATTCTTATGGTCTTAACATATGGGCTATGGAATTAATGTTAGAGGAAACTTGCAACAGCCTGCCATCCGAGAACAAAGAGTCTTTGAACAAACCGGAAGTGGACTATCTGGTCTCTGTCTAAGGACTCCAGGACAAAAATCTTAGGTATTACCGTTTTCCAGTCAAGGCCTCTCCACTGAGACTACTTTTTTCTTTCTGCAACATATAAAACATATTATACTATTGCACTTTCAACATGACATTCTTTCAAATGTTTGAAGATAATGTCTTCACACAATTACAGGCTAAAGAAGTTCAATACTTTTAACCACTCTTTTGTCTTCTTCTTCATACTCTTTAACTATGATGTTTGGTAGTAAATACAGCATTCCATCTTGATATGACCAAGATGGAAAATAGGAGTATTGTACTCTTGTAGCCTACGTATAGGGACATTGGGTGGTGACTTCGAAGAAAAATATATATCCAATTTTAAAAGAAAAGAAACACTTCTCTCTTCTTTCTCTTCCTCCATCTCTCCCTCTCTGACATCCTTCCTGAATATAAGTGATTCTGTCTACCGTTACGTTGGGCTGATCAAGGTAAGTTTACTCATTGAAATTGAATGACAGGGCAGCATGAGTTGTTGGATCAAGCAAGGGGAAGATAGTGTCTACGTTAGTGTCACAGGGAAGCAGTAGCAGTCCACATTGGAGAAGATATTGAAGCTAAAGTGGGATGAGAAAACTTTCTATGCAGTGGACAGAAGAGAATTACCATTATAAATGTCTATCCATTTATTTAGAGCTCCTATGTCTCAGCGATGTTTTGTATCTTTCTCTGTACAAATTGTGTATTTCTTAGTTGAATGTATTCCTAAGTAATTTATTTTTATGCTATTGTTAATGAAATTACTTTCATAATTTCAATTTAGATTATACATACTTAGAATATTGAAATACAACTTAATTTTCTATATTCATCTTGTATTCTGCAACCTTACTAAACTCATTTTTTAGCTCTAACAGTGTGTGTGTATGTGCATGCGTGTATTCCTTGCAATTTTCTAGATACAGACTCATGTCATCTATAAATACAGGTTTACTCTTTCCTTTTAATCTTCATAGGATGTTAAGTTATTTTTAACAGCTTTAGCACTTGCTAGAACCTCTAACATGTTGTTGAATAGAAGTGGTTAGGGCAGGTATTCTTACCTAATTCCAGTTTAAGAAAAAAGGATTCAAGCCTTCCCCATTAAGGATAATGTTAGCTGTGGAATTTTAACCGATGTGTTTTATCAGGTTTAGGATATTCTTTTTTATTTGTAGTTTGTTATGAATATTTATTATGAATGGGTATTGGAGTTTACCCATTTCTTTTAAGTCTGTTGAGAAACCATGTGTTTTTTCTCTTTTATTAATATGATGTGATAAAGACCTGTGATTATGCTATCTTAAATAGAAATAGGAAACTAAAACATAAATAGTACGCATAAATGGGGTGCTGCTCTCACAAATGCCTAACAATGTTGAAGTGGCTTAGAAATTTGGCAATGGGCAAGGACTAAAAGAATTATGAAAAACATGGTAGAAATACTATAGATTGCTTAGAACAAACAGCATTAAAGAAACAGCTAGTCAGAATACAGAATGAAGTGGGGAAGAAAAAAGAAGACTACTGTCATAGAGAACACCTAAATAGTGATAAATAGACTTGGTAGACATATAAATGTTAAAGGTGCTTTTGGTTAGAACTCAAGGCAAAATGAGGAACATGTTATTGGAGACTAGCAGAAAGAGAATCCTTATTGTATATTGGCAGGAAGCTTAACTGAATTGCATCTTACAAATTATGTGAAAGGTAGAATTTATTAAGCAATGAACTTGGATGTTTATGTGAGGAGATTTCAAAGCAAAGTGTTGACGGCATGTCCTGATTTCTTCATGCTGCTTACAGCAAGCCACAGAAGATTGTTCATAGCCCTTGAAACTTAATGGAGATTACCTAGATGGATTTAGAATTTTCTTAAGATAGGTGACTTCCTTTGTCCTTTCATTTTCTCCCTTCTTCAGTGGGAATTTCTATTAATATTATCATTGCCCTATATCTGCACCACCATTGCATTTTGGGAGCAGATAATCTGTTTTATAGTTTTATAGATGCATAGAGGAAGGGAAATTTTTCCTTAGGATGAATTATGCCCTGAGCCTCCTCCATAGCTAATTTAAATGATAAAATTCAGGGCTTTTAAGTTGGTGAGTCTTAGGTGAGATTTTGGGCTTGTATTGATGGTATAATGGAAACTTTGGGATGTGCTGAATATATTTTGTGTGTGGAATGACTCCCTTTCGCACAAGAGGAGGGATTTTGGTAGGTTAAATAATAACCCTCAAAGATGTCCATGTCCTAATCCCTGGCTCCTATGAAAATGTGACCTTACATAGCAATAGGAAACTAGTAATATGATATTTTATGTTAATTTATACACAGATGTTAAATTAACCTTGTACTTTTTGTGTAATTCTCGTTTGATCATGGTGTTTAATGCTTTTTTATATAGCTGGACTTAATTTACTAATATTTTGGTAAGGATTTGCAATTAACTTTTAAAGACATGAATATGGTGTTTTACTTTTATGTCTGTTAAAATTTGTCTTATGTGTGCTTTTTCTAGCCAACTGAGATTGTCACATTACAACAGGGGAAGTTATTAAATACAATATTGAGTACATCAATATTAACCTTAATTGGGTGAACAGTATGTAATATACTCCCACAGTTAAATCAGTTCTAGTTAGCCCTGCTTTAATCTTTAATATCCACTGTACTTATTCTCTTACTTGCATATTTCTATGTAATTCTAGAATTTTTTTTAACTGTACTCTTCTTCAATACTACCACTGTTCATTTGGAAGCAGGTATATCCTTGAAATATCATAACCTATCATACACTTGATTGTGTTAAAATCAAATCTCCATAAGTACTCATTATTTTGTAATTAATTTAGAGAAATCTGACTTCATATGTTCCTCCCAGCCCAGCTGGGAATAGCTCTTTGAAAAACTAGAGAGATATTGCTGGTAGAGCTGGACTACTTCTTCAAAGTAGCCTTCAGCCTTAAAAAAAAAAAAAACAAAATAAAAAATAACTCAACTTCTGTCTCTTTTTTTCATGTGACTCTGATAACTGTCATCTTTTAAAACAACTTTATTCAAATTTTGGCATGTCTTAATTTTGTTCTTCCTATGTATGTTGATCCCTGACAATCTGGCTGCCTTCCCTGGTTCAATAATCCCAATAAACTTTGTCTCCATTCCTGTGAATGTACAATTGATTTTTTGCTTTGCACATTTTTTTCCTCTTATGTTTATAGTTTCTCATTTCATTTGTGAGTACTCGCTGACAATTCGGGATTCCACAGCTACTAGACATATTTCTCAGTTCTAAGTAAAGGGTAATTAGATCCACCTGGAATCTTTGGTCTTTAGACTCTTCATCTTGGCTATTTCCTTCTGCCCTTTCTGGCTCCATATGGCACTACTGCCTCCATCTTCTAACTTTTGAGGATCTTAATAAATGCTGCCCCTTTTATATCATACGTGATAGCCTAGAAAGTAGGCTAAATTTATATATTTTATGTATAAAATATATATATAACTATATATTTTTAAATGTGTTTATATATTTTTATTTTTAGCTAAACTTTATCTTTTTTTCTGAAAATTCAGTTTAAACAATTATTGATTACATTAGTGATTCCTATCAGAAAAAAATGCCTTGTCTCCTTCAATCAAACACCATTATATTAAATTACAAATGTCATTCATTTAATAAGAATAATTTAGTGTCACTATATGTTAATACTATACTACTCATTGGGACACAAGTAACTAAGATTGATTTGCATTCTCAAGGAGCTCATGGTCTATTATGGGAGAGATGTTGATAAGCTAACCATTGCTATCAATGACAATAAAAAATGGTGATATTTTAAAATGTTTGAAAATAATATTTGCCTAATGGGTCAATAAATGCTCACAAACTGTAGTATGGGTGGACATGGGAATTTTTCTTGTGAATTATTTGTGAAGAAGGCATTTTACAACAGGATAATGGTATGTGCAAATGCTGATATGTTTGGCAGAGGCTTAGTTTGGTTTCCTCAAAAGTAAAACCTGAGATAATGTCTTGAATACATGTGGTTTACTTGGCAGGGTGGGAGTGAACCTAGTAAACAGACTAATGGAGAAGGCCTAAGTGGGAACAAAAAAGGATTAAAAATGAACGTAAGATTTCATCTGAGTTTCCTGCTCTGGGCAACAGAGATTCATTTCTGCCAGTACCTCAATGAAACAAAGGCTCCAATATTCAATTATTAGTTATCCAATTTGAAGATGGAATCTAATTTGGTCACAGTGGGGCTCACACTACCTCTTAGATGTGGTCCCTGAAAGCTAAAAGTCAGAAGTGTGGAACATTCATTCATCATTTCTGTCCACTATTGGCTGAGGATAGCTCTCGGGGAATAACATCCCCACATTCTGGCTGTGATCATGCGAGGGTCAGTGGAGCTCTTGAGGCATGGGGAGAAGGACATGGGACAGAATGCTGCATGACTTTTGATGCACTTGAGGTAGTGCAATGAGAACAGAACTTGGATGGGACTGCTGTCTATCACAGCAGCAGAAGAAATCAGAGGTGGACAGAGATGTGACACAGGCACCAAAGACATTTGATATAGGGGACTTTAAAGTAATTTGATGTAGCTGAGGCATAGGATGTGTGCATAAGTCTGCGTGTGGATCGAGGACTCAGTAGTGAGTGGCTGGTAATAGCATTGAAAAATCAAGCAAAAATGAGATTTAAGATGCCAAAGTATGAAAGCTAAAATTTCCCGGGGATAATCATTGGGGAACAAATAATTTGTAAATAGAAGTAATACGGTATAGTATTTGCGTTTGAGAACAATTGCTCTGAAAACCACTTTGATAATGAGAAAAAGAACAAGACAAAGGAAGGTGAAGCTAGAAGAAGATGAGAACATCCACCTTTGGGGATGATATGATTCTGAATAATTAATGCTATTGAAAATGGAGATTCAGGAATATGAAATGGAGATGACATATAAATCATGGAGCAGGAACTAGTATCTAATTAGATGTGTAATGTAGAGGAAAAGAGAGAAAACAATGTGGCTCATATCTTTGCAGATAAACAAGTAGAATGGTCATCCTATCAATTATAACCAAGAATAAAGTTCACACATTCAGCTGGTTTCAGTTGAATTCAGAAGGCAGTTGGACCTTGAACAATCAAGAATGTTCTGGGCTGAGATAGAGATTTTGAGGTTTTTTTTAAATAACAAAGTAGTAGTATAATCTGTGAATGTGCGTGAGTTAGTTCACAAAACATATACATAAAGGGAAGAGACAACTGTTCAGGACTCTGAATACTGCCAATATCTAAGGAGAAAAGAAGAATCACCAATGATAATACAAGGAGCAAGTGGAACAATTAAACCAAGAAAGACTGTGTTCATAAAATCTAAGAGATGGTAAAATGTAAAGGAGAATATATTAAAGTGCATTAAATGGCAGGCATTTTAAACAGTGCTGGAAGTAGTCAATTGTGTTATGTGTCTTGCAAATTCAAATAATTTGAGAATAATAAGTGACAATTAGATTTTGCAGTTAGGCTTTTAAGGATCTTAGCAAGAACAATTTCTGTCTAGGGTAAGAAAAGTTGGCAGGTCACCAAGGGCTAAGATTAGAATAGAAGAGAAGGCAGAATAACCTGGCTAGGATGAAAAGAAGAGAAGTTAACAAATAGAGGGTGATGTCAGATTAAAATGATTTTTAAATATGGGAATAACCTGTACATATTGACATGCTGACAAGAACGGGCCAAAAATATAGGATAAAGAGGGGAAAAGATAGGGAAGTCCAAAATGTGAAAGTGGTACTTGGAACATGATGGATTAGTGTTAAAAAGGGTTAAAAAGAGAGGCTTCAGCCTGGGAAACAGAGCGAGACTCCATCTCAAAATAATAATAATAATAATAATAATAACAATAAGAGAGGCATCTTCTTTTGAAGTAAGACAAAAAAGAAACTAACATATATCTAAGTTTAGATGCTTTTAATCAAGATAAAATAGTAATAGTCTAGCTATTTACAATTTTAACATAGATAAAATTTAACACAAAAGAGTTTAGCTCCATGATAACATTGGTTATTAGGGACAACTTCCGGCTGATATAATTTGTTAATGGGTTTGTAGCACTTCTACTTTATATCTTTAAGGACAGCGGAGATAGCCATCAATCAAGAGTGATTTAGGTGAAGCCTAGTGATGAGACCCCTGTCGATAGTTCCCGGAAATATCACTCTATCAGTAGAGTATATCAAGTATAGTTCACTGTAAAAATGGAAGTTCTTAGCACAGTTGTAGGTAAATGGCACACAGTACGTACTAAATAAGTAGCTATTAACTTCATAACATGGCATCATCTACATTTTAAAAAGAAAGATATAGCAATAGTTTAATTTATTGTTATCCTTGGACCAGAAAATACTAGCACCACTGGGATTTTAATTAGGAAAATTATTAATGGAAAGGTTTCCTATATGCAAAATTTGCCTAATTTGTGTTTGTGACATCAACTTTATACATTTCTGTAGTAATACTGTCTGTGATTTTAGTTCATCTCTTTGAACATAAGAAGTCCTGTTTTTGAAATAATCAAACAAAAGGCACTCTATCTCAAGCTTTGTTTTTTGAAGTGTAATATCTAGGGCACTGTTGGGTTAGTTTTTGTATTACTTGAAGCCTCTGTAGAGTTAATCCAAAGAGGGATATCTAATGTGTTCACGATAGGACTCACACTACCTCTTAGATGTGGTCCCTTAAGAAGTGAGAAACTTGAAGAAAAATTGCCCAGCCTATAGTCAACAGACAATTGCTTTTGTTAACTGATAATTATTCAGTTGTTCTGACCTACCTTAAGGGTTTCCCAGTCACTCTGCAGCTCTAAATGCAGCAGGAAAAACTGCTGCAGGATACAATTGTCTGCCTATATTTTACTGAAACTGAACAATTATTTTCATGTCATGAGCAAAAATCTGTGTTCAAAATAAGAGAATTGAATCCACGTCTAGTTTGTCTAACCTTCAACATCATGAAAATATTTGGTATTTATTAATTTCAGAATATTTTTGCGCATGACCCTCACAGACTGACATATACTTCTCATAACCTTAGCATTTTCTTTCGAAGTAGTCATTTGGAAAATGTTCTCCCTTTAAACAAAACCTAGAACAACCATTGACAACTCTTAAGTTGTATTATGTAGATGATACAAAATGTTTCAGTATATAAAACCATACTCTAGTTTCCAAAGAAACTATTTTATAAGGGGCATATATTTTTTTTAATATAAAGAGATGGGTCTCTTTCAATATATATTTTGGAGTAAAATGCAACATTATTAAAAGAAACAAATTTCCCTACTTCACGTGTCAGAGAGAGCAAGAATATGCATGAATAAACATCTAGACAAAACTTAGTGTAGCTAAGACATCATTATACATAGCAATAGGTTCCTTTGGTATAACTATAGTTTTTAATTGGATTCTCCAAGTCCAGAGGTTCTTTCATTTTGGAATTAGGAAAGGCAAACCAAAGTTGAACTAAGACTGATGAGCACACACTCTTGAATGAGAATGATTTATATCTTTAAAGCAGTCTACTTATATATAATAATCTATACCACAAATTATACATGTTTTAATGTATGATTCTGTCTTGTTGGCAATGACTATGCTAAAAAGCTCTCAAGTCTAAGTTCCAGTCCTGTCTTACTCTAAATAATTTAGAGAAAAAATCTTCAAACACTTGTGTAGATAACCATTTCATTAGGAAAATTATAGCTTTGTCTTCAGGTACATCTGAAATGTTTGTTTAAAAGAGGTAGGATATAGTTTTACATATTTTGTATAATAACACCAATAACACTTGTTTTTCTGGCTTCTAAATCTTACATACCAGCACTAAGTACGATCAAATATTAACACTCTAGGTTCTTATCAGAAAGTATTATTTCAGAATAATAATTATTTTCCTACGAATTTGAAAAATCTTACTTGACTACGGATGGTGGAAGCACTCACTTTGGCCCAGAGGCCACAAATTGATGTACCATAGCCCAAATTGGCTCACATATAAGAATTTTATTTGACCTCTAGGTTCCAAAATTTATTTTTGAATTGAATAACATTTCAAAATAAAGAGCATTTACATGGAATCAGGATATTTGGCTTTTCATAAGAAATGGCAACCGATACTGCTATAACAAGTTTAAGGAGCCCTTAGTACGCCTTCTTTACCTGCTTATTACATTTGTAGTTATTTGAGTTTGCAATCTCTGCCTAGAAAAATGTGGTTTGAATTCCAGATCCTTTTATTAATTGTGTCAATTTGAAAAAAGTAATGTAACTTCACTAAGCCTCAGTTTTCTACTATATAAAATAAGAATCATAATTGCTTTATCTTATAATTTAAGGTAAAGAAGTTGCAGATATTTCAAATAGTACAGATATTCCCTACCATTAATTTGGTTTTACTAGGGAAACTGGAGCTATCTTAATCTCACCTCAGATTCCTCAGATGACAAATTTCTGAGGTGATCTAAAATCTGCCCTGTTTCTTTAAGCTCCAAATCCGGATTGGTCAGCATACAATTAATTCATATTAATTAAGCCCACAATTCTGTTGTTAAACAATTACATCTATGTCATTTTATAGCATACATTTTAATTGTTGGGGTATTCGATATTTGAGTCTTCTGACCAACACATTTCCCTTTGGATAAATTACGCAGATTGTCAAATTCCAACCAATGTGCTGTTGATTCATGGTTACAAATATAATAGACAAGGATAATATATAGAGGACTTAAGTCCTTGGGCTGCATATTTTGTTCTACAGGTGCTTCAAAGGGAAAACAGATTAGTCAGAAGATACGTTAGTGAACATGGCATCAAAAGCAGAGAATTATGTATAGTATTTGAATAATTGATAAAATTAGGTTAAGCTGTATTGTTACAAGTGGGCAGAGAAAGTCTTTGGCCCATAGCAGCCATTTTGTTGGATTGTCCTTGGATGGGCAGTCATTATATTTGATACTGGAACACTGCTTATTTTATTTCCCATGCTTAAGCTACCTTCCTTCTAATGATATTGATATTTTATTGGATGTGTAAATTTATGCAATCAGGATTCATTAAAAGCTTTCTCTTCTAAGAGAATCTTTGTCTTTCTAAGACAGATTGTCCATCCCTGTCCAGGTTGATTATGTCTTGATGTTCCCGTTTAATTCTCAAAGGATAATCTTATTGTAAATTCTTTGCAAAATTCTAGTTGCAATTCAGATTGGTTCTTATTCTCTTAGTCCCTTGTAAGAACTTGCACCCAAAGTTATATTATATTTTAACACATTTGTCTCTAAGTATTGTTTTTATGTCTGTTTTGTGTGTGTATGTCTATGTGGGCTTTAGAAAGTATGTTTAATGTCTAATGTAATCTTTCATTATACATCTCTGCATTAAAAATAATAATAATGTACTCTCTTTGACTTACATTTTCTTTTTTTCTTTTTATTTATTTATTTGATTTTTTTTTTTAGATGGAGTCTTGTTCTTGTTGCCCGGCTAGAGTGCAATGGTGAGACCTTGGCTCACTGCAACTTCCGCCTCCCAGGTTAAAGTGATTCTCCTGCCTCCACTTTCCGAGTAGCTGGGATTACAGGTGCCTGCCATCATGCCCGGCTAATTTTTTGTATTTTTAGTAGATAATGGGTTTCACCATGTTGGCCTGGCTGGTCTCAAACTCCTGACCTCAGATGATCCATCCACCTTGGCCTCCCAAAGTGCTGGGATTACAGGCATGGCCACTGCTCCTGGACTGGCTTCTATTTTTCTAACCTGCCGTATAAGACGACTAGAAAATCTGTCTGGCTTCAAAATTTATTCTATGTTAACAGAAATTTATCTGTTCAAAATGGCTCATTCGAGGTGGCCAGCACTTGCCTTCGCCACAAAAAAAAGGAAGAAAACAGCAAATAACAACACATTGAATATAGTATCTAAGAGAGAACACTGGAATTCAGCAAGAAAGTAAAGAAGACTTTTTAAGGCATTAAAACTTGGGATGACAGGATAGAGAGGGAAGTATATTACCTGGCCAGAATCAGCTCAGAACCAAGAGAGACTCTTCATTGTAAGGAAAAAGTAAATGGAAGATACCCAGCAGTTCATATTTCCACCATGGATCTTAAAATCCTCGTTACAGGTGAGCCCTATAGCACTCACAGCCCTTGAGTCCAGTACAGGGACCTGCTTAAGTACACTCAACTGCATTATTCCCGATATGAAATTAATAGTGGGTCCCCATGCTGTGACTGTTGTTACACAATGCCATTTTGAGAATGAAGTCATCACAAAAGTGCATTCTGCCCTGCATCTCCACATCCCTGGGGCTCTACCATCATCCTACCACATCCACCCAGAGGCCTGTAGTGTTGTGACACCAGCTGGGCCCAGTGGAGCAGCTGTGTCCTGGAATCTGAGCCTACACCATGGGAAGCAGAAGATCCTTCACAACAAGGAAACTCTCCTTATTAAAGAAGGAGCTTATGCACATACACCCTAGGGGCCCAAGTATTGTCCCACCCAGGTACCTCCATTAACTGCAACCCTATTGCCTACAGCAGTGGAGTCACCAGTTGCATGCTTTCATTCTCTCTTGGGGCCCAGGGACTGGTCTGCCAGGCATCCCAGCCTTAAGAGAAGCCACACCACAGCCTCCACAATAACCCTAATTTAGGGCACTAAGGCACTTGCAGACACTGCTGATGTGGCTTAGAGCCAATGAAATCCCATGGAAACTACCTTACTTCTTCTGCCCAGAACTGAAGCCGAAGCACCATACCCAAATGACAGTATAGGACAAATCTACTGAAGAAAGTTCTGTAAACTTTCTTCAGTTTGAAAGCTACTTCATAAAATTGAAAGAAACAACAGTTCCACAAGATGTGCAGATATGAATGTAGGGGGATAGAAGAAACGTGCAAAAGCAAAGAACATGACACTTCTAAAGGAGCACACAATATTTCAATAGTAGATTTCCAAACAGTAGGAAATCTGTGAAATGCCTGAAAAGGAATTCAAAATAATGATCTTAAGAAAACTCAGCAAGATGTAACAGAACACAAACAGACAATTCAAAATAAAGAAAACAATTCATGATCTGAATGAGAGACATAACAAAGAAACAGATATAAAAAAGAATCAGACAGAAATCTTGGACCTGAAGGATTCAAAGACTGGAATAAAAAAAAGTACAACTGGGAGCTTCAACAGTGTACTAGATCATGAAGAAGAAAGAATTTCTGAGCTTGAAGACAAGTCTTTAAGTAATACAGTCAGACAAAAAAAACGAATACATAAGAATAGCAAAAAGCCTATGGACATGTGGAAAATGATTAAGCAAACAAATGTTCACATTGTGGGAATACCAAAGGAGAAAAGATGAGAAAAAACATAGAAAACCTATTTAATAAAATAATAAATAAAAACTGTCCATGTCTGGGGAGAGATATTGAAATTCATATGCAGGAAGCTCAAAAATTCCCAAATAGATTCAACCCATAAAATTCTCTTTGATGCACATTGTAGTCAAACTGCCATATATCAAAGATAGGGAATCCAAACAACAGTAAGATAAAAGCATCAAGTCACAAATAAGAAAAATTCCATCAGACTAATAGCAGATTTCTCAGCACACACCTTATAGCCCAGAAAAGAAGGGGATGATACAGTCAAACTGCTGAAACAAAAAGTAACCTGCCAGCCAAGAATATTATACCAAGCCAAGCAATCCTTCAGAAATGAAGGATAAATAGTCTTTGCCAGACAGGCAAAAACTGAGGACATTCATTGCTACTAGACCACACCTACAAGAAATGCTTAGGGGAAAATCTACATCTGGAAGTTAAGGGAAAATATCTACCATCATAAAAATACACAAAAGTATAAAACTCATTGGTAGAGTAGATGGACAAATGAGAAAGCAAAAGGATTCAAACCTTACCACTACAGAAAACTACCAAATCACAAAAATAAATAATAGTAGAGAAGGGAATGATATATGAAACAATCAAAAAACAATTACAAAATGACAGAAGTAAGTCTTCACCTATCACTAACAACATTGAATTTAAATGGTTTAAATTTTCCAAGAAAAAATGTAGAACAGATGAATGATTTAAAAAATAAAATGACCCAACTATATGCTGCCTAAAATTATCCTTTCACCTGTAAAGACACAGAGACTGAAAGTGAAGGTGTAGAAAAAATATATTTCATGAAACCAAAAGCAAATAAGACTACCTATACTTACAGAAGATAAAATAGACTTTACGTAAGAACTCTTACAAAGACACAAAGAAGGTTATTACAATGATAAAGGGATCAATTTGGCAAGAGGATATCACAGTTCTAAATGTATTAATATATTTACCAAACATCAAACCACTCAGATATTTAAAACAAACATTATTAGAGCTAAAAGGAGAGAGAGACTCGAGTATAATAATAGTTGTGACTTCAACACTTTACTCTCCAGCATTGGAGAGGTGATCTAGACAGAAAATCAACAAAGAAACATCAAACTTATACTGCACTATAGACAAAATTGACTCAATAGATATTTACAGAACACTTCATTGAACAACTGCAGAATAAACATTCTTCTCATCAGCACATGGAACATCCTTTAGGATAGACAATATGTTAAAACACAAAACTAGTCTAAAAATTTCAAAATTAATATCAAATCAAGTATCTTATCAAACTACAATGGGATAAAACTAGAAATTGATAATGAGAGGAATTTTAAAAACTGTACAAATACATAGGAATTTAACAAGATGCTACTAAATAACCAATTGGTCAACAAAGAAATTGAAAAAAGAGATTAAAAATTTGAAACACATAAAAATAGAAAAATAAGTTATTATACCCTATAGGATAAATAAAAAGCAGTATTAAGAAAAGAGCTTATAGCAATAAAACCTCCAGCAATAATGTAAAAAGATTTCAGATAAACAACCCAGTGATATATCTCAAGGAAATTATAAAGCAGGAATAAAACAAATTCAGAATTAGTGGAATAAATAGTAAAGATGAGAGTAAAACTATACAAAATAGATGCTAAAAAATACAAAAAGCAACAAAAGTAAAAGGGTTTTTTTTGAAAATATAAGCAAAATCAACAAGGCATTATATAGTATAGCTAAGAAAAAGATAGAATACCTGAATAAATAAAATTAGAAACAAAAAAGGGGATATTGCAACTGACACCAATCAAAATACATAGGATCATTAAAGAATATTATGAAAAAATATATGCCAACAAATTGGAAAACTAGAGGAAGTGAATAAATGATTGGATACATATAACCTACCAAGATTAAATAATCAATCAATAAAAAATATGAACCGACCAATAATGAGTAAAATGATAGAGTCAGTGATAAAATGTCTCCCAATAAAGTAAAGCCCAAGACTGGATGGCTTCATCACTCAATTCTACCAAACTTTTAAAAAATAACTAACACCGTTTTTTTCTAAAAGTATTTTTAAAAAGTAGAGAGGTGGGAATTCTTCCTAAATTTTTCTATAAGGCTGGGATTATGGAAATTCCTGATAAGGACACACAAAAAAGAAAACTACAAGCCAATATCGTTGATAAATATAGATGCAAAAATTCTCCACAAAACACTAGCAAATAGACTCCCATAGCACAACAGCAATATTATACAACATGATCAACTGGGATTCATCCCAGAGATGCAAGAATGGTTCATCATATGCAAATCAACAAATGTTATATATTACATCAACAGAATGAAAAACCAAAATCATAGGATTACCTTAATAGTTACAGAAAAAAATCTGGATAAATTTCAACACCTCTACATGATAAAAACTCTCAAGAAATTAGGTTTAAAAGGAGTTTACCTCAACACAATAAAGACTACATATGACAAACCCACTGCTAACACCATATTACACTAAATGGGGATAAGCCGAAAGCTATTTATCTGAGAACTGGAACAAGACAAGGTGCCCACTTTTGCCGTTCTTTTATCTTAGCCAGACCAATTAGGCAAGGGAAAGAAATAAAGGATTCCCAAATTGGAGAAGAAGAAGTCAAGTTGTCCTTCTTTGCAGATGACATCATCATATGTATAGAAAAACCCAAAGACTCCACCAAATATACTATTAGAACTGATAAACTCAGTAAAGTTACCACATACAAAATCAACGTACAATAATCAATAGTGTTTCTATATACCAATAATAAGCTGGCAGAAAAAAAATCAATAATGCAATCCCATTTATAATAGCTATAAAAAATAAAATACCTAGGAATAAATTTAACCAATAATGTTAAAGATCTCTACAATAATAACTGCAAAACATACATTGAAAAATTGAAGATGACTCAAAATATTGGAAAGGTACTTTATATCCATTAATTAGAGTAATTAATATTGCTAAAGTGAATATATTACCCTAAGAGACCTATACATTCAATGCAATCTCTTTCAAAATGCCAATGAAATTCTTCACAGAAATAGAAACAACAATCCCAGTTCATATGGAACCAAAAGAAACTCCAAATAGCCAAAGCAGTCTTGAGCAAAATCATCAAAACTGAACGTATCACACAACCTGTCTTCAAATATATACAACAAAGCTACTGTAAACAGACCAGCCTAGTACTATTATAAAAACAGACACATCCTGGGAGGCAAAGGTTGCAGTGAGCAGGGATCATGCCACTACACTCCATCCTGGGTGACAGAGCGAGATTCTGCCAAAAAAAAAAAAGAGCAATGGAAGAGAATAGAGAATTCAGAAATAAGTTTTCATATCTATAGCCGATAGATTTTTCTACAAAAGCGTGAAGAACATGTACTGAGGAAAGGATACCCTCTTCAATAAGTGATTCTGGGGAAACTAGATATCCATATTCAGAGGAATCAAACTGGCTCATTCCACTCACCAGATATAAAAATCAACTCAAAATGGAATAAAGACTAAATGTAACACCTGAAACTATAAAACTACTAGAAGAAAGCATAGGGGAAATGATTCAAGGCCCTGTTTGGGGCAAATATTTTATGGGTAAGACTTCAAAACCACAGGCAACAAAATAGAAAACAGACAAATGAAATTATATCAAACTAAAATGTTTCTGTACATCAAAGAAAACAACCGACAGAGTGAAGAGATGACCTGTAGAATGGGAGAAAATATTTGCAAACTATTCATCTAGCAAATAATTAACATCCAGAATATATAAGGAAAGGAACTCAAACAACTCAATGGCAACACACACACACACACACACACACACACACACACACACTCCGATTAAAATGGACAAATAATCTGAACAGACATTTCTCGAAAGACAATATACAAATATTCAACAACCATTAAGAAAAATCCCTCAACATCACTAATCATCAAGGAAATTAAAATCAAAACCACAATGAAATATTATCTCCTTCCAGTTAGAACGGTTATTACCAAAAAGAGAAAAAAATACAAACGCTGGAGAATAGGGAAGTTTTATACACTGTTAGTAGAAATATAAATCAGTACAGCCATTAGGGAAAACAGTATGGGGCTAGTTCAAAACACTAAAAATAGAACTACCAAATGATCCAGCATTCCCCCAATGGGTATTTATCTAAAGGAAAGGAAATTAGTATAGCAAAGATATCTCTGCAACCACATCTTTATAGCAGCACTATTCACAACAACCAAGCTATAAAATCAACCTAAGTTTTCATCAAAAGATAAGTGGGTAAAGAAAATGTGGTATATATACACAATGGAATACTATTTAGCCATAGAAAATAACGAAATTTTGTCATTTTTGGCAGTGTGGCTGAACCTGGACATTATGGTGAATAAGTAAGGCACAGAAAGATAAACACCACATGTTCTTACTCAAATATGGGAGCTACAAATGTTGAGCTCACAAAAGTAGAGTAGAATTGTGGATATTAGAGTCTGAGGAAGATGGTGAGAGGAGGATAGGGAGAGACTGATCACGGATACAAAATTACATTTAAATAGGGGAAATACGTTTTAATGTTCTGTAACAGTGTAGGGTAATTATAGTTAAAAATAATTTATTGTGTATTTTTAAATAGCTAGAAGAGAGGATTTTGTATGTTCCCAACATAAAGAAGTGGTAAGTGTTTGAGGTGATAAATATGCTAAGTACCATGATTGGATAGTTGCACATTGTACACCTGTATTGAAATCTCACTCTCTACCCCATATATATGTACAATTATGAGTTTATTATAAATTTAAAACTGTGTCTTGGATCCTTTATTTTTAGCAATCCCCTAATTTTGTGATTCTCTTAAAGAAGTAATTGTATTGAATGATAAGCAATAATTATAGCACCTTTACCCTAAAGCTTCAAATAACTGTGCAAAAACATTACATGTATTTTTTAAAGTTATTAAGTTGACAACCTGAATTTCTTCAGATTTTACTGCAAGTTCTAAAAAGAAAAAAATATTTACTCCAAAAATGTTGCTCTCAATATTGCTTCAATGAATAATACAGTTGATTGTTTAAAAGGTTGGTACAAAATTTATTAACTGAATAAATAAATTTAACACAAAATATTCTTTATTTGGGGGTTTGTAGATTTTAGGGCATCACTTGTTAATTTCTAACTTTATATTTTAGAGTTATAAAGAAACATTTCTATGTTTATTTCCCACAGTATAATTATTAATCTTTTAAAAGTTTAAATTTATATTTAAATATATTTTAGTTATAATATTTTAATATGTGTGATAGTTATAAAATAGCATAAAATGCATAACAAGTGCTAGAGTCATTGTACAGATGCCATGATTATTAAAATAAAACTCTAATATAAAATAATAGCAGATTATAAAAATTCAATTTGATCCTAATTTATTGAAAGCAGCTGAGCTCTTAATTATTCACTTTGCCTCATAAAATTCAAGGTCTGTTTGTAACAGGTCAGGTAGGCCATGAAATCTAAAGAAATTAAATTGGGTCATATAAAAAGCAGAAATTTGCCTGAGGGCTAAGCAAAATCTTAGCAATGTGGAAAAAAGGAGAGCGGGAACTCAGTTTACACATGCATGAACACTTTTCATTTGTATGTTTCTGTGTTCACATAAGAAAGTCAGGATCTAAATAAGAGAGTAATAGAGCTCGCAATGAACTCAGTAAGAATTAATTGGTAAATGGTGCTTAATTTAGTTTCCAGGACATGTGTTCCTTTAAAATAGGCACTGATGTAAGAAACTTCCTTTCTGGAAGGTGTCACCTTTTTTGTCCAAATTTTGTAGTAATAAAAGGAAAAAAGTAGCTAAAACTGAAATGAAACATTTACCGTTCTCATGTGGCTTGTTGTGGCATTTTTAATCCCTATGTTATCCTTTTCTGCCTGTTGGAATGCCACCAAGAGAAACAGCAGCTGAATAGCTGAATTCAGATATTTACTTAGCAGAAAGAGAGTTAAATGTAAGGGACAGTGAATGGGGGTTGTGGATTTGGTGAAAAGAAATGCATTAAGAAAGGTGAAGGGATAGCATGTGAAAGCAGAAATTGATGGCAATATTAAATGAACTACTGATCCAGTAACTAGTTTTCCTAGAAGACAGGTTCCCTAAAACAAGTAGTTATAGAACAGTTCACTTTTAAAAAAAGTGTAAATTGGCAGTGTTCTCTGTATTCTATAATAAGAACCCAAAATACAGAAATACCCAATGAATAAACAAATAACTATTTCATCCAAACTTTTTGATGTTGATCACCAATCCACATTGAACCTAATTCCCTATAGAAGAGCAACAGAAAATACAATCGTTGAATGCATAGATCTGGTTTCCAGAGGCTTATTGCCTGAAGAGACTTCCTAGATATTTCATAATTCATTGTAACTTTGTAAAATTGGCCTACATTTCAGGTGTTTTGTTTGGGCAGACATGTCTGTCCATGCATTAGATTCAAGTATATCTATTCTTTCCTTGATGAAGTTATTTTCATGCACAATGCCTTGCTCTCTTCATTTATCTTTTTATAAATAACAAAAAAAATGACAATTCCAAGACAGGGATCTATATTCAGAGTAGCACCATTTTAAATAAATGTAGATTTCAATGTATATTCAATTCACAATTATTTCCCCAGCCTTCTTTAATTCATGACATAAGCCAGACAATAAGACTGAAACAAACTTAAAAATTCTGCAATATATAAACTATATGTGTTTGTGTGTGTGTATATATGTATAAAAATTTAAACTTAATATCTATATATATACCTTGTTGGTATATAAATTACTTTTTCCCTGAAAAGTGGTAGGAATACATTTAGAGTTGGTACAATTCTCAATTTTTTTTTTTTTTTTTTTTTTTTTTTGACACAGAGTCTCGCTCTGTTGCCCAGGCTGGAGTGCAGTGGCGTGATCTCGGCTCACTGCAACCTCCACCTCCCTGGGTTCAAGCTATTCTGCTGCCTCAGCCTCCCGAGTAGCTGGGACTACAGGCGCCTGCCACCACGCCTGGTTAATTTTTTCCATTTTTAGTAGAGATGGGGTTTCACCGTATTAGCCAGGATGGTCTCGATCTCGTTATCCGCCCGCCTCGGCCTCTCAAAGTGCTGGGATTACAGGCGTGAGCCACCGCTCCTGGCCAATTCTTAATTTTTTAAGTAATCACTTTTGTTCTCTCACTACTTTAAAGTACATTATGATAAATCTCAAAATACATTATGTTTTTCATTTATAAACAAAGCATTTCATGTAACATTTTAAGGGTGGTTTGCACTGGTGAATTACTTCAGAAAAGTATGGAAAGGGGAGAATACGTGGCTTTATAGTGGAGAAACGTGACACACACTACCTCAACCAGGTGATCAGAGTTAATACTATGATATGTCATGTTGATAGTATACGCCCTTGATACGATGTCATGAGATTGGCATTTACTTTCATAATCTCGCCTCTAAAATAAATGCATTACCTCAGTCTAATCATAAGGAAAACATCAGTCAAGCACAAATTGAGGAATATTCTAACAAAACCGATGAGATCTCAAAACTGTCAAGGTTTTCACAATCAAGGTTGTCACTGAACCCATTTAAACTGTGCTGCTATACACCTTGCTGTATCTATACCAGCAATTCTATAGAAATTAATCACAATTCTCTTTTGCCTTCTGCTCAATCAAGAGGATTCATTTCTTCTTCTTACGTCCACTGAACCCAAGTAGCGGGAATGGCACAAAGCCCGGGAACAGAATCTAATACTCTTGCTTCCTTTCAGTTCTCCTACTTCTAGTCGTGTTGTTTTCAGAAATAAAAATATTTCATTATTATTGATGATCTATTCTCATATTTTGTCATTCCTTTCCATTTTGATACCTAAAATAAGACTTTTGTGCTTAAAAGTCAAAAATTGCAGGGAGTTTTGTTTGCTTGTCTATTTGCTTGTTTGTTTAATTCAGTTCTTCTAGAATAAATTTTCTAAATAAAATGATTACTGCTAATGTGGTGGCCAGTTTGATGGATGGTTACTAGAAGGAATAAAGCACATCCTAGGCAGAGGAAAATAAATAATATTTCATTATGTCAATAACTTTCTCTAGAATATTTAAAGCTTTCTCATTACCTTCAAGTAAAGTCCATTTAATGTGATTTTCAAGTTGTTTTTTAAACTTATCCCAAGTATGTACAATAAATATACAATAAACCTCATTTCTAAAATTGGCATTTTTATTAATAATATTTACATAGCATGATGGCTGTGCCATTGTCACAGCCTAAAATCTGATATTTGATTTTTTCTAGCTCTCTAAATTTATATGTAGATTTAAATGCTCACCTTAGACTTTTCTAACCACACCAGCTTACAGTGTAATCCAAATCTTTTTTAGGAATAAAATTGAATCTTTCATTTGATAATTTACTATGACTTGCCTAGTTACATCTCTTGTGGTATTATGGAATATTTGTAAAGCAAGTATGAAACCTTGTTCTTATGGTATTTGAGTCTGTAATATATTTAAAAAGGATGTCAGACTCTGAGAATTTGAATGACTTGCTTATGATCACAAAAGTGACAGGCAGCAAGATCAAGACTATATCCACATATTATTCTGACTTGGAACTCCTGTTTTTGGTTTCACACTTTCACTTTTTTGCTTTCCTTCTCCCCGGGAAATTTGGAAAGATTTCTGTTTTTCTTGCGTCTGTAGCTGCCTCTTTCAATGCTGCATACAGAAATAAACCAAATAAGTAACCTATAATAATATAAATCAAGTGCTTATGTAATTAAACTTTCATAGAGACTAATATGAACAAGATGAATAGATTTGTCTCTGACCCATTTGTTCTCAATCCTAGTTCAGAAGTGAGCTCAATACACTCTTTATGCTTGCCTGTTTTCTCTCAGATCCAGGGAAGTTTTTGCTTGCAAATGGAGATTCGAAATATTTGTCATAAAATGTATTATTTTGACCCTCCTAACTATATCTTACCAATGGAAAAATGATAGAAGATTTTAAAATAGACCCATGGCAGTTATGTTTAATGAAAAGAGCATGTCAGAGCTTAAGGATTCTGACTCTTAGCTATGTACTCTATAAAGTGGGTGAAATTTGTCCTGTTTAGTGACCTCAGTCCAGGCCAAGGAGTAGTGTTGTAATTTTCAGCATTCTCAATAGCAACTACTCCAGTGCCATGAATACAGTATGAACCGAATTAATTACTGACTTAATAAAATGTTGTATGGCCCACATGTCAGAGATATTCAGTCTTTCTCAATAAATGACACAGTAGGTAATAGAATTGAGTAAATTTATCATTGGTATATTAAGTACAATGAGATTGCAATTTCTTTATTCACACTACAGCAAAGTCATCAGTATGACTCATGTGACAAACGTTGCAGTTTCTTGCCCAATATCGTTTTTGCCCTCTGCCCTTATTAATATAATCCTAATTTGGTTCGAGTAGAAATGTGTTCAGTTTCCTTGGCTCCTTTGCCTCTATGATGGTTGCCATGGGGCAATAAGATGTCATTAGATATTGATTTGTGGGAGTGTCATAACAGTCACTATGTTTTAAAAAGTAATGATAATAATAAAGGGACAAAGCATCCCGGCATAGGCCTGATGACCTCTACTTTTCTTTCTTTATTTTAGACTCTGACTGATGTGTGGTAGCAGCTTGTGAGTAGGAAGAAGGAAGAATCTCCACCTCTTTTGGCATCACGGAACTGTCCTGCATGGCTTACTTCCAGACTTTGTTATGTGAGAAAACAATTTATTTAAGCTGGATAATTGGGTTTCTTTCATCCTAAGCCAAACATAATCCCAACTATGGCATTCTTTTCAAGTCAAATCCAGTATTTGGTAAGAGAAATAAGGTACAAAGTAATCTTATTATCCATGAAGACTTGTGCTTAGGGATGTAGGTGGTCATAATATGTATGATAAAGTTCCCTACAGCTATTGTCCACTAGAAAGCACCAATTTCTCACTAAGTCAAGATCAAAGCCAATTTTATACTACAATAAGTTTTCCCTGATCTGCTGTTCACAAAGCTCTTTTAAATCTGAAATCAGAAGAGAGAATTTCCCTGAAGTAACAAGCCATCATTTGGTGTTATTTTTGAAACAATGAGTTATTTCAAAATTTGAAAAGATCAATGATCAGTTAGGTCATTCACCAAGAAAAAATTAAATAAATTAATTTTGAATTAAAATACCAAGTTAAAACTATCAAAAATTTTTAAATTGTATAAAATTATTAAAATAACTCTAGTATGTAGTAAAATAATGTTTAATTGCTATATAAGGTCCACATATAATTTATTATCTAATACCTCTGAACTTTTAATTCAATTTTGAAAATATTTTACATTTTTTTATGTAGTAAATAATTTTATTTAAAGTTCAGACACATGCCTAAAACATTCACTAATTTAGTCATTAAATAATCACTCATGGTTTATTATGATAGAAATTATGCTAGCAAGATTTGGCTTGCACTAGCTCTTGAAAGTTTTTCCTCTCTCTTCTCAAGTCTGCAATAAGTAGCATCACAATTTATCTTGAAATCTGCCATACTAGGAATATTTACACCAAATAAATTGGCAAATGCTGAAAATAAGTTTCTGTGTGTGGAGTGGGGTTGTGTGAGGGGATAAATGACAGTTGTTAAGCATCTACCAGCACACTATTGCAAAGAATATAAAGGTAACTAAGATGCCACTCTCTGCTTATTTCTTCAACGAATATTGATTTAGCCTAATTTTATGCCATATACTTGTTAGATTTCATGAAAATTGCAGATATGTTGCATGATCGTTTTATTCACTGATGACAATTTTTATTGAATGTCCTGTTTGTTGGCTTTTACGTGCTGCTGCTATTTAGAGTTTACATTTTAGTGGACAAGGTCTTCTCCTGAAGATTTTTACAATATAGCAGGAGGTATTCTATCTGCTTACAAACCACTGAAATGCAAGAAAGTGTCTGAGAAGTCTAGGTGAAGGTGAAGTCGATGGGTTACGTAATTCTGAGCAAGAGAGAACACTTGTGAGTGAGCCAGTAAACCATACAATGCTTCACGGAAGCCTGACATTTGGAGAAGAAATCTTTAGCTAAAAGGTGGTGTGGGTGGTGGGCAGATTACCTCTTTGCCGTTTTGAACTTATGACTCTTTTTTTATATTTTTGTTAAAATGACTTCCCTGTGTCTTTCCACCATTAGGCTTTGATAACTCTTCACAAAACACAAGATGAATACTAATCTGTTTTGTCTCCTGGCATAGAAACTGTCACAGTCCGAATGCCCAATAAATGCCTTCTGGACTGAATTCAGGTGGGAGAAATAAAAGGACAATGCAAGCCGTGTTTAGGAAATGGTGAGCACTATAATTTGGCTGGATGAAAGATTGTGAGAAGTAAAGTGTATTAAAAGAGATAAATAAGAAAAAGAAATGAAGTCAGATTCTAAGACTTTGTTACATAGCGAAGACTTGATCTTTTTTGTTCATGGGCATTTAAAAAGTATCTAGTCATAGGAGAGAATAATCAAATCATGTTCTAGAAGGATAATCTGACAGCTGTTTTGAAGGTGAATTGCCATGTAGAGGCAAAAATGAATATTTAGAAAATAATGAAATAATAGATAAAAATGGTTATCATGGGGCAGAAATAAAAATTATAGAATACAGTAGATTTCAAGGTAGATAAAATAGGAAAATTGGGTATCATTCTGTACAAAATAGTGACTGAGAAGAAAGCAATATATTTTGAGCCAGTATATTTTGGAATATGAGGAATATATTTTAGAATATGAGGAATCCGCTTGAAGAACTAAGGAATGAAGAAAAGAACATACTTTTGGTTTTGTACATTTATTTTCTTTAAAAACATGAGGTTTTTGTATATGTTAAGTTTAGCCTTTACATACTTTATAAATATATGAGATATGCATTAACAAAAGTCAGAATTCAACAAATTGTTCAATATGCATATATACAGTTATAGTTGTTTAAAAAGAAGTATGGAATGTATTTAAAGCAAATACTTTACTTTAAGATACATTACTGAAAACATTTAACTTAAACTAGGCCAGGCACGGTGGCTCATGCCTATAATCCTAGCACTTTGGGAGGCAGAAGTGGAAGAATTGCTTGAGGCCATGAGTTCAAGACCGCAGTGGGCAACATAGCACAACACCATCTCTTAAATAACTAAATAACCAAATAAAAATAAAAGTATATATATAACATAAACTAAACATAGTGCCCAATTTATTCTTATCCTTAATCAAAATTTATATGTTTTCTAAAACCAATTGAGTTTCAAAACATATATATTCCTTTAGCTAATGGAATATTGGTAAGATTGTCTTACTATACTTTGGAGTTGTTTAGCAGTAGTCTTCCATTAATATGAAAAAATATGCGACTAATCAAATTGATACATTATTCAATAAGGGATTAGAACACAATTCATTTACTTCAAAAAGGCCCATTGAAATTATGTGAGTCTCACATACAGCTTAATGACTTTACATGTGTAACCTAGAAATGTACCTTATGCTATAAGTATATATTTAATATGATTGTTCTTATTTAAATGGCAATGGAACACAAAGTCAAGTTTTATTTACCATCAGCTCACTTCCTGGACTTTGATGTGAAATAGTTACACTAACCCTTTCTGGATGACATGTTAATCATTTCTTGCCACTAGCTACTTACTAAAAGTGGGTTATTCTTATTCCTTGTTAAAATAAGTCCTGCTACTATGTTTTATAAAACCATCTATCAACTCGCTTTTTCCATTCAAAAAAGAATCAGAGTAACATTTGTTTTTTTATACCTCATAGGAACATTTTTAATAAAGAATAATACTTTAAAATGCTTTGAGCTGTTAAAAGGGACAATTTCTGCTCAACAGTTCCGAAGTATCATGATAACAAATATACAAAAACTATAATATGAACAATAGTTTTATAATACAGGAAACACTAGACAGGACCCTGAGAGTTAAGTGAGTAAACTGCTAAGTGTCATGATATAAGGTTTACTTTAACTGCTACCAATTCTTTAGGTAAGCTTAATATAGATTCAGATAGGCTATTTGTTGGCATTTCTTGGGTTAAAAAAAAGACATTACACGAATTCTCAAAAGAGTTTCTTATCTTGTTTAAACCTAGAAATTGTTTATTTCAAGAAGGTATCATTAGGATATGGAAGAGCATGTGTTCATATGTGTATACCATTGCCAGCTATTATTAAAATACACAAGCATATTAAAAATTATGAATCAAAAGAAAAGGATGTTCTAATAGTCACAAATATTAACAAAACAAAAACTGACTATTCAGGAGACACATAAAACATATTGGACAATACATAGAACATAATACAAGTAATAAAAAATCTTTTGACTATTTCTTTCCTATTATATGCATTTAGTAATAATATACAAATGAAGAAACTTAGAATATCATACAGAGAAGGCATCCGAGATTTCTTTAAATGCAGAATAAATGATGTAGGAGCAGTGTGGGAATTAAAAATAGTTTTGTGGAGTTCAGTAGAACATATGTTTGTCTCATTGAATTTTTATTTCTGACTGATCAACTGATTAATAGCCCCATGAATTTTTAGATTCCACACAATTGAACATGTAAATCACATTTTACCTTTTTTTCCCAAAGAATAAGTGTGTCTTCATGAAGTTAACATAGATTCTCAGTTGGCCACATTAACAGTTCACACACTTTCCCTATGTGACAGATTGCATCCTTCAGATGTGAGCTGATGAATACAACATGCACCTTATTAAAGGACAATTGGAGGTTAGTAAAATCCAGCTTTTCCATCAGAAGCCAACTTCTTTATGGCAGCTAATCAGAGTTAATTGATAATACAGTTTATAAATGAAGCATATGATGTCCACTGTGCATGGGAGAGCCTTTAAGTGTATTTAAAAGTGGTAGTCAAAATAGGTCCTAATTCTTGGAATTTTAATCTAGCCTGGTAATTAAATAAATTATGCTGTTGTTTTAGGAAAACAAATGATAAATAAAAAATGCAATACTTAGAATAACCAATAACTCTGGCTCACTAAATATGTGCTAAGGTCTTCTTTTTTTAAGGTTTTCAATGATGCTAAATCAATACTAAGAATCTGAAAACCTTTTGCTACTACTCTGGTCCAAGCCATGAATAACTTTGACCAGAATTATTACAATGACTCGCGAGTTGATTCCCACACTTCCATCCTTCATCCCTACAGGATACTCTCAGCACAGCATCCAGAGTGATTCCTTTTAATAGTTCAGACCATTCCCAAATTCAAAACCCTAAGTAAAAGGAAAATTGCTTACAATGGCCAAAATCCCTACATAATGTGTCCCATACTCCACATACATCTCTCCAACCTCAATCTTTTGCTATTCCTCCGCTGTCTCATATTTCTCCAACTATAATGATCTTGCTTTCTATCCCCTTGTTTAGTGTGCTTCCACATTAGTGTATTCTGAAGATTCTTTTCCTTGTATTTCTACATATCTGAGTCTCTTATGCACTTCAAATAACCTTTTCATTGAGGTACCATTCCTAACCTGCTCTACTTTATGTTATAACAGTTGGGACCTTCTCCTTCACATATAATTTACTTATTTATTATCTTTATTTCATGCTTCCTTGCAGGAATAAAATGTTTTAAAGGACAGAGCTTTTACCTTGCTTTGATCACTGATGAATCCCAAGAGCTAGAAAAGTGGGATATAGTAGGTAGTTAATAAATATGTATTGAATTAATGTATGAATACTTCCCTATAGTTGGAGTGTGAGAAGAAGTCATCATCTATTACTATATCAGGAAAAGTAACCTGACAATAAAGCTTAGAATGCCAATTAGATAGTGAGGATAAATAATTAAACCATACACTGAAAAACAAGACAGGTACTTGCTAAATGTCTTCTTCTCTATATGCTTTAAGTGTCTGTTCCTTTTCTTGGTAGATTATAACGAAAGCTACTGAGCAGTCTTTGTGTAAGTAGAGATTGTGGTTGATTATAATACGTGAGTCAGTTAAGAGCAAAAACACACAACTATTTTTTTAAATGCTAAATTCAGCGTGATTTATATCAGAACACTTTAAATAAATACAAAAATTAGTGCATGTTAGACAATAAAATAATCTAAACTTCAAGTGTACTAAAAGTATATATCTCTTAAGGTCATTTGCATATAATATGAATCATATAGGAACATAGTATATTCAATAGTGCAGAAAACGTGTCATCCAGCTTCTTTGGGAGAGTCTATAATGTAATGGAAAGCCAGTGTTGGTTTAGAGCTCACATGCTCTGTAAACACATTCAGTTGAAATGCCTCCGTGCTTCTGCTGTTGAAGAATATATTTTTCTCTAGTAAGCATTAGTCCCTTCAAGAAAGCAACCAACTAACCACTGAAGGTCCCCTCTCTATCAGGAAGAGCAGAGGGCTACACTACTGTGTCAAAGTCCACAGAAACGGATGGAAGAAGCCTTGCAAGCTTAAAGTGCATCATTCCAATAAAAGTAAATGAAATTAGACAAAAGCTGCATTCATTAAACTGTTGTTTCATTTTTTAATATGAGGTACATTAATATTGACTGTATTAAGCAGTTTAATTGTACATTTGGTCCAAGGTCATAATATAGCAACTTGGGTTTCCTTTGGAAAAAAAAAGCAGAAAATATTTCAGCTTTCTTTTTTTTTAATTAAAAAAGACAAGTAAAAATGTGACTACTGCTTTGAAACTTTATCTAACTAAGCACAAACCACATGGAAAGATGCATAAATTTAAAATTAACTTTTTGCTGTTCAGAAAAAGAATTTGGATTTGATAGCAAGTGAGCTAAAATAAAAGCATGCATAATTTACACTACAGATGGGTGTATTCTCTGCATTAAATGATACCTAGCGATTTCAAGGAGAAAGAAACTAAAGTGACGATCAACATTAAGAAGGTGGCAGAAGTAATCAAACACATGCCATGTGTAAGAAAAGGCATAATGAAGTTTCCATAAGAATCTTTTTTTCATGACTCAGACACCAAATAACTGCTTCACAAGCTTCAGCAGAAGTTCCACTGCACTTATCAATAATGCATCCAGCTACAGCTTTAGATATTAAAACAAGCAGAAGTTGCCTGTATCAAAGAATCAAAGCTGAAACACATTATACTATGGAACTTAAAACCAGACAAGAAAAATGTGAGTGTGAGGGAGATGGATGGTGTGCAGATGCAAAAACACTTTTGTTGAAACTTGAGAATAAATTAGAAATAAGGCACAAGGCCTTAAATTTTGCAAATCATAGCGGAACCAAAGATTCCTAGGCCAGAACAAAATACTTGCCATTTAAACAATATCTATTAGGCAAGGGAAAGATGGAGAGCGTTGCAATTTTAAGCATTTGCTTTGCATGCAATGATTTCGTTGGCAACAACCATTGTGTTTGTTGAAGGCCTCTGCAGAAAGAGAACTATATTACAGAACTGTTTGGTTCTGAATTGAAGCACATTAGTAAAGGAAAAGCGTGCAGTTAGCATTACCAGTTTTGATATTTATACTCACAAATAGAGGATCAATATGGCCCCAGTGATAATTCATAAATAAATGTTATTATGGAAAAAACTCATCATTACAAGTTTAACTAATGTAGAATGATTTTTGTTGTAGTTTAACAATTAAATATTATCATAAGTAGATGATACTTTAACTTAGTTGATTCATACCATTTTGTATTGCTTTTTTGTTTAGTAGTATTTCACCAAAAGATTCCAGGTATGTCGCAGTACATTCAGGAAAGTAAAATCTACAAAAGTCTATAGTATATGGCACTGTAAGTTTCTAATATGTAAGTGAAAATTATCTATCAATTACTAGGAAATAAATTAAAATAAACATTCTGTGATTCATGTTTGGTTCTGTGAAAGCCAGCCAAATGAACTTCAAATCTAGATAGAGCTATTAGGTAACAAAAATGCAGAAGATTTAGCAGATGATAATTACATATGTAAAATGCATGCTTTGAAAGTGCCAAAACTTTAAACTTAAGTTTTAAAAACTCCTTTTTGACGGTAATCAGGGCACTATTTTCCAATTTTTTTATCTTTAAAATTTGCCTCAATTATAACTACACTTTCTGGGCTCAGGACCCTCACTTAAAGTAAAGATGTTAAAGCAGACAGTGTTTACATCTGGATCATTTTCAGGCCTCATTGATTCAGACTATATTGTATCTAAATATCAGGGTAGTCGTGTGTTTCTATCTAACCTCTTCTTTAGGCCCACGTACAAAATCTTAACTCTAATAGCACTTAAAGAAGAAAAAATAACTACCAAGAGAAAACCCCAAAAATAAAAATGTCAATTAATGTCTTTGTGTCCATCTAAAAATTATCCTTACAATAAAAAATATTATTTTTCCCTTTAGTTGTCAATATGATGTTTCTAGATAGAGTAGTGACTTAGTTTTCCAAAGGGAAAATTATTAAAACTCATACTTAGAAATAATTTATCTTATATAAAAATATAAAATATTTTATTGTATATTATGTTTTGTAGACATAGGGGTTTTGCTATGTTGCCTAGACTAGTCTCAAGCTCCTGATTTCAAGCAATCCTCCCACCTCAGCTTCCCAAAGTGCTAAGATTACGGGTATGAGCCACTGCTCCTGGCTAAACATAAATTCTTAACAGAGCTAAACTATTACTTTTTTTGTACTGGAGGCTGAAGCATATTTTAAGCAAGGTTATTTTAAGATTTTAAACAGCAATTGAGTACTTTTATTACTCCATGAATACACAGCTTATATAGTCAATTACGTAGATGAAAACATTGTTTTACCTTTGTTGTTGATATGCTGCAATATTGTTCAACAATGTAATGCTTTTACATTTGTATTTGCAATTCATGTGAATGTTTATTTTTTCAGAATAATTCTCAGCAACAATCAAGACCAACTGCATTAAGACAAAAAGTTTACAAAATGGCAAGATCATTACATAATTTACAACTCTGTTGATAGAGTACCTATACACATAACACTAAGTATGTATAATGAGCACGCTGTAAATACTTCAAAATTTGCCATTTAATTGTATTCTATGGTAGCCCATTTGATTAATATGGGCAACATTAGTGTAAATTGGCAAAGCAACTACTACATGTGTAAACAATGCCACTTCATTACCTTACTTAGCTAAATAAAAGCTAAAGCTACCCTGGAAGTAGTCTGGAATTGTCTTTTGCAATCTGGTCTTTTTTCACCTTAATATTAGGGGCTACTTTTCACAATAAACTTGATCCTTTTCTTATAATTATTTGTGCATAAATATTACTTCTTCCAAATGATTGAGTGGACTCTTTGTACATAAAAAATGCATGATTGAATATGTGTGTTTCCCCAAAGTGCATAGTTGTAACCCCACTCTCTAATGTGATGATATTAGGAGCTGGGGTCTTGCTGTGGCAACTAGAATTAGATGAGGTCATGAGGATGAAGTTCCCATGAATGAGATTAGTGTCCTTATAAGAGTCCCCAGAGATCTTACTTCCTTTCTCCCTCATGTGATGACACGCAGAAGACTTCTTCTATGAAACAGAAAATAGGCTGTCACCAGGCATCAAATCTGCTGAAACCTTGTACCTGGACTTCCTAGCTTCTAGGACTGTGAGAAATAAATGTTTATTGTTTAAGTCACCCAGTTTATGATATTTTGCTATAGCAGCCTGAATAGACTAAGACAGAGTTTTCCCTGGTATCTAGCAATTCTTTTTGGCAAAATTAAAGTGAGAGAAAACAATAAATTGCTCAGGAAATTTTAAAAAACAGAATAAAATATAACTCTTGAAGCCAGAAATTCAAAAATTCTTTGAAAATAGCATTTCATTACAATCAATAGAATTATTCAAAAATAAATCTAATCTATTGTAAATTTAACAATATACCATAGTTCATTTTAACAGAACTACAGAAAGAGCATTCCACTAGGTTAAACAATAAAAGATTTCCATTTACTTTTTAAAATGTTTATGCTTTTACGACAGATGTTATTAGGCAACTTGAAAAATCTTGTATACTAATTCAGTTGCCTCTAATGATTTTACTATCTCATTGTGTGCATATTTTTCAGCATGAAAACAAATAATTGTGTTAAAAGATAGTCTGTGTAGTGAAATACATATTATTATCCCAGGTTTAAAATGAAAGCAATTAGTAAACTGTAAACATAAAAAGAAGCAGCTGTTAAAATAATACTTAGCTTATCCATTAAAAGATAACTTTTCTCTACATTCATGGAAAAATTCAAGATCGATTACTAAAGTGCAATAATTAAAGAATTATTTCTAAAGATTTTCATGACAGTGTGGATTTCCTAAAATGGAGTTAAATGATCAATGAGAAATGAGAAAACATAAGAGTGGATATGTACAATGCAATGCTGTAATAATCCAATTACTTTCCATAGTCCAGATAACATGCAATTTCCACACCTGGGAATATAGTAGGATGTTATTTACACAGTTTGATTCTGAATATATAGTAAACTTTTTTGTTTTCATTTCTGGGCCTATTATTTTCTCTTCCTCTATTTCTAAGTTAAAAGTGACATTCCTTTCAGTCTGCTGTTTGATTTGACAAACAACATCTTTCCTCCTTCTCCTGGGATAGATTTGATTGAAGGGGATGCATCAGGTAGGGAAGTAAAAGTTTGTTTCCTGATTGCTCTGGCAGTGCCTGCTGCTGACTTCTCATACTGGAAATGACAGCAGCTTCACAGGGTCTTTGCGATTTTATATGCCTGAAAAAAAGGGACATAAAATTTAAACCACTTATAGGAGCAATACGCAATCTGCATTGGAGGGAGAAGCAACTCTATTTAAGCTTAATCCCTCCTTTGAATTTGGCAAGTTTCCTACTGAAGAATATTAACGTTTAAAACTTACTACATAAGAAAGGCACTGTGTTGTTTAGAAGAATAATTATATATATATATTGACATTGCCTGGTAGAAAATAACACATTGATTTGGTGGTTGGATTCTCAGTCCTTAGAAACACTAATTTGTAATTTTACCATTTATTTAGATATAATGCTCTTTCCACTGTTTCTTGAAAAGGAGAGATTATATTTGACACTGGAAAATGTTTGTTGTCAAGCCCACGAATTAAATACAAAACAGCAAGCTCATTTGGTGAAAATGGAGTGGAATAATATTCTGATAGGCAGGACTTTCTTCTTTCTGTTAGACAATTTGATTTAAAACACTTGCCTTTAGTCAACTGATCTTCAACAAGGGTGAGAAGAATCCATGAAGAAAAAAGAATAGTCTCTGTATTAATCTGTTCTCACACTGCTTATAAAGACATACCTGGGACTGGGTAATTTATAAAGAAAAAGAGGTTTAATGAACACACAGTTCCACATGCTGAGGAGGCCTCATAATTATGGCAGAAGGTGAGGAGGAGCAAAGTCATGTCTTACATAGCGGGAGGCCAGAGACAGCCTGTGCAGGGGAACCTCCCTTTATAAACCTATCAGATCTCATGAGACTTATTCACTATCATGAGAACAGCATGGGAAAGACCGGCTCCCATGATGTAATCACCTTCCACGGGGTGCCTCCCATGACTCATGGAAATTATGGGAGCTACAATTCAAGATGAGATTTGGCTGGGGACACAGCTAAACCATGTCAGTCTCTTCAGCAAATGATTCTGCAGGAAACTGGACATTCACATGAAAAATAAGAAAATTGAGCTGTAATCTTACACTCTACACAAAATCAGCTCAAACTGGACTAAAGACTTAACACAAGACCAAAAACTGTAAATGTATGCTAATACATTAGATAACCTAGATAAAATGGACAAATTCCTAGAAAAACACAAATTGGCAAAACTGACTCAAGAAAAAAACAATATTTGCATAGATGTATATTAACTAAAGAGATTGAATAATAAATAACTTTTCACAAAGAAAATACCAAGACCAATGAACAGAGCAAGATGGTGGAATAGAAGCCAACACTGGTTGTACTCCCTGCCCCACAGGAACACCAAATTTTAACAACTATTTGCATACAGAAAAGCCCCATCACAAGAACCAAAAATCAGGTGAGCAATCATATTAACTGGTACCTGGTTTTAACTTCATACAGTTACAAAGCTAGAGTAACCACAACAGCATGGTATTGGCATAAAAACAGACACATAGATCAATGGAACAAAATACAGAACCCCTAAACAAATCCATACACCTAGAGTGAACTCATTTAAAGGTGTCAAGAACATACATTGAAGAAATGACAGTCTTGTCAATAAATGGTGCTGGGAAAACTGTATAACCATAGGCAGTAGAATAAGACTAGACCCATACCTCTTGACATATACAAAAACAAAATCAAAATGGATTAAATACTTAAATCTTAGACCTCAAACTATGAAATTACAACAAGAAAACTTTGGGGAAACTCTCCAGGACATTGGTCTGGGAAAAAAATTTTTGAGCAATACCCTGTAAGCTCAGTCAACCAAAGCAAAAATGGGTGAATGGGATCACATCAAATCAAAAAGCTTCTGCACATCAAGGGAAACAACCCACAAAGTGAAGAAACAACTCACAGAATGGGAGAATTGAAAACTATTCATCTGACATTGGATTAATGACCAGAATATACAAACAGCTCAAACAACTTTATAGGAAAAAAACCTAATAATCCAATAAAAAAATTGACAACTAATTCAAATAGACATTTCTCAAAAGAAGATATACAAATGGCAAATGGGCATATAAAAAGTGCGCAGGCCAGGTGTGGTGGCTCACATTTGTAATCCCAGCACTTTGGGAGACCTAGGCAGGTGGATCACTTGAGGTCAGGAGTTCGAGACCAGTCTAGCCAACATGGTAAAACCCCATCCCTACTAAAAATATAAAAATTAGCTGGGCATGGTGGTGGACACCTGTAATCCCAGCTACTCAGGAGACTGAGGCAGGAGAATTGCTTGAACCCAGGAGACGGAGGTTGCAGTGAGCTGACAGGGTGCCATTGCACTCCAGCCTAGGCGACAGAGTGTCACTCTGTCTAAAAAAAAAAAAGAAAAAAAAAAAAGGTCAAGATCATGATCATCAAAAAAAACGCAAATCAAAATGACAGTGAGGTATCATCTCACTCCAGCTAAAATGGCTTTTATCCCACCACATGTTCTCACTCATAGGTGGGAATTGAACAATGAGAACACATGGACACAGGAAGGAGAACATCACACTCCGGGGACTGTTGTGGGGTGGGGGGAGGGAGGAGGGATAGCATTAGGAGATATACCTAATGCTAAATGATGAGTTAATGGGTGCAGCACACCAACATGGCACATGGATACATATGTAACAAACCTGCACATTGTGCACATGTACTCTAAAACTTAAAGTATAATAATAATAAAATTAAAAAAATGTAACGTTAAAAAAAAAAGACAGGCAATAACAAATGCTGGAGAGCATGTGAAGAAAAGAAAACCTCATACACTGTTAGTGGGAAAATAAGTTAATACAACCGCTATGATGAACAGTTTGGAGGTTCCTCAAAAATCTAAAAATAGAGCTTCCATACGATCCAGCAGTCTCACTTGGTATATACCCAAAATAACGAAAATCAATATATACTGGTGCATATTAAAGAGATGTGTTGGGAGAGGTGGGGATGGTTTTGGGTACAAAAATATAGATAAAACAATGAATAATGTTTAGTATTTGATAGAACAACAATGCTTAGTATTTGATAGCACAGCAAATACTAAATGCTTAGTATTTGATAGCACTATAGTCAAAATAATTTAATTGTACATTTAAAAAGACTAAAAGATTATAGTTGGACATTTGTAACACAAAGGATAAAGAAAAGTTTGACTCAATTACCTCTGCCACTGCAATCAACACACAATGAATGTGCACAGCCTAGTTCAGGGGTACCAGTAGGAAGAGTGGAGTTATATGGAGCAAGGACATCCTAGGTATGCCAAGCCTAAAGATGATCTGCAGCTGATCTTCAGCCAACGAATATGTGTGGGTACTAAATAAATGCTTGTTGTAAACCAATGATACTATGTGATTTATTTTACATGGTAGCAAGTCAGTTCACCTCTATTCTGTCTTTTCTCTCAGCTCTCTTTAAAGTTTAAAATTAACTGAATTATTTGATCTAAAAAACTTTCACGATTCTAAAAAATACCAATTATAGTACTATATCATTGGAACAATCTTGAAAAGAGAAAGAATGAAATACAATTCATAGATTCAATTAGATATAAATAACTTCTTGACACATCACAAATTTTAGTATAGAATGTAAAATAAATTTATGGAAATCAAAACATTTTTAAAAATTATCACTGATTTCATTTCATTACTCAACCTGAAACGTGTTTTATTCTTCTAAATATTCTTGCTAAAACTCTTTTGTCTTTCCAAATTCATACATCTTTTCTGCCATGGATATAAATTTTTTTTTAAGAAAACTAATATCAAATTAGACTTTAAATTGTCTTAAAGATTACAGACATAGTCTTTATTTCTTTATGTGGATTTAGTTTGAAATTCTTTTCTTTTTTTTTTTTAATTTTTATGAGATGAAGTTTCACTCTTGTTACCCAGGCTGGAGTGCAATGGTGCGACCTCTGCTCACTGCAACCTCTGCCTCCCAGGTTCAAGCAATTCTCTTGCCTCAGCTTCCAGAATAGGTGCGATTACAGGCGCCCGCTACCACACCGGGCTTATTGTTTTTTTAATTTTTATTTTTAGTAGAGACGGGTTTTCACTATGTTGGCCAGGCTGGTCTCTAACTTCTGACCTCAGGAGATCCACCTGCCTCCGCCTCCCAAAGTGCTGGAATTACAGGCGTGAGCCACTGCGCCCGGCAGTAGAATCTTTCAACTCGTTGTCTAAAACTAACTGCATATCTAAGTCTAGTTGATTAAATGCGATTTCTATTTTAAAATTTTATATAATTAGTTATATTTTAGGTCATTAATGGGTTGATCTAATGAGATTTTATTTCATATAATTTTGCTTAATCAATTTTTTATTTTTTCACATTGAATAAATCATTTTAATCTCTGAATTAAGATTTTTATAAAATACAAAATATTATGAGTGATAAAGAGTTCCTTTTAGAAGAGTCTGCTTCTAACCTTCTAAGATTGGCGGCTAATGCTGATTTCAGGTCTTTTTCTTTTAAGATATAAATTTTTTGTCTCATTAGAGGAATTACAGAAATATTGGTGTTTTGCATGGAGTTAGAAATTGTTTTTGGCACATCTTAATATCTAAGCAATATCCATGCACAAATGCACATGCCCAGATTAAATGTCTTAAACCTTAAAACAAACAAACAAACAAACAAACAAACAAACAAACAAAACATAAAATGTGGTTCTTTAATGGGAATCTCTGACAGTTTTCACTGTGTTTGAGGCTCTGAAGTGAATTTAAGTTTATCTAATCTCATATTAAAGCAAAAGGGAATAAGGTAGAAAAATAATTTATTCAAGACTTAGATTTCTGAGGTTAATTTAATGTCTCATGTTCAGTAACCTCAGGTCTCATAGAAACAAAATATTGTTTATCATTGAGAAAAATTGTCATGCACCCATCAGAAACACTGCTGATTTAATGAACAATGGTTTGGGAAGTGGAGGAAAGTGGTCTCCTCCCAATCTAAGTTCCCTAGATCCTTATAGCCACCAGTTACCCTATCCTTTGCATTCGAGAGCATATTTTATAAACTTAGTTTGATGTTTTACATGAGAGAGATGCCATGCCTTTGGGCATGATTTTTAAAACTGTGTAGTTACTCTGTGCCAAACTGAGCCAGAAGCACACCACAGATGTTTTGTTACCTGTTTTTTCAAATGCTAGCTTGGAAAACAATTACTCAAGAGACACAAAAGAAGAAATCATTTTACTTGCTTACGTTTTCAAAATATTTTCTCTAATTCACAGTCAAGTTAATATTTTTTGAAGAAATCCATTGTGTTAAGCAAAATAATGACCCCAAAAGATACCCATGCCATAATCCACAGTATTTGTGATACGTTACCTTACGTAGCACAAGGCACTTTGTAGATATAAATTAAAGATATTGAAATGGTAATATTATTTTAAATATCCAGGTTGGCTCACTATAATCACAAAAGTCGTTTTACAAGGAAGGCAAGAGATATGATAAAGGAAGCAGAAATCAAAATGATGCAGGGTCAGGAGCCGAGGAAAGAGGGCAGCCTCCAAAAGCTGCAAAAAGCCAGGTAACAGATTCTCCCTAAAAACTCCAGAAAGAATGCAGCCCTGCCATATCTTGATTTTAGCCAAGTGAAATTGATTTTCTTAAGTATATGGAAAGTTATATCACCTTCTTATATATGAACACTCAATTACATAATAGCTCACGTGAAAGTAGCAGCTTTTATTTAAATTATTGTTCTCCTCTTAAAATCTATATGACAGAATCAACAATCTTTCCTTGACTAATCAAAAATAAGGAATGCAAGTCCTCTTCCAGAGTGCCAGACCACAGTAGATTCAGTAGATCATCAAGTCTCCCTCCGATAAATGTTTATAAAAGGAGTTAAACAACCTCTTCTTTTCTGACAGCTCAGTCATCCCTGATCATTGACATGAGAACCATGCCTTTTGATCATGTATCCACTTAAAGTTATTGCTGGGTTTCTGATGCATAACTATGAAATAATAAATTTGTGTTGGTTTAAGTCACTAAGTTTGTGTTAATTTGTAACCAAGACAATGAGAAACTAATATCCTTATAATTTCACTAGGGTTTTTTTTGCCTTCTATAATACTATAATCATTAAGAGAGAATATATTCAAGGATGTGGAACAAAAAAATCATAGCCCCTGATGGACCAGGGATAAATTAATTACCATATACCTTCCAGAAGATATACAGACACTAATTTAAACCATCCTTACATTTAGCTTTTCAGCTGTGATGCTTTTATTGCATTCAAACACAGGCAAAACAAAATTATTTTAGCGTGTGCTTTGTAATAGAATCTGTGTATTTTTTTATTTTCTCCTAAAATAGAAATCATCTATCAGCAGTTTTTTTTCTTATAATAAATGACAATGAGGGTAGCAGATATGTGTTTATTTTAAAATCTTTGCACTATGTCTATTTTAATGCTCTATCATCTAAAACTCGTTATCAGTTTTTAAGCATTAGTTCCAAGAGCAACAGAATGAACTTGCAAGAGTATATATGCATCTACGTGTGCGCACGTGTGTGCGTGCGCGCGCGTACACACACACACACACACACACACAAAGGCTTTCTTAGCAACCAGATGTAAATTAGGCATCAGAAGACGCTCAAGGAGAAACATGTTTTTCTCTCCAAATCTGAAAATACATTTTCAGAACACCTCAGTTCCCTCATTGTTAAAACTGGAAGAGATTGAAAAACAGTATTTATGATAGCAGAAAAGGAGACAATAATGGTGTATGATGTATACAAATTGTTTAGCTAAATGTCCTGTAATATATTTGACCCCTGCTACCTCCATTATTTTGTTACTCCAAAATAAATTTAAAAAAAACGGAGAATGAGTAGTCCATTTATTACAAACATGCAAATTTAAGTATCTAAGTTTGTCAGTGGAAGCAAGAGACACATAATTTCAGGATATGTTTTTTTTTCTACTGATAGGTAACACATTCTCTCATTTCTAGATGAATTATAAACAATTCATCTTGTGAACGCTCCCCATTTTTCTCCTACCAAATTTTCATATAGTGATTTCTTTCTCCTTTCCTTTGCTACCAACCTTGGCCTAATTTTCCAAAATTAAAACCCGCATATGGGTTTGATCAGTGATTATAGTTGTAAGCAATACACTACATTGTTTTTGTTTAAATTGTATAATTTTTGGCCCCTAGTTCAAAAGCAGACTGTAGATGGCCAGAGAAGAACACTTTCTGTTTCAAAACTGAACAGAATGAGAAAATATTTAATTGAACATCAATTAATCCATTCGCTTAAATATTTATTCAGTATCAAATGTATGACAGAGACTAGGCTGGAGAAACATCAGTGACAAAACAGATAAAGTTTGTCCACATGGATCTTAAATCCATTGTTCAGAATGTTAAAAATGCTGTCCAGTCAGTTCATCTGATAATAATGGTTTTTATTTAAATCATTGTACTGCTCTTAAAACCTGTATGACAGAATCCACAATCCCTCCATGACTAATCAAAAATAGGGAATGCAAGTCTTCTTCCAGAGTGCCATGCAATAGAATTGAAATATCCTTAAGTCTCCCTCTGATAAGTGTTTCTAAAAGAAGGTGAACAATCTCTTTCGTCCTGTATTACAAATCAGCCTTCCGTAATTATTGATAAGAGAACCATGGATTTGATAACTTATCCACTTAAGGTTATACCTGTCTTTTCTAAACTTTCCTTGAAAGAAAGTAGAATGGAATTCTTTGGCCAGGTTCAGCAGGTGTCACAAAATTACCCAGATTCACCTTCAGTTCACTTGCAAGAGGCAGTAAAGCTTATTTTTGCAAATTTTTGGTTTACATAGAAAACCCAGAACTACCAGCTGACCTTGTTGATTACATAATTAATCTAGCACATGTTAACTATCAGCTGGTAATTCTTAATATAATTCTTCAAAATCTGGGAGTACAACAATCACTGTCCTTCAAAACTTTAAGAAAAGAACTTTTTAAATGACAATGTACTTTCTCTTGATTAGATGCTTATAAATTATTTCATTTATTTTCCCTTTTCTGTCTCTATTCCACTTCTACTGACATGTTCTTTCCTTTGTGCGTGTAAGATATTTTTATAAATTTTTAAAATGTAGATTGTCCTTTCCTGCCATATATATGTTTTAATAACTTTTTAGTTTTTTTCTTTAAGTTTTAACTTAGTTTATGTAGTTTCAGCCAAGGTAATTTTATTGGCATTGCACTTAATTTATATGTAAATTTAGAAAGAATAGGCAAAATTATGTGATTGAGTGTTCACATATAAGAAGGTGGTATAACTTTCCATTCACTCAAGCAAATTTTTAACTATTAGGAGATTTTTAGACCTCTCTTGATACAAATTCTATACTTCTTTCGTTCGCTTCATTCGTTAGTATTTTACATTTTTGCTTATTATTATGAATGTGAATATTTAAATCAATACATTTTATAAATGCAATTTATTGGCATATATTAAATATTTGAGCTTGTGTATTTATTTTATAATTAGTGACTTTATAGAGTCATTTTTGTCTGATATTTAGTATTGAGATATTTAATATTATGATTCTAGTTAAAACTCATTTACTTATGCAAAAAAAGGTAAGGAAACTGGTCCATGATAGATTCTATCCTCAATCTTAGGATTCAATACCATTTCAGGATACATCCAGATATTGTTTACTTTTCATGAACATTGCAAAATGCTGAGCCCTTTTGTTCCACATGTCTATAGAAATTATAAACTATAGAGTTGGCTGCCTAATGCAATGGCTACTAGCCACCTTACTAATTAAATGCAGGTTAATTTAAATTAAATAAAATTAAAAATTCAGTTTCTTATTTGCATCACATTGAACAGGTTTAAGTATCTACCAGTCATGTGTGGCTGGTGGAAACAGTATTGAACAGCACAGAAGAATATTTCTATTATTGGAGAAATGTTCGATTGGACAATGTGGGCAGAATACTTAAGGGCTATGGAATCAGTCTGCCTGTCTTTGGATTTGGATTTCATTATTGTAATTGCCATTTATATGTGTTAAGTAGACTGGATTAAGGGATGCCCAGATAACTGGTAAAAGATTATTTCTGGCTTTCCAGAAGAGGTTAACACTTGTTAATTAGTTTGTTTGTTTATTTATTTACTTATTTTAACTTTTAAGTTCAGGCATACATGTGCAGAGATTAACGTCTGAATCAGTACTCTGAGTAAAGAAAACTTGTTCTCATCAATGTGGACAGGCATCATTCAATTCATTGAGGGGCCATGTAGAACAAAAAGGCAGAAGAAGGTCAAATTCACTCTTTTTCTTGAGCTGAGGTATCTATCTTCTGTCTTCAGACATTGCAGCTCTTTGTTTTCAGCCTTCAGGATCTGAGACTTAAACCAGTGCCTTCCATCCTCCACTCCAATCCCCAGAGTTCTCAGATTATTGGCCTATGACTAGGAGTTTTACCATTGGCTCCCCTGCTTTTCAGATGCTTGGATTCAGACTGAATTGCCCCACCAGCTATCCTGAGTCCCCAGCTTGCAGACAGCACATGATGGAACATCCCAGGATCCATAATTATAAGAGACAGTTGCCATGACAATCTCTTATATATCCACCAACTAAGACATTCGTTATTCTGTCATTATTAGTAGTACTGCTACTACTATTATTATTTCTGTAAAATAAATATATGTTTTTTAAGCCTCCCTAACTGTGGTAATTTCTTAAGCAGTTCTAGGAAACGAATACAGACGCCATTCCCCAAACTCAGAAGGTGGAACCTTCTAGAAAAATGCAGAACATAACATAATATGTAGCTAAATCCAAGACCAGGCCAATTAAAATTTTCTTAAAAATGTATTGCAGTTCAGTTGCTCCAAATGTATACTTTGGTTTACTTGAATTGATTGCCTTTACACGTAGCTTTCTTCCTTATCTCTTGCATGTTATGTTTGTCCTCCTGTAAGCACCAAGATATTTGGGTAGGTGCTGTACTTATCTAAGGAGAACAAATAGAGACTATACTAACTGAGAGTTGTAAAGACTATCATCAAATACTACTTAGCCAAAGTGCAGTGCCTTTTTTTGTATATGTTCTTAAGTCCCCAGGCTCTGTGTCCAATCTATCCCTATCCCTACATATGTCTCCAGGTACAAATATAATTGTAGTACATTATTTTTAGGCAACTGCCATATTGACTCAGTATTCTAAAAAGTCACCCTGTAGTAGGTCCATACGTTCAAAAGTTTTAGCATTTTAGGAAGACTGGGGAGACTTCTGGAAGCAGCATTTTCTCTGCTTGGACTTTTTTTTTATGGGTTTTGAAACTACTTGCAAGTGGGCAAGCCTTTTCTACCTAGATTTTAATTGTCTTGGTCTTAGATTTAGCTACATATTGTGTTATGTTCTGCATTTTTCTAGAAGGTTCCACCTTCTGAGTTTGGGGAATGGTGTCTGTATTAGTTTCTTAGAACTGCTTAACAAATTACAACACTTAGGGAGGCTTAAACAACATATATTTAGTCTACAGAGACCAGTAAGTCCAAAATTGAGACAGTGGAAGGGCTTGCTCTCTATGAAGGCTGTAGGAACAATCTGCTCAGTTCCCTTCTTTTAGCTCCTAGTGTTGCCAGCATTACTTGGCCTTTGCTGGTGTGCAGATGCATCACTGCAATCTCTGCCTCTGTCACTGCATGACATTCTCTAGTGTATCTGTTTCTTGTTCTTTTATAAATATATCAGTCACAAAAAAGATTTAAGTCACACATTTTTCAGTATGACTTCATCTTAGTTACATCTGCAATGACTGATTCAATTTTCAAGTAAAGTCATATTCTGAGATTCTGGGAAAAACAGGAATTTGGAGGTAACACAACTCAACCCGTACTCTCTCCAACTACTCTCTACTAGAAGCTGTGGTCTTCCACATGTGGAAAGTGTTTTGCCAGTTATGAATTAATTTGACCACTTAAATCCTCAGACCAATAGACTTGCTAATGATCTTTGTTCATCTGAGGTAGCGATATAATTTTTTAAATGTTTTTTATTTCAATAGGTTTTTGGGGAACAAGTAGTGAATGTTTTGTTACATGAATAAATTGTTTATTGGTGATTTCTGAGATTTTGGTGCACCCATCACTCAAGCAGTGTACAGTACAGTGCAATTTTTATCCCTCATTCCTTTTATCCCTCATCACTCCCAACCCTTTCCACTGAGTCCTCAAAGTCTATTGTGTCATTCTTACGTCTTTGTATAGTCATAGCTTAGCTCCCACATATGAGTGAGAACATACAATGTTTGGTTCTCCATTCCTGACTTACTTCACTTAGAATAAGTCTCCAATTCCATCCAGATTGCTGAAAATGCCATTATTTTATTCCTTTTCATTGCTGAATACTATTTTTATTGCTGAATACTATTCAGTGGTATGTATATATATATATATATATATACACCATTTGGGCTGGTTCCATGTTTTTGCAATTGCAAATTGTACTGCTATAAACATGCCTGTATAAGTAGCTTTTTGTATAATGACTTCCTTTTGAGGTAGCAGCATAATTCTGAATGGAATGCATTTTGTCTCTTTCTTGGACCCTAAGTAAGTACCTCAAATTGTTGCCCTTCAGGTTTATATTGGATTCCTACAGCTTCATGAAATTTCTTCACTGTACTATTGAGAATCTAGTTCAGAAAGTCTCCTCTTTGATGTTTAACATGACATCCCTTCCATCTCTACTTTGGTGGCTTTGAAATGCTATTAATTCATGACAGTGAATAGGGTAATAGATTTATTTATTTATTTCTTTATTTATTTTCAATTCCATAGGTTATCGGAGAACAGGTGGTGTTTGGTTACATGAGTAAGGTCTTTAGTGGTGATTTGTGAGATTTTGGTGCACCCATCACACAAGCAGTACACATTGCACCATATTTGTTGTCTTTTATTCTTCACCCCCTTCCTACCCTTTCCCCCAGTCCCCAAAGTCCATTTTGTTATTCTTATGCCTTTACATCCTCATAGCTTAGCTCATAATTATGAGTGAGAACATACAATGTTTGGTTTTCCATTCCTGAGTTACTTCACTTAGAATAACAGTCTCTAATCTCATCCAGGTCACCACTGTGAATGCCATTAATTCATTCCTTTTTATGGCTGAGTAGTATTCCCTCATGTATATGTAAAATCACAGTTTCTTTATCCATGTTGATTGATGGGGATTTGTGTTGGTTCCACGTTTTTCCAATTGCAAATTGTGCTGCTATAAACATGCATGTGCAAGTATCTTTTTCATATAATGACTTCTTTTCCCCTAGATAGATACCCAGTACTGGAATCGCTAGATGAAATGGTAGTTCTATTTTTAGTTCTTTAAGGAATCTCCACACTGTTTTCAATACTGATTGTACTAGTTTACATTCCCACAAGCAGCGCAGAAGCATTCCCTGTTCACCACATCCATGCCAACATCTACTATTTTTGGATTTGTTGATTATGGCCATTCTTTTTTTTTTTTTTTTTTTTTTTTTTTTTTTGAGACGGAGTCTCGCTCTGTCACCCAGGCTGGAGTGCAGTGGCGAAATCTCGGCTCATTGCAAGCCCCGCCTCCTGGGTTCAGGCCGTTCTCCTCTCTCAGCCTCCCGAGTAGCTGAGACTACAGATGCCCGCCACCGTGTCCAGCTAATTTTTTTGTATTTTAGTAGAGACAGGGTTTGACCATATTAGGCAGGATGGTCTCAATCTCCTGACCTTGTGATCCACCCTTGATTATGGCCATTCTTGCAGGAGTAAGGTGGTATATCGCACCGTAGTTTTGATTTGCATTTCCCTGATCATTAATGATGCTGAGCAGTTTTTTTTCATATGTTTGCTGGCTATTTGTATATCTTCACTTGAGAATTGTCTATTCGTGTCCTTAGCACACTTTTTGATGGAATTTCTTTTTTCCTATTGATTTGTTTGAGTTCATCACAGATTCTGGATATTAGTCCTTCGTCAGATATATAGATTGTGAAGATTTTTTTTTCCACTCCATGAGTTGTCTGTTTACTCTGCTGACTATTCCTTTGCTGTGCAAAAGCTCTTTAGTTTAATTAAGTCCCAGAAATTTATCTGTTTTTATTGCATTTGCTTTTGGGATCTTGGTCATAAAATCCTTGCCTAAGCCAATGCCTAGGAGAGTTTTCCCAATGTTCTAGAATTTTTATAGTTTCAGGTCCTAGATTTAAGTCATTAATCCATCTCAAGTTGATTTTTCTACAAGGTGAGAGATGAGGATTTCATTCATTCTTCTACATGTGGCTCGCCAATTATTCCAGGACCATTTGTTGAAAAGGGTGTTCTTTCCCCACTTTATGTTTTTGTTTTCTTTGTCGAAGATAAGTTGGCTGTAAATATTTGGTTTTATTTCTGGGTTCTTTGTTCTGTTCCACTGGTCTATGTGCCCATTTTTATGTAAGTACCGTGATGTTTTGGTGACTATAGCCTTATAGTATAGTTTCAAATTAGGTAATGTGATGCCTCCAGATTTGTTCCTTTTGCTTAGACTTGCTTTGGCTATGTGGGCTCTTTTTTGGTTCCACGTGAATTTTAGAATTGTTTTTCCTAATTCTGTGAGGAAAGATGGTGGTATTTTGATGGGAATTGAATTGAATTTGTAGATTGCTTTTGCCAGTATGGTCATTTTCACAATGTTGATTCTACCCATCCATGAACATGGGAAGTGTTTCTATTTGTTTGTGTCATCTATGATTTATTTCAGCAGTGTTTTGCAGTTTTTCTTGTAAAGGTCTTTCACCTCCTTGGTTAGGTATAGTCCTACATATTTTATTTTATTTTTCTTTGCGGCTATTGTAAAAGGGTTGTGTTCTTGATTTGATTCTCAGCTTGGTTGCTGTTGATATATAGAAGAGCTACTGATTTGTGTACATTAATTTTGTATCTGGAAACTTTGCTAAATTAATTTACCAGTTCTAGGAGCTTTTTGAAGGAGTATTTGGGGTTTTCTAGGTAAACGATCACAACATCAGCAAACAGTGACCGTTCGAATTCCTCTTTACCAATTTGAATGCTCTTTATTTGTTTCTCTTGTCTGATTGCTCTGGCTGGGACTTCCTCTACTATGTTGAAGAGGAGTGGTAAGAGTGGACATCCTTGTCTTGTTCCAGTTCTCCCTATTCAGTATTATGTTGGCTGTGAGTTTGTCATAGATTTTAAATATATTCTTGTATAATTAATATCTTGTAATATGGAATGATATTTGATAATTTACATTTAACTAAGTAAAGTTGGGTTATTATATTGGGTAAAATCATACTTTTATTAATGAAGGATGTATGAATGCAGTAAAAAAGAGTTAAGTCTCCTGTCTAGCTAAATAGAATAGAAGATCAAATTTTGGGGATTGTTTGGTGTATATTTCTTAGAAAATACTCTCAGATACTTGATCCACCAGGCACTTATTTTAACTGACAGAATAACCAAAGTAGAATCCTTCCCTATTGATTTTACAAGTACTAATAACAATTTAAGCGTCTACAAAGAAGTTAGACATCAATGTAAAGACTGAAGATTAACCGCAGTGAATACTTACTCAGAGAACCTCAGTAAATGGGAAATCGGTTGCAACAAATTCATGAGGATGAAGAGAAAAAGAATCAAGAGAAGTAAAATATAATTTTGAAAAATGAAAGATGAACTGACTAAATTAGAAGAGAGAAAGCTACCAGCAAGGAAAAAAATATGTAAGACACAGCCACCAAAATACATAAGAGAAGACATCAAAAAATTCATAAACAAATTAAATTTAAAGATAGAAATAAAAATATAAACTTTATTTCTCGACATAAGCTTCATCAACTTCAAGACAGTTTTGTAAGCAATAATATCAGCCATTTAGTTCACTTCTAAATAAATGAGGGCCCTGGGAGTTTAACCATATCTATACAGTCTTACTTAACTGAAGAAAAAATGGGTGTCCTATATAGATTTCTTTAAGATTAGAAAATAGAGAAGTTGGAAGGAGACAAGTCAGGACTATAGGTCGATGTCTAATGATTGTCCATCAAAACTCTTCCAAAATTGCCTTTTTTTTGATGAGAGAAAAGATCAGGAGCATTGCCCTGGTGGAGAACACTCTGATAAAGCTTTCCTGGACATTTTTCTGCGACAACATTGGCTAACTGTCTCAAAATATTCTCATAATAAGCAGATGTTATCATTCTTTGGTCTTCCAGAAAGTCAACTAGAAAAATGCCTTGAGCATCCCAGAAAACTGTTGCCATGATTTTCGTTCTTGACTGTTCCACTTTTGCTTTGAGTGGACCATTTTCACCTCTTGGTAACCATTGTTTTGACTGTGCTTTGTCTTCAGGATCATACCTGTAAAGTCATGTTTCATCATCTGTTACAATTCTTTGAAGAAATGCTTCAGGATCTTGATCCCACTGTTTAAAATTTCCATTGAAGTTTCTGCTCTTGTATGCAGTCAACCTGAGTACAGCAGTTTTGGTACCCATTGAATGGAATGTTTGTTCAACTTTAGTTTCTTAGAATTGTGTAAGCTGAGCCAACAGAGATGACTATGGTATGGGTTGTTGTTTTTGCTGAATTGTTGATCCTCTTCAATGAACGTATACACAAGATTAATTTTTTCTTGCAAATGTATGTGAATGGTCTACTGCTGTGAGCTCTATCTTCAACACTGTCCAATCCCTTCTTAAGATAAGTTATCTACTTGTAAACTGCTGATTTATTTGGAGCCACTGTCCCCATAAACTTTTTGTAAAGCATTAGTGATTTCAACATTCTTACACCCCAAACATTAAAACTATGGCTATCTTAATCAAAAAGGGGAAAATGACAATTTTAAAAGAGCAGATAGTTAAACTTTTGTGGCTGATAAAAATCATACATTTATCCTGTCAATATACTACATATTGGAATGGAAACTTCTCTGAGTGAGGAGAACAAGATCATGTCCATCTCTACCCCTATCATGATGATTAACATTCAGTTTTCTCGTATTGGGTTGTTGATGTTAAGTTATTTTAAAGTTTAAACATCCTAAGATTTACTACTAAATGCTCACTAAATGTGTTTGATATGTGTATATGTGTATGTATATTTTATTTTTCTGCTCTTCCTAGCCTCACACGAACATGTACATCATAGCGCTATCATTAAATTAGTTCTGAATTATTCATGGTGGACAGTGTTTTCCAGTGTAACTATTCACCCCTGGATTCTGCCAATTCTGTCTTGTTTTAGGTCTGTTGTGCTGCTGCCAGCTGCTCAGAAAGACATAAAAGTGACACTGAATGGGCAGGAAAAGTTGATAAATAATACGGAGGGAGAGCCACTTGGAAGTCCTGCAGTGTCACCAGAAATAATATGGTGAAGCGAAAACAGTGAGAAATGGGGGCAGGGCATGGACTGCCACAAGAAATGGTCCTCAGGGGATTAAAAAAAAAGAAAAAAAAAGAACAGCTTCCAGGAAAAGTAATATTAATCAGGAAAGGAAATGGTAGTGTGGGAGAAAAGAATAAAAGCAATAGACTATATAGAGATTTTAATTTTATTTATATAATATTCTAGAATCCACCAATGAATTAGCCTCAGAAACTTGCCCTGCTGTTTCAACACATCTACCTGTAAATTGTGACAAGATAGGGTTGATAGGTGCTCATTATGTGGACTTTTATTCTGAACATTGTCCCCTCTGTTTCATCATCTGTTTCATTTTTGAAAAGTACACTTGACTACTGAAGAAATAGTCAGGAAAAGTATAGGGCGTAGTGATGAATCTATTTCGTTATATGTGAATCCACTTACTGTGAATTCTCAAAGGTAGAAGAGAAAAAACGTGATCTGCTCATAAGAAAACACCAAAAGTATCAGGTACAAGTGTGACAGGCAACATACCCAGGAAGAAATAAACCTCATTAGGGCAGCATCTCTAAGGAGGTTGCCTGTTGGGTTTTTCCACTCTGTGCTTCCGGAATCAATGTTAGACTTAGGTAAGACCTAAAGCATAAATATCAGACACCTTTAACAGAGTCTGTAGGGATTCTTCACAGAAACTTTACCAGGACAACAAAATCGCTTCTGAAGAAATCTAAACCCACGCTCTAAAAGGGAACAAGTGTGTGGTTTTGTGTGCGATTGTGAAGTTTCTAAATAACTTTTTGCAAAGAGATTATGACCACCTTTAGCCAGTATGGCTAAGGTGGCTGCCCAGGCCTATCCAGGATCCTCTCTAGTGTCGTGCCAAGTTATTGGTGCCATATCTTCTCTGAAAGAGACTGCAAGTCCGAGTATCCAACTGTTACTTTATCTTACTGAATCTTCTCAAATGGCTGCCTTTGTCACTGAATTTGATGGATATACATCTCAGTCCACAAATTTGGGTCCATATAATATGTAACTTTATTTTTCTTTATTCAACTTGATAAAGGTGTCAATTTTCCATGATTTCATTCAACACTAAGGTATTTGTGGACATGAGGTGTAATGTGGATGTGCTAGAGTCTGGTCTTCCACACAATTTGTGCATATAGGAATCTGCTGGGACCATTCTCATTTATCTTGGCAAAACAGCTTCAAGTCTAATGGCCTTCATATTTAATTCTGTGCCATGCACAGGCACACACAAATCATTTTTCCCCTTCTAGGTAATGCTCAGCAGAGAAATTCCTCTGAAAGTACTGTTACCATATGTCCAACCACATCACAGAACTGTTTCTATTTTCAGGTGTTGCCATCTCTCTGTGGCATACATAAATTTAGCTGTCAGAATCAGATGCTTAGTTGGGATTTTTGCTGTCTCCCTGTTCTCTGCTCAGAAGAAAGGCATGGGACCCCTGTTTCCACTGACCCAGTGACTACACTGATCACTTCTCCTTTGTCATATTCTCCTCAAATCCCTTGGAATTTAGTTTTTCCCCTGGTAAAGTTGTGGAATCCTCAAACACTTTATGTTTATGGTTCATAACTTCTATCCCAAATTCTGTCTATACTCAGAATCTTACCATATCCACTAAGGCAAGGGTCTCTTAGATAACTTCTGGCTCAAGATAACTTAAGTGAGCATAATGGAATAGATGATAAAGGGAAACTGATGCTGTGCCTCAGTGCTGGGGAGACAAATGATGTGGGCATGGACCACGGCTTCTGGGGAAGCACGGGACTCAGTGAAAGCCAAGTGCTGTTAATCAGATTCTTCTGTGGCCATTTGTAAACACTACCTCCATTTCCTGACCCTCCGAATTTTCTATAGCTCCAGTTTGCCCATGTGCCTGCTCCAATGTCTGAGTTTTCTCTGTGTTCTTTCTGAGGGGCTGTGGAAACCCTATAAGGAAGACGAATCCGTTCATATTGGAAACTGGAAATAAAACTTAAAATAATTATTAGTTCCTATAGGCACCTGAATTCACATACTTCTTTAGGCAGTAGAGACCTGAGCTCAGTCATGAGCTTTTTCCATTCTGGCGTAATTTAAAGGAAAAAATTCTCTGTATTTTTCTGTTTCAATTTTTGCCTATTCCCAAATCTCTTTCTTGTCGTGAAAGCCAGAATATTCCATTTCAAAGGAATTTTGAATATCTTCTTTTCAAGGACAGAAAAAAATATTTATTTCTGTTTCTCACCAGAATGTAACTTTGCTACAGTCAGTGGCCATAGGGATCTGCCTTGTTTCTTGTTCACAGTTATCCAGCATGATGCCTGAAATGGAGCAGGTATTCCACAATGCGTATTTTTGAATGAATGAATGGATGATTGAATATTTTGTTCATGATTGAATATCCAGCTGTCTTTCAAACTTGTCACTTTTACCCACTTACGTAATCAAGACATATTTCTAAAATATCAAGATATAGTTCTAAGGGTAGAGCAAGATGGCTGAACTATACCATTCATCCTACACACAGAAACAGCAAATTTTAACAAATAACTAAATACAAAAAAAGCACCAACACAAGAACCAAAAACCAGGTGAGGAATCACAGCACCTGGTTTTAACTTCATATCACTGAAAGATGCACTAAAGAGGCTAAGACAGACGGTCTTGCACCTTGGATGTCACCCCTCCCACATTGTCCTGCAGCAGCAGTACTGTGCCAAGAAAGAATCCGTGCACTTGGGGGATGAAGTGTTCAGTGACTAGAATACTTTACATTGAAAGTCAATGCTGCCCTGTCAGCAGAGAACAAAGCCATGCTGGGAACAGTCAGCACCCTCACACTGAGGGAGCATTTGGACTGCACCTAGCCAAAGGGGAAGAGCCCATCCCAGTGGTAAGAATTTGAGTTTCTCTGCAGGCTTCACTATGGCAGGCCAAATACTTTGGAGTCATAGGTAAAATTAAAAGGCAGCCTAGGACAAAAGTACTGCAAATTCTAGGCAAGTCTTAGTCCTGGGCTGGGCTTAGAGCCAGTGGACTTGAGGGACACATGACCTAGGGAGACACCAGACTCGGCAGCAAAGGTAGTACTTGCACCACCTTTCTCCCAACCCCAGGTGGTGGAATGAAAGTGACTCCTTCCTATTGCTTGAAGAGAGGAGAATTATGAGCAAAGAGGACTTTATCTTACATCTTGGATATCAGCAAAACAACAGTAGGATAGGGCACCAGGTAAAGTTGTGAGGCCCCCATTCCAGGCCCTAGCTCATGGATGACATTTCAAGATACTCTCTGGCCCAGAAAATAACCCATTTCTTTGAAGGGAAGGACCTAGTTTTGGAAGGATTAAAAAACTGGCTAAAGAACCAATGGGCCTTGAATAAACAACAGTGATACCTAGGTAGTACACTATGAGCCTTGGGCTCTGAGATGTGCTGCTTTCAGGTGTGACCCAGCACATTCTAAGCTGTGGTGGCTATAGTGAAAGACTCCTTCTATTTGAGAAAAGCAGGGAAAAGTAAAGGGGACTTCATCTTGTACCTTAGGTACTAGCTCGGTCACAGTGGTATAGAGCACCAAGCAGGCTCTTGAGGTCCCCAAGTCCAGGCCTGGCTTCTGGTTAGCATTTCTGGACCAGCCCCGAGCTGGCCGGGAGACCAATGCTCTAAAGAGTTAGTCCCAGGCCTGATTGTATTCACCACAAATTAATTGAAGAGCCTTGGGCTTTAAGTGAACAATGTCAGTGGCCTAGCAGAAAACTTCATGGGCCAGTGGTGATGGTGACTACAGGGAGAGACTCTTCTGCCTATGGAAATGGGAGGAAAGAGCAGGAAGGACTTTATTTGTGGTTTGAGTGCCAGCGTAGCAACCGTAGAATAGAACATCAGGTAAATTTCTAAGGTCTTTGAGTCTAATTCCTGGCTTCTGGACAGTATCTCTGAACCCACCTGGGGCCTGGGGGAGCTCATTGACCTAAAAGGAGGGATGCAAATCTGGCTGGCTTCACCATCTGCTGATCATAGAGTCTTGGGCCTTGAGTGGTTATAAGTGGTAGCCAAGTAGTGGTTATAGCGGGCCTTGGGCAAGACCCAGTTCTGTGCTGGCTCCAGGACTGACCCAGTGAAATCCCAGTGGTGGTGACCACAGGGTTATTTGTTTTTCTCAACCCTAAGTTCTAGAAAGCTCAGCACAGAGAGAGAGCTTCTATTTGTTGGGGAGAAACTAAGGGAAAAGAACAGAATCTCTACCTAGTAATTCACATAATTCTGGATCTTATCCAAGACCACCAAGATGGTACCTCTATGAGTCTGCAAGAACCACAGCATTACTGGACTTGGAGCCCAAGAGTTTTTTAATACCTGGAAAGTCTTCCCAAGAAGGATGGGCACAAACAAGCCCAGAGTTTGAAAACTAAACTAAATATCAAATTTGTCCGTGTCCAGACACTGACAAACATCTACAGGCATCAAGAATATCCAAGAAAACGTGAAATCATCAAATGAACTAAATAAGACACCAGCGATGAGTCCTAAAGAAAGAGATATGTGACCTTTCAAACAGAGAATTCAAAATAGCTGCACTGAGAAAACTCAAAGAAATTCAAGGCAACACAGAGAAGACATTAAGAATTCTCTCAGATAAATTAAAGAGATTGAAATAATAAAAAAAAACAAGCAGAAATTCTAAAGTGAACTATGCAACTGACGTACTAAAGAATGCATCAGTGTGTCTTAATAGCAGAATTTATCAAGCAGAAGAAAGAATTTGTGAGCTTGAAGATAGGCTATTTGAAAATACACATTCAGAAGAAACAACAGAAAAAAGAATAAAACAATAAAGCATGCCTACAAGATTCAGAACATAGCCCCAAAAGGAAAAATCTGAGCTACTAGCCTTAAAGAGGAGGTAGAGAAAGACACAGGGGTAGAAAGTTTATAAAAAGGGATAATATCTGAGAACTTCCCCAAGCGAAAGAAAGATATTAATATTCAAGTACAAGAAGGTTGCAGAACACCAGACAGATTTGACCCGAAGAGTACTCAAGGCATTTAATAAACAAACTCCAAATGTCAAGGACGAAGAAAGAATACTAAAAGCAGCAAAATAAAAGAAACAAATAACAATGGAGTTCCAATAGATCTGGCAGCAGACTTTTCAGTGGAAATCTTACAGGCCAAGAGAGAGTGGCATGACATATTTAAAGTGCTGAAGGAAAAAAAAAAAACTTTTATCCTAGAATGGTATATCTGGTAAAAATAACCTTCAAGAGTGAGGGAGAAATAAAGACCTTCCTATACAAACAGAAACTGAGGGATTTCATCAATACCAGACCTATCTTACACAAATGGTCAAGGGTACTCTGCAATCTGAAGGAAAAAGTATGTTAATGAGCAAGAAGAAGTCAATTAAGGTACAAAATTCACTGGTAATAGCACACAGAAAAACTCGGAATATTATAACAATGTCATTGTATTGTGTAAACTGCTTTTATATGATGTAGAAAGATTAAATGATGAACCAATCAAATACAATAAATACAACCACATTTAAAGACATAGTACAATAAGACATAAAGAGAAATAAAAAGTTTTAAACTGGTGAAAGAAATCACAGTGTAGAAATTTTATTAGTTTTCTTTTTGCATGATTGTTTAGTGTTAGGTTGTCATCAATTTAACATAATTGGTTACAAGATAGTATTTGCAAGGCCTCAAGAAAACCAAAAGTTGAAAAACATACAACAGATACACAAAAAATAAAAAGCAAGAGATTAAATTATATGGCTGGAGAAAATCACCTTCAGTAAAAGGAAACCAGGCAGGAAAAAAAGAAAGAACACAAAACCACAAAACAATCAAAAAATATAAACAAAATGGCAGAAGTAAGTTCTTACTTATCAATAATAACACAGAATGAAAATGGACTAAACTCTCTAATCAAAAGACATGGAGATGCTGAATGAATAAAAAAGCAAAACCCATTGATCTGTTTCCTAAAAGAAGCACACTTTATCTATAAACATACACATAGATTGAGAATAAAGGAATGGAAAAAAAGTTCCATGCCATTGGAAACCAAAAAGAGCAGGAGTAGACATACATATATTAGACAAAAACAATTGCAAGGCAAAAACTATGGGAAGAGGCAATATCATTATGTAATGATAAAGGGGTCAATTAACCAAGAAGATATAATGTTCATAAATATGTAAATATCAAACACCACAGCACTCAAATATATAAAGCAAATATGATTAGAGTTAAAGAAAGAGATGACCACAGTATAATTATACCTGGAAGCTTCAACACCCCACTTTCAGCATTGGACAGATTTCTGAAACAGACAAACAACAAAAATAAAGTCAGACTTTATCTGCACTATAGACCAAAAGGATGTAATAGATATTTATGGAACATTTCATCCAAAGGCTGCAGAATACATATTCTTCTCTGCACATGAATTATCCTCAAAGATAGACAGCATGTTAAGTCGCAAAACAAATTTTAAAATATTTAAAACAATTGAAATAACATCAAGCATCTTTCCTGACCACAAGGAAATAAAACTAGAAATCAATAACAGGATGAATTTTGGAAACTATACAAACACATGGAAATTAAACGATGTGCTACAGAATGACCAGTGGGTCAGTGAAAAAATTAAGAAGAAAATTGAAAAAACTAAGAAGAAATTTGAAAAATTTCTTGAAAGAAATGATAATGGAAACATAACTTACCAATACTTATGGGATACAGTGGAAGCAGTTCTAAAAGCAGAATTTGTAGCTATAAATGCCTTCATCAAAAAAATAAAAACTTCAAGTAAATAACCTAATAATGAATCTTAAAGAACTAGAAAAACAATAGCAAATCAAACCCAAAATGAATAGGATAAAAGAAATAATAAAGATCAGGGCAGAAATAAATGAATTTGAAATGAAGAAAACAATACAAAAGATGGACAAAACAAAAAGTTGTTTTTTGTAAAAGACAAATAAAAGTGACAATCCTTTATCCTCACTAATGGAAAAAAAGGGAAAGATCCAAATAAATAAAATCAGAGATAAAAAAGGAGACATTACAACTGACGTTGCAGAAATATGCAGGATCACTAGTGGCTGCTGTCAGCAAATATGTGTGAAAAAATTTAGAGGCAATGAATAAATACCTAGACACGTATGACCTACCAAGATTGAACCATAAATAGGCCAATAACAAGTAATGAGATCACAGACGTAATAAAATGTCTTCCAAAAAAAAAAGCCTGGAACCCAATGGCTTCACTGCTGAATTCTACCAAACATTCAAAGAAGAACTAATACCATTCTACGAAACTATTCTGAAAAATAGAGGAATTGGGAATACTTCCAAACTTATTCTAAAAGGCTGGGACTACCCTGATAATTAAACCAAAGACACACCAAAAAAGGAAAACTATAGGCCAATATATCTGATAAATATTGACACAATAATCCTTAAAAAATACTAGCAAACTGAATTCAACAATAAATTTAAAAAGCATTTATCACGACCATGTGGGATTTACCCCAACGATGCAAGGATGATTCAACACACACAAGTCAATCAGTATGATACATCATATCAATAGAATGAAAGATAAAAATGTATATGATCATTTCAATTAATGTTGAAAAAGCATTTGATAAAGTCCACCATTGCTTCATGATTAAAAACCCTCAGAAAAATTAGACATAGAAGGAACTTACCTTAACATAATAAAAGCCATATATAACAGACCCACAGCTAGTATCATTCTGAATGGGGAAAAAATGAAAGCCTTTCCTCTAAGATCTGGAACATGACAAGGATGCGCACTTTCACCATTATTATTTCACATAATAATGGAAGTCCTAGCTACAACAATCGACAAGAGAAGGAAATAAATGCCACCCATATTGGAAAGAAAGAAGCCAAGTTATCCTTGTTTGCAGATGATATGATCTAATACTTGAAAAAAATCTAAAACCTAAAGACTCCATCAAAACACTATTAGAATTAATAAATATATTTAATAAAGGTGCAGGATACAAGAGCAACATACAAAATCAGTAGTATTTTACATGCCAATAGTGAATAATCTGAAAAAGAAATGAAAATAATCACATGTACAATAGCCACAAATAAAGCCAAATATCTAAGAATTAACCAAATAAGTGAAAGATCTCTTTAGTAGTAGTAAAAACTGTAAAACACTGATAAAAAAAAATTGAAGAAGACAGAAAAAATGGAAAGATATTCCATGTTTATGAATTGGAAAGATCAATATTGTTAAAATGGCCAAACTACTTACTCAAAGCAATCTACAGATTCAATGCAATTCCTATCATAATACCAATGACATTCTTCAAAGAAAAAAAATTCTAAAATTTATATGAAATCACAAATGACCCAAAATAGTCAAAGCAATCCTGAGCAAAAAGAAGAAGACCATCATCCTCCAGACCCCAGATTGGTAGATCCACTGACAGCTTGCACTGTGCACCTGGGAAAGACACAGACCCGCAACACCAGTCTGTGAAAGAAGCTGAGAGGGGGCTGTGCCCTGCAAAGCCACAGGGGCAGAGCTTCACAAGGCCATGGGAGCCTACCTCTTGCATCAGCGTGACCTTGATGTGAGACATGGAATCAAAGGAGATCATTTTGGAACTTTAAAGTTTAATGACTCCCCTATTAAAATTTGGACTTGCATGGGACCTGTAACCCTTTTGTTCTGGCCATTTTCTCCCATTTAGAATTGATGTGTTTACTCAATGCCTGTACCCCACATTGTATCTAGGAAGTAACTAACTTGCTTTTAATTTTACAGGTTCATAGGCAGGTGGGACTTGCCTTGTCTCAGATGAGACTTTGGACTTAGACATTTGGGTTAATGCTGGATTGAGTTACGACTCTGGGGGACTATTGAAGGGGCATGATTTTATTTTGAAATATGAGGGCATGAGATTTGGGAGGGGCCAGTAGTAGAATGATAGAATGATATGGTTTGGCTCTTTGTCTCCACCCAAATCTCACCTTGAATTGGGACCAGATGGAGATAATTGAATCATGGGGGAGGTTTCCCCCTTGCTGTTCTTGTGGCAGTGAGTGAGTTCTTACAATATCTGATAGTTTTATAAGGGGTGTCTCCCTTCGCTTGGCACTCATTCTCTCTACTATTGTCCTGTGAAGAGGTGCCTTCTGCCATGATTGTAAGTTTCCTGAGGCCTCCCCATCCATGTGAGTCAATGAAACCTCTTTTCTTTATAAATCACACATTCTCGGGTATTTCTTCATAGCAGCAAGAGAATGGGGATGGAGATGATTTGGGGATGAAACTGCTCTACCTCACATAATCAAACACTAGATTTTCATAAGGAGTGTGCAACAATCGCATATGCAGTTCCCAGGAGGGTTCATGTTTCTATGAGAATCTTATATGACTACTGATCTGACAGGAAGTGGGGCTCTGGTGATAATGCTCACTTGCCTGCTACTCATCTCCTGCTGTGTGACCTTGTTCTTAACAGACCGTAGACCAGTACTGATCCATGGCCAGGGGATTGAGGACCCCTGCTGTAGAGCCACACATTTACTTCTAAACACTGATTTAGATGCATGTCATACATTTTGGTATATTGTATTTTCGTTTTCATTCATCTTAAAATATTTTCTATTTTTGCATTTTATTTCTCCTTTGGACCATTGATTATTTGGGAGTGTGTTGTCTATTTTTCATATATTTTTGAATTCCTCGATTTTCTTATTGTATAAAATTTAATTTCATTTTTATTGGAAAACATTCTTTCTATGATGCCAATCTTCTTAACCATATGGAAGCTTTTTTGATGGTGTAACATATAGTCTATTCTGGAGAAAGTTTCAGGGGTATTTAAAAGGAAGCTTATTAATCCTTGTATTAATACAGCCACTCCCACTCTCTTTGGTTACTGATTGGATTTTCTTCTTTCTTCCTTTTACTTGTGTAGGGGTGGAGGGAAAGCCTCCCTTTCTCATCTGAAGGTTAACTGCTGAAATGAACTGAAAATAAACAGATTGACACAAGAACACAGGAGTCCCACACATATGAGATTCAATGAAGGGCCGGATGGTTAAGACTGAAATACCTTCTTCATAAAGAGGGAACTGGGGGTGCTGTAGACTGTTTTAGAGTGGAAAATGATTTTTAGGAGAAATGGATAGAACCAAGGGGCAGATAATATCTTGCTAATGATTCTCTTAGGAAACTAGATAGAATTGTCAAGTTAAGGGAAAGTGAGGGTCAGAACTGTACTGTGAACAAAGTTTGTTTTATTATGTATATAAAATCTTCCTGATAATTGTACAGAATTGCTCTTAGAATAGAGGAAAACTCTATCTGAGTTTGATGATAATATTTAGTTTCTTCTCTTTTCCAGTGGTTAATCTTTCCTAGTTATTTGATAAGATTCTTAGGGAGGGGATCTTGGGAATATTGCAGTTCTTTGGGAAAGAAATTTCTTTAATGAGATAAGAACATTTTAGAGAGAGCCATTCCTTGCACTTGGAGGGAGAAGGAACAAAAGAATGTTAGAAAATTACTGATTCCGAGGCAGCTTCAAAGATCTTCCAATTTCATTTTATTCAAGACACTCAACCTACTTAAGTGTCATATTTTGGGGTATCCTTTTCTGAGCCCAAACTCTTTTTATTCCATTTACTATATTTTGAGTTACGTTATTAGTGATTGTTCTAGGAAATACAATTAAATTGTAACTTAAATAATCTCATTCAGAAAAATGCCAATTTATTTCTAATACTATATAAAAATTCTGCTCTAATAGAGCACTGTTTACTTCCTCCTTTCTGTTATCATAGTCATCCTAATAATTCATTCTTATTTATAATCCAATCAACAAACTTTTGTAATTATTGCTTTATATTCTTGTCTTTTATATCAGATAGGAGGAGAAAAGAATTACCATAAAAATATTTTAATGCTGTTGGTTATATTTACCTGTGTAGTTGCTTTTATTGTGTAGTTAGTTGTATTTCTTTGTACATGTTAAAGTTCTTATTTAATGTCCTTTCATTTTGGCCTGAAAGATTGCCTTTTGTATTTTGTGGAAGGCTGGTGCTAGTAACATATTCTCTCATTTTAAAAAAGTATGAACTGTTTTAATTTCTCCTTTATATTTGAAGGATAGTGTTCCTTCATATAGAATTCTTGTATAAAGTTTTTTTCAATTTAGCACTTTAAATATGTCACCCTATTGCCTTCTAGCCTCAGAGTTTCTGATGGAAAGTTAGCTATCAACCTTTTTGAAGATTCCTTATATATCATGAGTCATTTTGTTCCTTCTACTTTCATGATTCCCTGTTTAACTTTCAAAAAATGTGATTATGTGTTGTCTAGGTGGAATCTCTTTGAGATTTGTGTATTTTGAGTTCATTGCACTTTCTGTGTATATAGACTAACATTTTTAAAAAACTGAATTTGGAAAGTTTCTGGCTCTAGTTTCTTTATACATTCTTTCTGTCCCTTTCACTCTCTACTCTACTTCTAGTCTCTCTGTAAGCTATATTAATATGCTTGTTCCTCACAGATCTCTGGAATTCTGTTGATTTTTTTCTCCATAGGTTTTCCTCTTTTTTTTCAGATTAGAATATCTTAATCGACCTATCTTCTTCATTTGCTGATTCTTTTTTCTGCACTCACACGTATGAGACCCTCTAGTAAATTTTCATTTTGGCTGTGATGCTTTACAAAATCCATAATTTCTGTCTAATTTTCTTATAATTTTAATATCTTTATTTGATGAAACATTGCTTTCTACTTTACTTCTTTAGACATGGTTGTTTGTATTTCTTTGAACTTATACATAAATTTAGTTTGTGGCGTGTATATACACACACACATACACACGTGTATATCATATATATATTAGCTGATTTGAAGCCTTCGTCTAGTATGTCCAGTATCTAGACATCCACAGGGGCAGATTTGTTTTCGTATATACATATATAAATACACACACACACACACACAAATACATACATATAATTTCATATATATACACACATATACATACACACACACATATACATATGTATCATATATATATATAATTTCAATAGCTTTGAGAACACAAGTGGTTTTTGGTTACATAGATGAATTGTATAGCATTGAAGTCTGAGATTTTAGTCAGCCCATCACCCAAGTAGCGTACACTGTACCCACTACATAGTTTTTTATTCCTCACCTCCCTCTCAGCCTCCCCACTTCTGAGTCTCCAGTGTCCATTATACTACTCTGTATGCCTTTGCTTACTCATAGCTTAGCTTATAAGTGAGAACATAGGGTGTTTGGTTTTCCATTCCTAAGTTACTTCACTTAGAATGGCCCAAGTTCCATCCACATTGCTGTACAAGACGTTATTTGGTTCTATTTATGTCTGAGAAATATTCCATGGATTACATATAAACCACATTTTCTTTATCCACACATCCTTTGATGGGCAGTTAGGTTGGTTCCATATCTTTGTAATTGTGGATTATGCTGTGATAAATATATGCATTCAGATGTCCTTTTTTAATATAATAACTTATTTTCCTTTGGGTGGATACCCAGCAGTGGGCTTATGGATTGAATGGTAGATCTATTTTTGGTTATTTGAGAAATCTCCATACTATTCTCTATAGAGGCTGTGATAATTTACATTCCCACCAACAGTGTATAAGTATTCCCTTTTCATTGTATTCATGACAACACTTACTGTTTGTTGGCTTTTTAGTAATAGTTATTCTGGCTGGGGTCAAATGGTATCTCATTGTGGTTTTAATTTGCTTTTCCCCAATGATTAGTGCTGAGTATTTTTTTCATATGTTTGTCTCTCTTCTTTTGAGAATTGTTTATTTATGTAATTTACCTAGTTTTTGATGGGGTTATTTGGTTTTTTTCTTACAGATTTGTTTGAGTTTTTGTGTAGATTCTGGATATTATTCACAGGGACAGATTTTAATATACGTAAAGCATGTATAGACCATACTTTCCTATGTATTTGTGTATCTTATCATATTTTGTTGAATACTAGGCACTTAAAATTATATAATGTCATAACTCTGGGATTCAGATCCTTACCGTTTTCCACGGTTTATTGTTGTTGTTTGTTACTGCTGTTGCTGTTACTGATTATTCAGTGATTTTCCAAACTAATTCTGTGGAGTTTGTGTTTTTTTTTTTTTCTTATGTAGCCACTGAAAGTTTCTGCACTGTCCAGTGAATGATTAAACGGAGACTTATAAAAATGCCTAGAATAAATAACTTCCATTTTTTGCTGAGCGACTATCTCTGTTAAAGTAATTTTGCAATGCTCTGGAAACTTACAATTCAAACTTGGTCTTCACTTCCGGACTTTGCAGAGTCTTAACGTAAGCCAAACATGAGCTATTAAGATGTACTCAGGCCTTTCCTGGTCATAAGCACTGTCCTGCACATATGCATAGCCTTCTAGATTCCTTTAGATTTTTCAGATCTTTTCAAAGCCCTTTATGGACTTCTCCTTTCGTTTTTAAATTCACTGGACAGACTCTTGGTGTCTCCAGCTGATATTGCCAACTCAGGTAACTATGTGTTAAATAACTGCCACTTATTTTTTAGAGAAACACCAGGGGATAGAGCCTTCACACTGAGTGAGCTCTGAATCAGGTCAGATAAAGACAACCCTTTGAATGGGGCTTTTCCAGGGAGCTTCCAGGCAGGTCAAATAATGACTGTTCTCTGAAGATGGAGCTTTGTGGGGATTTCCAAACCCATTCTTCCCTCTGCATTGGCTGCTATCCTCCTAGTTTTCACTGTGACCATGGATATGAGGCTGCTTATTTTCTATACTCCTAGTGAGCTATGAGGACAGGATGAAAATAAGTAATCTGCCACAATGCTGTTTTTACTGAGATTCAGCAATTTTTCTTGAATAACCACTTGTTGAACTGTTAGAAGTCTTTAGTTAATTTCCACAGTTCTGAAAAAGTTGATTTTAACAATACCTCCTATGTTCTTAGTGTTTTTATGGAGAAATAGATTTTCAGGGATCTTAATTCCACACTTCGTGGTGATGTTAATTGTGATCTCTTGATTAATATAGTGTTTCTTAGGATTCTACATATTTTTGTTTGTTTCTTTTTAAATTAATAATAATTTTGTGAATGAGTTCTTTGGTACTAGGAATATATCGTGTTCCTAATCAAAATTTCAATTTCTCCATTAATTTATGTATTTCTATTTTATTCAATGGCTTATAATTTGTTACTATCATTATTTATTTTAATGCTCAGATTGTACCAGAGCCATTAAATGGAAGCCTTTTCACCTGTAACTACACTTATTGTCAATATATTTACTTATTTAAACAAATATTCCTTTATATAACCAATCTTCCATTGCCATTGCGTTTACTTTTCTATGCCAACAATCCCTTTACATTGCTTGAACTTACACACCCCTGCCAGACCACATCCCCCACATAAACCACGTGGATATTTTCCTTATCCACTCAGACTCCAAGATCTTGAGCTAAACTACTCTTCCAACAAACACTCTTTTTACCTGCACTAACTCTAAAACCCCATATCTGATTTCTCTCACTCAGGAGTTATTTTCTCCGCTCTTGTGTCCTGACACTCCATGCTACACTACATCTTCCCCCGGGGATGCCCTTTTACCCTACTTGGGTACTTATACTTTATAGTTGGCCAAGCCCCACATAAATCCCTTTCTTACGTTGTCTAAGCTCCAACACAGTATACTCAGCTGCCTCAGCAGACAAACCTTCCTTATACCACTTGGGTTCTAATACTCTGAGCCAGATCACCCTTCTTGGCAGATACCTTGGTCAACATGCTTGCTTGTGTTGAATACCTTGCACTTGGCCACCACAGTAGTTGAACATTTCCAGTGCTGAGCCTTACTTTGCACAATCCTGCATAATGACTTTTAGAATGAATTGATTAGCAAGGAAAAGAAGGGAAGGGAAAAAGTAAGAAACCATTTGAAAATTTTACATAGTACTTTTAATGAAATATATATTATTCCAAAGCCGTGCATATGTAATTTTTCTAACAAAAGAAATAATTTATACATTTGCCACTTTGCCTTTTAAAATAGTATACTTCTGGTGGCTTTTTGTTTGTTTTTTATTCATAAAATCTTTGGCTAATTGCTATATTTCATCCATAGCAGACATTTCTTAGCTTGAAGCAGTTATTAAAGAATGAAAGCTAACAGTCAATTACTTCAGATTTTCTAATTGAATTTACAGAAATATATTCTTGTGTAATTCAAATGACTCAAATTCAGGAATATCTAATAAGACAATAGAAAAACTACTTCCACATGCTTGCCAAATACCTTTGGAATTTTACTGGCTTAAAATGTAAAATATATTTCTAAATAGATTTTTTATCTTTGTAAATTATTCACAATTAAACAAAATTCAGAACAATGTAATCATTTGCATTAATATGTAAATATACTTGTATACAAAGAGATTACAATATATAGAGATCGGTATATTTTATTATATAATGTGTGTATATGTGTGTATCTTATAATGTATGTATAAGTGTGTGTGTATATACACATATATATGTTCATGCATTATGTCGTATGTAGCTGGCCACGTGTGAATGTGTTTTAAGTATTTTTACATACTGGGAATGTATGTATGCACATATTTAATATCATATGTGCATTTTTTAGAAGCATTCATTTTTATTAGAGTAAAAGTTGAGGCTTGAGAGCTTGTTTCTTTTACATGGGAGACAAAAAAAAAGTAATTGTTTATTTTTGTTCTCAGAGCTATCACACAAAAATAAAACAGAAAAAGGAAATAAATTTTCATAAGCAACATCTCCTAACTTCAATATCCAGAGAGAAATTAAAAAAAATAAGAGGAAAAATGAAAGCCTAACAAGATTTAAGAAGAAAGTTTTCCATTATTCATTTAATTCACTTTTAGCTGACCAAGGTAAGGACTGTTGAAGTTTACATAATGAATGTGTCATGGGGTCAGCATTCTTAAAAAAAAAAAAAAAAAAAAAAAAAAAAAAGATTGGGGGTAGGGGAATGGAGGAGGGAGGGATGTGTTGATAATTATCGTGTTATCCTAAGAATGTTTTGAGTGAGGCTAGTTTAAAACTATATTCTCTAGGTTTTGTGAGGGAGATATTAGGATAATGGATTACATATTCCCTCTATGTATATATGGAGATAAATCTTTAAAAATTCTAAAAGATAAGAAAAGCTAAAAAAATGAGGAATTGCTTTCCAAAAACCATAATTGCAGCAAAATCAATTAGACAATTTTTCTTGATCTCATTTGAAGCTTTGACATCACACATCCCGTTTATTTGCTTCTGGCCTAATAATCCTCTGCATGCTGGGAAATATCTTTGTTCTCTGATAGAAGTAATAAAGCTGTCTGCACGATTCTCTCTTGTGAGACAGAATGGTCCTATTTTATTTAATCTATTGGTGTGCAGCCTTTTCAAAGTAAATACTTCACACACACTGAACAGAGAAAGACATGCAAGGGGGCTGGCCCGAGAAGTGTAAAAATTAAAAAGTGCCCTGTGAAGAAATAATGATGGCTCTCTAAAAAATTAAATAAATAAGAATCTCGGGTCAAGCGGGCCTTGACTCTCATTGCTGCTAGAGTATGGAATGCTTCATATTCTCCCAACCCCCCTGTTCCATTCAGTTGTTCCTGTTGAATAGAAAGCATCGAGAAAATGAAGAGATCTAAATGCCAGCAGGAGATGAGCTGCATTCTTCTAGGCATGTCCTGAGCCTAGTCACCCAGAACAACTTGTGATCCCTGGACAAAGCCGTTCACAGCAGGTGGCCATATCAAGAAATTTTCCTCCTGGAATTAGATATTATCCCAGGAATCACTACTGAGTCAAACATAATGCCCCATCCTGCTGGGTCAAGTAGGATTCCATTTCAATTTCTTTACACAACGATGCGTTTCATCTTGTCTGCGTACAATGACAGTGCTCAGGCATGAAATAAATTGAAGTGCCTGAAAGGCAGAATTATCCCTTGAACCTGCAGCATTCCCAACCCCAAAAACACACATTGTCAAGTGAGTTCCAGATAAGCAGGATCTTCACCAAGTGTTTGTGCTGCTTGGCTTCCTTTAATCATACTCCCTTTTGTAAAACGGATTTTTGAGGGGAAAGATAAATCATTGCTGAGGAAAAAGGTCATTTTCAAAAGGCTTAAGAGGTTCATTTTGTGTGGCTTTCCAAGGTGAAACAGGTAATTCAGAGTAGTGAAAGTCTTTTGTGATCAACTTAATTCATCCTTCATATTACCAAGAATAAAAACTATTGAAATAAGACTGAATAAAGTTCTTTATAACAATGTTCCTATGGTTAGAAAGTGATGATTTGTTGTTTGTTAAGAAACTGTCCAAACTCCAGCAAATGAAAGTTTAGGTTGAGGGCAAGCTTTCCTTCCACCTTCTCTTCAGAAAGCATAGTGGTTTTTCTCGGCTGTTTGGCAGACATATTTCAATACCTTATCAATAACACACCTCTGTTTACAGAACATCAGGCTAGCTTCAGCATAGCCGTAAAGCCAAACAAAGAGCATTTTTCTCCATTGTCACATTATGTTTGAGCTCTTTAGAGATACAGACTTGAGAAAATTCAAGGAATAACATTTCGTTTCTATTTTACTGAGAACAGCCTTTCCATAGCAGTCGGATATTTTGTAATCTTATATTCCACCTGTGAGAATAGTTTTATTGAATTTATATATGGAAGAAATTGATACAGAAGAAATAAGATATATCTTAATTTTAATAAGTTAGAGAATCTTGCAAATTGCTACCAAAAACAACTACTAGGACAAAAGGAAAGAAAGTAAAATACATACAACGGCTTGATATTTAATGCATAAATCTTGTAAAATGTTTCTCTTTTAATTTTGATTTAAATGTGCATTTTTAGGCAGTCTAGAGGGTCCTTTAGAATATACAATAATAACTAACTGCAAGTTATTATATATGTTTAGAGTTCTGTTAATGTTCTTTTTATCTGTATAATTGAATATTCAACAGTGATCCCAACATTGAAGTGAATTTGCCTACCAGCTGATAATCGGTTTTAGACTTGCTTTCTTCCACATTGTATAAATTAACTGTGTATATTGCGGCATTAAGTGCTGTAATTCTGCAAAGTTACTCTAGCTAAAAGAGTCAGGCAGCTATGAACGCACAACTTTAGCCACTAACCCCACAGAATTTACTCAGAGTAGTCTAAGGAATCTATAAAAATAGAAACAGTTGTTACAGGCTATTTACCTAGAAGAGTCAATGAAAAATAATTCCACGTATTGAAAAGGAATATCCCTATGCATTTAGAAATTATATTCAAAGAAATGTGAATGAATACCTGAATGTTTGTGTTTTGCTTGTTTACTAACTTTAATGTTCTTTATTATTTCATTATTCTGTCAATTTTAAAAGGATTTCCTGAAATATGTTAGATCTAGGCTATGAGAGGATCTATGTTTTTCCTAAGCATGTTTAGATACCTACTGACAATATGTGCTAGTGATATCTTAAAACTTTTTCCCCTGAATACCCCTTCACCGTTATTTATACCAATGCTTTAATTCTTTATACACTTATTTTTTTCATAGTAAGCATCTTAAAATTGTAGCTTATGTTATATAATATATATCTCATTACACTTAACATTCTAGAACTAAATTTGCTCAATACCTGCTTAATAAGTACATTAATAGTTGAATATTATATTTAAAAAATAAATACATATTTGAAATAAACTTACAAAAAATAAGTAGGAGATGACTATTTGCCCTACAAGATGATTTTCATTTTGAGACAGATTTTTAAAATTTTCTAAATTTAAAGACTAATATATCTTAATATCTAGAAGGAATTTAATGTCCAAATTTTTATTGCATATTATTTTCCAGAATTCAGTTTCATAATGCTAAATAGATATTTAGGTAAAAATTTTAATTTGGAAGACTTTTTGACTTAGCTCCCCAATTAATTTATATTTTACAGTTACTGATGAAGTACCTTCATGGGTAATTTTTTTCAAGTACTGAGAACTCTTTATTTTTTCAGTGCAAACCCATTCTTTATAAATATTTGTCATGAGCTTTGCCTGAATGTTCTGATTGAGCCACGTATGAATCTTCAATAGAAAGTGAAAGTTGCTATAAAGAAATTTTCTGTACCAAATGTAGATTGATTATAATACTGTCCACAAGTAGATTTGGTTATAATAGAGATTTTAATTTATACTTTTTTAGGTTTTCAACATGTAAAAATATCAAGTTCGAGGAAAGGTTTTTGTTGTTGTTTTAACAGTCTATGTAAAGTAAATAGTGGAATATTTTTGCATTCAGTGTCGTGTGCAAAGACTGAGCTACAATATAATGCAGTGACCAATAACCACCAAATCCCAGCCACTTAAAGTGATATCTCACTTACTCTGCATGCCCTTCTGTGGCATCAGAGCTCAGTGCTTAATGAAGTCCCTAGAGGCCTGGGATGAGGGAGCGGTGATCTCTCAAATGTTTCTCATCACGATACCAGAAGGAAAAGAAGAATATGGGAAATTGCACATGAGCTATGAAAATGATATCTAGAAGTGACACAGTCACTTGAATTTCACTGGCCAAAGCAAGCCATCTGGCCACAACTAACCTCAAAAGTGTAAGAAAATGTAATTCTATCATGTTTCTGCAAGGGGGAAGAAGCAGAATTCTAAGTGAGCAGAACTAATGATTCCCTATACAATTTATGTCATCAGCCTTCTCTTTCTTACTTTCGAAAGATATTAAACCTCTCCAATATCTCTGACCTTACCGTCATTCAAGATACACACACTGAGAGCCTCCTATTTTAAAAATGTGAGCTGCTTCTTGTGGAGATGTGAGAGTTTCCCCACTTCCAGCTGGACTCACCTCAAAAGATTTTACTTTGATGACACAGTGGCAAGCTTCTGCATCCTCTAAATTGGATATTCCTCTGATTGGTGGCCACTGTTGCATTCAATATTTTTGCTTTATTGTTAACATCAGTATCTTAGTTATCAACAAAGAATATCCGTAGTAACTAATAAAGGCACCTGTGAGCACTTTAAGACAGTGAAGCATTGTACTGAACATAAAGGCTCATAGTTCCCCTAAACACAGACATTGCCAAACTGCCATTCAGGTCAGGGATAAAAGGAGTAGAGGAACAGTCAGGTCCAGAGATGCATTCTAGTAATAAATTCTGTGCCCCCCACAGCTTTGTGTCTTGAAGATTATTTCTCTTATAGTATCTGTTCTCAAAACATTTTAGACCCACCATGTGAGAGACAGTATCTGCCCCCAGGGAAAAGAGAAAACATGTTTTTAAAAGAAGAAGAAGAAGAAGAAAGAAGTGTTTGTTTTGGATGGTGTTTTCGAAATGTGAAGGAAGAAACAGGGTTAGGAATACATGGAATGTGGTATGAGAAGTGGCATGGCTGTGAACCACATGTTTAAGACACAAAAAGATGATATTGATCTAATAATGGTAAGAAAAACAAGACTAATAAAACACAAAGAAATTATAATTTCAGATTTTCAAGTAGCATAATGGTTTCTCAGTGGAAAAGTTTTCTTGACAACTGCTTGAAATATGAGATGTAGAATATTTAATCTTATATAAAGAATTGAATATCAACGTGTTAATTATAAAAGTAAAAAAAAGATTATCAAAACAAATAATAAACCTTGGGAGTCAGAATAAAAACGAGGATAGATAATGTCAAGAAATCAAGAAGATCTTAGTGCTAGTTCCCTGATTCTATAGTGAAGATAATTGTCAAGCAGTTTAAAGCTAAGATCAAGGCAAAAGGATACTTAAACTTAGTAGGAAGTATATTTGTAAATGAATGGGTTATGGCAAAGGGAGGAGTACAACCTAAATTACAAAGTTGAGGTTCATAAAGAAAACTGAATAATTTTACTTTTATACCTAATAATTTTGAAAGTAAAGATGAAAAACTCTACTTTGTCTGTAGAAAAAGGCCAAATTGACACCAAGAAAGAAAATGCATAAAATTGAAGAATTCTCAGAGAATGCAGAAATATGAAATCTATGTGATATCATTGAGAAATATAAGAGAACTTATACTACTTCTACTCCTACCATCTAATGAAAAATTTCTAGGCTAATTTTGTAATAATCACATTTTACCTTCTTTACTAAAGAAAACATAATTTGAATATAGGGAAGTTATGGAGAAAAAAAAACACCTCCTGTATACAATCATATACTTCTTGTGTGGATCTGAGCAGCAAAGGTGGACAGAAAGGGCTGTTACAACTGGATCATGTTGAATAACCAAGACAGAAAGAGCTGAAGGGAAGTAGTGAAGCAGAGGGAGGAGAAATCTATCAGGGAACCAATAAGGTGGTGTGAAGCTAGGACAGTGTGTTATGAAGTGATCACTAAAATACACCTGTTAGTTGATTCAGGCTTTTAGAAAAACTACGAGTAAAGTCAAACATTAGATTTAAGGTAATTTGCGTCTGCAAAATTAGCACCCCAACTTAGCCTCACATCCATTAATGTAGCCCATTACACACATATGCACACATTTGATAATGGTTAGACTTGTTATGAAACCCAACTGAAGTTTTATGCCTGGGTTCCAAGCAATTCAGAACATAAGCATCATGTGGGGGGTAGTGACATGAGCTAACAACTGAATTAAATCAATAAAGAAAATAGTGTATCTCCAGAGTTGAACATGAGAATATATGGTTATCCTAAGGCCTCCAGTTAAATAGAGAATACTTGCAGCATGCTCTGGAATTCCAGTGGGAATGATATAAGGAAAGAACATCCTCGAAGCAAATAGCTGCATCTCAATGGGTAGGAAAACCCCTGAGGACTTCTGGCTTTCATGTGAGGATGAGGAATATATTCGTAGCTTGTTTAATTTGTTATTAAATTAATTTTCAATGTTCATGCCAGTTGAGCCACATATTTTGTCTCTTCAATTCAATCCAATGGAAAATTAGTGAGGTCCTCTCATAGTAATGTAATATTACACTAAGGTAATATTACATCAATATGACATTATTGAGTGCAATAACTGATCATGTTTTCAAAATAACTTTCTTTATTTTCTCTCATGTAACTCTTTGTTCTGTGTACATATGTCCTGTGTCTCAATTATGATAAACCTCCAAGCCAGAAAGCTTAAAGTCATCACTCACGGCATAATTTTTATTTTCCCTTTCCAAAACCCTTGGATATAAGAAAAAGAAAACAAATAATCAAACAAAATAACCCTCCCCATTACTGCAACCAATTTCTAACTAGTCCCTAAATTTATTTATTGCATCCCATAGGATGCTACCAATTTTGTTGATTCCTCTCCATTTTTACTGCAGAATTCCTAACTTAGGTCTTCATAACTGTAGATTTGTATTTCCACTTTTACTTTCTTGCTAGCTTCCCTACATTCTCCTTATCAATCCCACCAAACGATTGTGCAAACTGCCTCCAGATGTGTCTCTCTAAAGTTCGGACACAGTCATGTCATGTCTGTCATCATGAAGCTCAGTGGAAAAATGCTTGAATATCACATTAAAGGCATTATTTTTCTCCCACCTGCATGCTAACTGCAATTCTCTGTCAATAATAGTTAACAATATTAGAGCATTCATGGTTCCTCTCTGATTGCCTTTCACATCTATCTATCTCTCATCTATCTATCTATCTATCTATCTATCTATCTATCTATCTATCTATCATCTATCATCTATCTATCTGTCTATCTATCTATCTATCTATCATCTATCTAACAAATATTACATCAATGCAGTTGTGTATCCTCTATTTACCATGATTTTTCCAACCTAGGCCTCAGACCATTGGAAAATCAGTACTGCATATTAAGAATATTATGGGATGGGTGTGGTGGCTCACGCCTGTAATCCCAGCACTTTGGGAGGCCAAGGCTGGCAGATCACCTGAGGTCGGGAGTTCAAGACCAGCCTGACCAACATGGAGAAACCCCTTCTCTACTAAAGATACAAAATTAGCCAAGCGTGGTGGCACATGACAGATACTCAGGAGGCTGAGGCAGGGGAATCACTTGAACCCAGGAAGCACAGGTGGCGGTGAGCTGAGATCACGCCATTGCACTCCAGCCTGGGCAACAAGGGCAAAACTCAAAAAAAAAAAAAAAAAAAAAAAAGAGAGAGAGAGAGCATTGTGGCTTTTAAACTGCTGCACATTTGCAGAAAATTTATTTGAGGAGATTTAACTGTTGTTAATCTAATTTACAAATTTTATTTTGCTTACAATGCTCATATTAACAAATCTATAAGGGCCCTGTTCCCATGAGCTAGGTTGAAGTGAGAGGTGAGGGATAGGGTATAGAATGCAGAACTCATGACATTTTTAGATACAGTGCACACTGTTTTGCAACACAGAATGTGTAATTACCTAAAAAGTGGAGACGGAGGGAAGGAAGAAAGCCCCAGAGGTCCTGATTTATGAAGGTGTTCTGCCCTCACAGCTGCACAACCCCTGGGTGAACTGTGATTCACACTGTTTGCTGTGTCAAGCCTTTCTCCCGTTAGTGAATAGCATCCCCTTTTGGTGTGAAAAAAATGTGGGCAGTCTTACAATGGGAACTGGATCCCTTTAAACATATGATTTAAAGCTTCCTTTTTAAGGATTTACCCATCGACAAAGTTTTAAAACTTATCATGGTATCACATGCAAGAAAAATGCAATCTCTGACAAATTATGTCCAGGAAGGCAGGTACTACTTCTAACGATCAAGTTATGAAAACAATTCATCCTCATTTTGTAAGAAGTATCTCATTTTCTTACTATATGTTTCTTATTTCTGGATGCATTACCTAAATTTGCAATTTACAAGTTATAATTAGAAACTCTGAGATAATAGATTTTACGAACAAAGGAATGGTTATGTTGAAATGCATTAGATGAGTTTGTTTTAAGACAGATCAAAAGATGGTCAGTGAATATTACATACTTTAGGAGGCTTAAAAAGTTGTTTGTATTAATTTACTAAATAATATATCTTTACATAATGACAAAAAAAGTAATCATTTTTTTACCTTATTATAGCAAGTGACCTAACCCATTTTAAATCATGTAAGTGATTAAATTTGGAGACAAGATCAAAATATCTTTCATCATCAGATGCAAAGAAATGACAACTAGAGACACAGCAGTAAGAAAAACACCCACCCTACTGAAATCCATTATATCAAAAAGGTTACATCGAACGGACTTTACCACATTACTAAAGGATTGAAAATTAACCCAAGGTTATCCACTTCATACAAAATAAACACTGAACATTCAGTGCAGCAATTTCTTTACTGCCTTCATGATGACTTACAATATAACACATACTGGTTTTTGAATGTTTTACTGTGAAAGCTGATTTAAAATAATCTTTGAAAGGACTTTTTTTGAGGAGCTCTTTATTATTATTAAAAGGGTAAGTGCCAGAGCAGCAGCAGGGAACCACTTAAATAGAGGTTCAGATACTCTGTTCTTAATAGGACAAGCTTTAAGTATTTTTATACACAAAATAGACTGACACAATTTCCTGTGGGGTTCCTTCAACATATGTAATACCCATTGTGATACAACAAAGTAATATTGACATGAAACTAATAAAGTGGGATTTTTTATCTTTCTTTATGCATTTAAAAATTCTTACTGAATATATGAGATAATTCAAAGAAAACTTGAATTCAACTGGAAAATCCTTGCAGAGGAAATGATATGGGCCACTTATGTGGACTCAAAATTTTTTCTTGAAATTGTGAAATTTTTGACATGACATCCAGCTGCATAATGGTAGAACACAACAAAAAATGAAAAAGCAATGTAAGGAGGGAGAAGCTCCTTTTACTGATATTAAAATTGTTCTGATCAGAAATATGCCATGCATCATTTGTAAAAATAAATTATTCCATAGCCAGGTAAGCCAAGATCAAGAATAAATGAATGAATATTCAGGTTTTCACTTTTTGAAAACATTGAATAATAAAAACCACGTTGATTTGACATAAAATTAATCATTGGTAAAATATTTCCACTTAATTTCACAAGATTAACTTAATCATCCTTTTATCTGTTACAAGAAGGACAAATTAAGAGATATCTTTTAGGACTGAACTCTTAATGCAAAACATTTCTTCAGAGAGGGAAGTAGATGCAAAGTTTAAGAGCTCTTTGCCGTGGGGAAGTTGCAGCTTGAAGATACATTGACATTCTTCCGCTGTTTAATGCCTTCTTAATGCTGCTCGTGCATGCACGCACGCGCATAGACACACAGACACACACACACACACACACAATGCTCATTTAATGGCAATATAGTTGCTGTTTCTATTTGAACTGATTAAGATATATTTTAAAAAATAGGCTTTTGGGTTTTGAAATGGCACCCGTAATACCAAAGTGACATAATACTGCACTTCTGTAATTCAAATGGGCGACCATTGAGGCAAGAGAAGCAAGTGCCTCTGTGCAATTTTCCTCCTTTTTTTGTGAGTTAAGCAGATTTACTCTTAACGGTGGAGCTTCAGCGGATGATTATGACATCAAAGTGTGACAGACAGTGATTATGTACTGCAGGGAGAAAATGCAGTTAAAAAGAGACAATTCATTCCCATAGCTTAAAGGGACAATTTCCTTGGCCAAAAGTAAAATAAACTCTATCATCCCAGGCTTCTTTCTGAAAGAAAGGAGAGTGGAGGCTTAGTTTGTTTCATTTGATTTTTCATTTCCTTTCATACTTTAGAATCACACTGTCTCCCCACATACTCAAATACCTTTCCCATCATAGTCACCCACTTGTCACACATCCTCTGATTTCTGATTGAATTATTTGCTGTATTTCAGTATTTTCATCTGCAGATTTCTAAATATCAGGCACTTACACTTTACTGAAAGTGACGTCTGTTGTTATAGCCTGATTTTGCTTTTTTTGAACTCAGTTATCTTTCTCAATTTGTGACTTCCCTTTAGTTTTTACAAAGCTGTTAGAAATTGTACGTGGAATATGGTTTAGTCAGATATTTGCGAATTTATTGTCAAAAATTAAATATTTATGATTTTTTGCTGTTTTATATTTAATTTTACTGTTTTTAATTCTCAATCCTTTAATGTACCTTTTTCATAAATATACTAATTACATGGATTAATTATAACAAATATTGTTGAATTTAACAAGGCCCAAGTTGGGTAATTTAGGAGTTTAGTTGGAAAAATTTTATTAAGCAGAATCACCTTGATTCTTAGCCAGACACACTGCTGTCAATATAAAATTAGCATATGGTATGTGAAATTTAAAAATAAAAATTACTAAGAATTCCTGTGAAATTCTTAATAATAATTTATATATTTAAGTTTGTTCTATTCTGAGAAAAAAATTGCCATTTTACTGTGTCTGAATTGTTTTGTAATATATTTTTAGGGAAATATAATTATGTCTTTTTAATTATGACACTTATATAACAAAACAAAAATACTTTATTTAAATATAGAAACTTCCCAAAGATATTAGTTTTACTAATCTAATCAAGATAAGTACATTATTGGGATGAATCGAATGAAACTAAGAAGAAACAATAGGATAAACACAGTATTTATTCAAAACATTAATTTGTCTTGTTTTTTGAATTGAGTATCACCTAAATAGAATTCGTAACAACATTTTGTTGATGTGTCCATAAATTTTCTACTTAGAAAAGGAAATAAATTATATGAAGTATCTTTAAGTTGGAGATTATTCCAATTAAAATATTTTGGAATAAATTAAAACTCAGTAACATTCAAATGAATAATACTAAAAATGTTTTCTATGGGGAGAATTTTAGAACATGTATTTCATATGTATTCAACCCCATATATTCAAATTTGAATTTGTGAAGAAAAGATAGCATGTGGCAAAATTATAATATTGAGATGAAGTATTAAACAGGAATATTTATAATCCTCTGTTTTACTATCCCAAAACAATTAATAGTTTGCTATATATTTCGCAATTTATTATTCTTACGTGTTTTAAGGTCTATATAATGCTAATGTTCTTGTTGCTATTGTTGTGTTACCTTTATATTTTAAACAGAGCATTCAGCTTGGAGTGGATAGTACCCTCTTATGCATTTGGCATCATTTAATGTCTCTATGCAATAACTTCAATATTGTGTGACAATGTTTGGCTTGCCAAAACAAAACCCTAGAGGGCTTAATTTGTTTGTTATTTTGTCTTCTTTTATCTGCCTGTCTGTGTATCTACCTATCTATTTGGTCTTCGCAACAATTTTATCTTCAATGTAGAAATGATGTAATATAGTTAAACATGCATGCAATTTAGAAACATGGGTTTAAATAATTGAAGGAGTCTTATGAAACTTATTCCCACACCTTTAGTTTGTTTTCCAACACTCTTGATCATATTACTGACTATATGACCTCAGGATAAGAGTAAATAACATGCATTTTGTATTGTGGCGCTTCACAATCCAACAAAATCATAGAGAAAATGACATCTTAAAGTTTTTCCTCATCAAAAAGTGAGACAGAATTTGCTTTGATAGATTGTAGTTGCTGGGATAGCTCATTTTTATTAACTGTACCAAGTAGGCATCAAAATTGCTGACCTTCAGGAGATTCTTCCATTTTTAAAATCTGATTTCTAAATAATTGGAAGTTTTAGAGATTATTCTTCTATACTTTATCAATAACAGTATTGCCACAAAACAAAAGGTAAATCTAGTTATGAAAAACGCAAAATGCCTTATATCAATGGAGTAGAGTAAGTAAAATATGGGAACATGAATATTATTAAAGACACCAAAATCCGATCACTTGTATTTGTGACCATAAAATCAGGCAAAGCTGCTCCAAGTGAGAAAATATATATATTTTGTGTTAAATATGAATTGGAATGTAATTATTTCCTAAAGTTGTCAAATTATGGTAATATATGCAATAAAATGTTATTGAGAAAATAATAATATGTTTTTCTAAGACTCTTCACTGTTAGAAATCTACTTTTTCATATTGTAGCATTCTGAATTAGGATGTGGACAGCAGCAGTTTTGACATGGTTATTTTGTCTTCATAGGTGCCTTAGACTTGTGGAATAAGTGTAAAGGTTTGGAAGAAAATCCTTCAGACCATAGTGGAACACTCTTTTAGAAAATACTCAATGAAAAAAGGAGATACCATAGAGTAGAAAACATTGATATTGATGACTATGAGTCAAAGCTGTTCTGATAGAACAGCTGGATAGCCTAGGTTTTCTTCTAGAGTTTTTATGGTTTTAGGCACATGTATACATACGTAACAAACCTGCAATTTGTGTATATGTACCCTAGAACTTAAAGTATATATATATATATAAAAAGAACAGCTGGATAGAGGGACTCTGAACATAAAAGTGATTTTAAAATACCTTAACCAATTTATTTTACTCATGAATTTTTATGTATGCACAAAATCTGTACATGATAAAAATCAACACTTGATATTTAAAACAGTTTCTTCAGGCCAACCATGGTGGCTCATGTCTGTAATCCCAGTACTTTGGGAAGCTGATGCTGGCAAATCGCTTGAGGCCAGGAGATAGAGATGAGCCTTGGCAGCATGGCAAAATTTCACGTACACAAAAAAAACACACAAAAATTAGCCAGGCATGGTGGAGCACATCCATAGTCCTAGCTATTTGTGAGGCTCAGGTAATAGGAACACCTGAGCCCTGGAAGTCCAGGCTACAGTGAGCTGAGATTGCAGGAGCTGTACCCCAGCATGACAGAGAGACCCTACCTCAAAAAAAAAAGACTTATTTCAATAAGTATAATTATCTATCTAGATATATCTATCTACCTACCCACTTACCTATATGTAGAGGGAGGGTAGATACATTGGCCAACATGCTAAATGATAAGGAACATTGTATTATAGTTTAATTGACAGTTTTTTTCTTTCTCAATAGTAAATAATGGTGCATTTTAAAAACAATAGATTTGATGTCATAAGTAATAGGGTTATTCGCCAAGTTCACTGTTCACCGAGACAACTCCACCCATACTACCTGTGTATTTGCAGCATTTACCTTTCCAGGTACTTCTCATGCCCTTTTGTCTTTCCACGCCTATGAGCAGGACACCTCCACTCAATAAAATGTCCTTTCCTAACTTCTCCACTAGATATATTCATTTATTTTTTTAAGATCAATTCAAAAGGTATTTCCTTGGTGAAGTGTTTCTTTACTATCACAGAATTATAGCATTCTGTCTATACTATAGTCTAGCCTGTAGTCTATATACTATGACTTTTCTGCATATATTTTCATATGATTCTATTTTGTAGTTAATTGTAATCTTCCTGAGGGCAAAGGCCAGGTTCTAGTTAATGCTGTCAACCCAGAAAGCAGCATCATGTGCAAAATTTGTTTGTACTGTCAGTAAATGATACCTGTTATGCATCTGGTAAGGCTCAGTAACTATTCTTTGAAATAATAAAGAAATAAAAGTGTGAACAGTGAATATATGTGATATATTTATATAAACTGTTTATATTTTACAACCGTAGTTTAACAAATCAAAGTGTGACAATGCTGAAGCCAAGGCCAAGACATTAATTTTTCTAGGTTTATTTTCACCCATTTATTCTGGCTGCTATCCTGCACTGGCATGTTTATTCTTCATTATTGCCGATACTAGAGAAGATTAGGAATAAATTAGTGCAACTTATCTTCACTATGTGAAAAGTCAATACTTATTGATGGTAAGTTAAAAATTGTCAACTTCTAAAATAATCTCATAAGTAGAAAATAGTATGCTTATATTAATACATTGATTATAAATATTTTCAAAGAATAATTCAAAAATTCAACCTTATACATAATACATCTATTTTTAATCCTGCTTTATTGTTTTCAGAAGTATATGAAAGATTAATATATTTAGGTTACAAAGTCTTTTTAGCCTTTTGCTTTTACTATCTATTCAAATGTTTATGAGAATAGGCAAACATGAAGGAAGTGCACATGGATTTATCATTTGCTTGAGTGTTATAATTAGGGGCCCAGACTGTATAAGTAAGAATGATATTTAAAAATCAACCATGCTTAAACCTGAACATTAGTCTAATCAGAATTAGACACCCAAGTTGTTTGTTGCATCTTTATTTTTATATAATCTTAATAGATGCCTTCTGGATAACAATTAATGGAATCATTTTCTAAAAGTACACAAAACATTTTACTTACATTCTTTATTCCCTTTTCAACCTTTTTCTTTGATGAAAATATAGTTTCATTTTTCACCATAATGGCTTTTTATTTAACTTATGCCTGCTATACATGGTAGTATCTGTAAATAACAAAAAAAAGTATGAAAGAATGATTAACTGTTACTATCATTGACCTTTCATATTTAAGCTGTTTGTTGTATTTTAAAATACAATTTTAACTTTAAATAGTTTAATAAATCTCAATTCTCTACTTTGCACCTTGGACAAGCTTTTTAACAATTCTGGGCCTCATTTTTCCTCATTTGTAAAAAAAAAAAAAAGGAGATAATAATAATACCTAACTCACAGGGTATTTTGTGAAGATTAAATGGATTAATATATGTAATATATTTAGAACAAGATGCATAATTATTTGATTTGGGAGTTATTTTTGAGATTATTGTCATTATTCCATTTGGTTAAAAAAATTCTGACAATTTCTGAACAGTGTCTTATTCTGATCAGGCTAATATTCAGGTTTAAGTATGATTAATTTTTAAATATCATTCTTACAATTTGGTCCCCTAACATTATGCAAATGCAAGTCCAGGTACATTTCCTTTATGTTTGCTTAGTCTCAGAAAACCATGCTTTATTATGATTTATTTCTTCAAATAAATGAATAAATCCATTCTACCAAGGAAAAGAGGAATAAGCATATTCTGTGACTCAAACATGGCAGTACAGAAAAATAGAAAACAATGAAAAATAAATTTCAGTTCAATATAAAAATGAAAGCTCTGGTTAGAGCCCTCAATTAGTAAAACTACTTGGTTTATGAATCAATGAGTTTGTGGCAGGACAACTGTCCAGATGGTCACTGAAAGGATTCCTTAGGTTGGTGAGAAGCTGGCTTAGAGGGCTCATATCATTCTTACAAAGGAGTCTACCTTATTTCAAAGCAGAATCGTGTCTCTCCACATGGGGTAATCTGAGGGGTGGCTGCCTCACTCACTTTCTGACATGTTTGGAATACACATCTCTTTCTTTGAATCTTGAGCCCATAGCTTCATTACATCTAGAAAGGGTTTTCTTTAGTGTGACTTATTTAACAATTATCTGAGACAGAAAAAAAAAGGCATATTAAATGCTAGAAGATGTGAAATACCAGAATAAAAGGAGAGTGGTAGAGCACTAATAACAAATTTTGCCTACTTCTTAATTTGTAGTTGAACCTGGTCAAATTAAGAAGTAACCAATTCTCCCAGTTCTGTTGCAGAAGCACACCTGGGTCTCCAGGTCCTTCGTGTGAGAGGAAGTCACACTTGGCAAGTGTCATTACTGTTGAATTAGATGAGTAAGTCACAGAACAGTGAAAAAAACTCATAAAGATTTCATCATGGAAGTATGTACGTAACACAGCCACTACGTAGACTCCTATGCTTCTGAAAATCTTAGGTTCGACCTTAGAGTGTTGGAATGAAATTATTGGCAATCAGCTTGTTCACAGTACTTGATCATATCATAATTTGTGAAACAGCCAAGAAAATGGTAGGTAATGTTTCCTGATTACTTTTATTAAGTAAATTTCAAAGCTATTCTCAGTCAAGCTCCCACCTTACAAACATATTGTTCACCTTGTGAATTCTTTCAGTCTTGATTATTAATTCAGTCATTGTCACCCTTTGCACTCACCTCCCCCCATTTTGGAAGTCTCATAGATGCAAATATTAGCACTGCACATGCAGCCCAGGTCTTGTCATGCTCTGGACTGGAACTCCATCACTAATGAGTTTTTATTGCTGCTCCTACCAACCCTTGAGCAGACTTCTGTGGATGCCAATCTAGAGCAGCCCCGCATAAACTTCACATGTTCAGAATTTTCATTGACCTCACTGGGACTTTCATGAGAATGGATGTACCAAGTAAATATGGGAAAGGATTCTACGATACAACTCTCTAAATAGAAAACCTTTGTTTTTGCTGTCCATATTTACATAACTAATGTTATAAAAGGCATAGCAGAAAAACACTCAGAGTGAAGTCCGGGGCCATGACCCAAATTCAAAAGGTTGTAAGAATAGCCAAGTATTCTTATGTGATCAGTTAAGCTTTCAAAGGTGCAATGAAAACGAAAACAACAGAAAAATAGCTAGATTGATGAGCTGTAAATGTTATAGATAATTGTATGTGCTTCCTTGTTTGTAGAAATACGTAACTATGCATCCTAGCCAAGATACCTTTAGGGAGTTAAAGAAGAAAATAAGAATGAAGGCAAAAATATCCTATTCAGATTTTCTAAACAGCTTATGTTGATGCTAAGTAAACTTTAAAAAATAGACATAGTGGCTTAATTTTGTAATATTTAAGTGTTATAATTTTATTCCATTAAGTGTGTATGATTGTAAAAGCATCGAAGTTGAAAATCTGTGAAATTGGAGGAAAATACAATTTCACCTTTTGTTCAGAAATTTCCAATACTACAAAGTAAATAAATTCAAATATAAGTAGAAACATTAGTTCTTTATTTTATTCCTTGCCATAGATGAAGGATTTTATAGAATGACTATTTTTATGGTAAACTGACTATTTTTATGGTAAAGTGACTATTTTCATATATGAGTTATATCTACAAAGTATGAAGTCTTGTTTTAAACAAAATAAAGACATTGTCATTCAGCCATTTCCCTGAAATTAGTTGCCTAGGAAAACAAATTTAATAATAAAGTCAAAATAAAATTTTAGTTTAATATTTATATATATATTTTTACTTCAAAGGGAGATTTTCTGTATAGGTATATTCTTATTTATAAGACTTTGCTCTAGTTAACTTGTCTCTATTTTTTAAACACAATTACCGTTATAAAAAATTATTTACCCTTTCTTGAAGATATGCATTATTTAAATACAGTAACTCAGATGGAAGTAACATTTATTTAATTATAAATTTTTAATATCTTTAGTTTTAAAAAAATCAAATCATTTGCTAATATTGCCATGTCTTCATTCTTTCTGTCCTGCACATTGGGCAATATACTTAGAAAATGAGAAAAACTTAACTACTTATTTTATTTTAGAAATAATTACAAAATATGTAAAATATTTTACTTTTATTGTAAAAATATTTATATTAATATGTAATATAAATTTAAAAGTTTATACAGAATGTTTTATCTCTTAAATTGTTAGATGTATACAAATAAATTTGAGTGTCATATTGTCACCATTATGTAGTCTTGTGGACTAAATTGTGTCCCCCCATAATTCATATGTTGAAGCCCATAAATGCCAATGTGACTATATTTGGAGATAAGGCTTTTAAAGAGGCAATTAAAGTTGAATAAGGTCATAAGGATGTGTCTCTACCCCAGTAGAATTCATGTCCTTATACAAAGTGGAAGGGACATCAGAGAGCTCTCTTCCTTCATAAAGAGGATACATGAAGACAGCAAGAAAGCAGTAATCTGTCAGCTGAAAGAAAGAGTTCACCAAAAACTGAACTTACCAGAACCTTGACTGTCAAGTTCTAGCCTCCAAAATTGCCAGAAAATAAATGTCACTTGTTTAATCTACCCAGTTGGTGGCATTTTTTTAAAACAGAGCTGACTAATATATGCAGCCATTGGTAATTTTTCTTACTAAGGATCTAAATTTCACAGAATTGATTGATCATAGTTATTGATTCATACTCACTGTTATCAGTTGTCATTGCAAGGTCATCTTCTATTTTATGTGTTTATTTAACTGAAGCAGTAGAATATTACCAGTAACTTACCTCTCCTCATAGTTTCCCTACCTATATTGTCTCCCAAAGTTCTGATATTTATTTTTAAAATTCTCTTGCATTTTCTTTTTTCCTTTGTGTTTTCTTTTTAGTTTTGTTACTAAATAACATATTAGTTAGTTTTTTTCTATTACATGTTAACTCCTTAAACTCACTTTTTTTCAGTCAATAATTTCCTAAGTTTCATCCATGTTATTGGTTTCATTGTGGCTCATTTTCATTGTTGTATAATATTCTCTTTGCTCAATACATCAACAGGTATTAATGAATTCTGCTAGTGAAAATTTTGTTCTCAATGCTTTGCTATAATGAATAATGGGCTATAGACACTTTTTTTGTACTATTTTGTGGTACATATGTGCCAAAGTTTGTCTTAGATATATTCTTCTGGGCTTTATTGCTACATCATAAGTTTTGCAAATATTTAGTTTTGCAATATAATTTCAAAATATTTTCCAGAGTGTACCAGTTAGCATTACCACAAATAAATGAGAGCTTGTGAATATATACCCTCCGTACCACATGTAATCATCAAACTTATTTTTTCCAACCAATTGACCATAAAATGGAATAAAATGGTGGTCTTGGTTTAAGTTGCTTTGCTTATTAGTGAGATTAAATTTCTCTTCATATGTACTTATTTATGTTATGTATGTTTTTCTTTGATGGTATACTCATTCATGTCTTTTGACCATTTTATTGCCTTAAATTTTTTGTACAGATTTTACAAATGCTTTATGTATTCATTGTACTAATCCGTTGTCACTCCATATTTCAAAATATCTTCTCCAAGTTTAAATGTTTTTACTTTTTCGATTGTCATTTGAAAATAAACTGAAGGCAGAACAAAGACTAGAAGCCATATCCTTTAAACTCTACTTCCTCTCTCAGCTCAGCAGCTGAGAACTTTTGATTCTGAAACTTCAGCTTCTTTAATTGCACTTCTCAACAATTCTCATGTATCTTTTTTTTTATTTTTTGCTTTCTGGTAATTAACTTTCATATCATAAAAAAAGTGTTTTGTATTATAACTATGTCTTATGCAAATGCTAAAGTCAAATCATAAATTTCATATTCTTAGCATAACAACATATTGTTGGGAATACAGAAACTATTGTACAAAATACTTTGTAAACTTTGTACTATGCTTCTCTGAATGTTTATAGTTTTAAGATTATTCTATCACTGTATAATATGAAATGGCATAGTAGAGTGGTTACATAGTGAATATAACTAAAGCACTTTAAATATCTCTTTAAAAACTGTTCCTGGCACTCTTATTAACAGAAGTTATACATATCCTGGACCTCTTAGGCATATATATTTTTAAATAATTATAACACACAATTATTGAAGAACAAGAGAAAAAATTAAAAAAGAGGCGTGCTACAGGAGGAAATTATCATTCCAGGTCTGAAACATTGATAGCTGAAGTCATTTATATGCTTTCCTTAAGTCATCTCAACTAGTCAAATTAGTGGGTAATAACTTCAGAAACATAGTGTTTTTTTCTTTTTTTCTGTTAAAGGTCCATTTAGATGAGATCAGGCACATTCAGGGTGGTATAACTGTAGAATTATTGAACTACACTCTTCATTTACCAGCCAGCTTTATAGAATTAATATAGAACTACTTAACAATTTTCATTCACCACTGAATGAACAAAGTTCATTTACTCTCTGACCCTCTAACAAAAACATTTTATCATGTATTTTCACCTAGAAGATTCTTAGTTTTCTTTGTAGTTAGCCAGACATGGCCCTCTTTATTACTCTGTGATTATAATAGTTTGGAAGTTATGTTTTCTAAAATATCTTAATAATAACTTAAAACTGAATTATTTTAAGTGATTAGTTAATAAAATTAACAATGGATACAGTATTTGAAGAAAATAAAATGCCACACTTCTTTGCATTATGCTGTGGTTAAATAAAACTAGAAAACTGGTAGAATTATCTAGTAATATTTCTGCACATTCATACTTATTGAATAAAATTCTACTTCTGGGTTTTCTGTGGTTGCTTCTCAAAGCAACTGTAGTTGGAAGTGATCATGCAAAGCTATGGGCATAATACGTTCAGATTAATAACTGAAATCAGGAGTGAGAAATGAGATGTATACTACAATTACTCTGTACTGTACAGTCTTTCTAGACATGCTGGCACAAAATTGCTGCTTAAACATATAAATATTAAGAAAGGCTTCCTTAATTCTTCAAGATATTTAGAAATTAATTGAAATTGATAAAGACAAGACATAGTAGCACTTTGAAGTGGAATTACCTAAATTAACAAGTTAAATTTATGCTGAGATGGTCAGAATGGATGTGCAATTTTTACATAAAACATAAATCAGCAACTATAGCTGTTTCTGTTCCATCACTGTTTAGTTTTCTGTTCTCAGTCAAGTATATTTATCCCTTGCCCAACACCTAAAAAATGCTAAGAATCCGGGAGCCTTTATGCAGACCTAGTTTTCTGAACACAAAACAGGAAACTATCTCAAATGCTCTTAGTTGATCCATCTTTGTGTTCCAAGCACAATGCCTCGAAAATCCACCTGCTGGAAGTCGGGTGGTGTATGCAAAGGGATGTCATGGTAATTTGAAAACTTTTGAATACAGAATAGAGGCTTTTCCTGCCTTCAAGCTCACCACACTGGTTTGTTTGGCTCATTACATGCCAAAACTTTTGATTGATGTGCTCATTTCAGTCACGGGTAATTTTAACTCATATATTAAGTAGCTGCTGCTTCCACTCCATTATAGTTCCTTGTATGGGGCAAATCAGAGCTAGGGTCTTGTCTGTATTGGGCTGACCTAGAGCCATAGTGTGCTTTTGTTCGTATTTAAGTAGGAGGCAAGCTAATATTTCAAAACTAGCAAAAGTGTACAGTCTCTGCTTTTCTTAATTGTAGGGATCCCTGTGGTAAAGAGCCTTTTATTACTACCACATAGCTCTTTGGGAGTCCCAACAAAGCCAGAAATGTTGTTAAAGGCTTTCTAAAGACATAGAAATTCTTTTTAAATGTAGGAGATTTAAATGGACTAATACAATGTAACCAATTCTGGCAACATTTCCTCCCCTCTTATCTGTTTTTATTTGTGGAAGTCATTGTGGCTTAATAGTAATTTTTGGTTGTGTAACCCAGTATCTGCAGTACATTTGGGGACTGAGCACGCTTCAGTGCATTACCATTTTACCATTCATTCTGTACAGAATAGGACTTTAATAGGAATCACCACATAAATGGTAACTAGTGATTTACATTTCTGTAAAATTTTAGGTTCAGTATTAATTTACATCAGTCTGCATAGAAAAATAATATAAGAATCATTTATTCATATCAGTAACCTTGTCTTTCTTTGAAACTCCTACCTATTCATTATAAATAGCAGACTTAAAATTAGACATTAGGCCAAACTAATTTGTCAGTTAAACAAATAAACTTTAATTACAATTGACTTGTTTGATTTAAATTCAAATAACATTATTATTACCATTGTGTTATTATTATAGCACACAAATATGATTTATATTGAAACAAAGCCCTTTCCCCTAATAGAGCTTGAAGAATCTTTCTGGAAATAAATAAGATACACTAAAATGCTCATTTAAAAAATTTGAGTGTATCTTAGAGGATGTGTAATCTGTTAAATATAACAATGATAACAGCAAACACTTCGTAAACTATATAATTCAGGTTACAATCAACAAATACCTAATATGTGTACAAGAAAAACTAGTTTGAAAAAGGTAAAAATGGTTTATATTTTATAAATTGCTCAGAGGAAAGAAACAAATTAGGCTAGAAGCAGTAATTCAGAGGTATGTAAGAAGCTTCTTTAAATATTTTGAGGGGCAGTAATTGGTACAAGTGTACATGTCAAGCTAAGCAACGTTCAAATCCTCTTCTTATTGAATCAAATAAAATGAAATTGCCCATGGAAATAAGGGTTGTAAACATTGTATTATTTTGCTGTTGTATTATATTATTTTAACTCATAGGATACTTAAGTCAGAGTTGCACAATCCAAGATACAGGAGACTTGGGAATGACCTAGTTTTATTTAGATGCCAGTCTGGACAAACCAGACCAAATGAGCATTTTTTTCCTGGAAGCTGGACAAATACATATTTATGTGTATTTAAGCTTGTGTTACTCAGGAAGGAACTAATTTAGATTTTAAAATAATTTATTTTTAAAATTTATCTATAAAGAAAAATTAGTCTGAAAAAGGGCTGAAAAACTAAGGACCATGAGCCCAATCCAGTAAGCTTCCTGTTTTTGTAAATAAAGTTTTATTTGAACATATTCATGTACATATTATCTGTGGCTTCTTTTGTGCTATAAAGGCAGTGTTGAATAACTGAGACTGTATGGCTACCGAACCCTACATATTTACCATTGGGCCCTTTAAAAATAATGTCTACCAGCAGCTGATTTAGAATAAATATCTTATGTTAAAATATAAAGACCATTAATCATAAAGTTTGAATGTTTAAAAAATATTTCAGTATTTTCAAATAGAGCTAAAGTAATAATATAATTAAATAATTCAAAATGCATTCCTAAACTTATATCAACATAAGTGTTATAATCATGTTATATTTAATACACTCAATATTACATATTACAGGCCAGAGTGAGTTATTCATATCTCTCAAGGAAAAAAAGATAACATATAAAATATAAGTTCTAAGAATTATATTTATGTGTTTATTCACATATTTCTTCGTGTGCATTTTGGTGAAGAAAAAATATTTTTATGTTTTCCATTTCCTATCATTAGGTTCCTTTTATAAAAGTGAAATAACTCAAACTTTGTTTTGTTTTGATTTGCTTTTAGGTTTTTATAATAATTTTTAATTTTCCCATGAAGGAGCACAAGCCATGAAAAAAAAATCACAGTTTTCTTTCTGATGAAGCACAACAATTAAGAAACTGGAAAGACTCAAATGATGTACTCATTAACTTTCATGCTATGGGTGGCCAAGCAAGAGACAGGCATTGCTGGAAAAAAGTGACTCCATTTAGTTCTCTTTAAAGAAGCCATCAACCAAGCAGCCATCGGTATTTCTCTTCCTTAAACACCCTTCAATATTTAATGACTTCTTACTGAGAAGTTGATATTTATACATGGTAACAGAGGTTGGTGATTCTGGAGATAAATGAGAAAAACCAAGGGTAAAAGAGCATATTTACTGGATTAATAGAATTGAGCATAAATAGAGCCAGATAACCCAAGAGAAAAACACACTTGTACGGGATGGCAGTATTTTGCTAGATTCCTTAATTCTATCCTGGCCTTGTCTGGTTACTGCTTTTAAATTTTACTTCAAGGTTTTGTTACCTTATCAGTGCGTCTAAAAAATGACATCATAGAGATCACCTAGGAATTTGTTAAAACAAATATTCTGATTAAGTGGGTCTGCAGTAAGACCTAGCATTCTGTATTTCTAGCAAGATTCCAGGTGACTCTGATGATGCTGGTACCAGAAAATATTCTGAATAGCAAGACCTTACATGACGTCAGTGAGGACTAAAAATTAGGGTATTTATAAAACATAAACGTATTATCCCTGAGAAGACTTTCATTGTTATTTTATTACTCTTGTGTATACAATTCAAAAAAAATAAATAAAATCTGTCAAAATTTAGTCCAAGTGGACTCTTCTACAAGTATTCTTAGTAAGGAAGACTGTTTTTCCTATATTAAAAATATCCTTCTACGTCCACAAATAACCATTCTATTTCAGTCTTAAAATGTTTCTGGATTGCAACAAATCTATGAATATTTTTAGGAGTGCTCTTAATAAATATAGAAGAGAAAAATGTTGTCAGTTATCTCTTTGAGTAAGATTTAGAGTTTTTGTTTCTTCATAAAAAATACTTCATTTTGAATATTTTCCTTAGTCAGGGATGCAAAATACTAAATCAAACTGATTCACGTATCTCCATGTACCAATATATGCATTCATATATATATATATATATATATATAAACACTTGACAAATTAATTTTTTCATTAACATGTGATTGCCAAAAGAAAATCTAGACCTTGAAAAATAAGAGATTTAAATAAACAGATACAAGTAAATAAATGACAAATTGAAATCAACATCCTTAAAAAAATTATAAGTAAACATATAAATATCCTTTACAGTTTAAATTTTTAAAAAATATATTAACATCTTACAAAACATGTTCTCTAGATTTGTAAAAATGTAAACCTTAACATAGGGAAAAAAAAGGTTACATTTAAAATCTGGGGTCTCAAACATATATTTCAAATGGATGATACGATGTATTTTTTACTGCAAAATAAAACTATACCCAAGAGTATATACGTGTACTTTCTGATGTGGAAACTCCTTGGTAGTATTTTGAAGTAAAAGTGTCTGGCATTATTAATAAATTAACTGAATAATGTGTAAATCAGAGTTAGAATTGTGATTGTAATTTTTTAATATTAATAATTTCAATTCAGTATCACAAAATCCATATGGCAATAGAAATGGCATTTGCCTAATCAAATCCATTTAAGAAATTTTAAGAAAAAAAGACATATTAAAGAATTTTCTATGAATTACCAACAGATATGGAAGATAAATGACAATAGAATTTTAGAAAATTCCATTATAAATATTGTTGAATTTTTTAAGCCATAAATAGGAGATAAAGAACATGATTAAATTTCACAGAAGGAAGTAAGAAATCCACTTAGCCTGTTGCTAATCTCTTAAAATTCTTTCAGTGAACATCGATAAAGATATGAAATCTGGGATTATCTAATATTCTTTCTTCTGCTCTTCTTAATTCTTCCCACTGATTTAAGCCCTACAAGCATTGGAATGCCTAGAAACAAAGCTAGAGAATAATTACATTACAGTTCATGTAACCCTGAACACCTTTGACATTAAAAAACAATACCACTTGTTGTCATAACATATTCTCGAGTTACCACATGGAAGCAAACTATTCCTAATAAATATACTAATACAGAATTTAAAAGAGAAAGTAATCCACTTGAAACACCAATAATTCTGCAAATGCAGGGTTAAATTAAATACTTTCTAAAATAAGGTCAGTTACATATACTTTTTGGGCACTTACATATACTTTTTAGTACTTAATGAAAGAAATTAGTGGAAATTGACCTTAATCTTGAATTTGTTCAAAATGTCTTTTATCTGGCAAAAAAATCCCAACTTATGTATTTTTATTTTTTGAACAATACTGCTAGATATTTGTCCTTATACATATAAAAATATGCATGTGTGTGTCATGTGTGTATATATATATAGTAGCAAAGTGTTTATTAAATGTGCATTATTTGCCTACTTACAGTCTTTGTATTATTTCATTATCATAAAAGTTACAGGCTTTAAAAGAGGGCCGCAATCCAATAGGCTATCAACTGAAATATACTAGAATTCAAAGTATGCAAAGTCTTATCAATAAAATTACTCATACAAAACTCTTCTTTACCTATAACATGTTTATCTGTTTCCCAAAAATCGATGTTTAAAAAATATATCATTTTTCTCTAACATGCCTATTTTCAATATGTGTGATTTCTTCAAAACGATTTTTTTCTTTTCACATGACTTTTATATGTAAGCATATATTTTCTAGATAATTAAGTCATATACACAAAAGACGTGTAACTTTTTTTCTGAATTAGTCAATTTGGCCTCCTTTTTATGAAATCCATACATTTGTTATGAGCCTTAGCCTCAAATATCAGCTGAAAAAGTAACAAGGGGAAATATTAGTTATATATTTCTAATAGGAAGGAAAAGATTGTAACTGGTCCTAAAATAAATTCATAACTTCCAAATCTATATATAACTTTTTAGCTGATACTGTATAATTTGGAAATAAACTACAGAAAGCTTCCAGGTAGCTCTATTAGAAGCAATTGGGTTAATTTTTTATAATCAGTCAATTTGAAAAAGATGCAAGCAAAAGGGAAGGATTTCTAACAATAGCTTCCCTGTCTCTTGAAAGCTCTTGCTTTGATTTCTCCAGATGACAAAAGATCTTCTTTAGAATGTAGTACGAATGACAGAGATGATTGATAGAGTTGGGCGGGGGGTGCAGTTTACAGAGGTAAGCCACTGGAAACACCAAATGGGTATGTGTGCTGGTATGCTTTATTTTTGTTGTTGTTACCATTGTTGTTTTTATTTTCCTGCTTGGCTTCCTGTTCACTACAATTAATAAGGAATTCTTTACATCGTGACTTTTGGTTCTGGCTATCTGCTCTTTTATCACAGACAACTAACATGATTTTTTTTTTTCCAGTTGCAGTGCAATAAATAATTATTGTAAATGTTCTCCCCACACCCCTTGTGCTCCCAGATGAGATGCTTTTTCCTACATATGTTGTTTGCTGGATGATTTGTTTTCTAACTACCAATCAAATTGTAGATAATAACTTTCATCTCCAAGTTACTATTGAAAAACAACTATTTTTCTGGAAACATGCTCTTTTCAACAACTTTTAAAATTGTTCTTTCAGGCAATGTCCTAGTGAAAAATACAAATTAAAGAACGTTTAATACTTTTGACATGATTATTTTGTCGTATTTGCTTAGATATTTTCACATGCAAGGAAAAGAAAAGAAAACAAAACACCAAGATAATCTGACTTGTCCAGAAAGACCTCTACTGGCAGCACAGTGCCCCCTAAAGTTATTCTTGAGAGAAAATGCCACAATTTCTCAACTCAATTACTCTATAAAATATCACTGCATGACTTCCTTTTACCAAATAAATAAATCTCCCATAAAATAGCACAATTCATTAAAATACTATAGAAAAGTTTTATTTCAATAATAAATTTAATTACAAATGAAAAGTGTCATTTTATTGTGAGTTTCTATTCTATGCTATTTTAAGTAACAGTAACAAAGTAATTAATAAAGACAGTTAAATATTCTGGTTACAAAATATACTGTGACAATAACATTTTTGATAATTTTATTTTCTGACTGGAATATATTTGCTGAAAGAGGACAGATAATTTCCAAAATGTAATATTAGATCTAGTAAAATATAAAACAATGTGTGTCTCAGATAAATAATTGAATGACAACAAATATGGAGAAAGTATTCAAAGAGAATGGGGACAAAATTTATTGGTAAGGTATAGCTTTATTACTATATTTGATATATTAATAAATTTCACTTTAAAGTGCTGTATATAAGTAAAATTTTACACTGATGTTATAAAAGTGGAAATAAGCACAGCTTGAAAAATCAAAATAAGCCAGCCATGGCATTTATGTCTTTCTTATAAACCTGCTTTCTTTATAAAACAAAGTTGCTTTCCAATCTCCGATCTTTTAGAGCAAACAATTAATTTTACATCAATTCCCAAATATATTACAAAAACACAAGCTATTTGAAAGGTGTTATGACATACTGTTTATATATATTTATCTTTCATAAAATATAACTTTTAAAGTCCAACTTTTCTTACTGATTTTCATAGAGCCTTAGTCACAATCTTGATGCTGGATACTCAGATGCAAATAGAATTTGCGCCTGTTATTATTTGGCCCATTCCACTGAGTATACCTCTTTTGTTTAGGATTTAAGGTTATCAAGATTGGAGGGATGAAATTGCAAAATGGTCCCCCTTAATTACAGTTTTAATGTTTCCTGAGGGTTAAAAATTTCTTCCATGACAATCACAGTAGACTAAGTGTACTAACTAAATCTCAAACATTTATTTATTTATTTATTTATTTATTTGCCATGGCTGCAACATTTGCTTGTGGTCAATGTTAAAAGACAAAGCATCATAAAACAATAAGAAATTATATACAGGAGAAAATAAAGAATACCCCCAAGTCATGAGCCATTTTCCACACTGTCATTACTCATTATCACTGAGTGTGAGTAGTAGTAATTCCTACACTGTGCAGTGCTTGGGTCAATTTATAACCTGTGGAAATAGACAAAGTTGTGATTTGAAGCGTCACTTTTGCATATACAGCATGCATTGTTTTCTAGGCCAAAAAAGCACCAAAATCCAGTGAATTTAGGGAAAGCTACTGCATTTCAACTGAATGGTTCCTGGATTAGTTCATCCCTATACCTTAGTACTCAAAACTCTTTCTGAATCTTGGAAATAAAAAGAAAACATTACTTGGTTGAACGTGTAGTACCACTGTGATTTAATGTACTGCTTTGTTTAATGCTCACAATAACTTTGTGAATATGTATTCTTATCCTTATTTTTTGACTGTATGAGCAATCTGAGGCTCAGGTTGTCTCTCTAAGTCTACCAATGTCAGGCTGCTAATAAATAGCAAAGTTAGAACTGAAATTGTTTTTTCTTACTTAAAGAACGATGTTATTTTCATTTCAGCACAGAGGCCAATGGATAGCTGGAAATGGTTCAGAACTATATAAGCCTGTTGCAACTAAATTGGAGGTGGACATTTGTCCACAATATCAAACCATTTGTATGGTGATGCTTTATGAATACACCTACTTTGTTTTGGAAGTTATGTATAAATGTATATCTATATGTCTATGTATCTACCTATTATCTATTTTAATATAAAATTTCTAACGCTAACTCTTGATTCTTCTAAATCTAGTTAACTTTACTACCAAAATTCATATTTTTAATTTGTAGGTTATTAATATTTTAATTTGCAATAAAACAGATAAAAGTAGTTGAACTTTTTCAAAATAATGCATTCCTACTGCTGTCCTGAAGCATACATTCCTGTTCATCATAGACATTTTGTTAAACATTATCAACTTACAAGTGGAAATAAACTTTTTGTTATTTCTAATTTCTATTTTCTTGAAATGTGTTAATCACTTTATTTTTGTAAGTGTATATTTCTAAGCTCCTAAAAACTTAGTGACATATAAATTTATCATAATATTTCCAAACTCAAATATTTTCATTTATGTCTATAAAATAGATATATTCCTAGTTGACAGGACAGTATTTCTCAAAATAGAAAAAATGTTTAAACATTACATCTGTGTTTTTTGATAAAACTCTGCTACAGAAATATATATATATATATATTTCTCTCTCTCTCTCTCGCTGTCTCTCTCTCTCTATATATATATATATGTATCCAAAAGAATACCATGTAGAGAAACATAAGTGTGTAATGCTCAATTTTATAAAATATGATCACTTTTTAAATGCATGCCATTACTTAACAGTAGAGATAGTTGCTAAATGTAAACCCTAAAATGACACAATTGATCCAAATGATCTCTTTGACAATCCCAAAGGTGCATAAATAATTTGCCTGACCAGAAATGCATTCAGGTGGGATCTTCATTATTTAATCAGAGTGAATGAGTTTGATTGAAGAGAAGTAAATTTCCAAAACAATGTATTCATTTTTTTCATTAAAAAGTCACCCGGAATTACAGAAAACCTTCTTAACATTAATATGGTCATTGAAGGGAAAAAGTAGCTAACAAAAAATCATGACTTTTCTCACTACTTCTAATGGTTAATGCCACTTTTCTTCTGTGCTTTTGGTCTTCTGAAGGAAGCCTCGTGGCTGGCACAACCTTGCTGATTTCTTTTTCCTTTCTCAGCCTGTGTTTCTGAAAGCCCTGCATCCAGCCCACACAGGGATGCAGTGTTCGCCCTCTAGCCCACATTTCTTTTTCCCACTCTCAGATCTTTGATCTCTGGATTATTTACAGTTGATGATTTCTTTCATGTTCAAAATAATTCTTCTGATCAGAGTGATTATAAACTAGCAATATTTTTTCAGTATCTTCCTTTTAATGAATATGTATATATTTTTCATTAAGTGTTGCTAGTTTCAAAGAGAATATTTCCCAGGAGGTATATTGGAAATAATCTTTCCAACAGAATATAAGAAGACAGAATGAGTTTTAGAGATTGCAAAGAGCTATGAAGAAGGACATCAGTAAAAGAACCTTCTATCTTGAGAGCTAATTTGGAAAGCACTCTTAAATGTAAATTAAATAAGTGTAATATATGCACAACAAGTTAATCAACCTGTGATAGTAAACTGCTGTAGCAAGTAGCCTTGGTAGATCCTATAAATGAATTTTCTTTTGGCTATCCTAGTCTACTATTTTCTTTCAGCAGAAAATGAAATGCATACATATATACATGCTAAAAATAACAGATGCTTCCAAGTATTGTAATTGAAATTTTTTTCTTCTTTGTTAGAAAATATGCACATGCGCATGAATACACACACGGAGAAATCTCTGGCAAATAAAAATCCATCAGTCTTCTCATGCAAATATCAGAGATTTTAGATATTATTCTTCCTTCAAAGAAGAAGAATCTTTTTTTCTCAAAAATTTTGGCCATACGGTAAGTACATTTAAGCAAAAAATACACTGCCCTAAAAAAAAATATTAAAGCATATATATCATTTATCAAACATCATGTGAGAAGGCTTGTTAACTTTCAATTTCAAAAGAGAAAACACTATTATTGTCTTGTGATATCTGTTGAATGTTCCCTGAAGAAATCCCATTTATGATACACTAACTTATTGTGCATTACTGAAACATACCATTTTAGGTTTTTTCTGTTTTTATATACAAAACCTTTAGATTATTTCTAGTCCTTTTAAAAACATGCAATGCTTTGATTGAACAAGTTGAAATATTAATATGGAAGATTAGATTTCCTTAGTTCAAAAGTGAAGGATAATGTTTTTGAAATACGTTTCTTGATTTTTTCAACCCACAATTTTAGTCACTAATATATTTTGTCAAAGCATTACCAAGTGAATGCATGAAAACTTCATCCAAACTGTGAAGACAGAAGGACAATTCAATTTTCGCGTGAAGTATTTGGATAAATGCTGGAAAACTTAATGTGGTAATGACCTTTGTATTTTATACAGATGAGGAAAATATTTGCAAAGAACACATTATATTTTTAAGCTGAAGGAAATCAATAAAATATTAATTACCAAGTCTTTCGTATTTCCTTTAAATTATGAAATTACAAAATCAGCATTACCTAATTAAGGTCTATCTGTCAATTAATCACTTAGAGTAATTACTTGTCACTATGCTGAATTATGAATAGCTTAGTGAAAGGACAGTCTTTGAAATTTAGGATTTAAAAATACATCTTTTAATGATTTCACATTGTTCAGGCACGCATCTAGGGGTCCTGTGCTGAACAGTTCTGTGGTTGGTGGGTCGATGAACTCCATGGGCACTCTACCTGAGGTACACATGATAAAGCACTCATACACCATCAGGTGATCGGCCAATGGCAATATGATTCACTGTTAATTTTTCACCTTGGTCAGACACCTTTAAAATTAGTGAAATCCTCTTTTATAATTAGTTTCTATGAATAGTAACTCTCTATTAGAGAACAGTTTTCCCTTGAAATATTACTTCACATTCATTAAAAAGCATTCGCCTATCCTTTCAAAGTCTAATACCTAGAACTATATTTGTTAAAAAGGAGTTTCTTTCATAATAGATATTTTCTGAATCTTTTTCCACTGCAGAGCAAACGCTGAACATTAAGGTTTGGTCTTCAATGATTTATTTTCTATTTAAGTGAGTGCATATAAATTATACATGCATAATTTTTGTATATATAATAATTTCTTTTGCTAACGATTCCCCTTTTGTTTGACATTTATTGTATTTAATGAACAATAAAGTCTTTTATGACATTAATTTATTGTATAAAGAAATTACCTATAAAGTCATGCAGACAAGAAATAAAGTTAACATTTGTTATCTTTCCCTTTAAATTGTATTAGAATGCATGCTTTCTATTTATGGTAAGCAAATTTAATTAGGTTATATACCTACTTTATTGAGAAGAGTTTTTTTGTTTGCTTGTTTTTTGAAATTAGCAATTTTCCCCTTTGATTATAAAAATGTAATAATAATAAGAACATTTTGAAAAATAGGTAAGAATTTAAGCCCATCAACATAAAAGGTATTTTGTACATATACAAGTAGTTAAATGAGACAGATTTTTATAATCATATTGTCCAGTTTTGTTTTCTGCCTTTTTATTATTTCATATATATTTGTATGTTTTATGATTGATGTTATTTTAATTTTAATAGTTGCCAACTATTTCATAAGATTAAAGCATTATAATCTAGTTTTTCATTTGTTTTTGGATAGCTAGGTTGTCTACATTTATTTAGTTATAACATCAGTGTTTTCTTCATTCCATTATATCGATGAGGTAAATTCATGTAAGTATCTTTTGCCTCTTGAAAAAAAATATGTATTCTCTGGAATAAACTCCACAGGGTGTTATGCTTAGTTAATGAATATGATCATTGAAAAGGTTTTTGGTATATCAATTCAAGTAATAAATAATCTGTTTTCTCAAATTGGGTAGTTTGCTGGCTTTTAATATTTTGTTAGTTGTTTTGGTAATTTAGTAGTTTTAAGATAGTATCTCAAAACTGTTTAATATTTATATCCTTAATTACTGGCAATAGTAATCTTATTGTTAGCTGTTAGTTACCATTTACAATTCTATCTCTATTGTGTATGTTTTTGCTCATTTACATAATGAGATAAATATTTTATATGTATTAAAATAATCATTCTTAGTAATTATGAAAATATATTCCCATACTATTAATTTTCTGTTTAACAAATTATCTTTCATATACACATCTGAAATATAATCATGTCAGTGGTTTTCTCTGATATTTTTCAATCTCTGTAAAGTTTCAAATGTTATTTCTTATGAAATAGTAAATATTATATTTTCCTTAGACTAGATTTTTTTGGATATTGCTATGTGGATTTTATTAATTCATTTTGATTCTATATTAATAATTATGAATGTATTTTAACTGTTTTTAGGCAGAAAACATCATATTACATATTCACAAAAAAGTATTATTTCATTGAACCTAACATCTGATTTTGATTTTACTCTTCCTAAGCTATTAAAATTAAGTATCCCTTTTTCTCCCCAGAACATTTTTTTCTTTTATACCAGCCCAGAGACTAATTAACACTGAAAAAAGATTTTAAATTTTTAAGTTAAATAGAATAACAAAATATAACTTAAATAGATGACTCTTGTATTTATATTCTACAGCTATTTACTCTAGCATTGCTAGAATAATGTAAATATATATAATTATGTGTCATATTTGATTTAGGTAACATCAGCTTGAATACGTCTTAAGTCTGTCATCTTCTAAAGCTGACTTACCAACTTTTATCTAGGAATGTCTTTGCCTAGGATTTTGAATATTTTCAACTTACAAAGTCATTTATTAACTATAAGGATAATTATTTTCTCAAATATAGATATTGTGTATATTTCTCAATTATGATAGAATAATTTAAATAGGTATAAATATAATATATAGTTTTATATAACTGTATATTTAGTTATATACTATGTCTACTAATGATATATAAAATATATTTCAAATTCTTAATATTTGTTTTCTTTTACATTTTTACTTAACAGCATAGGTTGTTTTTTACAATGTCAAAATAATTCAATGTTTATAAAGTATAAAATGTCATGGATATTAAAGCTACTGTAGGACAAAAAAGCCCTCAAATTTTATATGTTGATGATATTTTTATTTTTATTCCTATAAACAGCCCATTAATGTTTTTCAGTACTTTATTCTTTACAGTTAATACAGAGTTTAGGCTTGAGATTTGGGGAGTTCATTTACATAAATTGTACTTTGTATTTTTAAGTTGGATTTTAGAGTCCTTGATTGTAGAAAGATAATATTCTCTGCACCTGTGCAATAGAGGGGAATAGAGTAAATCAGAAAATTAAAAGGCAAGCATAAATTAATATGCAAGATTTTGAATGGTGATATGGAGTGCTCTTCTTAGGATTAGTGGTTATGCTACGGATAAGCAAAAGACTATTGAGAAAATGTCCACATTACTCTAACAACATCATGTGTCACTGAGTTCTTTCGCCACCTTCCTGCCTTACACTACACCCTAGAAATGAGTGTACTGGGCTTGCCTTCCGGTTTTCTGTATCTCTAAGGAGGGGTTTGGTATAAAACCAGATGGCTAAAAGCTTTACTGCCAAAGCCAGACTCTCATCAGACACACCTAGGAAACCAAAATTGCCCACAACCACCCCACACGTATTAAATCAGGAACTTCCATTTGGAGATGGGCATTTGTTGTTCTGAAAGTATTCCTGGTGATATTTATGATCAACCTAACTGAAGATCACTATTGGGAAAAAAGTATTAGTCATTTCTATTTTTAAATGCTTAAGCACATAGAGCCATGAAGGGAAATAATCAGCCCATTACCTTATCAATCAATTAATATTATTTATTGCATGCATCTTATTTATAAGTAATGTGCTTGAATGGAGAATTGGTTAAGCATAAAGAAAAAAATGGACAGTGAAACTCTTGGTCCCAGATTCCATAATGTACATGAGAGATAAACATGACATGTAAGTGGTAAAATCATGAGAGGCAAGAAAGGCTAAAATTAAATTCATGGCATACACATACATATATACACAAGCACAAGTCAAACAGAAACTCGATAAAATCAGTGGATTGTATCAATGTCAGTTCCTTGTATAAACTCTCTGTATTATTTATTAGAATTGCATGTGATGTACAAATTATAAAAGTTTTAATTAAAGTTTGTTAATAATTGGTTTGGACATATATCATCAGAGGAGAATATGATTACCTCTAAATAATGTGTTCACAGAAATCATCCATGAGAACCTGGTATTTTAGCTAGACTTTTCCAAATGAGCACTATTAGAGGGGAAGAAGTAAAAAGTGGGCGAAGGATTTGAACAGACACTTCTCAAAAGATGATATTTATGCAGCCAAAAACACATGAAAAAATGCTCATCATTACTGGCCACCAGAGAAATGCAAATCAAAACCACAATGAGATACCATCCCACACCACTTAGAATGGCGATCATTAAAAAGTCAGGAAACAACAGGTGCTGGAGACGATGTGGAGACATAGAACACTTTTACACTGTTGGTGGGACTGTAAACCAGTTCAACCATTGTGGAAGTCAGTGTGGCAATTGCTCAGGGATCTAGAACTAGAAATACCGTTTGACCCAGCCATCCCATTACTGGGTATATATCCAAAGAATTATAAATCATGCTGCTATAAAGACACATGCACGCATATGTTTGTAGTGGCACTATTCACAATAGCAAAGACTTGGAACCAACCCAAATGTCCAACAACGATAGACTGGATTAAGAAAATGTGGCACATATACACCATGGAATACTATGCAGCCATAAAAAATGACGAGTTCATGTCCTTTGTAGGGACATGGATGAAACTGGAAACCATCATTCTCAGCAAACTATCACAAAGACAAAAAACCAAACACTGCATGTTCTCACTCATAGGTGGGAATTGAACAATGAGAACACATGGACACAGGAAGGAGACCATCACACACCGGGGACTGTTGTGGGGTGGGGGGAGGGGGGAGGGATAGCATCAGGAGATATACCTAATGCTAAATGATGAGTTAATGGGTGCAGCACACCAACATGGCACATGTATACATATGTAACAAACCTGCACATTGTGAACCTGTACCCTAAAACTGAAAGTATAATAATAATAAAATAAAAAATAAAAAAAAAGAAAACAGGAAAAGCAGTCAGTGAGAAATGAGGTCAGTTTGGAGCAAAGAGAGAAGTCAAATTAGGTTGGAGCCTAGGTTCAGATGTAACAACAGTGTGTTTTAAGGCTATAAAAGAATGTCAAAGTCAGAAGTCACAAGTCAGAGTCAGAAGGCGTCCAGGTGAGTTTAGATTTCATTACGTATGTGATGTGGAGCAAGTCATAGTCAGCTAAAAGTTTTAGATTTTGACATAATTTTTTAATAATAGAGAGCACATCAGCTATGCTTGAATTTTGTTGATAATCTTGTAGTCCTTTGTATTCTAACCATATATAAATTCTTGCCTAATATTCCCCATCCCATCCCCAAATTTCTTATCCTATTTTACCAATCTAGATTATGTTTGCAATCACTTAAATTCATTAAACCATCTAACAAACAACGATAGATTCCTCAGTAATCACATTTGTGGAATATATGACAGAGTGAATATGGGGCCAGAACAGGTAGAAGGGAGAATGCACTGTCTTTCTCTATTCCCTAAATGAATTATTCATCAAAATGGATAAAATATTGTCTAAATTAAGCATATACTCCACCCTAGATCAGTTAGATATAAGCATTCATCTTCCAGAAAAGTATTATTTCACTTCTATCAAGAGGAAAGGACTAGAATGCATGTTATTACTCTCCTTGCTAGGAAGAAAACAATAAAAAGCTATCATAAGAAGAGATAGCACTTTGTGTAGGACATCCTCAATAGACAAAAGTAAGATACGAAAAATTTCTGTCACATAGGATAATATTATAAAAACAATAACCTCTGATTAAAAAACAGGTTATTTCAATTGCACTTGGAGAGTATAAAATTTAGGAAATTAAAAGATGACCAACTTCTAATTTTACTTTAGAAGATACTAATAATCAAGATACAGTTTAAACATTCACAGTAAAAGAAATTTAGATATAATTATGTGGTATAGCAAAGAATTTTTAAATTTTTTATTAAATTGTGAAGATGGCCGAATAGGAACAGCTCCGGTCTCCAGCTCCCAGCCCCAGCGACACAGAAGACGGGTGATTTCTGCATTTCTGCTTGAGGTACCGGTTTCATCTCACTAGGGAGTGCCTAACAGTGGGTTCAGGACAGTCGGTGAAGCGCACTGTGCGCGAGCCGAAGCAGGGCGAGGCATTGCCTCACTCGGGAAGCGCAAGGGGTCAGGGAGTTCCCTTTCCTAGTCAAAGAAAGGGAAAACAGACGGCACCTGGAATATCGGGTCAGTCCCGTCCTAATACTGCGCTTTTCCAATGGGCCTGGAAAACGGCACACTAGGAGATTGTGTCCTGCACCTGGCTCGGAGGCTCCTATGCCCACAGAGTCTCGCTGATTGCTAGCACAGCAGTCTGAGATCACGCTGCAAGGCAGCAACGAGGCTGGGGGAGGGGCGCCCGCCATTGCCCAGGCTTGCTTAGGTAAACAAAGCAGCCAGGAAGCTCGAACTGGGTGGAGCCCACCACAGCTCAAGGAGGCCCGCCTGCCTCTGTAGGCTCCACCTCTGGGGGCAGGGCACAGACAACCAAAAACTCAGCGAGAACCTCCACAGCCTTAAATGTCCCTGTCTGACTGACAGCTTTGAAGAGAGTAGTGGTTCTCCCAGCACGCAGCTGGAGATCTGAGAACGGACAGACTGCCTCCTAAAGTGGGTCCCTCACGCCTGAGCCGCCAAACTGGGAGGCACCCCCCCAGTGGGACAGACTGACACCTCATTCAACCGGGTACTCCTCTGAGACAAAACTTTCAGAGGAACTATCAGACAGCTGAATTTGTGGTCTCACGAAAATCCGCTGTTCTGCAGCCACCGGTGCTGACACCCAGCCAAACAGGGTCTGGAGTGGACCTCTAGTAAACTCCAACAGACCTGCAGCTGAGGGTCTTGTCTGGTAGAAGGAAAATTAACAAACAGAAAGGACGTCCACACCAAAAACCCATCTGTACATCACCATCATCGAAGACAAAAAGTAGACAAAACCACAAAGATGGGGAAAAAACAGACCAAAAAAACTGGAAACTCTAAAAAACAGAGCACCTCTCCTCCTCCAAAGGAACGCAGTTCCTCACCAGCAACGGAACAAAGCTGGATGGAGGATGACTTTGATGAGTTGAGAGAAGAAGGCTTCAGACGATCAAACTACTCTGAGCTACGAGAGGAAATACAAAACAATAGCAAAGAAGTTAAAAACTTTGAAAAAAAATTAGAAGAATGGATAACTAGAATAACCAATGGAGAGAAGGGCTTAAAGGAGATGATGGAGCTGAAAGCCAAGTTTCGAGAACTACGTGAAGAATGCAGAAGCCTCAGTAGCAGATGCGATCAACTGGAAGAAAGGGTATCACTGATAGAAGATGAAATGAATGAAATGAAGAGAGAAGGGAAATTTAGAGAAAAAAGAATAAAAAGAAATGAACAAAGCCTCCAAGAAATTTGGGACTATGTGAAAAGACCAAACCTACGTCTGATTGGTGTACCTGAAAATGATGGGGAGAATGGAACCAAGTTGGAAAACACTCTGCAACATATTATCCAGGAGAACTTCCCCAATCTAGCAAGGCAGGCCAGCATTCAGATTCAGGAAATACAGAGAACGCCACAAAGATACTCCTCGAGAAGGGCAACTCCAAGACACATAATTGTCAGATTCACCAAAGTGGAAATGAAGGAAAAAATGTTAAGGGCAGCCAGAGAGAAAGGTCGGGTTACCCACAAAGGGAAGCCCATCAGACTAACAGCTGATCTCTCAGCAGAAACTCTACAAGCCAGAAGAGAGTGGGGGCCGATATTCAACATTCTTAAAGAAAAGAATTTTCAACCCAGAATTTCCTATCCCGCCAAACTAAGCTTCATAAGTGAAGGAGAAATAAAATACTTTACAGACAAGCAAACGCTGAGTGATTTTGTCACCACCAGGCCTGCCCTAAAAGAGCTCCTGAAGGAAGCACTAAACATGGAAAGGAACAACCGGTACCAGCCCCTGCAAAAACATGCCAAACTGTAAAGACCATCGAGGCTAGGAAGAAACTATAGCAACTAACGAGCAAAATAACCAACTAACATCATAATGACAGGATCAGATTCACACATAACAATATTCACGTTAAATGTAAATGGGCTAAATGCTCCAATCAAAAGACACAGACTGGCAAACTGGATAAGGAGTCAGGACCCATCAGTGTGCTGTATTCAGGAAACCCATCTCACGTGCAGAGACACACATAGACTCAAAATAAAGGGATGGAGGAAGATCTATCAAGCAACTGGAAAACAAAAAAAGGCAGGGGTTGCAATCCTAGTCTCTGATAAAATAGACTTTAAACCAACAAAGATCAAAAGAGACAAAGAAGGCCATTACATAATGGTAAAGGGATCAATTCAACAAGAAGAGCTAACTATCCTAAATATATATGCACCCAACACAGGAGCACCCAGATTCATAAAGCAAGTCCTCAGTGACCTACAAAGGGACTTAAACTCCCACACAATAATAATGGGAGATTTTAACACCCCACTGTCAGCATTAGACAGATCAACGAGACAGAAAGTTAACAAGGATATCCAGGAATTGAACTCAGCTCTACACAAAGTGGACCTAATAGACATCTACAGAACTCTCCACCCCAAATCAACAGAATATACATTTTTTTCAGCACCACACCACACCTATTCCAAAATTGACCACATAGTTGGAAGTAAAGCTCTTCTCAGCAAATGTAAAAGAACAGAGATTATAACAAACTGTCTCTCAGACCACAGTGCAATCAAACTAGAACTCAGGATTAAGAAACTCACTCAAAACCGCTCAACTACATGGAAACTGAACAACCTGCTCCTGAATGACTATTGGGTACATAATGAAATGAAGGCAGAAATAAAGATGTTCTTTGAAACCAACGAGAACAAAGACACAACATACCAGAATCTCTGGGACACATTCAAAGCAGTGTGTAGAGGAAAATTTATAGCACTAAATGCCCACAAGAGAAAGCAGGAAAGACCCAAAATTGACACCCTAACATCACAATTAAAAGAACTAGAAAAGCAAGAGCAAACACATTCAAAAGCTAGCAGAAGGCTAGAAATAACTAAAATCAGAGCAGAACTGAAGGAAATAGAGACACAAAAAACCCTTCAAAAAATTAATGAATCCAGGAGCTGGTTTTTTGAAAAGATCAACAAAATTGATGGACCGCTAGCAAGACTAATAAAGAAGAAAAGAGAGAAGAATCAAATAGATGCAATAAAAAACGAAAAAGGGGATATCACCACCGATCCCACAGAAATACAATCTACCATCAGAGAATACTACAAACACCTCTATGCAAATAAACTAGAAAATCTGGAAGAAATGGATAAATTCCTCGACAAATACACCCTCCTAAGACTAAACCAGGAAGAAGTTGAATCTCTGAATAGACCAATAACAGGTTCTGAAATTGTGGCAATAATCAATAGCTTACCAACCAAAAAGAGTCCAGGACCTGATGGATTCACAGCTGAATTCTACCAGAGGTACAAGGAGGAACTGGTACCATTCCTTCTGAAACTATTCCAATCGATAGAAAAAGAGGGAATCCTCCCTAACACATTTTACGAAGCCAGCATCATCCTGATACCAAAACCTGGCAGAGACATAACCAAAAAAGAGAATTTCAGACCAATATCCTTGATGAACATTGATGCAAAAATCCTCAATAAAATACTGGCAAACCGAATCCAGCAGCACATCAAAAAGCTTATCCACCATGATCAAGTGGGCTTCATCCCTGGGATGCAAGGCTGGTTCAACATACGCAAATCAATAAATGTAATCCAGCATATAAACAGAACCAAAGACAAAAACCACATGATTATCTCAATAGATGCAGAAAAGGCCTTTGACAAAATTCAACAACCCTTCATGCTAAAAACTCTCAATAAATTAGGTATTGATGGGACGTATCTCAAAATAATAAGAGCTATCTACGACAAACCCACAGCCAATATCATACTGAATGGGCAAAAACTGGAAGCATTCCCTCTGAAAACTGGCACAAGACAGGGATGCCCTCTCTCACCGCTCCTATTCAACATAGTGCTGGAAGTTCTGGCCAGAGCAATCAGGCAGGAGAAGGAAATAAAGGGTATTCAATTAGGAAAAGAGGAAGTCAAATTGTCCCTGTTTGCAGATGACATGATTGTATATCTAGAAAACCCCATTGTCTCAGCCCAAAATCTCCTTAAGCTGATTAGCAACTTCAGCAAAGTCTCAGGATACAAAATTAATGTACAAAAATCACAAGCATTCTTGTACACCAATAACAGACAAACAGAGAGCCAAATCATGAGTGAACTCCCATTCACAATTGCTTCAAAGAGAATAAAATACCTAGGAATCCAACTTACAAGGGATGTGAAGGACCTCTTCAAGGAGAACTACAAACCACTGCTCAATGAAATAAAAGAGGATACAAACAAATGGAAGAACATTCCATGCTCATGGGTTGGAAGAATCAATATCGTGAAAATGGCCATACTGCCCAAGGTAATTTATAGATTCAATGCCATCCCCATCAAGCTACCAATGACGTTCTTCACAGAATTGGAAAAAACTACTTTAAAGTTCATATGGAACCAAAAAAGAGCCCGCATCGCCAAGTCAATCCTAAGCCAAAAGAACAAAGCTGGAGGCATCACGCTACCTGACTTTAAACTATACTACAAGGCTACAGTAACCAAAACAGCATGGTACTGGTACCACAACAGAGACATAGATCAATGGAACAGAACAGAGCCCTCAGAAATGATGCCGCATAGCTACAACTATCTGATCTTTGACAAACCTGACAAAAACAAGAAATGGGGAAAGGATTCCCTATTCAATAAATGGTGCTGGGAAAACTGGCTAGCCATATGTAGAAAGCTGCAACTGGATCCCTTCCTTACACCTTATACAAAACTTAATTCAAGATGGATTAAAGACTTATATGTTAGACCTAAAACCATTAAAATCCTACAAGAAAACCTAGGCAATACCATTCAGGACATAGGCGTGGGCAAGGACTTCATGTCTAAAACACCAAAAGCAATGGCAACAAAAGCCAAAATCGACAAATGGGATCTCATTAAACTAAAGAGCTTCTGCACAGCAAAAGAAACTATCATCAGAGTGAACAGGCAACCTACACAATGGGAGAAAATTTTTGCAACCTACTCATCTGACAAAGGGCTAATATCCAGAATCTACAATGAACTCAAACAAATTTACAAGAAAAAAACAAACAACCCCATCAAAAAGTGGGCAGAGGACATGAACAGACACTTCTCAAAAGAAGACATTTATGCAGCCAAAAAACACATGAAGAAATGCTCCTCATCACTGGCCATCAGAGAAATGCAAATCAAAACCACAGTGAGATACCATCTCACACCAGTTAGAATGGCCATCATTAAAAAATCAGGAAACAACAGGTGCTGGAGAGGATGTGGAGAAATAGGAACACTTTTACACTGTTGGTGGGACTGTAAACTAGTTCAACCATTGTGGAAGTCAGTGTGGCGATTCCTCAGGGATCTAGAACTAGAAATACCATTTGACCCAGCCATCCCATTACTGGGTATATACCCAAAGGACTATAAATCATGCTGCTATAAAGACACATGCACACGTATGTTTATTGCGGCACTATTCACAATAGCAAAGAGTTGGAACCAACCCAAATGTCCAACAGCGATAGACTGGATTAAGAAAATGTGGCACATATACACCATGGAATACTATGCAGCCATAAAAAATGATGAGTTCGTGTCCTTTGTAGGGACATGGATGAAACTGGAAAACATCATTCTCAGTAAACTATCGCAAGGACAAAAAACCAAACACCGCATGTTCTCACTCATAGGTGGGAATTGAACAATGAGAACTCATGGACACAGGAAGGGGAACATCACGCTCCGGGGACTGTTGTGGGGTGGTGTGAGGGGGGAGGGACAGCATTAGGAGATATACCTAATGCTAAATGACGAATTAATGGGTGCAGGAAATCAACATGGCACATGGATACATATGTAACAAACCTGCACATTGTGCACATGTACCCTAAAACCCTAAAGTATAATAAAAAAAAAAAAAAAAAAAAAAAAAAAAAAAATACGTATCTCCTGGGATCAGAGTAGACCCAAAAAAAAAAAAAAAAAAAAATTTTATTAAATTGTGATGCCATAAAAGTTAGATACTTCTAGTTCATAAGGCAAAAAAAAAAAAAAATAATCTGCCTAAGAATTAGATTCAGTCCAGAGAACAAAAACCTAGGGGATAAATAATTGAAGTAATAATAAAGACAAATTGAAAGCATAAAGCAACTTTGCTATAAAGCATTATAACAAAGTTAATCCCAAATGTTCTAGGTTGATAATAAATGTAAATGGTTTATATTTAAATGTAAACCTCTGCATTAGAGGGCAAACAATCTCAGATCAACTGAAAGCAAAAGCAATAGCAAATAAATGCAATAGTTTTATGCATTGTGCAATGCATAAAAACAAGCTATTAAAACAATGAGTAAAATATAAACATAAAAACAATTTTTATGTTTTAATATTATGTTTTAATATTAATAGCAAATAGAACACGAAGCAAGGCAAGATGCTTTATATTTGATTGTGTATCACCAAAATAATATTACTTGATAAGGAGAAAAGTGGCTGTGCTAATAATATTACATTGAAAATGAAAAAGGTAATTTTAAATATAATTATACTTGGTTAGATCTTGAAGACACCAAAAAACTACAGAGAGCTTTACAAATATAACAAACATAGAAGATTTTATTTTCAAATGTATTTAAGTATGTATCTTGAACAGAGAATATGTTCATTTTCAAACCCTGCCCAATGGACAATTAGAATTTATTATATTTTGAGAAAAATTTGTATTGTAATTAACTAGAAAACATTAGAAATCTTACATATCACATTCTATGACTACAATGCAATATAACCAATGCAACTTAAAAAAACAAAATCAAAAACAAACTTGAAAATGCAAATCAAAACACCAAACTCCCCAACAATAAAAAAATATAAATTATAATTAGAATATAATTAAAATAATCATAAGCATCACAGAATATCAAAATATATGAGATTAGTTTTAAAACTATGATCAGAGAAAAAAGTATAGCCATAAATATTTTATTATCACTGCAAATTAACTGAATTCAATAGGCAGTTTAGTTGTATAAGTGAAAATATATAAAGATCAAAGGACATAGGAAGATAATCTACCATTTTGTGCTCAACTACCTTTTGTGCTCAACTTTGACTCCTAGATAATAGATAAGCTTATCTTGTCTTAGTATTTTTTATTGTGACTATAGGGAGAGAAAGATAGTTATAAAAATAGATAAATAGATAAAAAGTCACATTGCATAGGCAATGTGGGACAATCATATTAATTAAGCCAATAGATTAATTTGCTACATAAGAGATTGAATTAATTGCCCCTTTTTGTTCCTCTTTCTTATTTTCTTAATTATCTTTTTCCTTCCTTTTTTTTTCATTTTGATACATATGTCATCACAAAAACGTAAAACTACTCTGAATTTTTTACACAGTATGAAATGGCCCCTCCAAATCTCTAAAATAATTTTACAAGGTTTACTCATGAGGTGTGCCACTATCATTGCTACATCCTAGCTTTAGTAATTTCATGCATGAAATTTGCTATTCCTTAAGTTTCTTTTTCATCATCTGGACCTTCATAAATTGCTTTGTGATACTGTACTTGGCTTTTCTAACATTTTATTTTGAAAGTCTGAGATTCACACCACTTAAAAAAAATTATTCACTCACAAACAGTACCAGAAACTGTGGGAAGTAAATTTAGAAATAAAGAAAAAAGTTCATGTCCCTGACAACATGAAGTCAAAAATCTAGCTCAAATGTTGGCTAAACTTATCTGTTTATAAAAATTATGAAATATTTGTTAAAAATACAGATTTTACGAATATTCTTTACAGTCTCAGTTGCGAGGTCTAGTAATATCTTACTAAGCTCATAAATCTTTGTTTTTAATAAATGCACTAGATGATACTTAGGATAAGACAAGTTTGAAAAATACTTGTCTATTGACCCTACTTAGTCATTGAATACTTAGCCTAAAATATGCAGGTCAGATCTCTTGATATTCTATAAAACATACATTTGGCCTGCCTGGTCATAGGGTCCGTATCCTAGGTAGAAAATCCCTTCTTTTTTCATAATCTATGGTATGCTGACTACATTGACGATGACTCAGTTGATAAATCTAGCCTCCAAGCACTTCACTAGGATGCTTCTCAGATTTCATCAGGAAATAAATAAGTTTTTATGTAACCTGGTGGTTTTGGGCAGAAATAAATATTTCCTGAATGAATTCCAGGACTAGAATTTGGGAGAAAGAAATTTCCCTTATTTATTGTTTTATAAGTGATATGATTACTTTTGGAAAATTTATTATTTTCAATTTTGTAAAGCCTGTAGCTATAATCAGAATGACCAGGTGAAATAAAAATTATGATAATAAATCTAATCCCAGGGCCTCATAACCCAAAATTCTGACTTACTGGGCCTGGTTTGGGGATGGTTTGGGGAATAGTGAAATATAGTAACTGGACACTCTCCAGTTGATTCTAACAAATAGTCATGTATTGAAAACACTTCTAGGTGACCATCAATTTTTCTATGGTTATTCTTCCTCTCCAGTTGATGAGAGGGTCCAGTCACATTATATGAGGAAAAACATTGCTTTAGAAAATGACTACACTGATATAGGTGCAGACGTTTTAAATCTACATCTTTCTGGTTAATACTTTTCATACATCACAGAGAGACAGAGAGAACGAGTGAGTGAGAGAGATAAATAATAGCTACAGTGAAAATTTAGGGGTAAGATAAGACCCACCATCTTTCTCTCAAACACTTTCTCTACTCTGATTACAGGGCACTAATAGCTTTATAGCACTAGATTACTGGTCCTGAAAATGGAATACTTGTCTGGGCACAGTGGCTCTAGCCTGTAATCCCAGCACTTTGGAAGGCTGAGAGGCAGCAGGATCATTTGAGTCCAGGAGTTGCCAGGTAAGCCTGGGCAACATAGTGAGAGCCCTTCTCTACTATATATGTATACATAGACACATATATATGTCTCTATGAGAGAATGAATACCAGAAACACACAGAGAACAAAACTAGAGGAATCATTCAAATGATCCAAAAGAGAGAAGAAAAATGAAGAGAAAGAAACCTTCAATGACATAATTTCAGAACATTTTCCAGGACAGAAGAAATGATTTTACATTTTAAAGAAGCTAAGAATATACCCAGTAAAACAAGTATGTAAGAAATCTACCCCAAGGTGTTTTTTCAAAACATGGGGAGAAACAGAAGATGACAAAGGCTTCACAAGGACAGTGACTGAAGTCTACAAATAAAAAACACAAGATGTATGAAGGATAATTTCTCACTCTATTTGCTTTTGATTAGCTCATCACACTGTACCTTTTAATTGAATTCTAATTATAATATATATTATATCACATAAACGGTAAAATAAAGAAGCAAGGTCAAGTTAAATGAAGGATGGATATGTGGATGAGGCACTATAGATTTTTTTGCTTCACCTTTACTTTTCTCTAAAACACTCGGAATAATGCTTTTTCTTTCATCCTAAAATGAACTGATCATTTTAGGATTCAGTTCTCATTTGGGCTTTGAAGTTTCCGTTCTGACTTTAATTACCTTTGATGGTAGGGTAAGACTCTTTTGCACAGAAGAATTTATATACTTAGGTTGATATAACATATATTTAAAAAAAAAGAAATAGTGAAAAAAAAAAAGTCTTTTGCTTGAAGCGGCATTTTAAATTGTAAGGACACATCACATTGGCACACACTCAATAATAACCTTTAGCAGCTTTTAACTAAGCTGGTAAGTGAGTGTTCTTCTTTCCCACCCCCTCTTAGAGACAGCTGCCCCTTCCAGCTCATGTACTGTTTTTTGCTGATAGACTGATGTCTTTATTTAGGGAGTTATAAAGAATTGCTTCTAGTCATCAGCAGTTTCAAAAACTAGCCATTGAAGGGGGGATAAAGCCTATTCAGAAGATGGATGACAGCTTTTCATTTGAGGATCGTACAGAAGGATATTTCCTTCTATAAAAATAGATTCTGCAGTGTAGTTTGAGACTTACATTTTTCAAGGGATCGCCACTGGAAAAAACGACACTGAAAACTGAAGACTAAAAGAGACATTCTTTTCATGTAAAAGGGCCACACATGACAAAATTGTTTCAAATCATGTTATGCTATTTAACACACAAAATAATTTTTTAAAACATATGCTTACCATACTCATATTTTTCTAGAGCGTTGAACTTAAGGGAAAAAATGGCTAGGTTATCTTATTTAAATATACATTTTGTTTTCTAGGACATAATCCTGTTAAATGCCACTAAATAAAAATATATATATAACCAGGTAAAAAGAAAGGAAAGCATGCCATAATTATGAATGCACAGAGCATTGCTTTATGTTACCTTTAAAAAGATGGCAAAAATTCTTAATTAATCAGTAAAGCAGGAAGCACATAAATGTCGTCAAAAGTGATTAAAATATTTTAAAACATAAATGATGTTTTCTTTTCTCATTTTTTTCCAGCAATTGGTACCTCAAAATGTTGTCTCATTTTCTCTTAACATGAAAGCCTGAAAGGAAGAGGAAGTTAAAAATTACTTGAGCAAGTAAATCAAATGCTTCAGTTAAGTTCAGCATTTGATTTGGATACTGAACGTCACTCTCTCTCTCTCCAAATTTGTAGAAAGACACTGTCTTAGGATGTCCACTCTCATTTTTTACAGTCCGAAAGCTGAAGATATTAATCTGATTTTCTTTTCTCTTTGCCTATTACATCTACCACTAATAAAATGTTTTATTTTATGCTAAAGTTATTGTTATAAGTCCCCTTATCTTTTAATATAAAGAGAGAGGGGATGATTCTACCTTTTAAATACTTTAGAATAATTTAATTCAAAGGTCACTTTCCCTATACAGTGCTACAAACTTTGCCTGTGAAACTAAATTGGCAAGAAATGTAATGTTATTTTTCAAAACCTCAACTTATTGTGCTATTCCATGTCTTTATTCTATTGGGTTTCTAAAAATCGTCTGTTAATTCAGAATATTTCCAGGTCCAGCATTCTCACCTGCTTATATAGAGCTGTGTCTATAACCAGATAGCCTTTGTCAACCAAAGACTTGGGGTAGAATGAGTTTTCCTTGAACTTCATCACCTTTTTATGATGGCATTCAAGAAACATCCTTGTCTCTACTAGTCTTCAGGGTTGCTGATATATTGTTCCTTGTTTCTGAGTGCAAGGACTTTCTGGGTCTAGCTCTCTTTTAACCCCCTTTGAACCACACAGAGGGTTACCTGAAATTCCTTCAGGTTGTTTGAAGTTTCTTTACCATTCTTGTAATACAATGCTCTAGCATGCATAAGCGGAGTAGATACAACTCTGAGGACCTTGTGCCCACAGCCATTCCACGACATGAGAGGTCTCTCTCTTGTCTTTCCAGGTTCTAACTAAAAATGGGGCACTGATCCCTCCACTATTAAGAAGAGCTCTAAAATATTATGGGATTACCAAGCCAGGGCCTACTACAGAGAGAAGATGCTTTTTTTTTTTCCTTTCATGACTGTTTTCTTTTTCCCTTTGGTCTAGGAAAAGTATTTCTAGTAACGGGGGCAAATTTGACTGATTAGGAAGACATTAAAACAATTTTAATACTATATCCAGACCTCAGATTTTGAAAGTCAAGTACCAAAATTTAATTTATTTAATTCTTCATTGAGTGGTAACATCTCCTTGAGAAATAAATGACTTACAGTTTAGCTTGTGGAATAGGAGAATGACATAGGGTTAAAGAAATATGGATGGAGGGATATTCACGTCAGTAAATATATCAAAATATAACTCCACCAAAAATGTACATTTTTAATTGTATTAGTTTAACTGACCCCTACTTTTTAAATTTGGTTAAACACAATAGCTAGATATAGAACATAATAGTGTACAGAAATAAAATGATTTTGGATGGTAATTTGGTATTTACTCGCTTTGATCGTAGATAACCTACGAAATGTTAAAAAAAAAAAAAAATTAAGTAAGAAAAGAAGTGCTTCACTTTCCACATCTGCAAAACAAAGGTAATAACACAAGCATGTTAACCAGGGTAATAGTGAATTCTGAAGGAATAAATGTTAGAATACATATAAAGAATTTTGGCAATATTAATTACTGGCAGCTATGTCGCCTAGCACAATACACACATATTTATAGGAGACTTTTGCATAGAGGTGTTAACAGATTGAAACTGCATATTCAACAGGATATTTTAGAATAGGCTATTAAGAAGATGACTTTTAGTGTAAAACTTTGCTGTTTCTAATTACTGAGTGTCCTTAATCCTGTTATACTACCTTATTGTTCTATATATTAATAGCACTTAATACTGTGTATGTTTTTACTCCTCATTTGATAACTGTGTCTCTTACCCACCAGAATGGAGGCCACATAAACATAGGGACTTTCTTATGTTCCTTCACATCCCCAGTTCCTGGTAGAGAATACATGATTAATATTTGTTTATTGAAAAAATAAATTAATTAACTTTATATTTGATAAAACTTAAACACCCAAAATACACAGAATATAGGAAATATATCTGTATGTGGTTGTTAATGAAATTCATATAATGATGAACATGTAACATTTAAACTTTAAGAGAAAACAATCTAAGCTTGTTCATCTAATCACTTGCCAGTTGTCACTAAGAGGTTTGATAGAGCCAAACCTCTACCTAGTGCTAAGGAGCAGAAGCCTCTTTTCTGGTAGCTCTGAAACGATTTACCTGAGTGAATTCCTCCCACCACACCAACACAGTGAATTTTATACAATGAATTCCGAAGCGTAGTAGTTTCACAAGTAGAAAACATCTGCACTCACTGGGTTAGAATCTCTACATTTTACTTTAGCCTACTTTTTTTTTTTTTCTTTTTTGAGACGGAGTCTTGCTCTGTGACCCAGACTGGAGTGCAGTGGCGCGATCTCGGCTCACTGCAAGCTCCACCTCCCGGGTTCACGCCATTCTCCTGCCTCAGCCTCACGAGTAACTGGGGCTACAGGGGCCCACCACCACGCCGGGCTAAATTTTTGTATTTTTTGTAGAGACGGGGTTTCACCATGTTAGCCAGGATGGTCTCAATCTCCTGACCTCGTGATCTGCCCACCTCGGCCTCCCAAAGTTCTGGGATTACAGGCGTGAGCCACCACGCCTAGCCTAGCCTACTCTTTTAAGCATTAGAAAATAAGAACAGAAGAGTAGTGGAAATGTAGTTGATAAATGTAAATATAAAATATTGCTGATTTTTGAGCAACTGCAGAAGATGGGTAACTCTATGTGACCTAAATGTTAGAATCCACATATTAGGAAAGAGATAGATGACTTACAGGAAACTTGGGCTGCATGTACCACAGTTACAGATCTGCACACAAGAAGGAAACAGAGTATCAAGAGATGAAACTATGAGCCAGAAATAGAATGCTTAAGTGGAATCTTAAGAAAGATGGATATTATATACGAGATTCAACAGGCAAAGACAGAAAGGAGGCACCCAGACACAAACAAGAATGCCATGAAGTACAGTCAGGATCATTCTGGGAGTTTTTGAAGAGTTGAACGATAGTATGCTATTAAATGGATCATGGAAGAAACAAAAACACCATTTGTAGCACACCAATTTCCATAATATTAATATACCCACCAAGGCCCATGTCAAGGTAGAATGTTATTAGCTAGATCATGAAGTTCCTGAAAATTTGTCATCTAGCTCTTGAAAACTGCTACTAGCAGGACAACACACACACTGTGGAAAGTAATCACATTTAGGTGAACATGTGGTATGAGGGTCTGGCTAGAAATGTAAAGAGAGAAATACTGAACTTTAGCCTAATGAATTCAGACTAAAGAATTGCTCTTTATTCTGTAGGAAATAATGACCTGTATTAGGCTTTGAGTGGCGTGATGTGTTCAGACCAGACTCTTCACAGACTTTATAATGTTAGCATGAGGTTAATGAATTATAAACTAAAAAGCTAAAGTACAGCCATATATTTCAGATTGCCAGAGGAAGTACACACTGAATGTATAAATGTATTTAATGGGAAATAAATTCCTTTCATCATTTTCCTTTTCCCTCTAGTGATATCTCTTTGAAATAAGATCTTGTATTAAAATAGATATTTTACTCCATTCCCTTACTTTCCTCTAACTGTACATTAAACTTGCTTTTTAAGAGACTATACTTGCCTTAGCATAATGTAATTTTCCTATTTAAGGAAAGAAAATAAACATTAAAGTGTTATTTTGTTTGACTCTATATCTATCAATAAACTCATTTTTAGATAACAGTTCTGGTTAGTTTCGTAATGTTTTTTAGAACCTAACCATCCCTGAACTTGTATAGAATCTCTGGGTGGTAGAAGTAGGAAGAGAAAACACACACACACACACACACACACACACACACACACACACACATCAGAGGCAACTATAGAAAAGAAGAAAAGCTAAGCAACAGAGACGTCCTTCTCCAGGGAGTTGTTTATGTTTTCCATAAGGAAGCCCATTTCTTAACCTCCAAGATGTGAAAATCCCTGCAGAAAAATGCTGGCTGTTTGATATTCATAATTATTTACATTCTGCTTCTTAATTGTCCCAGATTAATGTGAACTCTTTAGACTTTGAGAGCTAAAGTAAATTTTGGTACCTTTCAGGAATTTTCTTGGAATCTATATACTCTGACATATGACAGGTCTGAAATCTATCTTATTAATAACTTTAATAGTCTTACTCAGAATTTAAGCAACTCTTTCATTAAAATGTTCAGCTCTTCAAGTCATGATAAGTAATTTAAAAACTCCTTCACTTCTTTCCTCGATGAAAGGCATGCAGAGCATAATTGGGTGCTATTGTGGTAGACAGCATTTGGTGTGATTATTCTTGACACTTTGCTTATCACAGTACGATCTTCAGATAAATAAAATAACAACTCACTTCCCTTCACAACAAAGAATATACTCAGAGATAACAATGATTGGGGAATTTTGAAAACTCTACTAGATTCATATGTTAATGAACAGCTGTGATGTTTCCCAGACACATTACTAAAGCGAAGACAATTCCCAGGTTTCCGTATAATCTAAAACTTTTATGAAAACTCAAACTAAGAGTTGAAAGCAAAAATGTCAGTAGTTTCCACAATAAGTCCATACACCATTGTGGTTCCAAGTTGTCACTCTGCTTGGTTGAGGAGGCCCAAATGTTGCAACAATCTTTGCATTGATCTATTTTACATTCTTTTACTTTAGAAGTCTCCATATACACAGCACCATTTCATTTGCTGTAATGGTTTGTTGTACTGAATCATCAAAAGCGAAAATGAGGGTACATCAGGAAAAAAGAATAGTGTTTAAAATAACAATAATGATGTCCATGTACTTTTAAATTCAGTAGGCCATGTATTCATTCACTCCCTCCATGCAGCAAGGAATTCTTACTATGTAAGGCCACTGTAATTAGTAATCAGATACAAAGATGACTAAGGGCCCTCAAAGAGCTCTCGGACATCTACTTTCAAAAATATATTCCCTGCCATCACAGATTTTATATGTTAGTTGGGGAGACAATACATATTCAGGTGAAATGTAAAATAACCACAAAAATTTTGAAATTAGATACATTCTTGTATTTTCTTCTGTGACTAAGTCCTCTTGGGGATAAGACTGAGGATCTGTGATTGCCACCTGGCCTCTTGTTAGTACGAATTAGCATAAACAAGTGATTCAGAAACAAATATTACTGCTTTTATATCAGGCTAGGATATGTGCCCCTTGATTCACTTCAACTTGGTCTCACTGTTAATATGGTTTGTAAAGATTCATTCACTCTGACATTCACACTGATAGGAGTGCAGTGAAAGGCAGTTCAAATATTTCTCATTGTCTGTTCACTCTGCTGTGCCATGAATATATGAATGCATCAAAATGATGTTAATCAAGCCTACCAAATAGCTGGTGCCATGAGAAACAGAACTCTTTCTCAAGATTTACATACATCCACTATTATTTGATTTGGAAAAAAAAATGAAGATATTTCAAAAAGAGGTATAAATCTATAAGTTTATAGTCATTGCAGTTTGTTCCAGGTCTAGAGACCTGAAATATTTATCAACAAACCACAATTACAGGTTAGTCATGGTATAACTTTGCCACTTAACTTAGGCATCGTTTTAGTTGTATCTTTTATTATTTTTCAGAATAAGTGTTACCTATTCTATACTGTCTTTGCATTGAAGGCAGGGATGGTTATGGATATACTACCTTCTGCAGAGTCAAATACAAATGGTGTGAATTGTGTGTTCCCACTTACATGTGGATCTTTTTCAAGGTATACATTAAATTTTTTTTGAAGATTTACAACAATTAAAAAAAAAAAACTCACAGATAAACTGTGAGCCTAGAAATATATAAAAAAAAAAACTAAGAAAAAATTAGGTATGTCATGAATGCATGACATCTACGTAGATACTAGTTTATTTTATTATTTACCACCAAAAATATGCACAAATTTATTATAAAAAGTTAAGATATATGAAAACTTATACACACACACTTAGAGATCAAACATGGCACAATTCACAGTTGAGAGCAGTGTAAACAAATGTAAAGATGCACTATTAAATCATAACTGTATAAAATTCACTGTAGGACATGCTTTACTACAGTAATAATTTCATGGCCACCTCCTGCTACTATTGTGGTGAGTTCAAGTGTTGCAAGTGCCTGCTTAAAAGGAATAAGGCCTTGCGATGCTAATCACATCTGCATGACCAGTTCCTCTCCCCAGTAAATGTGTATTGCTGTAAAAATTGATCTTTTGTGATTCTTGGGTATTTTTAATCATTTTCAGTGCAACACCATAGACCTTGAATAACATCATGGGACCCACATGAAGTGCCACTAGTGATGCTGGAAGTGCTCCCAAGATATAGAGAAAATTCATGTTATTACAAGAAATAGTTGAATAGCTTGATGTGTATCATGGATTAAGATCTGCATCTGTGGTTACCCACAATTTCAAGATAAATAAATGCAGTGTAAGGACTATCATAAAAAAAGAAAGGAAAATTTGTAAAGCCATCACTGCAGCTATGCCATCAGGCATGAAAACCTTGCACTTTTTGTAAAACTCCTTCTTATCTCATACTGAAAATGCAGCTTTTATGTGGGTGAAGGATTGCTATAAGAAAGGCACACCTATGGATATTAATATATTTTGAGAAGAAGTGAAGTTATTTTATGACAACTTAAAGCAAAAGGAAGGTGAACGGTCTAAAGCTGGATACTTTAATGCAAGCAAAGTAATGTTTGATAATTTTAGAAAGAGATTTGGCTTAAAAAATAACAAGATAATAGAAGGAGATTCTGCTGACCAAGAGACATCAGGCAAATTCCCAGTCACCATTAAGAAAATCATTGAAGAGAAAAAATAGCCACCTGAACAGATTTTTAATGCAGATTAATGTGCCCTATTCTGGAACAAAAAAAAATGCCTTAAATGACATTTATTAGAAAGGAAGAGAAATGGATTTAAGGCGGGAAAGAAGAGGCAAACTCTACTGTTTTGTACAAATGCAATGGGGTTTATGACCAGGGCTGCTGTTATCTCTGATGCTGCTAACCTCCAAGCCTTGAAGGAAGAAATAAACACCACCATCCAATCTTTTGGTTGTAAAAGAAAGCCTAGACAACGAGAACCCTTTATCTAGTCTGGTTCCATCAAATGATTTGTCGCTGTGGTCAGAAAGTACCTTGTCAATAAGAAACTACTTTTTATTATTTTTTTTTATATTGAACAATACCCGGGGCCCAGAATCTTATGAGTTAAACAACAAAAACATCAAAGTAATCGGCTTGCCCTCAAACACAATTCCTCTAATAATAATTCAGCCTTTCCATCAGGGGTTATAAGGGTCATTAAGGCTCACTACACACCATACTCTATGGAAAAGATCATCAGTGCTATGGAAAATAACTCCGATAGAAAGAACATATTATGAAGGTGCCATTATTGTTATAGAAAAAGTCATGAAAGCCAGCAAGCCCCAAACAATAAATTCCTGCTGGAGAAAGCTCTGTCCAGCTGTTGTGCAGATTTCACAAGATTTATGACAAAGCCAATCAAAGAAATCATGAAAAAGGTTGTGGATATAGCAAACAAAGAAACAAAATATCGGGCGGGAAGAATTTTGAGATATGAATCTTAGAGAAATTTAAAAGCTAATAGACACCAGAGAAATGAACAGAAGACAACTTGATGGAGATGAGTGATTTTGAACCAATTCCAGACAATGAGGAAGAAGATGTAGATGCAGTGCCAGAAAATAAATGACATTAGACAATCTGGCAGAAGGGTTCTGATTATTCAGAACTGTTTTTGACTTCTTTCACAACCTGGATCTTTCTATGATATGGGCACTAAAACTAAAGCAAATGGTGGAGATTGGTACTGTAAACATTTTTAGATAAATGGAAAAGGAAAAATGCCCTATGATACGTGCCCTGAAATTAAAGCAAATGATGGAGATTGGTACTGTAAACATTTTTAGATAAACGAAAAAGGAAAAAAGTCAACAGGAATTACAATGCCTTTCATAAAGTTACATCTAGTGTGTCGGCCTCCCTTGCCTTGCCTTCCACATCCTCCATCTCCTAAACCTCTTCTGCCTCTGCCACCCGTGAGATAGCAAGACCTATTCTTCCTCCTCCTCAGCTTACTCAAAGTGAAGATTATGAGAATGAAGAACTTTATAATGATCTGCTTCCACTTAATAAATAGTACATGTATTTTTCTTATGGTTTTCTTCATAGCACATCTTTTCTCTGTCTTGCTTTATTGTAAGAATACAGCATATAGTACATATAACATAAAATATCTGTTAATTGACTACGTATTGATAAGACTTTAATGAACAGAAGGCTATTAGTACTTAAGTTTTGGGGGAGTCAAAAGTTATATGCGTTTTATTTTTTTCTGTATGGGAGTGGGGTTTGTGCCCCTAACCCTTAACCATTATTCAAAGGTCAACTGTAGTCTTAGTAAATATTTGCACCGGCTTAATTTCATGGCAGAAGTGTTTTTAACAATTTCTTCTGTTGAATATTACTTAGTCAGTTGCTTCTCCCTTCTTTCTTCACTTTCAACTCATCCATCTCCACTGATGGCTTTTCTAAAACTATAAAAGTGCTAAAAATTATTCCATATTGAAGAATTTTCTTTCCAGGGAGACCTTGATTTTGGTCTCTCCAGCTCTTGTGCACATGCATACACACACAGGCACATACATGCTCCTTTTATGTTGTCCTCTCTGCCCAAAATCAGGGTCTCTAAGAAATAGCTCACTTGTTCACTGAATGAATACTTCATGGAATCAAATCTGTCAAAATCTCGAATGGTATTCTAATTACCTAATTCAGTATACTCCTTTTAATTCTTTAATTTGACTGTGTGTCATCTGAATATGTTGGTCATTTCTTGAAATCAATTTATGTGAGAAATTTATTCCATTCTAATTATCTTCTTTCCTCTTATTCTTTCTATATTATTATCTTTACTAATCCATTATTTGCCAATATCTTAATCTGATAACTCCCAGATGTAATCCTTGCCCTTCCCCTTGCCATAGCCTTCATTCAAGTGACTTCAACCATCACCAGCAGATCTAAATCTAAAATGCATATCAAAATACAGGGAAATTTTTTCCAATTACAATCTTGCATCTCTCTGCTAGGTCAATAATTTTGACTGGGGCTATTTTCTCTGGGGAAAAAAAATAGCCTCAGTGATTTTAATATATTTTCTTGTGGGAGAAGCCCTGATATATATGATTAATTCTTTAAGCTCTAAACCAAAAAGTTTCATTGCCTGCTGGGTATATTCACTCTAAGAACCCATAGATAGTTCGAAGTTATATTTATCTAAAGCAGAAATCATCATCACCTCAAATATAAAGCTATTGAAGCTTCTATATTTCCTAACTCTGTCATTATCCATACAATAACTCAAATCAGAAAAGTGGAGATGTAATTGGCTCCTTCCTACCTCTCATCAGATCTTGTGAATTTTATCATCTTAACAAATTTCATATGTATTCCTTTACATTCCTACTGCTACTTTTTTTTTTACAATTTTCATTTTTTGTGAATGTCATTTATTCTCACTTTACTTTTACAGACACACCACTTTCAGTATTCAAGTCAAACTCAATCTCCTAAGATATCCCTCTTGACTGTCCCATATACATCATACACTGCTCTCTTTTCCCTAAAATCATATTATTATCTGTGAATCTCAGTATATTCTTTATGTTTCTACCATTTTATCTGAAATTCTTCAAGTATGTATTGAATATCTCTTTTTAATAAACTCAATGTGCCTTGATCCAAGAGTCATTATTAGCTTTTGGGATTTCCACTAATTAACAGAATTTCTGATGCTTATAGAGCCGTAAACAAGTGTTTGTTATGTCTACTTGTGCATACGTTTGTATGTGTGTGTTTAATATTCACATGGATGTGACTAAAGATCTAATGTCTTTACAATGAACCTTTTTATACGTTGTTTATGGCTTTATACATATCTTTAAAAGAGATTTGGTATTGTATAAGAATATTTTTACATATATTTACTCTCTGAGATTGAGGTGCTATTTTCAGTTAATATATGAACATCAAAGTGTAAAGCAAACTTACAACTTATTCAATTTAACATAGTAAATCATTATTAAAGTTAGAAAGATGTCTATAAGACTTTATATCCAGTGCTATTTCAAATTAAATAATAAGGTCACGAATACTAGAAAGACCAAAACATTTGCCACTGATCTAACTGTGAGATTCAGGATAGTTTTCAAAGGCTCTAGTAAGGTTGTGAGTGCCTCCATTTAAATTCTGCTTGAGTATTTAAAACCATTTAAAACCACCTGTTTGTGCATTCAGTTTCTCATGTTGCACACATAAATGTGAGTTTTTGCAAGCAAAAACAGATGCATTCCTAAAATGTGTCAGCACATTTTCAAAAGCCTACTGAAAATGTGTCCTCATATGTCTCCAGACTTTGTTATAACTTACATCAGTGAGCTGTATAAATTGGCTTCTTGAATATCCATTAATGCAAATTACCAGGCCAGGAAAACATCACACAAAGATCTGTAAAATCTCACAAAATATAACATCTTTCCTAGGAAGGAGATAAAAAGAACAAAGTTATGTTAGCAATTTTTATCCTAAGGTGATCTTGGAAGTAAATGTGGCTTATTTAAAAAGTGCATCTTTCTCTATGCGTAGATAGTACTTTCCCTCTTACCCACAAATTCACCAGCTGGCGTTGGATAAGGAAAAAAAAAAAAATATATATATATATATATATATACACTTTCATTGTTAAAAAAGTGTAGAAAATATCTTTCCATTAGTCTTATTATAAATAAACAAATTCAGGAAAAAAGAGTGGAAGATTGGGATATGGAAGGATGATTAGTTCTTTGGGGCAAAACATCTATTACAATGTATTGCAGAAGTTTCAATTATGATAGAGAAAATGAAAAGCAAGGATAGTCAAGCTCTAAATACCATTTGTCTTTCCTTAGTAAGTAGTTCTCATAGAAGGTCTTTTTGGTCTAAACCTACCTAAATTGCTACTAGTACTAGCAGGGAAAAAAAGTTAACAATTCCTACAAAATTTACTAATAGATAAACAAGATGGGTTTGACTGTGCCTTTCCATCTCCAGTGGCAAGCAGGAGCATACCATTTGTTCACTCTTGTCTCTGAATCCTTGCTCCACCAAATTCCTGAAGAAAATTATCACATCTCTCTTTTTTCTTCCATATTTTTGTGTTATTTTCTACTGCATCTTTACATTCTACCTTTAAACAGATGCAGTATCATAGGAGTTCTTTTTATTTTTTTCCAATTGTAGTATCTGAGAAGGAGTTAATTTTATTTTTTTCAAATGTAGTATCTGAGATGGTTAATTTTATCTGTAATCTCAACTGGTCCTCAGGATGCACAGATATTTGATTAACATTATTTCTGGGTGTATATATGAGAGTGATTCTAGATGGCATTAATATTGGAATAGGTAGATAAAATAAATCAGATTGTCTTCCCCACTGCGGATGGGCCTCTTTCAATCCATTGAAGGGCTGAATAGCATCAAAAAGCTGAGTAAGAATTATCCCTCTATATCTGACAATTTTTTTGCTGGGACATTGGTCTTCTCCTACCTTCAAACTCAGACTTGAGCTGAAACTTACAATGGCCGTTCTGGGTCTCTAGCTTGTGAACTGAAATCTGGGGACTTATCAGCCTACATAACTGTAAGTCAGTTTTTTTTAAATAATAATTTCTGTTAAACTATTAAGAAAGAGAGAGATTAGACAGATAGATAAAGATAGATTCTATTTCTTCTATTTCTATTTTCTAAAGATTTTGGTACTAAAAAGTGGTTCTAGAGAAACAGAATATTAAATCTGAGTTTGCTTAATTGATTCTGGGGTTTTTGAATTCGCTATTTAACTACATTTAAAAATACTGATTCTTGGCCGGGCGCGGTGGCTCACGCCTGTAATCCCAGCACTTTGGGAGGCCGAGGCAGGTGGATCACGAGGTCAGGAGATCGAGACCATCCTGGCTAACACGGTGAAACCCTGTCTCTACTAAAAATACAAAAAATTAGCTGGGCGTGGTGGCGGGTGCCAGGTAGTCCCAGCTACCTGGGAGGCTGAAGCAGGAGAAGGGTGTGCACCCAGGAGGCAGAGCTTGCAGTGAGCCGAGATTGCGCCACTGCACTCCAGTCTGGGTGACAGAGTGACACTCCTTCTCAAAAAAAGAAAAAAAAAAAAACTGATTCCTCATTTTCTAGTAGAGTATTGATAGTCTATAGTATAACATGGCAATAAAGATATACCAAGTATCTCTATTGTATACTCCTAATCAACCACTTGGAAGAAGAAGGGAGCTGGGTCACTGGATATATATGACACTTTCAAACATTTTTAGGAAATTGACAAACATAATGAGCTTGGCTGGCTTCTCTTAATGTTTCTGGACAAAGTGGTAAAATAAAAAGATGAGCTCAGGAATTTGAATGTCCAGCTCAAGTGCTGCAGGAATAACCTAAAACCTTCTATGTGTGCTCTGAAGAAGACCCCTCTCTCCTGTAGGCACACAATCTCATTCTGTAATTGGCTGAATTTCAAGTTGAAGTTCCAGCATTGCAGAGTGTCTACTATTGAAGTGAGGGCATTCAATGGGAAAGAACAAGATCTTGTAAGTAGAAATGGGGATGTGTGGGAAGATCTTGATAAAGCAGTGGACATCGAGCCCCTAAATTCTAATGACTCTTTTTCCCCCCAGTGGAAAATGCCTCTCTACCTACCCACTCTCAGTGATAGAAGCTTCCTCTCCACCCCAACCTAAGAGGATTAACCACTGCATTACCTGAGGGAAATCTAACAGCCTTTCCTGAGGACGCTGCCATGCAAGACAATGCTGATTTTCTTCAGATTCCACCCACACTAACCTTTATTGCTTCTAGACTTATAGGTAGACTCAAGTCCCATCAGGGTCCTGAAACTGAGGTAAAATGTGTGAACCATGAAGAGCTGCACTACACGCCAAATTACTTGAATTTTCTTATTTATAGAGCAGATATCTGGGGAACATGTATGTGAATGAATGTTATGGGCTTGGGCTATTGGTGGAAGGAAAATAAAATTTGAATGGAATGAACTAATTGATATGGTCTCACAAAGCAGATATTCTGCATTTAATGTGGAAGCTCAGGGATTTAAAAAGGTTTCTAACAGTTTGTTTGGTTGATTGGCTGAAGCATAGACCAAAAGATGGTCTGCAGCAAATGAACTGGCAATGCTGGACTGCACTGGTTTAGCGTAGAGAAAAGAATTCAAGAAGATTAGAATGTTAGAGCAGATGTTTCATTTAAGACTTACTCACACACACTAGGGTGGGTCCATACCTAAGGTCCATACTGTTCACCATGACTGGAAGAAATACATTTGTGAGGGAAGACTAGACATCCTTGAAGAGCTCTATTATTGTTCTTCTCTTTAGTTCAGGTCTTACCGTGATTGCAGTCACTGAACTGGAAAATCTAAATGCAATGGGAGTAATTGAATCCTGTTGTGTAGGGAGCAAGTGGTGGAACTTACCCACCAAAGGCAAGGTGGGCGTGGTTAGTGTAATGGACAGCAGAGTCAAAGCACAGTCAGAATAGCCTGACTCCTGCAGGCATACAGCATTGGCTAGTTGATTAAGATGTAATAGAAAAGAAAAGGGTAAGAACCTTAGTAAATTCTCACTTGATCTGTGTAAGAAGTTTTTGTCTAGTGAACAAAGTCTACATCAAATAGTAAAAACTGAGAGTCTCAGCCCCACATTCAATTTCCAGACTTGGAACAGTTTTAGAGCCTGGGTCCCCTTAAAAAAGAACTCTGGTATGCTCTAAAAAATGTATAATGTTAATTTTCCCTCCAAATTCCCCTAAAAGAATCTATGGTCTTTAACCAGAATAACTGTGCATTGGGAAAAGGAAATATTCAGACCCTTTTCAGCCTGGTTAATATTCTGAACTGGTACTAATTCTAGGAGGCCCAAAATGTCACTGTGATCCACCAATCAGAATGAGGGCTTATAGAGGTCAAGTGATCAGTGGAATTTTAACTCAATTTCATCTTATATTTGACTCATTGGGCTCCCAAACTCATCCTGTGTTTTTTCCCCTGGTTCCATAATGGATAATTGTAATAGATATCCTCAGTAACTGGCACAATCCCTTGACTTATGAAGTGAGGGCTTTATGGTGGGAAAGAACAAGTGCCACACTTAAAAAAAAAAAAAAAAAACCGGAAACCAAAAGAAATACTGCATTCCTGGAGAAATTGCAGAGATTAGTGCCACCATCAAAAACTTGAAAATGCAGGGGTGATGATTCCCATCATATCCATTGAACTCACTTATTTGTATTTGTCCTGTAAAGTAGGTGGATCTTAGAGAATGACAGTAGAATATAATAAGCTTAACAAGGCAGTGACTTCAATTGCAGCCACTGTACTAGATATGATTTTATCGTTTAAGAAAATTAACACACCCCTAAGTACATGGTATGGTGCTATTGATCAGGCAAAGATTTTTCTTTATACCTGTTAGTAAATATCACCAGAAGCAATTTCCTTTCAGCTGCAAGGCCAACAATACACCTGCCCAGTCCTACTTCAAAGATACAGCAACTTTCAAGTCATGTCATAATTTAGTTCACAGAGATCTTGATTACCTTTCCTTTCCACAAGATATCACATTGAATCCTTATAATGATATTCCTCTGGTTTGGACCTAGTGAGCAAGAAGAAATAACATCTCTAGACTTATTGGTGAGACATTTGCATGTCAGAGAGTGAGAAAATATTTTGCCTGATAAATTCAACAAAATTTAGGGTATTTCTATGTCAGTAAAATTTCTAGGGATCCAGTGGTGATACATCAGAATCAAGATATATTTTCTCGTAGGCTTATTTAAAATGCCTCCTTTTTTGCATCTTCTTTTCATCAGGTTGTCTTCAGATTTTTCATCCTTGTTCCAAAACATTTTTGGGTCTTTCTTTTGAGGTATAACTTGGTATGTCAAGACACAACCAACAAAGAGGCACAGCATCTAATGGTCCTTTCTAGATTTTGGAGACAATATATTCTCATTCTGGTGTGCTACTCAGGCCCATTTACCAACTGACTTGAAAAGCTAGTTGTTTTGAGTGGGGCCCGGAACAAGAGAAGGCTCTGCAATGGGTCCAGGCTTCTGTGTGAACTCTTCTGCTTCTTGGGTCATATTATCTAATAGATTCAATGGTGCTTGAAATGTCAGTGGAAAATAGGGATGCTGTTTGTATTCTTTAGCAGGCCCATATATTTGTATCACAGGACATTTGAATTTTGGAGCAAAGCCCTGCCATCCTCTATGAATATCTACCCTCCTTTGAGAAACAGCTCTTGTCTACTACTAAGCCTTAGTAGAGGGTGAACACTTAACCAGGGCCACTAAGTTACTAGGTGACCTTAGCTGCCTACCACCAAGTTTTGACTTACGAAGCCAAAAAGTTGAGCATGCATAATAGCACTCCTCTATCATCAAGGGAAAGTGGTATATACATGATCTGTCCTGAGCAAGTCCTAAAGGCACAAGTAGGTTAGATGAAGAAGGCTCAAATACCCATGATTCCCACTTCTGATATACAGCCTTTTCTCTCCTAGTGTGCATCTACGGCCTCAAGAGGAGTTCCCTATGATCAGTTGACAGAGGAAAAGAAGTCAGGCCAGATGGTTCTGCAAGGCATACAGACATCACTTAAAAACGGACAGCTGCAACACTACAGACCTTCTGTGTGACACCCCTGAAGGAGAGTGGCAAAGGGAAATTCTCCCAGTGGGCAGAACTTCAAGCAGTGCATCTGGTTGTCCACTTCGCTTCAAAGGAGAAATGGCCAGATACACGATTATATACCCTCTTGAGGTGGGGGTGGGGGTGGAGACTCTCTCTTCTCAAACTTCTGTACTATTGGGCTATAACTAAAATTGACAATAAGTTCATAAAATATTTATTGAATGTAATCATTTAATTAATTTAGCTCAAATTTCCTTTTATTTACCTTTTATTTTCTGACTTCCATGAGTAGTTTTAACACTTCGGTCTATAACATTCTTTCATACATTTTAAATGTTAAATTGTATTAATAATTTATTATTGTTTCAGTTTATTCTAGAAATCACAGAGGCCTACAGTTTATAAATGTTTACTCACTGTACTAGCTTGATTATCACAGAGTAATAATTCTCAAAATGGTACCTACAGCAGTACCTGGAAACTTGTTAGAAATACAGATTCTTAGGGTCCCCTGCAGACCTACTGAATCAGCAATCTGTGTTTTAAGAAGCCCTTCTGGCCTGGCGTGGTGGCTCACACCTGTAATCCCAGCACTTTGGGAAGCCAAGGCAAGGTGGGCAGATCACCTGAGGTCAGGAGTTCAAGACCAGCGTGGCCAACATGGCAAAACCTGGTCTCTACTAAAAATACAAAAGTTAGCAGGGAGTGGTGGTCTGTGCCTGTAATCCCAGCTACCCAGTAGGCCGAGGCAGGAAAGTTGCTTAAATCTGGGGGCAGAGGTTGCAATAACCCGAGATAAGGCCCACAGCACTCCAGCCTGAGACTCCATCTCAAGAAAAAAAGAATCCCTCCTGGTGATTCATTCTGGTGCAGACAAAACTTTGAGAACAAGTTCCCTAGACACACTGATTGATATGGGAATTGTTTATTGACAGAATGTTCTGAAGTGAAACCTGTGGAGAAGTGAGGAACAGCAGCATGGTAAACATGTGAGTTCAGCTCAAGTCTAGCCACAATCTGATTTTCTGCTGCATCAACGAATCAAAATTTGAGGCAAAGGAATAGGACTCTTGTTATTCCTAAATTACTATAATGCCCTCAGAGTGAAGGTGTACCCTTCAGGTATTTCTGCATAAGATAGCCCTAGTATACCCAAGACAATTCCCAGAATGATGCTGTCATGAGCTTTTAGCTTCCAGCTCTCATAGCAGTTTGGCTTAGATTCATCACTCAGGGATAGCGTAAGAAAGACATGAGTGGGGCACAAAACTGTCCTTTACACATTTTATCTGAAATTTTTCTCAGAGGGAGAGGGAGAGAATTTGGTTTTTATGCATATTTTCCTTTGGAAAACAATAAAAGAACATTTTATCCACAGACAGTAAAATTCAGAGATAAAAACTTCCAGTGCCTTCGAGATAAGTTTAATTAGTCCTTCAATCAGGTGAGTAATTTGCAGCCTTTCTCAACATTTTCTTTAATTCTTGCCAATCCATTTTATCCTGAGTCTTAAAACCAAAAGGTTTTTAATTTTTTAATTTAAAATATTTTTATGAAATGACCTCTTGAACACATAATGAATCTATCCTCTTATCTATTAATTCCTTCAAATCCTGGGTATTTTAAATTGCTCAAACCCTATTTGGTCTTGAAGATTATGCTGTTACTCGTGATTTTACTCCTAAAAGTTGATAGTATGTTCATTGTAGAGTCATGAATTAAGCCATAATCCTAAATAAATTGCTCAATAATAATTTAAGCTTCTGAAGGTTTGATTAGGAATGCTAGTGGATTATAAAAAGAATGCTGATGACCAAGTATCTGGGGACAAAAAGCAATGTCTTCAAACTCTTTTTGGAAGCATCTATGTTTGGAAATTAATATTAAATGTTTTTCAGCACATTCCCTTTAGAAAGAAAATGAAAATACTAAAATTATTTCCCAATAACGATTTAGGCACCATTTAAATAATTTTACAAATAAGCATAGGCATATTGCAGTGCCTTGTATTAAAACATCTCTCAAAGAGTTAAAGGACATTTCTTAATTTGAAGTTAGTTTCTATTGATGTAGAGAATCAGAAATTATATAATTCTTCTCCTATATTTGTAGGTCCATGCCCCTCCCTTACCCCCTTTTAAAATAGCTACATTGAGTCTCTGTTTTAAAAATGTGTATATATATATATATAGACTTGTTTTTTCCATAGTCGGAATCAAGATGTATTTTCGTGTGGGCGCATTTCAAAGGCCTCCTTTTTTTGCATCTCTGTCTTTTCATCATGTTTTCTTCAGGTTTTTCATCCTTGTTCTAAAACTTTTCTTGCCTCTGTCTTTTGAGATATAACTGGAGGAAGATTGAAGTAAAATTATTTTAGGCATAATTCTGTCTGTTTAATTCCTTGATTTCTCTCAATATCATTTGTCTTTTTACCATAAAGTGTAGTCATAGAGTTTTCCTAGGTTGTTGCTCTTTTTCTTTTTTTTTTTTTTTTTTTTTTTTTTTGAGACGGAGTCTCGCTCTGTCGCCCAGGCTGGAGTGCAGTGGCACGATCTCGGCTCACTGCAAGCTCCACCTTCCGGGTTCACGCCATTCTCCTGCCTCAGCCTCTCCGAGTAGCTGGGACTACAGGCGCCCGCCACCGCGCCCGGCTAATTTTTTGTATTTTTTTAGTAGAGACGGGGTTTCACCGTGGTCTCAATCTCCTGACCTCGTGATCCACCCGCCTCGGCCTCCCAAAGTGCTGGGATTACAAGCGTGAGCCACCGCGCCCGGCCGGTTGTTGCTCATTTTTGCCGCTCTTTCTTTTTTTCCCAAATCCATGTTAGACTCCTTGTTCCCCTGTGTGAGGTGGTATATAGGCTTGCTTTGACCATGTACGTTGGAAAGAGAAAATTAACTTCAAACATGAACTCAAGAAATGAGATACGTAGCAGGTCCCTGAAACTCTCCATTCTCTATATCCAAGCTGTCTCATCTGAATATTGAGGATAGAAAAGCTGTTTGTGTCTCACTCAGATTCCTCTTTCATGGCCAGTGCAGACATAGTTCCCCCTTTTCCTTAGAGAACATCTCTGTTGATGGCAGCCCCCTTTTCCAGGAGGCTAACCACCCCATATCTTTACCCTCTTCCTGGATGCACCCAACAAACCAATGACAGATAGGTGAATACAGAAGGCTGATCACTTACCTGTAGAAACTGCAACTCTGGTAGAGATTTGTGGTCACCCTGTAGATTAGGCCAAGGATAGACTTACCTGAGGCTGTGTCTTTCCTCAGTTCATTCTTCTTTTCTATCCTGCCTCCCCCACTACCTTTACCAAATTCCTGTCTCAGGCTCTGCTTCTAGGGAATCTTACCTAAAAATGATGCTTCCAGGAGTCGTTCTAGGAAGCAAACATTAAGCATGGGATTCTGGAGTTGGATCACTTATGGGTCAGCAGAAACAAAAATGCTATCATTGGTGGTAGATGAAGTATTGATAGATTTTGGCAGTGTAATTGCTAAGATTTTCTCCTGTGGTGAAAAATGATGGTAAACAGGTAGATGAGCGTGCTCTGGCTTGCCTAATGTCTCTGGCCTCTTAGAGACCGTGGAGAAATAGCATTTATAAGGGTTGGAGTTTGGGTGGCTGTTGCTAAAATTTATGAATGCTTGAAGGCAGAAAATGACAGGCTCAGGGAAATCAATCATTAATTTACGTTCTGCTAACAGAGCTGAAAACCAGGCATTGTGTCATTACTGAATTCAAACTAGTATAATGTAGTAATTACTTATGTTGGTAAATAAGCCACAAAAATAATTTAAGTTATGCTATGTATTCTGTGTTTAAGCATTCAGGTAAGTGCAAAATATAGTCCAGACCGCTTGCAATCTAAAATCTTAAGTGTTCCTGCTGAAAAAGATTTAGAGGGTATTTGTCAAATGTGAATGCATGTTGTGTTCTGAGTTTTAAATGACCATGTTGTCTTTATTTTGAAGAAAGTAAAGGAATGGTGAACATTTTTTATAACTAAGCATAATATGTGATATCATTTAGTTTTCTCAAGTCACTCTCAAAGGCAGGTACTATTGTAATGACCATTTTACAGAAGAATAATATAAGACAAAGAGAGATATGCACAAAGTTTCTAAAGGTCATGGACAATAGCAGTAGAGAGCTAGAACTCAAAATTCAGTCTTGGTTTCAATAAATGCTATGTTGTTTTTCTATATTGATGTTAGCTATACATACGAGTCTCCTTTTTTGAATGGCTGAGGAATTTTTCAAGATTATAGTTTCTTTTGTTTTTCTTTGTTGGGCCCGGAATAAATGTGTAGTCTGCATAATTTAGAAGTTACAGTGTAGTATAGGAAAGACTGTCATAAATAGTCTGAAAAGTTAATCAGAAAATAAAATCAGATATGAGCAATACAATCCTTCAGGCTAAATATGACAATGATCTTGGTGTAAACCTAAGATGTGTCTAGACTTGGAGGTAAAGGTGTCCTCTTGGGCCCATGCAAGTGTTCATTTGCATTTAAAGTGACAGATTGCCTGGAAAATAAATCACCTAAGAAAAAAGAAATTGAGGAACATGAGATATTTAAGGATAATATGAAGACAGGGCTGTAAGGGGAAGGAAATTAAACTCTGCTTTGGTCTGCTGTAAGGACTTTTGGGTCCAGAGTATGCAAATTTACTCAAATAATACTAAGTAAAGGGAAATTTTACTGAAGGGATTCACATAGACTGGAAACAGAAAGTCATTCAGAATCAGATACAGCTCTAAGCTTATGCTACAATCTTAAAAAAAACTGTAAAATATATTTATATGCTCTTTTTTTGGCTCATTATTTTCTCCCCAATTCCTTTCATAATCCCTTATCCAAATTGATTGGCTTAGTTCATTGGCTAGATGCTTAATGAACAAAGCGTTTTTTTCAGGGTAACTGACCTGTGACTTGCATATGGATCAGATACTCCAACTGATCCAACAAACGGCTATCTTTGCACAAGAGTTTTTTTTTTTTTTTTTTTTTTTTTTTCTTTTTTTTTTTCTGATATCCCTAAGCAAAGCGGTTGTAAAGGAATGGTGAACATTTTTTATAACTAAGCATTACATGTAATAGCATTTAATTTTCTCAAGTAGCCCACAAAGGCAGGTTCTATTGTAACGACCATTTTACAGAATGATAATATAAGACAAAGAGAGGTATGCACAAAGTTTCTGAAGCTCACGGACAATAGCAGTAGAGAGCTAGAACTCAAAATTCAGTCTTGATTTCAGCTGAAGTCAGTTTCAGCTATAGTTTTTTTTCTGTTTGGTTGGTTGGGATTTTTTTTGGCAGCAATATGACTGAGACATCTAGTATGCAGATTATATTATTCTAATATTTTGATGATTGTATCATCAAAACTAGCTCACTTTTGAGGATGAGATGGGTGATCTTAGTAATTACATTGAAACAACAGAACTAAATCAAGACTCTCTCTCAGACAAACTAGAATGTGAGGTTAAATTTCCTATGGCACAGACTCCTTTATTCTTCCTTCTGCTGAAGTTTGAGGCAAATAAATGTCACATCTATTTTTTGAGAATGCTAATACAACATGGTATCATCCGTGTTAATACCTGAGCCCAGGCCAGTGGCATCTGGACTTGGAGCAATTTCAGGTGAATCCATAGACCTACATCCGTGACATCACTAAGATATTTTACTGTGTTTTGACAGACAGCAAAATCCTGGACAGTAAGCATTATTAAAGAAGTTATATACAGGAAAGGAAGAGTGTTTCTAAGAAATTTCCTAGTAAATTCAGGGTGCCAGTTGTTTATTATTATAAGTGGGACCTCAAAAGCTTTCTTTGTGTCCACTTCCTGTTGGTATTTGATAATAGAATGACAGATGTTTAAAACACTAAGTTTTGTAAAATTTGAAGCAATTCATAGAAAATCAATAAGATTCAGAAGAGAAGCAAATTCTTAACTGTATGATTTTAGTCAAATCACAAAACTCTGGATCTCAGTAGCCTCAATTAAAAAATGAATTCCTTTAATAAGAAGTCTGAAAATATTTACTCTTGTAGGCTAATAACATGATAAAGAAGTAATTAAATTTTTGGTAAAACTGATTCTTATGAATGAGACCAAGGTCACATTTGGAGTTATAATTTACAATTTATGTTAATCTAGTTCCTCCAGAAAACAAACACAAAAAGGGATTCAGTGCTCAAGGATTTTATTCAGCAAAATGCTTTGAAAGAAAATAAGTCTGGGAGTGCTACTGGACAACAATGCAAGTCTTGACTCAGAGAGGAGGGAGGGAAGGAAGTTTGGTAGTGGTGTCCTAGATGGCCATACATTCTAAAGAAGTTAACAAGGCACTCCAGGAGAATGCAAGATAGACGCAGCCAACAGAGAAATCCTGTGCCTTCCAGGAGCAGATATAACATAGTATAGTATCTCACTGAGCTCAGACATGTGCTTGAAGTAGCCCTTGAGAAATGTGGGTTTAGTGCAAATGTGGAAATAGTTTTAGAAGCTTTGCCACAACCTCTAAGTTGTGGAGTTCTACTTCTTGGCAAATGTTCAGGAGTTTTCTAATTCCTGAGGGGAATTAGAAACTTTCTTCCTGAAGGGAACCTCAGAAGAGGAAACTTATTGGGATAAATTAGTTTTCTTTTCTGCACTTGAATTCTGAGGTGTACATGGTACTCATCTTCTTCCTCCCCTACTACTCATTTTAAATTCCCCTCAATCTTAGTGATCACCTGAGCAGGTTTGGGTGGTTTACCTGGTGTTACCTTCATTACTAAGGTGTTCATACATTGATAATGGTACCAGTCTCAGTTCTGAACATGTCCATTCAGTTATAATAGGGTGAGGGATTACCAGGAGGTGACCAAGTAGATCTTCTGTGTTTAATTTGTTTTCCTGTCCTCTTTGTGTAAGAAAAAACTCCCTAAAATATGCCTACTCTTTCTGTTAGGGCTAGTTACTTTTGCCAGGATGGTGACTGTTCTTTCCTGTCCCTGTTAACAGGATGCCAAAGTGCCCTGAAAATAGCTGTAAATTTTAGGTCAGTGGGACCCTTACTGTATTCGCTGGTAAATATGTGCTTGTTTGGAGACGAGGACCTCCAACTCTACAAAGTGCAAAGTTGAGAGGACACAAGTCACAAAATCCCCAATTAGGTCATCAGAGCTCGTGATAGGAGGAAGTACTCCATCTTCTACCTGGACAATGTATCCTTCCTATTGGAAACATAGAGCAAAAAGAGTTCTGCAGTATAATAAATATACTTTGTTCTGAAGGATGTCAGCTTATCCTTTCAGATGTGGTTTTAGTCTCACTTTTGAACACCATTGTTGTGTTTTATGAGCATGGTGCAGTATATGATACAACCACTGAATCCCAAAGTTATGGACCCACTTCCACATCTCTTACGTATCCCCAATCAGATTTTGTGCTCTTTGTGATTCTATGCCTATGGACCAAGCATTCCACAAGCTCCTAGATATTAGTGCTTGGCAAAGCTTTGTAGGTTGGAAAAGCAAATTTATGCACAGAACAGGCATCTAATCCTATCAGAATGGACACCTGGCACTTCTGGGACAGATGGCAACCAGTGTGGAAAACTCGCCAAAAAGTGGCTGATTAGTCAGCTAGAGAAATAGTACCTTATTGGAGCTACACTGTTGGTCTCCATTGCTGACAGGATGAACACTTGCAATATAATAATTTCATGAAATAGAATCCACTGGTATCATTCTAGCCTTTCATAATATATGCATCCCATATGCTGTTTTTACTCAGCTTCTGTATTTCTTCTTCTACCATTTGTAGGGCATTTTAAAACTTCTGAGAGCCACCTGAAATCCTTGCTGGGAGTTTAAATGTCATGTATTGAGAAAGTGCCCACGTGTCAATGAATTCTTGCCTTTCCTGTCAGAAATTTTGGCTTCCTTGATCAAGCATCATTAAAATCCAGTCCACGCTCCTACCCTCAGTCATGGCAGTGTATGCCAGCTAGTTCTTGCAATTCTTCAGAAATACAGTCTTTTGTCTTCTTTATCAGGCCAAGCAAGTTCCCAGAGAGATTGTACTAAAATTTTTCGTTAGTGTCTAGCCTGGCCAGCAGGAGAGCCTGTGGAGGCAGCTCCCAAGGGTGACATCTGCTGCCTTTGTAGGAGTGGCTTCTGCAACTTCTTTCACCACAGCTAGCTCTTATTATAGAAAGTGGTCCTTTTTACAGGCTCAAAACGTCCTGAGTAAGCTGAACAGTCAATATCTTCAGAGACAGCCCGATATATTTCCTGTTCCATGTTTTCATGAACCCAGGTTTATTCCACAAGGGCCTGACACCACTACAAGCCACTACACACCACTGCACCACTACAAGCAGTACTTAACATAAGTAGTACATAGGATGGTGCAAAAGCAATTGTGGTTTTGGATGGTGAATTTTAAATCATTATAACTAGGATCAAACACATCTTTATTAATCAAAATAGGAACCATTACAATCAACGCATTTTTGCCAATGAGAAATATGTTTATTCTTGTAGTGTAAAAATCCATGCTTACGGATTCGATGAACTCTTGGAAAGCTTTTTCTGCCTTAGTTTCTGCATCCTGCTGATTGCGGAAGTGTTTTTCCTTCAAATAGTCTTTAAGATGCTTGAAGAAGTTGTAGTGAGTTGGCGAGAGGTCAGGTGAATATAGCAGGTGAGACAATACTTCATAGACCAATTTGCTGAACTTTTGAAACATTGGTTGTGCGAGGTGCAGTAGGGCCTTGTCTTGAAGAACTGGGCCCTTCCCATTGACCAATGCCGGCTGCAGGTGTTGCAGTTTTCGGTGCACCTCATCAATTTGCTTAGCATACCACTCATATGTAATGGTTTCACCTGGATTCAGAAGGCTGCATCAGATCAGACCACCAAACAGTGACCAGGACCCTTCTTTGGTGCAAGTTTGGCTTTGGGAAGTGCTTTGGAGCTTCTTCTCTGTCCAACGACTGAGCTAGTCATCGCTGGTTGTCCTATGAAAGCCGCTTTTTATAGCAGTTCACAATCTGATTGAGAAATGGTTCGTTGTTGTTGCATAGAATAAGAGAAGATGAAACTTCAAAACGACGATTTTTAAAAATTTTCAGTCAGCTTATGAGGCACTCAAGAGATTTTTCACCTTTCCATTTTGCTTCAAATGCTGAACGATCATTGAATGGTCAACGTTGAGTTCTTTGGCAACTTCTCATGTACTTGTAAGAAGATCAGCTTCGATGATTGTTCTCAATTGGTCATTGTCAACTTCCGATGGCTGGTCACTATGCTCCTCATCTTCAAGGCTCTTGTCTCCTTTGCAAAACTTCCTGAACTCCACTTCACTGTATGTTCATTAGCAGTTCCTGGGTCGAATTCATTATTGATATCACCAGTTGACTTCGCTGCTTTATGTCCCATTTTGAATACGAATAAGAAAATCGCTCAAATTTGCTTTTGTCTAACATTATTTCCATAGTCTAAAATAAATATAAAATAAACATCAAGTAAAAAGTCATTAGTAAAAAAACCCAAGAAGTGTGCATTAAAATGATGTATAACATAACCACATTTATTTAGGAATGCATTCCAATATCAAATTGCAATTTCAACAATGCAAAAACCTCTTTACTTTTGCACCATATACTAGATATAACTATACAAATACGTGTAGTATTTGTATAACTATACATTATATATATGGCATATCCAAATATGCTGTATCTACATGTATACCTAATCCTGATACTTCTTTTGTTTATCATACAGAAGCCCAGGCAGGACCCATGTCTGATGCTGGGAAGGCCATCAGACCTCAAAGCAAGTCTGACCCTGAGGAAAGAATGAGGGAAAGAAAGTTGTGCGAAAACATCTTAAAGAGTTGTGGGTTTGTGCAGTCTAAGGACAGTTTGGCAAGGATGCCATGGGACCACCAGGGCAAAGTCAATCCTTAGAGGAGGCTCAGTTTCCCCAGCATTAGGGCTGCTTTAGTTTCCTAACTGTGCCTGTTCATTGCTGGGAGCAAGCCTGTGGGAGGAATGGCCTCAGTGCAGAAATGTTCAATGAACTTCTTAGTACTACAGTTGGAGCCTTCATCAAATATCCTCTGTGTCCTTTCATGATTGTGAGGGGCATTCTCCTAGCCACCAGAAAATTATTCTAGGAAAAAATTTTACAGCCATGAGGTGTGCAATGACCAGATGAAGACTAGGATTAGTAATCAAGAAATTAAGAAATAACTAATTTTTTATTGAAATAATTTTTTAAAAAAGAATATAAGGAAGCCATAAAATATCATTATTCGTACCTGATATGTTTTGGGTCTGTGTCCCCTCCCAAATCTCATGTCCAGTTGTAATCCTCAATGTGGGAGGTGAGGTTTGGTGGGAGGTGATTGGACCTGGGGGATGGATTTCCTCTTTGGTGCTGTTCTTGTCATAGTGACTGAGTTATCATGAAATCTGGTTGTTTAAAAGTGTGTAGCCCTCCCACCATCTCTTCTTTCTGCTCCAAGTATGTAAGACATGCCTGCTTTCCCTTTGCCTTCTGCCATGATTGAAAGTTTCCTGAGGCCTCCCCAGAATCCATCATTCTTCCTGTACAGCCTGCAGAACCATGAGCCAATTAAAACTCATTTCCTTATATGACACAAATTTGGGTATTTCTTTATAGCAGTGCCAGAATGAACTAATATAGTACCCTTGTGCCCTTTCCATTTTAGTAATTGATGTGTCATAATAAATCAGTAACTCATCAAGGAAATAAGGCAAGTTCTTATTCCAACCATAGGTGGTTTAACAGGCAATAGATATGTTCTTCTGCCTGTTATATCATGTGTATGTGTATACACAAATGTATGTTTCCGTCAGTTAAACCATACTATCAGAATACAAACTTGTCTTTTCTCCATTTTGTATATATGTATATATATATATATACACACACATATATTTGTGTGTGTGTGTTTATTTGTGTGTATCCATGTGTATAAATCTTATTATATACATCTATGCATATGTTGATATATGTGCATCTATACATAATATAAACATACACATATATACTTTTGGATACATGTGCCTATGTGTACTCAAACACAGACTGTACATATATATACCTGTACACATGAACACACGTATACACACACACGTGTGCACACACACACCTGTGAGAGAGATGACTATAGCAGTTGTCGTTAAATAGATATTTAGTAATTATAATGTTTCACTCATTCTTATTAAATTATTTATGTCATAATGCTTATTTATCCTAAAGGAAGTGCTATGTCATATTTTCCTTGGAATCCATTATTTTCCATTATCCTGGGTCATCACCTTACCCATGCTGTCATGTGGAGAACAGAGATTGTGTATGTCCTTTCATAAGCATCCTGGATAAATGAAAGAAGCCAAATAGTTTGCAAAGAGTAAGCAAAATGATATCCAATTGTAAAAGAAGAACTTAAAAATAAATGGCAATATGGTAAAGTTCATTATGTAATTTTGCCTATGTTTCTGCAGTGATATTTGTGAAAAGTACAAGGTTATATGTGTTTGGTATTAATATATGTATGTGTATATTTTCTACATGAAGATCACTCATATTTTATCAAAAATATTTTTTGAAACACAGGAATGTACATTTATTAGAGTTAGAAATAGAAAAAATTCTTTAAGAAAGTTGGTGTCCTGTAGTTTCTTTCTTTGTTTCTAAATATAAAACTCACCCTGAGAAAGACAGCTATGCCTAAGAACATGAGGATTAGCTAGAATTTCATGGCATAGCTGCAACAGGACCTTAGTGAGTATGTTGTTCTTGCTTTCTGGATAACTTATTTTAAAAATTAAATCAATAATAAACTGTGTCTGGTTCAGAATTAAATAACTAAAGTAGTGAAAACAGAAATTATACAGAACTACAAGATAGAATATAACAAAAATACAAAATAACCTTATTTTCAACAGTATTAGTGATGTATGCTACTTTTCCATGGCCTTAACAAGATTTACAATTCAGAGACTTGTAATTTCCTGTTTCCTCCCCTTAAAACCATCCTGATTAGCCCACAATTACTGTTACCAACCCTTAATCTGGTTTAAAATAATTTTTTCCAGTTTTTCCCACTGGAGTTACAAACAATTTGAAATAAGGGGCTCTGTCTTATTTATTGCTATATCCTCATTTCCCAGGATATTCCTCTCATATCTTAAATACTTTTCTGAGTGAAATAATAATGCAATATTTTTTAAATAGTGTTTTACCCCCACGTCCTCTACATACCTCTATAACCTAAGTATTACATGGTGTTATCTTCTTTGATGTTTAAATGCAGTGGTTCTAAATCTCCATCTAATTCAGTAGGGACCACATCCACACAAGTATTTGTAGTTTCTTGGGTTTGAGGGAAGGAACAGAGAGAGGTGCTATAAAAAATACCAAATATTTTTCCTAGAACTACATGGATTCATGTTTTTGTTTATGCCTAATAGGTTTATTTTCTGAATCATCTATGCAGGTGATGATATATAAAACCAATTGTTAAAGACACATGCATAGAGAACTCAAAATTGAAGGGTGACCAGTCAATTTTCTTCTTAGAGTTCGTCAACCTAACATGTTAAAGGTCCTCTCTTTAACTTTCTGTACCATTCTCCTTACCTTTACATTACCTTTAAATTTTTGTACAAAGCCGTGTTGCCATACCTTACATTTTACTTTAAGAATCTTAGGAACTCATCACTTACACATGAAGCTATTTTTCTAAACAATCACATTTTGTACCCAAGTGGAGGTCTTGTGAAACTTGACAAAATTTCACCTTCAATGTATAGAATTCTATATAGCATAACATCTAATTCACGTCCAATGTTCATGGTATTGAGTTCCCACAATTATTTGAGAACCAGTAGATATTTATTCACAGAAATAAGAAATATTCTTTGAATTAAATGACAGATTACATCCAGAATGTTGATGAAAATCCCATATGCTTTACCCTAAATAAGGAATATACTTTACTCAATGTTTTTGCTTTCAAGTACCCAAATGGAGGTAAAATATGTAATGTAACATATGTTATTAAATATATATCATGAAATATACATATATAACATACATCAAATGGAAGTTTTATATACATGTAGAATGCCCCAATTATTCTATTTATATTGAGAAACAATTGCATAGCATCACAACATGCCCAAATACTATTTTATGATTATATAACCATAAACTGACATATTGGACCTAAATATTCCATATTAAATGATATTAACAAAGTATTCACAAGATAAGAAAAGTGAAAAAGATTAATGAATCTGGGAATAAAACAATGGGAGCTACCCTTACACACTATCATGAACTCAGTTGGCCTTTTTTGTTTTACAAAATAAGAGGTGATACATGGTATATAACTAGAAGAGTTCAACTTCTCTCCCATAACTCAATCACCAAACTCTTGGGAGCTGTATTACAGATGCTACATGTGAGTAACAGCTTAATTAAGGTATTACTGACATGAAATGTATTCTATATATTAAAAGTGTATGATTTGATACATTTTGATGTATGTAAACCTATGAAACAATCGCTACAATTAACATGTCCATCACTCTCAAATATTTCCTTAGGCTTACTTGTAATACTTCCCACCTGCACTTTCTAATTGCCTCCAATCGTTCCCAGTGAACTATTAATATGTTTTCTGTCAAGATAGGTTAGTTTACATTTTCTAGACATTTATACGAATAAAATCATATAAAGTATTCATTTTTATGTTGCTTCTTTCACTTAGCATAATTATTTGGGGATTTAGCTGTGATGTTGAAAAATATATACATATCTATTTGCATTCTGCTTTAAGAATGGACATTTAGGTTTTTTCAGGTTTTTTTGTTTTGTTTTGAGCATTTTGGCTACTACTTCTTAAACTACTATAAACATTTATGTACAGGTCTTTGTTACCCACGTATACTTTCATTTTACTTCAGCAAATAATTAAGAATGGAATAACTGGGTCATGTGCTGGTTATGTGTTTGTTTAAGGAAATGCCAAAATTTTTCCAAAGTGATTTAACAATTTGAATTCCCACCGGCATTCTATGAGTCCCAGTTCCTCCACATGTTTGCCAACAATTGGTATGACAATCTGTTTAAATTTATCCATTCTAATAGGTGTGTAGTGGCATATTATTATGGTTTTAATGAACATTTTCCTAATGACAAAGTGGTGTTCTGCTTATCTGCTATCCGTAGCTCTTCTATGGTAATGTATCTTCAAATATTTTGCTCATTTGTTTCCATTGAGTTTTTGTTTTATCATTGGGTTTTGAGGTTTCTAAATATATTCTAGATAAAACGTTGTATATGTCATGTGTTAATTATTTTCTCCTAGTCTGTTTCTTGTCTTTTTATAATCTTAACACTGTCTTTCAAAAAGCATAATTTTTATGAAATTCAATAAGTGTAATTTTTTAAATTATAGATTGTATTTTGGTGGTGTATGTAAGAAATTTTTGCCTAACTCACGACCCTAAAGATTATCTTCTAAGTTTCTTCTGGAAGTTTTATATTTTCAGGTTTTACATTTAAGCTTATGATTCATTGTAAGATATTTTTGGTATATAATGTGAAGTATCATTGAAGGCTTTTTTTTTCTTTGTCTGTTTCACATATGACTATCCATTTTCCCCAAACAATATGTTGAAAATATTATTCTTTCTTCACTGAATTGCTTTAGCATCTTGATCAGAATTCACCTGTCTACATATGTGTGGATCTATTTCTGGACTCTCTTCTGAACCTTTGACCTATTTATCTATCTCTACACCAAAACCATCTTGTCTTTATTACTGATGCGCTACGATAATTCTTAAAATCAGGTAGCATAAGTACTCTAAATTTGTTTCTTTTTAAGCCCACTTTAGCCATTTTATGTGCTTTCCATTTCCATACGAATTTTAGAATCAGCACATCTCATTCTTTAAAAAAATAGCTAAATTTTTGTTTAGGATTGCATTGAATGTATAAATCAATTTTGGGAGAAATGATATCTTAACAATATTGAGATTTCACTACATAAGCACAGTACATTGTTCCAGTAATTTTGGTTTTCTTTGTAATATATTTAAGCAATATTATAAAGTTTTAAAGTTTTTAGTGGACAGATATCACATATTTTTATTATATTTATTCTTAATATTTTACATCTGTGATGCTATGATAAGTGGTGTTTTTAAAATTTCTAAGTGTTGATTGCTAATAATTATGATTATAACTGATTTTTGCATATTGATCTTACAGATTTAATAGGATTTTCCATGTAGGTGATCATATTATCTCTAATGAAATACAATTACACTTCTTTTTCCAGTCTGTATATGTTTTATATCTTATACTTACCTTGTTGTACTAATTAGAGCTTTCAGTAAAATGTTAGAAAGAGGTGGTGAAAGTAGAACTCCTAGTCTCCTAACATAACATATCCTTATGTTAGTGGGGATAGCAGTCTTTCTGCACTAAGTATAATGTTAGCTACTGGCTTTTAGTAGATGATTCTCCTCAGGTTGAGGGGGGTCCCTATGTTCCCAGCTTCCTGAGAGGTTTTATCAAAAAATGGATGTTGGATTTTTCCGATGTTTTTTTCTGTCTCTATTGAAATCGTCATGTGGTTTTTTTTTTTTTTTTTTTTTTTTTTTTTTTTTTTTTAATAGTCTTCTATTATGGTGAATTCTTTTTATTACTCTTCATACATTAAACCAAACTTTCAGCTCTGGGGTAAAACCCTACTGAGTCATAAATGGCTGTCTTTTCATACATTATTGTATTAGATTTGTTAAAATTGTCTTAAAATTTTGCATCTAAGCTCATGTGTGATATTGAGCTATAGTTTTATTTATTTTTATTTTTTTGGTAATGTTTTTGCCTGGTTTTAGTATCGAGAAAAAGCTAGTCTCATAGAATTAGTTAAAAGTTTTCCTCATCTTGATTTTCTGTAGAACTTTGTATAGAATGGATTCTTTTTTCTCTTAAATGTTTGGCAGAATTCACCTTAGAAGCAATCTGTGCCCATAGTTTTATTTGTGAGAAGGTTCTTTAACTACAAACTTAACATTAAAAATAGGTTTATGACATTAAAAATGGGTGTACTTGCAGTAATTGTTCCTTCTTGACCAAACTTTGGTAGTTTCTATTTTTAAGCATTTGTTCACCTTATCTCAGTTGTCAAATTTATTTGTATATTATTTTATAATATTAAATTATTGTTATATTGATTTTTAATAAGCTTCAGTAGTGTAATCTCTCCCACTATTTATATTGGTTATTTTCTCTTTTTATGTTGATAAGTTTTATTTCAATTTATTAATTTTTTGACTATTACAAATAGTCAGTGTTTGATTAAATTATCTTTTTTTGTTGTTTTGAAGTTTATTAATTGCTGGTGTAATCTTTATTACCTTCTTTTACTGCCTCTTTTGGGTTGAATTTGTTCTTTCAGTTATTTATTAAGGTGTAAGCTAAGAGCTTTTTTTAACAGAACTGTTTAACGCAAAAGTTTTCATTCATATGCTATTTTAGCTGCATCTCAAAAATTCTAATATGTTGTATTTTCATTTTTATCCCATTCAGAATACCTTCTAAATTACCTTTTAATTCCTTCACTGACTCATGTATTATTTTAAAATGTCTTGTTTAATTTCTAAACATCTGGTGATTTTCTAGGTATCTTTTCTTTATGAACTTCTAATTTCATTTTATTGTGGTAAGATAGTATACTTTATACAATTAAATTAGTTTAAATTATTGTAAATTCATTAATGGTCCGTAAAACGGCATACCTTTTTATATCCAATTTCATACTCACTGTAATGTGTCTAAATAATAAGACCCGTATGTTTTTATTCCCAGAGATTTTATTTTTTCATTGTGGCCTAATAAATAGTCAAATTCTGTGAAACTTACATATCCAGTTAATGTGCAATTTTCTGACAGAAGTTCTCACATTATTATTTTAGATTAATCAACTTTCTCGGCCGGTTGCGGTGGCTCACGCTTGTAATCCCAGCACTTTGGGAGGCCGAGGCGGGCGGATCACGAGGTCAGGAGATCGAGACCACGGTGAAACCCCGTCTCTACTAAAAATACAAAAAATTAGCCGGGCGTGGTGGCGGGCGCCTGTAGTCGCAGCTACTCGGAGAGGCTGAGGCAGGAGAATGGCGTGAAGCCGGGAGGCGGAGCTTGCAGTGAGCCGAGATTGCGCCACTACACTCCAGCCTGGGCGACAGAGCGAGACTCCGTCTCAAAAAAAAAAAAAAAAAAAAAAAATCAACTTCCTCCTATAGAATTCTAGTCTCTGCCATGATAGGATAATGAACATATTATTTTCCTCTTCCCCACTTCTAGGAAAAATTGTCAAACTGCATTCACTATCCGAAGCAATATTTTTTTGAGGTACTGAAAAGTAGATAGTGTATGATTGCTACCGTCGAGAAAAAAAAAAAATACCAGAGGTAAGGACCATGTTTGCCCTCTGTCTTGGAGCATTCTGTGTATTATGACACTGGGACATGGAATAAACATAGAAGTTTGCAGATTAGCGAAGTGGAAGTAACAAAGTTTAGGCTATAGGCATTCTGAAAGAGGTGGTATCTGCGGTCAGGGAACTGGAGATAAAGAAACTATATAGAGGGGAAGTGTCAGAAATTTGCATAAGTTTTTCTTGAATTTTGGCCAAATACTAAACACAATTGCAGGTTATGTCTCTGTGACGTCTGAGTGAACAGCCACTGGGGAACTAAGAACTGAGTGGATATTTCATAGGTCACATGGTGCTCTCATTAGCCAGAGTGCAGATACATTTTCAAAAACACCAGGAATTTAGTTGAGAAAACAGAAAGACTATCCCTTAGGACAAGATTATTCTAATCTTAGACTAGATACTAGGATACTAAATGTATCCTAACAAAAGCTAAACAAAAACTGCATGAGGTCCAGCTGAATAATAGTATATTAAACTATTTTCAAAACACAATCAACACTCTTCAGAGGAAGTAACACAAGACTCTCATTAAGGTAGCAGCATAATGTTCATTTTATTATAATAATAATAAAATTAGACATTAAAAGAAATAAAATGTAACCTGTAACCAGAGGAAAAATATAGTAAACAGTAACAGACTTAGAAGTGACAGAAATCCTATTATTAGCAGATAAGGAGCATGAAACATCCATTACAGACACATTCAAGAATATAAAGGAAGTCCCAGCGTGATGGGTTGTTGAATGAAAACTCAAGTCAGAGAAGGAAACTGCAAAAACTAAAGAACCAGATCAAAATCAAAGAATTGGAAAAACTAATATCAATGACAAATGTACTAGATGGGCTTTACTGCAGATTTGACATCACACAGTACAGAAATAGTGAACTTGAAGACATTAATTAGAAATTATCCAAATGAAAGTGGAGACTGAAAAAAAATGAAAGGAACCCCATCGACCTGTGTGACAATATCTAGTAATCTAACATGGGTTTATGTGTGTGTTTGTTCTAAAAGGGTTAATAAAACCCCAGAAGTCTAAACCCACATCAAGATATACTTAGGCATGTTACGGTCGGTCCACCTTCCAAAACCCAAAGATAAATCTTGAAAGCAGGCAGATCAGTAAGATATCTTACATAGAGAGAAACAACAATATGACGTTGTATCAGAAATAGAACAAGCCAGAAGACAATGCAATAACAAGTTCTGATTTTTTCAAAAGACTAAAACTGTATATTGAAATGTCTTTAGAACTAAAGTTAAAGGCATTTTTCGGATAAACAAAAGCTGAGAGTATTAATCATTGGATACTTAAAATAAAACTTGGGTCTACATGACGAATCAGAGAGCACTGAAATGGTAAACATATGGGTCAACATAAAATTCTATTTATTATTTCTTAGTTTTTTAAAAAGACCATTAAGTGATTACATAGAAAATGAAAACAATATATTATTTTGGGGTATATAGAACATGCAAGTAGAATGTATGACCAAACAGTAAAATGGACAGGAGCAGGGTAAGGCAGTGTATACTTTTGTAAAGTTTGTAAAATACACATAAAATAAATGGTATTTATTCCAGGGTGACCGTGATGAGTTCTGGATGCTTACTGGAATGCCTAAAGAAATCACTAAACCAATGAACTACTAATAAATTCAGCAACATGGGTAAATATAAAAAAAAAAGGTAAGCAATAGAAATCAGAAACAAAGGAGCAGGCATTAAATCTTTCCATTTATTTGAAGATACAGGAGAGTCAAAACTGATCTGTGGTTTTAGAAATCAGCAAACTGGCTCTCTTTTGGGGAGACTGAAGAAGGGATGGAGGGGATAATGAAAATATTTTGTATTTTGGAATAATGGAAATATTCTATATATTTAGAGAAGTGTAGATCAAACAGGCTACAGTTTCTTGAAATATATTGAACAGTACACTTGAAATTTATACCTTCTGTCATTTGAAAATACTACTTAAATACAAGAATAATGCTGTTTTAATTATGAACAAATTATATTAAAGTTTTTTGTTTTATTGCTCTATTGTTATTTGTTGAAGTTTCAGGTTGGTATGCCTCCTAGAAGACAATACTTTTATAATAATATAGATTTGTTCTGTCACCTTTAAAAGATCTAATATTTATTTTTATTATCTCTGTCATCAACTTAATCATGCTTATTTTTGAACATATGTATGTTCCTTTATTTTTTATTAAAAGTGCTTTATATTTTCTTCAAGATATAAATAATACATCAAATACACAATTGCCCACCACTCAGCTTAAAGTAAAAAAAAAGTTATCAATAAAGCAAAAGCTATTTATAGATTATATGTGAAGAAAGTCTATTTTCCCATTCTGCCATGTATACTTTTAACTTTCTATTATCTGCTAATGTCCTATTTATCAATAATTCCTTTATAAATTATACTTTTCAAGTCTTGCTTAAGATCTACTTCCCTACTTTGGTCATAAACATATATACATTTTTTAAAAATTATACATAGTTATCCAAATCTCTTGTAATTAATTTTTGGTTTCGTTCACTATATGAATCTGATTATTTTTTCCTCATGGAAAACTGACTCAATATTATTCATTAATAAATGCTAGATCTTTCATACCTAATATTTCTACCCTTGCATGTGTCTGTTTCACAGCTTTTATCTTTACAATTATTTGCTTAATATCTTTAAAATTATTTGCTTAATACCATTATAGCTACAGCAGTATCCATTTGACTATTCTTTCTTGACACATCCCCTTTTTTTCATTTTTAACATTTCTATATCCTTACATTGGAGTTCCTCTACTAAATGGCAATAGCTAGATTTTGAGCTATGTTTTTAGTATTTTGCTTGATGTCCAATATGACATCATCTTTTAACCAGCAAGTTACATAATTTAGTTCAAATGACATTACTTACACAGTTGAAATTATTTCTCATATCTCTTTAGAAAGCTCTTTACTCATGGTAGATTCACTCTTTATTAGCCTACAATACTTTCTAACACATTATTTAAAAGTTTATTTTTTAACATTTTTATAGAATTTATTACAGAAAAAATAAAAGTTTATTTTTAAACTTCTCACTACAAAATTCTCAAATGTATACAAATATATAGTGAAAAATTTATTTACTCCTCATCTACCCATCATCAAACTTCATTAGTTACTAACAATTTGTTAATCCTTCCTGCCTTCACCACCAGTAATTTTTATCTGCTTTTTGTATATTTTGCTGGAAGTTTAAAAATCCAAGAAATTATACAATTTTATCCATAAATAGTCTATGATGCAACTCTACTGACTTTTCATTTTTTCATAACCATATTGTCATTTTAATACTTAACAAAAATTTGCAATACTTAATGACACTCTGTGATCTCAAGATACTTTTTACAGTTGCTTTGTTTGAGTGAAGGGGAAAACAAAGTCCATATATATTGGATTTGATCCTCATATTACTTTTTTATCTTTCTCTTCCTTTTTATAATGTTGATTTGTCAGAGGAATCAAGTTATATTTCCTATAGAAAGTCCCTTGACTTGACTGCCTCCTGTGGAACCCTCTCACTTTAGTATCTAAACTTTTTTATTTTGTGTTTATTTTCTACTCAATTTTAATTCTACTGCCAGGATTTTTTTTTAATGGAGGCTTTCTGTTTATTTGTTAGGAAGATGTTTTAGGTAATTAAAGCTTTTAGAGCAGCATTGTCCAATAGGAATATATGAGTCATATTAACAGTCTGAAATATTCTACTAACCATATTACAAAAACTAAAAAAAGTGAAATTAATTATAACAATATATTTTATGTCATCCCCCATATCATAAGTAATGTCATTTTAGTTTGTAATCAAATTAAAAACTGTTGAGATATATTCCATTATTTATGAGGTGGGAGGGGTGGTTACTGAGGCTTCAAAACATGCTGTGTATTTTATTCTTTCAGGACAGTGAATGCATTCAATCCAGACTAACTTAATAGCCATATGTGGCTACTGGCTACTATATTTGACAGCACAGCTCTGCTGGGATTAACCACTCTACTACCATCTGACCTTCCTTCTGCCAGTTAGTGGGGCTTGGTAAATGAGCTTAAGCTCACTTCCACAAATTATAGCCTGTAGAGTCCTTTTACTGCTTTTCTTAATTTCCTCAATGCATGGGGGGCTATTTCCTGGTATTTTCTGCATTGTGAGACTTTTGAAACTATTAGAACTCTGTTTTCTCCTCTCTGCTGTGTTTGTACAGCTGTTAAACCCATGAAGGCTCTATAAGAATACTGCTGTTGTGTGGTTGGCACCATGGATTTGTGTTCTGGGCATTCAGGAGATAAGTTGTAACCTAGTTTTATTGAAGATGTTGCTTGTGTGTTTCCATTGCTGCTTTTATGTTAGGGTTTTAAAAACCAGAATCATGGTTTTGCTCCATTCAGAAGCCTGCCTCATAAATTTACCTACATTTTCTACCAATTCATTTGTTTACAATATCAAACATGGTTTCTAGGATTACTTTTCATGCCCAATAAACTTATACTTTTATTTATTTATTTGGAGATGGAGTCTGAGTCTCTCGCCCAGGCTGGAGTGCAGTGGGCCAATCCCAGCTCACTGGAACCTCCGCCTCCAGGTTCAAGCAATTCTCTAGTCTCAGCCTCCTGAATAGCTGAGATTACAGGTGTGCACCCCTGTGCCTGGCTAGTTTTTGTATTTTTGGTAGAGATGGGGTTTCACCACGTTGGCCAGGCTGGTCTCGAACTCCTGACCTCAAGTGATCCTCCCAACTTAGCCTCACAAATTGCTGGGATTACAGGCATGAGCCCCTGCGCCTCCCCAGTAAATTTATACTTTAAAAGTTGCTTCTGTGAGCGTTGAGTTGCTATGAGCTTAATTTTTTATTGTAAGTTTTTTTGGCTTCTTTTGTCTTTGTTCATCACATTTTTAACATTTTAAATAATATATTTCTATTTATTTTATGTTGTTTTTTCATTTTATTTTATATTTTTAATTATTTTATTTTATTTTTTATGAGATCTCACTATATTACCCAAGCTGCTCTAGAATTCCTGGGTTCAAGTGACCCTCCCCACCTTGGCCTCCCAAAGTGCTGGAATTATAGGCATGAGCAACTGAACCCAACCATCTTTTCTATTAAATATATGTTATTGTAATTCTTTTAAAGTTTTATTGGAAATAATGAAACCAAAATCTTATTTTTTTTCTGAATTTTGCTGGGCATTTAGTTACTAACTTGGAAAATGTTTCCTTTTTTCTTATTTTTTTGGGCATTTAGTTATTAATTTGGAAAATATTTCCTGTTGATTTTAATGGTATTGTTCTATTGTCTCCTAGAAACTAGAGTTGATGAAATGTCTGATGCTTTTTCTTTTGTAAGATAACTATATTTGCATGTGTGGAAGTTTTCAAGACTTTCGTTTTAGTTTTTGTATTCCGAAACTTCACCAAGATATACTGGGTATATGTCTATCTGCCATTCACTTTCTCAGCACTAGGTGTAGCCTTTTAGTAAGAAGCCTCCTTCAATTTTAAAAAGTAATTTTTATATTATGTATCTAAGTTTGTTTCTGCTGTCTTTTGATTAATTTTAGAATTTCTTTATTTCCTAAGTCTTACCAGTTTCTCCAGTTCTTTCTATTTCTTTATATATTTGTATCACAGTCAATTCTCTGGGTCCTTCTCTATTTTGATTAATTTGATCTCCATCATAGATCACTTTATCTTCTGCCTATTAATCAAAATAATTGTAATATTACCTGTGAGCATCAATCCAGCAAGAGCTGACAGCTAATCTGGGAAAAGACTTTTTACTGGTAGTCAGCAGTCTGAGAAGCAGCTTGTGGTGCTTCCTCGTAGTCTGGTTATCCCCACTTGGCACTTTTTTGGGTTCCTACTCTGACATGGGTCCTCCACAGTAGTACCAATGATAGGTCCCTTGGTCAAGGTATCAGCACAGCCACAACAGCCTCTCTTCTTCATTGTCAGTTCCAGAGAAATAAGCCTCTGTTTGTTTCCCAGCCCTACAGTCCACAGCTCTTTCCTGTAGTTAGTAATGTCTGTCTCCTCACTATTTCTTGTTCCATTGGGTTTTCCAATACCCATGTAACCAGTTGTCTGTATTAAAGTCCTTTTGTTTAAAATATGTAAAGTAGTTTCTGGTTTCCTTAATGGACCTTGACTGGTATTCTTATATCTGTCTTTGGAGGCTGATTTGTAGAATTTGTAGAATACGTAGAATTGCCAGGTAAAATACAGGATGCAATAACTGGTATATTCTTATACAAGAAAAATATCCATTGTTTATCTGAAATTAAAATTGAACTGGATGCTGTGCATTTTTATTTGCTACATTTGGCAACCCTATAATTATCTTCATGGTTACCTGATGTTTTGATTATGGCAGAGAGATGGATTTGCTGTTGAGAAGAAGGCACTATTGCATGTCTTCTGTGTGAATATGTTCACCTATTATGTCAGGTAAGTAGCTACCTGAGGCACTGTCCTTCCTATCCAGTTCCAGTCCCAGCATTCACTGCCTTAGTCTGGCAGCAAGCGCAGATGCTGCTGCAAAACAGCACACTTAGTGTTTGGAGAATGCCCTGTTGGAATTTATCCAATGAAATCGTTAATGATAAATGACAGTTTTAAAATAATCCATTTAAGTTTCTCCTGACTAATTTTCTCTTTGAAGATTTATGGTTTTCTCTTCTATTGAATTGAGCTGAATTTGTACATCTGTTTATTGGATATTTCATATGTGACTATATTAAGGCATTTCATGTACTAATCTCTAAATAAATTAGGCCAGATATGCATGTTATCTTATCCCACAACACTGTAGAAGAAAAGTATTTATTTTTTACATTTTTAATATGAAAAACAAATGAAAGTAAACATGCAGCTTGTGATTAATCATGAGACCTTCAATGTAATCAGTTATGCAAGAAATTATTGAACTTCATGTGCAAGACCTAATATAGACAACGGCACATCTACTCAGAATCAGGAACCAGATTTATTAGACAATTAGGTATTTCCTATCAGTTCCCATTTTCTTGTCTCTCTTATAATTCCAAATTTCAACAGATATTATATATAGTATGCAAAACTTATTAAAATCTTTTTCTTATTCAAGAAACTAAACTTACTTGGAGAAAATTTAAACCAAATACCTGATTTTGCTAAAACAAGCTTATACTTTATTATATTTTTCTCCCTTTAAGTTTGTTTTTCACATGTCACAAGATATGAGAATAGTCAGGATAATTTGACAATAAAAGTTGAAGACATCGGTACCGTTGATTACAATACAGGGAACAAAAGACAGAAAATATCTTTGTAAATGTGAGATCAAATTCTGTAAAAATAGTTGTAAGTGAATAAATGAAAACACTTTAACTCAAGAGTCTGGTGTTTATTAACTTATTTCTTCAAATTGTGGCTTAAGAAATCCAGATAAATAATTTACCCACTGTCTTTACTAGTGAAAAGTATATGTAAGTAATGATTGTAAATAAGAATGCTAAATAATGAGTATTAATTATACTTTTGTTGGGTTTCAGCACCAAATCTATTACAGATAGAGCATACTGTATTTTATTTCCAGTGATGTCTAGCAAATGGATTTATTATTTTTCTTGTTTACAGGATTATGCATGACTAAGACCATTGTATAAAATGTAGAAATAACCAAAGATGATAAATAACTTAGATATCTTTAGAGTTTGGGTCCCCAGGAAGCAGACTCTGTAGTTGAGACTCGCATGCAGGGTCAAAACCTAAGGAAGAGAAAGGAAGAGAGAAAACAATAATAAATTGGCAAGGGGAAAAGTTGGGTTGCATTTCAGTCTCAACAAAAGCATGTGATCCCACATGAACCACTGAGTCTGGAGCAACTCCTTAGAAGCATTTACTCTGTGGTGATGGGTCTGGGCCTATATACTCCTGCATCCACCAGTCATGGGATATATTTGAAAGGGCAAGATGAGTGACATGATTTCCTTCAGCTAAGAGCCATTTCCAAAGATGGCCTACAACCGGCAGCATTTCCCACAGCAGGGGAAATATATTTTTCAGTCTTGATGGGAGCTCTGAGCTGAAAATCACAGCATCCACTACAACATTGTAAAGGCCTTGTTTGAAAAACCAACAAACATTGTGGTTACCACTTGAAAAAAGGAAGATGATCAAATGAAGTGAGTGACAGAAATAGGAAATTTGAAATTACAGCATCTAGCTTAAGGAAGGAGACAGAGAAAAACACACGAGAAAAATGTTATGCTTCTGAAAAACCTAATGTATTCTGTTGCATTCTGGTTGAGACTGACTAGAGTCAGAAAGCATGACTAAAGTTATATAACCATATCCATGAAGTAAGTTATTGAAATTATTAATTAGGACATTTAGTAAAAGTTAAGAAACTTTAAGTGAAATTATTTTGCCGCTGTGATCTGTAGCTTCTGGATTATAAGCCAGCGAGAATGCTGAAAATATATAGGAATAAGAATATTCATACATGAAGTCATTAATAGACTCTATTAGGTTTGGACATTTCTCTGTGTATCTAGTCTTTCTGAACATATTGAATATGATTATACAGGGGTTTTATCTTTGAAAAATTCAATCACACACCTAAAGTTTCCTGTCCATGGTAGCCCTCTGTGTGGGCATTGCTATTTTATTTGCAAACAAAACAAATATATAAAGCATCATATTTAACTACATTATATTGTAGACCTATTTACAATTGTCCTTGTTTGGGGAAGAAAACACAAATGATGTGGCCTAAAATTAGCATACATTTTCCTGAATCTCAATAGCAAACTCTCATGCTATTTTATATGTCAACCCTTCTTACAATAATAACTTTTTGAAAAGCCAAATGCTCAGTTGCTGAATTGGGTACAAGCAATGATGAAGCTAATAGATTTAAAATGAAATTATAGTCATATACAACTGCCTCTATTAAATTAACATAATATCCATTTAGAAACATCTTATAGCTTACCTCATGCAATCATCTCTTTTATCATAATTACAAGTTAATTGAAGAACTAGTACTAGAATGTAAGTTTCCTGACATATATAAGCAATGTGGAATAAAGGTTTAATAAACATTTTAAAAGATATATTTCTCAGACATATGCTACAATGTCATTTCCATTAAGCAATATGGAATGTACTAATGTAGAGCAATTTTCTTATCTTATACCTGAATCATATCATCTACAATTTTAACAGATAGGTAATTTATTATCGATCAAGATAAGATACAAATTTAGTTGCATATTTTAAAACATACACATTTAGAAATGCTTTATAAAGTAATGTATTTTATTACCAAATGGATATTTTCTATAATTCATATATGTTCCCAATCAGTTAATTTGCCTGAACTACTAATGCACCAACGTTACAAACATAGTACTTTTCCAAGTTCTGTTTTTAAGTTATTCTTTAGAAATAATTTGAAGATCAGTCAGGAGTGGAAACAATTGATGGATGCTAAATACTGTCTTTGGAAAGAAAGATACATGTTATAGCAACCACACAGAGATAAGAGCTAAGTAAAAAGGAAGTTTTCACAGTTTTATGCTGGGCTATCATCCAACAAGATCGGAATTATGATATCCTTTTTTTGATATTCCTCCTTAGTTTCTGAGCACATTTGTTTTGTTCTTTCATGATAATGGTTATAGATAGCATTAGGACAACAGAACCTACTACGTTAACTCCTTCCAATTTGTACCTTTAAAGTATTTGTGACGTTGCAATTGGTTTCCAGAAAAGTCAAAAGAAAGAATTTAAAGATATATATGAAATCTCCAAAACTTTTTTTTTTTTTTTTGCTTTTGGAACATATATAAATAAATATCTCATTTTTACAAACTAGCACACAATATAAATAAATCTACCAAACTGTTTGTTTCTTAATTGTCTTAATAAAACACTACATAAATGCAACACTTTCTGACAAAGATCAAATACATGTACAGATAATAAAAAAAACAGAATAAGAAAAAAAAACAGAATAAGGGCCATCATTCTTCCATGAAAAAATTTTAAAATGCCTTTATTTTTATATTATTTATAGTATGCAAATAATGTGAATATATTTATCTAGGTTTGAATATATTTACTTTTCTTAAAAAGCATCACTGTAAAAGGGAATAAACATTAAATGCAAGTTACTAGATGTACAGTGTGATCCTTACTTTTGGTTTTACAGGAAATACTGAACTTCTAAATTATGGAATAAATTTTGTCCATTATCCTTGATACTGAAGAATGAGTTAATGTATCTTTCCTGGGTTTATTTATAGAAGCTCTCTAATGTCTATTTATAAATTTACTTTCCTAAGACTTAAGCTTGCCAGTTTGGTTTCTCTCACTTTGTAGCTCTTGTGCAAGATTATTCAGTAAGTACATTTTCCCCTTTCAATTAGTACCTGATTCCAAACACTGGAGTATTTTTTGTGGTTGTGTGAGACTGAGACAAAATTAATTTCTCTGTAATTTTAGATTCTGAGTTTGTAAATAAGCTCTTATTTTCAAAGACCTATAGGGGTCCATCCTATTAAAATACAGAAGTAAAAATTTAAATACATAAATATATAAATAAGAACAGAGAGAAGATGCAGCCCTGATTGAGCTATGTTTAAGGAAGCACCACAGCAGAACCCTGAGTTAGACACATAGGATCTATTGTCTACCACTTACAGTCCTGGAAAACGGGCAGCACACTTGATTATTTCTTTTTTTTGAGACGGAGTCTCGCTCTTTCATCCAGGCTGGAGTGCAGTGGCGCGATCTCGGCTCACTGCAGGCTCCGCCCCCCGGGGTTGACGCCATTCTCCTGCCTCAGCCTGCCACGTAGCTGGGACTACAGGCGTCCGCCACCTTGCCTGGCTAATTTTTTGTATTTTTTTAGTAGGATTATTTCTTTAATTTCCTTGTATATACAAATTATTGTTGAAAGGAGGTGCTATAAAATAATGAACAATTCTGATTAAAATACCTAGCACTGTGTTTGACAAATGTAGGCACTTGAGAATATTTGTTGCTATTATTGTTTTGTCACTGCTACCATTTTGATAGCTTTATTAAAATATTTCTGACAGTTGCCAGACTTTTCTTGACTTATCTTACAAAAAAGTAAATAATCAGAAAAATCTTTTGAAAGCATATCTTGAAAGAAGATGCAATAAACTAATTCAATCTATTTTTGACAAAATATATTTTGTACTTGACAAAAGTGAAAATGAAGGTATTCCAATTACTAAGTTCATTGTTCCTCTGATACTTCAAAAAACGCTTTATAAAGTATTAGCTGGTAATTTTTAAAAATAAAACTTCTAATCTTTAGTCCTTTTCAATCCCCATTATAGATTGTTTAGAGGATTGCCTGAAGCCAAGAGACTTAAAAATCTATATTAAATCTACAAATATTAAATATATAATACCTATATCAATGCACAAATTCCTACAGCAAAAAGCAAAGTGATTATAACAATTAGCTGGAAACATTATTTAGACAGTTTTCCTCGGTTATCAGTGGGCACAAACACATGCTGATTTTCCAAGAATGTTTTCAGATATGAGTCTGTCATCCTCTTTTAGTAACCTGCTTGGAGGGAAGATCAGAAAGCACAACTGAAAGGCTTGAATGTAGTCACAACTCAGAAAAAAACCCTGGCTCTTGTGCTTCCTGTTTGATTCTGTAAACCCAAGAAGGGACTTAAGAAAACATAATGACTTATGGGATCACATTGCAAGGAAATGAATTAAATAAAATTCACATTTCTTTTTGATTAAGTGCAAGCCTTGTTCCTTTCCTGGCACCTCCCCCAAACAGAAAAGCCCAGAGAAACTTTGTCTGAATTAAGCCCAATAAAAGCAGAATCCTAGTGCCAATATATCTGAGGATGAATTGCTAGGTTCCTTGTTTTTTCTTGAGATGACTTATATATCATCAGAGGTTTAGATCCTTGACCAGAATACCCCTGGCAAAATGTGAGAGGCAATAACAATTTACATGGTGAGATAACACAAGGAAGCTTATTTTAATCACCAGCAAGCACAGCCAGCCATTCTTTGAGTAGTAAGTATCTCTCTCTCAAGATTTAACATGGAGAGTAAAATCTAATTACATTTTCATCCTTAACTATATTTCTATTTCCTATCTACACTAAAGACCGCTGCTTTCGGCTCTCTAAATTTTGGTCTTATTGGTTTCAAACACTATAGATTTTTTTCTGCAATACTCACTCATAATCTTTCATTCTATTTGAAGTTAAATTTAGATTCCATGGACATTATAGTATGCATTTTATTCTTCAAAGCACCTGTGTGCTCACATATGCAGGTAAGTGTATCCATGTGTGGTTCCATTTGTGTGTGGATCTTTGTGTTCTCTGTAGGGATGTCTGTTTAATTCATAATTAAAGAATAATACATATGCTACATATGCACATAGCTCAGATAAAACAACAGGGAAGGAGAAGAAGATGGTACATTGATTGATGGTCTAAAAGTCTAATGCTTGGCAGCATCACTGACAGAAAATAAAAAGGTGGCAGAGGCGATTTTTAAAAGAGGCCTAGGTGTCTAACACTGTGATTACCAAGACTGAATTGACTAGAATATTGCCAAGTGAAGGATGTTTCCCCTTAGTTTCCCTTACGTCCATGTTATATTAACTTACTATTCTTTTTTTAAATGTATCCACACAACTTAGGTTCTATACTCAGAAACTAGATAGCTGCTATTTAATATCCAACCACCATTTGATTGGATCACCTCTACAGGTTATCAAAACAATGTTATTGTTCTTTTGCAATGTAGTAAACATTTGGCTACTAAAATTATTAAGGTTTTAAAGTTATTAGCATTTTCTATTTTAAAAAGCCAACGCTCCTCTTCTGTAACTTATATTAAAATTTAAAGTCCACTATGGCACATGTGTACCTATGTAACAAACCTGCATGTTCTGCACATGTATCCCAGAACTTAAAGTATAATTAAAAAATAAATACATAAATAAATAGAAGTGTTTAACAGACTATGACAATCTCCCTTCCTATTTCTTTAAGCCTAGTTTTCCATCTCATTGATAAGTTTTCAGCATTTCATCCCCCAATCCCCTAACAGTTTGCAATGACACTAACAAAAGTTTGAATTTAAGAGTAATTTTATTGCTTACAGATGTAGATCATTTTCTCATCCAAAGACATGTAAAAGCCCCTGGGTCAGGAATCACAAATTAAGAAAGAAAATAAAATACTTAGGGCAAACTATAAATATATAAGTTAGACAGACAAAATACATAAATAACAAGTAGGGAAAAGGATTTGCTTTTCTCTTGAAGTTCAGGAAAACAAACCCAAATATGTGTCAGCCAAAATAAAAAAATAAATGAGAGCTGAGGGGGAGTTTTCAAATCCAGAATGATCAGTTTAAAGTACAGTGTATTGACATACGCTTGTTACACAAAATCAATTAATAGTATCATTATTATTGTTATAATTATTTTGCCCACAATTAAGCCTACCAATCACATAATAAGTGACATTATGGTGTGGTTCTTTTAGTTCAATCATTTACAGAGATCTCTACCATAAGAATGTCAAACTGATTAAACCCAAACCAGAGCAAACCAGTATTTTCAGCTGCAGATAATGTAGAAAAATCAAAGACATGTACCAATGTAATGATTACATTCTGATTCTAATATATTTAAGCTGACTTCAGCCAATATTGAATTTTTACATGTACAAGCTACATTAGTGATTTAAGTTCTACCTTACAGTTCTATTTATTTTTATGTTGAGGTTTTAGTAATGACTTAAAGCAAACGTCCAGAATAAACTGACATTTAAACCTTGTTTGGCTGGTTTGAGTCATCTTTGTAACCCTAAGAAAAGCTGTCAGTGTTTGAACAAGAGTTCAAGCATTAAGGAGGAAATATCTGAATTAGAGCTTAGATGTGAAGAAAGAAATGAGCTTAAAGAAAGTCTCTATTGCTTTTTGTTACTTTGATCTCTATATAAAAGCTAACATCTTAAAAGTAAATCTATGGAGAATTATCTTGCAAAACATGTTTATTTATGTAAATTGGAAAAATGAGTAAACTATTTGCAGGTTTCACGAGAAGTAAATATGTCTCTAGACATAAAAAACATTAACATCTTTACTGTTTTTTTAAATAATATCTGTCAATCAAAAAGTTATGAATTAAAAAAGAAGAAGAAAAAGCCTGCAATGCCAAACAGATTAGACACAGTGGGCTAAGAAAAGGAAGATGGATAGAATTGTTCACGGGGCAGATACTCTTCCCCTTTCTCACTAAGAATAAGCAGAGCCGCATTTGTGGAAACTTAACTAAGCAGAAACTTGGAGTGTCTGCTCAGTGCTGCTGACCTGCCAGCTGGAAAGAGCACTGAGTTTAAAGGGTTTAAGCTCTCAAAGAAGCCAAGACTTGGCTGATCATCTTGGGCTCAGCATATTGTGAGGCATATGAACACTCTCTTCAAAACTTGCAGAGAAAAAGGAAGGAAAATTGAAAATCTAAACACAGTAGCCAGTTAAAATTCAGATAATTGTAAGGGTTATGTTTTCTGTGAAGCACTTGGTTATACCCAACACTGATAAATAAGGAAAATAAATGGATTTTCTTTCTGAAGGGAAGAAGAGCAGTATTCCTTTCAATTACTGCTACTCTTAAGTGTACTGAATTAAAAAACGCAATTTGTATCATTTTCCATTTGCTTCATTTTCTGAAATGTGGTCTAGTTCTTTTTATCTATCCCTAGAAATTTACTTATATTATTTATTAACATGTTTTACTATTAATTTTAACAAAATAAGTATGTTTAAATACATTTTAATAGGATATTCACTATTATAATGAATAAACTTCAAAGGCATGATTTTCAAAAGGAATATGTGGAAGCCCAAAAGTTACAATGTCATATTCATTATTCTTACATTTTTAAAAGAAAAAAAATTGGCTTAGCTCCAGTAGAGTTAAAAACAATATTAATTTCTATTCTACTTTTTTTTTTTTTTTTAACATTTCTGTTTGTGCTATATATGCCATATAAAGGATAACACAACACCCCTCACTCCTGGGAATATAAAAACATGTTGCCAACAACATTCTAAACTGTCATACTTCTGATTTATTGCATCAATACAGAAAATATTACTAAAGATAGTCAAAGTTCACCACTCCTGGGCACATCACAGGCCATGGGCCTGAAGAGCAGATGCTGCCCACACATCTGCAATCAGCATTTTTACTGATGTCACTTGAAATTGCTGAGCTAGAGGTTGAGACTGAATACTTATCAGTTATATTACTGACGAGTATTTGAGTTGTATATTTAGCGAAGTAATAAATAGTTCTTTGCATTATATTTCATGTCAATTTTTTTTTTTTTTTTTTTTTTTTTTTTTTTTTTTTTAGACAGAGACTTGCTCCATCTCCAGTGCAGTGGCACCATCTCGGCTCACTGCAACCTCCACTTCCTAGGTTCAAGCGATTCTCTTGCCTCGGTCTCCCGAGTAGCTGGGACTACAGGTGCGCACCACGCCCAGCTAATTTTTATGCTTTTAGTAGAGACAGGGTTTCATCATGTTGGCCAGGATGGTCTTGATCTCTTGACCTCATGATCTGCCCGCCTCAGCCTCCCAAAGTGCTGGGATTACAGGCGTGAGTCACTGTGCCAGGCCTCAATTTGTATTTCTAAGTGATAACTGAAGTCCAGTTTCAAAGCAGGCATTTGAGAAATACATGAGACTAAAATACATAAATAATTCTAGATTCAATTCTAGTTTCAGAAAATACATACGAATATTAAGAAACTTGCAGTAAAGTTTTAATTTAAAAGAAATACATTTTATATTTATTTTATTTTCTGTTAAGTAGTGCTTGCCCTTAGCTTATCTCTTTAAAGCTACTCTATTTCATTTTTGGATTAAATCTAATTTGTGTTTTAAAATATGACACTAATTATTCTAGAAATCAGAGCAGAATATAATATTCTATAAAATGTTTACTGTGTAGTGAATTAACTACTTTCAGTAAGACAGAAAAATATTTTTAAAAGAAATGTAGACTTTCTTTACTGCTAATACAAATTGAACAGAAAAGAAAGGGTAGGATTTTTTGTCTACCCCAACTAGTAAATCACGTGCTATTTTAAATGGCTCGTCTGCTCAAAAAGATAATATTCTTTTCTAGGAGGGACGGTTTCTTTCCAAAATGATCTTGCTCATAATCTTTTCAGTTAAGTTGTTTTCATTGTGCCAAATGGAAGTTTTTAAATATTGTTTATGGGTGTCAAAATTCCTTGAGAGTTCTGCTGGACTCTTTACTCTCCAAGCAATAGTACACAGGCAACATTTCCATCAGTAGTAAAAGTTGATCTGCCAAGTTTTAATGCTGTGACTCAAACAAGAGAGGCAGTGTGGTGGGAAAGAAAGCTGCCTGTTACTTGATGAGGTTTGGTTTATGGACAATATGGCTGAAGGTGTTTGGCATGATACATTCTTTCTTCATCATACTTGTAGCCTTATGTCAGAATGTATATTCTCACCTGGAGTCCATCTGCTGAGTTCTTTTTCCCTTTTAACAGCAAAAGGAAAACTATACTTAGGGAATAACAGTAAAGAATAGTAAAGAGAGTTTTTACACGTTGATTTTCTATGAAACTGTGATTAGAGATAATAATGAATGCTAGCTGCTTATTTATATGCAGAAGTAAATTCCTTATTTCAGTGATATAGAGGGAAAAAATCAGTCATTCTAAAAAAGATGATATCTCATATGAAATCTAGTTGCTCAAACTAAGAAATAAAGTACTGACAGAGGGCAAGTGAAAGGATTTCTTTGCAGTCTGAAATGACTGTCTAAACTTGACTATAAATCTCCTTCACACAATGCCTGGGGTCTTGCTTGCAGGGATGTAATGAAGTTACACTGCCTGAATGAAAATTTAAAAAACAAATTAGGGCAGGGGACCTTGCCAGCTATCCATGATTTGTGGCAGTGCTTATCAGTAGCTGGTGTGGGGTGATTCATCGTGAGAACACCAAATCTTTTTGTCCCAGGCCACCATGTTTCACTCTAGTGTCGATATATCAGGGGAAATGAATGCTAAGCTCTAACAGTCATAGTTAGTTTTGGACATGTTTGTAACACACACAAAGAGAAATTTACAGCTGGGAAAAACTAGGACACATCCCCTAGTGACTTGGTTCATGAAGTTCTTGCCTTTTGACTGATTCAGTAGAATGTCTTCTACATGGCTGTATATATGAAATTAACACTATGAAAGGCATCAGTATATAAAATCACTCTTTGGTATCTGTTTAAACTAAAGTTCCTGAAGATTCAAATCTTATCCTTAAAAAAAGTTATGTAGTAAGAACTCATGAAATACAATGTGAATAATTTGAACTTTGTGATAGCTCACACCAGGATTGATAACTCTTACTACTATCTCTAAATAAAGATAATACAATGTTTTATATGTGTTATATGTTACTTTATATTAGTATTATTAATAGGTTTTGGAGAATTTGTTTTATATGAGTTTATGGAGATTTAAAAAAAAACTATTGCTAGATACCCAAAGTAGTGTAGAAAAATTTCATTCGACTGTTAAAATCATTCTTATCAATACTTTAAACTCTTTGCTAGTCCAGTTAAAATTAATTATTATAAAACTAATTTTCCATTTTATGAAAAAGTATCAGGGTTATAAGATTTCAAATTTTATCCACCACCTCCCATATATCCTAGTTATATATTGTATACCTGTAAGATTTTTGCACACTCATGTGTGCTGAATTAGATTCCAATATTTAAAAACTAGAATTAGAAAAGTCTTGCAATCAGCTAAGAAAAAAAAAAAAGGAGACATATCCAAATAATAAAATCAATGTTAATGCCAAACAGAACCCACATGGGTGGTAGAGAAAGCGATCCTAAGCACTGAGAAAACAAAGCAAATGCAATCCATGGGACAATTGATCCTATTTTCAAAAGTGGGAAAGCCTATTTCTTGATGCTGCTCAGAAAGAGCATGTACATAGCAGATGTAACTTTGTCTTCACTCGAGTCATGTACCTATGTAATCTCCAGATTCCTTTTCAATACAGTGACAGAATTCTCTGAATATTAACATCTGAATAATATCACCTTCACTTGTCTGCTTCAAATAGTGGCTAAAAAGAGATCATTTTAGAAGACTTCCTTGAACCATTCTTGTGGCCCATATATCTTTAAAAGCCTCTGTGGAAATTGCTACTCACAGTTTCTGAGGTTTGCATTTCACTTTACAAGTACACATGGAAATCTACGCGGTAAATTTGGATGCAATTCCAGTTTAAATATGACCTCCATCAATTGTCATAACCAGGTTCAATTTTGGTTAAAATTTCTGATATTTATATGAAATATACATTTCACATTCTGTTGAGTTGGGGATAGATTATCTAGATATGGTCATCCCGAGTCTATTATATATTTGTGTCTTTGTGCAGAAAGAACAATTAACATTTAAAAAGATTTTTTTTAATTTGCCATAAGATGTCATTCTATTACTAGCCACATTTGGTTCATAGGTTTGTTGTTGTTTTTATTTTAATGGCAAAAATAAAGCCCCATAACCAACAAGTTGAGACCAAAGCAATCAATCTCCATCTAACTAAATATTTTTCTGCTTCCCTATTTCTCTTAAATGTCACTCCCCACTCAGGGACAAAGTCATAATGCTATCCTTGACTCTTTCCTATCCTTTATCTTCAGCCTCACCTTCACACATTATAGTTAAGAATTCCTTACGTTACATGTATATCTTTTCCTTTTCTAGTTCCACTTACTATATATAAAAGCCTCACTTCTGAATTAGTGCAACAATCTTGTATTTGTGCTCATTGACTTCATTTCTTTACTCTATAGGTGGCTATACAACTACCTGTTTAATCTTCCTGAAATGTCATGCAACTAACCTACTCAAAATTTTGGATAATAGTTGCTATGGTTTGAATAGTTTTGTCTTCTTCGAAATTCATGTGTTGGAAACTTAATGCAACTGTATTGTAAGGTGGGGCCTTTTGGGAGGTGTGTAGACCATGAGGGCTTCAGCCTAATGAATAGATTAAATGTCACAATAACAAGAGCTTGCAGGAGTGTCTTCACTGTCTTTTGCTATTCTGCCATGTGAAGAAACAGAGTTGCTCTTTTGCTCTTTCACATGTGAGGACACAGTAAAAGGCTGTCATCAGATGCCAAAACCTTGGTCTTGGACTTCGTAGCCTCCAGAACGGTGAGAGAATACACTTATGTTCTTTATAACTCACCCAGTCTGTGGTTCCATTATAGCAGCACAAATGGACTAAATCAGATACCTCATTGAATAAGTATCCAGGCTATAAATGTTTGTCCCTTAATCATGTCATAAGCTGCAGTCCACAAGTTTTGATTTGTGCATTTAATGCATACTAAGAAACCAGTGGTCCTAGCACTATTTTTAACACTTTATAACCTTTAATTTGATTATTTCTTTGGCGATTATGGTTAAAAGGGGCTTCAGGATCCTGGCCGTGTTCTGTTTTCTTACAAGAGTGGTGGTTATATGATTTGTTCTCACTTTACCCCGAGCTGTACATAAAGATGTATACTTATCATTGTGGACTTTTCTGTGCTGAGTTATATTTCAATTTAAAAAGTAGTTTATTTGAAAAGTAAATTAAATTGTTAGGGAATAGAAATTCACTATCACCTTGGGTTGTGGAGAGGTTAGAATGTAAAGTGATGTTCCAGGCAACCATCTTGCTACACAAAGCAGGAAACTTCATGAGAATAAAAAGCAGAATTTAAAAGTTTAGAGAAGAAGGGAACATTAAGGTTAATCTACAGAACATGTCATTTAATTAACTTCACAGTACAAACTGCAGGGTTCTATGCTGTAATAACTGTAAAAATATAAAACTATATGCTATTATGATAAACTTTTATATGTATTTTCTTACTATAATTTTGTTTATAAGTGCTTCTTAATTTTCAAATGGAACAGTACTTTATAGTTATCTTTTTGATGTTGATTCTTACCTTAATCTAACTATGATCAGATAAAAGACAGATATTATCAAAACCTAAAAGTTTGTTGAGGTTTACTTGCTTTGTAGAACAGCATATAGTTGCACAAGTAGAAGTTGAAACAAATGTGTGTTGTGGAGTTATTCTGTACAGTATTTTGTACCTGTCAATTAAATCCTATAGTTAGGTAATTGTGCTTTTCAAATTTATATCCTTCCTGATATTTAATTCAATCTGAAACTTTGGAGTTGTAATGAATACGTTATAGGAATAGAAAAAAAATTGTATTAATTTTTAGTTCTAAAATAAGTTTCATTATTTTATATGGCTTCCAGGTTTCTGTCAATATTTGCATTTTGTCATTAAAACACTTCAAGTAGTTGCTGTCTTTTTAAAATTAAAGTAGGACTATTCTAATTTCTAGATTGTTTGGATGTATTTTTGTCACCTGTTCTTTCTCTTCATTGTTAGTAATTTCTTGCTGTTTTCATTGCAGGTTATTTTGATTGTATTTTTTATTAAGTATGATAATTTAGTATAAAAAAGTAGAGATAATTTGAATAATTATCTAATTTTAAATTTCTCCAGATTTTGCTTCCAGCTATCAGTTAGGTCAGCACAAATCAACTTAAACCAGGGTTTCTACACCTCAAGACTACTTGATATTTTGGACTTGATAATTCTTGATTGTGAAGAGTTGTCCATTGTAGGATACTTAGCAGAATTATTTGCCACCCATCAGATGTCTGCAGCAATCCCCCAAATTGTGACAATCAAAAATATCTATACATAGCTATATGTTCCCTGCAGCGGGATGAGGTGTTTTGGTGGTGCTTAAGAATAACTGCTTTAACATGTCAGGAACTGAATTAATTTAAATCTTGTTTAGGCCTAATGAAGTGGTTCACGCCTATAATCCCAGCACTTTGGGAGGCCGAGGTGGGTGGATCACCTGAGACCAGGAGTTTGAGACCAGTCTGGCCAACATGGTGAAACTCCGTATCTACTAAAAATACAAAAGAAAATTAGCTGGGCGTGGTGGTGGGTGCCAGTAATACCAGCTACTTGGGAGGCTGAGGCAGGACAATCACTCGAACCCGGGAGGTAGAGGTTGCAGTGAGCTGAGATCGTGCCATTGCACTCCAGCCTGGGCAATAAGAACGAAATTCTGTCTCAAAAAATAAATAAATAAATAAATAAATAAATAAATAAATAAATAATTCTTGTTTAGTTTTCGTGAGAATTATTTTTTTTTCTGGTGTGATCTTACTCATAGGCTTTAGATTTTCCATTTTTCAAATGGAACCAGAAGTATTTATCAGACATTCATTTTTAGTCCCAAACCCTGAGATGGACAGCCACACCTGTAAGCCTCTCAACTGTCTCTCTTTGCTCAGATTCTCAGCTTCCCATTCTCTACTTTTACTTGACAAATACCTTACAGGAAAGTGATGCCAAATGTCAGATTTACCTTCCAGAGGTTTTTTTTTTGGAACATAGTTAACTCCCCAGTCCCTTTAAACAGACATTGTAGAAATGCTTTTCAGTTATTTTAGTTGTGTTCAGGCAGTGGGTTGGTAAAAACAAGTGAGCCTGCTATTGTCAGAGTTAAATCTCCCCTTGACCAACTGTTTAAAACATGTTGCAGGATTGTAAGTCCCTGCCCTTATTGGCTTTGTATGTGTCCGACACCCGTCTCTGAATGAGTCACATTATCCACAAAGATGAAATGCTCAATTTGGTTTATCCTGAGTTGTATGTCCACATCTAAAGGTGTGTATGGGACCAACCCCACTTCAACTGTATAGATAAAGTATGGATGATGAGGGGCTTCACAAAGAAAATCTCAGGGCTGCTATCTTAAAGCAACAGTGAGGAGAGCTACAGTGGGAAAGAAGGAGACAACAGGTGGATGGTAGGAGATGAAAAACAATAGTTTTTACTAAATATAAGTAAAAATAGTTATATTTACAAGTAAATCAATATAAATTATATTTATAATAATATAAGTAAATATAAATTTATAAACATAAATATAAACTGATAAATAATTGGTGCTCAATAAATGTTACATTTTCTTTTTAAAATTTTTTAAATTCACATAACATTTTCTTAAAAATCTCTAAACATTAAAATAAAAACTGTATTATACTTTTGATATATTAACTGAACGCAACGTTTAAGGAGTATCACTCAACAGAAAGAAACTAAGATAATTTAGGAGAAAAAACTAGTTTTAAAGATAGAAATACTTGCTCACAAATGTGGTTGAATCATTTTAACTTACAGTCAAAAAGTATTTTTCACATCTTACGCACTGGTTATGGCTGGTAGATTTTTATATGTTTATCTCAGATTTCTGGGGCAGGAAAAGGGAAATAAATCTAATAATCTAACAACTAAGTCCCTCTGAATACAATTTTTTTTTGAAACAGCGTATCCCTCTGTAGCTCAGGCAAGAGTGCAGTGGCATAGTCACAGCCCAATGCACTCAACTTCCTGACTTCCTGAGCTCAAGTAATCCTCTTCCTTCAGCCTCCTGAGTAGCTGAGACCACAGGAACACACCACCACAACTGTTTAATTTTTAAAAATATTTTTGTAGAGACAGGGTCTTGCTACGTTGCCAGGCTGGTCACAAACTCCTGGGCTCAAGCAATTCACCCTTCTTGGTTTCCCAAAGTTCTAGAAGTACAGACATGAGACACTGTGCCCAGTTTGTATACATATTTTTGAGAGCTAGGTAAGTCAATATGAGGTATCTTCAAACCAATCGACTTTTTTCTAAATTGTCAATAAATGCATTTATGATTAGTTGTGTTGAATGGTGATCAATGATTTTCAGATACACATGCTGTATCCTATCTAATGAACCCTACTATTCTCACTATTTCATATACGTGATTCAGACATGCACACACACATATGTATTTTTGTTTTCACTACTTAATATCATGTACAGAGCAATATCTTATTGCTGATAAAAATTTTTACTCTTCTGGCATTCAGGTATTGACAGGCCAATTCCCCACCACTTCTATAGACATCTATGCTAATGAAACCAAAGTCAATTTCTACCCAGAATAGTCCAATCATCTTATTTCATTCATGGGAACAGACTTCCTGCCAAGTGCTATCTCTCATCTATATACCTTTGTCCCAAAACTTTACCAATAAATCATATACCTGTGGAACAAATTGATCACAAATTATTTCACAGAATGCAATTAAAACTGCATTTTGTAATTCTAAATTTTGGTGTGTGTGTGTGTGTACTTGTGTGTATATGTACATGTATGTGTGGGCCAAGTGGAGAGAGGAAATGAGGAAACTGGGATGGTAATATTGTTTTGTGTAAAAAAGGGCAAAAGGGTAGCGTTATTATAATGACCTTTAGTACACAGCACTATTAAACTTGACATATATAACATGTTTGTTTCTTTAAGTAGGCAATAAATGAATCAGTACTGACTTGAACAATTATTGAATGTAATTTGGTAAGAAATTCACCAGGGATAAAAAGACCCCAAAATAATTCTCTGAACCTACAGTAGGCAAAGTAGAAGGATTGAGCTGCCATTGCAGGTTAAAAGGTTTTTTCGTGATTCCATTAGCAATATAATTGGAGCAGAGGGAAATGTGTAGAAGTATAAGTATGGATGGTTAACTTTTAGCGTTAGCCGACTTCAGGAAAAAAAAAAAGAAAAGCCATTATTGCTTGGTTATAACTTAAAAGATATCATTGCTGTTGAAAAATACAAGTGCTTTCTACCGTACAAAGAAATTTCATAGAAAACATGCATATATTTGCAATGTATTTTCTATCACTGTATAGTCAAAAAAGTGCCACAGTTCTTCAAGAAAAGATCAGTTTCGTGATGAGATAGTTAAACTCTGTTCTAAAGGATTTTTTTTTTTTTTTTGTCTAATGCAAATGGGAAGAGAAGACCAAAAGTGCACTTAAAAATACTTACACTAGCCCATATCTTATTTTCTGAAAGGGAAAAATAAAGCTTGCAAATATACACCTAAGCAAAACGGAAAGGAGGACAACTTTGATTCCTGACATGATGGCAATTACTCTTTCTTCTAGCTACTTCTGTCAAAACTTAGCCTAGAGAAAGAAGAGATGGAAGAATAGTATCCAGTGTATCAACAACATCAAAAGGAATGAGTGAGATAGAAGGTGTTTTTTTTTTTTTTTTAAAGTATGCGTGTGTTGTGGATGCGTGTAGCCTGGATGGAGGCCTAATTAGGCTAGCCATAGTGGAGAGAGTGACAAATAAGAAAAATTGTTTGGAGTTGGTTATTTCTGCCTATATTGTACCCTTCCTACCACGACTACCACCTTAGAATAGTCATTAGCTGCTCTGTTCCACTGAGGTCAGTAGTTGACATCAGCACGCCACAGGAAACCTCTTGTTGGAGGTCAAGAAAAACATAGGTGAGAAATCATTATTTTTATATTTTTATATATTTTTCTATTGATTTTTCTGACTGATATTCTAAGAATATTGCCTTCTAAAACAGTGCTTGTTCGGGAATTTTTTTTTTTTTTTTTTGAGACGGAGTCTTGCTCTGTCGCCCAGGCTAAGAGTGCAGTGGCATGATCTCAGCTCACTGCAAGCTCTGCCTCCCAGGTTCACGCCATTCTCCTGCCTCAGCCTCCCAAGTAGCTGGGACCACAGGTGTCCACCACCATGCCCGGTTAATTTTTTGTATTTTTAGACAGACGGGGTTTCACCCTGTTAGCCAGGATGGTCTCGATCTCCTGAACTCGTGATCCACCCGCCTCAGCCTCCCAATCGTGATCCACCCACCTCAGCCTCCCAAAGTGCTGGGATAACAGGCAGGATTTTTAAGTTGATGTTCTAAATCTGATTTTGTGGAAATGATAGCAAATACATGTAAGTAACTATGGTTTGCTGGGATCTGAGGTTCTCTCCCCTAGGGCTTATCCTCTATAGCCTCCTCGGACTCACTTGAAATGCTGCAGGCCAGATGCTAGCCATCTATCCTTCTAATGCATATTATGAAACAGAGTAGCTGATAAGCCCAGGAATACCAGAGCTCATCAACTAAAAAAAAAAAAAAAAAAAAAAAAAAAAAAAAAATCCCACAGAACTATTACCTTCAGAGAAAAAAAGGCTGGGAAATATATACTCCCTGAAGCAGAAATATTTGAATAGTCAGGCCAAAAATCTAAAGAAGAAAAATGAGTTATATTAGCAAATTAAAAAAGAATGAGAAACTCTTAAAAGGTCAGATAGAAATATTTGTTGTAAAAATATAATAAAGACAAGATAAAAGGGAAAAGGGAGTAGTAGTTGAAATTTAGCTGATAATCAAGTTTGTGGTTGGATGACTATATTAAAAAAACTCTTCTAGAACAAAATAAGATAATATAAAAAAATACAAAACATGCAATTTAAGATGTATAGAGATTAAGTAAAAGTTCGACGTTCGAATAAAATAATTTTGGAGAAAAATAAACGTAGTGAAAAATTGTTCAAAGAATAAAAATAATTTTCAAGAATTAAAAAGAAACAATCATCTAAATTGCATACAAAGGAGCAAAATGCCACTAAGAGCAACTTATTTAAAAAAGAATAACAGAGTACTTTGTAAGTTATTATAAAACATTATTATTAAGATGTAGTGGTATTATTGGTGAAGAGATAGACTAATTTGATCAATGGAACACAATATGAGCCTTAATACAGACTCACATTTTTATGGAGATTAAAAGCAAGTAAAAATTAATTACAGATTGTCAACACAGTAACTAAATAGATTTAAAAAAAGAGGAAATGGTAATTTAAAAATAGTAGTTCTGAAGGACAGGTTTGGGGATGAGATGGAGAGACTTGTATAAATAGATATTAGTAATAGTGTATAAACTCGATTTGAGTCTGAGGCTAGATGGTATGTTCATGGTGATATTAGGTATGTAAATGAAATAATATAAAATACATAAACACACATATATGGTTAGTGGACAGACCAATGATGGCAATGTGCCACGAACAAAGAATTGCAATTAATTCTATATATCTGAGTTTTAATTAAGATAAAGCAAACAAGGAAATTAAATAAAAATGATCTGTGTTTTTAAATTCTTAAAGGTTCTTACTGGGTTTAACATTTAAAAAATGTTTATTTGATCTGAAAATTTAACTATTTTCTCACTCATGAAAACTCATCTTGGGATTTATATACATAAACACTTTAAAAACCTTAAGTGGCTTATAATGGCCTATTTATCTAAACAGAGAAAAGAAAATATTTCTAAATGCTAACAAAATCAGAATGAATGGAAAATATGACTAAGAATACAGGAGATGTAATTATAATATTTTCAACTTATTGACACCATTGTAGTTGTATAGCTGTCTGCTTGAAATAGAACATGTACCACAAATTTGATCACTGCAATATTTATATATCTTATAAAAATCTCTGCTAGTTTTCTTCAAATATGTAGTCATTAGACAACTGATTATGGTAGGTAAAATTTACTTTATTTTTAATTCAGACATAATTCACATTATAGAAAATTTATTCTTTCAGTGTGTACTTCACTTGTTTTTAGTATAGTCACAAAGTTGTAAAATCAGCACTGCCATCTAACTCCAGAACATTTTTATCATCTCAAAAATAAAGCAATACCCATTAGAAACACCTCATTCCCCTCTTTTCTGAGTTTCTGGCCACCATTAACTACTTTCTGTCTCTATGGATTTGCCTATTCTAGACATTTTATATAAATAAAATCATATACTACAGGGCCTTTTGTATGGCTTCTTTCGCTTAGTATAATATTTCCAAGTTTCATACATGTCGTTCCATGAATTGGCGAATAATATTCCATTTTATGGATATACCACTTTGTTTATCGTCTACTGAGGAATGTTTGGATTTTTTCCACATTTTTGCTATTAGCAATAATGATGCTCTAAATATTTGGGTACAAATATGTGTGTGAGCGAAGACTGATTCTCTTGAGTATATACTTAAGAGTGGAATGGCTAGATCGTTTTGCAACTCTATGGTTAACTTTCAATGAAAGGATAAACTGTTTTCTAAATCAGTTGTTCTGTTTTACAATCCACCAGCAACGCATGAGTTGTTCAACTTCCCCACAATCTCTTCAATACCTGTTCATGTTTTTTCCTTATTATTATAACCACTCTAGTGTGTGTGAAGTTTTTATCTGAGTGTGGTTTTGATTTACATTTCTCTATAGACAAAAAAGTTGAGCACATTTTTTCACATGGTTATGGTTGTTTGCATATCTTTTTTGAAGAAATGTTTGTTCAACTCTCTTGTCTATTTTAAAAATTGGTTTGTCTTTTTATTGCTGAGGCTTAAGTACTTATTTATGTGTTTTAGATATAAAACCATTCCTAATTATGTGATTTATAAATATTTCTTCTCATTCTTTCAGTTGTTTTTTCACTGTTCTTATAGTGTCCTCTGAAGCAAAATCATAATAATTTTTATGAAGTCCAGTATATCTATTTTTTTCTTTGATTGATGTGCTCTAAATACCATATCTAAGAAACCATTGCTTAATCCAAGGCCTATAATTTTTGGTATAGATTTGTCTTATCCTTGACACCTCTTCTGTGGATAAGAATGTCTTTCCTCTTGCTACTGAGAGAGGAGCTTTCACATGGAAGTTTTCTCTTCTGCTTTAAGTAGAAAAAGGAATCTATTAGTCCCATGCTTGCATCTGCTGTTTTTCCAGTGCTTTTACCTGAAATAATCACTGTGCCAAAGAGGTATCTGTGGGGTTAAGATGCTTTGGATCCTATCACTATGAATGGCAATTACTGTTTTAACTAGGCAAAATTTCCAAACTCAGTGGACAAGGCCAACATTACCCTGATACCAAAGCCAGACAGGACACTGCAAGACAAGAAAATTACAGACCAATATCTGTGATGAACATACATGTAAAAATCCTCGACAATATACTAGCAAACTGAATTAAACAGCACATTAAAATGATCGTTCACCATGACAAAGTGGGATTGATCCCTGGGATGAAAGGATGATTCAACACATACAAATCAGTAAATATGATACACCATATTAACAGAATGAAGAACGAAGCCATACATTCCTATTGACAGATACGTTTGACAACATTCAACATCATTTTATGATTAAAAGCTCTTAACAAATTAGGCATAGAAGAAATGTACCTCCATAAACGCCATATATGAAAAGCCCATAGCTAACATCATACTCAATGATGAAAAGTTGAAAGTCTTTTGTCTATGATCAGAAACAAGTCAAGGATATCTACTCTCACCACTTTGTGCTGGAAGTTTTAGCCACAAGAAAAAGACACAAAAGGCATCCAAATAGGAAAGAAAGAAGTGAAATTGTCTCTGCTGTTTAAGCCACACTTTTTTTTTTTCTTTTTGTCTCATGCTTTCTTTGTGTGTGAAAAACTGGACAATTTAAACAACCAAATACAGCAACTCTGGCAGACTCTTTCGCCTCCTTCATTGGTATGTTGTTATTTACTTGTTTAGTGACTTTCTGAATGAAGTCTGTTTGTATTATTTGTCTTTGCTGATGATCAGACAGATTTATTTAGACACCTAAAACTAATATATCTCCTAGTGTCTGCCAAGAGGTTCTGTGTACATGTTGAGGCATGCCTCCAACACTCAGCCAATTGACAACTACACCTTATCCTTTATACCGTGCTTGTGAAGAGCCTCAACATTAATAAAGGTCGAAAGTTTAAAGGCTTTTTATCTGCTTAGCCCTACACATGAACGTAGCCTTCTACATTTTTTGAGATGTTTTGGAATTCTTAAAGTCCTATGTGAACATCTCATTCTCCAGCTTTTCCTTTTAAGCTTTTTGGTTAGCCTATTGTTTTCCCCAACTGTTACGTACTTTCTCAAGCAATTCAACAGTTGTTTAATAATTTGACAATTGCTTCTGATTTTTTTAATTTTTAATTTTTGTTGGTACACACTAAGTTTGTATATCTATGAAATATGTGAGATATTTTGATACCGGCATACAATGTGTAAAAATTACCTCAGAGTAAACAACATATCCATCATCTCAAGCATTTATCCTTCTTTTGTGTTACAAACAATTCAATCATACTCTTTTAGTTATTTTAAAATAGCCCCTGATTATTTTTGACAAAGTCCAAGTAGGGATGATTGCTTGAACTTGGCAATTTCAGTTATGTGTGTGTGTGTGTGTGTGTGTGTGTATATATATATATATATATATATATATATATATATATATCTCTTTGTGAATGGGGCCTTACTGGGAACCACCAAATAGGTGAAATAGTAACATTTTTCAGGGCTTTGAAAGGTGCTCTAATCCCATTATTTCCCGTTCAATTTCTGCCAAGTTGTGATTTTCACTGCAATTGTGGTTGTTGATTTTGAAGGCTAATGAGAAGTTAGGGAGGGGAGAATTGGAACAGGTCATGTTAAAATGATATTAATCTAAAACTCTTTTTCTTAATGTGATTGATCTCTTTTTTTTTTTCTCTTGAATAAACACTCTTGGGATTGGCTAAAGTCTTTGGTCAATTTCCAGAATTCTAAAACATTAATTCTGACATTTTTGCCACTGTTCTTATTGCTTTTATGATGATGATGTATCAAAACGATTTGTGTGCTTAACGTGTCAAAATGGAGTCATTCATGTTAAGTAGCTTTGAGACCACAGTGAAGTTGTTCTTTCTTTCCTCTAAGAGATAAATATGTAACGTCCTGAGGGGATAACATCCACTGTTGCCTGTACCACCTGAGACCTAAAAAGAGCAAATGGAAAGTTAAAAGCAGCTGATATAATGAGATGAGAATAGAATCATCTGGGAAGATTGTAAAAGCAGCTAGGACTTGTCCTTCTTTAAGACACCTTCTCAGGCTCTGTTTGTGAGAACTTGGAGATGTTCTCTGGAATTTGTTAGCTCTGCTGGAGAGAAATCCCTTCACATCTTCCTCTCCACTGACATTGGAAGAACTTCCAGACCAAATGAACTTGGCTATTGGCCTGTTGGTGTTCCCGAGCCATCACTGTGGTTTTCTACTGCCCTTTTTAATTACTACATGTGTGTTAAGTATTAATTGCATGAATGGTGGTGTATGAAGGTCTTGCAATAAACCATAACTTTGAGCATATATAATTGGTTATTGAGTCATTATGAAACCTTATGGCTTTGGTCAGAGATAGTGTATGCAGGCAGTGTAGACCTAATTAACATATCAATTGGCATGGCCATAGCGGTAACAAGTGGACAGAATTTCGAAGAGTCCTTAGTCCACCATTTTTACTCATGCCACTCTGGATTTCTTAAGGGACAATGCAACACATCTCAATTGGCTTCACTGTATTTTTTTACATTTGTATTTGTGTAAAGTGAAATCATAATATGATTTCTAAAACTGTAAATTAAAGGACTATAAAAACAGCTATAACATTTTCAATGGTTAAACTCATTGATCAATCAATTCTCTTTTGTGGGATAGAAATGATAAGCCTTGCAGAAGATGCTTATCCCACAATTATTAAATTCCAATTCAATCTAATTACATACCAATACAAAGTCTTTCCTGTCATTTTTTCCTTCTGAACAAACTTAATTATGATTTTTCAGGACGCAGACATTAATTTCTTTTAAAAAGGCAGCTCTAAATATATTAATAAAACATCTTGAAGCTAATAATATACCATTGATTAATCTAGTGGCATTATGTAGTAAACTACATAAAAATCTGTGATGTTTTTCCTTAAATAATGTTAGAGGCACAGTTATTGGCTATATTTAAATTTAGGTCTTTCATTGCTAAGTATGAGAGAAGTAAGAAGATAAACTCTGAATGCCTGGATATAATCAAAATGGGAAATAATATAGCTAAATAGTAATAAAATATATTAAATATGTTTATATTTATTTTTTCTAGAAATGTTATCTTTAGTTGTTAAACAAAACCAGGAATCCACTAGCAAATAATTTCAAAATGGCAAATAATCCATGAGGATTTTTTTCTTAAAAAAGCTAAAGCAGACATTCCTTTTTGGTAGTGGACAACATAAATCTACAAGGCAAAATCAAAGACCCATTGAGGATGGGAATTGATGAAGTTTGAAGCTTTCTTATATTTTTTTTAGATCTATCTCTTTTTCGTGCTTTGTCTTGCAGACTCACTTGAAGAATAACAAACCACTACTAACTTAACACTCCTTTATAAACAATGGGGACCTAGAGTCTAAAGAACTTTGAAGGAATGATCAAAATTAAGGATTTAAAAGACCCTATGTAATATTATCCAATTGTTGTTTGTTTGTTTGATGGCAGTTGACTTAAAAGTATAAAGACTGGGATAGTACCTATTTTTGACCAATTCACTGCATAAATCATTCTGGGTGATGATCAAACTCATAGAAAACATATTTTAAACTCCAAATAAGATAAATTTATCAAAGTCAACAGGCAACATGGCAGCATAGCAGCATAAGTGGATCCTTATTTGAGTTAAATTTAACTGTGTGCATAGGGGCTACCAATGATTTTTAGGTGCTCTTTAGAGTTCTTTAGTTCCACACCCACTTGCTATCTCTCATTGATAAACTTTTGGCTTTTTGATGCTTTATGATTATAATCAGCTGAGTATCGTCATATGGAAATTGATGATTCTTGATAATGTGCAAAATACTTGCCTTATACAACAGGGGCCTAGATTAATTGGAGATAAATGGAAGGAAGCAGGTAAGAAGACAACATAAAGATAAAATTTCTCTATGCTCTGTTTCCCAAACTGTGCTATCCTTACAGAAAATATATTTCCAGTTTCAAGAAAGAAATGCAATCTTTTGGCTAAAATATTGAAAATGTGGATGAGGAAATACTTATGCTGGTAATTCAGCTAAAGTCTATGAGATTTCATTTATTTTATATTCCACACAGAAACCTGAAATTATTGATCACTTTTTCAAAAATAGCTACCTCTTAAAAACCTTTGGTAGTGTTACTTCTGGTACAGCCAGAAAAAATAATTACGCTGCCAATAACTGAAGTTCCCTAGTATTACTAGAACATTTCCTTCCCTCTATGATGCCAGAGGCACTCTAAACTTAGCCAGTGGGGAATTTCTGATTTAAAATTTAGGCCAGAATAGAAGAAAGTATTTTACGTGTCTAGGTGCACTATGGATGAGTAGAGAAAGTTACAGAATCAAGACTGTGTAGGATAAAGGAAAGTTTTCATGGATCAGAAAACTCTAAAAGGGATTTAATATGGGGCTTAAAATTTGAACAATATCATCAATGGGGAGATGAATGCAAATTTCTTTGGTCAGTCCCATGACACATATACTTAAACACACATACATACAAATGCACACACCTCAAAACAGACAACAATAAATTTCCTACTTGCAGTGCTCAACAGAGATTGGAGGGGAAGGAAGGAAGGAAGGGAGGGAGGGAGGAAGGAAGGAAGGAAGGAGGGAAGGAAGGAAGGAAGGAAGGAAGGAATCAGCACATTGTATATTGAGCACAAGGCTCTATATAATTGGCAATATGAAGGAAGGCAGTGATCAACAAAAATGAATTCACAAATGTTTGTCATGTTCACTATAAAAGTAATAGGAATTAACTGAATTGTAGTCACTGGCGAGGATCTTTGACAGAGGCTTCACTAATCCTCTCCCATAGCCATGGCCATCTTCAATACTGAAGATATATTATTTATCATTCAATAATGCTAAATTTTAATCCTTTCATCTTTTTAAATATATTCAAAAATGTTCTGTCTATATCTGCTTAATTTTATTATTGTTGCTATAATATTATTTGTTTAATTAGTGCACTAGCAATGTCATGCATAAAATTAACTGGAGGTACTAGGGACACACAGAGATTATACATTTTTGTAATGAAGGTGTTTCTTAATATAAAATTGTTACTACCTAAACAATATATTTTCTAGAATCATTAGATTCTGGAGAATATTTTGTTTTTGCTTCTATCTAAAAGGTATTAAGTCAATTTGGTTAATTAAATAGAATATTAATGATACCTGTAAAATCCTAACATTTATTTTCCTATCTTATTTTGAATTCAACATCTTTTAAATTTTCAAATTACTTCCGGAAGTTTCATTACATCTAATGTTTCATCTACATGCTATGGCTTTAATGTGGGGTTAACTGTAGTGCAGGAATCTATTTATGGGCCATAGATTGTCTTCCATTGCCGGGTATTTTTATGTACACTATACCTCTGAAAGACAGTTTGGAAGAAAAGTTGTGCTTTTTAAAAATATTTATTTAATAGAAAAAATAGGCATTCAGATCAAAATTCTACTTTCAATTTTATCCAGTCCAATTTTACCATCATGATGGAACATACTAACAGAGTTTAATAAATGCTACATAGTCTAAATTGAAGGAATGTCTATAGGAATATATGTGGACCAGTAAGCAAAGTTATCATGCTCAGAAATTCAACTGTGATTGGCATAAAAATGTCCAGGTCAGTGAAAATTCATTCTTTTCATTCATAAACATTGATTACTTTTGATATTCCATACATATTCTTCAAATTTTCTTCTTAACCATTTTGAAAAAAGGAAAATGCAGCCCATGAATAGAGTATTCTGCCTTAAAATGATAGCTCTATTCATAGGCCGCATTTTTCTGTTTTCAAAATGGCAGGGCCTGGTGTGGTGGCTCATGCCTGGTGCGGTGGCTCACACCTACAATCCCAGCACTTTGGGAGGCTGAGGCGGGCAGATAACCTGAGGTCAGGAGTTCAAGACCACCCTGGCCAACATGGTAAAACCCTGTCCACAAAAAATACAAAAATTAGCTGGGCATGGTGACAGGTGCCTGTAATCTCAGCTACTCAGGAGGCTGAGGCAGGAGAATTGCTTGAACCCGGGAGTCAGAGGCTGCAGTGAGCGAGATTGAGCCACTGCATTCCAGCCTGGATGACAGAGTGAGAATCTATCTCAAAAAAAAAAAAAAAAAAGGAAGAAAACTTGAGTGGATGGGAATATGAAACAAAATAATTTAAAAATTAACATTAGAAAAAAATTGAAATAAAAATTTATTTCCTTTTTTTGTTGTTTTGTTTTGTTTTTGTTTTTGTTTTGTTTTTTGTTTTTTTTGTTTTTGTCCTCCAGGCTCCTGGAGTAGAAGGATCCTGGTTTTGTACTTTTTCCTTCTTTTTTCTTCCTCAGCATATAGCACAGTACCTGGCACATCATGAAGGCTCAATAAATATTTGGTCAATGAATGAATGTGTGAGTGAAAAAAAAATCACACTTGCAATTAACTACACTCCAAGTCATATCTTGTATGTGCCATTACCCATTCTTGCTTCAATTTTTATGTAAAAAATGACTACTGGAAACATTTTTAGAAATTTCAACCAGAATTTCTCACATCTGATTCAAATCAGAAGAACAATCATTTTGGCGCCATTATAAGAGCTCTCAGATGTTAAAGGTGACGAAATAGGCAGAGCTTCTCCTAACAGATTATGAATACCATGTGTGACAGAATTAAGTGAGAAAATGTTCATAAAAATGCTGAAGTGGAAGGCATGTCATGCCCATGTGGCTTGGCTGCAGGACAGTATGCATTCACTGACATGATGGCAAAGTTGGGTAGCATATCACATACGGCATATGGCAGGCTTCTGCTTCAGCAAAAATGCATAGCCCATGCCAAAAAGTGGTGTAGTTTCTACTGATTACTCTGTTTTTTAGTTTCTTTCTAAGGGTTCAAAATTAATATTAAAGATTTTTAGCAACTTCCTAAAAACCCGAAAATATCCAAACATACACTTTAACTCATTCAACAGCAAATTTCCATATTAATGATTTGCCCACCTAAAAAATGCATAATGTATGCATTATCTCTAGAAATATAAACTAAAAAGGACACTAAAAGGAAAAATATCTCATAATTTAGTAAAAACAGACTCACTTTCAAAATTTAAAGTATGCATATGTATACTTAGTACATATGCTTTCATATTCTGCTTTATACTCACTTGTTCACTCATTCAAAAAAACGTTATTGAGTCCATATGCTACTCACTGTGAATCCAGAGGTCAAGCATTGGTCCCTTCTATCAAGAATCTTGTAGTCTAGATAGTGAAATAAGAATAAAAAGAAAATTAAACTACAGTGGGATAAGTATAATAAGAATTAAGAAATGAAGGTGGGGCTGGTCATGAGGAAGGTAAAAAATATTAATAAATAAATTGGGAAGAATATATGGGTGGACAATTATTGTGATTTGCCTCTTTTATGAAATTATGTGTTAACCATTTAGAAGAAAAAATATTACAAGCAAAAGTAAGAGCATTTGAAAAGCAAAGAAATGTAAGTTTACAGGTTGATTTTTCAGATGTTGCAAATAATTTAATATTGATCAAGCACAGTGTACAGCTACTATGTCAATGATCTAGAAGACGGAGACCAGAACCCCACTACACGTTATGTTGAGCTTAGATGATGTACTGAAGGGGATGCAAAACCATAAAAGCATTCTAAGTAGAGAGTGACGATCAGATACTTCTATTAAAGAAATCAATCTGCAGACTCCAAAGAATGGGAAAAATGGTAAGATGACGATATTGAAGGCTGCTGCATTAGTTCAAATGGTAAGAAGAAGGGCCTATCTAGAGTATTATTAATGTAAATGGAAAGGAGAAGGTTGCTGTTACCGTGATATTGACAATAGGCCTGGCAGCACTCAGTTAACTGATTGGAAGGCTTGGGGTAAGCAATGGAAGTAACTTATGATGATTCCAGGAGGTGATGCTTGGTAAACTGGCTGATGTGAGAAAAAGAGGATGTGGGAAAGATTTATTAAAAAGAAAAAAAAACCTCATTTTGAAAATTTTGAATGGTAGGCTTATGAGATTATCTAAGTGGAACTCCGATATAGAGTTTAATGTGTAGACATTATCAAAAAAAAGCTTTCACCAGAAAAAAATTGCTCTTGAATAGAATGTGAAGTTTCCTATTGCTAGGTATAATGTTTTATGTATGTCCATTAGATCACTACTATGAATTCTATATGAGGAAAAACATATTTGCTTTGCCAACACCTCATTTAGATTTGCACTTAGGTTCTTGAGTAAGATTGCCCCTTATTTTCTCCTTTTTTGGTATTATCCTTGTCTAATATTATTAAAGTTATGTTTGCCTTATGAAAAGTAAAAGAGTTTTCTTTCTTTTTCTCTCTCTGCAAGGATTGTGTTGAAATTGGATTATCCTTTGAATGTTACCATTGTAGTCAAGTGTTTCTTCATGGGAGAATATTTAATACATTTAATTTCATTAATGATTGTAGGACTACTACTATATTGTGTTAAATCAACATTAATACATTGTTTTTAAATAAATGTATGTATTTCATCTGAGTTCTCTAATATATTAGTATGCAATTAGTCACAATAATCTTTTATTATCTTTTTGATTTCTGAAACATCTGTAGTGAAGTCCCTCTTTTCATCCTTTATATTGTTTGCTTTAATTAAGTGAATAATACAATTTATAAGCCAAACTAATATACTTTTGAGAATGAAAGGGGATGCTGTTACTTACACCATGGTGTAACCTTGCAGTGTCATGGCAAGCTGTGTCATGTCAAGGCCATATGTCTATGGCCTTCATGTGAATATCTAGTTTGCTTTATATCCTTGTGATTCATCAGCGACATTTAAAAAAATGTAGCCATTCTTGCAGTTGTGTCACATAAAATATGTTTTAATAAAAATAAAATCAAATATATGTTTTAAAATTAAGCAATCAATACAATTAATTAAATGTCACATTTTATAGACCTCCAGGGCTCATACTAAATACTTAATGAGATTGTATGAAACTACTATGAGATCTTGAACAAGCGAAATCTATTTGTACTACAAATGAATATCTAGCATTCATTGAGGATTTAGTATGTGTAGATCTCGTGAAATCCTTATTAAAGCCTATGTGCCCATTAACAGCCCCAGTTGGTAGATAGAAAATTTGTGATTTACTTTATTCAAAAATCACAAAGAGCTGAGAAGTGGTGAAACCATGATAGAAGTAAGGTCTGAATTTGCCCATCTCTTAGTTACCATTTAGCATACTGAGAATTTCCCATAAGTAAATAATTACTCTGTACTCAAAAAACTTTTCAAAATATAATTATTAACTGTGAACTTTGTTTTTTAATAAAAATACTGGCTTTAGTCATCTTATGAGGAATAACTGAATAGTTATTCATTGGAAATTTTAAGTATCTATTTCATACTAATATAACCAAGTGCCTAGAAATTGTTTCATTAATTCCTGAGAATTTTGAATCACTTTCTCAAGCTAAACCTCAGAATGAACTACATTCTGAGTTCAGCAAACTGACAGTTACAGGACTGTTAAGATTGCTAGCCTGAGTATATATCCAAAGGAATGAAAATCATTCTGTCGTAAAGACACATGCATGCATATGTTCATTGCAGCACTATTCACAATAACAAACACATAGAATCAACCTAAATGCCCATTAATGGCAAACTGGATAAAGAAAATGTGGTGCATGTACACAATGAAATATTATGCAGCTATGGAAAAGAACAAGATCATGTCCTTTGTGGGAACACGGATGAAGGTGGAAACCATTATTCTTAGCAAACTAATGAGGGAAGAGAAAACCAAGTACCACATTTCTCACTTTTATAAATGAGAGCATTCCATTTTATAAATGGAAACCAAGAGGAGAACAACAGTTACTGAGGTCCACTTGTGGGTGGAAGTTGGGAGAAGGGAGAGGTTCAGAAAAAATAACTATTGGGCACTAGACTTGGTACCTGGGTGATGAAATAATCTGTACAGCCAACCCTGTGAATTGAATGTACCTATATAGCAAGCCTACACAGGTACCCCTGAACCTAAAATAAAAGTTAAAAAAGAAAAGAAAAGAAAAGCTGGAGGCCATAATTCTAGGCAAATTAATACAGGAACAAAGAAACCAAATACTGCATATTCTCACTTATAACTGGAAGCTAAACACTGAGCACACAAGGACATAAACATGGGAATAATAGACCCTGTGGATTGTTAGTGAGTAGGGGGTGGGTTCAAAAACTACCTATAGTACTATGCTCACTACTTGGGTGACAGTATCTGTACTCCAAACCTCAGCATCATACAATATCCCCATGTAACAAATTTGCACGTGTACTCCCTGTATCTAAAATAAAAGCTGAACAGAGAAAAAAGATTACTAGAAACACAACGTTTAAGAAGAGTGACAGTTTCTTCTTTCAAAAAGTTTTAATTCTAGTGCGAAAGCAGAAGATAAGTAAACAAACTTAAGGTAGTAATTAGTTCCAGGAATAAAAATGAGGTAGAATGAAGGCATGATGAGTGACCAATGTGGATATGATAATTGATTGGACTCAACTGAAGCAATAGAGAAACTCCTGTAAAATTTTGCAGGCAGCATCCCAGGCCAGGGGATAAGAATGGGCAACACTCTCTCCACCATGTGGAAAACAGACCAGTAAGGCAACCAGAAAGACAACAAGGAAATGGAGTGGTAGATATAAATTTAGAAAGGTAGGATATTGGATTCCACTGGAAATGAAATATTAAATGTTTTCTATCTTGTTACTGTGAACAATGTGAAATATATTTCCCACTATTTACGACCACACATTTTCCTCAAGATTCATGACACCCTTGATATCTCTGCTACTCTGGAAATTGTCAGTAATGGGATAGAGTAAGGGACAAAGTGAAGATGTGTATTTGCAAAACACAAGTGGTATTAAAAGACTATGAAATATCCTCCTGGATATAGACCTTAAAGGAAATTAAAAGCTGCAGGATAAAAGAGGCACCACCCCCACCCCAAACTGAGGGTCTGTCATGACTAGGTGGTGTGTCAGCTTCTCGAGGATAAACTAACAAGAATTTCCTTTCTAGAATGTATCAATATTGGGTCAGGGGGATTCAAAAGATATTCTCTTATAAGAGTCTGAAGAAGGAAAGAAAGCAGCAGTCATTGTACAGCACAAACATTTCTGCACATACACACACACACGCACAACACACCTTTTTCCCAGTTTTTCAGTCAAACAGAAATCTAGGTACTGATGTGAAGGGACTTTGCCAATGTAACTAAAATTCCTATTCAGTGGATTTTAATTTAGATTATCTTGGGTTGTCCTTACTTAATCAGTTGCTAGTCCTTTTAAAAGAGGACATAGGCCTTCCTTGAGAAAGTGGGCAACAAACTTTGGCCCTTGCTCTTGGGTTTCAATCCACTTGGTCTCTTTCCTTCCTGACTGTCTGCCTTGTGAATTTCAAATTTACTTAGCCAGTCCCCACAAATGAATAAGCCAATTCATCAGAGTAATCCATGTATTTCCTATAGGTCCCTTTTCTCCGGGTGGACCTGAACAGACACGGGCGTACTCATTTCAAGTGCGTTGTAGTGGAGACTCTAAAGAACACATGGAAATATTTTTGAGTCAGATTTAAACATTTGCCAGATCCAGAGAACCTGAGGAAAGATTTAGACATACCAATACCTATCTTTTTAATATCCTTTTTATTTCCTCAGTTCAAACTTGATGAGCTCAGAAATTTTAACAATGGGAGCTAAGTGATGTGAAAACATGAAAACCAAGAGGAGAACCACAGGTACTGAGGTCTACTTGAGGGTGGAAGTTGGGAGGAGGGAGAGAAATTTTGAATGGAAAGCTAGTGGAGCTTTTTTAATGTTTGCAGTCTGTTTCATTTTAAAGGGCAAAGACAAAATATGACCACATCCAAAAGCAAGATATATCATGTATTACTTATGAATGGCTCTTGTGATTAATACACAGTGACTTAAAACAATATGGCTTTAGTATTTTGTAGTTCTATGGATTATAATTACTACACAGCTCTTACAGAGCTAAAATTCAGGTATCAACAGAGCTGCATTCCCTTCAGGAGGCTGTAGAAGAGAATTCGTCTTCTGCCTCTAAAGGTTGCCATATTCCTTGACTCAGTCCCTCTTTCTTTATCTTCAAAGTCACAATGGTGAATGCAATCTTTCTCATGTGACATCATTCTTTCTCTTCTGTCTCCCTCTTCCACGTTTAAGGCTCCTGGTGATTATATTGATCCACCTAGCTAATCCAGGATCTCCATATTTTAATAGCATCTAATTAGCAATCTTAATTATATCCGTAATGGTAATTTCTCTTTGTCATGAAACATAACATAGTTGCTGGTTTTATGGATTAGGAATTTGACAATTTAGGAGGTAGTGGTGGCATTTATTCTGAACACCACATCTGAGCATTCTGCCTATTTGGATCTGGAACAACTATATGTTTCTGCACTTCCTTTCATAGTTCGATATAATAGAACTTTACTGAGACACATGTATTCCCATTGACAGGAAATCACTCCTGTAATTAAACTATAGAGGGAAAAACTTGAATGTGTCAACTAACTGGCAATTGGATCTATGTCCAAACATATACTTTTCTTTACATTGCTATACATCTTGCATAAATTGTCCTTTTCATCTGGCAATTCACCGTTATACATGAAAGGCATTATCATTAAGGGTACAGTTCACTGTAAATATAACTTTTTAATAGATCTTAGTTGTATCCTATGAGTATTTCTTTACATGTGTTTTCCAATATATTGCTAAAAGGTAGCTTTTACTGTGAACAGAATAATAGGCAGTTGGTCTTATGTTCAAAGCCATTTCAAAAAAGCATTTGCTTAAAAATGTTAAAAATGGAGGTCATTATACAAAATTGACTCCATATGACTTCTTAGTCAAAAAGAGATAATTAGGTGCTTCCCTGGAGAAAGTGATATATTAGGAAATTAATCCCCATGGAATCAGCAGCCTTTCTGAATTTCAGTGATTTTGTAGTACTCATATTTGATTATGCAATATGGAAACCTCAAAATGTATCACCAAATCTGCAGGCCCTACTGACAGCTGCTTGAACAGCCAAGCAAAGGAAGAGAAAAATAAAGAAGAATTACAGGCCAGGCATGCTACCTCAGTGCTGTAATCCCAGCATTTTGGGAGGCTGAGGCAAGCAGATCACCTGAGGTCAGGAGTTTGGAAGAAGCCCGGCCAACATGGTGAAAGAGAGGGGCGTCTCTACTAAAAATACAAAAATCAGCCAGGCATGGTGGCAGGTGCCTGTAATCCCAGATACTTAGCAGGCTGAAGCAGGAAAATAGCTTGAACCCAGGAACCCAGGAGGCAGAGGTTGCAGTGAGCTGAGATTGTGCCACTGCACTCCAGCCTGAGAGCCTGAACAACAGAGCAAGACTTTGTCAAAAAAAAAAAAAAAAAAAAAAAGAAGAAGAAGAAGAATTACAACAACAATAAAACTCATTCTTGATTTAGCATCATAATTTCAAGGTATTTTTAAAAGCTTGAGAACTTTCTTGCACATTTCAGCAGTAATAGTCAAAAACTGTGTAATTAAAAAGGAAGTAAGTTGAAGTAGGACCAGGTAGAGATAAAGGAGATGTGAGGATGGGCAGTGCATTAGTACCACATGTGCAAAGTTAGTTCAGTAAAGAAAGGGATTAATTAGCTTAAAAGGTTTGAAACCATTTGGGCATAGTTTTAAAGACAAAAGAAAAATGATCCTGCAGGAATGCAGTTCATTATTGAGAGAAGATGAGCAATGAACAATGAATTCCATCAGTTTTATAGGCAACCCTCCTTCTCCTTCATACAGTACTATCCATTATTAATGAGCACTATTTCTGAGTGTGAAAGAACTGTTTGAAAAACATTAACATAGTCTATTGGATGTGATTGACGTTGTCATTTCTTTCATTTAGCTGTTGGCAAGTGGCTTCCCTGTAGACGTATGTGCATCTGGACATTACTAATATTCTTCTTGTTATGCACTCTGGGCAGCTGTGATATGGAAATTTTCAGCATTGTATTTTATGGTTTATTTTTCAGCTTTTACTTTGTGTTCTGTTGCAAGATGCATAAGTCAAGCCTTTTTGTATGCAATGATCAATCAGAAAATATTATCTTTTTTCTAATCTGACTCTTCTCCAAAATGTAAAAGAAATTTATTCGAATTCTAGAGATATGCAATGACCGTCTGCTAGCTAAGCAGTTATTTAGATCGATGTCTATTCATGGTATTTCTTTTTTACCCTCCAGTTTTCAAACTTGATTACATTTTTAATTGTCCTGCTCCAAAAAAAAAGAACCGTAGCTCCTGTCTACCTGCTGTTCAGTAACATCAAGCGCTGACTAACCCGCCCACATAATACCTTTTAATCAACAAAATTAAAGGTAACAGAGTCAAGGATTAGAGGAGTAATGAATCCAAGAAAAAAAGAAATTAAACACCACATCCTCTTGACTTTTAAATATGTATGTAACTAAGCTGCTTTTTTCCTCTCAGCTGCCCCACTTCTCCATCCTCACAGCCCATATGCACACCCACACAGAGATGTGTGCTCCTAAGTGTTACTGATTCACTTCACATCAGCATACCACAAGTCAATCTGTTTCTCTGTATATTAATAGCCTATCAATAAAGTGAAGTAGGGACTAAAGGTGATAGTCATTAATAGATGGAGGTGCAACTTAACTGCTTCTTTTCCCTTTGTTGGTATTTCACTGCCAGATTTGCCAAATTACTCGAGTACACTAACAATTCATCTTAACAGAGCTCCCCAAAGTGTGTGTTTGTCTCATGGGATGTCAATATACGTAATACAAAAAAAAAAAAAAAAAAAAGAGAGAGAGAGAAATTGTTCTGTGGTAAAAGTAACATGGCGGTGTTCTGTTTCAGTACTTTGGAGTGGTAGAGAGCCAGATGAACCCTCATAAGGCTGACATGAAACAGGGTTCCTAGAAAAGTGAGTATAATTATATGGTTTTCTTAAACTGATATTACTTTAACATATTTTCACCTCATAGACCGTCTAGAGTTATTAGTGTTTTATGGAACACATTTTGGGAAATTCTGATTTAATTGCAGCTCCCTATTAAGCATATTATTATACTAATAGGAGTTATTCTAGGGAAAATACGCTTTTACTTCCTACTCTTCCCATACACCACATAGTATGGTGATTAAAAGTGGGCTTCGGAGTTCTACTTCCTGAGGTCAAATACTAGCTCCACTAATTACTAGTTGCATGACCTTAGGCAAGTCTCTACCATTTATTTGACTCAATTTTCTCTACAGCCAAATGAGGAAAAATAATAGTACCTTAGACACAAAATAATGTGAATAAAATAGTAGCTATAATAATTGTTACTCACACTCCCAAAACCCATGCATATGAAGCACATCAGCCCTCTTACATAAGAAAGGCATGTTATGTTACAGATTTCTTTATCCGTTATTCCAGATATTGAAGAACTTTCTAGGAATGATTCTAAGTCCCAAAATTGATCATGAAACTTCATACACTCTGTTTTTTCAGTTATCCAGTGGTTTGACTTATGAATTACCACTCTAATGAAATAGTGCAGCAGGGCTGCATGCTACACAAGCAAGTATATTTTCAGGTTGGCCTCCACGATGTAATATTCTTCTTCCTCTACTGTTAGGAAGCTATGTGTTACTCTAATGTTATAAATTTCAAGCCTATCAGTACTTATATGCAGAAGTCCCTTTAAAACCTACCCAAATCATATTATGGTGGAATTCATTCATTTTTTTTTACCCAACACATTTGCGTTGCATACCTGTTGCCCTAATGCTATGGTTTTAATGTGTCCTCTCCAAAATTCAGGTGTTACCAATGTGATAGTATTAAGACATGGAGACTTTAAGGGGTGACTAGGCCTATAGGGGCTCCTTCCTCATAAATAGGGATAAAGCCCTTATAAAAGAGGCTTCATGTAGCATTAGGCTACCTTACCGTTCCACCTTCTACTATGTTAGGATGCAGCAATAAAGCCCTCACCAGAATAAATGTTAGTGCCTTGATCTTAGATGTAGCCCCTAGAACTGTGAGAAATGCATCTCTCCTCTTTATATGTCACCCAGTCTCAGTATTTTGTGACAGAACTACGAATGGACTAAGACATCCGTCATCCATCAATCAGTTTTATAGCTAAAATTCAGAAAATCAGTATGTAAACACATAAATGACCAAGAAAATTTTAGAGAGCAATGGGTGATTTAAAAAAAAATGATAACTAAAGGGAGTATCTAATAGGGAATTACAAAGGTAAGAAGAACTTTACCTTAGGAAGTCAGGTGAGGAAACTCTGTGAAAAGAAGTGTCACTTGAGCTGAACTATGGGTGAAAAGAAGGAGCCAAGCATGCAGAAAGTTATCGAGAATGAAGGTACAAAAACAGGAATGTACCTGGTGTCTGAGGAGAAAAGTGAAAGCCATTGAGACTAGATCATGTTAAGATAAGGCAAGACATATGGAAAATGAGATTAGAAAGAAATTATTGGATTACCACTTAAAGCAATCTGTCAGATCAAGACATTGGTCTGAAAGATTTTGGTGGGTCAGACCTCAAAAATGCAGGCCGCAAAAGCAAAAATAGGCAAATGGGATTATACTAGGGTAAAATGTTTTGCAGAGCAAAAGAAACAACCAACAGAGTAGACAGACAACCTACACAATAGCAATAAACGTTTGCAAACTATTCATCAGAGATTAATAACCAAATATATAAGGAACTCAAAGAACTTAACAGCAAAACAATAATAATAATCAGATTTAAAATGGGTAAAGGATTTGAGTAGACATTTCTGAAAATTAGACATACAAATGGTAAACAGGTATATTTTAAAATGCTCAACATCATGAATCATTAGGGAAATGCAAATCAAAGTCAAAATGAAATATTATATTATCCCACTTAAAACAACTGATATCAAAATGACCAAAAAAAAAAAAATGATGGTAAGTATGCCAGAAACGAGAATACTCGTACTGCTGATAGAAATGTAAATTAGCATAGCCGCCATTGAAAATCCTATGAAACTTTCTCAAATAAATAAATACATAAATAAACCTAGGAATAGAGCTACTATATGATTCAACAATCCCCCTGCTGGGCATATATCCAGAGGATTGAAATCAGTATGTTGAAGAGATATCTGTACTCCTGTGATCATTGAATTTTTCCCAATAGCCAAGATATAGAACCAATTTAAGTGTCCAGCAATAGATGAGTAGATAAAGAAAATGGTGTATATATACACAATGGCATATTATTCAACAATGAAAAGGAAAGAGATGCTGTCACTTGCAGCAATATGAATGAAACCAGAGGAAATTACGTAAAGTGAAATAAGCCAGGCACAGAAAGACAAATATTACATGTTCTCACTCAGAGAATGTGTTAGCCAGAAATGTTCTTCTCAGGGAGGTAGAGAGAGATTAGTAATTACTAGAGACCAGGAGGGGCAGATGATTAGGAGGAATAAAGATAGGTTGGTTAATGGGTACAAAAATACAGTCAGATTGAAGAAATAAGTTCTAGTGTTCAATCACATAGTAGGGTGACTAAACTAATAATAGTTTATTGTATATTTCAAAGTAGCCAGAAGAAAGATCTATAATATTCTCAACACAAAGAAATGATAAATGTTTGAGGTGGTGAATATCTCAATTACCCTGATTTGATCACTACATATTTTATGTATCTGTTAAAATATCACATGTACCACAGAAGCATATATAATCATCATATGTCCATTAAAAATAACATAAATAAATAAAAACAATTTTCCCAGATAACAGATTGAAAGAAGGAGTCAGGGCAGATCTTGGAAACAGGGAAACCACTTTACCAGTTGTAGCAGTTATACAGGCCAGAGACAAAGGGTGTTGGACTTGGACGAAAGCAAGGGAAAAATAAATAGTTATCAGATTTAGCATATATTTTGAAAGTAAGATTGACAAGATTTGTGGAGGGATTGACTACGGGATGAAAATGGAAAAGAGGAACCAGGGATGATGCCCAAGTTTTGGCCTGAGAGGCAGTTGAATTGCAATACGATACAATTTCCTAGACTTGGTGAGACTTGAGGAGTGGTAGGCATAAATTCTGCATTCTGTTTTTGTCACAATAATTTTTGTTGGCCACTAGGCATCTAAATGGAGAAGTAAAGTTGGCAGATAGTCACACCAGCTGTAGCCCAGAAAACAGATACAAGATGAAATTAAGAAACTATCATAGAATATTGTATTAAAAACTTATTGTAGGCCAGGCACTGTCCTGATTACTGGAAATAAAATGGTGAAGAAAATATATATGTGATAGGCAGAATTCTAAAATGGCTGCCAAGGTCCCTGCTCTCTGATGTGTAATATCCTCTTCTTGAGTATGGGTGGGACCTGTGTGTATGATGAATATAACTCCCATAATTAGGATATGCTATGGAGCAGTGGTCCCCAACCTTTTTGGCACCAGAGACTGGTTTCGTGGAAGAAAATTTTTCCATGGATTGGGGGTGGGGGATGGTTTGGGGATGAAACTGTTCCACTTCAAATCATCATAAGGAGCCTGCAACCTACATCCCTCACCTGCGCAGCTCACAATAGGGTTCATGCGCTCCTGTGAGACTCTAATGCCACCGCTGATCTGACAGGAAGCGAAGCTCAGGTGGTAGGTCATGTTCTCTCCACCACTGCTCACCTCCTGCTGCGTGGCTGATTCCGGGTCTATGGGCAGGGGTTGGGGACTCCTGCTATATAGCACAGTTTGCTTTAAGAACAGAAGTTATCTTGGGTAAGCCTGATCTAATTAGAGTAGCCTTTAAAAAGGTCTGGACCGCTTCTGAAGATAAGTAACCTACGAGCTCAACATAAGAGCGATTGGAAATGTGAGAGGATCAAGTGTAGAAGGAACCTCATCTCTGGGACCTGCTGGTATCAGCAAGAAAACAGAGAGACTTCATTCACTCAGCCACAAAGAAATAAATTTTGCCAATAATCTAATGGAGTCTCCAGATGAAGATGTGTCCAGATGATACTTTGATTTCAACCTTGTAAGAACCCAGCCATGCTGTACTGAACTCCTGACCCAAGGAAACTCTGAGATAATATATTTGTGTTTTATTAACCCACTACAGTTGTGGTAATTTCTTACACAGCAATAGAAAACTAATTCTATGTATTTCATCTGTTTTGTGGAGAATTCAGTTTGCTGAAAAAAAGGAAAAGGAGGTAGAGCAGATAACTACCATCACATTTTCATTTCAAAAAAAGGCTGTGCATCATTTTGAAGATTGGAGTTGAATGGTATGCACATTGAGGTCCTTTATGACAGAATAGATGGATGAACTTGGTGGTTGGCTACTGAGGTACAAGCAAGATACCACAGATTAGGATGGTGGTAGCAGATATTGTGTAGAAAGGACAGATGTTAGAGCCATTTTTAGGGAACATTGAAGAACTGGAATAATGGATATGAATGGAGAAGATAGGCATCCATATTGGACCAGCCCCTGTCCACAGTATTGACGATATCCTTATGTGTAAGTCACTTTGGGACTTCAGATATTAGATATAACAGTAGAGAAATTGAGAAGGAGACCATTCAGTATATTTCCCACTTTTGTTTATGTAGTTGCATTATTTATGATGCAATCAAACCTCTTTTTGTCACCATTATTTTACATTTTTGTTCAATGTTTTATAGCCCATGTTAAGTCATCATAGATATGAGTAACAAAGCCCAGGCACTCCTGTCAGTAATTTAAATATACTGCTATATTACTGCCAGAATATAATGATGCTCAACCAGCTAAATGATCTGCTCATTTTATGACACAATTGATGTCAATTTTTGAAATCGAATTTCTCAATATCCATACCATAGATTAGCAATTTTGAATGTATGTCTTGTTTAACACATTGAACTGCTAGATTATGTATTCCAGCAATTTAAAAAGATTACATAAATTATTTAAGATCTTGGTTGTTTTATATATGAGGTTATTTTTCTTGGGTTCTCAAATGTGAAAATAAAATCAGTTATCTAAAAATTGTGACATAATCTTTTCTCTCATAGATTTATAAATGCTATTTACTGTCTTCTGACATTAATTGTGGCAGAGAAACCTGTGGGCAGAAAAATTTTAGTTTCACTGCAGACCATTTGCTATTTTGTCTCTTTGTTTACTAAATGGAGAAAAATTATCTCCCTGTTTATATGTATTTCCTTGTTGTTTATAAATTGGTGTTGTTGCATTTACTACTTGTGTTTTTCCCATGCTATGATACTTATCTAATCTGTATATTTAAGGCTTATTCAGCTTTCATTTTGGTCTTTCTTGTTCTCATTATGATCATTAGGTCAGCTGATTTTTATTCTTTCCTCTATTTCCTTTTTATTCTTGAAATATTGCTTTCAGGATTTTTCATCAAAATTATTGCCTTTAATGTTAATTCTGTTCTTCATTAACTTGAAAACATGTTTTAACTTATACTTTTTTTAGTTTACTTAAATTTTTGCTTGTTTTACACATTTACTTTTGTATTCTTTCTATTTTTTTCATACAAACTTATGTTTGAATTTCTCATATGCAATTTTTCTGTTATACAATGGACACCAAGGAATCTTTAAATGTTTTCTTCTTATTTTGCAATAAATTGTTTATGATATCTGTTTATTTTTTAGATATAAAAATAATATTGCCTTCCACTTGATCTATTTTATTTTTTAATTTGGCACTCATAAATAAGAAAATGATTGTACTAATGTTTTCATAGAAAAAGTGACATTGGTTAAAAAAATACGTTAAATAAACTCTTAGAGCTATCTTATGATACTGACGATGCAAAAGATACATGGTGGGAATTGTTGCAAATTTAGAAAAAAATTTAACTTACCAAGGTGTAGAAAAGATTCTTATTCCATGTCATAATTTATAAGATGATGATGAAGATGAACTATATGAGAATAGTTTCTGTTCAGAAACTACAGGAGGAGAGAGTCAAGTTGGCAGACTAGAGGCAGCTAGTGTGCAACACTCCTACAGAGAGAAAGCAAAGTGGCTGCTAAACGGTGCCTAGTGGCCCTGCAAGCCAATCATCTAATAAACCATGTGGAGATCCAGCAAGGCAGTGAGGGAACACAGAGAACAGAAAAGAGTGAAGCTAAGCAGAAGCCCATCTGGGATTAGTACACAGGCAGGAGAAGCGCCCCAAAATGGGGAAAGGGTGAATGAATGAGTGAGAGCCACTGGGGGATACACAGGGAGCTGTGCAAGCCTTAGAAGGAGAAAATCCCCTTCACCCCCTGGGCTGCCAGACTGATACAGAGAGCCACCTGCAGTTTTTGCAGAGGCAGCACTCAAGTCTGTGGGGACCACCAAAAGCACTGGACTTCAGAGCAACCCAGCACCAGCTGTCATAGCCCCAACTGAGAACACAATTGGAGTGTCCAAGAACAGTAAGATTGTTCCACTCCACCTCAGAAGACTAGGCTTGGTGCCAGCTTCCAGCACAGTGGCCTTGCTTCTGCCTCAACTCTGCCAGGGGGAACAGCTCCAGGTTCCTCGGGAAGCACTTTGATGGCAGGATGGGCAACCCACCCATCACCACTGCTCATAGCCAGGTGGGCCATACCTCCTGTGGCTTGCAGCACAGTGGAAATGCTTCTGCCTAAACTGTGGGTGGGTGTAATCCCATGTTCCCACAAGAAGCACCCAGAGAGTAGATTGGGTAAGCACCCCTGCTGCTTCTAGCTGAGTGGGACCCACTGGCTGAGTTAGTGACCAAAGAAGGGAGAGCGCTTACTCTCAGAACATAGAGAGGTGTTAGGTGCCTGGTTTTGTGAGTGAGTGGAGGAGCAAGCAGCGTGTGCCTCCCTCCACAGAACCTGTCCAGCAGATCCTATAGGAGGAGGGAGTCAAGATGACAGAGTAGAGGCAGCTAGTGTGGTCTGCCAACCATGTTCCCTGCCTGAGGGAACCCTGTGGACAAGAACACCTAACAAAGACAACACAACCATGGAACCAGTGATTGGAGGAGGCTCCTCCAAAATGCAGGAGCCGGCCAGGTGAGGCAGTCATTTCCCTCCCACATCTCCTCAAACACAGAGCACTGCTGCCAACTGTGCCAAAGTACCAAAGAGACATATGGCTGAGTAAGAGTCTATCTGCCTGCTAGTACTTGTAAATGCCACACACTAGATTACAGCCCAAAATGCAACACCGAAATATTTTGCTAGTATACAGCACCTGTGAAAACTAAGGCAAAAATCCAGCCACAAATATAGATTTAGTACAGAGTTCTGGCCCTCTGAAAATATCCAGAAATAAAGCCAACTGACTAAACTTAACTCACATCACAGTTAAAGGAACATTAGCCCTCACACATAAGAAAGATTCGATCCAAGAACTTGAAACTCAAAAAGCCAGTGTGTTCCCTTAACGGCAAAAGAACCCACTAGAACCCCAGAAATAGTTGTTGGTCAGACTGAGATGACTGAAATGATGGACATAGGATTCAGAATCTGGATGGCAAGAAAGCTCATCAGGATTAAGGAGAAAGTTGAAACCAAATCCAAGGAATGCAATAAATTTTTAAAAAACGATCTAGGACCTAAAAGATGAAATAGCCATTTTAAGAAAGAACCAAACTAAACTTCTAGAACTGAAGAATTTATGTCAAGAATTTCACAATACAGTTAGAAGCATCAACATTAGACTAGATCAAGCTGAAGAAAGAATTTCAGAGCTTGAAGGCTGGTTTTTCAAATCAACTCCGTCAGACAAAAATAAAGAGAAAAGGATTCAGAAACCTAAACAAAACCTCTGAGAAATATGCGATTACATAAAGAGACCAAATCTATGACTCACTGGCATTTCTGAGAGAGAAGAAGAGAGAGTAGGCAACTTGGAAAACACATTTGAGGACACCATTTATGAAAATTTTCTAACCTTGCTAGAGAGGAGCATGTACAAATTCATGAAACACAGAGAACCTCTGCAAGATACTACACAAGATAACCATACCCAAGGCACATAGTCATCAGATTCACCAGTGTAAACACAAACACAAAAACTTAAAGGTAGCTAGAAAAAAGGTCAGGCCACCTAAAAAGAGAACCTCATCAGGCTAGCAGCAGACCTCTCAACAGAAACCTTCCAAACCATAAGAGATTGGGAGCCTATTTTCAGCATTCTTAAAGAAAAGAAATTCCAACAAGAATATCACATCCTGCCAAACTAAACTTCATAAGCGAAGTAAAAATAAAATTCTCAAGTGCTAATGGTACTCATTACCAGCAAACCACCCTTAAAATATATCCTTAATGGAGTGTTAAACATGGAAACCAAAGATCAAAACCTGCTACCACAAAAACACACTCAAGCATATAGCCCACATACGATATTACACAATTACACAATCAAGTCTACAAAATAAGCAGCAAGAGTACGATGACAGAATCAAAATCTCATATGTCAATACTAACCCTGAATGTAAATGGTCTCCATGCATCCATTAACCCTTTTCCCATTTAGATAAAAAAGTACAGCTCTTTGCCAGCGTTCATTTAAACACACTCTTTGAAGTTGAAAATTTGACTGATTTTAAATGTGAAAATAAAATATAAAAACTATTCTCTGAGTTATTTCTAGACAGAATTAACATCAGAATCATCAGAATTATCTATTTTGTAAAAATTAGATTCATCAAATGAATTTTTGGCCAACAACTATTAGAGAATGATGTTAACATTATGCATAGTAGTGCCGCATTTTCTAGGATTTGATATTTTTAGCAATTGAGAATCACTATTGTTTGCAAATAAGAATATCACTACTGAAAACAGAATACTATATATAGAACAGTGTCTTTTGTTTCCAAAGTCGATAAACTAGAGTGATACAAAAATAATATTAAAAGCAGTATTTTGTGGCAAAGTCATTTTTGGGTAAACACTGCAGCCACAAGTGCCACTAGTGAGTATTCTCAGAGCAAACCGAAAAAGGATTAAAAGTCATAGAGTGGCAAGCTGGATAAAAAAGACAAAATCCAACTGTCTGTTGTCTTCAAGAGACATATCTCACGTATAATAATGCTCCAGGCTCAAAGTAAAAGGGTAGAGAAAGACTTACCAGGCAAACAGAAACCAGAAAAGAGCAGAAGTTGCTATTCTTGTATCAGATATTACAGACTTTAAACCAATAACAATCAGGAAGGACAAATAAAGCATTACATGATGATAAAGGGTTTAATTAACAAAAAGACTTAACAATCCTAAATACATAGGTACCCAATATTGGAGCACCCACATTTACAAAACAAGCTCTTCTTGACCTACAAAAAGACTTTGAGAGTCACATAATAATAGTGAGGGACTTCAACACCCCACTGACAGTGTCAGATCATCAAGGCAGAAAACTAACAAAAATATTCTGTATTCTGTATTGACCAACTGAACTTGATAGACATCTACAGAAGACTTCACTTAGCAACCATAGAATATACATTCTTCTCATCTACACATGGAATATATTCTAATATCAACCACATGCTTGACCATGAAGCAAATCTCAATAAATTTAAAATAATCAAAATTATATCAAGCATATTCTTAAAAAGTAGTGTAATGAAAACAGAAACCAATATCAAGAGATCTTTCAAAACTACACAAAACAAAAAGATATTACAATCTTAAAATTATATGCACCTAACACCGGAGCTCCCAGATTTATAAAACAATTACTATTAGACCTAAGAAATGAGACAGGTAGCAACACAATAACAGTGGGGGACTTCAATACCCCACTGATAGCACTAGACAGATCATCAAGACAGAAAGCCAACAAAGAAATAATGGGCTTAAACTATACCCTAGAACAAATGGATTTAACATATATTTACAGAACATTATCCCCAACAACTATAGAATACACATTCTTCTCATCAGCACATGGGACATTACCAAAGATAGACTATATGATAGGCCACAAAACAAGTCTCAATAAATTTAAGAAAATCAAAATTATATCAAATTCTCTCTCAGACCACAGTGAAGTATAATTGAAAATCACTCCAAAAGGAACCTTAAAAACCATTCAAATATATGGAAATTAAATAACCTGCTCCTGAATGATCATTGGGTCAATATGAAATCAGAATGGAAATAAGAAAATTATTTGAAATGAATGATAATACAGACACGACTTATCAAAACCTCTGGGATACAGCAAAGGCAGCACTAAGAAGAAAGTTCACCGCATGTTCCTATTCATAAGTGGGAGTTGAACAGTGAGAACTCATGGACACAGGGAGGGGAGCAATACACACCGGGGCCTGTTGAGTGTTGGCAGTGATGGGAGTGAACTTAGAGGATGTGTCAATAGGTGCAGCAAACCACCATGGCACACGTATACCTATGTAACAAACCTGCGTGTTCTGCACATGTATCACGGAACTTAAAGTGTAAAAAAAAAAAAAAAAAAAAAAAGTCAAAGACTAGATGAATTCGCAGCTGAATTCTACCAGACATTCAAAGATGTATTGGTGCCAATCCTACTGAAAAAATTCTGAAAGAGAAAGACAGTTTATTAGTCCATTTTAATACTGGTATAAAGAACTGCCTGAGACTGGGTAATTTATAAAGGAAAGAGGTTTAATTGACTTACAGCTAAGCATGGATGGGAAAAACTCAGAAAACACAATTATGGCAGAAGGCAAAGGGGATGCAAGGCACCTTCTTCACAAGGAAGCAGAAAGGAAACGTGCCGAGGAAATGGGGAAGAGCCCCTTATAAAACCATCAGATCTCATAAGAACTTTCTCACTATCATGAGAACAGCCGGGGGGAACCACCCCCATTATTCAGTTACCTCCACCTGGTCTCTCCCTTGACACGTGGGGATTATAGGGATTAAAATTTAAGATGAGATTTGTGTGGGGACACAAAGCCTAACCATATCAGAGGGAATCCTCCTTAAATTATTCTATGAAGTATTACCCTAGTACCTAAACCAGGAAAAGACAATAAAAAAGATAACTACAGATGAGTATCACTGATTAACATAGATGCAAAAATCCTGAACACAATACTAGCCAACTGAATCCAACAGCACATTAAAAAGATAATAATACATCACGATCACGTGAATTTCATCTTGGGGATACAAGGATGGTTTAACATATGCAAGTCAATAACTGTGATACAGTACATAAACAGAATTAAAAAGAAAAACCATATGATCATCTCAATAGACACAGAAAAAACAATGGATAAAATCCAGCTTCCCTTTATGATAAAAGCCCTCAACAAAATAGGCCTAGAAGGAACATACTTCAAAGTAATAAAAGTCATGTATGACAAACCCACAGCTAATATCACACTGAATGGGGAAAAGTTGAAAGCATTCCCCTTGAGAACTGGAACAAGACAAGTGTGTCTACGTTTACTACTTATATTCAACATAATACTTGAAGTCCTAGCCAGATCAGACAAGAGAAAGAAATAAAGAGCATCCAGATTGAAAACGAAGAACTCAAACTGTTGCTGTTTGTTCATGATGTGATTTTGTACCTGGGAAACCCTAAAGACTCATCTAAAAAGCTTCTAGATCTAATAAACAAATTCAGAAAAGTCTCAGCATGCAAAATCAATGTACATAAATCAGTAGCACTTCAATACATTTACAACGACCATGTAGAGAATAAATTCACGAACTCAATCCCTTTTACAACAGCTGCACAAAAAGGTGAAAGATCTCTACAGGAAACTAAAAAACACTGCTGAAAAAGTCTTAGATGACATAAACAAATGGAATCACTTTCCATGCTTATGGATGGGAAGAAAATGACCATATGGCCCATATTAATCTATAGATTCAATGCAATTCTCATTAAAATACTATCATCATACTTCACAGAACTAGAAAAACAATCCTAAAATTCATTATGGAATCAAAAAAGAGCCCACATAGTCAAAGCAATACTAAGAAAAAGGAAAAATCTGAAGGCATCACATTACCCAACTTTGAACCATACTATAAGGCTATAGTTACCAAAACAGCATGATACTCATATAAAAATAGGGGCATAGACAAATAGAACAGAATAGAGAACCCAGAAAGTATTTATAGCCAACTGATCTTCAACAAAGCATACCAAAACATAAACTGGGGAAAGGGCACACTATGCAATAAATGGTGCTAGGAAAACTGGCAAACCACATGTATAAGAATGAAACTGGATTCCCATCTCTCACCACATACAAAAATCAACTCAAAATGGATAAGACTTAAATTTAAATGTGATACCATAACAATTCTAGAAGATTACATTGGTAAAACTCTTCTGGACATTGGTTTAGGCAAAAAATTCATGATTAAGACCCCAGAAGCAATAAATAAATAAATAAATAAATAAATAGGACCTAATTAAACTAAAAAGCTTCAGCACAGCAAAAGTAATAATCAGCCAAGTAAACAGACAACACACAGAGTGGGAGAAGATACTTGCAAACTATGCATTCGACAAAGGACTAATGTCTAGAATCTACAATAACTCAAACAAATCAGCAAGAAAAAAATAATCTCATCAAAAATGGGCAAAGGATATGAATAGATATTTCTCAAAAGAAGATATACAAACCGCCAACAAACATATGAAAAAGTGCTCAACAGCACTAATCATTAGAGAGGGAAATGCAAATTAAAACCACAATGAGAAAATCTTCTACTGCTGCAAGAATGACCATAATTAAAAAATCAAAAAACAATAGATGTTGGTATGGATGTGGTGAAACGGAACATTTTCAAACTACTAGTGTGAATGTAAATTAGAACAACCACTATGGAAAACAGCATGGTGATTTCTTTTTGAGTCTCTCTCTGTCGTCCAGACCGGAGTGCAGTGGCACGATCTCTGCTCACTGCAACCTCCACCTCCCAGGTTCAAGCAATTTTCCTGACTCAGCCTCCAGAGTAGCTAGGATTACAGTTGTCTACCACCATGTCCAACTAATTTTTGTAGTTTTTAGTAGAGACAGGGTTTCACCATGTTGGCCAGGCTGGTCTCGAACTCCTGACCTCAGGTGATCCACTCACCTCAGCCTCCAAAAATGCTGAGATTACAGGCATGAGTCACTGTGCCCAGCTGGAGATTTCTTAAAGAACTGAAAGTACAACTACCATTCAATCCAGTAATTCCACTACTGGGTATGTGCCCAAAGGAAATAATTCATTCTGTCAATAAAACACATGCAGTGGTATGTTTCTTGCAGCACTATTCATCATAACAAAGACATAGATTCAACCTAGATGCCCACCAACAGTCAATTGGATAAAGAAAATGCTGTATTATAAATATACCATGTAACACTACAGCTGAGAGGTGAAGCCAGATGGACTTCTGGGTTGAGTGGGGACTTGGAGAACTTTTCTGTCTTATAAGAGGATTGTAAACTGCACCAATCAGCACTCTGTAGCTAGGATTGTAAAACGCACCAATCAGTGCTCTGTGGCTAGCTAGAGGTTTGTAAAATGAGCCAATCAGCACTCTGTAAAATGGACCAATCAGTGCTCTGTAAAATGGACCAATCAGTGTTCTGTAAAATGGACTAATCAGCACTCTGTATAATGGACCAATCAGCAGGACATGGGTGGGGGAAAAATAAGGGAATAAAAGCTGGCACCCTCAGCCCACAGCAGTAACCTGTTCAGTTCTCTTCCACCCTGTGAAAGCTTTGTTCTTTCTCTCTTCATAATAAATCTTGCTGCTGCTCACTCTTTGGGTCAGTGACATCTTTAAGAGCTGTAAAGCTCACGGCAAAGGTCCATGGCTCCGTTCTTGAAGTCAGCCAGACCAGGAACCCACTGGAAGGAACCAACTCTGGACACACAGCCATAAAAAGGAATAAAATCATGACCTTTACAGCAACATGAATGGAGCTGGAAGCCATTATTCTAAGCTAAGTAACATAAAAACAGAAAACCAAATACTGCATATTCTCACTCATAAATGAGAGCTAAACACAACACACGTGAACATAAAGATAGGAACAATAGACACTGAGGACTACTAGAAGGAGAGGAGTGGGTGCAGGCTGTAGAACCACCTGTTGGAAGCTATGCCTACTGCCTAGGTGATGGGATTGTTGGGACCCCAAACCTCAGCATAACAACATGTACCCATGTTTCAAACTTGCACGTGTACCTTTTAATCTATAATAAATGTTTAAATTATTTTCATAAAAATAAAATAATAATGCTTTTTACCAATAAATAGAGCACTTTAATTCTCAATGTCTCTAATGTTTTAATTACAGTACACTATGTAAATATTCATTTTTATAGTTCTTGAATTTCTTTATACATTTATAATTTACAGTGAAAATAATTTTTAATAACAAAAATTGCCAAAAAAGGTTTGGAGGTCACAGCAAAATTATTATTATTGATTGTTATGATTACTTTGAAGTTTCACCTTATATGGTCATTATTGCTATCCTGTATTTCCACACAAAGTGAAAGCTTCCTGTATTAGGTGTGTGTAATCATATTTATAAAAACATATATACTTTCATATATATTCACTTAGAACATAAATTCTTGAGAATGGGAAAAATATTGATGAGAAGCAGGGAACTCTATTATTTTAAAATATAAAAAAATTTCTTACTGAATTGGTGCTTGCCTACAATTTCTGTATTTTAAAAACATAAATAAAAATATGCTATTTACACTTTTATTTGTATGTATTGGAGGAGACAGGATGTTGTTCTTCACATAACACATCATTCTATTTCTTTAGGCATAAAAAACTGAAATCCAGGGCTGGGCGTGGTGGCTCACACCTGTAATCCCAGCAATTTGGGAGACCAAGGCGGGTGGATCGCTAGGTCAGGAGACCAAGACCATCTTGGCCCACATATTGAAACCCTGACTCTACTAAAAATACAAAAATTAGCTGGGCATGGTGATATGCGCCTGTAGTCCCAGGTACTCAGGAGGCTGAGGCAGGAGAATTGCTTGAACCCAGGGGATGGAGGTTGCAGTGAGACGATATCATGCCACTGCAATCCAGCCTGGGCAACAGAGCGAGACTCTGTTAAAAAAAAAAAAAAAATCCAAAAATCACAACCAAGTGACCTGTATTTATGACCTAGGTCATAAAATACTATTGTAATTTCACACCTTAAATTTGTTAGAGGTAGAAGTACCACAGAATTCCCATCTTTCCTGAGGGTAAAAAGGATAAAAATGATTTTTTTTTCTTTTCTCTTAACTGATTAAAAGGAAATAGCAACTAGCCTAATGAAGGCTTAATCTTTTCTTCCTATTAATAAGTGAATATGCAGTTCTACTTGCTGCATTCAATGAGGATACTTTTGAAAAAAGAAAATTGAACTTTCCAAGTAGCTCACCTTCTGTTCAGAGCTGCTCTCACCTTTTTTTAATTTTACTTATTTATTTTTTTAATTTATTTTTTGAGATGGAGTCTTGCTCTGCCACCCAGGCTAGAGTGCAGTGGCGCTTTCTTGGCTCACTGCAACCTCAGCCTCCCTGGTTTAAGTGATTCTCCTGCCTCAGCCTCCCAAGTAGCTGAGACTACAGGCATGCACCACCAGCCAGGCTAAGTTTTGTATTTTTCGTAGAGACGGGGTTTCACCATGTTAGCCAGGCTGGTCTAGAACTCCTGACCTCAAGTGATCTTCCCGCCTAGGCCTCTCAAAGTGCTAGGATTACAGGTGTGAGCAACTGTGCCGGCCTGCTCTCACCTTTTAAACTCCGTTCATTAGATTCCTATCTCCTCACCTAATAATATCGGGTGGGAGGGGTTTTTAACTGGCAAAGAGACGGCAGTTTTGAAAGAAATGTTTATTGTGTTGACTTATCAACACCATATTAAAAGAGATGTGGAATAAATATGGGCATTAGCCAGCATCATACCCCCAAAAAGGGTTGCAATTATTTGCAATTACACAACTGAGGCTCATGGGATGGGAAGTTTTTCTCAGAGCCTTTATGTGAAAGGATAAAATAGTACTCTTGTTTCTGGCACCAATAATTCAATATGATGTCTTCCTTCAGGAGCCGTTGTCATCTAGGCAATTTACCTAAATCATAGCAAAAACAAAGTCTGTCATTTCTTTCATTATTCTATTCCTGGCCTGGCTAGATAAGAGCAGAAAGATAATTAAGTCAGTGATGTGTTGCAGGCATGATGCTATTTCAGCTATTAAGAAATATACTAAGGAGTACATATATAGACACACGGTGGCAGGCCTGTGAGGGGCATCATTTTAGCTTTTTTTAATGCCCTGTCTGTCCCACTGATAAACATCCATCTTTCAGTACTGCAGCTGAGGTAGTTAAATGATAAATAGATGGTAGGTAGGTAGATAGATTTTATAGATTTATTTTAAAACCAAAATATTGTTTAAACCTAACCCGCTTTTTATAGTAATTTTTTTCTGAAAATAGTTCAGATGAACATGGTTATCTTTTAAGAATGAAAACATCATCATTGATGATAAAATGTTATTCTCACTATTATTAAAAACACTTGTTTTTTTTTTTAACTTTTAAGTTCAGGGGTACTGGTGCAGGTTTGTTATATAGGTAAGTTTTCCTCATGGGAGTTTGCTGTACAGATTATTTCATCACTTATTTCACGCCACTGCAATGCAGCCTGGGCAACAGAGCGAGACTCTGTTAACAAAAAAACAAAAATCACAACCAAGTGACCTGTATTTATGACCTAAGTCATAAAATACTATTGTAATTTCACACCTTAAATTTGTTAGAGGTAGAAGTACCACAGAATTCCCATCTTTCCTGAGGGTAAAAAGGATAAAAATGATTTTTTTTTTTTCTCTTAACTGATTAAAAGGAAATAGCAACTAGCCTAATCAAGGCTTAATCTTTTCTTCCTATTAATAAGTGGATATGCAGTTCTGCTTGCTGCATTCAGTGAGGATACGTTTGAAAAAAGAAAGTTGAACTTTCGAAGTAGCTCACGTTGTGTTCAGAGCTGCTCTCACCTTATAGTATGAAGCCTAGTACCCATTATTTTTCCTGATCCCCTTTCTCTTCCCACTCTCCACCCTCCAATAGGCACCAATGTGTGTTGTTCCCCTCTATGCATCGCTGTGTTCTCATTATTTAGCTCCCATTTATAAGTGAGAAAATGTGGAAAAACACATTTTATAACCGACCTTACTGATATCATAGAAATTATGACCATACACTGAATATTGCCAGTATTATAAGACATTAAACATGTTTGTATATTATATACAATATTATGAAAGTTAAACAGAAATGTAGCTAAATACCCCAAAAATGCAAATAAACGAATGACCCACATAAGATAAAAAATTCATATTAGGGTATTGCTGTATATGTAAAAATGTTTGCATAAATGGGCGTTATCTCCGAAGGTCCATAGTCCTGCCTTTCCCATCTTGATTAACATTACATGGAGACAGGCTATAGTGTTCTAAAGTTTTTTTTAAAAAAGCAATCGATTAGGCCTTGCTTATTTTTTCTTTATGTTTTTCTAACTTTACACAAAACAAAAATAATTTTTATCATTCTATTTTTCATGAATTTTTTGAAGTGTATACTTTTATCATAAATGAGCTCAGCAATTCTTCTTTCCTTATCCGTTTCTTCCTTCCATGTCTCCTGTGTGCCCGGGACTATACTATAAAATTACATATGTGAGTCATGACATAAAGATTATATTCATATATATGAACAAATATTATGCATATAAATACACACTAATATTTTAACAACATTGGATTATACTGCTTATTACCATTTTAAAATTTATATTTAAGTTAAATATAATGTTGTCCATGTTGTAAAATAATTTAAAACAATCTAATTCTTATAGATAAATCTATATCTATATCTCTATTTATAAGTTATTAGGTCAAAATGATGATTTCTTTGATTAACTACTTCTATACAGTCACTTAAACTTATTAGTATTAAATCATTAATAGTGTGGAAAATATCAACATTATATTAACTCGAGTAAATAAAACTGAGTAGATAGCATCATGAAAATGTCTGATTATTTTCTGCAAATATTTCCTAGAAGGTTACTGCGTAGAAAAGCATAAACGTTTTAAACATAAAAATTTCTGGTTTTTACTTCTAGTTAAGACAAAGTAATTCATGCCTGACTATAAGAATAGACAAGATCCTGAATAAGCACCAGTATTTTGCTGCTTTTTGCCTGATTTCATTTTAGTTAGGTTGACAACAGAAGCTTAAAAAAAAATCAAGCAAAAACTGTCAGAACCAACTTTGTCAAAAGTCTGGAAAACAGTCAAAGGTTGTCAACAAGAAAGCAAATGCTGAACCAAGGAAAAGGCAACTTAAAAACAGTAGGAAAGCTTTATGATGCTTTATTTGCTCTTGTGCCACCCTCTCCCCAGCACTACAGCTATTCTGAATCTGGTAGAGGTTCCCAGACTGGGCCCCTGGGCCCTGTTTTTGGAGAAGGGAGAGAACACTTGATCGATAAAGAATTGTTTGTCTCTTCTTATCTGCCTGGGGCATAACCTGATGCATGGTCGGTCGTTCTTTTCCCTAACTAGGAACCTACTTGAGGAGAAAAAGCTGCAGGCATTCCTCAAAAACATTACAAGGTGAAGGACTAACCCACAGCAGCTTGAGTAGGTCCTCATGGCATATAAAAGACTAGAAGTCTGTGAGGAAAAGCAGAGGAGAGAGTTTCTTTTGGAACTGAGGGCACTAAAAAGTGCCAGGGTTTATTGGAGTGTTTAGAAAGCCACATGCATGCCCAGGACAGGAAGCTTACTCAGAGAAGAGCCGAGAAGACCCAGAATTTCACCTCTGAGTGATCTCTAAGAGCGGTCCAGGCAAAAAGTGAGGGTGAAGACAGAGTTGTGAATGGCCTGGCTAAATGGTGAAGGGAAGCCTCAGCACAGAGCCAATGTACAAAGAGTGGGAGATGAGTTTTGGGTTTTTTTCTTCTTTTTTTTTATTTTCCTCTTCTCCACACCTCATCTTAAATACTTGGCAACCATAAAGACCTATGACTGAATACCGTTTAAGGATATTCTTCATCATATAGGCAAAGCTGCTGATGGATTAAAAATTAAACTGTCTTGTATAAGTACTAGTTTTGAAAAATACAGAGTTTAAAACAGCAGCTTAATTTGACTAAACTTAGAAATAATCACTATGGAGGAAATTTTTTAAAGAGAATAAATTTTTTCATATGAGGAGAGAAAAACAGGATGCAATGGATGCCACAGGTTTGAACACACTGCTTTCCTTATATCTACCCTCTTCACTTTCAGGGAAATTTTTCTGTTTGCGAGGGGACTTCAGGGGCATCTGTTCTAGGAAGATATTAATATTTTCAATTCATGATTGAGAAATTTGGAAAAGAGAAAGAAAAATAAACATATGTGGGGAAAATGTTGTGTTTTGTGAGTTGAAAGGGGTCATTAACAATGTAGTATAAAGAATGACTGTAAAGCTCTCATAACTACATCCACATTGCTACCATATAAAATACGTCTAAAAACGTTCCTTCCTCTTAAATTAAAAGTTAACTGCATACAGAATATCCAGTGAAAATGAAATGCAAGACAAAGCACTGACTTCATAAGAAATTAGGTCAAACTAAAAAAAAAGGATGATTAAAATTTTCTGCTAATCGTCTCTAGATATGATTAAACTATGCTGAATGTGAAACACCACATATATTGGAGTCTTCTGAGTTAAATGCGAAAGTATGGGGTCCAACAGAAAGCAACAGGAAAAAAGACATATGTTATTTAGTATATTAGATTTCCATAGCAGGTGTATGCAATGAGGACAATGAAAAAAATCAGCCCTTAGTTGAGTCTATTAAGAGAAAGATAATTTTGTTAGAATTCACTTTCTGCAATATTGGAATTCACTTCGTGCAATAGTAGGAAATGTAAGACTCTCTCATTGCAGTAAAGGAAGCATTGATTCCTCTGTTCACTGGGTTTGTTATAATTAGAGGATGGATTAGTCACATTTTCTGGCTCACTTAATAAAATTCACAATAATACATTTCATTTTTGAACTACAGATAGCATGCTAATTTCAAATTGTTTTGAAGCTTTCTCTGTCAACTTAATAGTCAATTCCTTATCAAATAACTATATAAACTGTCATTAAAAATTCATCAATAAATAAACTAGAGATAAATCTGAACCATCTGTTAACTGCTTGGCTGTAGTAACCCTGCTGGGACATTTACCAATACATAGGCACACAAACAGCTTCTACTTTCCCTATGCTATTTCTTTGTCTTCTGATCGCCTTTCATCCACTCAACTAAACATGATCTTGCTGCTACTGGGAAAAAGCTTTGAGAAAATCTGTGAATTCCAAAATAAAAAGAAAAGACAAATTGTAAAATTATGGAGAGCTATAAAAGCAGAGTGCAGGGCAAGACTCTTACACTGTGCTAGAGTGTTTACAGGTAGCTCCTACTCCCAAAATAGTGTTTCCTTTCATTACATGGAAAATTATCTCTCATATTGCAGACCTCTCATGTATTTTACAAACAGAGAAAATTTTGAATTAAAAAGTCATTTTTGAATAATCAAATTGATCTCCTAAAAACTGTAGGGGTCAAGGAACAATCATTGCATATTTGCACACATTAGGTTGATGAAATTTCTAAATTTCTAATGCCTAAATAGCTCAATTGAAATTATACTTGACTTAAAATTTAAATAATTGCAATTAAACACATTTTTAAAATCTAGAAGAGAAATGAATTTATGAAATTTCTGAATATGTGAGTACTTTTTAACTTGATAGTAATTTTAGAAAAAGAAGTAAAATTTGATTATATACTTCAAATGTAAAATAACCTGTATGCCAGTGCATATAATTAAATGCAAACAGCACACTGGAAAATAATAAAACAAATATGACAAAGTTTGATACCCTTACAATTAAAAACATCATTCAAACTTACTGAAAAGTTAAGCATTGCCACATAAAAGGACAAAGAACAGCTGGCCTGAAAAGTAAAACAAAACTACTGGTGAATATAGAAACTATTGCAGTTTTAGAAGTAATTGCTGAAACACTGAAAGATTATGAGATACTAATTTAACCACCAGATTAGTATTTATAGAATGAATAGTATTTACAGAAACTCTCACAAAGCTGGTGAGAGTTTTATACATGACATTTTCATAGGGGGATTATGAGAATAGAAACAGCTATAAACATTGTGAAAGCAGTTCAATAATATGTTTCAAGATATTTTCCCCTCTGTGTCTTTTTACTCAGTGATTCTAATTCTTGCTGTCTGTGGTAAGAACATAACTAAAACATGAAGGATATGTCCATTATGATAAATAGTAAAACATTGAATGTAATTAAATATCTACCAATAAGGAAATATTGAATTATAACACATCCATAAATGAATTATAATGTAATCATTAAAATTATGTTCATCAAGCATTGCTAGGAAGAATGAATGCTTAATCTATAATGTTAAGTGATAATAAGATATTAAAATATATGCAATAAATACAGAAATAATGAAATGAAAACCTAAAATATTAACCAAGATAATTTCTTTTTTAAAAAAGTTATTGGTACATAGTAGGTGTATATATTTGTAAAGTGTATGAGATATTTTGACACAAACAAACAATGCATAATAATTACATCAGGGTAAATGGGATATCCATCATCTCAAGCATTTATCATATGTTTGTGTTACAAACATTCCATTACTTTTAAACATACAATAAATTATTGTTGACTGTAATCACCCTAATGTAATAGAATGTATATGCTTTTTAAAAATTACCCTTCATACTTTACAGTATTTTCCAAATTTCATTTTTCAGTATGTGTTAGTTTTATACTATGTATTAGCATTCTTTAACAGAATATTAAATAAATATTGTTTAATTTTGGTTAAAACAGTCTTGGTGCATGCATGAACTCATGGATTCAATTGACAAATATTGCAAGTATTTACTATGGACTTGGCACCTTCCACACCTTGAATTTGAATTGTAAACAAGATATATATAAGTCCTGCCTTTATAGAGCTTATATTCAAGTGTGGCCAGAAAATAAAGAGTTTTATTGGAGTAAAAAATGGAAAATAAGAATGAATAAATAAGTAAATGAGAAAATGGAGATATAGACTTTAGTCACTTTTTAAAAGAGGAGAGCAGAGAATATCAGTGTTCGTTTTAAGACCTTAACGGATTTAAGTATTTTTTGTTGTTTTTATATCAGCAATAGTGGAAGTATTTTAATGAAGTGGGAGAACTGGATAATGTAGAAGTAAACATTCCAGAGTAGATTATAGAGGACGAAATTTAGTGTGCAAATCAAGGGGCTTAACTCTGATGCAAGACCAGAAATTTCTTTTATTGAAATAGTTAGAAGCACAGAAAATATAGGTATAAACAGTATAGGATTTATAGAGGTAGTCTTGGGAAAATAAGAAAATTGGACCAATTACTTCTAATTTTTTCAGTAAGGTACGTGATTCAATCATATGAGCTGACCATGTCAAGTTTGGTGTTTGGGTTTAAAGAAAATTAATATGGTGACGTTTGGAGAGAGTAAAGAAGTTGTGAGTTTAGTTGTCTGGAGAAGTAGAAAGTGAATTTATACCAGGAGATGTAATAACATTGCTGGAAACTTGATTTATTATGTAAAAGTACAGGTACATTCTTACTGCCTAATTAGGAGACTCTAGTCAAAGACAGTTTAGCTGCTCTTGTTCAGATGCGGATAACTGTGTTCAAGATCACTAGGATTCAGCCAATTAATGGAACAATTCATAAATAAGAGCATCACTTACTAAGCAAATACTTACCAAATGTGCTTAGCAAAGAAGCGCGAGGACAGAACAAAGACAGTAAATGATATAGTTGATACGCTAGAGTTCTTTCTTCAAAATTTATGCCCTTTCAACAATTTTTAAGATAATGTTGGTTGTTAAGGATATTTGAAAAAGATATGAGTAGAAGCTGTGGTAGGGCAAGACTAGGATAAAACCACTAGAGGTCTTCTGAAACTAGCATCTTTCTAAATGCCTGATCTTCCCCAATTCTCCCTTGACATAATTTCTCCCTAAGTCATGCATGCTAGAATTTTTCTCTACCCATGCAAGTTTTGGGTAGAGTTTAGGGTAGTAAAATAGATGAGATATTCTTTTATTTCTCACACAGTCCACAAAAGACAAAGAGAGGCATAAATCTACCTGATCACATTTGACACTGCAAGATAACTGTCCAAATTCATGTGAAAATAAAGTGTACAGTGGTAGAATAATTGAATCTGTCTCACAGCAGTAGAGAAGATTACATTAATTTTTATGCTTTTAACTTTTCTTGATTTAAAAACCACATGTCATCTTATTAATGAAAAAACAAAACACAGTGGAAAGAAAATACCATATGAAATGTATTCTTGAATCTTGTCAGATAAGATTGGCACAAAGAATTAATCGTTTTATCAGAGCAAAGGAAACCTAGTCATGGAATTATATGAATAAAAAATGTATTAAAGTATTTGATAAATGCTCAAGGTTTTGTACTTATAATTTAGGTTAGTGGACTTTTAACAAACACTCCTATCTCTCATTCAGTCCCTATCCTTCCCTAATTGATTTTATGAAACTCATTCACCAATCTCTCCCTTCTTTATCTGTGTCAGATTTTCCTATGTTGCCCTAGTCCTGAAAGCAGAAGGAGGACTGGAACCTTCAGTGTCTATCCAACTTGAAAACAAGTAAACTCAAAATGTACTGAACTACTCAGCTATCCCATGAAACACAGATTCAAAACCAAAATATCTGTACTAAAAAGAGAAGCAAAGAACATTTTTCAACAGATTAGTTATTTAGAAACATGTTAACATGTGACCTGTACAGAATTTTTTTTCTTCTGAAAATGTACTGCTATTGATTACAACATTACTCACTGCAGTATGGCAACACCTGGCCATGTAAGGTCCTCACCACCTGCGCACTGTTTGAAATACTTTCCTTTGGTTTTATCTCATCCATCTATTTGTTTATTCAATGTGTTAGAAACAAGTGTTGGTGATCCAAAGAATAGTAAGTATTCACTTACTGCAGAGTCTGCAGATTATAATATATTTGAATTGTTTCAATCCAGACTGGCAAAGAGAGTTAGGAACAGGAAATTCCAAGCACTGAAAGTAACAAAAAACAAACAAGTAATTAAATAAAAACAAACAACTAGAGAAAAAGATGAGATAAAATAATCTGTTATATGTGCACTTCTAGTGTTTCCATAGAGCTGAGTTGTAAATGTAGGGGGAAAATAGGCCAGATTAAAAAAAAAATGTGAAGATGTAAGAAGCTAATGAATGATTAAATAGAAGCAATTTGGTCATATTTGTACTTTAGAGATGCAACTATGGAGGAACTCTAGGAGAGAGATTGGAGTAGAAGGCTAGAGGTAGTGACTGTGTGGGTGGGTATTATAATAGTTTCATGAGATATTATGACCATATGAAATAAAGCACTATTAGTGTGTGAAAAAGAGAAGGGGAAACATAAGACATCATTAGGATGGAGAATCAACGGGACTTGATAACAGCTGCATGTGATCGTGCAGATGAAGTGTCAAAAAAATCCAAATATGTTGTATTAGTTCATTCTCAAATTGCTATAAAAATAGCTGAGACTGGATTATTTAAAAGAATAGGTTTAATTGGCTCATGATTCTGCAGGCTATATAGGAAGCATGGTAGCATCTTTTTCTGGGGAGGCCTCAAGAAGATTCCAATCATGGCAGAAGGCAAAGGGGAAGCAAGGTGTCTCACATGGCAGCAACAGGGGCAAGAAAGAGAGCAAGGGGGAAAGTGCTGCACAATTTTTTTTTTTTTTTTTGAGACAGAGTCTCGCTCTGTCACCCAGGCTGGAGTGCAGTGGCATGATCTCGGTTCACTGAAAGCTCCACCTCCAGGGTTCACGCCATTCTCCTGCCTCAGCCTCCCGAGTAGCTGGAACTACAGGCACATGCCACCATGCCCGGTTAATTTTTTTGTATTTTTGGTAGAGATGGGGTTTCACAAACACTGTATTTCACAAGAACTCACTCACCATCATGAGAACAGCACCAAAGGGATGATGCTAAACCATTCATGAGAAATCTACCCCATGATCCAACCACCTCCCATCAGGTCCCACTTCCAACATTGGGGACTACAATTTGACATGAGCTTTGGTGTGAACACAGATCCAAATTATATTATTCCACCCATGGCTCCCCCAAATCTCATGTCCTTCTCACATTTCAAAATAAAATAACACTTTCCCACTTATTCCCAAAGTCTTAACTCACTGTGGCATTAACTCAAAAGTCTGAAGTTCAAAGTCTCATTAGAGACAAGGCAAGTCCCTTCCACCTGCAAGCCTGTAAATTAAAAAAAAAAAATCAAATTAGTTACTTCCAATATACAATTGGGATACAGGCAATGGGTAAGTACTATTATTCTGAAAGGGGAAAATAAACTGGCCAAAAGAAAGCAGCCACAGGCCAAATGTAAATCCAAAACCCAGCAAGACAGTCATTAAATCCTAAAGCTCCAAAATAATCTCCTTTAACTCCATGCCCCACATCATCCAGGGCACACTGATATGGCAGGTGGGTTCCCTAGGGCTTGGGCAGCTCCACCCCTGTGACTTTGGTGGGTTGGGCCACCACGGCTGCTCTCACAGGCTGACATTGAGTGCCTGTGGCTTTTCCAGCTGTCAGTGCATCTACCATTCTGGGGTCTGGAGGATGGTGGCCCTCTTCTCATAGTTCTACTAGGCAGTACCCCAGTGGGGACTCTATATGGGGGCACCAACCCCACTTTTCCACTCTGCACTGCCCTAATAGAATTTCTCCATGAGGGCAACACACCTGTAGCAGCCTTCTGAAATTTTGGCAGAGGCTCCCAAACCTCAGTTCTTGTACCCTGTGCACTCACAGGTTTAACACCACATGGAAGCTGCCAAGGCTTAAAGCTCACACCTTAAAAAGCAGTGGTGTGAGCTGTACCTGGGCCCCTTTGACCCAGAGCTGGAGCTGGAGTGACTGGGATGAAAGGAGCAGTATCCTGGGGCTGTGCAGGGATGCAGGGCTCTGGGCCCAGCTCATGAAACCATTCTTTCCTCCTAGGCCTCTGGGCTGTGATGGGAGGGGCTGCCATGAAGGTCTCTGAAATGCCTCTTAGGCCTTTTCCCCCATTGTCTTGGCTGTCAGCACTTGGCTTCTTTTTACTTAGGCAAATTTCTTCACCCTTTTTGAAATCCTCCTTTGAAAATGGGCTTTTCTTTTCCACAACATTGCCAGGCCGCAAATTTTCCAAACTTTTGTGCTCTGGCCCCCCTTTAAATATCAGTTACAGCTTTAGGTCATTTCTTTGCTCATGCATATGAGATAGGTTGTTAGAAGCAGTCAGGCAACATCTTGAAGGCTTTGCTGCTTAGATATTTCTTTTGCCAGATACCCTAAATTATCACTCTCAAGTTTACTATTCCACAGATCCCTAGGGCAGGGCACAATGCACCCCAGTTCTTTGCTAAGGCATTAAAAAAATGTGACCTTCACTAAAGTTCCTGACAAGGTCCTCATTTCCATCTGAGACCTCATTAGTCTGGCCTTCACTATTCATATCACTACCAGCATTTTGTTCATAATTATCTAACTGGTCTCTAGGAAGTTCCAAACTTTTCCTGATCTTTCTGTCTTCTTTTCAGCCCTCAAGACTCTTCCAACCACCGCCCAGTACCCAGTTCCAAAGGTACTTCCACATTTTCAGGTCTCCTTATAGCAATGCCCCACTCCTTGGTTCCAATACTCTGCATTAGTCCATTCTCACATTACTATAAATAAATACCTGATATTGGGTAATTTATAAGAAGATAGGTTTAATTTGCTCATGGCTCTGCTGTCTGTACAGGGAGCGTAAATACTGAATATCTGAGACAGGTCTCAGTCAATTTAGTAAGTTTATTTTGCCAAAGTTAAGGATGCACACCCATGACACAGCCTCAGGAGGTCCTGAGGACATCTGTCCAAGGTGCTCCAAACACAGTTTGGTTTTATACATTTTAGGGAGACATGAGACATCAATCAAAATATGTTAGTTGAACATTCATTTGGTCTAGAGAGGAGGGACAGCTCAAAGCAAAGGCAGAACAACTCAAATTTGGGAGGTAGGCTTCCAGGTCATAGATAGATAAGAGACAAATTGTTGCTCTTTTGAGTTTCTGATTAGTCTCTCCAAAGGGGACAATTAGATATGCATTTGTCTCAGTGAGCAGAGGAATGAGTTTGATTGGAATGGGAGGCAGGTTTGCCCTAAATAGTTCCCAGCCTGACTATTCCCTTTAGCTGAGTGATTTTGGAGTCCCAAGATTTATTTTCCTTTCACACAAGCATCGCAGCATCTGCTTCTTAGGAGGCCTCAGGAAGATTCCAATCATGGCAGAAGGCAAAGAGGGAGCAAGACATCTCACATGGTGGGACTAGGAAGAAGAGCACAAGTGAGGAGGGAGATGCTACACAATTTCAAAAACCAGATCTCGTGAGAACTTACTACCATGAGAACAGCACCAAAGGAATGGTGCTAAACCATTCATGAGAAATCTACCCCCATGATCCAACCACCTCCCACCAGGCACCACCTACAACCTTGGGGATTACAGTTTAACATGAGATTTGGTGGGGACATAGATTCAAATTATGTCACATATACTGGACGATTGGGTGGGAAGTGATGCTATTTGCCAATACACACAAAAAATCATCAAATATTTTGCCTTGTTAGTTTTTCATAAAAATGCTGGGACTATTGAGTGAGATAGCATCTTAAGCCCTTATTATTTTGTACCTTACGTATTGGTTCCACAGATACTAAGACTAGAACGCTGCACAGGGCCCAGAACAAGTGCCAACTTCAGGATTTTGCCTATGGCCAGCCCTGGGTACAAAAGAACTTGTGTAATTTCCCTAATAGGATTTTAATGGGTAAAACTCCCTAGCTTTTTTTTTTCTTAAAAAAATTCCATCATCTCATGTAATAGCAATATACAAGTGTTAACAGCATGTATTAGGAGAAGAGCCTAAGGCTGTTTTTACACATGGAATACCAGGGGTGATTGTAGTATCATTTTTCTTACAACTTGGTCAGACATAGCTCCTCTATGCAGGGTTGGTTAGCAGGCTTGAAGGAAGCCACAGCTGATTGTATTTGAAGAAAATAGAAAAAAATCCTGTGACAATATTAATGGCAGTCTCAATATTTTTTAGCCCAAAAACTGAAATACTTTAAAGCAATTCAGGTTAGAGATTGTTTGCAAAGCAAGGTGAAAGACCTATTATTTGCGTTTTTCTAAATGGAATTGTCTTAACAATGTTAATAAGTTAAATGTATACAGGTAATAAGAGGAGTGCTTATTTATTATTACATAGATTTTCTACAGATATTTATCACCAAAAATATTGATATTCACCCAAATAATATATAATTGTAGATGACACAAAAAGCAAAAAAAAAAAAAACAAAAAAAAAAAAAAAAAGAAAAATAATCAACTGATAGGTCTACTGCTCAATGTTCAATGTGTTCTCTTTCAATAATGGCACATTTAACAAATTCAGTTCTTGCTTATTGAATTTTTATATATAATGAATTACATTTAAATGTAATCCTACTAACCTTGTTCTTATTTGATTATGGGAATTATTGCATAATTACTAATGATAATTACCCCATACATGTATAAAATACCATCTGATTTTAATAAATAATGTTAATAGTTTCATCTTTAGATACTGTAAGATAGAAATCCTTTTCAAATCACAGTGTGAAAGAGTCAAATCCCATTAGCTGACTCAGAGGATGAAGAAAAATTTATGCTCAATTATGATAAGGATTACAAACAAATTGAATTATAAAGTTATTTGATTCAAAATTCCATTTTACTTTGAAAATTTTCAAGCACCAATTGTACTTAAATATTTAGGTATTATAGCTGGAAATAACAATTTACACGAGCTCTTATCACTCTATAATAAATATATACTTAGATCTTACATTAAAAAGGAAAACACAGAAGAAAACAAACCAAAAGTAACATTGACCAGACAGGAAAACATAAGCAGATATTAAATTGTAGAATTAATAAATATATTCAATATATTATATATTGTATATATTCAGTATATAGTATTTAATATATTTATTGAATACAATAAATAAGTGGTTACATTTCATTTTACTAAAACATTTATCAGTTGATATTCCTAATAGAACTCTATAAATTTTGGGCCAATCTTTGCTCATGTAGTTACATAGTGCCAAACACCTAGAAATCTACACTAAATTCTAACTAGAAGTCTCACCTACTACTGTATACTTTTGAAGCTTCTAGACCAAACATATTTAAATTGTTTTCTATATTTCCTTTGATATTCAACCTTGATCAATTTTTATTTGAAGAAGTAAGTGTAAAATCCCCAGAGTCCCCTAAACAATATGGTTAGATATTCAAGCACTAATTCAAACAAAATAAATTCCCATTTACCAAAGAAAATGATGTGAACATCTTCCTTTTGTGTAAATACATTGATCATTTTAATTATAAATTATGAGAAAAGTGAAATGAATCATAAACTTTAGTATATAATGTGTGTATGGTGTGTGTGTATTCACGATTTAAAATGATGCAGGTAACTATCAACAAAATTATAATAAAGTTGACTTTAAAATACAGAATATACATTTGAAAATGCATTTTTTTATGTTAATATACCCTTTAAAACACTGGGCCAGACCCAGCAGCTCATGCCTGCAATCCCAGCGCTTTAGGAGATCAAAGCTGGAGGATTGCTTGAGGCCAGGAGTTTGAAATAAGGCTGGGCAATATGGGAAGATCTTATCTCTAATTTTTTTTTTTTAAATTGTCCAAGTGGTGCATGCCTGTAGTCCCAACTATTAGGGAAGCTGAGGTAGGACAATCACTTAAGCCCAGGAGTTTGAGGTTATAATATATATATATTATATTATATATGGCACCAATATTATATTATATAATGGCACCACTGCACTCTAGCCTGGATGACAGAGTGGGAACCCATCTCTCAAAAAAAAAAAAAAAAAAAGTGTGTGTGTATCAGGGAGACCGAGGTATACTGCAGGGAAATAACTGCTGTAGTTTTGATTTTAAGAGTGGGACCTAAATTAGTCGACTAATTGCCATGTGGTGGTTATAAGAGATGCCTGGGGCAGCAATCCACAGAAGTGATAATCCATGTGAGGAAGAAGAATTCTCTTGGGATTTTCAGCAATAGTCAATAGATGTTCCTGTGCAACAACATCAGGAAGAAGAAGGAAGGAGAGGAGAAGGGAGGGGGAGGAGAGGGGAGGGGAGGAGAGGAAAAGACAAGGCAGGGGAAGGGAGGGGAGAGGAGAGGAGAAATGGGTGAAAAAAAGCATGGACTCCCTGCATACAGGTAGGAAGGAGACTTAATGGGTGAACCTCTGCTGGACAAGTATTAGAGAGGGGAGTGGCATTCAGAAGTCTGGGAGCTTGAGGCTACATGATGTACATATATTTCAACATCTACATTTTACTACAGTCAAGGAAACTTCCCCTTATGAAGCAAAAATAAAATAACTGTGCTTATGAGATTTCATTCAGATATTCTAATTTTGAATTCAATTTTATTTTCAAATTGGATTAAATAATGTGCAGGCATCATTTGCCATAATAATAAAATAATGATCTATGGAATCATAGTATTCAGAAGAGTGCACAAATGAGAGAGGAGAGAAGAGGTGTGGGTGGGTGGACAAGAACAGATGGACAAAAACATCTTTGAATCTTCTTTAACAGTACCCATCCTGGTATTGAGAAGGGCATTTCCTTTGACCTATACATTTATCTAAGAGCGTGTAGACAGGATTCATCAATGTCTGACATTTTTCTTCTTCACACTGACACATATAAATGTCCTGTCTGTTATTGGATAATTTGAGGTAATGGATCATCCATGTTGATGATTTTGTGAAATTTGCTACATTCTTGAAAATAATTTTCACGTTTCAAAATAAAGAAATTGAGCAAATTATTGATGGGTTAAAATGCAACTTTTTAATGTTACTGCTATATTTCATATGTGAGCTAGTTATGATCCTTTTTCTTATGTAAGAAATAAGAAACTATGTAACAACCTTCACTACTGTCAAATCCCTAAGCACTGTGATGTTTGATTGACACTAACCTGATCAGAATAACCTTGAAAGACTGATTTTTTTATGTATTTGCTATAAAAGGAGAAATGTTACAGTTACCTCAAGATGACCACAAATCTGCAAACATAGTGGGAAGCCAGATGGCCAAGTCACCACACCTGGGATGCCATTGGTCTGTCTCAGCACGCTACAGCCTTCCAGCAGCTGCTCATCATACACACTGGAGGACACTGTTCACACACCTAAAATGCACACTGCAAAGAGTAAGGGATGCTTTATAACCATCCTACCCAGACCATGCAAAGATAGACGTGGAAGTTGAGGCATTTACTCTTTCCCTAGGTTTTTCTAGTATATACCTATGTGATGGTCAATACTGAGTGTCAACTTGATAGGATTGAAGGATACAAAGTATTGATCGCGGGTGTGTCCCTGAGGGTGTTGCTAAAGGAGATTAACATTTGAATCAATGGGCTGGGAAAGGCAGACCCACCCTTAATCTGAGTGGACACAATCTAATCAGCTGTCAGCAAGGCTAAAATACAAGCAGGCAGAAAAATGTGAAAGAGAGACTGGCCTAGCCTCCCAGTCTACAGCTTTCTCCTGTGCTGGATGCTTCCTGCCCTCAGACATCAGACTCAAAGTCACTTTTGGAACTTGAACTGGCTCTCCTTGCTCCTCAACCTGCAGATGGTTTATTGTGGGACCTTGTGATCTTGTTAGATAACACTAAATAAACTCCGCTTTATAGATGGATACAGATAGATTAGATAGATAGATAGATAGATAGATAGATAGATAGATAGATAGATGATAGATAGATAGATAGATAGATAGATAGATAGATAGATAGATGCATCTATTCCGTTAGTTCTGTCCCTCTAGAGAACCCTAACTAATACAACCTGTAAGTATAGGATTTCATCTAATCTGTTATAGTTTGAATAGTTGCAACTTTAATAATTTTACTTGTATATATTTTAGATTAGAAGTTGAAATATGTAGTACTTCTGTACTACTTTTAGGGGTTTTTAATTTATTCTATATTAGTAGATAATTTTTAAATATTACATAACAACTTTTTAAGAATATCTCTTGTAGTATCAACTTGGAAATATTTGCATGCTGTTAGATAAACAAAAAATTTATATACTTAAAATATCAAATTGAACAGTGTCTACCTCTCCTTATCTCCTCTATCCTGACACTTCAGTTAATAGTTAGCTATCTCTTATCGATTGATTACTAGGAAAAATGCAGGAACTATAAATAGTTACCAAGAAATTGATATCTAGGTAATTTGATTTGCAGGAATTTGATCTAATATTGTGGGGAAGTCTTTTGAAATGTTCTGCCTTGATACATGTAACTGTTTCCCTTTATTTCATTAAAGAGTCCCTCCAAGTAAAAGGTATTTTAAAAACATTGTTTGTGTTACCTAGGAAAGATAAAATACTAATCACATTGCTTGATTCATTCAAAATATTCATACTTCATTAAAAGAATAGAAATCCTGTGATGTGTTCTTAACTCCATTTGCAGTGGGAATGCAAATGTTAGTAAAATGTATGTGTCATAATGGTGCTCATAGGCTACTTGAAGTGTAGGGTATGTAGACGCTATATTACAAGCTGTTAAAGGCACATGGTACTGGCTGGGCACAGTGGCTCATGCCTGTAATCTTAGCAATGGAAGCCAAGGCAGGCGGATCACGAGGTCAGGAGATTGAGACCATTCTGGCCAACATGGTGCAACCCCATCTCCACTAAACATCAAAAATTAGCTGAGCATGGTGGCACATGCCTGTAGTCCCAGCTACTCAGGAGGCTGAGGCAGGAGAATCGCTTGAGCCTGGGAGGCAGAGATTGCAGTGAGCTGAGATCATGCCACTGCACTCCAGCCTGGGCAACAGAGCGAGCGAGACTCTGCCTCCCGGAAAAAAAAAAAAAAGGAACATGGTACAAAGAGGTAATGGAGAGGGCTTTCTTATTTAAGAATGGAGTAGCTGACACAGTGCAGAAGTGTAGTAGGAGATGGTCTGAGAGCCAAGGAGAGGTAAGGACAAAGGGGGATTGCACGAATTACCACTTTCTTTACCTTGTCATTATCTGTAAGAGGGAGAATCATTTCTAAATGAAATAAATACATAAATATTGACATAATATTTAAATATGTTACATTAAATTTTCTGTTTTGATTCTCAGGTCAATGGAGTAAAATTATTATATACAAAAATACCTTGACATGGCCTAGGTTAAATTTTTAGTTGACCCTTGAGGAGTAACGTATTTTCAGGTATGTGATTTAAAAAAAAAAAAAAAACTCTGAAGTAAATGCATTGTTGACACAAGAATTTTTGAGAATGCAGAGCAGTTAGTTTATATATACATACATATATTTTATTTTTAAGACAGGGTCTCACTCTGTCACCGAGGCTAGAGTGCAGTGGCTCAATCTCGGCTCACTGAAGCCTCTGCCTCCTTGGCTCAAGCTATCCTCCCATGTCAGCCTCCTGAGTACCTGGCACACCACCATGCCCAGCTAAGTTTTTGTATTTTTTGTAAAGGCAGGGTTTCACCATGTTGCCAAAACTGGTATCAAACTCCTTGATTCAAGCAGTTTGTCTGTCTTGGCCTCCTGAAGTGCTGAGATTACAGGTGGGAACTACTGCACCAGGCCTAGTTTATTTGTAGAGATAAGGGAGAAAGTTAGTGAAAACTGAATGTCAGCTATATTTAAGTTATCTTATATCCTATCAGCTCCATGAAGACATATTTCTTTTTCTATCAATTTACTCAGAGGAGCAAAAGGCTTTCTATACAACACTGAGGTTTTCTTCTATAGTTTTATAATGAAGTCTGTTTCTGTGCAAAATTGAAGGTACATATTGTTAGTAAAACTGTGCTTGTTAAAATGTAGTTGTAGGTATTTTTGTTAATTAAAGATGTAGCTACAATAGGTAAGTTTTTCTGCAAATTTGTGTTCATTTACTGCCGACTCTTACCTTATTGTGCTTCTTATAATTACCCAAGCTGGTATATAAATATGTCCATCCCTGGTCAGGTGCGGTGGCTCACGCCTGTAATCCCAGCACTTTGGGAGGCTGAGGCAGGCGGATCACGAGGTCAGGAGATCGAGACCATCCTGGCTAACACGGTAAACCCCGTCTCTACTAAAAGTACAAAAAAATAGCCGGGTGTGGTGGTGGGCACCTGTAATCCTAGCTACTTAGGAGGCTGAGGCAGGAGAATGGTGTGAACCCAGGATGTGGAGCTTGCAGTGAGCCGAGATAGCGCCACTGCACTCCAGCCTGGACGACAGAGCGAGACTCCATCTCAAACAAACAAACAAACAAACAAACAAAAAAGCTGGCCATCCACTTGTTAATTTCGGATCAAAGCTAAAAGCATTCCTTTATGCAAAAGTTGTTTTCAAAAGTGAATCATGTGTTATTCTAATATATTTTACCTAAATTTGTATTGAAAAAGAGAGCATATCTAATTATGTTTCACATCTATAATAGTCAATATTTAGTCATCCTTCCATTTAAAAATATATTTACTTTATATGCACTAAACTTCTCTTGCTATTCAAAATTCAAGTCAATTTTCTTTCACTTTTTTTTTTCTCAAAGAAATAGATTTTGGTTAGCCACCTATTTAATAAAATAATTTTAGAAGGGCTTATAGAGTATAATTAAGCTTTTCCCCTTTTCAGATTAAGTAGTACAATCAGCAGCATGAGTTCAGACCCTGAGCTGCAAGCAAAAGTTTTAGAGAGAACTCTTTTATTAACTATAAAATAATTAGAGATTGAGGAAAATGGCAGCCAGGGGTCATGAGGGCAAATGATGAAAGGAGTTTTTCTTTTCATTTTGTTAATGCAAGACTGGTCTTTGAACTATGGAAACTATTGTGGATCAATATAACACTAAATTATAAAATATTATTAAACTCCAATGACACTTTTTTTTTTTCACCAAAGAAATTCTGCTCTGCTCTTTCAGGCATAGACGTTGCTGGTTCAGTGGCAGTGTCTAGATCATGAGTGAGTGTCTCTTTTGGAGCAAGTCTACACAGAGGGAGTGGTTGGTATGTCAATAACTCTCCAGATTGTGTTGCAAACACCATCTTCAACTCTGCCATTTTTCTCTTGGTTTTGAAAAAACCAGAGAATAAACAAGAGGAGGACAAAGAAAATCACTTAGTGACACTGTCCAACAATCCTGAGAGTGTTTCTGGGTAGGAGCAGCCCGCCTTTTTTTTTTTTTTTTTTTCTTAATTAACTATCTTCTTCAGTTAATTAAGTTGCTGGTTATTTCAAGATTCAACCTATCTTATCAGGTTCCTGCCTCCTTCTCAATCTTCCTATATTGTCTGAAGTGCTCCATAACCTGATGTCTATAAAGGTGAACTGAACAGAACAACGAAGTCTTGCTGAAATTTTAAACACGAACAGTAACTCTTCTGTATTCAATGCACAACAATTCTAGAACAATATTTCTTGTACTATTGTGCCTTAAAAAACAAAGAAAAAACAAAACAAACAAACAAACAAACAAAAAAACACTTATCTTCCTAGAGAAATAGTCTTTGGCCATTGTATAGTACTTCTTCCAAGTGATTCATATATTACCAAGACAACTTTACTTTTGTAACACCACAATTTATTGTCATATTTCTCACTCAAAAATTCCAAACACCATAGTGTTCATAGAAATGATGTTTTTTTTTTTTTTTTTTTTTTTTTTCAGAATTTGTCATATACAAAAATGACAGAGCGAAGTAGTCAAATGTCTGTCTGTTGTCCTCTTTGTTGCCCACTTCACTGCATTAATGTGCTTGATGATTATGGACTGTAATTTTGAACTTCAGTGATCATATTCCATTGCAATAGCCTGTAATTTATTTTTTATTCACTTTTTGCCTTTGATATTCTTGTCTCACAATGACTACTGTCATTTAAAAAAAAATTACCATTGCATCTCTACTTAATAATTCCCCAAACTCTGGCTCTTTTCTAAAAGCCTCACGTACTTTTTCTCTTATCCGTTTATAAAATCCAGTATGATAGAACTGTGAAAAGGTCAATAATCTCTAAGTATGAACCTGATACTTTTTAATTCATTATATGCTCCAACTACTTAATTATTATTGAGCTCTTTCTATGCAGTAGATAATTATTTTGGCAAATATAAATACTTTTTTTCTGACCATTAATGCTTGTACTTTAGTATAATTAAAAAGAAATACATACTGAAGATAAAAGGTATAATAGACAAGAAATGGCAAGGCAGAGGAGGAAGCAACTCAGTTTGCTTCTGTGAGTCAGAGAAGCACTTTTGTTGAGTTCTAAAAGGAGAAAAATTAATCTCCAAGCAGAGAGAATATTTTGGGGAGGAGTGGGTGAGGACAAAGGTGAAAGTATTTGCAAAAGACTACACGATCTTTAGTGTGGAGATTTTATTATGGTTATATTATAACTTAGAGGCCAATGACTCTCTCTCTTCCTTGTGAAATATATCCTGAGTGTTGAAATTGTCAGATAACTGTACTCTAAATGAAGATGAGAGACAGAACTAAAGTGTGTTTGTACTGATGACCAGTGGATAGATTTTTAAAAGGAATAATTTTCAGTACCAGAAGGATATGATGAGAGGCTAGTTTACTCACACCAGGATTCTAGCTGAAACTCAGATAATAATTTGCATACACAAAGGAACTAGTCTTTATTTATCAGAATATTACATATACATGTATATATATATATAAAATATTTAAATTAACTGGTCCACCAACTTAGATTTAAATAACATTATTGAAAATTATATACATCAAACAATAAACTACATCATTATCAATAAACATTAGATTATCAATATACTCATATAAGAAAAAAAGTATTTCTACACAATAGATTATTTGTTTATATTTGCAAGTTGAATAATATTTTTGTTATGAGTAAATGACCTTCTAAATGTTAATATCCTTATGCCTGTCATAGTTTCTGCCAATTGCTCATGTGCTGATAAGACAGCAGTATGGGTGCTGGGACATATCAGCCTTGTTTTTGAGATATCTCCGTTCTCTGCATTGTTGAGCCTCTTTTTTATAGCTTACCTTTTAGATTTCACTAGTTGCCCACATATTGTGAGCAGTTTATCCACTGGTTGTGATGGAAATAAAAGCATAGCTAGTTTCAAAGGTTCCCTTGAATAATCATTCTACGCTCAAGTTTCTCTCAATTTTAGGGTGATAGAAATGTATACTTTTCTTATTTCCCCCATGTAAGTTTCTTGTCTCGAATCCTTAATGTAAGGATGTGCCAAACATTTGTGTTTTAAAGGAATAAAAGCTGGCATTGAATAAGACGCAATGGGCAACACTACCATAAAATAAAGTATTTACATTTAAAAATAAAGCCCATCTGGCAACTGACAGTATCAACAAAAAGGAACCACAACAAGGAGAAAAGGAGACACTCCTCAAAAGAGGAAAAAAAATGTGGCAATTGAATTTGGTGGCTTGTGTTTTCATCCTCATTATACTTCTCTTTGGAGTGGGGTAGCTCTAGGCAAGGATTTAAATGTTGGATTGAGCAGTATTTTTTTCCTGTGGAATGTCTCCAGGGAATCTCTGAGTGTGTTCCAAATTCAAGCCATTGTAATCTCCTTGCACGATGCGACATATGGAGCGGCAGATTTGTGCAGGATGGTGTTGTGCAGATGTAGGATGGTGATGATGCTACACCATGGAGCTGAAGATAGCATCTAGGGGTGTTCAAAACTATCAGTTTCACTCCTTGGTTTGAAAAAAGTAGAAAGAAATGCAACTTGAGAAAATGATGATGCCTAGAGGAAAATAGCATAACATTGAAACACTTAATGATCAAATGGAAACTGAAACCCAGTTAGGCAAAAAAGACCTGGATTGATAACAGAAATCATACTTGGTATGTGTCTGAAATGAGGTGTGGCATTTGAAAATGTGATTCTTTGCAATATCTTATCTCACTGATATCTTACTCAGATTGCATACCTAAGTAGTGGTGGTGGGAAATTGTTGATGAGTTAGGGGACAGAGAGGGAGAAAAAACAACAACAACAACAAAAAACTAAACATGAAAGAAGAATGGATTTAAAAAATCTTTTTAAAAAATGAGGAGACATTTATTGACAAATTCTGTAAGTGTAAGAGGAATTTATATGAAACCCTCTAATATTATGTTATTAAGGCTAATGAGAAGATTTTACATAAAAAATAGACATATATAGGCCATTAGGTCAACATGACACTAAGGAGACTGCATTAGAAGATTATCTGAAATTCTAAAGGGAAAGTTTAAAATTTTCCATTTAAGACGATTTTTAGAACTCTGTCTAACTCCTCAAGTTACTTCACCAAAATTCAAGTTGGCAGGAAAGAAAGAGTTGGCATGTGGACCACTCACAAGGCAAAAGACTAAAGAGCTTTACTTTCCAACTCATTTATTCATGCATCCTACAAGTATCGTGTACAAACCGTGGACCAGTTATCAATATAGTAATAATGCCTGTTTTAATACCCTAAAGATTAAGGTTAATATAAAGCAAACAGCTTTATTTTTCTTAAGCTTTAGATTTAAACATTCAAAATAGTATTGTTTTTCCTATCGAGAATGTCAAATTATAAGCTATAAATTCAAGTGATAATTTTGTATTGTTAATGTCAGAGAAATGCTTTTTGATTTTAGTTTGTTTAGTCTCAGTAGGAGTTACTTTTGGGATACTTTAATATAATAATTCTGGCACAGAATCTGCTACAGATTTCAGTGTTCTCTATTTTCATTTCACTAAATGTATTAAACACAGATTAATTGAGGCCGAATTGCATGTAGTCTAAGATGCCAAATACTTGCATAGAAATAATTCATATTGAGAATGAAAAGTAATTCTGCTAAGAAAAGAATTGTTAAAACAACGAGGAGTAATTTCATTTTTTACTTTAAAATACAGAAAAAAATATGTGCCAAAAAGTTCTGTAACCATATTTTTTCAATTATAAAACCAATATGAACAAAAATACATGTCTGAATAGTATTGTGGCTCTTTACCCTTATGAAAGTATTTAAAGCATCAAGTGACAAAATTTAGGTGAAAAGACATTATAAGTTAAAATTCTGTATAAATTAAGAATAGCTTTACTAGTAAGTTTTAATATTGTACATATGTTGTCAGAAGTGATTAAGGTAATTACATACTCCAATTATTTTGCTTTTTTTGCAAATATATCCAGTAAGTTTTTTTAATGAATCTATTTTTATTATAATTATGTCATATGTAAATAGGCTATAATATTTAAATTTTCATTTTAATCATTACTGCACATATATATTGAAATTTACTTCAATTGTATGCAAGTCTCATTTTTAGGCATAGATAATAAAGACAAGAATAAGGTAAAATTTTGCCCTGAGTATACTTACATTTTAATGGGGAAAAGAACAGATATAAATGCATCTAATTTCAGGTATTGATAAATATGTGAAACTAAGTGAAACAGGGTGAAGCATGAAGTATGAGAATCGGAGGCAGAGAAAAGGTATCCAATTTCAGATAAGGAGTTCTTGGGGAGGCTTGCGGAGAAGGTGAATTTTGAGCAGATATTGGAATGAAATATGACAGGACTTCAACAAATGAAGCTGAAAGAAATAGGAGATGGTGATGAAGGGTCAGAAAGGACTCAGATCATGTACACAGTTGGGGATTTACTATACTTGCGATGGAAAGACATTGGCATCTTTTGAGCATGGGAATGGCAAGATATGATTTATATCTTGAAACTCTCATTTTGCAGCCTATTGTGGTTTGTTCAACAAGAATTGACAGTGACTGGAAGTAGGATGATAGCAGCTGAAATGGGGAAAATATCCGGTTTTAGGATGCATATTGCTGGTAAAGTGAAGAGAACATGCAAGTACAAAGGAAAGAGTAGAATTAGGATCACTCCCACCTTTAAAGGCTGAGCAATTTGCTGAGTGTTGACATCATTTGATGATAAGGAAAATGCTAGAAGACCAGCAGGTGGGAAAAATAAATAATTTGTTGTTAATGAGGGTATGTTATGTCTGAGATAATTATTAGCCTATTAAAATTACAGGTGCAAATGTTGGCAGGGCTAAAAATATAGACTTGGAACTCTGGCAGACACATCTTCTCTACCTGCCATGATTTCAGCTGCAGCTGCTGTGGACAGCACACTCTAAGCTCAGACACACCTGGATTTGTATAAAGTTTATACAGGAACTTCTCCAATGCCATAGAAAGGCATGAGTCCAGTGTGAAAATACAGCTGGGAAGTACAGGGTGTCTAGTGCCGCTGAGGGTAAACTTCAACCAGTGGGGTGAGGATGTGGCTAATGAGTGAATGCCCTAGCTTCCTATCCTTTCAGGTAGGTAACTCTGAAAGCCTTCTGACGATATTTCTCTGGAGGCCCATCACAACTGAGCTCTGCTACCTGTGATGCTTAATTTTATGTGTCAGCTTGGCTAGGTCACAGAACTCAGATATTTGGACAAACACTGGCCTAAAGTAGCTGTGAAGGTATTTGTTAAATGAAATTAACATTTAGATCGTAGCTTTGAAGTAAAGCCATTTATCCTCCAGCATGCAGTGGGTGTCATCTATATAAGTTGAATGTTTTCGTAGAAAAAAAGACAGAGGTTCCTGATGAAAGTGGAATTATACCTCCAGATGGCCTTGGAAGTTGAGCTGCAACATCAACTCTTCCCTGAAGCTCCAGCCTGCTAGCCTACCAGCACACGCTGCAGATTTTGGACTTACCAGCCCCCACAATTATGTGAGCCCATTCCTTAAAAATAAATTCAATTCAGTCTCTCTCTCTCTCTCTCTCTCTCTCTCCATAGATACATCCTATTGGTTCTGTTTCTTTGGAGAACCCTGACTGATACAGATTTTGGTACCAAAAGTGGTTCTTAGGCTGCTCATTCATCCTGACAACCAAAAGTGGTTCTTAAAGAGCAAAATCTTAAAAACCCATTTTCTAAATTGGCTTGGGGGTTTCTGCAATTGGTTCCCTAGTCTAATTAGATTTAAAAGCATTAATGTTGCATTTCCAGGAGTAAAAGGAACACTGATAATCCATGGCATGATATGATGATAATAGAAATACTCAGAATATCACCATTGGATTCTTCTAATCAAATACTTAAAAGAGGCAAGGCTCTGGGTGACCTATGTAATACCTTCAAACATCTCTGTCAAGCTAATCTTAGAGCTTTCATTTCACACGTGAACTGGGAATAATTACTTTTACCCCAAAAAGAGTTGTATTGAAGAAAAAAATGAGCTAACCCTTTTGGAATATCTGGCACTTAGTATGCACTTACTAAACTGTCATATTATCAAGGTTGTTACTATGGCTTTGTTATTGATTATAAATGTTTATTTATTGTTATCAATTAAGTAACATTTGTTGAATGTTATTTATTAAATTACATAAATTAAATATTTAAGTGTTCCAAGAACTATTCTTGTTATGGCAGTTTAGTAGTGAGATGTACTTGTAATATTCACCAACTCTGTTCTCTTAGAGCTTACCTTCTGTGTTGGAAGAAAGATTGAACAAAACTGAAAAGCACTGCATATATATTAAAGTAGAGCAATATCAAAGGTATTTCTGGTGAGAGAAAATAATAGACCTGTCCTAGTTGGAATGGAGGAAATCTGTTAGGATGTGATGGATAGGAAAATAGTAGAGGAGTGGTTGAATATTCACTAAAGCCAGAAGAGTGAAACCCTGAGTTTATCAGAATGTTAGTTCTTGAGAGAGATTTAGGTAAATGATTAACTTGTCACCCTGTAAGACTTTACAGGATGCCAAGGCTTTGTGACCGTCTCTCAGGATCTTGAAATCTGGAAATATTTTGACTAAGTCTATTCAGTTCTCAGGATACAGACTCATGTTTCTTTGCTCCTTAAAATAGAAACTCAGTGTAGTACATTTTGAAAACAGCTATATATATATATATATAAATATATATATATTTAGATGGAGTCTCACTCTGTTGCCTAGGCTGGAGTGCGGTCGCCCAATCTCGGCTCACTGCAACCTCCTCGGCTTCCCAGATTCAAGCGATTCTCCTGCCTCAGCCTCCCGAGTAGCTGAGATTACAGGCAAGCACCACCGCGCCTGGCTAACTTTTGTATTTTTAATGGAAACAAGGTTTCACTGTGTTCACCATGTTAGTCTCCAACTCTTGACCTGAGGCGATCCGCCCGTTTCAGCCTCCCAAAGTGCTGGGATTACAGTTGTGAGCCCCCATGCCCAGCCAGCAGTGATTTTATTCACCTACAATTTGTCCTTCAAATTAAGGACATGCAACTATTATCCAAACATCTTTATGAAAATTGTATTTTTCCTTTATTCATTTATGTAATAATTTTAAATGTTTCTAGCATTTAATACTAGGTTTGAATAATTATGAGTTAGCACTATTTCAATAATTTTACATATTGTATAGTTCGCTATGCTTAAATATGACATTACATCAACTCAGATTAATACACAAAAAAATTCAATAATCTAATAGAAATGAACCAATCGCTCCAAGTCTTTGCACGAGATTTTAGGTTTCTTCACTCAATCCCAATATTTTAATCTATTACTTTTATGACAAAATAAATAAAAAGAAAAAAACTATCATATAATCATTTAAATTAAAGAAAGAGAAAGAAATCTAAAATTAAAACATTTATTTTAACCATACAGCGTTCTAAATAAAATTACTTTGAATGAATTGAAAACCCTCTCCAAAAACGTGAGGAAAAGAAAGAAAAATAAAAGTAGGAGTGAGTGTTGGGTAATGGGACAGATCACTTTATTGAACTTGAAGCGAAAGGGTAACTGATTACTGTATCAAATAATTTTAATCTTTGTCACAAACTGTAACATGAGGAACCAAAGCAATCTCCAGCGTCAGCCGTCATATGCACTTGACTTTCCAATCACTACATTAGCATATTTTACATTTACTTGATAGAAAATTTTGCATTTCTTTTATCAAGGGAACTTTGCATTTTTTCAATAAGGCGGAAATTATTATGAAAATTGAATTTTACTACCCTCTTGTGAACTGGACTTTTTATTTGCATCAGAGGAAAATTTTCGATTACCAGGAAATATTGAGATCCTTATTTCTTCATTTCACATTTTGTCCCAGGAAGTGCATCAGCCTACTTTTTTTACTGCATTCTTATTTGAAATTTGTAACATCAAAGCAACAAATGTTCTCTTAGAGTTTAGTTTCTCTGTAATCCAGCGACTCTCTGTCACCTCGGGCATTCATAGAATACAGAGCATGAGGCACCAGGAGCTGCATTGTGGAGCTATTAAATACACTGTCAAATCTTCACATCTGAGTCCACGTGAGCAGCCCCAGTTGTGGCCTTCTTAAGTAATAATGGGAAAAATTACTAGTATTGTTCCCAAATACTCAGCAATTTACTAAGCACTGCTTTCATTCATGTAAAATTGTCAAGTCTAGTGACTGACATTACTTTGCTACTAGAATTTTCATGTTATTACACATTCATTGACTATATGGGTTACAAAATAAAAAATAAATCAATAAAATTTTTAAATATAGTCAGCCTATTTCAAAAAATAAAAATTCTTTGGTAGACAGTGGCAATGAAGCAGGCTTGTTTTCAACAGTAAGCTAGATATTAATATTAGAGCAATTGATTTTTTAAAATAAATACACTACACTGTCAAAAATTTAGAATAAGCAATAATTATTTGTTATTTTGAAAATTCATAAAAAAGATCACAGAAAATATTCATTTGTTCATAATGTAACTGAAGTAAATAATAAAGCACTGAAAGACTGCCAACCTACTTTTAGTAGGAATTATATTTGAAAATAAATATCAAGTAGTTCTTTGAATGAACACATTTGTAACTCTTTACAGTATTTCTAATAAACTCATGCCATTTCGTTGTAAAAGTTTCTATTTAAAAAATCTGTTTACAAACGTGATAATGTGTTTCATAATTTAAAAAACACATAACCTTAAACACATTTCCATTTAAGAAGTGGAAAATTCATAAGTACATATACTATTATTTCTACAGAAAGATATACTTTTTTAAAATTAATCAATTAATTACCTTTTTTTTTTTTTTGAGGTGAAGTTTCACTCTGTCTCCCAGGCTGGAGTGCAGTGGTGCCATCTTGGCTCACTGCAACCTTTGCTTCTGGGGTTCAAGTGATTCTCCTGCCTCAGCCTCCCAAATAGCTGAATTATAGGTTCCTGCCACCACACCCGGCTAGCTTTTGTATTTTTAGTAGAGACAGGGTTTCACTATGTTGGCCAGGCTGGTCTCGAACTCCTGACCTCAGATGTTCCACCCACCTCAGCTTCCCAAAGTGCTGAGATTACAGGCATAAGCCACTGTATTTGGCCAGAAAGATATATTTTTATAGGTAAGGGGTATCACCATAATGCAAAAACTGCATTTTGCTTTCATACTAACAATGGTAAAAACTTGTTTATAACTTAAAATATTCATGGCAACAAGTGCTGAAGCATTAAGTAGAAAAATAATTTACTGTCAAAAAAATCAATCCAATTTACAAAATATTGAGAATATAGTTAAAATAAGCATAATATTAGAATAGTTTAAAGAAACATTCCAGCCAGGTGCAGTAGCTCACACCTGTAATCCCAGCACTTTGGGAGAGTGAGGCGGCTGGATAGCTTCAGCCTAGAAGTTTAAAAGCAACCTGAGCAACATGGTAAAACCTCATCTCTCACAAAAAAAAAAAAAAAAAAAAAAAAAAAAAAAAAAAAAAAAAAAAAATTAACTGGGAGTGTGCCTGTAGTCCTAGTTACTTGGGAGGCTGAGGTGAGATGACTGCTTGAGTCTGGACAGGTCGAGGCTACAGTGAGCCATGATCACACAACTGCACTCCAGCCTGGGAGACAGAGTGAGATCCTGTCTAAAAAAAAATAAATAAATAAAATAAAATAAATAAAATAAAATAAAATAAAATAAAATAAAAAGAAACAGAAAAGAAAAAAAATAGAAAAATTGTAATTATTTGTAGCTCATGTTCCAGTATTCTCTTTTCTTCAAGACTAACACATTTGAAAAGAGCTCAACATTAAAAATAAAAGTATCTTAAGAAAAGGCTCAGAAATTACCCCTATGATTTAGGAAAGATGTCAGAAACATTTTACATAATAAAGTATTCAAAAAATATTAATAAAAATAACTCAATGCTCCTATCATTGATCTCAGCATTAACTGAGCCAGGATATATGTGTCTAATGGAAGTCAATCAAATCACTACTTGTCATTACAAAATAGGTCAATTATTCAAAATTAGTAGTATATGAATTATGTTTTTATATAAATTCCCTTGAGTTGACATTTAGTCTCAATGATGTGCAAACACACACACAAATACACATGCACATATGAACATACATGCACAAATTTATTAACTTAACCAAAGACAGTATATATGTGTATGGGCATGTGTTTGTGTCTTTGTGTATACATAAATATATTGCATTTTCATTTTTAAATTAATTTTGGCACATCAAAGAAGCTCACGACGAAGAAAGATCCATAAATAAAATGAAGAAATTAGGGGTGATTTCCTCAAATCTCACTGAAGAGTGGCAGAATATGCCACTTTGGCATAAAGATTATTTTGAGCTAAAGGCACTTGAAAAACAGCAGGTATAAGAATAGCATTCTAATTCCCCTTTCTCTTGAAAAGAGGAGATACAAAATCTCATGTGAAAGATGCCTTACCTATACCAAGGAAAAAAGAAATATTCTTCGAGGAGGAGTCTAAGCCAAGATAATTCCATAAAAACAGGCTGTTAAAATAATTCCTATGCTCCTTTAGCCTCCTCTGTAGGTTATACCTTAGTAAGTATAATTACTTACTTTTCCACAGTTGCCTCTCTTTGTTTAAACTAATAAAAACGCATTTAGGTTTTACCACTTTTGGGGGGCATTTCCTTTTGAGGGATCCATGTCATATAAAACTGTATTAAATACAGTTACTTGTGTGTTTTTCTCCTGTTAATCTACCTTGTGCCAAATTAATTCACCGGCCCAGTCAGAGATCCTAAGAGAGTTAGAAGTCAATTCTCACTTCCCCTAAACCATAATATATTGTTTTTGATGAAAACAGCAAGAGAAAGAGGATAGTAACACATGGAGGTACTTTCATCTTTGTGTAAAACTCTCTACCCTTCTCTTGTAACTCCTTCAAGAAATGTAACTTTTGCACGACTTTCTTGAAGCACAACTTTAATTGTAATGGTGTCTTTCAAGAGTGTATCTTTTGTTTCTAAAAAGATCTCCATACAAGTTAAACTTAACTCAATATTGCACACACTTACAAACACATACACATATGAATACATATTTGTTGTGAGAACGCTGAAAAATATTATGCACGATATAATTTTCCCAACCTCTTGTTTGTCATCCTCCAAATCTAACTTTGAACAGACTTGGTTGAACAAAAGCATGTTTTACTACATAGGGAGCTAAAAATAGAAACAGAAATTTATGGTATCCAGGTATGGTGGAAATTAGATAATTAATATTTTGAGGGCGTAAAGCTAACGCAATTAGGGGATATTTTCTTTACGAAAAATAATTCAAAGTTACTAATTGAAACCCATATACGAGGCCTTGAAAAGAGCCTGTATAATTAGGGGATGTAAAGCTTGATCTTCAGTAGATTGATAACCAAGCTACATGGATGGTATCTTATACTCTACTCAGTATCTGATACAGTATTATCATTTGCCATATCCTTATGTTGACTCTCCATAGCTATTGTCTTTGTGATGTATCACAATAATATTAATAATCAGAGATTATTCCTGACCTTCCTGCTTCAGTGCCTCAGTTGAGCACATGCATCCACCCCTCCACAAGGAAGGAATCTGGAGGTGTTTATAGTGATACAGAGTAGCCACTCAATATTTGGAACTTTTTAGACAAAACCTAGGTTCTTTAAGAGATTTGGCACATTTTTACTACTATAAGATACTTCTGAACTGTGACCCAAAGAATATTTTATAAATATAATTAAGTTAGAACAGTAGGGTTTCGTTTTGCTTTTTCAATCTCCAAGTATATGTCCTAGTCTGTTCTCAGTACTCTAAATTGCTCTTGATTTTCACCATGCTTTATATTTACTCTTCTTAGAAATTTTACTAAAAATATAATCTCTTAATGTTTATTCTCAATGATTTTTGAGGTTAAAAATGGAAATAATGATTTTCAGTATTTTTAAGTTTGTCAAATCTTCACACAGCCATTCACCAAATGATTGTAAGTTTGAAATACACTATCTGAAACAAATGCCTTCTACTATGTAAGAATAGGTCTGTGGGATATATTTATTAAAATCTGAACGCAGATTAAACTCTGCAAGGTTAAATGACAAGGTTAAGTGTCTAATTTTGCAGTCTTTTTATACCTGGTGAGTGCTAAGGCTTCCTAATGATAGGATTAAATATGGTTTCTAGCTACAAACAGTTGCTTGTCGTTCCGTGTAGGTTAGCCTCTATATTCTGTGCTTATCACAAACAGAGAGGAAATAACTTTCTGGGTCTTTTGTGAGTCTTTTTAAAATGCACAGACTTTAGGGAAATCATATTTTCTTTAAGGAAATGAGGCATGACCAATCACACAAAACGTGAGAAAATCCCTTGATAGATGACCTTTGCCACATGTAAAAGAAACTGTTCAGTGGCTGAGGTTTCATGGATTTCATGCATGGAAATCAGATTTTCTGGCCACCAGTGCTGTTCAGTAAATAAATAATCCATCATTGTGTCAAACAGTTGAAACATGGAGATACTGCCCTTGCTATCTGAATAGACGTTTCGAGTTAGTAAGTTATGTAAACTGTTTGCATGTCAGCAGTTGTTTGAGCACTATTCTACTTTTCACTATGTAAAATAAAACCACTTCACTTTGGTCATGTTAACCTAACGGTGAGAGCATTCATTTGATTCTGCCTCCACTGATGAACTTTGTGGTGCATGAAGGAATTAAGATGAGAGTTCCCACATGGATTCTGTTGTACGTCAGGGCATTGTGCTAAATCATTAGTAGTCAGTTCCAATGATTATTTTGAATACACCTACATTTTATTTCCTTAAAACCAATAATAGCAGCTTTCTTAAAATATGTTGTCATGATTCTCTCTAAATTCTGTTTCAATATTTACATTTTAGTACATTTTTGGTGTTACTAGAATAAATCTGATTAAAATGATAGTCCTTGATATCTAGTGATTATTTTTATCTTCATTTAGCAAGTCACATGTACTTGAGGTTATATGTCCCATTTATTTTAAAAGATTTAACTAGCTTTCATCCTTATTATATTTTAATTCTATGTTATTTTAGAATTTATCCATCATTATCAGCAAAATGTCAGACATGCACACACACATGCACACACAACTAACTTAGTTCAGCTCTGCTTCCCACTAATGGGTCCATTTTAGGTTTCCATTTGGGCTCTGTTTCCCCTAAATAAGAAGGAATATTCAAGCATTTCAACTATGTTTCTGGCATTAAAAGCAGAAACATAGTTGAAACATAGTTATGTTGCTTTCCAGCTAACTCCTACATGCACTTTTGATATTTAAAATGCTTTCTTGCTGAAATGTAAGGCTCCTCCTGCCACAACCAAGAGCTTCTCTTATCTCCTAGGTTTCTCAAATAGCACCTCACTTACAATAGACCTTTTTGCTCTTCCAGAATACAATGGACACTATTTTGCTTTAGAGCACAAGAAGTATTCATTTCATTTCATTCTGCCTAGCAGTTAGAGAAAACCCTTCTGAAATTAGTCTGCAAAGTGGGTATAAAATAAATATAAAATTTTAAAAAAGGGAAAAATGGGAAAAAATTAGGAAAACATGTTTTCATTTCAAGTGATTTAGTCAACAGTTACGATGGTTTACCGAAAATGGTTATACTATAATTATGCCATAATTTAATTTGATTTTTAAAGAAATTTATCTTTAGAAATATTTTCAGATTTATCTTTTAAATGTTAGTCAAAATAACAGCTTAACTTTATTTTGTTATGGCAGAGATTGTTTTGTTTTTCATTGGATACCTACTGAAACCCTATAGTCCTTAGAGATTTTTGGTTTCAGGGCTGATTTACTAAAAAAAAAAAAAAAAAAAAAGGCCAAGGGAGAGGGAGTATGAGATTATTTAATTTATTAAGTAAATTAATAGAAAAACCAACATTGATTTTCAATAATTTATAAGCAAGGAAAAAGAAGAAAACTAAAAAAGTCTGTATCCATGTTCTTGTTTACATTTCAAAACAAAGTAGTCATAAGATAATTGTTTCCAAATTTGTAAAGTAAAACAACAACCAAGGAAAACTCAAAATTTTCAACAGTTTATAAGAAAATTGGCAGTTCAGGACAGATATTCATCTCTAACCTCAGTTTTGTTCAGCATTGAAAAGAAACATATGTTTGTGAAATCACCTTATTGGAATTATGATTTACTTTTGTTTATCATCAATTTGCCACAGAAAGAGTTTATGTCCAGGAATCACAAATAAATTGATAATACGCAAGGATTTGCCTCAATGATCATTTATTACTACCAGGCTAATCCAGGCTGAATATTCCACTTTAGCACATTCCTCAGTTTACTTCTCTAAATTAAAACAATATTGTTTATATTTATAGTAAACTATGTCTTAGAACTTTTAATGAATTTTTTCTTTCATTTTCATTGAACAATTATTCCATGTTAAGTGTTCAAAAATGAAAAAAATCTAAAAGGAAAAGAAAAATGTAACTACTGTTAACACCATTGTCAATGTGGCACATTCGCTTTGATGTTTCAATGCTTGTAATTAAAAATTTATAAAAAGAGAAGAAGAAAGCAGTAACAGTTTATGCATACTAGTCTATCTTATTTTTTTCCACTTAATAATATATTGTGAACATTTTAACATGTCTGCAGATATAGATGTATGATGTAACTACATGAAACATTCAGAATGCCATTAAGGAAATAGAAGTCTCGCTAGGATATTGGAATAGAAAAAGATATATTATAGGGATTTGTAAGCTTAAGGGCTGCTCAAAGCACTGGGAGAGAGAAGAGTAGAAGGCCACTTTCAGGCAATCTGGAAGTGCAGCAATTGCAAAGAAGTTTCCATCGGTGATTACAGCCATATGGCAGCATCAGGGATGGAGATTCTGAAGGGAATGCCTAGAGCCACCTGCAAGCTGCCAAAGATCTTTGCTCCCTCAGTACGTAAGTGCGTGATCCTCAGGTGGAGCATTCAGTGCTACAGGATGTTTGTGTATATCTGCCTCTAGAAAATGAGGGCTCTCCTCTTTTGCCTTCAGAATCCAACCTGGAACTGCAGTGAAAACAGATTATGAGATCTAAACTTTTGGCTTCCTCCCAGAGATGGTGGAAGGGGCAGAGATGAAGCTGAATTGACAAAGGACATAAAAATGGTCATTGCCTTTTCAATAGCTTCATACTATATTGTACAGCAAATTTTTAAAACTTCATATTTTTTCTTTCTTTTTTTCTTGCCTCCTCAGCATCCCCACAGACAAGCTGTGAGCACCCTCCCCAAGTGATCAAGTTCACCAGTGAATAAGAGTGGTCTGTGACACGAGTTCCTCTTCTCGCCCTCCCCTGACAGTGACCTAGTAACATTCAAAAGGACCAGTGAAATCCCTTCAAGCCTTTTCTGATGTACTCTATTCTGAAGTATAAGAAAAACCCTGGCCTGAAGGTTTCTTGTGGCTTTTCACTGGCTTGGTTGAGCCTGCTCCTGTGGTGCTCCTCCTCTGGGGCCCCTCTCAGCATACAGTGCTCTTTCTAGAACCTGTGAGCATAACAAACATTGTTTCCCTGAGTCTCTCCTGTGTCCCGTTTTGGGGACACATCTGACTGACCACTACCAAAAAAATAAAAATAAAAAAATACACATACACATAAAACATACATCATAATCCACATGAATTGATAAAACTTTCTTAGTTAATGCCATTTTTGGAAATATTTTTAATTTTTGCAAATTTTAAGTATTGAAATGAGTATTCATAAGTGTTACATATAAATGGTAAATATATATGTGTTTATATGCCTGCTAAGGCTATTTCTTAACATTCAGAAAAGTAATATAAAGTGCTTTATTTTGGAAACTAAAAATCAAAAATTTAAAAAGAAATGCGTAATGAACTTAATTTTCAATTTGGGTTTGGGGTAAACAATGTGAATCTCCCAATAATTGTCAAAATTCAATAATTCATATATTATTTCATATGCCCATTTATCCAAAACAGCCTTAAAATTAATCTATTTTGTGGAAAACATTGTGAAAGTTACCCAAAGAGAAGAAAATGTGCTTATGATGAAGTTGTTGTCATCCAGAAACTTATAGTCAAGTTGGTAAGATATGACATAATTTGCTATTTAAAGCACACGTTCACACACACACACAGACACACAAATTCAAGGCTGGATTGTATCTGAGTATATCAATTTTTTAAGTTGCTATTTTGATTTTTTTCAAATATACAGATGTGTCTGAATGCAGGGATTGTAGCTGAGCACAATATCAGGCCACTGTATAGATTTGATTACATAATAATTAAACATTTTGATGGGTGATTCTCACTATCTTAAGGAGAAAAGTACCCAGAGGGGGGAAAAGTTGATAAAGTATGTCAAAATTTTTTTTTGCTGTTTTAAAATATAAATAAATTTTAAAAATATTTATGTATCATTACTTGGCTATTCAGGGTCTTTTTTTTGTTCATACTCCTTAAATTGCCTAATATTAAAAATGCATATTGAAATAATTACATAGAAAAACAGCTTAGTCAGTGATTAAAAAATATTTACCTTATGCATTCTGCTAACTTAGAAAACTAGATTATTTCTGAAGATGTTAAATGAGAGAGGAAGAATGTATACTTAGCATTTTAATTTCAAGTGTCATATTGATATAGCCCTTATAATCACACATTAGTTTTATGCTATTGTTCACCTATATTTTTAGGAGTTTCGTGCCTTAAAATGCAGTTTTACTGCTATTGTTACAGGCATTTATTTTTTAAGAAAACAGCCCATTTTTTGCTCTTTGGGTATAACAAACAACACAGATATCTTCAGTCTTTCTTTGACTATATAATCCTCAGCATGAGGAGCAATCCTTTCATTAAAAATAAATAAATAAATAAATAAATAAGGAAGAGCCGGTATTCTGTACCCTGGAGAAATCCTGACTGTGGCTTGATACCCAAGAAGAAAAGCCTTTGAAATGATTCTAATGTCACATTATTGAAAATGTAGCTGCACAGATTAACTTTTTTCACTCTGCAATGGCTTACAAAGCTTCAAATGCCCAGAAATCTCCTAAACCAGACCATTTAAGGAATCTAAATAAGCTTGCACGGTTTTAAGCTTTCCGACTTTGAATGTTAGCTTTGAAGTTTTGCCAGAACCTGACTGTAGAAGAGTTGCTTTTAAACGGAATTCATGACACTAGAATTAGTGTTGGAGGTTCAGTATGCTTAATAATGATCTTGACCATGCAAATCATAGACAGCCATCACATATGGTACCTCTGAGTTAATAATTCTCCAAAGATAAGGTGTGTAACATCCTGGCTCCAGTATTTATTTATTTTCCATTTTTATACATTGGGGCTTTGGATAACGTCCAATTTAAAGAGCCAATTTTCTTAATGGCATATGGCACTTGTCCATGGGTAAGAGAGCATAGAAAGGAGAAAGGAAAGAAGTTTATAATGGTTGAATTATAAATGCCCCAATATCATATTTCTTTTCTTTTTTTCCTTTTTATTTAATTAGCTGAAAATCCTATAGCAAATTTCTGGGCAAAACTCCACTGTCAAGTGTTTTTCTGCCAACTACCAACCAAGACCAATTCTACTTCCATAAACTTTTCTGGACCTTTATACAAACAAATTTATCCTCAAAGAATGGAGTTAATTACAAAATCTTTTTAATATTGAGGCATGCACTTCTTTTTAATTTGAAGACTTGTATTTTGCCACTTAAAAAATATAAAAAAAATTATCATATGGGTCTTCCCTCCTATCCTAAACTGGACTTAAATTTCCACTCAAGAGGAAAAAAAAATCCCCAAGTCTATATGATTGGATGGCAAAGAGAATCACATATGGGGAGATTTATCATTGCCCTCAATTCTCCATACTTTCCAAGAAATCCACAATGCCATTTTTAGTGTATAGATCTGGCATCTGCCACAAAATTAAAAGAGTAAGAATGTGGCCCGATAGGATTTATGATTCTGCCAACTACAATATTTAGTAATTTTAATAAAAAGAGGCAGGTAGATATATTTGAAAAGTACATACAGATAAGTTTTAATTTTACTTACCTATTATTTTATGAGATATTCTTCTAATACATGGGTCTAGGTAACAAAAATGCTTTAGCATTTTAAATAATATTTTTAATCAATTATGAGTTTGTACAGCAAGTTAAAAATCTTTTATGAGTTTGACCTGAAAACATAGGTAACAAATAAAGAAGAAAACCTACATTAATTTTCTATACACTTAGTATCTAAGTAATCACATTTATACAATCTTTCTATAATAGTAAAGCTTATTTTTTGTGATTAGCATATAAACATAAAACTCAAAAAAAATACATAATTTTTACAATATTTTCTAATCCCATTTCTATATCCTTAATTGTTTCAGCAATTATAGTGGAGATTAGAAAACAGTTCTGGTATGTATACTGACTTGCTGTAATCATTTTCCTAAATTTTTTAAAAGCTAGAATTGATAAATAATAAATTGACAAGCTGTTAAAAATGTGTATCGTGACTTCTTTTAAAAATACTTTCAATGTGTAAAATCAAATGAGATAGTTTACAATGCTTGGGGCCAATGAAATTATGCTGTTCATAAAAAATGTAAAAGCTATATTTAAAGGAAGGAACATCTAAAAGGTTACCAATTGATTTTGTTTAATAATGAGCCAATATGAATATTTTGCATCTGTCAATGCAGAAACTTACACACAGACATATAAACACATGCAGACATATAAACACATGCAGGCATATAAACACATGCAGACATATAAAAACATATTCGTACAAGCATACACTTTTTCTTTATATTTTTCTATGAATTCTTTGATTATGACTTCCTTCCTTTCTTCCTTCCTTCCTTCCTTCCTTCCTTTTTTCTCTTATGAAGAATGTAAGATAATTTCAAACAATTATATTGCTTAATAGTATGTTTATACTTGCCTTTTAAGCCATTCAGCAATTACTGAGAACTTACACCGTCTCAGCATTGGTTTTCAGTTTTGGTGATATTTACATGAAAAATGCCTCATCTTTGGGAATGACACAGGCCTATTTTTTAGATAGATACAGTGACATAAAACAAGTGCCATAACTACAGCACAGTGTGTTTATGTTGTAGGTAAATTTGAATTATTCAAATGAGGAACAGTATGATGTAAATTATTAATAAACTATTACTTTATATAAAATATTTTAGAGTACATCAATCACAAATTAAGTTGATTAAATGTACATAATTTTTAAATGTACAGGTAGGATGAACAACGAAGTTGGCTTAATCTCTTGACTAATGGTTGTGTCAATTTGACTGTTAAAAATTTACCCACCATACTTTTCCAGATTTGGGTTTGAATTATTTGAGTTTTTCCAAATAAAACTTCCCAATAAAGCTCTCAAAACAAACAAAATGAGACCTTTATAATAAAAGGTATTGTTAAGGAAGTAAGAATCTAAGCCAACAGAAGGTTGCCATAGAATGCTTATGAGATGAAATAATTTTTTAATTAAACATTGGAGTTTTTGGTCCAGTTTTCCTATTCAATTAGGTAGAAGAGATTTTATCATGCTGAGAAATAAGCATATACAGACACTGCATGTTGAAAAATAAGTACAAATAACTACTCTCAAGAATGAGAAGAGTGATGGAAATTAGACAACTCAGATAAGTGTTAATAAAAGACTCACACAAATGAATTTGAATATATGATATGGATGATGTTGATGTTATAATTGAGAGATTAAGTTTTTATCACCATTTCTCAACACAAAACCTTATAAACGTTTTAAAATTCTTCACAGACTCAAAATGGTATATGAGATCTCTCCCTCTATAATTGAATTTTTTAGGAACAAAAGTAAAATGTTTTCATGTGAAATATAAGGGTAAAAATGACTCTATTCATATTAATAATAAATACTGGTAGAGACTGTTAATTAATCTGCATTCCCCTCACCAGTGCTTAGTAGAGGAGAGTAACTTGCAAAAGGAAGCATTTAATAAATGATTTTTGAACTGAATCACATTTTATTTTATTAACTAAATCAGTTATAATTTTTTAGTCCTTTTTTCCAGTTTGACCATTTCCTTTCTTGTTTCTATTTATAATTAATAATTCTGTGGCTCTGTAAAATAACTCAGAGTCTCTAGTTTTAAATCTATAAAATTCTTGCTTTACCTATTTCCAACTTTCTTTTGAATATAAAAAAGATTACGTGTAAACTTATCTTTGAAATTTTAAAATGTTTAATATAATTTTTCTGGCTAATAGTATTCAATGAGTATTTTAATACATCAACAGAAATAAATCCTTTATAATTTGATTTTAAATTTTAAATCCTTTCTTACAGATTGCTATTAAATTATAACATATTTTAAGAATACATTAAGTACCAACAGAAGAAAACATAACTGAATTTAAATTGAATTTGTCATAGCAATAGACAATCTAACATGAAACACAGAGATAGAAAAGAACTTTAAAAAAGTGTAAAGAGCATCATTGATCTGTAGAACACTTCCAGTGGCCTAATATAGTGTAGTTGACATCCCTGAAGGAGAAGAATGTGGGCTGAAAAAATATTTTAAGAAATAATGCTTGAAATATTTTGAAATTCCATAAAACTACAAACCTAAGTTCTAAGAATTTCAAGAAACCCCAAGCACAGGAAATAAAACTATGCCAAGGAACATCATAATCAAATTGCTCAAAACTAGAAATGTAGAAGAAAAATCTTAAAAAACTAGAGAAAAAGATATTTTATCTATAGAAAACACAGATAAGATTGACAGCAGCTTTTTCATTGGAAAAATGCAACAAAAGCAGACAGAGGAGAAATATTCTTAAATTATTGAAAAAATGTCAACACAGAATTCTATACACAGTATAAAATATATTTTTATAATTGATGGCAAAACAAATACTTTTTTAGACATATAAAATCGGAAATTATTTATATCTAGCAGATCCACACAATGACAAATGTTAAAAGAAATCCTTCGGGCAGAAAAAAAGTGCACAGAGTTGTGTTTCTACAAGAAGCAAAAGGCACTAGAAATGGTAACTACATAGACAAGTATGTATAATTTTTTTACTATATAATATTTTTAAACAAAATAGTCTAAATAATAATATAGATATAGTGTGGTGTTTATAATATTAAATGCACAATGTATGGAAGTGATAACATACAGGCTGGAGGAGTTCTTATTCTATACATGAAATGTCATAATATCAAATGAAAGTAAGCTATGATAATATAAATCCCAAACCAACCTCTAAAATAACAAAATAAAAGTTAAAACTATTAAGCCAAGAAGGGGAAACTTTAGAAGACAATCAGTTAAAATTGAAGCAACAAAAATAGAAAAGAGAACAAAAACTGTATGAGGCAAATAGAAAATCAACGACATAATAAAAGACTTAAATCTCACCATCTCAATAATTTAATGGAAAAGAAATGCTCTAAACAACCCCAGTACAAAGTCAGAGGTGAAACTGAGAAAAGAGAAAGATCCAATTATTTCTTGCCTACAGAAAAACACTTTAAGAATAGAGATACAAATAAGTTATAGGTAAAAAGGTGAATTAAGAAATAGTATGGTAATACAAGTTTAAAGAATAAAGCTGAATAAGCTATACTATTTTGAGAGAAAGTAGATTTTAGACCAAATAATTTTATCAAGAATACAAACCATCTTTTTTTTAATCTTTCCTTTTTCAAAACTTTTATTTTAGGTTCAAAGATACACATGCAGGTTTGTTATATAGGTAAACTCATGTCACAAGGGTTTGTTGTACAGATTATTTAATCACCCAGGTACTAAGCCTAGTACCCAATAGTTACTTTTTCTGATCTCCTTCCTCCCCCAACACTTCACCCTCAAGCAGGCCCCAGCGTCTGTTGTTCCCTTTTTGTGCCCACATTTTCTCATAATTGAGTTGAGGACATGATCTCTTTCTTTTTATGGCTGCATGGTGTTCCATGTTGTATAGATACCACATTTTCTTTATTCAATCTGCCATTGATGGGCATTTTGGTTGACTTCATGTCTCTGCTATTGTGAGTACTGCTGCAATGAACATACATGTGCATGTGTCTTTATGGTAGAATGACTTATATTCTTCTGGGTATATACCAGTAATGGTATGGCTGAGTTTAATGGTAGCTCTGTTTTTAGCTCTTTGAGGAATTACCATCTTAATTACCACTTACCAGCCTTCCAAAATAGCTGAACTAATTTCCACTTCCACCAACAGTGTGTAAGTGTTCCTTTTCTCTACAACTTAGATGGCATTCTGTTATTTTCTGACTTTCAATAATAGGCATTCTGACTGTTATGAGATGGTATCTCATTATGGTTTTGATTTTCATTTTTCTATTGATCAGTGATGTTGAGATTTTTTAAATATGATTGTTGGCCACATATATATTTTTTTTTGAAAAGTATCTGTTCATGTTCTTTGCCCACTTTTTAATGGGGTTGTTTATTTTGTTCTTGTAAATTTGTTTAAGTTCCTTATAGATGCTGGATATTAGATCTTTATCATATGCATAGTTTGTAGATATTTTCCCCCATTCTCTAGGTTGTCTGTTGACTCTGTTGGTAGTTTCTTTTGCTGTGCAGAAGCTCTTAAGTTTAATTAGATACACATTTGTCAATTTTTGCTTTTGTTGTGATTGCTTCTGGAATCTTTGTCATGAAATTTTTGCCCACTCATATGTCCAGAATGGTACCGCCTAGGTTGTCTTCCAGGGTTTTTATTGTCTTGGGTTTTACATTTCAGTTTTAATCCATCTTAAGTTGGTTTTTGCCTATGGTGTAAGGAAGGAATCCAGATTCAATTTTCTGCATGTGGCTGGCCAGTTATCCCAGCATCATTTTATTGAATAAGAAATCATGTCCTCATTGTTTGTTTTTGTCAGCTATGTCAAAGATTAGATGGTTGTAGGTGTGTGTCCTTATTTCTAGGCTCTCTATTCTGTTCCATTGGTCTGTGTGTCTGTTTTTGTAGCAGTACCATGCTGTTATGTTTACTGTAGTCCTGTAGCATAGTTTCAGGTTGGGTAACATGATGCCTCCTGCATTGTTCTTTTTGCTTAGAATTGCCTTGGCTATTCCAAAAAAAAAAAAAAAAAAAAAAAAAATTGTAGAGGAACTCCTCCCCAACTCATTCTATGAGGCCAGCATCATTGTGATAGCAAAACCTGGCAGAAACGCAACAATAAAAAACAAACAAACAAACAAACAAAAAAAAAACTTCAGGCCAATATCTTTGATGAACTTTGATTTAAAAATCCTTAACAAAATACCTGCAAACCAAATTCAGCAGCACATCAAAAAGGAAATCCACGATGATTGAGTAGGCTTTAACCCTGGGATACAAGGTTGGTTCAACATACGTAAATAAATATATGTGATTCATCACATAAATAGGACTAAAGACAAAACCCAGATGATTATCTCAGTATATACAGAAAAGGCTTTTGATAAAATTCAACATCTCTTCATGTTAAAAACTCTCGATAAACTCGGTATTGAAATAGCGTACCTCAAAATAAGAGCCATCTGTGACAAACAAACAGCCAACATTTTACTAAATGGGTAAAAGCTGGAAACATTTTCCTTGAAAAACTGGCACAAGACAAGGATGCCCTGTCTCACAACTCCTATTCAACATGGTATTGAAAGTCTTGGCCAGAGCAATCAGGCAAGAGAAAGAAATGAAGGGCATTCCAATAGGAAGAGAGGAAGTCAAAGTATCCCTGCAGACAACATGATTCTATGTCTGAAAACCTCCATAGTCTGGACCCCAAAGCTTCTTCACCTGATAAACAACTTCAGCAAAGTTTCAGGATACAAAATCAACGTGCAAAATCATTAGCATTCCTATACATTAATAACAGCCAGGCTGAGAGCCAAATAAGGAATGCAATCCCATTCACAATCACCACAAAAAGAATAAAAGACCTAGGAATACAGCTAACCAGGGAGGTGAAAGATCTTTACAATGAGAATTTAAAAACACTGCTCAAAGAAATCAGAGATGACATAAACAAGTGGGAAAACATTCCATGCTCATGAGGAGGGAAGAATCAATATCTTTAAAGTGGCCATACTGCTCAAAGCAATTTACGCATTTAATGCTATTCCCATCAAACTACCAATGGCATTCTTCACAGAACTAGAAAAAATATTTTAAAATGTATATGGAACCAGACAATCCTTTCATGTGTTTAAAAAGGACTGACTTTACTGAACACTCCAGACAAAAACATCAGAATGCATATTCATTTCAAGTGTACATAACACATGTACCAAGATAAACAAAATTATTTGCAATAAAGCAAGCTTTAATATATTAAAAATGAAATTAAATTAGAAACCAATGAAAGGAAGAGCTATGGAAAATTCTCAAATATTTGAAAATTTATTAGTATACTTCCAAATTATTCATGGGATCAAAAAAAATAATCATTTATGGTAGCTGAGAAAACTACTCAAAATATAAGCATGGACATGCAGACAATTATAAGGGTCCAAAGGAAAAACTGTTGATAAATATAAAAGTTACACTGCAAAACAACAATAATTATATGTTGTGGAATAAAAACATATAAAAATTAAAGTATACATGAATAACTTTAATTTTCTAATTACTGATTTAACCTAGTAAAATTAACTTTAACTAGGTTTCGAAGCTATGCTAGATGTGCTAATGAAATTAAGATGTTCTATAAAATTAAGAAATGGCAGTGAACAAGATGCAGACTCTTATATTCAGGGAAATCACAATTTAATGAAAAAAATGAATACACAAAAATCCATTAAAATATTAGCCAATAGCACAGAGGATATACTATTTGCCCTTCACAGTATCTCCAGTAGAACATTTTTTATCTCACAAAAAGTGTTATGTTGTGTCTTCACACTATCCCCAACATAATTTCATGAAAGTAGCATCTGCTGGTCTTCAGTGTGTACAAACAGGAACATACAAATCTGTAAGATTTTAGAAAGCTGCAGCAATAAATTTTCTGGAAGCCAATCCCTATTCTCAAACTTCCTTCTTTCCCAGAGCTGTTCAATTACATTAATACCCTGCCCCCACCCCACATTGAATCTATCCAGCCCTGTTATTTTCTAAAATCTTAATTTAGCACTTGAAAAAAAAGAAACTACACCTTTTTTGAGGACCAGAACATATCCACCTTTCTGTGGCTAAGAGTATATATAAAAAGAAGAAAAACATAATATTTTCATTATATCAAGTAAACAATTGCTCTTTCATTGTCATTTCCAAGGAAATAAATGTCAAAGTATGGTATTATACATACATAATACATACATAATATAATATTATACATACATAATATAATATACACTGCTATTCCCTATAAATTTACTAATGAAAGCAGCTCTATAGGGTGGATTTATGATGATATGAAATGAAAAAAGCAGGATTAGGCAACAGTTAACTGATATTAAAATGTCAAGCGCAAGGTGAAAATAATCCTTTGATTGAAGATAGTAGTTTGTGGAATTCACATGTTTCATGAATTATACAATGATGAACAACTATTCTATTGAAGATATTTTCTTTCATTTATTTGACATGATACTATTCTGTTAAATGAGTTAAGGAAAGAAGGGAAGGAATAGCAATACCCAGCTCCTGCATAAATCAGAATAGATTAATTTATGCTATGATGACAGACTAACTCCAAACTCTAGCAGCTTAAAGGAACAAAAAGTTACTTCTTGCTTTTGCTGCAGCTTTAATGCAGGTCAATAATAGAATCTGCTCATCATAGCCTCTGAGGCTGATGGAAGCTCTATTTTAACACTTGCTTCCACATCAACAAGGCACAGGAAGGGGACTCAGTAAATTATATACTGATATTAAAGCTATTGCCTGAAAGTGACAGGCACAATTTCACTCATTACTGAACATTCTGCTGAACAAAGAAAGTCGCATGGCAATTTCTAACAAAGGCAAGAAGGTTCAACCCTACTAGCTACCTGGAAGGACAATTAGAATATTGGCTCTTCAGGCCTACAATTTAATAAAGAGAATTAGACATTTACTCCAATGGCAATACAAGAAGAGATATGATAAGGGCCTAGGAGTATAATGACGAAAATATAATGGTAATGCCAATACAAAGATTAGTAATATCTAAATTGTATTGACTTATTATTTATTATTTTATTGTTTTTACCAGGCATCATTCTAAGTGCTGTACATGGCATATGGCATTAATGCATTTAATTCTCAAAGCGGCTCTATGAGATAGGTAGTATTGTTACAACCTCATTCTATGTATAAAACACGAGGCACAAAGAAGTTAAATTACATGTTCAGAGTTGTTTATGGACTGGATAGATAGGTAGGGATGTGTGTGTGTGTGTGTGTAGTGTTTTGATTGAGCCAAGATTTGAACCTAAGGAATTTGGTTCCTGAGCCCGAGCCCTAAATTCTGTATGACATAATAGCCCATTCGCTTTAGTACATTTATTTTCAACTTTTGTTTTTAATATATAGGACATTTACTTACATTAAAGCTTATTATTAAGAAGCTTCTTATGAAAATGAATCTAATTGGAGCATTTTGGTTAAAGTAGGAAGAAGAAGCCAAAGCTCTACCCATCTGGGACAGCATGTATCTCCCAGCTACTGTTTAGAAGGCTGTCATTAACATCAAAAAAGGCTTGAAATTTGTTTATTTGCTAAAAATATAGCCACTTAATATGACTCTTCAGGCTCTCATACCTTAGCTAAATTATCTAATTATAACAGTTGTTTCTCTCTGAAAAGAACAACAACAACAACAAAAAAAAAACCAGAAAAAATAAAGTATCCTGAGACACAAAGTCAGGACAAGCTGAAATTGAAGACACAAAGCTTTTGATTTCTAGAGCTTAATTTTAGAAAAACTTTTCTCAACTACAAGTATGCAAACAAACCCAGGATTAAGAGAGCTGTAAAGAGCTATAAGAAATGGACAACACCTCATAAAGATGATGAAAAGCAGTATCCTACCAGCTAGTTGTTAGACAGCTGGGTAATTTTGTGTAAATCTATAAAGAGGCTGAAAAGCACAGCTCTCTGGCAGCCACCTACAGAGTCTGAATAGTCTGTATACTCCATGAAATCTACACACTTGGCGAAAGTGTTTGTTCTTCTGATCTTAAATGGGCTCTCCTTTACTCTTTCTTCATTAACCCTGAACTGAGAAAATATTGATATTATGTATTTTTAGCTTCTCCACCAATAATTGCTTTCTCTAAACTTGTCTGGATATAATTAAGAAACAAAAACTCAGTTTTAATGATATGTTTTCTCACAGTTCAACAGTTAACTTCAGTATTTACCACTAATACTATTTTAAGAAAATAAATACTTGAAAATAAACAACCTTAATTTCAACTCATCAATAATATATTAATAAATATTTAACACTCCAACCTGCCCTTAAAATACAGTAGTTAGGTAGTAAGTTTGGATGTGAGAGCTAGTTTAAATAAATACAGAATAAATAAGCAAATACATAATAAATACATACATTTTCTAGACAGCCTTCCGTCCCATACGCAGAGCTACATTCATTCACCAAATACTTTCATTTTGTATTGGTCTCCTTTAATTAACCTCATGAAGATATTAATGCACTTCAGCCTTGCCATGTAAGACTTTTTTTTAACCTTTATAATTATAACTAGGCATCACTATACTTAAGAGAATAAGATTAAAATATTTTATTACTTATAATTATTTTCAACTCTATTATTATATTTAATTGGTAAGTAAAAAGCTGAAAAAGAATTTTGAATATTTTTCAATTATTATTTAGACAAAAAATTGATAATTTCAAATACAAACAGTCTGAATTTAAAAAATAAATTAGAAAACATAATTTTACTGGTGAAATTATATTAGTAATGTTACTATAATATAAAGTATTTAAAGTGTGTTTACGTTTCTGGATACTTTCTAATATAAAAATATATCTGTGATATCTCTCTTCATCATTTGGATTTTGTATTACAGTGTGCCTATTGTACACAAAATTTAAAGCCTCTACAAATTTTCAAAGAAAACATCAATGATTAGGGGGATATAAGCAAATTTTTATGGTCCTTGAAGGAGTTTCACATCAAACATGTAACACAGCAAATGATCCTGAAAACAGACAAACAAATTAAAAACAAACCTCACCTTAGACATTGACAGTTTTTCAAGTCTTGTCTTGAAATTGGCGACCATGGGACTTTTATCTCTGAAATTTTCCCTATTAAATGCATCTATCTCAACTTCTAAGGCACTTAAAATTTCTCATTCCTCTTTTATTCAGAATAGTTTGCTCTTCCATGGAAATCTGGGCACTGGATATTATCATTTATGTTGGACAAAAAAATTTTCCGACAAAGTAGTTATATATGATTTATCAGATTTTTTTGTTTGTTTGTTTGTTTTGAGACAGCCTCATCTTGCTCTGTCACACAGACTGGAGTGCAGTGGTGCAATCTCAGCTCACTGCAACCTCCACTTCCTGGGTTCAAGCGATTCTCCTGCCTCAGCCTCTTGAGTAGCTGGGACTACAGGCATGCACCACTACACCTGGCTAATTTTTGTATTTTTAGTAGAGACAGGGTTTAACCATATTGGCCAGGCTGGTCTTGAACTCCTGACCTTGTGATTCACCCAACTCGGCCTCCCAAAGTGCTGGGATTACAGGTGTGAGCCACCGTGCCCGGCTGCTGTATCAGATTATTTAATTCCCAAGAACTCTGTTTATGTTCTCAGTGCTATGGCTATGACATTTGACATTAGACTTATTTTTTTAGATTCCACAAGGATCTCCATATATTTATTCCTGCAGCGTTATGGGAAGTTTATATAAAACATTGTAGGCAATGATATTATTGTCATTGTCCCGATATGCTACAAAGTTTCATCACTGTTATTGAGGATTCACCTGACAAGTTATTTAAAAAATGGCTTTATACCATCTAAATGGTCACAGCTGCTATAGTGACAAATGTCATCAGTCCTCAATATATATTTTTTCTAAATCTCCAAAGAGTAACGTCTGAACAATAAAAAAAAGGAGTAAAATCTCATAGAGATATTATATTCTTGGAATAAGCTCTATTTTTCTTACTGCAGAGTATACAATGGAATGGAGAAATTCAAAATATTTTATTAACAGATTTTTCCTCTTTTTATGAGTATTACTGTGTTTAATTTCTGGAGTTTTCATCCCTGAGTCAGTAAGTCACCATAAACAAAAGCACTTGAATTTGGATTTAAGAAATACCACTATCCATCTTAAGCAAACTAGAAATTTAGCAAAACTTTTAAACTCTACTATGATTCATTATGTAACCTTGGAGATTTTTAATATGACTTTAATATTTTTTTGCAATCTGACCCTTCTCTCAGTTGTATTGTCCTATGTGTTTCCTGATCTCTCAAAGGGAGGTGATCTAGATTAATGAGTTTGAACTCCACAGATTAATATTCTATAACAGCAATCATTTTTTCAATTGGTATTATTTTACTATTTCAATTTTCTGCAAGCACTTGGGACATCTACTAACCTAGAGGGATGACAAACAATAAGATTAAGCCAGAGCAGCGATGATAAAAATTTTCACACAACCTTCAGAAATATGAGTATCAATTTCTTTAGGATTAGACCAAAGACAAGCTGACCGTTGCCAAGGAAAAAAGACAATTTATTCTTTAAAGGATCTTTCAAAGTTCTTTCCCTAAAGCCTGCCCGCTAACTAAAATCATGCCCATGAGATAAAGGAAGCCAGTAAGATACATTCCACGGAAGTACAGAATGTTTACCAAAGTCTGATCAAAGAGAATAGTACTATTTTTTTTTAACACGGCATTGGTAATGCAAATTAGTTGAGGAGAGTGGTGTTATAACTGTTACAGTCTTCCATAGAATGAGGATTTGCTAAACTTGAACCTGTGTTCTAGAAATGTAGGTAGATTGTTGATGAAAAGAAAATGAACAATTTCAGCAGTTATAATACATGGTGAAACAACTTTATATTGATTAATAATACCCATTATTGAAGATATACTAAAGACTCTTTATAATAATACATGTATCTTTAGGAAAAAAACCTGAAAACTGGGGCTTTCGTCATCTGTCTTCAAAGTTTCAGGTGCTATAACCATGTCCTAGAATAGCAGCAGTAGAAACGATAATGATGATCTGAAGTAGCAGGTAATATTCTACTAAATAATTTTAATCATTTGTACATAGTAACTTGTAAATGGAATAAAATACTCATCTTTAGAGAAACATCATTAACAAGTAACATTTATCATATGTCTATGAGGCTATACGCATATACCAAATGCTTATAAGCAGGAAGTTTATTTCTTACTTACATACGTTGCCTGTTTTCATCCTCACAGTAGTGAAGTACAGAAAGATATATTTCTCAAAAGTATAATTTATTTACTGAAATTTGATCAAAGAGAAATTTGATGACTTTCTTAAACACAACATTGTACTGTATATTTTTATTGTTTTATAATAAAACAATGTTACTATCTTCATTACAAATACATATTAGAAAGGTTAAACAATTTACTCAGAATCATAGAGTAATAAGAATGCTTTAGCAAACATTTGAATGGAGATCATCTGACCAGAGAGCTAAGCTCTTAACTATCATATGATCTGACCCTATGAATATTCATTACAATAAAAACACTCTGAACAGTTGTTTGGCCAATATTCTCAAGGCAAAAATAGAAAATAAATGATACTGCTAGAGGCTTTTAAAGACAACCTTTGCGTCTCTATTGACCATTTACTGAGCTCTTCGGGTATAAATATCATTTAAGTCATTTCATTAACATGCATTTGTAATCTACTGTATACTGTAGATTTCCAGGAATGAACAATAGAATGAAAAAGCAAAGCATAGAAAAATAAGTTTAAAAATTGTGATTTAATGTCCAAGTAATGGTTAAATGGCAATAAAAGCACTGTCAAGAGAAATTGCAGACTTAATTCCCCATTAAATGATACAACAAATTTAATATCATCCACAGACTGAAGAGAGTTCATCAGATATGTTGGAGAAGAAAATAATTTACATAAGAGACAGTCAAAAGAATGCACAACACTTGAAAAGAGATAGAGAACTGGAATACTATTACTTGTAAGAGAAGTTGCATATGGCAATATGTAATCTACGATAAAAATTCAACAGAGCATTTTAATTTCTGTTAGGCCCATCAGTTAACTTTTACATGCTTATTAAAAAAATCACAAATATATATTTTAAAAGGTACTTTTGAATTATAAAAGGTAAAAAGTGGCAGGTTGCCGTGGCTCACGCCTATAATCTCAGCACTTTGGGAGGCCGAGGCAGGCGGATCATGCGGTCAAGAGATCGAGACCATCCTGGCCAATATGGTGAAACTCTGTCTCTATTAAAACTACAAAAATTATCTGGGCCATGGTGGCACACATCTGTAGTCCCAGCTTTTGGGAGACTGAGGCAGGAGAATCACTTGAACCCGGGAGGCGGAGGTTGCAGTGAGCCGAGACCGCGCCACTGCACTCCAGCCTGGTGACAGAGCGAGACTCCGTCTCAAAAAAAACCAAAAACAAACAAACCAAAAAAAGCTGCAAAGTATCCAATTTAAATAAAATACCACTTGGTTTAGCTTGAAAAGCCAAAATTTATTCATAGTTTACTTCTTCCTTAGGGATAAGAGAAAAATAAATGCTTCAGAATGGGTTGTAATCTTTGACTTTACATAGAACAGAAAGAAAAAAAATGCAATGGCTTTTGTTCCTAGGTCTCATATAAATGTCTGACTTGTTAACAAAATTCATAAATACAAATTAATAGGCAGGCATGGTGTTCAACTATTTCTATCAACGCCTACACACACACACACACACACACACACACACGCACAAAGACTAAGATAAGTTTAATGCTCTTGTAGAATTAACAGTGAAAAAATGGAGGCATTTTCTAAACTATAGAATTAATATATAGAAGAATATCATCATGGAGGAAAGTAAAATAAATAAAAAATTTAAATAGTTTCACTGTTTTGAATAATGAATTATGCATTGGAAAACAAACTTTGAGAATGTGATGCAACCTGATAAGTTTAAAATATTAATACAATTCATTAAGTAAAGGCTTATTGATAGCTTCTCTTGCACACCAACATGCTAGATCCCAGAAACATATGGATGGACATTGAAAGAAACTTTTCCTTTAAGTAGTTTATAATTTGATGAGGAAAATAGTCATATATCCCCTTTAAAAAATCAACTCAGATATTAACACTGTTCTTATAGTCATAACAAAAGATGATAATGAAATTTAAATGATTTGGAAGTGACCTTTGAACTTCACTCTATGGTTTAGAAAGATGTCAAAAGGCACAAAGCAGGAAGGAGGGAGAAAGTACCATAAGACCAAAGTGAGGAGTACGCAAAAGTGCAAGTATGTAGAATGTACTTAACTTCTGAGGACCCAGATTTAATCATCTTCGTAAGGAGTGTTCAGTGGAACTGCTGAAAACATAATTTTGGGATAAAGTTAATGTAAACATAAAAATATAGGGTAGTTTAAAAATACAATTATATGAGTGAAATTACTGTATCTTTATTTTAGAAAAATAACTCTAGAAACCTCATGGAGGACAGATTATATTAGAAGAAGGCTTAAGTTTGGAATAGCAGTGAGGAACTTTTGCTTTATCCAGGGGGTAAATGTACATACTCTGAACTATTGATACAGACAGGAGACAGGGAAATACTGAGTAGAAGAGGGTGGTTCCTGGGCAAAGGCCCCACCCTCAAGCCTGGAATCCTGCAGCCCTAAATAAGAACAGGCATTCCTGTTTTCATGCCCAAAAGTTGTCTTTTGGCCCACCAACCCCCTCATCCTGTACCCATATAAACTCCAAACCCCCAGCTTCACAAGCAGACAAGGAGATGAACAGAAGAGCAGAAGAACAGCAGCAGAGTGCAGCAGAGGGAAGGAATCGAGCATTTGAACATCTGGACAAGTTCAGCTGGGGACGGTTGGAGAGGAGATCAGCTGCTGGATGGCCAAATTCCAGGGGAATATCATCTTCTCATGGTCAAATCCCAGGGGAAGATCATCTTCTCACTCCATCCCCATCTATCCTGCTGAGAACCACCTCTACCACTCACTAAAAACCCTGCATTGATCCTTCAAGTCCATATGTGACCCAGTTCTTTCTGGATGCTGGACAAGAACCTGGGCACCAAGAGGGCACTGAGCTGGTTAACACTTAAGCCACCCAGGACAGCAAGGCTAAAAGAGTGCACTGTAACACACACCCACTTGGGCTTCGGGAGTTGCAGACACCCACCCCTGGACACTGCCATGGAGCCAAAGCTCAGGAATGCTTGTCCGTGCTTCTGCATCTGCCAGTCTGCATGCTTCCCCTCCCAAAAGGAGTTTAAGTGTGCACTTCAGTGTCCACTGAGAACAGGTGAGCCACACCCCTGTCGCACGTCCTTCAAGGAGGATCAAGGAACTCTCCTGTTTCACTATGACACTAGAAGTCACAAAGTAAAGAAGACAGAGATAAAATGAGAATTCTTGTAAGATGTAATTTAAAAGTAATGCCAATTAATTGAGTGGGTAGGCAAAAAAATATATAATTAAAAATAATGTCCTTGGTGAGCTGATTTTCATCTGCAAATGGATGGAGTAGATGCAGTTTTCCCTGTTCCTCCCTCTAAGTACAACCAAAATCCCTAAACATTATAGGTAAAATAATAATGAGATTATTAATAAAGCTGATACAAACATTTATGCATACATTTTTGCGTGAACACTCTTATTAAACATAGCGCTAGAATTTCTAGCAGGTGCAAGAAAGAAACTAAAAGTCATAGAGATCCAAAGGGAAAAGATAAAACAATTCTTATTTGTAGGTGACATAATTGTCTTCATAGAAAATCCTAGAGTCTATTAAAAAATCTAGAAGTAATACATGAGTCCCTTGAGGCTTCAGGATATATGATAAATATGAAAAAATAATTGTGTCTCTTTTATAATTGCAATGAATATGTGGACACAGAAATTATAATACAGTTTACAATATTTCTCCAACAAAATGAAATACTTAGGTGTAAATCAAACAAAACATGTATAGTATTTATATGCTGAAAACAACACAACATTATGAGAAAAAAATAAACAAATAAATGGAGAGACATACCGTGTTCAAAGATTGAAAGACTAACATAGCAAAGATGTGAACTGTATTAAAATTGATTTATAGGCTTAATGCAATTTCTATAAAATTCCAGCAACAGTTTTTTGTAGATATGGACAATATTATTCTAAAGTTTACACAGAAAGACAGAACTAGTAAAGCTGAAGTAATTTTGAAAAAGAAAATAAAGTGTGAGAAATCAGTCTACTTGATTTCAAGTAAATATGTACCTGCAGTAATCAAGATAGTGTTGTATTGGTGGAATAATATACACATAGATGAATGAAACAGAATAGGGAATCTAGAAATAGGCTGACATAAATATACCCAACTGATTTTTGACAAAGGTACAAAAGCAATTCAATGATGGCAATACAGACTTTTCAACAAATCATGTGGAAACAATAGGACATCAATAAACAATAATAATTAATTGACCTAAATTACACACCTCATACAAAAATTAACTAAAAATGGATTACAAACATAAATATGCAATTTAAGAGAGTAAAATTGTTAGAAAAACACATAGGAGAATGTCTTCATTATCTAGGGCTTGGCAAAAATGTTCTTAGATTTGACACTGAAATTATGATCTATAAAAGAAAAAAACAGGTAAATTTGATTCCATCAAAATTAAAAATATTTACTCTGTGATAGCTCCTGTCATGTGGGATAAAAGACAAGCAAAATAATGGGATACAATATTTTCAAATTATATATCAAAAAACTAGTATCTAGAACATATAAGGAACTCTCATAGGCAAAACACATAAAAGGACATTTATCTAAAGAAGATAAGTTGCACATGACAACATGAAAAGTTGTTCAACTTCAATACTTCTTAGTAAATTGCAAATTAAACTTCAATGGGATACCATTATATACTTACTAGAATGGCAAAAGTGAAAAACAAATAACGACAACCCTAAATCTTGGCCAGGATACAAAGAAACAATCACTCATACATTGCTATTGGGAATAGAAAATGTTACAGCCACTATAGAAAAGAGTTTGGCAGTTTAAAATATAACTATCACACAACCTAGCAATTGGACTCCTGGAAATGTACCCAAAGAAACGAAGACTTATGTTCACGCAAATTTCTGTACACAAATGTTTATACCAGCTTTAATCATAATAGCACCAAATAACTCATATGTCCTTCAGCAAGTGAATGGCTAAACAAAACATGGACTACTACTCAGCAGTACCCTAGGATATTATTCAACGGTAAAAGGAAGTGCATTGTCAAGCTGGATGAACCTCCAGACAAGTCTACGGTGTGAAAAATCCCATTCCAAAAGGTGAAATACTGTAGGATTTCATTTTTTATAACATTCTTTAAGTGACATAATTAGAGAAATGAATAACAGATTATTGATTTCTAGAAATGAAGGGAGGATTGGGAGCAGGAGGGAAGCAAGTATGGCTATAAAAGGGCAACAGAAATGATCCTTTTGATAACAGAAATGTTTTGTATATTGACTGTATTACTGTCAATATCCTAATTGTGATAATGTTCTGTAGTTTTGTAAGTTATTACCATCGGGGCGTACTAGGTAATAAGTTAATGGTATTTCTCTGTTTTTTCGCTGCATATTTCATACTACATATAAACCTATAATTGTTTTCAAATAAAAGGCTAATTTAAAAATATAAATAACCTTTTTTTTTTTTTTTAATTCCGGGGGTGAGCCGAGGGAGGAGTGTATGTAAAAGAAAATCCAGGAGAGAAACCAGTTTGAGGAAAATATGCAAGTTTTAAAAACATTGATTTTGAGCTGTCCAAGAGATTTTTTGCAGTTTGCATTCTTCTACAAGTGGATTCCAAAGTGAATTAGTGATCAGGACATTTATTTTTTAGTCACCTTGGGATTACCAACTGTGACAGGAACAACAACAAAAAAGCTTATCAAAGTTGTTTCATGTTGGGTGGAAATGGATGGCCAGGACTGTATGACATTGATTCAATCCTTCATTGGACACAGGCTGCCTCAGGAAAGGGATACACATGGGTGAGGAAAGGGATACACATGGGTGAGGTGGCTATCTACAGCTGACCACATCACCCCCGCTAAGACAACAGGTGCTTCCTTCAAGCGGAATCTTGCTAGGACACCTTCAGTTGCAACACAACAGTCTTTTACCTAAATCTGAAATTCAGGACTGAGAGTCAAGATAGAATTTGACCTTTATTTTGGCATCTCTTCTGTTATTCTCAGGAAACTACCTATGAGTTCATCAAGAAAGACAATGTGGAGCCACATGGGGAGAGGAAGCATTCAGTATAGAAATATTGTATGTGTAAACAAGAGAAAGGAGTTGTATATCATGATAATTTAGCACAGATAAACAACTTTTCAAAGAGGTCGCCCACAGACACCAGTTTGGTGAGAAGTAAAGGCCTTTCTTCTAGAAGTTTCAAAGTAAGAAAAAAGAAATAATGAGATTAAACAAAAAGGGCCTTTTTCCCCCAAAATGCCAACTATACTTGTAATAAGTATATTTAATTTGATAGTCCCTGTGATAGCAAGCCTAAATATGCAGTTTAATTCCTGTTCTTTAGAGAAGAGTGTGGTGACTCTTAGGTAAGTTAAATAAATCTTATCGCCCAGACCACTAATAGCTGGCATAGCATTGCTGGGATTTGAATCATATGTAGTTATTCCAAATTAATAATCTTCTGGCTTTGCAGCATCAGTTATCCTTATTCAAGCTGACAACAAATAACATATTTTACTTACATACTTTCCAATGGAAAGGAATCATATTCTACTTTGCTCTTTAAAAAGTCAGCCATCCTTTCATTTACTTACTCACAGCAGCAGAGTGTGAAAAAACCTTCGGAGAGATTTTAACAGTAGCATGCATAGTATAATGAACAGGTCTGTGCTAGGCTCATTAGCACTATCATCTCCAATATTCTCAATCACGAAGATGCAGAGTTAATATTATCTTTATAGATGAGATAAAAGGCTTAAAAAGGACATCCTGGTTGGTGGTATCATATCTTTAGATAAGCAGATGAAGGCAGACTCAAAGAAGATGAAATTAAAGAGATAAAACATGCAACAAAATTCAACATTTTATTTTCTGTCAGTAACATTATACATACTTATATGGCAGTTTTAGTGTGGCCATGAGTTGATTTTTAAGTGGATTAATATTATATTTCTGAGATCCCATTTAACAATTACGTTTATTTTCTTCAAACCTGGAGTATCTTCTTTACAATGAAAAGAAACTAGTTGAGCTGTCAAGGTGGCCAAATAGGAACAGCTCCGGTCTGCAGCTTCCAGTGAGATCAATGCAGAAGGTGGGTGATTTCTGCATTTCCAACTGAGGTACCCAGCTCATCTCACTGGGACTGGTTAGAGAGTGGGTGCAGCCCAAGGAGGGCGAGCCGAAACAGGGTGGGGTGTTGCCTCACTGTGAGAGTGCAAGGGGTTGGGGAACTCCCTCCCCTAGCCAAGGGAAGCCGTGAGGGACTATTGTGAGGGATAGTGCACTCAGGCCAAGATACTATGCTTTCCCCATGGTCTTTGCAACCTGCAGACCAGGAGATTCCTTCAGGTGCCTATGGCACCAGGGCTCTAGGTTTCAAGCACAAAATTGGGCAGCCATTTGGGCAGACACCGAGTTACCTGCAGGAGTTTTTTTTTTTTTTTTTTTTATGCCCCAGTGGCACCTGGAATGCCAGGGAGACAGAACCATTCACTCCCCTGGAAAGGGGGCTGAAGCCAGGCAGCCAAGAGGTCTAGCTCAGCAGATCCCACCTCCACGGAACCTAGCAAGCTGATATCCACTGGCTTGAAATTCTCACTGCCAGCAAAGCAGTCTGAAGTCGACCTGGGATACTCAAGCTTGCTGAAGGGAGAGGCATCCACCATTACTGAGGCTTGAGTAGGTGGTTTTCCCCACACAGTGTAAACAAAGCTGAGGGGAAGTTTGAATGGTCCAGAGCCCACTGAAGTTTGGCAAAGCCACTGTAGTCAGACTGCCTCTCTAGATTCCTCCTCTCAGAGCAGGGCATCTCTGAAAAAAAGGTAGCAGCCCCAATCAGGAGCTTATAGATAAAACTCCCACCTTCCTAGGACAGAGCACCTGGGGGAAGGGGTGCCTGTGGGCACAGCTTCAGCAGACTTAAACATTCCTGTCAGATAGCTCTGAAGAGAGCAGCGGATCTCCAAGCAGAGTGCTTGAGCTCTGCTAAGGGACAAACTGCCTCCTCAAGTGGGTCCCTGACCCCTGTGCCTCCTGACTGGGAGACATCCCCTAGCAGGGATTGACAGACATCTTATACAGGAGAGCTCCAGATGGCATCTGTCAGGTGTCCCTCTGGGACGAAGCTTCCAGAGGAAGGAACAGGCAGCAATCTTTGCTGTTCTGCAGCCTCAACTGGTGATATCCAGGCAAACAGTGTCTGGAGTGGACCCCCAGCAAACTCCAGCATACCTGCAGCAGAAGGGCCTGTCAGAAGGAAAACTAACAAACAGAAAGTAATAGCATCAACATAAACAAAAAAGGACGTCCACACAGAAACACCATCCAAAGGTCACCAACATCAAAGACCTAAGGTAGATAAATCCACAAAGATGAGGAAAAACCATTGCAAAAAGGCTGAAAATTCCAAAAACAAGAATGCCTCTTCTTCTCCAAAAGATCACAACTCCTCGTTAGCAAGGGGGGAAAAAAAACTAGACAGAGAATGAGTTTGAAGAATTGACAGAAGAGGATTCAGAAAGTGGGTAATAACAAACTCTTCCAAGCTAAAGCAGCAAGGAAGCAAGAACCTTGAAAAAAGGTTAGAGGAATTGCTAACTAGAATAACCAATTTAGAGAAGAGCATAAATGACCTCACGGAGCTGAAAAACACAGCGCAGAAACTTCGTGAAGCATACACAAGTTATCAATAGCCTTATCGTTCAAGCAGAAGAAAGGATATCAGAGACTGAAGAACAACTTAATGAAACAAACAGTGAAAACAAGATTAGAGAAAAAAGAATGAAAAGGAATGAACAAAGCCTCCAAGAAATATAGACCAAACCTATGTTGGATTGGTGTATCTGAAAGTGACAGGGAGAATGGAACCAAGTTGGAAAACATTCTTCAGGATATTATTCAGGAGAACCTCACCAACCTAGCAAGACAGTATAACATTCAAATACACTAAAGCAGTGTTTAGAGGGAAATTTATAGCACTAAATGCCCACAGTAGAAAGCGGGAAAGATTTAAAATTGACACCCTAACATCACAACTAAAAGAACTAGAGAAACAAGAGCACACAAATTCAAAAGCTAGCAGAAGACAAGAAGTAACTAAGATCAGAGCAGAACTGAAGGAGATAGAGACATGGAAAAACCCTTCAAATAATCAATGAATCCAGGAGCTGGTTTTTTGAAAAGATTAACAAAATAGACTGCTAGCTAGGCTAATAAAGAAGAAAATAGAGAAGAATAAAATAGACACAATAAAAATAATAAAGGGGATAATATCACCACTGATCCCACAGACATACAAACTACCATCAGAGAATATTATAAACACCTCTATGCAAATAAACTGGAAAATCTAGGAAAAAATCGATAAATTCCTGGACACATACACACTCCCAAGACTAAACCAGGGAGAAGTCAAATCTCTAAATAGACCAAAAACAAGTTCTAAAATGGAGGCAGTAATTAATAGCCTACCAACAACAACAAAAAAAACCCAAGACCTGATGGATTCACAGCTGAATTCTACAAGAGGTACAAAGAGAAGCTGGTAACATTCCTTCCGAAATGATTCTAAAAAATAGAAAAAGAGGGACTCCTCCCTAACTCATTTTATGAGGCCGCCATTATCCTGATACCAAAACCTGGCAGAGATCCAATAAAAAAGAAAATTTCACGAAAATATCTCTGATGAACATCGATGTGAAAATCCTCAATAAAATTCTGGCAAAACAAATCCAGCAGCACATCAAAAAGTGTATCCATCACAATCAAGTCGGCTTCATCCCTAGGATGCAAGGCTCGTTCAACATACAGAAATAAATAAACATAATCCATCACATAAACAGAACCAATGACAAAAACCACATGATTATCTCAATAGATACAGAAAAGGCCTTCAATAAAATTCAACATCCCTTCATGCTAAAAACTTTCAATATACTAGGTATTGATAGAATGTATCTCAAAATGATAAGAGCTACTTATGATAAACCCACATCTGATATCATACTGAATGAGCAAAACTGGAAACATTCCCTTTGAAAACCGGCACAAGACAAGGATGCCCTCTGTCAACACTCTGATTCAGCATAGTATTGAATGTTCTGACCAGGGCAATCAAGCAAGAGAAAGAAATAAATGGTATTTGGATAGGAAGAGAGGAAGTCAAATTGTCTCTGTTTGCAGATGACATGATTGTATATTTAGAAAACCCCATCGTGTCAGCCCAAAATCTCCTTAAGCTGATAAGCAACTTCAGCAAAATCTCCAAGATAAAAAAAATCAATGTGCAAAAATCATAAGCATTCCTATACACCAATAATAGACAAACAGCCAAATCATAAGTGAACTCCCATTTACAATTGCTACTAAGAGAATAAAATACCTAGGAAGACAACTTACAAGTAATGTGAATGACCTCTTCAAGAAAAACTACAAACCACTGCTCAATGAAATGAGCGAGGACACAAACAAATGGAAAAACATTCCATGCTCATACACAGGAATAATCAATATCATGAAAATGGCCATACTGCCCAATGTGATTTATAGATTCAACGCTATCCCCATAAGCTACCATTGACTTTCTTCACAGAATTAGAGAAAAACTATTTTAAACTTCATATGAAACCACAAAAGAGCCTGTACAGCCAAGACAATCCTAAGCCAAAGGAACAAAGCTGGAGACATCACGCTGACTTCAAACTATATACTACAAGCATACAGTAACCAAAACAGCATGGTACTGGTACAAAAATAGATATATAGACCAATGGAACAGAACAGAGGCCTCAGAAATAATGCCACACATCTACAACCATCTGATCTTTGACAAACCTGACAAAAACAAGCAATGGGTAAAGAGTTCCCAATTTAATAAATGTTGTTGGGAAAACTGGCTAGCCATATGCAGAAAACTGAAACTGGACCCCTTCCTTACACCTTATACAAAAATTAACTCAAGATGGATTAAAGAGTTAAAATTAAACATAAGACCTACAACCATAAAAACCCTAGAAGAAAACCTAGACAGTACCACTAAGGACATGGGCGTGGGCAAAGACCATGACCAAAACACCAAAAGCAATGGCAACAAAAGCCAAAATTGACAAATGGGATCTAATTAAACTTAAGAGTTTCTGCACAGCAAAAGAAACTATCATCAGAGTGAACAGGCAACCTACAGAATGGGAGAAAATTTTTGCAATCTATCTATCTGACACAGGGCTAATGTCCAGAATCTACAAGGAACTTAAACAAATTTACAAGAGAAAAACAAACAACTCCATCAGAAAGTGGGCGAAGGATATGAAAAAACACTTCTCAAAAGAAGACATTTATGAGGCCAACAAACATATGAAAAAAAGCTCATCATCACTCATCATTAGAGAAATGCAAATCAAAACTACAATGAGATACCATCTCATGCCAGTTAGAATGGTGATCATTAAAAAGTCAGAAAACAACAGATGCCGGAGAAATTGGAATGCTTTTACACTGTTCTTGGGAGTGTAAATTAGTTTAACCATTGTGGAAGACAGTGTGGCAATTCCTCAAGGATCTAGAACTGGAAATACCATTTGACCCAGCCATCCCATTACTGAGTATATACCCAAAGCATTATAAATCATTCTACTATAAAGACCCATGCACATGTATGTTTATGGCAGCACTGTTCACAATAGCAAAGACTTGGAACCAACCCAAATGCCCATCAGTGATAGACTGGATAAAGAAAATGTGGCACAGATACACCATGGAATACCACGCAGCCACAAAATAAAGATGATTTCATGTCCTTTTCAGGGATATGGATGAAGCTGGAAACCATCATTCTCAGCAAACTAACACAAGAACAGAAAACTGAACACCACATGCTCTCACTCATAAGTGGGAGTTGAACAATGAGAACACATGGACTCAGGGAGGGGAACATCACACACCAGGGTCTGTTGGGGTGTGGGAGTTAGGGGAGGGCTAGCATTAACAGAAACACCTAAAGTAGATGACAGGTTGATGGGTGCAGGGAACCACCATGGCATGTGTATACCCATTTAACAAACCTGCACATTCTGCGCATATATCCCCGAGCTTAAAGTATAAGAGGAAGAAAAGAAGCTAGTTGAATAAAATTACATAAATATATAAATTTCATAATTACATGTTTGCAAAAACTATTGTTCAAAAAAATAGACTAACAGCATTTTCTAAAGATTAACTTTAAAGGAATATTTGCTTCTGTTTCTCCTCACCCCCACCTTTATCTATCTTCTACATCAGGTAGGCTACCGGTAACCCAAGTTGGTCCTCTCTCACTACAGTCTTAACTGCTAGCATGGCAAGGATTAGAGTAAATTCTTGTGGGTGACAGCTTTTTCGAAGAGGCAGCTTCTTTCCTTTTATATTGGCATAAGGTAGAAATTTTTTTTCCTCTATTTCACAGTAGGCCTGGGTCTCACCCCCTATGCACACACACATCAGAGCCTTCCACATGGACTTGTGTGCATGGAGATTGAATCCTCCCATTACGTTCCTTTCACCCTGGATACCTGGACAAATTGTTGAGAATGTATTTCTTGTTACCAATGGTTAGTCAAAATAAAACTGCAATAAAGCCAGATGAGTGAATGAATAAAACAAACAAACAAAATAGTTGGTAATATTTTTCATAGAATGTTATTAGATATTTAAATACGTAGACACATTTTACTTTCAGGAGGTGTAAATTAATAAAGTCAGCCAGGTCACAATTAATGTGTTTTTTTCAGTTATATATATCACTCATTAAGTCATATCGCTTGAATCTTCATCATTGGAGTGATATAATTTATTTAAAACTAATTTGATTATATTCTGAATGTACAATAATTGTTTGAAAACACTTGGATAATATCTTTATTTGTACCCCAAACCTTAAAATTTAATTAAACTTGATTATGTTAATTTACCATTAAAAGTATAAAATCATCAGTAAAATTTCATAAGCCATCAACATTCACACTAAATATTAATCTATATTTTGGGCTTTCTGTGACACTGTTGAGTTAAAAAATGTCCTACAACTCAAGCCAAAATATTAATTTTTTCAAACTAAAGTTTTTAAAATGGGACAGGTATTTTACATTTCAAAATGAATCTTTTTAGAAAATTCTAGAATACAAGAAAATAGTATGACCAAATACATTCACATATAGACAGTGAATACTATAAGGGTAAGGAGATCAGAACTTTCAGCACATTTGTTTTACATTCTCTCTTTTTTTATTAATTTATTTTTAGAGAAGTTTAGGTCCACAAGCAATATGAAAAGATAGGTTCGGAGATTCCATTTGCTCCCCATCCCCACATATACACAGCCTCTCCTAATATTCACATCTCCTACCTGAGTGAGACGTTTGTTACAACTAATGAAACCTAGAATGAAACATCATAATCACCCAAAGTCCATAGTTCACATTAGAATCCACTCTTGAGGTTATATATTCTCTGGGTTTAAAATGACATATATCCATCATTATAGTATCATACAGAATAGTTTTACTACCTTAAAAATCCTGTTTTCTACCTATTTACCTCCCACCTCTATCCCCAGGCAATAACTGATCTTTTAAATATCTTCGTAGTTTTGCCTTTTCCAGAATGTGATATAGTTAGAATCATACTGTATGTAGCTTTTTCAGATTGGCTTCTTTCACTTAGTAACGTGCATTTAAGTTTCCTCCATATCTTTTTACAGCTTGATAGCATATTTATTTTTAACACTAAATAATATTCCATTTTCCAGATGTAGCACAGCTTATTTATTCATTCACCTACTGAAAGATATTTTGGTTGCTTTCAAGTTTTGGCAAGTATGCATAAAGCTACTTTAAACATTGGTATACAGGCTTTTGTGTGAACGTATGTTTTCAGTACATTTTGGTAAGTACCAAGGCGTGAAATTGCTAGATTGTATGGTAACATAATATCCTAGGTAAGATCCTAATGTCATCATATTGGGGATTAGGTTTTGTCTTAGTCCATTTGTTCTCCTATAACAAAACACCAAAGCCTGGGTAATTTGTAAAGAACAGAAATTTATTTTCTCATAGTTTTAGAGGCAAATAAGTCAAAGATGAAAGTGTTAGCAGGTTTGGTTGTCTGGAAAGGACTGCTCTCTGCTTCCAAATGGTGCTTTGAAGCTACATCCTCTGAAGGGGAGAACTGCTGGATCCTCATGGGGCAGGAGGTAGAAGCGCAAGCAAGTAGAATACTGTGTGAAGCCTCTTTTATAAGGGCCTTAATCCTATTCAAAAGGGAGGGGTCCTTATGGCCTAATCAGCTTTTAAAGGCCCTATTTCTCAATACCATCACATTGACCATTTAGTTTCAAACCTAAGTTTTGGAAGGGACACGTTCGAACCACAGCCGGTTTAGACATATAAATTTGGAGAAGCACAAACGTTCAGACTATACCATGGTCCTTTTGTTTTCAAACCATATTTACAGTGTATGGTAATTATATAAAACTTATTTGAACATCAAAAATTGTCAGAGATTATTTTTCTAAACACTTGTACCACATCTAATCTTTCCCTCAGATTTTGAGATATTTTGTTAAACACACTGGAAGCCAATGATTAATGTATAAATATCCTCCATATTATTTGTTATTAACAAAAAAAGTAGTCCTAAGAAATAGCAAAAGAAATTACAAAAGTGCCATTCAGAAGCTTGTTCAGAGTTCACCAACAGAAATCATTGTTTCTTTAACTTCTTAGTGCAATACATGTCATTTCCTGAAGTTTAAGAACCAATTATTTGCTATCAAGTATCCTTCCATTAGTTATTCCCAATCCCTTTTTTAAACGGAAAACAGGTTTATATTTTAAGAAAAACATGATGTTAAATGTGTCTAAATCATCTAGGTATAAGGATGGAATAAGAGGTCATAAGCAAAGTATTTTGATAAACCCTTCAATCTGTAATAGAAATGGATTAACATTAAACATAATGACAAAATGCCACCTCTTCTGAGCTTACAATGGTTAAAAAAATAAAACAGGAAAAATCTTTTTATAAAAGCATGAACACAGTTTTAAAAAACCTTCCCACTTTCGACTGCAGAAAACATAAATTATATACTTTGCAACCAGCTGTAATGGTAGGCATAGGCAGCTGGTCCAATTTACTGTATAGTACTATTGTACATATTGTTTGATGCACAAATTACTTATAATTTCTAGAAGTGCATCTTTGCAGTTTGATATTTTTAAGCAGCACTCCAACTACTTGAAAAGTTGTAAACTTTTGGAGAGGCTAATTCTGAAAAGGCTCTGCCATTGCTGAGTGTGTTTTTCCACATCATAGTTTACAATAGCCTATTTTATATGTTCAAAAAGTAAACAGAAATGCATGATGTTTTCCATAGTTTCAGGAAATAACAGTGAAATTTTGATGATTTCTATGTTCTGATTCTTGAAATTAAATCTTTTACTATGTTCATTGCAAAAGTATATATATGCACCTCAGAAATCTGCCATCACCACAGAGAAATATGAAGGAAAAGGAATTCAAATCATTGGAGACCATTGAACTGGGGTCAAATATATTGGAAAATAATTCATGAACTTGAGTGCAGAGTTATTAAAACTTTTTACCTTCTCAAGCCAAAGGGGGAAAAGCAAGCACCTAGATTAAAATCAAAAGTCACTTTACCAACTATGAAATTATAGAAGGATTCAAAATCACAAAAGCATACATTTTTCTGTGTGTCTGAATTTGTCTTTTTATATGTGTTAATGTGTAGAATCAAGGGGAATTAATGTTAAAAAATTCCTGTTCTCTCTTTCAGTCCATTTCCCCTGCAAGTCAGGTGCTGTAGAATTGTTTCTTATGACAACAGAGCAAATATGTTTATTATATATTTTTTTCCTGACTTCTACCTTCTTTGGCAAGCCTACACACTGCTGCTGCCACAATGTAGTACCTAGACTTACTTGCTCCTGAAGATGTGTGTTCCACTGCTGACATCCTGCTCCTCTGGCTGAATTCCTTCTGCAATGGTAGTCACAGATGCTCTGTCAAAAGTGGAATTGTAAAACTACTATAAATGGATATTAAGTGGACTGTAAATGATTATCAGTGTTTTTTCTCTAAATGTTTCCCTTCGTTTTTAGGGTTTACTGTTTTTCATTGAAAATCTGGATGTGCTTAAATGAGGATTAACTCATGACACCTGTAAGTCACCTTCACTGACTCTGGCCTTGTGTTTTAAGCATTTTGTCTTAACCTGAAAGTGTATTTTCTGCATTCATGATGCACATTTCCGAAGCTCTGACACTAGCTCTATCTTTACTCATTTGTAGGAAGCTCCAAACAGCACGGCACAGGAATACATCTATAGAACCGTAAGTCTACATAGCAGCATCCGTGGTCTATAGACACTGCGAATGATTTCACTTTTTTATGTAAGGTTTAAAAATATTTTACACGCTACTTCACAACTTGTAGATTGCTATCTCTAGTATAAACATCTTTCTGAGCCCTAGATCCATATATTGTGTTGTCTACATAGCTTCCCAATTTGGGTGCACAATGATATCTCAATCTCAATGGAACCCATAATCTGTTTCCCATTTCCCAGATCATTTTTATTCCTAACTTTCATATATAAGGGAGTACAACTACCAAACATGCAGTTTTCTAATTAAAGAAAAGAAAATAGACAACACTTTGTATTATTAATAATTTGCTATGATTACCATAACAAAGTGCCACAGATTGGGTGGTTTAAACAACAGAAGTTTATTTTCTCACAATTCTGGAGGTGAGAAGTCAAAGATCAAAATATTCACTTGGTTAGTTTCATCCGAGGTCTCTTTCTTTGGCTCATACCTGGCTGTCTTCTTCCTGTGTCTTCATATTGTCTTCTATTTATACCTGTCTGTATCCACATTTCCTCTTCATATAAGGGTACTAGTCATTTGGGATTAGGGACTCCATTAATGATCACATTTTACTTTAATTACCTTATGAAAGGCCTGTCTCCAAATGCAGTCCTGTTCTGAGGTACTGGGAGTAAACGCTTCAGTATGTAAGTTTCGGGGGAACACAATTCAGCCTATAATATACCTTTAATCTGTCATCCTCACTCTCCTGTCTACAATCATCACGCCTTGTTGTTGCTACCTATTAAATACATCTCTAATATGTCTACTTTTCTCTATTATACTCCACTAACCTAGTCTATGACAGCAACAGGTTTTCACTTAAACGTTTGCAAAGATTACTCGTCTCACCCTCTGAAACTTACATCTGATTATAGGACAAGAGTGACTGTAGAAAGTAGTATCCATAGTTCAGCTGAGTTGTAAGAAAATGAGGAGCTGCCAGATTTCACAGGAGCCCAGTAAATAGCAAGCCAAAATTGAAAGCTAAGCCTTTAACCACTTATACCAAGATATAAACAAGAGTCTAAACTGAAGAAAGCACTAAACTAGCCTGTCGCATTTTCTACTATGAAATGGAACAGTTAGGTGGGTCAGTACAGCTGTGGGAGGAATCGTAGTTGTTGAGGGAGCCCTGAACAAATGGACTTTGTAATTAGGTGGGTGGGGAAGTTGGTTGGAAGATGAGGAGGAAGGTCTAGAAGTGACGAAGTACTGGATGCTGAGTCAGAGTGGAGAAAAGTTTCCCCCCTTCTCCTCTGTTTATCAACATAAGGAGGCTTGAAAAAGATTTCTATCCATGGCCTCAGGTAAGGAGACTAGGAGTACACATAACTGTTGTAGAAATGCAAACTCATTTAAGAGCAAGATTGGCCAGGGGTCTCTGAATCTTTAACTGCAATACATTAGATGCACACAAACACTGGTCTCTGTGTTAGGGATGAGCAGCAGCTTTCTCCAGTGAGACCTGCCAGGTAAATATTTTGTAATTGCCTAGGGTAGGCCCGAAAAATCACACAAAAGATTTTAACCAGGAACTGAACACCTTGAGTAGTATAGTCAGGAGATTTAAGTTACAGACGTTGGGATTAGACTTCATATGTTCAAATCCCGACTCTGATACTTGTAAATTGTGTGACCTTGGGAAAGTATTTTAAACTTTCCGTACTTTACTTCTCCCAATTAAATTTGATATAGAAATAGTATCTATATTTTAGGGATTTTTGTGTGTCTTAAATAAATTGATAAATGTAAAACTTTTAGAACATTGCCAGGCACATAATTGATCAATACATATTGACAGTCATTGTTATACTCATTATTATTATGAAGATATTTCAAGGGGAACACAACTAAAAATGTAACTTAAAATTAATTTAATCAGTTTTAGAAATAAAACTATATTTCCATAGGCAAATTAGAAGAATAACAAAAGAATAAATAGTCATAATGTAGTACAAATTATCCTTAAGTCATTACTAAGATGAAGTAACTTAGGTAAATATTTCTACATGTAAAAATGGAGTGCCTGTAAGAATATTATATACTAAACAGTAAATTGACATAAGTAGGCATATTTTCCTGCCTCAAAAATGAAATATGTCAAGGTCTTATCTTTTCTCTAAAAAAATCCAGAGGGTCATTTATCACTATTCTTTTGCCTTGAATCAAAATATATTAGTATGCTGAATGCAATCACAGAATTACCTTAACAAACACACTTCCTATCTCTAAGTTAAAATGTTCTGGACAATAAATGAGGAAGCAACATAATGCTCTTTATTCATAGGAGCAAGATCAGTTCAACACTTGATTGTATTACTGCATTTCCTGAGTTTTAATCATCTTTCCCTTATTCTAAAGCTCTAATTCTCTCAATGCTTTGTTAACTTTCCATGAGAGAAATTTTAAATATTTATTTTTAAAAATTCTGAGGAATAAACTTATTAATTTTACTATGTTAGAAAACGAACAACTCAATAAATACATACAGTATAATAATAATATGACCCCTTGACATTTCTTAATTTCAGAAAAAAAACAGAATGTTATCAGTATCTCCAGTGTAGACCAATATTTATTTAATCAGAGCTATGAGAGAGCTAAGGTTGTTTCTAAATGCAAGGTAGTGGACCTGAAGAGAATTGTGGTAACCCTACTGTTTGATACAACCCAGTAACCCTGAGTATTAAATGCTTATGCCAGCGGTAATGCCTCAGTTTTTTAAACCTAGAATCATTATAAAGACTTTCAATCATAAGTCTCTCTAATCCTTATGTGGAACTATTTTATGTTCTTTAATGGCAAATGTTCGAATATTTTGTTCTAGTCATAACTTGAAACAAGAGGAAGTTTAACCTTATTCCTAGAACTAAATTTCAAGAGCCAGCTACATTTCACTATGGATCAACTTCAAAATTAGGTAGCATAATCACTTTCACGAAGCATGTTAGAGAATCTTACTCTGCCAGCATGAATGCCTTCTCTGTTGTCTATTATATATTATCGCCATCACTTAACAATTTCACCATCTTTATTCCACTTTTTCATGTGAAAATTTTTGTATGAAGACTCTTAGGTTACACTGTTGTTTTGCCCGTGAATATGGTGCTCTCACTCAATTGCAAGGATAAGCGGTGTGTCAGAAAACTTGGTTAAAAGTATAAGCAGATAGCAACAGACCAGAAGATAAAATATTGAATATTGAGACTTGATTTGTAATGAATCTATGTCCCGGATGCCAAAATCATTTGGCTACCCATAGTTTAAGAGATCCAAGAGAACACTTCAAAGAAATAGATACAAGGGAGGATGAGTCTTTGAACTAAGAGGTTCTTTTAGGAATGGAAACACAAATTGCCAAAAAACCACAGATGTTCACCACATGAACAGGTGAAAAAATACTACTCTTTCAAATATATTTATCAAAGTCTTTTCTGCCTTTCTGTAATTTCATTTTAAATAGGCCTTCCTTTTCAGCTGTTCTCTACTTAAAGTACCTAATAAGTAAGGACAGATTGTATGACTACATTAACAATGGTGAGCCAGAAACTCAAGGCCTTTTCTGGGCCTCTTTTCTTTGCATGTGTAATTTTCTAATTGCTGTTCTCTAAAGCAAGAACTGCAATTAGAAAAAATGTTATCTGAGGACAAGAACTAAACTGAACATTATTTGGCACTTCAAATTGTTTCCTAGCATTGAATCATTGTAATGGAAATTCTACTTAAAAATTTGGTTTGTCATAATCACCTGCAATCGAGCTTATGGTTTATTTACATATATGAATTTCCTGGCTATAATTATCATTAGATGACAGGCCTACTCATTAGTATCCATATAAAGTTCATTGGAAATGTCCTTAATAACAATTAGTGCAAGAAGGGAGATCAGTAAAATATATTTTTTGATGTATTCATTTATTAGTACCATTGTACACATATTAAGATGAGCTGCAGTAGATTAAAGATGACCACACATTATTTGCTACTTCTCCCAAGAGGTGGAGTCTAATTCCCTTCTCCTTGAATCTGGGCTGGATTCAGTAACTTATTTGGGTAATAGAAAATTCCAAGAATGTTTTGGGACTTCTTAGGTTAAGTCCTAAGCCTTGCTACTTTCTTTCAGGCCTCTTAGAACACTTGCATATTGAAATAAACTGCCAATTTGTGAGGAAGCACACAAAGGCTCATAAAGAGGAACTGAGGCACCCAGCTGACACACTAACAGAGATCCCAGATAACAATCAACACCAACCTGCCAACTATGTGAGTGAGCCATCTTGAAAGTGAAGCTTTCATACTTCATCAATCAGCTGATGCTACGTAGAGATAAAAAAGCCATTCCTATCAAACCCTGCACAAATTGAAGATTTGTGAGCAAAATTAATGATTGTTTTCATTAAGATGCTGAATTTTGAGATTATTAGTAATGTAACAATAGATAATTACAACAAGGACCATGGCTTAGATTATTCAAGGAAGAACAGGAAAGGGGTTTTTCTTTAACTTGTTTTAGTTTTATTGTTATTCTTTGTGTTTGTTCTCTTTAGAGTTATTTATCCAAGTGCTTGTGTATCAACTGAGAAACATGTGAGAGGAACACCCCAATGGTTTCCTAACAGAAGTTTGTTTTTTTTTTTTTAATAGAACTTCCTTTATCCAGATAATTCTCAGTATTTGGGAACTAGGAACATATATTAATGTAGTCAAATCAGCATCACTCTACATATGCTAGAAAATAAAAGTGAAATGAGGAATGTGATGATAAAGGAGCACCGTTGATATACAGTGAGAGAACACTAATTCCCCTCAGCCGTTCCTCCCTGTCTCAGTAGCTAACAGTATCATCCAGTCTGTTGTCCAGAAACAAAAGATAGGAGTCGTGTTTGTTTCCTCTGTATCCCTCACATCTTGAGATTCAGTTCACCTTGGATAATATCTACATTATCTCTTATTACTTGTCTACTTTTCTTCATCTGCATTTCAGCCTCCATGATCTAAGTCAAGATCCTTTCTTACCTATGTGATCACAATAATGAAATTCTCTTTTTCTTCAATATAATCCATTCTCAAATAAGAAGCTAGAATGGGCAGGGCACGGTGGCTCACGCCTGTAATCCCAGCACTTTGGGAGGCCGAGGCAGGCGGATCACGAGGTCAGGAGATCGAGACTATCCTGGCTAACATGGTGAAACCCCGTCTCTACTAAAAAAAATACAAAAAATTAGCCGGGCGAGGTGGCGGGTGCCTGTAGTGCCAGCTACTCGGGAGGCTGAGGCCGGAGAATGGTGTGAACCCGGGAGGCGGAGCCTGCAGTGAGCCGAGATTGCGCCACTGCACTCCAGCCTGGGCCACAGCAAGACTCCATCTCAAAAAAAATAAAAATAAAAATAAAAAAATAAGAAGCTAGAATGATCTTTTTAAAGGGAAACTTTCCAGACCTGAGCAAGATCTATCTCCAACTGCTTTGTCTGGGTGTCTAGGTTTGGGCCACATTATCTTCTTTTTGTCACTCTGACACTACAAATATAGTCTGCCTTTTCTTCCCCAGAGCTTTTTCTACTGCAGAGACTCTCCTTTAGGTCCTGAATAGTTTAATCTGGATCTCCAAGTAGCAAGTTCGTTTAGTTTCTCAGATCTAAGGTCTCAATCTGAGTATTTCCCTCTTTCAATCTCATTCAATGTTAGTTTCTTCATAAAACTAACCAGTATCTGAAATTACTTTGCTGATTTATTTATTTGTTATTTATTGAACATCCCCTCACCTCAGTCAGCACACAAGAACAGATAAAATAATTTTCATTGCTGTCCCAGAGCAGTGAAATGTCTTGTTTCATGGTAGGTTCTGAATAAATATTTGTCATATATGCAAATAAATAATTCTTATATTTGTTTCTAATAATGTGTTTCTCAAAGACTTTGAACCATGTAATAGGCATAATGCCATAAATTCTCATTCAAATTCTTCAGAAAGGTAATTATAAGAAATCTTTACTTATTTTTTATAGACAGTGCAGTTATACTAAGTGATATTTCATGAAGTACATGCGAGGCAAAGGGAAGGGCAAAAAAAAATGAGCCAGCCCTTACACTTTATTCTAATAATTTAAAAATTCTATTAGAAGTTATACTCATTCTCATTTTCTGTTGTTATTTTTTTTCTCCGCTCAAATGAATTCATTCAAATGTTTAAAAAGTTTTGAATGGTTTTTGAAAAAGTGCCTCAGTAATGGTAAACATGGATAAACACTATAACCAAGAAGAAGATAAAAAGAAATTCTATAGATGAGAAACAATGTCAGTCATTCCTTATAGCAGCCATATGGATTTGGGAGGTGAAATAATTTTGAAATTATTAAAAACTTTTAAATATTGATAAATCTGTTTCACAAAGCAACACATGATGTTCCTCCAATTCTCTTTACTTAATGCAGGTAAGAAATTGTGTAACATTAAACAAAATATTTTGGAAATTAAAATATCAAATTTGGTTCATGATGCAATAAAAGATTATACTCTTAAAAGCAGTGGTGAAAGTTTCAGTACCAAATCTCTAAGTCACTCATTAATACAAGTTTTCTACTGATGTGTAACTTTATACTAAATATTACTTTTTAAAATTTTCAGTACTCTTTGGAGGGTGTTAACTGAGTTTATCTGTGCCCAAACACTTTCTTTTACTCTTCTGATCAGAAGTATCTCTGTTAGCAATATATATTTATCTTTTTTATATAATTCTGAAGTACAGAATTTATTAAATGAATGTTCTCACCATCTGGCATCTTTAAATTTGCAGCAGTAAAATTAGGAATTGACCAAATTTAAAAAGATTTAATAAGCCTGCACACCACTTTCTCTCTCTAAAAAGCATGAATAAATACAGCAAGGAACTGTATCATTTTTTTGAGGAAACAATTTCAGTAGGACTTTATACCTACTGCTGAAATTCAGCAGTACATAATTTAGTTATTGATAGAAAATTACTTCAGTAAATGTGTTCCTTGAATCTCCTGTCTGTAGATGAAATCATAAAATGATTTCTTAAATAAATCAGTATGTTACATATCTGAAAATGAATATTTAAAAATAAGATCAAAACAAAATTAGAGCTATAGCTAATACTTGTAAGCACTATGTGCCATGCACTACTAAATTCTTCTCATTAGTTAATTTTAGTAATTAGCTTCATTAATTTACTCCACTTAATGTCCTGGCAAGGTATAAACTATTTTTATACCCAGACAGTAGTGCTTAGAGATATTAAATAAGTTTATCTCCCCAAGTCATATAGCTGGTAAATTTTGAAATTAGCTTCGGACCAAGGCAGTCAGGCTCTTTAGAGCACAAGGTCCTGACTATTATGCTGTACTGCCTCCCACTGGAAGTTCCAGGTTTTCAGCACATAGGGATTTATCCATTATAGCATATTAGAAGATCATGATCTTTGGAACTAGGCATAAATTCTCAAATAGCAGTTAAGTTCTACCGTTAACTAGTTTTCATTATTTTGAAGGTCTGTAATCTTTCTGAACTTTATTTTTTGGTCTGTAGTTAAAAAAAAAAAAAGATCTTTCCGACCTCTCAAGCGTTATCATGAGAATGAAAGATTTTTACATAATAAGAAGTGTCCAGCACTGTATTTGACAGAAGCTGGTGATTAATAAATGTTAATTTTTTATTCCTTACTTCTTAATTTGACAAAGAATACGTATAGAAGTCAGAGTGTGTGCCACAGTAATCATATATAATTTTAAGGACTAGAAAAATCAATAAATGTCATCTGTTAAACAGGGCTGACTTCCTAAAAAATCTGAATGTTCCTTTGACTGAGAGTAAGAAACTATCACCAACAACGGGAATGTACCCAAGCTTGTCTCATAGGTTTTACTCTGACATATCATTCACAGAGAGTTGAAACATGTTTAATCTATATTTAGAAGTAACTTCAAGGTTATAAGTTCTAACTGATAGCAGTTCTGGGTTTGTGTCAGCGGCAGCTTTTCAGAACATGAGGAGAAAACCATGGAGCAGACCTGCATGGCATCAAGAAATAATCAGCCTACTGAAAATGGCTGTGCAGCTTTTACTCAGCAGAAGAACACTGCATGTATGGGGTGAGTGGGGACTGAAAATTAACCCATATTTCATGTGCTAAAGCTTCCAATTATGCTCTGGAAATAGACAACCATCGCATGAAAAGTAAGATCAGTAAATGCTCTAATACATCCTCATCATCCCTTACACACACAAAAATCGCTAGGTAGTCAGGCACTCAGGAATTCAGAACCATGTGTGTTTTTGCACTTAGCCCTAGTTGTACAAATATGCATTTTAGTTAAAATTATTTTTGGTGTGATACACTAATAATTAATACTTAATATGGAAAATTACTCAGAGATAGCTATAATTATGCTAAAGTTATTTTCAATATGGTATTTGCACATATGCATAAACATTATTACCTCCAAAATAAGATTTATCTCATCTATGCCATCTTATAAATTATTGGGTCAATTTATATGTATTTTTCTTGATTTTTCCAGTGCTATAAAATGTCATTTTCAACATGTTTTTAATGTTTGATAAGCACACACCCATATTGTTATATCATAATTTATTGTTATGGTTTATCATTGGATTTTTTTCTTACATGTTGATAAAAAGCAGAATTTGGGTTAAGAATATGGTCATTTTAAGTTTTCTTTATTTGTCTGATTTAAATAAATAGCCAAATTGCACTTTACAAATGCTGTACTCTTTTACAAAGTCAACAGTAATCTATCAGAAAGTCATTCCACCACAGTCTCATAAAAGCTTGATATGGTATTCTTTTGTGTCTTCAAAAAATCAACAAATGTTTTCTTATTATAATATTAATTCTATACTATCATATTAATTTTTCTTCAGAAGAAATCATTTGCTTATCTTTATTTGCAAATTATCGAGTCATACATTTCCTTCTATTGGGATCTTTTTAAAAAGTTTGGAAAGCACCCTTAATTTGTTTTGGGGAAAACATTGAAACAAATAATGGAATGAAACAACAAAAATAATAAAAATCTTAGCTAGAACTAGAAGTATTTTTATGAGTTAAACCGTCTGTATCTCTGCAACTCAGACGATCATATAGAACATTTCCAGCACCCCACAAGCCACCCTTTCTCACCTTTTATTCACTTGTGTCACCAAAAGTCATCACTATTTCGACTTCTACCACCACAGATTTTGTCAATTTAAAAATTTTAAATAAGATAAATCATAGTGTTTGGCTTTTTTGCTCCATATTTTCTATGCAATTGATCTAAGAATTTGCTAGAAGTAATAATTCATTCTTTTTTAAAATAACTATATATAGAAGGATTATTTTACTACTCTTAATTACTTTTTTGAACTGACTGTATATATTCTACTCTTTATAGATATATATTATACTCTATTCCATTTATTATACAAATGTTTTTATACTTTACATTTTCTCTAGGTGTTATAACTTCAGTGTTATATTTTAAAAGTTGTTTATTATGTGTTGAAATAGATTTTTGTTTTCATGTAACCAAAGTATTGATTTTTATATCTTAATTTCAAAAAAGACAAGTAATTGTCTTCTTTTTTATTTCTAACAGTTTTTCAGTCATTATTCTAGATTTCTCAAACATGATATATATTTCTCGAGAACAATTTTGACTTCGTCTTACTAAATTTCCACATTTTTCTCTAGTATCATTTTCTTGACTTGAAACATTTAATATTGCTTTAACTTCAATAAGAATTTTTCTGGCATTAATTTGCTATGCATGATCATCATGTTGGATTTGAAATATAGTCATTTTTTCAAAGAAAGGTACACACCTATTGTTTGAGTTATTAATTTAAAAATCTGGAATGAATATAGTTTATTACAAGATTTTTCAGCTCTGTGAAAGTGTTATTATAGTTTTTACAGATGGATAAATAAATCTGATAGTTTCTAATATTATATCATACTTACATTTCTAGAATGATCCCTATTTGCTCTAAATGAATTAATGCTATGCAGCTATATTACATCTGCAATACTTGTATTTAGCATTTTATATTGTCATTCAAAAGCAAAATTGGTCTTGTTTCACCTACATTCTTAAAATTTTTTGGCCTTAAATTTTGGAGACTCAGAATAATGAATGTAAGATATTTCCTCCCTCTTCAGGCTTTAGAATTTTTAACCCTCATTATGTGGTTATCTGTTTTGACAATTTAGTAAAATTTATTCGCCAAAGTGCTTGTCATTTATGCTAATAGGAAGAAAAGAACCCTCACATAATGTTCTATTCTTTCCATGATCACTGGCCAATTTGTTTTCTGGCTCTTCTATAGAAAATTATAGACATATATATTTTCTCAGAATATTGTTTTTTTCAACCAAGATTTTCAAATTTATTTGAGCAATATTTAACAAATTCCAATGTCCCTTTATTCTGCTGACTTTGTCATTTTTATTTTTCTGTTATTTATTAATACAAGATTTCCAGCTGTATGGAAATGTTACCATAATTTTTTACAGGTGGATAAATCAATCTAGATATGTAGATAATTTATAATATTGTATCATACTTACATTTCTAGAATGATCCCTGCTTGGGATTTTCAAATTTATTCGAACATTATTTAACAAATTTCAATATGCTTTTATTCTGATTACTTAGTCATTTTTATTTTTAATTGTATGCCTTTATAATTACTTCTTTTTCTTTATTAATTTTGTTATATATTTAATATTCTATTATTTGTATGTATTACCTATTTTTTGTTAATTAATTTATTTCTGTTTTCATTTTTATTAATTTTTTATCTTTCCTTACATTTATTTTGGCCATCTCCATCATGTTTAGTTGAATGTCTATGTCATTTTTTAAATATATATAAATGAAAGTGTTAGGAGCATAAATTTTCTTTTAACTTCCTCAATTATGAAAACACTGTGTTGTCATTATATATTCTTCCAGTTAATATGCAAATTTAGGTATTGATTTTCACTCTGCCAACATGAATTTTTAAAAAGAGAAATCTACATCTTTGGGTTTTTTTGTGGTAAATTCAAGGTTATTGAAATGTTTATTAATATTTTTATTAACTGGTAACCTCACTATATTATGACCAGAAAACATGGTGTAGACTATACTATTTCTAGTCTTATAGACTTTCTTAAAGTATGAAGAATAATCATGGTCTCTTTTCATGTTTCATGGTTTACATTATTAATCAGTATTCTACAAAGAAACAAAACAAATAGGATATAGATATAGATATAGACATAGATATAGAGAAAGAGACTTATTATACAGAAATGGCTCTTGGAATTCTGGAGGCTGAGAAGTCCCAAGATCTGCAGTTAGCGTGCTGAAGACCCAACAGTGCTGATGGGGTAGTTTCAGTTAGAATCTGAAGGGCTGGCAACCAGGGGAGTTTGTGTAAATTCCAGTCTTAGGGCAGGAAAACACTGAGGTCCAGCTCAAGTAATCAGGCAGGAGATATTTCCTCTTACTCAGCCTTTTCCTTCTATTTGGATTGCAATTGATTTGATCAAATCCATGCATTAGGGAGAGCAATATGCTTTACAGTGCTTACCAATTCAAATGTTACTCCAATCCTAAATTAACCTCAATGCTACATCCAGAATAATGTTTGACCAAATATCTGGGCATCCTGTAGCCCGATCAAGTTGACATGTAAAATTAACCATCATAATGGGCATAGGAAATGAAAGTGCATTATTGATATTCAGGGCATAAAATACATTTGAATGTATGTGTGTGTTGAAGGGTGTGAAAAGAGGGAGAAAGAGATAAAAAGAATTGTATCTTTATTAGTGTACAGTATTCTAAATGTTATTAATGTCTCCGGTATATTTACTCATTTGTGTCTACATAGTCAGGAATAGACAGAATTTCAGTTTACAACTGTTTTGTTTAATCCTTTGTATTTAAGTTTTGTTTATTCCTTTTTATTTTTGAAAAGTTTGCTATATAAATTCTAGTCTCATACATAAAATTTTATAATGATTTTTGTTGTAGATTTTTACTGCTTGTTATAAAATTATCTTTGTTTCATTTTATGCTCTTATTAAATTTGACCTCATTTCTCATTAATAATAGCATTATTGATTTCTTTTGATTTGTGCTTTCCAAGTAGTTAGGTTTTTCCTTTTGCTTTAACTTCCAACTAGTCATATACATATACATAGACAAAGACAGACAGACACACACACACACACAAACACACACACACACACGATAGAGTGTATGGGTTTGGGTCTTCTTTTTTATCAAATAATAGAATATTCATTTTAAAAAATGAGTCCCATATCATTAAATGTTTCATTAGTCTTATTGTTGTTTGCTTCCAGAGATTGATTGATTGATTTCTCTGTATCTCTCTCTCTCTTTCTCTCTCCTCCCTTCTTTCCTTCAAACTCTCTTTCTTTCTCTTTGTCTTCTTTTCTTTCTTTTTCTACTTTGGCCAGTAACTTCTAGGTTCCCATTCCTATTTTGATATGTGAACATTTGGTTTGATTAGTATAATTTCACTTTACAATCATTATTTGTGATTATTCCACACTTCATTGAAGATGACTATTTTTGTCATGGACTTCCCTTTTTATTGCTTTATTTATTTGTTTTTCCATAGGGTTAAATCTAAGAATTGGGATGGACATACTTTTACAGGTAATACTTTAAATGGAAATTACATTGCTCATTTTAATAAATTGTTGTAGTGAGGCTGTTATCTTGGTTCCACTGTCTTGTAGTGAGTGTAGAATGCAACTCTACTCGTTAGGTGGCTATATCCAATGATTACTATGGAAACTAGGAAAAAAAAAATGAAAACACAGCCATGTAATGTGAACTGACAAACACATATGTTAACTAAATCATTAATATGATAGATATGTAAGAAGGGTAAATAAGGGCTATGGCATTCGGGAGAGACAACAAAAATCACAGATCATTTGTAATTAATGCCAATGATCTGTGTGTCTAATTCTATTGCCTATGGGTCAGTGTATGTAGAGTGATGGGTTTATTTCAAGAGACTGAATTCTAGTCCAAATTCTCCCATTTGTTGGCTTTGTAATTTTGACTGAAATACTCCTTATGCCTTAGCTGCCTTATTTGTGAAATTGAATATTGATGACATTCTTATAAGTTTGTGTGGATAATTTTGGAAAGTTTCATAAAATTTTATTCAAACAATTTTGGAATTATTATTTGAATTAATATAAACACAAGAAAACTGCTTGAAAGGAATAAAAGACAATATTCAGCATGAACAGAAACTAAGCTTGTTTACTTTTAGTTAATAATACAGCAAAGGTTATAAAAATACTCATGACATATCATTCAAGTGGGTGTGTTGCAGTACACAGTCCATAGTCACTCTTAGCATTTCATGACCTCATTCCCACCTACTAGTATGTTTTTTCAGCCCACCTGCTAAACTAATGTGCAAATTTGTTCTTGTTAATCAGTTTAATCAATCTATAGAGAAGATAAGAAATGTTTAATGATGATTAACTTCACTCCTCAGTAGACATTATCAAGGACATTATGCTCAGTATCATTGTTTGTAAAATTCTTATTTTTAATGTATTATTAGACCTCTTTCCTCCAGATGACAAAAACAAAGCTGGGTGATTATTTAACAACCAAGTACCACCAGCTGGTGCTCCAGGCTGGTAGAAGTTACCATGTGTACCACTTCATCCTACCATAAATTCTTACAAATGAGAATGCAAAAGGCAAATTAAGTTCATAAATGCCTTTGGATATGAAGCATGGAAAAATATCAACATTTTAATGCTATAACCAACCATCAAGGAGATGGAGTGAGAAATGAAGGATATCAAGAAAAATTGATAAACATTAATTACTTTAGCTAAGTGATATGACTTTCATGATGTGTCTCCCTAAAGTGCCAAGATGCCGTGCTTAGAATTTAAATGCCAAGAATACATACTAATTGTTTAAAAAAAAATTAGTCTAGTGATCAAGACATAGGAACAATGAAAAAAATTACACAACAGAGATGAAGCAATGTGCATTAAAAAGCTTATTTTGTTCATTTACACTTTGTTTTATGGCTATATCAGTGTTTTATTGCTTATCTTAGGACAATTCTACTTTATATGGCCCAGTGGGTAATTTTTGTTCTTTCATTAATTCTAAAATGAGGTCTCTATTATTAACTCATAAACTACTCCATTTACTCACTTCTCTTCAGGTACTCAGTGCAAAGTTTGGTTAAGTCTAGGTTTGGCACTTTAAATCATTAAGGGCTTCACTTACAGAATGAAAAAATTCCTATAATATAAAACAATAATGCAATAAAATATGGTTAAATAAGTTTTAATTTTGGAAAACAATAAAAACAGGCTCTTTACTTGCATTATTCAATATATTTTATTGAATCTGTGGAAAAAGACAGTTAATTTGGGTATAGATGCCTACCCTTTGCTGGGAAGATTAAATGAAGTAAAGTCTGAGACAAGTGTCAAGTCTTGTTAATAAAGTAGAGGTTAATCTTACTTTTTGGTTTCCCTACTTCTTCTTCCTCCAGTAAACTTGATACGTACTCTTAGCTCTGACTTAAAGAACTGATCACTACTACGATTCTCTCTTTTGGATTCATGTTACCTCTGTACTACTCTGAGCAGTAAGAAAAAGGAGATAGCCACTCTAAGTGTGGCCACTTTCATTCTCTCATTTTCTGTCTTCTGCTTTGCTCCTCCAATCCGATGTAAATGTGGGTGACAATAGCAAAAGCATAAATAGGTGTTCCCTTCATTCTTCATGCCCTTTGGAGTAAGGTCATACTCCCTTTGAGAGCTCTCTGACAGGTTTGTAGGCAAACATGCATAGGTTCAACACTCAGCTGGCCCCTTGCACATAATTTTATATTATAATATTTTATTTTGATGGTAATAATTAGAAAGAAATAAGCAATATTCTATTATGGTGTGATAGCCTCTACCTGAGAGAGAAGGTGAGAGGGCAAAAGTTTATCTGGAATCGTGTCATAAAGGAACAGAAAACTGAAGGCTTCTATGGCCAGTTTGACCTCACAGATGCTCTGAGTGGTATGAAACACTGACTATCATGAATGAATAATTTAAATTTTCAGTGCTCTTTAGCAATTTAAATTATCATCTGAATATTTCAAGTGTGCAGAAACTTATTTCTAGAATACAAAATCATAAAGTAGATAATTTTATCATGCTAAGTGAGATAAAATAGACAACTTTAAGACTTTTTTTAAACATTCACTTACACATTTTTGTTTGGAATTCAGGGCATCATATTTTCCTATGTAAATAAGTTTATAAAGTCGTATTATATTTCCAAGTAACCTCTAAAGGCCTTTTTTAGTGCTGTGTCGTTTCATCACTCATAAAATTTACAATCACGGCTGAAGGGGAAGCAAATGTGTCCTTCTTCACATGGTGGCATCAAGGAGAAGTAACAAGCAAAAGGGGGAAAAGTCCCTTATAAAACCATCAGGTCTCCTGAGAACTCGCTCACTGTCATGAGAACAGCATGGAGGTAACTGCCCCTCCATGATTCAATTACTTCCCACTGGATCCCTCCCACAACATGTGGAAATAATGGGAACTACAGTTCAAGATGAGATTTGGGTGGGGACACAGTTAAACCATATCATTCTACTCTTGGCCCCTCCCAAATTTCATGTCCTAACAATTCAAGACATAATCATGCCCTTCCAGCGGTCCCCCAAACTCTGAACTCATTCCAGCATTAAACCAAAAGTCCAAGTCCAAAGTCTCATTTGAGACAAGGCAAGTACGTTTCACTTATGAGACTATAAAATCAAAAGCAATTTAGTTATTTCCTAGATATAATGGGAGTATAGGAACTGGGTAAATAAACCCATTCCAAATGGGAGAAATTGGCCAAAACAAAAGATCTACCCCATGCAAGTCCAAAATCCAATAGTACCATCATTAAACCTTAAAGTTCCAAAATGATCTCCTTTGACTCCATGACCCACATTGAGGTCATGCATCAGCAAGAGATTGGCTCCCATGGCCTTGGGTAGCTCTGCCCCTGTGGCTTTGCAGGGTTCAGCCCCACTTCTGCCTGATTTCATGAGCTGGCATTGAGTGTCTGTAGCTTTTCCAGGTGCACAAGGCAAGCTGTCAGTAGATACCATTCTGGGGTCTGGAGGACAGTGGCCCTCTTCTCATAGCTCCACTAGGCAGTGCCCCAGTGGGGACTATGTTTGGGGTCTCCAAACCCAAATTTCCCTTTTGCACTGTCCTAGTAGAGGTTCTCTATATGAAGGCCCTGCCCCTGCAATAAACTTCTTCTTGGATATCCATGTGTTTTCCTACATTCTCTAAAATCTAGGTGGAGGTCCACTGAAGCCATGGCCTTAGCTGTATTTTGGCCCCTTTTAGCCAAGGCTGGAGCAGCTGGGACACAGGGCAACAAGTACATGGGCTACATACAGCAAGGGCACCCTGGTCCTGGCCCATGAAACCATTTTTTTTTTTTTTCTCTTAGGCCTCCGGGCCTGTGATGTGAGGGGCTGCCATGAACTTCTCTGACATGCCCTGGAGATGCTTTCCCCACTGTCTTGGTGATTAACATTTGATTCCTCGTTACTTAAGCAAATTTCTGCTGCTAGCTTAAATTTCTCTCCAGAAAATGGGTTTTTTCTTTTCCACTTCATCTTCAGGCTGCGAATTTTCCAAACTTATTTTTTTTTTTTTTTTTTTTGAGATGGAGTCTCACTCTGTCGCCCAGGCTGGAGTGCAGTGGCACGATCTCGGCTCACTGCAAGCTCCACCTCCCGGGTTCTCACCATCCGAGTAGCTGGGACTACAGGTGCCCACCACCACGCCCGGCTAATTTTTTTTTGTATTTTTAGTAGAGATGGGGTTTCACGGTGTTAGCCAGGATGGTCTCGATCTCCTTACCTCGTGATCCGGCTTCCCAAAATGCTAGGATTACAGGCATGAGCCACCGCGCCCGGCCAAATTTTCCAAACTTTTATGTTCTGTCACCTCTTGAACACTTTACTGCTTAGAAATTTCTTCTGCCAGGTAGCCTAAATCATCTCTCTCAAGTTCAAAGTTCCATTGATCTCTAGGCAGGGACAAAATTCTGCCAGTCTCTTTGCTAAAGCATAACAAGAGTCACCTTTGTTCCAGTTGCCAACAAGTTTCTCATCTCCATCTGAGACCATCTCAGTTTAGACTTTATTGTCCATATCATTATCAGTATATTGGTCAAAGTCATTCAACAAGTCTCTAGGAAGTTTCAAACTTTCCCACATCTCCCCGTCTTCTGAGCCCTCCGAGTCTACAGGAAGTTCCAAACTTTTCCACATTTTCCTATCTTCTTCTGAGCCTTCCAAATGGTTCCAACCTCTGCCTTTTACTCAATTCCAAAGTTACTTCTGCATTTTTGGGTATCTTTACAACAATGCTTCACTACCAGGTACCAATTTACTGCATTTGTGCATTCTCACACTGCTAATAAAGACATACCCAAAACTGGATAATTTAAAAAGGAGAGAGGTTTAATTGAGTCATAGTTCAGCATGGCTGAGGAGGTCTTGGGAAACTTACAATTATGGCAGAAAGGGAAGCAGACTTGTTCTTCTTCACATGGTGGCAGGAAAGAGAAGTGCAGAGTGAAGTGGGGGAAAGCCCCTTATAAAACCAACATAGCTCATGAGAATTCACTCACTATTCTGAGAACAACATGGAGGTAACCAACCCCATGATTCAATTACTTCCCACTGGGTCTCTCCCAGGACACACAGGGAATATGGGAACTACAGTTCCAGTAGCGATTTGGGTGGAGATACAGCCAAACCATATCACCTCCTAAGTCAATACACATTTTCCTAAAACAGAGAATATATTGTAGCCTCAGCTAAAATGAGCCAAGATTAGAGGAGGTAATGATGGGTCTAAAGAATTAGACAGGTGTTAGATTATGGAGTGAAAAGAACATATTATGCAGTCAGAATGGCTACTATCAAAACGTCAAAAAATAACAGATGCTGGCGAGGTTGCAGAGAAAAGGGAACATTTATACACTGTTGTTGGGAGTATAAATTAATTCAACCATTTTGGAAAGCAGTATGGATATTCTTCAAAGAGCTAAAAGCAGAACTACCATTCCACCAAGCAATCCCATTACTAAGTATATACCCAGAGGAATGTAAATCATTCTACCATAAAGACTCATGCACACAAATGTTCACTGCAGCACGATTCACAATAGCAAAGACATAGAAGCAAATTAAATACCCATCAATGACAGATTGGATAAAGAAAATGTGCTATATGTACACCATGAAATACTATGCAGCCATAAAAAATAAGATCATGTCTTTTGCGGGAACATGGATGGAACCAGAGGCCATTACATTCAGCAAAGTAATTCTGGAACCAAAGACCAAATACTCCGAATATTCTCATTTGATGAGAACTTATGAACACAAAGAAGGAAGCAACAGATACTGGGGTCTACTTGAGGGTGAAGGTTGGAAGGAGGGAGAGGTGCAGGAAAGATAGCTATTGATTATTGGGCTTAATACCTAAATGATGAAATAATCTGTACAACAAACTCCCACGACATGAGTTTGCCTATGTAACAAACCTTCATATGTACCCCCGAACCTGAAATAAAACTTAAAAAAACACAAAAGTCACAACTCGACCAGTTGTATAAAGATAGATTGGAGGAAATACAGACAGTTACCAGTATGTTGAAATAACCCAACAAGAGCAATGGTGGCTCAACACCTGGGGTGGAAGTGAAGAGAGGAATATGTGTTTGAAAGCAAAATCCACAGGATTTAATGATCAATACTTATTGGCAATTTTAATTCTCTCATTTGAGCAGAGTTGTTTGGGTGTTGAAGTGGAAATGTTGTAGGGATCAGATAATGAGTTTAGTTTAGAACCAATCTAACTAGAGATGACAGGTTTAGAGCAATAGTGTGAGCATTGGAGAGGCAGAAACAGAATCAAGCTGAGCTCAAAATATTAACATTTCATGATGCTTCTTGATTTTTTGCTACTGAGCCTGTTTACCTACACCTTTTCCACGAAGGCTGATTCATGTAGTGACTAGGAAGGTATATGGACTTTCTATTCTGACCTTACCGCTGGCTAATCTGCTATTCTTCCCATTCCAACAGACAAAACCTATGTAAGCAAAACATTTTTAATACTTGAGCTACAAAACAATGGAACTATGTGATGCAACGACCTTGTTTTATCCTTTTCCTATGGAGATAAAGAATAACAGTTATTTTTTGAGCACTTACCTTGTTCAGAGTATTGCTAAATTCTAACATATTATCTCATTGACTCCTCACAAGTCTCCATAGGATAAAAAATAAAAATATTATTATTATTATTTTGCAAATAAGAAGTTAAAGCCTAAAGAATTTAAATGAATTACCCTAAACAACTCATGAGTGATAGAGTCAGCCTTCAAATACAGCTCTATATGACTTCAAAGCCCAAGTGTTTAAATATTAATCTAATCTGCCTCCCCATATTCTTTCTGATTCTCAGCTGGATAATCATAAATCACATCTCAATCACTTACATTATGATAAAATTCAAACTTTGAGGAGTTTAATTTCCAGATTGTTTATGTGTGGCCTGTGCAGGAAACAGCATAGCTTTATTTCTTCTCATTTCCTGAGATAGAACAATGCTCTTCTATAGCCAAATCCTACCAATGCCTGCCTCTTGAATACTCCGTGCTCTTTCTCATTTTCATGTCTTTACTCAAGCAACACATGGAGGTCTCCACATCCAACACTACTCAAATTATATATCATATCCTTGGTGAAGCTTTCCTACACTCTCACCACCAACCTATTATTTCATTCTACCTCTTTGCAACTATAAAACTTTGTATATGCCTTTATTATTATGTTTATCTCATTAATATTTTGTTTCCATGTCTGATTTTCCCCTAAGACTACGTACATCTCAGGATATTCTGTTTTACTCGTTTCTGTTAATAAATGTTAGTGTCAGTCATTGTACTGATATTTCATCGCATTTGTAGAGTCAAAGATAAAGATACTCTATTTGCGAGAAAGTGTGGAATTCCTTTCTGTGTTCCCTCTCTTCTTTCTAGTTATTTCAGAAATGGCAGTTAAGATCACCCAGTGGAGGAGATCAATTCTCTGGTGGTAGTACTTGTAGAGAAGGTTGAGACAGTGCTCTGGAGACAGTACAGATGAAAGGAAAGAAGAGATTCTTATTACTGGGCTGTTTTTATCAGTAAATCAATATAAGTCATTTTACATGTAGTAAATTATATCCTTTCTGGAGAGAATTTTCTAATGGAAGAGAAAAATGACTTAAAGATATTAAAATATTTTGAGGGAAAATATTATTTTATGGGTAAATAAACAGGAGTGTAAATAAGAGAGACCAGAAGTACAGTGAGACAATGTTTTCCTTCTTCTCTGAAATAATGCAATCACTGTCTATAATAGAGAATAACAACTTCAAAAATGTTACAAGGTTCTTCCTGGTTTTGACATGTTTTGACAAACACTATGTTCTTAATTATTTGCCCTAAGAAGAAATCATTAGATGCTGTATTTGGGATCAAATATTGAAGATAATAAACGGAAACGTAGAAGAAAATTAATGTTTGAAATGCTTTTAAATTGCATATAAATTCTTTTCTTTAGTGGGAAAATATTATATGAGATATATACTCTCAATATTTTAAAGTATTAAAAACTTCAAGACAACAATGCTATATAGTGTAAATTATAGAAAGCAATGAGTGTAGATAAAGTATTCAGTCATAATGCCATTAAAGAGGAAATAAGATTAAGAGAGATTGAGAAAAGATGAGTTTTAAATAGTAATGCTAAAAGATGGCACATAAGCTACAAAATATTAACTAGATTTGCCATATTTGGTTTATCTGATCAGACCCAAAGAATGTTAATGGCTAAAATCAGATATATTTTTCACAACTTAATATGGGAAGGAAAGGAAGAGACGCACCCTGGAGCAAAATTCCTTCTACAAGGTGGTAGATTAGGTTAAGCTAGATTGAAGCCTGCAGAGAATGACTAGAGTAGCACTAATAGGTTAGACTACCCAAAAACGTGTTTGCTGTTTCTTTTTAGAAAAATTGTATAGGTTAAAATGATCAGCCTGCACACACATTACTTGCAAGTTATCCTGTAACTCTCATCTCTGAATATATAATAGGTACAAATTTATTGATCAGATTAGTCAGTTGACCCCTTACAGCCAAATCAAAAGAAATAAAATAAAAGAAATTAGATTTCCTTTGAAAAAAATTAAGGAAGAAATTATAGGATTAGGAAACTGTATAAGAGCAGTGGAATCAGGAACGCAGGTCTGGAATTAGGCAGCAGGGAACTGAAGTTTGTTTATAATCGATGATGTTATTATGAACTAAATGCTTGTCCCACCACCCCCCACCACTCCAAATTCATATATTGAGGCCCTCACTCCCAATGTGATGGGGTTAGGAGATGGGGCCTTTGGGGGCTAATTAGGTTTAGATGAGGTTGTGAGAGTAGAGCTTCCATGATTGGACTAGTGGCCTTAGAAGATGAAAAGACAGCAGAGCTGTTTCTCTGCCATGTGAGGATACAGCAAGAAAACAGCCATCTGAAAGCTGGGAAGACAGCCTTTACCAGAAACCAGTCACACACACCCTGATCTTAGACTTTCCATGCTCCAGAAATGTCTGGGGTTTAAGCCTCTCAGTCTATGATATTTTGTTGTAGCAGTGTAAGACGTGTAGAATTAGAGGAGTGACTAAGACAAATGTCGGTAAAAATTGTTTTCTTAAAGAGAAGAGACAGCCGTAAAAGGTGATGTCACCCCTTACAGCAAGCATAATGAGTCATGGTCTTGGTGAAAGCCAACCTGCTCTTAAGATGGTGATGGAATCCATGTCAATTCTCAGTCTAGGCAGCTTCTTTAATGCCTTCCAGGTGATTCTAAAAGAGCCACCAGGGATATATGCTTGTACATTAATTAACAAAGTAGACTTCCCATGAAGATGAGATAAATTCTTTTAATCTCATGTCTTAAGTTAAGGCAACCATTAAGTGTTTGATGAATGAGAAGAAGGTCACAGGAAAAAAAAAAAACATGGACAATTATTATTATATTATTTTATGATTACAAATATTCTCTGAACACTAAAAACGTTTGAATGATTCTAAGAATATAACTGCAGATCTGTTGCATTCCCTAGAGAAACTAGGATAGTTCTACATGGACATGAAAATATATCTTTTCCTCTAGTTTTGAGGAGTGTTAAACATTTTCCCTAAGGAATTTTAGCAACAGTAGAACATTATTTTTAAATTAACTTTTTCATTAAATGCTTGTTTCCCTTGAAAAGGGAGCAGCTGTTTAGCACTGGCAGATATTTTTCCCCTCAATCTACGAGTGTAAATCAAAAACAATTTGTTTTGTGAATAATCTACAGTATGACAATTTGTCTACAAATATGTCACTGGCTGTTTACTTCAGTGTGTGTCAATTGGATTTAGCCCCTTATTTGCAGAGAAGAGAGGAAGGCAATCTTGACAGCATGCCTGCCTGCCAGACTGGCACTGCAGCCTCTCCCCCAACTTCCTGTTGCCACTGAGAACCACGGGGAGTGAGAAGCCACACACTGTGCAGAGTGTGGGCTTAGCAGGACTAGGCCAGCAACAAAATTAGAGACCTGGGCTCTCACTGAGAGAGTAGAGAGCTGTTCACACAGAGGCAGATCTTTCTGTACAGCACTTTGATTAAGTCTAGGAAGAACCTTAATAGACTGCCATTTACTAGAAAGGAACCTTTTAGAGACAAGTGTTGGGAGATGGAGTTGGATTTTTTTCCCCTCTGTCAGCTCCCTCTATACTGAACAGCTGATGCTTGCATTAAAGGGAGATCAAATAAAAAGCTTATTCAGCACTTACTAGATTTCCAGGAAGGAAAAAAAATATTGTCAGCTTTAGCTTACTTATATATAAGTATATCCTTCTATATGTCAGCTTATATCACCCGGTGTGATGTATGATTCACTCCATGTATTTAGTATTATAATGACCGAATCTCTCTCCCATAGCCGGGCACAGTACTCTCCTTTCACGTCAGCACTTGCAGGGTTTGCATATTCACAAGATTGACCTAAGCTAGTGAACTCAAGAACCACACTGAGTTATTTCTATGGCTTGTGGATTACTCAGACAGACCTTAATATTGTTATTTTGTGACAAATGATAAATGTTCCCTTCCATTGGACTCAGCAGCAGCATTAGTGTTATGGTAACTGAATTACTAATCTCTATTCCTTTTCTAAATATTTGTTCTTTTTTATATGTATATATATATGTATATATATTTATATGTGTGTATATATATATATATATTTCAAAACTCAGATGTAGGCAGGAAATGGCAAATTCAATAGAAAAGTGATTTAAAGGGCAAAACTTAGTACAGGGCATGTATTCTCTTGCTACATGAACACATATTATAGATGATTATTAATTAAAATCTTTAGGAGTGTTTAGAAAGAGTGTTTTTGAAAATAAATTTCTAAACCAAGAGCAATCTAAAAACATTTGTCTCAAGCTTCAAGTATGCAAGAAGATTAAATTCTGAGCAAAAATACAAATGCCATGTATTTACACCAAGACCTTTAAATATAAATTATGATTCTACCTAGGGACAGGGAATGGAGGAAGTCAATACTACTTCCTCCTTTAAAACGGACTGGAAAACTCCGAGTTGGACACAATACACAGAATTCATTTTGAGAGATAAATCCTAACTACTTACTCTGAATAGTTTTTATTCAGATCCCAGTAGTTGAAAAATGATAATTTAGAGAGACCCAAATTGGAAAGAAGTATATCCCTCTGTCACAGCTACCTTAAAATATCTTAAAATAGAATGCATCTGGATGGACAAGGTGAAAGCATATTCTTTTCTTTTTTTTTCTTTTTTAAGATAGAGTCTTGCTCTGTTGCCCAGGCTGGCATGCAATGGCACAATCTCAGCTCACTGTAACCTCTGCCTCCTGGGTTCAAGTGATTCTCCTGCCTCAGCCTCCTGAGTAGCTGGGATTAGAGGTGTGTGCCACCACTCTTGGCTAATTTTTTTTTTGTATTTTTAGTACAAACGGGGTATCATCACGTTGGCCCGGCTGGTCTTGAACTCCTGACCTCAAGTGATCCACCTGCCTCGGCCTCCCAAAATGCTTCTTTTCTAATATTTAGAAAAATACTTATTGAAGCTATTAGAGATTATTAAATACTTGTGCTTAGAAAAATTCCAAACTTAGAGATGACATTTAAAAAATAATTTCCTCTTAATTCCTGTATATATAGGGAAAGAGAATTGTGTAAATTTCTAAATTCTTAAAATGCATAGTAAACTTTTGAAAAAATTAAACAAAAAGTGAAGCAGAGGGAAGCACATAATTTTACATATTGATGGTGAAGCCAGGGTGTATGTATGAAGATGGAGTTTAGACACATTCATGTTTTTGCTTTCCACTAAAATAAGAGATAAAGATTCAAAGACTCATAAACCCACAATGATAAAGAAAACAGGAAAAGATAAAACAGCAACTAACTTTTTGGAATCTAGAGTGACAGATGCATGTAACTGACACACCCTAATAGAGCTAAATTCTAAACTGGCAGTGGGGAAGGCTGAGAACCATGTTTACACCATAGAACCCTAAATATGTACAGTTGGTCAACATTGGTTGTTTCTTGAATTAAGGGTAAAGGCAAAGAGGATTGTCTGAAAGATGGCTGAAGAAGCAGTTAGGATCCGTCCCCCCACAGACATGCTTTCCATCCCTGCATGTAGTTCTATGAATCCCTGTGCCACCAGACACTGTAATGTCAGGCTGGGTTTTTCTTCAAAGAAGGACTTGTTTACCCAGTGCTGTGAGTACTGCCTCAGACAGACATCAGGTGTCAGCACCCTCAGGGATTGTCTCAGCTACAGAAAGCAATCTCAGCTTTCCGTGGCCTACATCTAATGGCTAATCAATGCAGTAGGGTAAGGTCTAACTATCTAAGTCCAACGGGGAACAACTCTGAAGGACTGTTCTAGATCCAGAGCTCTCTCTGGGGTCAGCCAATCTATCTTTGGGCCAGTATCACAGCTGGATTTCTCCCTCTGCCCAAACATAATTTCTTCCTCTCCTGTCTACAGGGCTTGAACCCAAAGAAGCACCTCAATAAATATCCTGTACATCAACTCGGTGTCAGAGCCTCCATCTAGATTCTGCAACAATAATTCTTCCTAATCTCTAAAGAAAACTGTTGACTTATTCTTAGCATTCCATAAAGCAGAGGGTGTCTCCCCTTTGTAGGGGAACACTAGGGAATGTGAAGAGCAGATATTTCATACTTAATACAAGTCAAATAATTGAACATTTGTACACCAAAGCAGAGATACAAGCCTTCTACTTCCTACAGTTTTCTATAGGGTATTCAGCAAAAGTGCTTTCTGAAGTATCTGAAAAGCCTAAAAAGAAAATTAGAATACATTCATATTAAGATAAAATGGCCCAACCAGAAAACCTTTCAGGGAAGCCCAAAGGTAGTAAACTTTATACCAGCAAAGAGCTTGCAATAATTTCTTTTGAAGCCTTAGAAGAAAATCTGAGATAAATAAGTATACATAGAAACCTTTTAACATGAAAGACAAACGCCAAAATAGGCAAACAAACAAACAAATAGCAACTTGGAGGTACTAAAGACCAGGAAGTGATTATGAAATTAAAATTACTGATATCCTCAGAAAGATAAGAGCAGGTATTATATTCATGAAACAAGAACAAGGTGCTATAAAAGAAGAGAATAGAGTTCCTGAAAATTGAAAAGACATCAGTCCAAAACAAAACCTTATTAGAAGACTAGGAAGATCGAATGACGCTACCTTCCTGAAATACGTCAAAAAGGCAAAGATATGAAAAATAAGATAGAATTCATAAGAAATATGAAGAATCACTCTAGAAGTCCCAATATAAAAATTTATGAAATTCAAAAAAAGAACTGAGAAAGCAGAAGTGAAATCATCAATAAAATATTAAAGAAAATATATAGTTTCCAAGTGGAAAGAGTCCACAGAATGACTGACAAAATAGATGAAAATAACGCCAAATTAATGTATCCCATTTTATTTTACTTTATAATTATTTTTTAGATACAACGTCTTGCTTAATGTATGCCATTTTAAAGGAGCCAAATAAATATTCTACAATGTCATTGGAAACAGATGAAAGAGAATACATGAGGTGTTCTTTGAACTTCTCAGAGCAACCCTAGAAGCTAGAAAATCAGGGAGCAATAGAACATGTTAAGGTCAGTAAGCTAGAATTGGCAAAACTCTGCTAGCCAAATGACTATTTTCTTCAATAAATTAATCCTGGGTTATAGAGTCAACAGAAAAATTTTTGGATATCAAAAGAAACTTAAGAGATATGAACAAAATGCAATATGCAGATCATAGGGTCCTTGTGCTTTTTTTATCTTTATTCATATCAGCCAACTTAAAAAAATGGAAACAGGGAAAACTGAGCATGACCTGGTTATTAAATAATATTAAAGAACTATTTAATTTTTTGGTTGTACTATTGCCACTGTGTTCTCATTTTTTTAAAGTAGCTTTTATAAGAGATACATTCATTTTTTAAAGTAGCTTTTATAAGAGATACATGCATTCTGAAATATTTACAACTGACATCATATGATTTCAGGCATTTTTTTTTTTTAAATCAGTCCTTTCCCTTCTCTGCTGCGAAAAAAAGTATGAAGGGGTGTGAATAGATTAAACAATATAGCAGGAAGTTGGTTGGTGTAAGGCTTCATGATGAGCATTGGAAGATGAGTGCATTATCTTTTCTCCCTTTGTATGTGTTTGAAAATATCAATAGCAAAAAGATTTTTTAAAGCTCTGAATGTCCAAATAAAATTCAATTTCATATATCTTTTCTCTGAAAGCCACTGCAGGAGATAGTATTCCAAAATTAGGGAATAAAACAAACAAAAAAATAGAATCTATAGGGAACAGGACATAGGAAAAACACACAGAAGGGAGATAAAGAATATCCCTTAGAATTATTATAGCTTTATATTACCTGTGTCTACACAAACCAACAGAAAAGACACACACAAACTCACAGACACACACACACACACATATGCACACACAAACACATACAAACGTATTTTTCCATTAGGCTCACAATCATGTGACCCAAGATTTTACTTGATTCTTATGGCCCTAATTACATTAAGACAGAATTATGGGATGGACTCAGCAACTCTCATTAGTGGTCTATGTAAAGCAAATTCTTAGGAAATCACAAAGCTGAGATGTTTCTTCCAGGCACAGACTGCACTGTTTCTTACATTCAAGAAGCACAGAGGTAGGATCTTCCTTTAAAAGGTTAAGAAAAGGAGCCTCTATGCTGCCTCTGGGTGAGCCTCTTGAGAACAGTCATCAGGTAATTAGCTATGGCTTGCCCAGCCTCCCTACATTAAGGAACAAACAATTAACGTCGGAGTAAGCGCTGTTAGACACATGAATATCAAAGTGTCCTAGTGACTTTTAGCAATTTACATCTGATAATTATTTCTCTAATTCTCAACTAAATTGTGGTTTGCTCAATTTAAGGCCAGGTTTTTCCCCTCTTTATTTTAGTTTTTACTTAAGAACTTTTAACAGAGCTTTGCATTTTTATTGGGCATTATATTGTCAAAGCTCTAATTGGCAAGAAGCAGATATCATCTCTGATTTATGCAGAATGTACATTTATTGAAGGAAATCATGGGGAGTCACTGAATTGCCACAACCAAACTTAGGAAAATGGACAGGGATATAGAAAACTATTTGTCCAGAACCGGTGTCCAAATCACGTCACAGATTCTAAGCAGGAAGTACTTTGCTTCCAGGGCCACTGGACACCAGCATTTGTAGGTGCCCCTCCAGCATAGCTGGTATTTGTACCTACCAGGAATCCCCACTAAATTTGCTCCCTTGAGATCCCAGATGTCACAATGTGGTCCCTGAAGCCAAGAGAGTTCTCTACAAACCTTGCTTCTTTCATATCAGCTCCCAATTCAAGGTGAGAGTGACCGATGGGCCACGCATGGGTCGCATAGCTATACCCTGGCTGCAAAAAAGTTTGATAAACACTTCCACAAAGATTATTATGAAAAACATGCTACAAATTCAGAGGACTTGGCAAAACTCTGCTAGACAAATGATTAGTTTCTTCAACAAATCAATGCTGGGGGATAGAGACAGCAGAAAACTTATTGGATATCAAAATAAACTTAAGGGATATCAATAAAATACAATATACAGGTCATGGGGGTCTTGTTTTTGTTTTTAATCTTCAAATGTTGAGCAACCAGAAATATGCAGATTTGTACTATAAGCATTTTGCAACTAATGTGTATAAGTACGTATTTTATTTTAATTTTAAAATTCAGGATCTTGTGAATCGGTAATGATTTAGATCTGTCGGTGCAAACTTTTGCATTAAAGGGAGTAACGTTTTGAAAAACTGTATTCTGAGGGCCACTGTGTATATTTTATATTAGGTAGTGTTAAGTGTGCATCAGGAGTAGAGGGGGTAAAATAATCAAGATGCTAGTTTCTAGTAACATCCTTACCCAACACAGTGAATCTTCTCTTCCTCACTGGTAAGACCACTTGCTTCACATCTGGAGGCTAATTAGTGAACAAGAGGCCAAAGCAAATGTATAATATAGCATGTTTGTACAGTTAAACACTAAATCAACTATCTGAGAGCTATACATTGCATCAAATTCTAAAGGCTGGCCTGTAGTCAAGAATCCTAAGGTGTGATTCCAGATTGCCTCCTATAGAACTGTAGTACTTTATGTAAGAAACAGATACCTTTGAATTTAAGCTTGAATAACTCCCCCAAATATTAGACTTTTTAAAAAGCTGTTATAATAACTAATCAGAAATTCAAATTCATACAGTTTAAAGAAATTTGATGAAAATTTTATATAGCAAAGTTCCAGAGCTACTGCACAGTGTAACCTCCAATTTATCCATTCAATGCAACTGAATCCTGAATATAAAATTTGTATATATATATATATAAATGTATATACATATGTGTGTGTGTATATGTATATATATATATATATACATATACACACAAAAATATATGTATATATATTTGCAGGTGGAACCATGAAGGAATTTTCAAATTTTATTTTTCTTTCAGGCTGTGGCTAAGTCACAACTTCTGGTCATAGTACCTAACTTATGCATTGATCTGCTTAAGCTTAAATAAACAATGTGTTCACAATATAAGCATTTATTAGTACTTCATATAGAAAGAAGTGTTATAATGCAGATTGGAGTGATGTAGATAGCAACATATAAAGACAAATATTATTTTCTCTGATTCTAAAAAGGAATCGAAAAATATTTGAAATATCAATTGGTATGAAAAATAAAGCTCGATGCTTGAAGTAAGCAATTATTTTAGAAATTCTTAAAATAATGGAAAAAATATATTGAATTCTATAAAAGTCACGTTAGTGCTTTTAGTATTTCATATGTTATGTCGAATCTACTTATTTTAGGTGACTATATCATTAGAAAGTTGTAGTTCAGTTTTCAGTTTCTGATTTCTATTAGTTTGTAAAAGGATTTTACATTTGCATTTAAATAGAAAGAAAATGTGATAAAGATTTCAATTAAAAGGCTGTCTGTTTGGGTTAATTCATTTTTAATAGGAACAGTAAATATTTTTCAATTGATATAGTTCTTACTGCAAGATCTGTCCATAGTTCTTTTTTATCTAGTTATGTCAGGTGGTGCTCAATAATGAATACTATAATGTCAGCCTTTGCTCTTTAAGGAACATTTGCCATTTCTTCATTGATTTTTGAGAAAATAAAGCAAATTGCTGAATAGTGCTTGAGAAAACTAATGACAGCAGGTTGCTGCGTAAGTACAAAAGATCATTTACACACATATAAACTATGTATAACATTAATAGGTTTGTTCAAACAAGTGTATACATAGACACATACGGAATAGATTTTCCTTGTAAAGTGATTGATGCTAGATTTGATGGAAAGAAAATGAAAAACTGTCTTATCTTGAAAGTTTGGCTAAGACTTCAGTCTCATCTGCTTTATATGGATAGGTTGTGTTCTCTATAGAAAGAAAGGTCATCTTTTAACTAGTGTTCATACGTATAATACACTTTTTAAATGTAAGGAGATTCTGTAATGACAATACCAGTCTCCATCTGATGTATCAAAATTTTTTAATTCCAAAGTTAGCTCTTTGAAAATTGGTCACTTACTTGTTGTTTGCTTTGTAGGCGTGTCCTTAGTTCTAAACAAATTCAGTTAACTATATGGGATTTGCTTGAAATATTTTATATTAAAATAATTTAAATGTTGCTTATGTCTTCAGGATGTTTTCATTTATTTCGTTTTTTGTTTTATAGCTACAATTATGTAGCTTGTAATATGTTTCTTTACTTACCTAGTTTCTAAGGAATTTTCTCTTTCTTTTTTTCTTACTTTGTTTTCAAATTCCTGAAAACACTTTGCACTGGACATCATTTTCTGAGTGAGAGCGGGGGTGAAAAAATGAAACTTTTAAATAAAGAATTGAAGCATTTAATTAGTATGTTCTGGCTTACTGCTAGCAGAACATCACACTAGTGTGTAAGTGGATTAAGTTTCCTGTAACGCCAGCCAGGAGATATCTTGACAGATGTGTTTTTTCATTCTCAGGTGTCTAGTTAAGAAAAACCCAGGGGTCCAATTCAACCTTTAAAAATGTTATCTTTTGACTAGAAAGATTACTGCTTTGAGATGCAATGGGATTTTCCACAGCAAACTTAGCAGAGGATTATGCTTTTCATTACTCTCTGAATGAAGAGTGAATAGGTGGTGTAAATAGAGGATATTTCTAGAGACAATTTCTATATAAATTGTGATTTATTTTTCCTGTCTTTACTAAAAATTCATAAAGAAAAGAAGTGGCTGTTGAATTAGAGAAAAGTCCATATTATCTTGTGAAATTGCTTCTTGCAAGTTATACACACACACACACACACAGAGTGAGAGAAAGAGAGAGAGGATTTCAAGTGTTAAAATAATTCTATTTTATTGTACCTTATTTTCAGCTGTTTTATTCATTTTTTATATCATTCGACTCTATTCTCCCCACAGTATGTCTGTATTTTTAGGCAGTCTCTAAATTGACCGCTTCATGGTTGATTTTTTTTTCAGCCATATTTAACCACTGATCTCAGCTGAATTGATTAGAGTGACTGTGGGGTAATTCAAATCAGATAGGACGGTTGAGCTCACCAAACAAACCACGCCATGGTCCAGTAATTTTATTCATATAACTACAAGCTAATCCACTGCAGTGAGTTAGGCCTGTTGGGACCACAAACTTTAGGAGCTATCTATAATATATTTTAAAGCTTTAGTTTATTATAACTTATTTTCTTAGATTTTTCAATCTCTAATTTAGCAATGTAAATCTTTAAGGAGATTTCCATGCACAAATGTGCAGAAAGGAGTACTCAACTGAAGAATCCCAGGGACTTCCCATAGTTAATTCCATTTAATGTCTTTCCAGTGTCTGCAAAGCCAAAACAGCAGGAGTTATTGGAAAGTGCCAAATTTAATATAATCATGAAGTTTTTTTTCAGCATTTCAGCAGAATCTGAGAATTAAAAACTTGTATGTATACATACACACATAGAAGCACACCACACATGGGAAATCATAAGAGAGGAAGTATGCTCTAAGCCTCTAATACTACTTAAAATGTAGTAAAAATAAATACATAAATAAATAAATACATTTACAAATAAATACATTTATAAATAAATGAATAAATCTATACTAGGTACAGCTTTGCTTTATTTGACTATTAGTATTTTTCATCTCTCTGCATACAAGCCATGCATACGTAACATGTTTAGCATCTATTATTTTAAAGTGTGTGTCTACACACTTCAATAAATTCAGCTGATGCAGTTTGGATGTTGTTCCTGCCCAAATTTCATGTTGAAACAATAATCCCCAGTGCTGGAGATGGGGCCTAGTGGAAAGTGTTTGGATCATGAGGGTAGATTTCTCACGAATGGTTTAAGTGCAATTCTTTTGGAACTGTCCTCGCAATGGGGAGTGAATTCTCATGAGATCTGTTAGTTTAAAAATGTGTGATAGTTTCCTTTCTCCTGTTTCTGCCCATGTAAGACACCTAGTCCCCCTTTGCCTTCCACCATGACTGGAAGCTTTCTGAGGCCTCCCCAGAAGGAGAAGTTGCTATGCTTCCCCTACAGCTTGCAGAACCGTGAGTCAAGTAAACTTCTTTTCTTTATAAATTACCCAGTCTCAGGTATGCCTTTATTGCTATGTGAGAATCAACTAATATATAAGTAAACAGTCAAGCAAGGCTGTTTTTTTGTGTGTGAATATTAACATTGTTATTTAAATGAATGTATTTAACTGATTATTTTGATAAGAGTTAAACACTGTGAAATTGTTCATATAGGTTTATAGTGTTATCTGGAACATTTTCTACTTATACTTTTTGAATTTAAAATTATTTTTAAATTGCATATTTTTCTTAAAATTATGACATTCCAAATTGCTATCAACCCACGTGGTTATTTCCTAGCAATCATTAACAATTACATATTGCTAGACCATATTTAAACTATTTAAAACCAAAAACTTTCTATTCCTCTATTGTAATGTCTAAACCAGCAACTGCACAAGAAAACCAGCTGTTTTGGAATTCCATTGAGTTTATCACACATTAGCTTTTTTGTCTTCTTTCACAGTTAGCATTTTTGAAGCATCATATATATCTCATGGCATTTGGAAAAAGAGCTACTGTTGCTATATGGATCAGTGGTAAGTAATGTGGCAAGGGACAAACCTCTTTCAGTTTAGTTTAGTTAGAATATTCTGTGTATGCTCATTACTTTTGGAAGGAAATATGTATGCAATCTCAATCTTATTGCTTTTGTTTTCTCATCTTACCCTTTACTTGTACTAAAATTTAAAATGTTCTATGAAGTATGGCAAATAAAGGTCTGACAAATTTGTAATGTATTTAGAAATAGTATTTTAAGGAGGTTGTTTTGGGACTTGTGTTTCTCTTCACTAAGAACTAATTTATCATTACTTTCTAAATTAAGAGCATCATAATTTATAGTTGTCTAAATATACATTTGAAATGACTGTCTTTTTGAAGAAGCAATCCTTCCACTAATGGTTATAAATCCATCCTTTTTATGTTTCTCTAAATATTTGTGCACCAGTATTTTTTTCAGGCAGAGAATGTTTATATTAAGCACTGATTAATGGAAAATATGAGTATGAATAAGAAAATCCTTTTAACAGAATTTAAAAAAATTTGAATGCTTACATGCTATATAATACTTTTGTTATTTCATAAAAGTTATGTAATGAATAGTGGTATGTTGACAAACCAAATTAGAATCTGTGGCCTAGGGAGGAAACAATGAAAAGTATTGATGAAGTCTACTTCAAAATTTTAAAATGAATTTTTAAGGTATATGGACCCATACATGCACACATACACACATACGCATGCACATTGAAATTAAGTTGATGTTGAGCCAAATAAGAAGACATAAAGCTTAATTCTTGAATGTTGCTCTATTTTGTGATATTACGGGTAACAAGTCACATCTTGTTGGAGATTTTAGATTAAAAATGATCTATTTTGTAATTCAGAGTATTACTGCAAGTCCACAAATTTGGTTTTGTCTCCTTTTTATACATAATGAACCGAGATGCAGAAAGTTAATTGACATTTGTACCCAGTTATGCCATTAGTTAGTGTGGCGGATTCAAACTCAAGTTTTTCAGCTCCCAAATTGTTATTTTAACTTTAATTAATTAGAGATTATCTTACAAAAGCCATTAAAGTCTATAGCACTTTATTTGTGCAACAGCAGTCCCCAACCTTTTTGGCACCAGGGACCGGTTTCTTAAAAAACAATTTTTCCATGGACCTGGGGGTGGGGCAGGGTGGTGATCTTGGGATGAAACTGTTCTACCTCAAATCATCGGGCATTATTAGTTGAATACTCATGTGGAGCATGCAACCTAGATACCTCACATGTGCAGTTCACAATCGGGCCCATGATCCTTTTAGAATCTAAGGCCACCGCTGATCTGACAGTAGGTGAAGCTTAGGCAGTAATGTTCACTTGCCTGTCACTCATCTCCTGCTATGAGGCACCATTCCTCACAGGTACCAATCCATGGCCCAGGATTAGTATTAACTTCAATTATAAGAGACTATTTTATGTAAATGGATAAACAGGTAGAAAACTAAGAGCCTAAAATGCAATAGGGGATATTAAAAAAAAACATGAAAATTAAAGCTAAAATAGTTCAGAGCAGTATATGTATCATGATTTTGTTGAGGTATAATGAAAAGTTCCAAAATTATGCTAACAGCCAGTGTGATCCTGATCTTTAGGATTTCAGTGGAATTCTTTTTTACATTTGATTGAAATTCATCAAAGGACATTTGTATTTGTTTTAATTCTAGTCAAACTACCTCATAAAGGTTTTGCTTAAAATTTCTAAAAAACTAAGGTACTTTGAAACTGCCAACATCTCTACAAATCCAATTATGGGGCATTATTGTAGTCTTTCTGTTCTGAAAGTAGAGTTAATTGTAGGCATGTGTCTCAGGCTGATGTACATATATCAAACAAAACTGTTGATCAACCCTTTTTTTATAGAAATTTCAATATTGTAAGTGTGGAAAAGTTATCTTTAATGCTTATAAACACAGGACAACAAGGATGTGGGCAGTTGAAATTGATCAAATTTATCATGTTTCATTCCTGTCACATTCTTCAAAGCACAAAATAGCACTTTTTGTTTTATTTAAAAGCATCTGTATTTATTTCCATTAAATTTAAACATTAAATTTATAAAATTCAGCTACATATTCAGAAGGAACAGATTTAAGGCAGTTATTGACTTCAGTTTAGCTAGTATTTTGTCATGCATAGCAGTGAGGACAGTTGAGGATGAAACTTATTTTAAAGCTTTTCAATTTATATCTGAAACAGATAGCTAGTATAGAAACATTGGAAAAATAAATTGAAGACTACTCTATTGACTCATTATATAATAAAAAAGAATAAGCATCTAGTGAGGATAATAGGAGTCAAAGTAAGTTTAACTATATGTTGTATGTGTGAAAATGAATATACTCATTTAAGATCCTATATGTCATCTTGATTGCAACCAATAACACTTGCTTATAGAGAGACTGGCCTTTTGGGTTTTTTATTATAAGAATTATATATCCAGATTTTTGTACCAAATGACGTCAGTGGCTCTTACATTATATAATGTAAGAAAATAATGCTCCCCTAAAAACCTAGATTTCTGCTGGGCGCAGTGGCTTTTACCTGTAATCCCAGCACTTTGAGAGGCCGAGGAGGGTGGATCATGAGGTCAGGAATTTGAGAGCAGCCTGGCCACAAGTTCTGGAGTTTGAGACCAGCCTGGCCAATACGGTGAAACCCCGTCTATACTAAAAATACAAACATTAGCCAGGTGTTGTGGTGCTCGCCTGTTGTCCCAGCTACTTGGGAGGCTGAGGCAGAATTGCTTGAACCTGTGAGGCAGAGGTTGCAGTTAGCCGAGATCATGCCACTGCACTCCAGCCTAGGCAACAGAGCAAGACTCCACCTAAAAAAAAAAAAAAAAAAAAAAAGAAAAAAAGCTAGATTTATAAATGAAACAATAAAATACCAAAATATTTATCATTTTTGTTAAAGAATAAACACTTTTTAACTTTGTTCTCATATACGTGTTTTATATATATATATATATATATATATATATATACACACACAAATTCACAAATATACAAGTAAATTTTGATAGTTGTCTTGAGACTTTCTTGTTTTTCTACTCTGAAGGACTCCGTATTTTGAACATAATACTGTAAGTAAAAAAAGAAAAAGAATCTGAATCTCCGATACGTGTATATTTATTTAATATCAATTTAGGTATTAGTGCATGATATTATATTAATCAGTAATATAAAAAGAGAAGTTAAATAAATGAGTCAAGGAAATAATTAGAAATATAATCTTAATATTTTCCTGCTTCCTATGGATCACCCAGCACACCTGTTGGGAGGTGCACATCCACCTACTTTGAGGGTCACTGGTCTACACTAAAAGCATGTAAGTCTCCTAGTATCAATGTGTAACTCAGAGAGAATCTGCATCAGAATCAAAGTAGTCTACTCTGGGTAATATTCTAAAATGATATCTGGGCTCTTAAAGGGGGAGTTGGCTATCCATTGTTTGAAAGGAAGTTTTGTTGACTTGACTGTTAAGGGGAATACAGAAGATTTTCTAATGTAAATGTAGCCCTATTCTAGTCCTCTCATTCCACAGTCAATATTTTTCTCTTTGGGCAGTTTCCACTTGTAGAACATTCACATTTTTGTTGTTAGCATAAAAATCAACAACAACAATAAAACTTGGGCCAATGCACTGTATAGTAAGACTAACTACATGAGCACAATGATTCCCTCAATATTATATAACAGCTGTCAATTGAAACGTATAACTTTTAAATTGTATACTTTTATTTTCTTGCCTAAGAAATATTTTCCCCATTTGGTTAGATTCATTTTGTAGTCTTAGCCAAGGTGTATGTCCCTAATTGTAAGAGCAAATGAGATAAATTCCTAATTAAAACAAACATAAGATCATAAAGTCATCTTAGATTTCTATTGCATAGCTCAGAGCATATTTTATGAGTATGTCATAAGCAGTGGTTCTTAAATTTTAATATGCACATGATTCTGATTCAGTATTCTGCTTTCTAACAAGATCCCAGGTGACATAAATGTTGTTGGTTCATGGATCACAATTTGAGTTAGCGAGATCCTCCTAAACAGTGTTCACCAGCAAGTGTTGCATCTGTTTAGTAGAGGATTGTGTAGACAGGTGTATATGCTGTGGCACGCATTATTCAGTACTGGTATAAATGGTAAAATGTGCGTAAGGATTAATGTCTTATAAAATTGAGAAATTGATGAAGTGGGAATCCCAGTCTCGATGAAATCTTATTAAAAATTGATCAGCTTGATAACTAGGCCGGGAATCAAGAGAAATGAGGTGATCTTAATGAGCATCCATTACAGTATAATATGTCTGTGACTTTTATTTTTATTTCTCATTGTTTTGGCTAATTTTAGTCACTGGAATAAAAATAATAGGTTGAGCCTTCTTTTTCCAAACTGAGTAAGTTATCAAGGAAAAAAACACATTTTTGGCAACTTCTTGTGGGATGTTATTTTCTCTATTATTAGCTTATGAGCTCACCAAAATACTATAAATAGATTTAATTTGACCATTTTACTTTACTAATTATGCATATTGCCTATTTTATTTTTATTTTGAATAATATGAGAATCACTGTTATTGTTAGGGATACATATCTATGGATAATTAAATCAATATTCAGAAACTGGGAAGCATTTATTAACTACAACAGTGGTTGGAAAATTATAATCATTGGGTCCAATTCAGTCTGCAGCCTGCTTTTATAAAGTTTTACTGGACCAGAGCAGAGCCACGCCCATTTGTTTATATATTAACTCACCTATGGCTGCTTTCCCAATATAATGGCAGAGTTGAATAGTTGCAACAGAAACCATCTGGCTTGCAAAGCCTTAGATATTTACTCTCTGGCCTTTACAGAAAAAGTTGTGTTTGCTCTAAACTCATAGAAAATGTTTTTAAATAATAAAAATTTACTCTTTTCACATGCTGTTCTAAAACACTTTTTATGAATGAGAAAACTTAATGCTAGAAATAATAATATAATTGCAACTTTTTTTTTCTTTTTTTAGTTTGAGGCACTATATTGTATAAGGTACTACGCTAAGTGTCTGTGCCAATTTGTGATTCTTGAAGAGTCTGGATTACACCTTGGTCTTACATACTTTCTTCTAACCAGATCATGTTTTTTTCCTTTTCCTCTTACGAGTTTGCTAAAAAGAAAACTAAGAAGAAAACTAAGAGTTCCAACCCCCCATTACATTACACAAGAGATGCAGCACTTTAAATACAAAGGAACTTGATTCAACAGGACCACTATAGTTGTCAGCCAAAATAGAATGATGTATTTGGCAGTGATTTCAGCTACATGTTAGTGTTTCACCTGACACAGCAAGCCCATAGATTGTAGCCTTCAAAATAATTTATGGGTTGACATTTTGCTATTGAGATAATGTAAGAAGATAAAGCCCATAACTCCAACAGTTGTTTTGTTTTGGTTCGTTGTATAATTTATGCAACGTTAGAAAGCCCACAGTAGTAGGCAAACCCATAATGTCTGGAAATTTAACTCTAGACTAATACAGGCTCCTTCAGCAGCCATACACCAATCCTATCACTTAGCACATAGAATTGGAGACAGTGTGGAATTAGTATATAATGGCTATTATATCTATATGATTCCCTTGTCTTCAATGTTCTTATGTGTAAAAAGATAAGTCCATTATATCTATATTATTTCCTCTTGTCTTCAATATTCTTATGTATAAAAAGATAAGTTTGTCAGGCTCAGTGGCTCACCCCTGTGATCCCAGCACTTTGGAAGGCCGAGGCGGGTGGATCGCCTGAGGTCAGGAATTCAAGACCAACCTGGCCAACATAGTGAAACCCCCTCTCTACTAAAAATACAAAAAATTAGCTGGGCGTGGTGGTGGGCACCTGCAATCCCAGTTACTCAGGAGGCTGAGGCAAGAGAATCAGTTGAACCGGGAGGCGAAGGTTGCAGTGAGCCAGGATTGCACTCTAGCCTGGGCAACAAGAGTGAAACTCTGTATCACAAAAAAAAATAAGTCCATTATATCTATATTATTTCTTCTTTTCTTCAATATTCTTATGTATAAAAGGATAAGTCCAAACTAGAGAAGTTATAGGCAACTCTGTAATACAATTTTTCAGAGAAGGTTTTAAAATAACATTGATATCCTGACTATTTTCAACTAGTAAAAATACAGAAAACTTGGGTAGTTTTAATGTGAGCTGAGATTTAAAGTCATTAGACTAAATTATAGATAGCATGCAAATTTTCACAGGTCATTCCAAATGTGATAACATTGCTCCTCTGATTTTTGCCTGGATGTTGGGGCAAACAGTGAGTAGCAGGAATTAAGCAGCAAAAAACTTAGGTGTTTCCAGCTGCCTTTTGCCTTTAGTAGTAACATACATAGACAAGACTTGAACATACACATTTATTATTGCAACAGATAGAACAATAGCACAGATGTCTTATGGGAAATTCCACAGACGCATCTGCTCAGCAGAATGTGTGAACTGGTATATTTTGTTTAACTCAATGTTTAAACAAGTAGCTTTTATAGAAAAATTTAGATTTCCAACTTATCTTGAAAAATCTGCTAACACCAGATCTGTATTTCCATAGGATAAGAGTTGTCAAGATCTGAGTAACAGCGGCTCATTTTGGAAGGGATATAATATGTCTGAATTAACATGGTTCCCATCATTGTCTTTTATCTTCCCAACATCACAATGGAGTATCAGTTGCCATTTATTGTTTTCCTTGTTCTATTGCTCTTTTATGGTAGAGTAACATTACCTGTACTATGTGTCTGTCACAAGAGAAAAGACAGAAGATAGACCCATAAGACGTAGTTTTCAAGAAGAATGGGAATAAACATATTCCTCTTGCAGTGGTTCACCTCACTCTTTTATTTTACTTGCAAGTGAACAATAGATATTTGTACTTGTGACCCAATCTAGAGCAAATATATTATTGTTCTTCAATAGTTTATGAGAAATTTCCCAGTATTTCTTTGCTCTGAGATTAGAGATTTTCCTTGGACAAATTCAGAGTAGTTATGCTTTCCAAATATTTAGGATGGCAGACACTAAGCTTTTTAAAGACTGTGTGTATGCACACACGTATTTGTATGTTAAGCATTTGAAACAAACCCTAGAGATTACCACTAGTCTTCTCTCTGTCATTTAATTGAGTCTTTACTATCATTTTACCCTTTTAATGATGTAGAAACTGAGGCTTCAAAATAATTGACTCAAGGTCCCCAGAGTAATTGACTTAAGGTAACTTGGAATAGTACACTGACTTTTGTCACTGTACATCTTCTTAAACTCTAGACTGTGTTGTCTCCATAACTTGAGAGGCTAAGTTTTTTCACAAAGTTCAAACATAAAATCTCTTCTTACAGATACTCTCAAACTTGATGTACTATGATTTGATATTATTGTGCTAAAATTGTAAGTCCTTTTATTACTCTAAATATAAACACCTATATTTTTATTATTTTCTGAGTTTGTATTTTTCTGGTTACCTTGAGGAAGCTGGGATCAGTTCTGATGATATGAAAGTCATAGTTTGCATATGAACCTCAATGATACTTTTTCCTCCTTTGAGACACAATATATAGCATTACATTCTCTTCATAATTACTGAGTTTTCCCCACATAATTGTAAAAGTAAGATCTTTGAGGACTTATTTTTATTATTTTTGTGTCTGCTGAATCGGTCATAGTATATTTAACAGTATTGAATTTAGTCAACTATTGGATTGCTTAAGAATAGAAGGTAAGGTAGAATGCATGTGTGAACTCTCCAAAATCTACTCAGTGTAGAGAAAAATAAAAAGCCTTGCATATGAGCTGGTGGTGGGAGGACCCTTAATTATAAACTGGCAAGAAGCGATACTTTGTTAGCTCTGTCTTGTTTGTAATACATCTTTCCTAATTTGAAATTGTATTGCCTGAGCTACTTCAGGTAATATGGGATGAGTGGCTTTGATAAGACTACGTAAATTTTCCAGGGATGAGATTCAGGAGAGGAAATGTGAGGAAAGGCCTGGCTGCCGAAAACATTTCCAACGGAACTCACCATGTTTCCTTTACAGTCAGGCAGTGAGTGGCTGTGAATTTTAAAATTCAGTTACATACCATTCTATAATAGGTTTCAGACTAGGCTTCTCAGCCTGCTGCATTATAAAGTCATTTTGACAGAGTATTAGTTGGCTTCAGTCTTTGAACAGCAAGAAAACAAATGAAAGTTTCTAATTCAAGTTTTAAACTCCAGACATAAATAGCAAAGTATCTGGGACAGTTATCTCCGTGAGAGGGATTTACCTTGCCCTGTAGTTATAGAAATAGCATCTAAACGCTGCTCAAAAGATCCTTAGCAAGAGTAAAGTGAAACAATTATTTGATAGGGGTCGGGATGGGACAAGACACTATTTGAATTATCCTCTCATCTCTAGGTCATACCCAGACTTGAAATTTTGGCTGCAGAATGTGTACGCAGCATGGCTTTGTGCTATGATCTCTAGCAAGCTTTTGAACACTTGTAATCTGTCCATGAGAATCTTTTCCTGAGGCTCAGCATTAAGAACATCTCATAAAAAGAAATAGTTGCAAGGTGGTGTCACTCTTATTGGACTCACTCCTAAGCACTTGGTATTGTAACAGGTAGGAGTCTACCTTCCAGAGAGCATGCATTCAGGGTTTGCTTTTGTAATCTGCGTTTAGATCCTTCAGGCACTCAGCATGTTGGCAATCCCCTGTAAAACGGTATCAGCGGGGGACAAAGTGAAGTAAAGCGGATTGTATCTGACAGAGCTCCTTAAATAAGTTGTTCAAGGGAGAGGTAGGAAGCCTTCCCAGGGTGATTAATTCGAATGACCTAAACTAGTTGATGTGTACTTTTAAATGATTTTCGTCTCGTATTATTTTCCTGAAGAATACTCAAAAATGCATTTTGTAGTTTGTATTTTGTGAAAGTTTAAGCATTTGAAGCCTTACGTTATGGAATAATTTTACCTAAAGGCAGCAGTTCTTAAAATTAAGAGCACAGGAGATTATCCAGTGTCCCACTATGATGATTTTGTAGTCTGAGTTGGAACCTAGGAATTTGGGTTTTTAACAGGCACTTTGGGTATTTGTGATACAAATAATTCAGTTAGATGATATTGAGAGGAAACTTCAAGAAATGATAGAAACATCACATCCACTTGAGTCTTCCTTCTTACCTACATAGATTCACCTTTTGTCAGGCAGTTGAAACAGATATTACTTCGGCCAAAGAAGCAGGAAAATGTCAGCTAAGTTCCTTCGTGAAAAATGAAAAAAAAAAAAAAATCTAGAACTCCCCACTTAGAAGTTGTCCTAGAAAGTAGCTTTCAAAGTGCTAAAGAGAAAATTACCAAAGTATTTCCCTGTGCTTCTGTCACTGATTGGATCTAAACTTTCTGTTTTCAAGCTAGTGTAAAGATATTTCCTATTTTAAGAAAAATATCTATTAAAAACACTTCTCAATCACACCTTAGGACTCATGTAAATTTAATTTTAAAAACTGATTAAAGATCCATAAATCATGCTTGGATTTGGACCTAGTGGGAAATCATAGACATATATTTAATTTATCCTTCCTAAATTTTGCACTTGTAGTTCTATCTAAGATTCTTTAAAATCTGTAGTATTCCAAGGAAATTGATGTATAACAAAGTATAATATACTAAAGTTTAGTTTAATAAAGAAATACCTTCCAAATTATATTGAATATAGATTTTCAAGTTCTTTATTTAAAATTTTAGAGTTCAATCACAATCTTTTTAGCACTGACTCTATTCATAATTGTCCCTGTGTTACACCTTACAACTTTTTTTAATCATGTGTTAACACTGTCTGCTGGTGTTAAACATGAGTCCTTAAGCTCAAAGCTAACAACATATCTTTGAAGAAATTCCACCTTTCTGTATATCCACTAATTATAACTCTGGTTTCAATGTTAAATGACATTTAGAGAGCAATCTGAGATCATATAATTTTAAAATAAGACAATTTCAATGATTTCTGGAGAAAATATTTCATATTTTGAAAGTATTGATCTTTTTTCTAAAGCTATACTAAAATTAGAAAAAGTAAGACAAGGAGAGGTTGAAATAATATTCAAATTAGCGGTTGTGGAGGCTTTTAAAAAAAATAATTGTATATCCTTACAGCATACAAAATGATTTTTTGATATATGTTTACAATTTGGAGTGATTAAATCCATTAATTAACAAATCCATCATGTTGCATGATTATTTTTAAAGTGAAAACATTTAAAATTTACTATTTAGCAATTTTATAATATACAATACAGTGCTCATTGCAGTATTATTCACAATAGCTAAGATTTGGAAGCAGTCTAGGTATCCATCCATGAATAAAGAAAATGTGGTATGTACACACACACACACTCACAATGGAATACTATTTAGTCTTAAAAAAGAATGAAATTGTATTATTTGTGATAAAATAGATGAGCCTGGACAATATTATGCTAAGAGAAATAAGACAGGTACAGTCTCACTTACATGTATAGTTTGACAAAGTTAAACTTACTAAAATAAAGAATAGAATGATGGTTAAGAGAAGGGATGTTTAGGAAGGGAGTAAGGGGAGATGTTGATCAAAAGGTACAAAGTTTCGGTTACAATAAGCTTTTGTAATCTGGTGTGCAGAATGGTGATTATAACAACTCATGCATTGTGATGTCTCTTGATGTGTCAACTTGACTAACATACAGTCTCCAGTTACTTGATCACATGTTATTTGAGTATTGCTGAAAAAAGATTTTACAAGTGTAATTAAAATATCTAATTACTTAACTTTTAGTGAGGAAAGTTGTCTTAGGTAATATGAGTGTGCCTGATTTAATAAGTTGAAATACCTTGAAAGCAGGGCTGTGGCTTTTCTAAGAAAAGAAGAAAGTTCACCTGTGGATGATACCTTTAGTCCATGCTGGTAGAGTTCTGTACTATTCATAATATTCCTTCCTGACTACTGGCCTTATCGATTTTGGATTTGTTTAACCAGCTTCCACAATCACAAAAAGCACAAACCATTGACAAATGGTTTTTGTATGAGATACAAAATATTGTGATAATCATAACATAATTGCAAATGATAGTGTTGCTGTAATATAATCTCAGCAAAAGAGGCTTAAGTTGCTGGCTACAAGGTTGCTGAACAATAAAATTGCTTTTGTTTATTTACTAGCAGAAAAATATGGCATTAGCTTGCAAAACTAAGACCTTTAGCTAGATTTAGATAAATTTTTTATGACAGGTCAAAATGAGGCCAAATGTTTATGGGTCCATCAAGTAAGGAAATGATTTTTTAAAAAATACATAGACAAAGGCAACAACAGCCAACAAAAACAAACAAATAAAAAACCCAGAGGATGTGAGCATGTGAAAAGGATACAGGTATCATTTATCCTGAGATAAAGAACCATCTGGAAAGATCTCCAAATGGCCAAAGCTGGCTTAATATGGGCAACAAAATAATGAGAGCATTAGACTATAATTCCTAAAATGATACATAAAATTGTACAATCTGACTAGTACTCTTCAAAAGCATCAAAGTCAAGAAGAACAAAGATTGTGGAGCTGTCACAAATTGAGAGGGGCTGAGGAGACATAATAATTAAATGCAATGTGGTATCCTGAGTACTATTCAGGAACCTAAAAACATATATTAGTAGAAAAGTTGAGAAGTCCAAATAAAGTCTGTAGTTAATAATACTGTGCCAATATTAATGCTAGATATTCATAGTAGGGAAAGCTGAGTAACAAGTGTATGGTCATTGTTTACACCATGTTTGTAATTATGCTGGTTAATTTTATGTGTCAACTCAACTGGGCCATGGAATATTCATGATTGAACATTTTTTTTTTTTTTTTTTTTTTTGGTGTGTACCTGTGAGGGTGTTTCCAGAATATATTAACATTTAAATTGGTGAAGTGAGTAGAGCTGATGGCCCTTCCTCTTGTGGGTAGTCATCCTCAAATTCCTTGAAGGCTTGAATAAAACAAAAAGATGAGGGAAGATTGATTTTGCTTTCTGCTTGACTGTTGGGATGACACATCCATGTTCTCCTGCCCTTGATACTGCTGATTCTTAGGCCATCAGACTCAGATTGAATTCTACATCTTTGGCTCCCTAGCTCTCGAGCCTTTGAACTATGCCACTAGTAGCCTTCCTGGTCTGCAGCTTGTAGACAGCAGACCGTGGGACTTCTCAGGCTCCGTAAATCATGTGTCAATACTTTTAAAGGAATTGTGTGTGTGTGTGTGTGTGATGTGTGTGTGTGTATTTATCCTATTGGCTCCTTCTCTCTGGCGAACCCTGACTAGTACAGTAACTATTTTGTGAATCTAGAAATAGTTACAAATAAAAGATTAAAAATTCAAAGAAAATTGATCAATTGTCTAGACAAGGTGAGACAAGCAGAACTATGAGATTTATTCTTACCAATCGGTTGATTGAAAGAGCAAATCTACAGACATTATTAATAGTTAAGCTATTTATATCATTTTTTCTAATTATTGCTCTTGCCAATTATATCAGTGACAGTGTTTGTATTAATTTCCAAAGTCTCATATTCTGAAATTTTAGTGAAACTATGGATATGGTAGAATCTGTTCAAATTGCCTGGTGGGATATTATTTTTATGTTGCTCATATGTTAATATAAATTATCAAATTAAAGGTGAAACCCCCTCAATTAATGTAGAACACATATTATCAACTGTGTTTCAGCAATATAAATCTTCAAGTGTATTCCAGGAAAAAACTAGTTTATTTTAATTTATTAAGTATTAAATGACAAAAGAAGACTTTTCTGATCTAATAAAATTAGAACACACTAAGTTCAATAAAGTTTAATCATTTACTTAATGATTTCTCTGAACACTTATAACAGTAATGTGTTTTGTGAATCTCTAAAAACATAAAACGTAAACATTATTACAGAAACTTTCACTTTGTAACTCTCACAACTTATTAGGCTAACGTAGGGGAAAATGTTTGGAAATGCTATGGTGAATCATATAATTTAATCATGAGCATATTTAGAATTTCATGTGCACTGAAAAAATACAATTGCCAAAAATATAAGTATCATGGAAAAAACCTATCATCAAGGGAAAGTGCAGCAGCTCAGCTCCCTAACTTTTGAATTTATTATTATCATTCTGACCATATTTTTTTCCATCAAGTTTGTCTCTATAATTTTGCCTTCTATGCAGTCATTCTTATTTGTGTATGCAATGGGAGCAACCAAACACCTGCAAGGTAGAGATGTTTGTATTATTTATAGGTCATTCTTAAGCTAAGTTCTCCTTTCTCTTCAGTTTTAGAAATTGTATTCTGATTTCTCTACTAACCAGAAAGTATACGGTTTATTCCTGCTACCACTACTAGCTCTCATTTTTTGTTTTAAAAAAGTCAGAATCCTATTTACTCTAATAATTGACACAATGATGGGGGGAAGGATAAGCACTTAATTCAGCTAGTTCTTGATACATTCTAAATATCTTTGCTCCAGAGATGATATTGGGGAGGGCTTTCTTAGATAGGGGCTAAGCGTTGCAGTTCTGGTGCTGAAAGAAGTTTCATCCAATTCCATATAGAGGAAGCTCACTCCCTCCTGTCCTCTCATTAAATATATTGCACGAAGCAGCTATCTGAGGACCCTGAGAGGTAAATTTGGTTGTAGGTAGATTGAGATTTATGCCAGAATATGAAATACTGTCAAATTGGTATTAAATGGTTTCTTCTGGTATCTCTCTACCTAGACTCAAAGGCAGCCCCAAATCTCAGAGTGTACACTAAATGAGAACAGAAAAAAGTCTCAGTAGAGTCCCTCTCTTTCTATTCTAAGGAGCAGAAATGGAGACTCTAAGAGTCAAACCATGTGGAGAAAATTCTGTAGAGATTTTTCACCCTTTTTCCTTCCATTCTCTCCTGAACTAGCCCCAAGAAATCTTACTGTAGGTGAGAGTTGAAGTCAGCATCTGCTGACAGGCACCAAGATTCCAAAGAAAAATCCCTCTCTGTATCCAGCAGAGATATGGGGAAGGAAAAGAACAAAACAAAACAAAACAAAACAAAACAAAACAAAACAAAAACACCAGAATGCTACAGAGTGGAGAATCTAAAGCCCCAGCCTTTTGGTCAGGAAATAGGGAAAAGAAGCCTTTAGGGAACCAGAAAATGTCAGGAAGCTTGCAGATTGGTGAGAGCTCAAGAGAGCAATTTCATAAAGTCGTGTACAAACTCCTGGGTTCACCTCAGAGCCCAACATGCATAGATCTGACTCTAAACAGTAGATGATAGGTCTTGAGAAGAGAGCTACATGGTAGATGTTGGCACATCTTAGTTGGCACACCGAGGAATGAGCTGCACCCTTAGTTCGCAAACTAAGTAGATCTGAATAGTACTGTTTTTTTTAATAGTATAGCATTACGAAAATGGAACTGACATCAAAACTACACACTAAGAAAGGACATGAGAGCTTGTTGGCTGAATCCAGTCTGACAGATTTTTCCTTTAAGAACAAATTGACAAAAGAACATTCATTTTTATATTTAAACAAAGACCCAGAATCTCATAACATAATATCCAAAATGTCTGACATACAATCCAAAATTTGTGGCACACAAAAACAAGGATAATTCCAACTTATAAGGAAAAAGAGATAGTTGAAAATGGCAACAATGTTGGAACTGTCATAAAGGTTGTGAATGCTGCTATCATAGCCATACTCTGAGAAGTAAGGGTAAATCCTCTTGAAAGAAATGGAAAGAGAAAAAACTCAAAAAAGAATTAGATAATATAAAGGTTTAAAAATAGTAACGTTGGAACCCAAAACACATTTACAATAATGAAAAATTCACTGGAGTTAAACAGCAGAATGGTGGTCAAAATAAAGAGTCAATGAAGCTGAAAATAAACAAAAGAATTGATATAAACTGAATAGATAGCGAAAAATAATTTAAAAAAATAACTGAACCCTAGGAACTGTGGGACAATACAAGCAAGGTCCAACACTTCTGTAATTAGGGTCCCAGGGGTGAGGGAAAATGCATGATGCTGAAGAAATATATGTATATGAAGGAACAGTAAGTAAAAACGTATCAGTTTTTGTAAAAGACAGAAGCGTATTCAAGAAGATCAGAGAACTAAAACAGAATAAATTCAAAAAATTTCTGCCCAGGTGACATAATAATCAGCCTACTAAAAAACAAATACAAGAAAAATAAAAAGAAATATGGAAAACAAACAGCAAAATTGTTGATGTAAGTCCAACCAGATAAATAATTACATTAAATGTGGATAGACTTAAAACTGTAATCCATCGAAAGGTAGAGATTGATGGATAAAAGGAAATACAACTGCTTGCTATCAAGAGAAGACATATTTTAAATTCAATGGCAGAAAATGGAGAAAGTAAAAAAACTATAGAAAGATATACCATGCAAACAGTAACCTTAAAGAAAACCCAGAATGGCTAAATTAATGTCATAAAATACAGATTTTAGGCAAGATATAGTAAGAGAAAAAAGAAGGACATTTCAAAATGACTGAAAAGTCTATGCATCAGGAATATATAAGTGTAAAATATTTAAATCTAACACATCCCAACCTATATAAAGCAAAAACTGATAGAAGTGAACAAAGAAATGGCAGTTTAACAATTACTGAAGATATCAATATAGTCCTCTTGATAATTTCAAGAACAACTAGAGAGAAAATCAGTAAGCATATGGAAATCTTCAACAATACTATTACCATTTTGACAAGACAATTTCAAAATACCTCACTCAATAACAGCAGAATATGCATTCTCTTTGAAAGCAGGTAGACTGTTATTCGGGCTAGAACATGTGTCAAGACATAAAATAAATCTAAATACATTTTAAGGAATTAAAAAACAAACAGATGAATAGAGAATATCAATAAAGCCAATAATTTACTCTTTGAAGAAATCAACACAGTTCATTAATATTTAGGTAGATTGTACATGAAAAAAGATATAAAATAAAAATCAGCAATGAAAATGTATAGGATGTTACTACAGAAAAATAAAAAAAGATTATCAGCAAGTATTAATATTATAAACAACTTTATGCCAACAAATTAGAAAATGGCAGAAATCACTATAATTGACTCAAAAAAATGGAAAATGTTGATAAACAATAACAAGTAGAAAAACTGAGGAAGAGTCAGAGCAAGTTGGCCTAGTAGAAGCTTCTAACAATCATCTGCCCCACAGAAGCACCAAGAGCACCAAATTGAACGACTATCCACACAAAAAAGCACCTTTCTAAGAATCTAAAGTCAGGTGGGTAATCACAGCCCTTGCTATTAACATCGTATTAACAAAGTGTCACTGAAGACCATAGGAAAGGCCTATATCACCCCTGCCTGCCAACCCCCAGCAGCAGCTACGAGGCGCAAAGAGAAAATTTGTGCTCTTGGGGAAGGGAAAGTGCGGTTATCATGGGATTTTGCATTGGAATTCAGTGCTGTCCTGACACAGCAGAAGACAACATGGGGTAGAATTCAGCTGGTGCCAACAGCTGTCGAAATCTGAGTTCCTTCAAGCCCTGCCACCACAGGCTAAAGGGCTCTGGGGTTCTAAATAAACTTGAAAGGCTGTCTAGGCTACAAGGGCTCCATTTCCTACGCAAGTCCTGGTGCTGTGCCAGGCTTGGAGCCAGTGGATTTGGTGTGCACGTGATCTACTGAGATACCAGCTGAAGTGGCCAAGGGAGTGCTTTCATCACCCCTCCACCAATCTCAGGCAGCACAGCTCCTGGCTCTGGCAGGGATCCTTCCCTGTGCATGGGGAGAAGAGAGGGGAACGTAAAGAAGACTTTGTCTTATAACCTAAATAGCAACTCAGCCACAATAGAATAGGGCACCAGGCAGAGTCCTCAGGCTTCCATTCCAGGATGTAACTCCCAGACAACATTTCTAAATATATCCTGACCCAGAAAGGAGCTTGCTATATTTAAGAGAAGGAGCCAATCCTGGCAGAATTTATCACCTGCTGATTCAAAAGCCCTTGGGCTGTAAATAATCAGCAATGATAGCTTGGCAGTACTCTCCATGGGCCTGAGGCAGTGATGGCCATGAGAAGAGACTCCTTTGTTTGAAGAAAGGGAAGGGAAAAGCAGGAAGGACTTTGCCTTGTGACTTGGATGCCCGCTCAGTTGCAAAAGAATAGAGCCCAAGGTAGATGCCTAAGATTTCCAACTCCAGGCTCTGGCTCTTGGAAAGCATCCCTGGACCCACCCGGGGCCAGGGAGAACTCACTTTCCTGAAAGGAAGGACACAGTTTGAATGAAATTGCCACCTACGTATTGTAGAGAACTTAAGCCTTTTGGGGGAGCTAAAAAAAAAATGAAAACAATTGAAGTCATGGTGATAGAGAGTAAAATGATAGTTACCAGGGGCTGAGAAGGACAGTTGGTGGAGAGTGGGGATGGTTAATGCTTGTAAAAATATATTTAAAATGAATAAGATTTAGTGTTTGATAGTACAACAGAATGACTATAGTAAACAATAATTTATTATATACTTTAAAATAACTAAAATAGTATACTTAGATTGTAACACAAATAAAGGACAAGTGCTTGAGGTGGTAGATACCCCATTTACCTTGATGTGATTATTACACTTTGTATGCCTGTATTAAAATATCTCATGTAGAAATGCAAATTAAAACCACAATGCGGTATCATCTCACACCAGACAGAATTCTATTCTTAAAAGGCCAAAACACAACATATAATAATGAGATAATGAGACTAGTACCGGTTCTTCCTTTCCGTATTTAGTGCTTCCTTAATGGTGATCATTAAAAAGTCAGAGAACAACAGATGCTGCAGAGGATGTGGAGAAATAGGAACGCTTTTGCACTGTTGGTGGGAGCATAAATTAGTTCAGCCATTGCGGAAGACAGTGTGGCAATTCCTCAAGGATCTTGAACCAGAAATACTATTTGACCCAGCAATCCCATTACTGGGTATATACCCAAAGGATTATAAATCATTCTACTATAAAGACATATGTACACATATGTTTACTGCAGCACTGTTCACAATAGCAGTGACTTGGAATCAACCCAAATGTCCATCAATGATAGACTAGATAAAGAAAATATGGCACATATATATCATGGAATACTATGCAGCCACAAAAAAGGGGTAAGTTCCTGTCCTTTGCAGGGACATGGATTAAACTGAAAACCATCATTCTCAGCAAACTAACACAGGAACAGAAAACCAAACACTACACGTTCTCACTCATAAGTGGGAGTTGAACAATGAGAACACATAGACACGGGGAGGGGAACATCACGCACCAGGGCCTGTAGGGTGGGTTCGGAGCTAGGGGAGGGATAGCATTAGGAGAAATACCTAATGTAGATGATGGGTTGATGGGTGCAGCAATCCATCATGGCACGTGTATACCTATATAACAAACCTGCACATTCTGCACGTCTATCCCAGAACTCAAAGAATTAAAAGAAATAATAATGAGACTCTCCTTTAAGTTAAAACAGAGCTACCATTTACATACCTAAAGGAATATAGATCATAATACCAAAATGACACATGCACTTGAATGTTCATCGCGGTGCTGTTTACAACAGCAAAGATATGAAATCAACCTAGGTGCGCATTGATGGTGGATTGGATACAAAAATTGTGCATATATACACCATGGAATAAAATGCCGCCATAAAAAAGAATGAAATCATGACTTTGCAGCAACATGGATGGAGCAAGAGGCCATAATCATAAATGAATTAACACAGGAATAGACAACCAAATATCTCATGTTCTCACTTATAAGTGGGAGCTAAACATTGTGCATACATGTACATAAACCTGAGAATAGACACTGCAGACTACTAGAGAGAGGAAAAGGGATGTGATTTAAAAAACTACCTATTGGGTACTATGCTCATTATTTGGGTGCAATATACTCATGTAACAAACCTGCTCATGTACTCCCTGCATCTAAAATAAAAGCTGAAATAAAAAAAAAACACAAACAAAAAAACCTAATTTATCCCTTAAGTGTATATACCTACTATGTACCCACATTTTTTTAAAAAAAAGAAAATGGTAAATAAAATCTTCCCACAAAAAGCGCAGCCCCAGATGCTTCATTAGTAATTTCTATTGAATATTTAAATAAGTAGTAGCAAGCCTACATAAACTTTTTCAAAATATTTGAGAAGGAGGGGACACTTCTATACTCCCTCTATAAATCCAACATTACACTGAGAGCAAGGCTAGTCAAATAAATCTAGAGATTAAATGAACAAATATACAAAATTTCTTAATGACGTATAATCAAACTAAACCCAGAATCAAATATAATCAATTATACAACATGACCAAGTAGATTTTTATAATGGGCAAACAATGAATAGACATTTTATAAAATAATATATGCAAATGGCAGAAAAAGAACATGAAAAAATGTTTGACATCATTAATCGTAAGGAAATGTAAATTAGAATTACAATGAGATGCCACTACACCCTCCTTTAGAATGACTATAGTCATAGAGACACTTAATGCTAGGTGTTGTCAATGAGGTAGACAATTTGACACCCTTATACATTGATAGTGAGAACATAAATTAGTGCGGTCACTTTGGAAAGCTGTATGGCAATTTTGTTGTTCTTGTTAAGATTAAGTAAAGACTTACTATATAAATCAGGAATCCACTCCTACCTATATACCCAAGAGAACTGGAATTATATATTCACAAAAAGACAGATTTGTGAATTTTCGTAGCTGTTTTATTCAAAATAGCTGAAATTGGAACCAATTGAAAATGACATTAACTGGTGAATGGATAAATAAATATGGTTTATAGTTGAAATACTTTCTGCAATAAAAAAGACAATACATACTAAAAAATCATTATGTTCAAAACATTATGCTAAGTGAAAGAAGCCAAATATAAAAACTTACATAATTTGGTAGTCAATGTACGTGAAATTTCTTTTTTCCTTTTTTCTCTTTTTCTTTCTTTTTTTTTTGAGATGAGGTTTCACTCTTTTCACCCAGGCTGGAGTGCAACGGCATGATCTTGGCTCATTGCAACCTCCACCTCCCGGGTTCAAGCGATTCTCTTGCCTCAGCCTCCTGAGTAGCTGGGATTACAGGTGCCCGCCAGCACACCCAGCTAATTTCTGTACTTTTAGTAGAGACGGGGTTTCACCATGTTAAAGACTGGTCTCTAACTCCTGATCTCAGGTGATCCACCCATTTCGGCCTCCCAGAGTGATGGAATTACAGGCGTGAGCCACTGTGCCATGCCAGTATGTGAAATTTCTAGACAAGGCAAAACTATAAAGACATGAAGCAGACCAGTGGGACTGGAGCACTTCCTGGGACTGAGGATGGGAGCAGCAATTGGCTACAATTTATTTTGAGGGAAGTTCTGGGAGCAATGGAAATGTACTAGAAATCTCTTTTGATCATTGTAGAACTCTTTTTTATTAAACGGTACAGTTAAAATAGATTAATTTTATGTCAGTATGATTAAATAGATTAATTTTATGTTAGCTTATAGTTTTATGTTAGTATATTATGACTTAATAAAGATGTTAAAGGCAGGAAAAGATTTAAAGAGAACACTTCAAAAATAACATACACAAGGCAAATACCTAATTAGTATTCAATATAATTAGTCATTAGACTAAAGCAAATTAAAACCACATAGAGCATTTTTTTCATTGCCCAAACTTGAAAGCAACCAAGATATCCTTCAGTTGGTGAATGGATAAATAAACTATGGAACATCTACACAATGGAATATTATTCAATGCTAAAAAGAAATGAGCTATTAAGCCATGAAAAGACATGAAAAGAAACTTAAATGTATATTATTAAATGAAAGAGGCCAATCTGAAAAGGCTATATAATGTTCAGTTCCAACTATATGACATACTGGAAAAGGCAAAACTGTGGCAACAGTAAGAATATCAGTGCTTACCAGAGGATGGGGGTGTGGGGAGGTGGTGCATAAATGGGGCATCAAAGATTTTTAAAGCAGTGAAACTATTCTGTCTGCTACTACAATGGTGGATATTTGTCATTATACATTTGTCAAACCCATCTAATGTACATCACCAGGAGTAAATCTAAATCCTAATGTACGCTAATGATTTTGGGTGATAATGATGTGTCAGTGGAGGCTCATTGATTGTAATAAATGTATTACTCTCGTGTGGAATGTCAATGGTGAAGGAGGCTGTGCATGTGTTTGTGGGAGAGGGTATGTGGGAACTGGCTGTATTTTCTACTCAAATTTGATGTGAATCTAAAACTGATCTAAAAAATAAAATCTATTACAAAAAACACAAGGTGCTACTATACACATGTCAGATTGTCTAAATAAAAAGTCTGACCATACGAACAGTTGATGCAGATATAAAGGAATTAGAGCTCTCATATACTGTTGCTGGGAACATCCAATTTTAAAAACACTAACAGTTTGACAGTTTCCAAAATGTTAAACAAAAACCTACCACCTGATCTGGCCCTTCCATTCTTGGATGTTTACCTGAGAAATGAAAGCCTTTTCCATACAAAGACTTATACACAAGTGGTCATAGTACCTTTAATTTCAGTAGCCCAAAATGGAAACAACCCAAATTCTCATCATTGGTTGAATGTATAAACAAATTGTGGTATAGCCATACAATTAAATACTATTCAGCATTAGAGAATAACAAAATATTAACACACAAAACAACATGGATTGCACTGAATGGATACAGCAGGAAAATGTTATGTGTAATTCCATTTATATGAAATTCTAGAAAATACAAACTATTCTATGGTGACAGAAAGTGATTAATGGTTGCCTGAGATGGGGATGGGCATGGAGGGATAGGAGAAAGGTATTGCAAAGAAACACTTTGCAGATGTTGGAAATGTTAATCATATTGAAGGTAGTAATTGTTTTATGATGTATCCATATATGAGGATTTATCAAATTGTATACTAAAATAAGTGCAGGTCGTTGTATGTCAATAATCTTCAATAAAGCTGTCAAAAAGAGACGTAATTGATTGATCTATTTAAGAAATTTGTCCTGATTATCTTTAGTGTTAATAGCTATGCGATATTGACCTGCTAATGATTTTTAGAATACATTATTTGGTTCCATTTAGCACTTCAATTATTTGAAAAGATAATTGTGTAACTTCAGGTAAAGTTATGCAGAAATGTAGGAATGATGGATTCTGCCATTTATCCAGTGTTTTCAGGAATGCCCTCTAGTCAAAAAGCAAAAACTGTGTCGTGGAGGGTTAGTTGCTTCAGGGATTTTTGCAAGTAAAAGTATATTGAATTCATTGTTTTATTCAGTATTTTTCCAACATTAGGCCTCAATAAAAATATTTTTGGCACTTTTATTAATTTTATGTGCTATCTACAGATGGGCTAATTTCTGTGGGGCTTATAACATGTAGAGGTCATCATGTTCAGAGAGAAATGATATGATGATAATTTCATTTGAAAGAGAATCTGATAAAGCACAAGCTAAAGCTTTGTAGGCTCTTTTGACCCTCTTAATAATAATAGCTAACATTTAGTGAGCACTTAATATGCACAATATATTCTTATTAAATCTTCTCTACAACCTCTTGAGATTTGCACTATAAATATCTTCACTTTACAGATGAGGACACAGAAGTTCAAAGAAATTAAGCATCTTGCTCAAGAGAGAAGTAAGGAGTAAAATATCCCACCCAGGTGTGACTATGTACAGAACTGAGCTCTGTCTCTGTATATTTTATGTCTCCATCTTAATCACAGAAAACAAGTAATAGATATCAAGCTACAAATATTAAATTATTGGTTTAAAATCATAGATGTTTTATGTAATGATCCTCTCATCATATAATTGATTTTATTCAACCAGTTATTTATTTCCTTATGCCTACTACAAGAAAGGCATAATTTCATAGGTTTGTAATATCTGATTCATTTCACATGATTTTGGAGATAATAAAGCTCTAGTCAAGGTCACCACAACCACCTATAGAATAACTTATCTCTTGGCTCCATTGCCTTCTCAGTTCTATGTCACAGGAAAACTTTTATAATTTGAGGAAAAAGAATAAATGGCTGTGAACAGAATCAGCTACAATTTTTTTTTAAAGATAACAAGTGATAACCCTCAGAGGCCTATCACCTCTGTATCACAGGGGCAGGTTACTTCATATGCACCTGAGGACCTATTGTTCTATCTGCGTGCTTCTCTCTAACTTTCCCTCTTTTGTATTTCTATCTCTCATCAGGTGTGTGTGCGCGTGTGTGTGTTTCTTTCTTTTTTTCTTTCTGTTCTCTATTCCTCTGGGTCAGGTGTGAGACACAAATCTTTAAAATAGCGCTATTCAAGCCAGTTTTCTGGCCACTAAAATTAAATTGAACCTCCCTGTCCCTTTCGCTCTGCTTCCCACATACTACCTAATTTACCACTGCCAGTGCCTCAGTGGGCTCCTGTCCACATGCTAGGGACATCTTACAGATCTCCTTGTGCTACTGACCATCTCTGTGACCAGTCTGTCCCCTGTGAACTCAGCGAGACTTCACTTTATAGCCTCCCTCTACCTCACACACAGTACCACTGGTACTCTTGTTATCACTTCATTTTGTCCAATGCAAACCAGATGTAATGGTAACTTACATATTTTCCTCCCTTGCTTTTCTTTTAATTTTTACTTTCTGTCTCTGTTACTTGTTCCTCTACCATTTTCTTATTTTCTTCCCCTCTCATTTCCTTTGATTATGATATATTACTAAAATACTTTAAGTTTTTTAAAATTTAAATTTGTGTTCCCTATTCTTTTGTTTGTTTTGAGACAGTCTTGCTCTGCCATCCAGGCTAGAGTGCAGTGGCATGAGCTCGGCTCACTGCAACCTTCACCTCCTGGGTTCAAGCGATTCTTGTGCCTCAGCCTCCCGAGTCCCTGGGATTACAGGTGCCCACCACCACACCTGGTTAATTTTTGTATATTTTGTAGAGATGGGGTTTCACCATGTTTCCCAGGCTGGTCTCGAACCCAGCCTCCCAAAGTGCTGGGATTATAGGCGTTAGCCACTGTGACTGGCCATTCTATCTTAATTTAAAATTGTGTGAATCTGAATTGTTGCTCAAATCTGGTATATATTCCTATTTTGTATTCAAAATGAGGCAACCCTGAAGTTTTGTTTTGCTTTCATCTCAAAATAATAAATAACCCCCTTAATTGGTTAATCGATTTATTTGCGTAAATATGGCACTTCATTTGTGTTGGACATAGGCCATGAGTCATAAACTATTATATAATATATAATACCTGAACTTATTATTTATGAGAATCAAAATTTCTTTCAAGGAAACTATTACATATGTATACATGTGCCATGTTGGTGTGCTGCACCCATTAACTTGTCATTTACATTAGGTATATCTCCTGATGCTATGCCTCCCCCCTTCCCCCACCCCACGACAGGCCCTGGTGTGTGATGTTCCCCACCCTGAGTCCAAGTGTTCTCATGGTTTAATTCCCACCTATGAGTGAGAACATGTGGTGTTTGGTTTTCTGTCCTAGTGATAGTTTGTTCAGAATGATGTTTTCCAGCTTCATCCATGTCCCTACAAAAGACATGAACTCATCATTTTTTATGGCTGCATAGTATTCCATGGTGTGTATGTGCCACATTTTCTTAACCTAGTCTATCATTGATGGACATTTGGGTTGATTCCAAGTCTTTGCTATTGTGAATAGTGCCGCAATAAACATACGTGTGCATCAGTCTTTATAGCAGCATGATTTACAATACTTTGGGTATATACCCAGTAATGGGATGGCTGGGTCAAATGGTATTTCTAGTTCTAGATCCCTGAGGAATCACCACACTGACTTCCACAATGGTTGAACTAGTTTACAGTCCCACCAACAGTGTAAAAGTTTTCCTTTTTCTCCACATCCTTTCCAGCGCCTGTTGTTTCCTGACTTTTTAATGATCGCCATTATAACTGGTGTGAGATGGTATCTCATTATGGTTTTGATTTGCATTTCTCTGATGGCCAGTGATGATGAGCATTTTTTCATGTGTCTGTTGGCTTCATAAATGTCTTCTTTTGAGAAGTGTCTGTTCATATCCTTTGCCCACTTGTTGATGGGGTTGTTTGATTTTTTCTTGTAAATTTGTTTGAGTTCTTTGTAGATTCTGGATATTAGCCCTTTGTCAGATGGGTAGATTGTAAAAATTTTCTCCCATTCTGTAGGTTGCCTGTTCACTCCAATGGTAGTTTCTCTTGCTGTGCAGAAGCTCTTTAGTTTAATTAGATCTCATTTGTCTATTTTGTCTTTCGTTGCCATTGCTTTTGGTGTTTTAGTCATGAAGTCCTCGCCAATGCTATGTCCTGAATGGTATTGCCTAGGTTTTCTTCTAGGGTTCTTATGGTTTTAGGTCTAACATTTAAGTCTTTAATCCATATTGAAGTAATTTTTGTATAAGGTGTAAGGAAGGGATCCAGTTTCAGCTTTCTACATATGGCTATCCAGTTTTCCCAGCACCATTTATTAAACAGGAAATCATTTCCCCATTTATTGTTTTTGTCAGGTTTGTCAAAGATCAGATGGTTGTAGATGTGTGGTATTATATCTGAGGGCTCTGTTCTGTTCCATTCGTCTATATCTTTGTTTTGGTACCAGTACCATGCTGTTTTGGTTACTGTAGCCTTGTAGTAGAGTTTGAAGTCAAGGAACTATTTTGTTACAACTTATAATTCTGTAACATTCTGCAACCATTCTCTCTCTAAACATGGTGTAATTCTGAATTGTCAGAAGCACACCTTATCATGAGCACATCTAGTATGTGAAAAATGTGTTTAAAAAAGAATTAGATTAAAGTAGTAATTTTTGTTGTTGTAGTTGTTGTATTGTTTGAGTCAGGGTCTCACTCTGTTACCCAGGCTGCAGTGCAGTGGCACCATCTTGCCTCAAAGCAATATCCACCTCCTGGGATCAAGCAATCCTCTCACCTCAGCCTCCCGAGTAGCTAGGACCACAAACAGGCACCTCCATGCCTGGCTCTTTTTTTTTTCTTTCATATTTTTAGAAGAGACGGGGTCTCACCATGTTGCTCCGGCTGGTCTCAAACTCCTGAGTTCAAGCAATCCTCCTGCCTCAGCCCCCTAAGTGCTGGGATTACAGGCTTGAGCCACTGTGCCAAGCTAAGTTGTAATTCTTAAGCTAGAGATGAGTGTCTATATCTGTGTGGATATGTGTGCTTTCATATTATCTTGCTATGAGATACTGCATAAACCAAAGCATATAGAAATAGGCAAAATATGGCAATTATGGCATAGATTATATAGCTTATTTTACAGATTATATGATGACATATTTGTAATTCTAAAGATGTGTATGTTATAAATAAGTATTGCAACTAGAATTGTCTTCTTTTTAGCCTCAGTGTCATCCAAACTTGCAAATCCACATTTTAGTCTTCCAATATGCATTTGAATCAATATAAATTTGTTAATTTTAGATCACATGAATAAAAAGCTGCAGGCTCTTTGAATTATTTCCTCAGAGGGTGTGAATTGGTGTTATCAGGTAGGCATAAAGTCAGCCTTGAAGAAAAGCTACCAGGTCTATAATCTTCACTCCATGCCTCCATATTAGGCAGCTTCAGGCAACACATTTAACTTCTCCTAGCCTTTATTTCCTCATATTTAGAAGAGGAGAGATGACAATTCAGTTGTAGAATAGTTGTCCTCAGACCTTGGTGGGCAGAAAAAAAAATCCACTAAAAAGTAATGTAATAAAAGGGGAAAAAAGTGTAATTATTCCTGATCTAGCCCTCAGAGATTTTATTTCATTTTTATTTTTTGACTCAGCAGTCCTTGTTTAAACACTTCAGTTGGCTCTGACAGAGATGAAACTTGGGCTTTGAAGAACACTTCATACTCTTGTGAAGAATTAATGAATAAAATCACTTACTGCATAGTGGATACTTGTAAAGGAATTATGACACCAAGTTTTAGACCATGTAATTTATGGATATATACTAAAATAGCAAATCAAGGGAATCCTAAAGGTATAATCCACAATAGTTGCTATGGGGATTCCAAGGAAAAAGACATTTCACCATTTGAAATATAGAGTTACATGGAACAGGCATTAAATAATACATTTTTTAAATTAAAAACATCTTAATTTGGAAAGTATTATAGGATTCAAATTAGATCAACGTTATTCTAATAATGACAAGTCAGAAGCAACACAACTAGGACAGGAACAAAATTAAGGAATATTAAAAAATAGACAAATTCAACTAACAACAGAAATATATATATATTATATGATACTTATATTCTGTATTATTAAGATATATTTTGTATATATATATGTGTATATATATATATATATTTTTTGAGACAGAGACTCTTTCACCTAGGCTGGAGTGCAGTGGTGTGATCTCCGCTCACTGCAACCTCCAACCCGCAGGATCAAGTGATTCTTGTGCCTCACCCTCCTCAGTAGCTGGGACTACAGGTGTGCGCCACCACACCCAGCTATTTTTTTTTTTATTTTTATCTTTGGTAGAGACGGGGTTTCACTATGTTGGCCAGGCTGATCTCAAACTCTTGACATCAAGTGATCCACCTGCCTTGGCCTCACAAAGTGCTTGGATTATTGGCATGAGCCTCCACATCCAGTCAGAATATATATTTTACATATATAAAACATATGTATATATCTATAAAATTTTGGCTTTATTAAATGTAATCAAACAAATACAGCAAGAGCAATAAAGGGAAAACATAGCAAAATTACCCTGCAAATTGGAAAGAATTATATACATATAGCTAAAGGGAAATTATGGAAAAATTATTTCAAGTGATAAAAATAATGTAAATTGTTAAGACAACATATGGAATACTATGCAGCCATAAAAAAGAATGAATTCATGTCCTTGGCAGGGACATGGATGAAGGTGGAAACCATCACTCTCAGTAAACTAATACAAGAACAGAAAACCAAATGCCGCATGTTCTCACTCATAAGTGGGAGTTGAACAATGAGAACACATGGACACAGGGAGGGGACTATGACACACTGGGTCCTGTCAGGGGGTGGGGAGAGATAGCATTAGGAGAAATACCTAATGATGGGGTGACATGTGCAGCAAACCACCATGGCATGTGTATACCTATGTAACAAACCTGCACATTCTGCAAATGTATCCCAGAACTTAAAGTATAAAAAAAGTAAGACAACATAGTTAAAGAAACTATTTTGTTAAAGTTATGCATAATAATGCAAGTTGAGACAATTTTAATGACTGACTTTACACCTGCTAATCTAACACAATTCATTAACTCTGTTTTGCCAGACTATGTAAAAGTATGCATATGTTTAGATTTGTTAATGGGTTGTGAGTTTGGTTATTCTGGAGACTAAACAGACAATATATAATAAAGATTATGAAATACTTTGAAAAAACGGTATAGAAATGCTCTCTGGTCAATTATTTGAAAATATATACCAATAAAACATCCTAAAATATAAAAAGCTGGTCATAGGCATTCATAATATTGAAAAAAGAAACCCTTCTAGAGGCCTTCTGTGTAGTCAACATCATGGTAAAAGAAAAATGAGGCCAGGCGCAGTGGCTTACGCCTGTAATCCCAGCACTTTGGGAGGCCGAGGCAGGCGGATCACGAGGTCAGGAGATGGAGACCATCCTGGCTAACACGGTGAAACCCCGTCTCAACTAAAAATACAAAAAATTAGCCAGGCGAGGTGGCGGGCGCCTGTAGTCCCAGCTACTCAGGAGGCTGAGGCAGGAGAATGGAGTGAATCCGGGAGGCGCGGCCTGCAGTGAGCCGAGATCGTGCCACTGCACTCCAGCCTGGGTGACAGAGCGAGACTCAATCTCAAAAAAAAAGAAAGAAAAGAAAGAAGAAAGAAAGAAGAAAGAAAAAGAAAGAAAGAAAGAAGAAAGAAAGAAAGAAAGAAAGAAAGAAAGAAAGAATAAATTCAGTTGGTAGAATGTAATATAGCCATTAAATCAGTTAATATATTTTTAGAATAAAATATTCTCTTGAAGCAGAATTGATATATTGATGTAACACATCCAAAAATTACAACTACTTAAGATCACTAGTTACACGATTTATCCTTTTTTCACTATTAATATTTAATGTTTGGCAAATAATTTAAAGTACGTTGGAATTATTTTAAATTGTGTATAATAACATGTAAGGTGTTTTAGAAAAATTAAACTCTATTTATACAACACTGTTTTACAATTCCAACTGAATAATACTGATTAAGACTTAACTGTGTGATACCTGGCTTAGTGTTTTCTTCCTGATATTAGAGCTAGATTTAGGGCTACAGGATTGATTGCTTCAGGTGATTTATTAATTTAGTAAAGCAATTAGCTTGTTGATTGTTTTCATTGAATCAATTAATTGTTGGAAAAATTAACCAAATTCATTTAATTGTTTACTGACATAGCCCTAATCATCTTAACTTTCTTTCTTTGTTTTCCAAATGAGAAATTGGATCTTAGCCACAGAAATCATGTGAGGATATAGCAACAGGAAAAGGAAAGGTACTTTTAGCTCCGCTGATATTGTCTGTGGTTAGCTCCTGAGCTATAATGAATTAAAAATTAATAAACACTTAACAATGTTCATCACATTTCTGCTATGACAAAAGCATGACACTTCATTCTTAGCTGAAAAAGACAGCACAATTTCAGGTATAAGAGTAACCAAATCTCAGAAAGTGTTTCAATTGCTACATATCATGAATACCAGAGTCTCTAATTATTCCATTTGCAATATGTAAAGTTGCTTTGCTCATGATAGCAAATAACAGTTTGGCAAGAACAATCCAGTAATTGGTATCTCTGAGTGAAAAATTAGTTTTCTGTACACTTTACAAAAACGTCTGCCTGAATTAAAGAAATATTTCTAGAACCAAATATCCTACAAGGCTATCAACGGATGAAGCTCTCCTACTATACTTGTAACATTATTGTTCTCAATATTAAAATATATGAGAGAGAAACAGACGTTACCAAAACAACAGAAAACATCTATATCTCTATATTTCTATTTTTCTCTATAAATTCTGTCTCGTAAGGGTGGTGTGATTTTTCAAATGGCATTAATTCTATTAGCATTCGTTGGGTTGTGATGCAAAAATTTGGGAAATATTTATGACTCCCATAGTGTAGACCCAAAGTTATCAGTGGTGACTAATACAGTCAAGAATATCACTGATGCTAAGGTACAAATTGCCCATGTTTTCCTCTTCAGTTCTCAAAAGAGAACATTTTAAGCTTCAGAAGCATGAATGAAGCAGGCATGGGAATTGGAAGTCTTTTGTGTTACTAGTTAACGTAACTATTCCTTTGTACAGTGCAGGATTTGGGAAGAAAAACCTTAATAAGAAGTTTTTGTCTAAACCATTGAAACAGGTATCATCAGTTCTTAGTGACAGTTGTTATATTTAAGAATCCAAACAAATAGACAAAATTGGTGTCTGCCTTGTTATCCCCAAAATAATTGAGGTCTTCTCCTGATAGGATACACTTCCTATATCCTCATAAACTTTATGGGTTTTGGGTCAAAGCTGAAATCAGTAATAAAAAACCCATGTAGTTCAACTATCGTTGCTAGAAAAGAGAATATGAAAATAATCTTGACTTGGTTGATAATGTCATAGTGTGTAAAAAAATCATAGGTGAGTGGGTGGGGCAATCACTGAAGTCCTTTCATATTATTCATATTACTGACCTCATGCTTTTTGAAGAAGGGACTGGATCCCAATTTTAATACCAAATGAACTACACTGAGCTGAGATAGGGATGACGGGAGGTAGGCCAATGTTAGCTCCATTTGAAAATGAAGTAAATGTTTGGAATTTCAAATGTGCCGTCTTTAGGTGTTTCTCAAAAATTGTAACTGGAAATTATTGCAGATAATTCCCATGTGATAATTTTGTTATTAGTTCACATAAGTAGACTACAAAAAGCTGTTAATATTGTTTTTAATGGCATGCATTTTCTTAACAAACATTTGGAAAACCATTCCACATGCATGGTGCAAATGTTTTGGTATACATATAGAATTTGAAGCCTCTTACACTAACTCTTGTGTTCACATGTTGAAAATTCCTCCTGCATATCTTTAGTAAGGAAGAATTTTGCAAAATAATGCTAATTTGAAGTGTCCATTCATCACAAGTTTTTCTCCGAAGAGAATTTTAAAGATTGTTTTGTTAAGCACGAATATAACATTCAAATTAAAAGACTTTATTAAATAATGAACAGGTGATGATATTCAAACACGGAGATCATATTGGAGAGGAGTGTGGTGCCCTGCATTATGAATAGGTGGGAGAATGGGAGTCCAGCATATAACTAAAAAGTGAGAATGTAAAACTAGGAAGGCTTTAGCTATTATCACAGCATGGGGGCTAGGAAAGCTCATGGTTTTGAAGCACAAAAGTAAAATTTTGGAAGGAAGGCCTAAGGTAAAATTTTTGAAGTGTACCTCTGTATATAATCTTGTAAATTCTCTATCCATGTCCCTCTGAAGTCTTTGGTGTATTGCTTATAGATTCTTTGGGTAGAAGAGAATTCTATCATATAAACGATCCAGTTTGGCAAGAGCAAAAAAAAAAAAAAAAAAAAAAAAAAAAGGCTTTCCCTAGAAACATGTCATCTAGGAATGACACCAGATATGACCGAGTGGAGGCTTTTCATATTCTTCTCTTTTACTGCTTAGTTCTGAGAGTGAATACCATGATTGATATTCATAGAAAGCACTGTACACTGTAATTGATAACCTTCATGAATCTTTTTGCTTTTTGCTCTTTTGGGGATGGGTTAAATGAGAACAAACATTTCAAAGCCTTAAAGATTTCAAATAAAAGTAAAGGACTTTCTTTCTTGAAGAGGGTCTCATGGAAATTCAGTATTTTTAGGCTAGACATGATAAATAAAATAACAATCTAACATGATCAAGATTTATAAGTTTTAATTTAAGGTAAACGCCTCTGTTGTAATATGTAATAATGCAAGGTAATTATATCTAATATGAATAAAATATACAAGTATATAGACATAAATTATTATTTAAACAAGAGTACCTCATTTTGCAGACATACTTGATCATGGGTGAATATGCAACTTTCCTGTTCTAATCTCATTTTTTAGGAGAAAAATTTGTTATTCACAAAGTTTTTTATTTGGAAAACAGAATGATTTTTGATAGATGTAGTCCTACATTAGATTGTGTTTGTTATGAGATTTATTCAAGAGATGATCTTTTTTAACACATTGTCAAGTAGCACTGTGAAGAGCAAGAAACAGGCTTGTATTTACCAGAAACATTTTGTCTCACCAGAAATGTAGATTGATATTGGAACCAAACAGAAAGAGGATCTTAGAAAGAGAGCCATTGATCAGTATAGCGCTGTGGAAATCGAAAGAGTTCCTAAAGTCTTGTTGAAATAATCCTAATGAATGAAAATCATTTGGGAAAGAGTAAAATGGTGTTCTCTTTCATAAAGCAATATTGCCTCTTGGCCAGTGTTTCGCAAGGAACAGCGTGTATCAGGAATACTTGGGAGAGCTTTAAATGTAGTTGTTCAATTTCTATTCTGGAAAAGCTGATTCAAAAGGTCTAGGGTTAGCAGGCAGGTGGTGGGCAGAATGTATAAGAGGACACTACTAGAGGCTTCTAAGATGATGGCCATGCCATTTCTCCTCCAAATTAGGAATTTTGATTGCTCTGGGCCTCAATCAGTAGTTCTTGGAGAGAATGGGCTAGCTGGCTGATTCATCATTCAAAACTAAAGGTAGCAACAGCTAAAATAAAGTGTCAGAATGTTTTTCGCTTTTAAGAGAAGTATCTACCTGCCTCCATCTCTCTCTGGTTCTGAGGCAGGTGGCCGGCATTCACAAGAAGGTGGCCCGGACCATCGGCATTTCTGTGGATCCGAGGAGGCGGAACAAGTCCACGGAGTCCCTGCAGGCCAACGTGCAGCGGCTGAAGGACTACCGCTCCAAACTCATCCTCTTCCCCAGGAAGACCTCGGCCCCCAAGAAGGGAGACAGTTCTCAGGCTGAAGAACTGAAACTGGCCACCCAGCTGACAGGACCAGTCATGCCCATCCGGAATGTCTATAAGAGGGAGAAAGCTCGAGTCATCACCGAGGAGGAGAAGAATTTCAAAGCCTTCGCTAGTCTCCGCATGGCCCGTGCCAACGCCGGGCTTTTCGGCATACGGGCAAAAAGAGCCAAGTAAGCCGCAGAGCAGGATGTTGAAAAGAAAAAATAAAGCCCTCCTGGGGACTTGGAATTAAATAAATAAATAAATAAATAAATAAATAAAGTAAAGAATCTCAGAGATTATGCTTTGAGGCCTTAAATTATAAGGTGCTTTCCCCAATCCCTACCCTATTTCTTTATAAAGTTGGTTGCATTAAATGTCTGACACACTAAAAACTACATGTTTTCCAGAATTTTGGCTTGAATTTCATCCAAGAAATTATAAAGACAGTAAGATAGAGACAACTTGTTTCACCAAAACCAGTTTTTTAAACATATGTTATATTAACATATGTAATAAGTAATTACATAGGTAAAATATATGTTATAACATGTGTAACAAATTTTTACAAATGTTCTATTAACTTCCAGAATGTCTTGCACCCAAAAGCAAAAGAGGTGCCACCTGGTACAAATCACAAGACTTGTAATCCTCAGCCATACTATTATTGGTGCTCCATTGAGTAATCTGATCTCAATATGTAGTAATTACTGTCTTTTCATAGAAGAGGCAATGGGTTGTACAAAAAAGGACATATAACGCAGAAGCAAAAGGTCAAGATTTTAATCTCATCCATGTGTCTCTTCTTTATGAGTCTCAAAACTGTGTCTCGAAATCTTTCAGCTCTACTTTAGTCATTTATAAAGTTTATTAAAATATACGCCTCACCTATTGATGAAATTATGTGTTCCAAAAAATAATGGATTTAAGTAGAATACGTACAACTTTTATGTTCTGAAAACACTAACACCAATTATGATAAAATAAAAGTATGTGACTTATACTGATGTTAATTTTTTTAAATTTTATTTTAGGTTTGGGGGTATGCGTGTAGGTTTGTTACCTGTGTAAGCCCCTCTCCCACCTACCACCTTCCCTGCTCATGTAGACTCTAGTGCCTGTTGTTTTCTTCTTTTTGTTCATACTTTCTTATCATTTAGATTCCACTTACAAGTGAGAACATGCCGTGTTTGGTTTTCAGTTTCTGCGTTAGTTTGCTAAGGATAATAGCCTCCAGCTCCATCCATGTTCCCACAAAATACATGATCTCATTCTTTTTCTAAGGCTGCATAGTATTCCATGATGTATATGTAGCACGTTTTGTTTATCCAATCTGTCACTGATGGGCATTTAGAGTGATTCCCTAAATTTTAGGGAAAATAAGTAATAAAGACACATGCACACATATGTTCGTTTCAGCACTATCCACAATAGCAAATCTTTGATTGACTCTCTGTCAATAGCAAATCTTTGGTTTGCTATTGTGAATAGTGCTGCAATGAACATTGTGTGCATGTGTGTTTATGGTGGAATGATTTATATTCCTTTGGGTATATACCCAGTAATGGGATTACTGGGTCAAATGGTATTTCTGGTTCTAGTTCGTTGAGGAATCATCACACTCTCTTCCACAGTGGCCAAACTAATTTACACTCCCACGAACAGTGTAAAAGTGTTTCTGTCTCTCTGCAGCCTTGCCAGCATCTGTTGCTTTTTTGACTTTTTATTAATAGCCATTCTGACTGGCAGGAGATGGTATCTCATTGTGGTTTTCATCTGCACTTCTCTAATGGTCAGTGATACTAAGCTTTCTTCATGTTCTTTTTGGTCACAGGTATATCTTCTTTTGAGAAGTGTCTGTTCACGTCCTTTGCTCACTTTTTAATGGGATTATTTTGTAAACTATAAAAATTAAGTTGTTTTTACATTCTTATTCTTTATATTTAAAACATGATTAATATATCTATCATTCTTTTCCATAAAAAGGAAAACATAAATTCTCACTCTACATAGTTAGTCAAATTTCCATTCCCTGCTTCCATAGCATTTTATCTATCCTAGAGAACCAATCTACAAGCTGTTTCCTCACCCAATAACACTACTAGGAATTCTTATGTCTGTGTATGGCTTCATTCACCATGCAACAATCATTGTTGCATCGATTTTCTGTTGTAATCTATTAACTGGTTGCAGTCTATGTTTTCAGCTCATTTTGCATAAAAAGAAACTGAGGTTCAGAAAGTTTAGGTGAGCCAATGGCTAGTGAAAAAATGACGTCAGTAGAGGTTTACTGAAGCCTATCAGATGTTTTTTCCCGAAACCTTATTTGAAGCAAATATTTTTTTGTTTGTTTGTTTGTTTTTTATTGTGGCACTGCGAGTGCCCCCGGATTTACTGTTTATCATTTCAGATACCGGATTCACTGAAACTTCTAAAAGTTTAACAATGTTATTAATTATTATAACATAATATAGTAGAGCATTATGTTCATAAGATTTACAAAGTGTTTGTTTTCCAAAATGTTTTTATGAGCATATTAGTTTGTCTTCATCATCATGCAAAGTAAGCTCAAATTAGACTAATGCCAAATCATTTAAGAAACACTCCTTCATTTACTCTAGGTTTTTGTGTGTCATATATAATTTGCATTTTGAAATATATGATAGAATTTCACTTAGAAAAACATAGTACCTCTGTGTAGTATCAAAAGCCTTTTCTAACTAACTCTGTCATAAATAATGACTTTTTTTTAGTGAGCTAACTTGGCCCAACAAACAATGCCCAAATGCCACAGTGGGTTTGGCTTCACTCTGTTGAGCACTCATGCATTAATATATAACATTTTTAGTTCCCCACAATTCATACTTTGAAGTCTTAACTTCCAATGTGACTGTATTTGGAGACAGGGCCTTTAAGAAGGTAATTACAGTTAAATAGGGTCATAAGAGTGGGACAGTAATCCAATAGTATTGGTGTTCTTATAAAAAGAGGAAGAGATACCAGAGAACTCTCCCTCTCCATGTATATATAGATAAATGGCTGTATGAAGACACAGCAAGAAGGTGGTGGCTGTCTGCAAACCCAGAAAGACAGGCCTCAGGAGAAACTAACCTTGCCAGCACCTTGATCTTGCACTTCCAGTTTCCAGAAATGTCAGAAAATTGATTTCTGTTGTTTAAGCTTCCCAGTCTGTGATAGTCTGTGATGACAACCTAACCATGGTAATACATATTAATGTAATTTTCTTTTTTAGAAAAATCAAGCACTACTAGAAATTGGAGATCAGTTGTTGAACAGGAATTTACAGTTGGCCTGAAATAAAGTAATAGTGTCTAGTTATTACAATTGATGGGGCTCAATACTTGATGGTAGGATGGTGTAAGGGAGTGGGAGCTGTGCATTTGTCAGAATATGTGTGTATGAGGCAAAGAGAAAAAAAAGAGAATTAATGAGAATATGTGTGTGGAAGAGACATATGAATTCAAGTTGGAAGATATATTAGTCTCTTAGGGCTACTATACCCCAAACTGAGCAGCTTAAACAAATGAAATGTATTGTCTCACAGTTATGTTGCTGAAAAGCTTGAGATTCAAGTACCAGGAAGGTGTGCTTCTTCTGAGGGCTGTGAGGAAGAACCTGTTCCACAGCTCTCCCTTTGTTTCTAGTGGTTTACTTGCAATCTTTGGCATTCCTTACTATATAGAAGTAATATCCCAATCTTTGCTTTCATTTTTACATAACATTTTCATATTTTCTTCCTGTGTGTCTCTTTACATATGTCCTCTTTTTATACTGATACTAGTCATAGTGAATTAGAAGCCCACCCTGCTCCAGTAGCCGTCATCTTAAGTGATAACATCTGCAACATCCCTTTTCCCAAATAAGGTCACATTTTGAGGTACTTGGTGTTAGAATCTCAATGTGTGAATTTCGACAGGACACAATTCAAACCTTAACAATAGAACATGAGCATCAGTACCTTCTTTGCTGAAATGTTCTTTCAGTCATCCAGATTTGCACCTCTGCAAACCTTTTGTGTACCTTTGTGATCAACATTCACGCTATAACATTACAGATTTCTCTTCTGCTATAGGCATGTTTTACACTTGGTAGTGTATTTTGCTTTATACACTCCAATTTTCTCTGCAAAACTGTGCATAACTCTTTAAATTACTCAATCTGATGATTGCTTCCCCTACAAAACTTTAAAATAGATGGTGGTAGCTCTATGTGATGAAAGTATATATTCCCCTCACTGTTCACTCAGTGTTTATAATGACCCTTCGTTCACCTTTTGAACTGCCCTTTTTTATAATCACTGGAGAATAGATATGTGTTTCATCATCAAGAGAGTTCGGCAAAAGAAAGGAAGCCAGTGGGTGGGACTCTTACAGGATCTGGCTGCTGAAGTACAAACTAATTTCCTTCACTTTTTCTGAGCACTGATAATTTTTTATTAACTTTTAGTATAAATTTATTTTTTACTATAAAGTTATTAAAACTTTACTTCACAGGGAAAATGTAAAATATATAAAACAAATAATTCAGTTACTTATAATCTCTAAGATATACACTAAGATGAACATATTTAATATTTTTATTTCCAGCTTTCTTCCAGTGCTCCTCCTCTTTCTTCTCCTCATTCCCTTTCTCCTTATTATATATTTTCCTCATAACTAGTATCAAACTATTTCTAGCTTTGTTTTCCCATATATTATTCATTGTGAGCATTTCCTGATAGCAAGTTAAATTATTGAAATTTAGGTTTGGCTGAGTGCAGCAATAGCAAAAACAAAAACAAAAGCAAAACAAAATAAAATCTATCAAAATTAAAATGTTTTTCTAAGGAGAAAAAGTTAGTTTACAAGCCACATTGCATGCTTCCTAGTGTCAGGAATCAGGCTCCTTCTATCTTGTTTTCCATAGGAAATTTCCATTGCCAAGCTCATGCCATAGTCTTAGATGGCTATTGAATCTCTAACTAACGTATCTAGCTCTAAGTAGTATATGTTAATATAAGAATTGCCCTCTTGGGACTGGTAAAATTTCACTTCCCCACCTCTATTCAGAGGTGAACACCCATGCTCACTTTCCTATATGCTAACTCTATGTCAAAACTTTAACATTTGTCTTGCAGCACGATACCATCTTAGATTGAAAATCAATAATACAACTGTAGAAAGATTCTTCCATTAGTAAGTTTATGCTTCCATTATAAATTTAGCCTATTAACTGTGAAATAAATATTTTTTAAATCCTCTTATACTTAGGATATATACTCTTTAAGTATTAGAATTTGGGCAACATAACCTGCATCCATTTGAAAATTTATTTTTCACTGAGATATGAAGGGCAGTTTTATAAATCACACTTTTTTAAAGGACAAGAGTGAAGTACTTAACTTTATTAAAGCAACGGGCCTTTCAATTAGTTTGATAAAAAGGCTGTCAAAATTTAACTTTCTCAGTGTTGAAAAAATAATATTACTAAGGTAGAGAATGTAGCGATTATTGAAATTACTAAAGCCCCTAGCTACTTTACTTCCTAAGGAAAAAATAGTATCTCAAACTAACCATTTCACTCACTGTAAACAATATGCATCCAGTCACATAATTGTTACCTACAGAGCAATGTGGGAGAATGCATGATGAATTGACATCCAACAAAATGGCTTTAAAAGTGGATATTATGCCTTTAAATATTTTTCTTGCAAGCCCATTTCTAGCACTAATCCATGTGATAAAAAATGAAACACTGAAATAGCACATTACCACTGTTTTTCTGCCTTATTAGACAAGATAAATTGTGTAATCTTCTTTCATAGCACAAAGTGAGGTAGAGAGTCATTTAATTACCTGTGAATCAAAGCAATTTAGGCGACTCTTTCCGATCATTATCACAGAGATTCAAGAAACCAAAATGTTTAATAATCAATAACAATGTCAACCACAAAACAAAGTTAAGACCTTGCAATTTTCATGGCATAGTAGGGTTGATTGTTTGGCCAACTAGGATTCCACTGACTGCAGAAGTCCTCTGCAAGACTCTCTCCTCTGACACAGTTCCTTACTCTCTTGGGTAGTGTTTAATCCTATTTCTACTCTTGCACTTATCACAGCTTAGTTGCTTTTTCTCTATATGTAGTCCATTTTAGTTGGCAAACATTAATAGCGCAGGTGATTTATTGATATACGCATATTCTTAATATCTAGAAGTATATCTGCTACATTCTGGGCAGCAAAATATATTTATTTGAAAAATAAGTTTTAAAAATATTTACACTTTCCTCCACAAACCTACTTGTAGAGAATGTACTAGTTATGGGGATTTCCTTATGATTGGGATTCTAAGGACAAGCCTATTAACTTCTTTAGATAGTATGTGCATTATGTTGCATGTATTCTATTTGTGATAAGTAAATTTGTGATAAGTAAATTTGTGATAAATTTGTGATATGTAAAACAAATTCTTCTCCCAAAACAACAACAAACACAAAATCCACATGTCAACAATAAAAGTCATGTTGAAAATAGGAATGTTGAGAAAAAGGTTTTTATTGTTTTAACAGTCACAGGATATTTTAACTTACTGAAGCATTCAGTAGTCCTATACTTGAAACATAGTCTTATCATGTTTAATCAATTATTCTTGTTTATAAAAAATTCATTCAGAGCCACCTTGTGCAAAATATCATTTTGGGAAATGCAACCTTAGTTGTATTCTAATGTGTGTAGCAATTGGCTCTTTTCTGTTTATTCTTCCAAACATTTATCAACAACCAACTCCGTGTTAGGCTATGCAAATAAATAATATCTCTTTACCTTCAGTCATATAACATGATAACACATTTGAAATAAAAATGAGAAAATGAGATAGAGAAATGCATGAGTGCTATATAGGCTTTAGCACACTCGATCATTTGAATATGCACTACCCTTGAAGTGCAGTATCTTATCCTTGTGTGCTGAATTCATATTCTGACTTAAAAATCAATTATTTGTTAAACTATAATTCAGTCATTTTATTAAAGTCTATTTCTTAATTATTTGGAAACACTCTAATTTTGTAATTCTGAAACTCTCAGAGCAGTGGTCCCCAACCTTTTTGGCAACAGGGACCAGTTTCGTGGAAGACAATTTTTCCATGGATCCAGAGTGAGAGGGGATGGTTGTGGGATGATTCAAGTGCGTTACATTTATTGCACACTTTATTATTATTATATTATAATATATAATCAAATAATTATACAACTCGCCATAAAAGAGAATCAGTGGGAGCCCTGAGCCTGTTTTCCTGCAACTAGATAGTCGCATCTGGGGGTGATGGGAGACAGTAACAGATCATCAGGCATTAGATTCTCATAAAAAATGTAGCAACCTAGATCCCTAGCATGCATAGTTAACAATAGGGTCCATGCTCCTATGAGAATCTAATGGCGCCACTGATCTGACAGAAGGAGGAGCTCAGGAGGTAGTGTGAATGATTGGGAACAGCTGCAAATACAGAAGAAGCTTCACTCCCTGGCCTACTGCTCACCTGCTGTTATGTGGCTCAGTTCCTAATGGACATGTACCTGTCTGGTCTGTGGCTTGGAGGTTGGGACCCCTGTGTTAGAAGATGTGTAGAATTTTAGGGAATATACCACCCTTACAAATCTACTTACACGTATAAATATCCTACTGGGTTGCAAACTGCAGGTTAAAAATTTTTATTTAAGGGATACATTAATATCTCCATTTTTCATAGAAGAAAATAAAGTTCAGAAAGGCCAAATAATTTTTCCATGGAAATCAGCTAAGTGGAAAGGTAGAATTCAAAGCCAAGTTGGCTAAGCTTTGGTTCAATGTTTATTCCACAAGACCAGTGGTGCCTCTTCCCTAGCATGCTCCTGAGATGGTTTAATTTTTTTGTATTTTTGTTAGAAGACTTTTTCATAGTGCTGTCTTATGTTAATAAGAAATAAATAAGCAACAATTTTAGTTTGATTTAATTATTACAGTTGTATAGAGGGAGTCTTTTGGTAGAAAAAATGCCTGAGGGATTCAATGCCTTTAGTATTCATTGATTTGGGTTGTGTTTTCATTGATGAGGACATCATTTTGTTTTTCTGGAGTATTTTTGAATAATAATTTAATCCATACCTTTTGACTCTTAGTTAATGATTTAAATTGAATAGACTCACAGATTATTATCAATATGTTAGCATTGGCTGATAAAATTTTCCAGTTTTGCCACTGCTCCCAACACATCATTTCTGTCCTCTGAACAGAATCAGGCAATTATCTGAAGACTTATTTTCTCCAGGTGCCCTGAACTAAGATCTCCAATGATGAACAATTAAAATTAGATGGTCTACTGATCTCACGGTGATTTTTATTTTCACCTCTTTACTATTTATGTGGGAAGGTAGAACTAGAATAAAGATAATTCTTGTTATGAGATCAGTATAATGAGTCTTTTAGAAAGTATGTAGATTAATGTTGCATTTTACATTGCTATATGAAAAAGGCCACAGGATGTACACTGAAATCCCAGTTCTACCCTTACAAAATACCTGTGTTTGCAAACATGTTTAGCTTGCCAACCCTGTTTTTAAAATCTGTATAAGAAAGATAACAATGCCTATTTCAAAGAGTTTCATTAAGCATGGATATAGATGCAAAAATGGTTTTTGTCTTTATATGTAAGTACTGTAGTTGGCATTTAAAGATGCTGAATAAAATGCAGTTCCAATAAATATATTAGAAAGTTGTTTTCTCCCAGATATCTTTGATAAAAGATTATTATATATTTAAAAAAGAAAAACTTCATCCAAAGATTCTGTATAGGTTTGTTGGCTAAATCTTCTGAGAACTCACCACATCCTCATAGTGAAAGCATGTTTACGTTGTCCTCCACAACTGCTAAAGAGCAGTTACTGGTGTTTTTATACAAGTATGGGCTCAAAAAGAGTGGTTCCCATTTTGGTTTAATTTATAAACCAGCTGATACATAAGTAGTTTCTTGGGGGAAAATATATTACTTACACATTTTCTATGTAGTAAACATGTATGTGTATATGTGTGGGTGTGTATCTAACTACTTTGTTGGAGTGATTCCTATGGTTTGGGGCTGCAGGGCCCAAGTTGATGCAAGAATCTACATTTTTGAGTAAACTCCCCATGACTAGAGTAAATTTCTCCAGTATCTGAGGGTTCTTCTTTTCCTAAAGCTGTACAAACATCAGATATCAAGGAAGGATCAATAATGTAATTATTTATAATGAAATTGCTTTCGCAGCTGTTAACGTTAACTGTATCATCTTCATATAGCCTTATAACTCATTTGTACTATTCCATTTTCCTCTGTTCCTTTTATTTTCACTTCCCTTGTAATGTTAATCTCTTTGTACTGATTTCTGAAGAGTTCATTTATGATTAAAGATATTATCATTTTGTCTAGAATTGCAAATATATTTTTTCTCATTCATTTTACTATGGTGTTTTACTTTTTAGTTATACAGAAGTTGTATATTGAAATATAATCTTGTTCTGTTTAAAACAAAACAACAAAAACACATACATACACATTTTTTCACTATAAGGAGAAAGTCTAACTTATGTTGGGTTATATTTTGCTAGTGTTTTTGTTTTCTTAGAGAAGCTGATAATTCATTTGTGTTTGCTTTGAGGTTGGAGTTAGCCCACATTGCTGATAACATAGTCAGTGGACATTTTAAAATTCACAAATACATTTAAGCTGTGTCTAGGGATGTTTTTGAAATATACTTTACATTTTGAAATAGTTTATTTTGTCCAGAATTCCAAAGTGTTATAAACTCTCATTTCCAGAAATCTACTCTAAAGACTTGATATAAAATAGGAAAAAAATACAAAAGTTATTCATATACTAGTTAATTCCTTCATACAAGATTTAAGTACCTGCCACATTCTAGACCTAAGTCTAAATTCTTGGATGCAATGATAATCGTGAAACCTTTATTCACTTTGAACCTAAGTCAGGAACACAGGCATGCTTCTCACTCTACTTCTTCCTTACAGAATAACAAAACAACTTCACAGTTGAGAAACAAGCTACCTATAGTATGGCTTGACTCAGTCATGAAACTCTTCCTTAGGTTCCAGAATATTCTCTCACTCTCCACCTAATTACAAACTCTTGAAACCATGAGGGCAAAAAATCTAAATTAATATAAAATCTTTTTTTTGGCTCCTTATGCATCTGTTTTGTTTTTGACAATAAAACCCAATTTCCTTTCGTGGAATCACCAAGTAGCCTTTAACTATAATCAGGTTGGAATATTAATCAAGGTGTGGTGCTTATGCAAGAAGCTACAAGGGACCCGGTCTAGGCAGACTGATTGTCCTTTCTCCCTGGAATCTAGATTGTGAGCAGAGAAAGCTAAATCAGAAAATGGTTGGAACTCGCCTTCTTAAGAAATTATGTTATGATGAAATTGTCTATTCATTTTGCTTCATTTTGTTTAACCTAGACCTGTGGTGGCTATGATTATTGATTTTTACAGAAGTGGGTTTTCTAGACTTTGTGAGTTCTCCTCCTAAATCCTTCCATTGATTCATTTCTGTTTTGTATTACTCAGAGTTGATTACTGTTGCTTGAAAACAAATAATTTCAATCAATACTTTTTATTTCCAGATCTGCTGTCTATTCTTGCACTCTCATTTATTCTTCAGAGATGTATTTTTATTTTTCTTGATGCCTTATGAATAAACCATCACTGTTACCCCAAAAAGATTTAACTTGATGTCTCTTTCAGGATTTCTGGCCCAGAGTTTCTTGTTAGGCAGTTCTATGAGCTTCACCTCCTGGCATCAAATACCAAGTCTATACCCAAGTCAGGGAAATCAGTGCTTTGTTCAAAGTCTGGTATAAATGTATATGAAAAATGTATAAGAGGATATAAGAACAAGATGGCAGAATAAAAATCTCCACTGATCATCCTTCCGAGCCCCCTGCAAGAACACCAAGTTAACAACTCTCTACACACACACACAAAAAAAAATTCATAAGAATAAAAAATCATTGAGCACTCAAAGTACCTGGCTTCAACTTTATATTGCTGAAAGAGGCACTGAAGAGAACAGTTCTGAATCACCTATGACACCTTCAGATCATGTTTTCTTGGATGGTGTTAATGCCACTCCCAGCAGCAATGGAATGGTGCTGACAGCATCCCTGGGTACTCTGGGAAGCAGAACACAGCAATTGTAAGGCGTTGAACTCAGTGCTACCCTGTTAGAGCAGAAAGGAAAATCTCAGCTGATGCCTGCCTACGGAAGGAGCATTAAACCAGCCCTATCCAGAAGGGGATTGCCTATCCCAGTGGTTTGAACTTGAGTGTCTGAAAACCTTGCCAGAGAGGGCTAAAGCACTCTGTGTCTCCAAGTAACTTAAAAGACAATCTAAGCCACAGGTACTGTAAATTTTAGGTGAGTCCTAGTTCTAAACTAGACTCAGAGACAGTGGACACATGGGGGGGACATGTGACATACTGAAACAACAGCTGGAGGAGACAAAGGAGTGCTGGCATCACCCCTCCCCTAACCACAAGATGTACACCTCCAGTATCTGAAAGATATCCCTTCACTTGAAGAGAAGACAGGGAAGAATGGTGAAGACTTTGTCTTGCATCTTGGATACCAGCTCAGTCACAGAGGACAGGGCAACCAGTCAGAGTAGTGGGACCCCCATTTCAGGCCCTGGCTCCAAGATAATATTTCTATCCACACCCTGGGCCAGAAGGGAACCTGGAACTTTGAAGGAAAGGACCCAGTGCTGGCAGCATTCATCTGCTCACTGAAGAGCCCTTGGTTCCTGAATAACCAGCAGAGATACCCATGTACTACACTGAGGGCCTTAGGTGAATCCCTGAGACTTGCTGGCTTCAGATGAGACTCAGCACATTAATGGCTATGGTGGCTATGGAAGAAAACTGCTTTTGCTTGAGAAAAGCAGAGGGAAAAGTAAAGGGGACTTTGTCTTGCACCTTAGTTATCAGCACAGCCATAGGGAGTTAGAGTACCAAGCAGGCTCTTGGTATTCCTGATTCCAAGACGACTCTTGGACAGCATGACTGGACTTTTCCCTGGGCCAGAGGGGAGTCCACTGCTCTGAAGAGTGAGCCTCGGATCAGGCAGCATTCACAAATCGACTTAAGAGACCTTGGACCTTAAGGAGCATCAACTGGTAGTCTGGCAGTATTCCTAGTAGCCTGGGTAGCAGTGGCTATGGTATGAGATTCTTCTGTCTTCTAAAAGGGGAAGGAAGAGTGGGAAGGACTGCATCTTGTGGTTTGAGTACCCACTCAGCTGTGATACAATAGAACACCAGGCAGACTTCTAAGGTATTTGACACTAGTCGCTGATTCCTGAACAGAATCTCTGGACCCCATTTGTGGACTTCACCAACATGAAGGGAAGGACACAGGCCTGGCTGGCTTTGCCAGCTGCTGATTGTAGAGCTCCAGGGACTTGAATGAACATAGGCAGTAGCCAGCAAGTGTTTACAGCAGGACTTGGGTGAGACCCAGTGCTGAGTTTCCTTCAGGTCTGACTCAGTGCAGTCATAGTAGTGGTGACCACAGGGGTGCATGTGTCAATCCACCCCCAGCTTTAGGTGGCTCAGAACAGAGAGAGAGAGACTCTGTATGTTTGGGAGAAAGCGAAGGAAGAGAACGAGAGTCTCTATCTGGTAATCCAGAGAATTCTCCTGGATCTAGTCAAAGACCATCAAGGTGCTCACTCCATGAGTCTATTAAAACCACAGAGTTACTGGGGTTGGGGTGCCCCTAAAGCAGATATAGCTTATATCACAACACCCAACTCCTTTCAAATATCTGGAAAGCCTTCCCGAGGATGGCTACAAATAAGCCAGATGGTGAAGAATACAATAAATACCTGACTCTTCAATGTCCAAACACCAAAGAACATCTACTAGCATTAACACCATCCAAGAAAACATGATGTCACCAGATGAACTAAATAAGGCACCAGGGACCAATCCTGAAAAAACAGATATTTGACCTTTCAGACAGAAAATTCAAAATATCAGTGTTGAAGAAACTCAAAGAAATTCAAAATAATACAAAGAAAGAATTCAGAATTATATTAGATCAATTTAGCAAAGAGATTACAATATTAAGAGAAATCAAGCAGAAATTATGAAGCTGAAAAATGCAATTGGCATACTGAAGATTGCATCAGAGTCCTTTAGTGGTAGAATGGATCAAGCAAAAGAAAGAATTTGTGAGCCTGAATACAGGTTATTTGAAAATACACATTCAGAGAAGACAAAAAATAAAAAAGTAAAAAACAGTCAAGTGAATATACAGGGTCTAGAAAATAGTCCTGATAGGGCCAGTTTGAGTTATTAGCCTTAAAGAAGAGGTAGAGAAAGAGATCTAGGTAGAAAGTTTATTGAAAGGGATCATAACACAGAACTTCCCCAAACTAGAGAAAGATATCAATATGCAAGTACAAAAAGGTTATAGAACACCAAGCAGATTTAACCCAGAGAAGACTACAAGACATTTAACAATCAAACTCCCAAAGGTCATTGATAAAGGAAGGATCCTAAAAGCAGCAAAAGAAAATAAACAAATTACACAAAATGGAGCTATAACACATCTGGCAGCAGACTTTTCAGTTGAAACCTTATAGGTCAGGGAAAAATGGTATGACATATCTAAAGTACTGCAGGAAAATAACGTTTACCCTAGAGTAGTATATCTGGTGATGTTATCCTTCAAACATGATTGAGAAATAAAGACGTTCCAAGACAAATAAAAGCTGCTGGATTTCATCAATGCTAGGAGGATATTAATGAGCAATATATAATCACCTGAAGATACAAAACTTTCTGGCAATAGTAAGTACACAGGAAAAAAACAGAATATCATGACACTGTAACTGTGCCATGTAAAGTACTCTTATTCTAAGTATTATAAAAAGACTAAATCATAAACTAATCAAAAATAACAACTACCACAACCTTTTCTGTCATAGTCAGTACAATAATACGTAAATAGAAACAAAAAGTTAAAAGTTGGGGAACAAAGTTAAGGCATAGAGTTTTTATTAGTTTTCTTTTTGTTTGCTTATTTGTTTATGCAAATGGTGTTAAGTTTTTATCACTTTTTGAAATAATAAAAAAGTTTTTAAATAATTGGTGTTATAAGATACTATCTGTAAGCCTCGTGGTAACTTCAAACCAAGAAATACAATGGATACACCAAAAATAAAAACCAAAAAAACACATCATATCAACAGAGAAAAATCACCTTCAATAGAAGAAAACAGGAAGGAAAGAAGGAAGAGAAGACCATAAAACCAGAAAACAAATAATAAAATGCCAAGAGTAAGTCTTTAATTATCAATAATAATGTTGAATGTAAATGGACTAATATCTCCAATCAGAAGATGAAAAAATAAGACCCATTGATCTGTTACCTTCAAGAAACACACTTCGCCTACAAAGACACACATAGACTAAAAATAAAGAGATGGAAAAAGATATTCCATGCCAATGGACACTTAAAAAGAGTAAGAGTCATTATTGTTATAACAGACAAAATAGATTTCAAGGCAAAAAGTATAAGAAGAGATGAAGTTGCTCACTATGTAACAATAAAGGGGTCAATTCAGCAAAAAGATATAACAATTTAAAATATACATGCACCCAACACTGAAGCACCCAGATATATAAAGGACATACTCTTAGCACTAAAGAGAGAGATTAGCCCTGATACAATAATAGCTGGAGACTTCAATACCCTACATTCAGAATTGGACAGACCTTCTAGACAAAAAAATCAGTAAAGAAACATCGGACTTTATCTGCACTGTTAGACCAACGGATCTTATCTGAACACAATGGAATAAAACTAGAAATTAATAAAATGAATAACAAGAGGAACTTTGAAAACTATACAAAGTTTAGTTTTACTAAATACTATAGAAATTAAATGATATGCTCCTGAATAACCAGGGTGTCAATGAAGACATTAAAGAGGAAATTGAAAAATACATTGAAACAAATTATAATGGAAACACAACATACCAAAACCTATGGGATAAAGCAAAGCAGTACTAAAATGGAAGTTAATAGATATAAGTACCCGCATCACAAAGAGGAAAAACTTCAAATAAACATTCTAACAATGTATCTTAAAAATCTGGAAAAGCAAGAGCAAACCATATCCAAAACTAGTAGAAGCAAAGAAATAATAAAGCTTAAAGCGGAAATAAAGTTGAAATTAAAAAAATACAAAATATCAGTGAAAAAAAAGGTTTTTTTGAAATGTTAAACAAAATTGACAAACATTTAGCCAGACAAAGAAAAAAAGAGAGAGACGATCCAAATAAATAAGATAAAAAGTGAAAAAGGAGACATTTCAACTGATACTGCAGAAACTTAAATGATCGTTAGTGGCTGCTATTAGCAACTACAGACCAATAAAATGAAAAATCTAGAGGAAATCAACAAATTCCTAAGTACATTCGACCTACCAGGATTGAACCAGGAAGAAATTCAAAACCTGGATAGACCAATAATAAGTAACAAGATTGAAGCCATAAAAGTCTCCCACTAAAGAAAAGCCTGGCACAATGACTTCACTGTTCAATGCTATCAAACATTTAAAGAAGAATTAATACCAATTCTATTCAACCTTTTCCAAAAAATAGAGAAGGGAGGAATACTTCCAAACTCATTCTAGAAGGTCAATATTGCCCTAATACCAAAACCAGACAGAAACACATAAAAAAAATTTAAAAAAAGGAAACTACAGGCCAAGATCTCTGATGAATATGGTTGCAAAAATCCTCAATAAAATAGTATCAAATTGAATAAAACAATACATTAGAAAGATTATCTATCATAATCAAGTAGAATTTATCCCTGGGATGCAAGTATAGTTAAACATACGCAAATCAAACAACGTGATACACCATATCAACAGAATGAAAGATAAAAACCATGTGATCATTTCAATTGATGCTGAAAAAGCATCTGATAAAATTCAACACTCTTTCATGATAAAATCCCTCAAAAAATGGGCATAGAAGAAACACACTTCAACATAATAAAAGTCATATATGACAGATCTACAGCTAGTATCATACTGAATAAGGATAAACTGAAAGCCTTTCCTCTAAGATCTGGAACACGACAAGGATGCCCACTGTCAACACTTTTATTCAATATAGTACCAGAAGTCCAACTAAAGCAATCAGACAAGAGAAAGATATAAAGTATATCCAAGTTGGAAAGGAATAAGTCAAATTAACCTCATGTACATATGATATATTATATTTGGAAAAGCCTAAAGACTTCACAGGAAAACTACAGAATTATTAAACAATTTAGTAAAGTCGCAGGATACAGAATCAGCATACAAAAATCAGCAGCATTTCTGTATGCCAACAGTGAACAATGTGAAAAAGAAATTAAAAAGTAATCTCAGCCACACATAAAATTAAATACCTAGGAATTAACCAAAAAAGTATAAGACTTACATAATAAAAACTAGAAAATACTGATGAAAGAAATCGAAGAGGACACCAAAACGTGAAAAAAAAGTCTTCTGATCCATGGGATCAGACGAATAATATTGTTAAAATATCCAAACTACCTAAAGCAATCTAAAAATTCAATTCAATCTCTATAAAATATCAATGATATTCTTCAAAGAAATAGAAAAGAAGCTATCATAAAATTTATATGGAACCACAGAAAAATGCAGAATACCCAAAACTTATCCTAAGCAAAAAGAACCAAACTGGAAGTAATGTAATTACCTGATTTCAAATGATACTACAGAGCTACAGTAACCAAAACAGCATGGTACTGGCATAAAAACAGACACATAGAGCAATGGAACAGATTTTAGAGTCCAGAAACAAATCCACAAACCTACAGTGAACTCATTTTGACAAAGATGCCAAGAACATACACCGGGAAAAGGACAGTCTCTATGATAAATGATACAGGGAAAGAAATCTGGATCCCTATCTATCACCACATACAAAAATAAAATTAAAATTGATTAAAGATTAAAATTAAAACTGATTATATCTGAGACCTCAAACTAAAAAACTACTGCAAGAAAACTTTGGGGAAAATCTTCAGGACATTGCTCTGTACAAAGGTTTCTTGAGCAATACCCTACGAGCATAAGCAGCCAAAGCAAAAATAGACAAATGAGATCACAACAAGTTAAAAGCCTTCTGCACAGCAAAGAATACAGTCAACAAAATGAAGAGACAACCCACAGAATGGGAGAAAATATTTGTAAACTACCCATCTGATAAGTGATTAATAACCAGGATATATAAGAAACTCCAACTCTATATGAAAAAGTTTTTTAATCTGATTAAAAAATGGCAAAATATTTGAGTAAGCATTTCTCAAAAGAAGACATACAAATGACAAACTGGCATATGAAAAGGTACTCAACATCATTGTTTGTCAGAGAAATGCAAATCAAAACTACAATGAGATATCATGAAACCCCATTTAAAGTGGCTTTTATCAAAAATACAGGCAATAACAAATACTGTAGAGGATGTGGAGAAAAGTAAATCCTCATACATTGTTGTTGGGAATGTAAACTAATACAACCACTATGGAGAACAATTTGGAATTTCCTCAGAAAACTAAAAACTGAGCTACTATATGATCCAGCAATCCCACAGCTCAGTACATACAAAAAAAAAATTGAAATAGGTATACCAAAGAGATATCTGCATTCTTATGTTTGTTGCAGCACTGTTTACAATAGCTAAGATTTTTAAGCAACCTAAGTGTCCATCAACAGATGAATGGGTAAAGAAAATGTGGCACATAAACACCATGGAATACTATGCAGCCATAAAAAAGGATGAGTTCATGTCCTTTGCAGGGACATGGATGAAGCTGGAAACCATCATTCTCAGCAAACTAACACACAGAAAACCAAAGACTGTATATTCTCACTCATAAGTGAGAGTTGAACAATGAGAACACATGGACACAGGGACGGGAACATCACACACTGGGGCCTTCAGAGGGGTGGGTTCGGTGGGAGGGATAGCATTAGGAGAAATACCTAATATAGATGACGGGTTGATGAGTGCAGCAAACCACCATGGCACATGTACACCTATGTAACAAACCTGCACTTTCTGCACATGTACCCCAGAACATAAAGTATAATAATAATTAAAAAAAGAATGTGTGGTACATATACACAATGGGGTACCATTCAGTCATAAAAAAGAATGAGATACAGTCATTTGCAACAACATGGATGGAACCAGATATCATTATGTTAAGTGAAATAGGCCAGGCACAGAAAGACAAGCATTGCATGTTTTCACTTCTGTGTGGGATGTAAAAATCAAAACAATTGAACCCTTGGACATAAAGCATAGAAGGATGGTTACCAGGGGTCTGGGGGAGAAGTAGGGATGGTAAATTCTACTAAATAATAGAAAGAATGAAAAAAAACTGCTATTTGTTAGCACAATAGAGTGACTATAGTCAATAATAACATAATTGTAAATTTTTGAATAACCTAAAGAATGTAAGTGGACTGTTTATAACTCAAAGCATAAATGATTGAGGGGTGGATACTCTGCTCTCCGTGATGGGCTTATTTCACATTGCAAAGCTGTATCAAAACATCTCATGTACTCCATAAATATATACACCTACTCTGTACCCACAAAAATTAAAAATTAAAAGAAAAAATAATATAATAAAATGTAAAAAGAAGGATATAATAAAGCTATTCACAGAAGAAAAACATGCATCTTTCATAAAAGTCAAAATGAATTTCAGTATCATCTTCTGCCTCTCCTCATGACCCTGCAGTTAGCATTCTGCTCTTACCAATCATCATCCCCAAGTAAATTGTTTCACTTGTGACTCCATGCAGTTGCAACATCATTCTTTGAGCCAGAATATACATCTCTCTTTTCAATCTCTGTCAACAAAATATACATATATATACATATAGGATATATATATATGTACATATAGGATATATATATAGGATATATATAGGTACATATAGGATATATATATATAGGATATATATATAGTGGATATATATATAGTGGATATATATATATAGTAGATATATATATAGTGGATATATATATATAGTAGGTATATATATAGTGGATATATATATAGTAGATATATATTTAGTGGATATATATATATGTAGATATATCATACACGATAAATATATAACAATTTATGGGATTCTTTACTGTTTTCCAGGCACTGTGCTAGATTTATATGGATTATCACATTTAAACCTCATAAAAAATACTATAACATATAAAACTTACTTTATAGATGAGGAAACTGGTTTTGTGACACTATGGGGTGGAGAAGTAGTAGAAATTGGATTTTGAGTTGAAGCAGATGTAGCCTACAGATTGTACTCCGAATAACTACCAATAGCTGTTTTTTTCATGCTGTCAGTGGTTACTTATTTATGTGTCTATGTCTATGAAAATTATAATTGCATTTATACTGCATTTAATTTTGCATATAATGTTTTCATTAAGACTTTGAGTAGATAACTACCTTCTCCAGCAAAACTTATCTGTCCTTATTAATATTTTTCAATTATTTTCTCATGAGCAGAGCAAGTGTACCATACCTTGTTTAGTTATACTTAGCTTTTTATATCTCCACCTTTAACATTAAACTTTAAGCTTTTTAAAAGTAGACAATCAGAACAGAAAACCAAACACCGCATGTTCTCACTCATAAGTGGGAGTTGAACAATGAGAACACATGGACACAAGGAGGGGAACATCACACACCTGGGCCTGTCAGGGGTGTGGGGGGCTAGGGAAGGGATGGCATTAGGAGAAATATTTAGTGTAGATGACGGGTTGATGGGTGCAGCAAACCACCATGGCAAGTGTATACCTATGTAACAAACCTGCACTTTCTGCACATGTACCTCAGAACTTAAAGTATAATTTTTGTAAAAAGTTGAGAATTAGTTATGGCAGGGAAGATGTGGGATACATAGTAAGAGGCATGAACACCCAAGACAGATATGTTTGGGAACATACTTCTACTTGCTACTGGTGTAACTTGAAAACAAAGGCTTCTCTCTAACAGTTTCCTCATCTGTGAAATGAGGATTACAATATTTACATTGCAGAGTGTTAAAGAGTGTCTTGCCCACAGCAGGCTCTGAGTAATTGCTTATTGAATCAATGCTATTTAAAAATTCAATATAGACTGCTAATCAATTTTAACTTACACTCATTTTCTATCTCTTTAAGATCTTGCAGAAGGTTTACCATTTAAGATCTTGCAGAATATAACATTATGTATTTTTTACATTGTGCAAACTAATGATAATGCAATAAGTCTCATCTAACGTGCAGCAAAGGTAACATATAAAATACTTTGATGCCTACATGTGAATTAATGGAAAGGAATGAATTAATCCTCACTGTAAATATATATATAGGATTACAACCATTCCTCTTGCTATATTAAGGATACTGTTCTTAAGGATCATGTCAGCCTCATTATTCTTAAAAATATTTTGGCTTGTGGACCATAGCTTTATATTTTTTACTGGAAAGTTGTAAAAAAATTTAATCTTTTTTTGCACTACACTTCTGCGACTTTCCACCTATTTGCCCCTCTTTCAGATATAAACCTGCTGCATCATCTTGTGTGGTTAAAGTGTGACCAAATGTAATTTAGCAAGCAGAGAGGTGAAGTGACATGAAGCATGAAATTTAAAAATGAATGTCACACCACTTTTCTTATTGAATTCTTAGCATTAATTCACATTGCAAGCAACTCAATGCAAATATTTTGTTGCAAAAGAAAAGAAAGTAAGGGACTTTCTAATATTTACTGCAGTTCTGGAAAAATTTGAAAAAATTGTTATTGAAAAAATTAGACACAGGCACTTAGCTATTAACTGGAATTTAATGTCTGGCAATTCTAATATATATGTATATACATATATATTAGAATTGATCCTTTAATTCTGTCACTATTTTACGTACTTCCTCCTGCAGTAAAATGTCTGCTTTTTACTTGCTTTATGTCCACTATTATTTATTACTTTACTTTAGAGGAGTAATCAGTCTAAACCAATTGAAGGCAAAATAAACTAAAATATGTTTGTAACATCTTGGTCAGACTGGGAAGAGATTTCTGGAGATATTTCCAAAATAGATATTCATAAAATCATTTTTCAATAATTCACAGACTTTCGTATGTGAGTTTAGTAGATCAAGTATACATAATGCTCATTGTTCCAATCTCAATTGTGAGTTTATTTTTAAGCTCCTTGGCTTATACAATGAAATCCTATCTTCAATCCCATACTTGCAAAACAAGTTGGTCTCTTGTAGGACAGACTTAGTGTGTCTATTTCTACATTCTCTTCCTCTCAAGTATGAACATTTTAGACATCTCTCACAATTTAAGAGTTACGTGAATCATAACTTCAATCCACCCATTATGCTATCTAGGCATAACCATTTAATCAAAGAGTTCAACAAGGGCACCAGGTATCAAAGGTTTGTCTTTGAAGGAGCATATGCAATGGGATGTTTAAATTTTTCTTTGCTTGTTAACACCCAGACTCACTTCCTCAAAGCTATAAATCAAGTTCTCAAATGCCCTTCAAAATGTTGGATAAAAAGAATAAAAGCAACACTTTAGTCCCCATTGCAATTCACAGTTAGACAGTAAAACATAGGATTTGTGTCCAGGCAAACTTTTGATTTTTTGAGTTTCAGATCAAACTCAGTGCTTTCTGCTTTACTTTGGGCACCATTCAAACCAAAGCTTTGTGGCTTTTAGACCTTGTAAAGCACCAGGTAAAGAATCAAAGGATAAAAAAATTCAGTGCAAATCAGATTGGTACATGCATTTTAAAGGAATATACTCCTGTATATCAAAAGGATATAATGTAAAGTTGCTCGTTTCTTTTGTTTTTGTAAGAAAAAACACATTTTTTCTTTTACAATTGTAACTTACTGTTTGCTAAGATGTAGTTTTGATATGAAGAAATTTACAACAAGAAAATTGAATTGGTAAGTTTCTGTAAAGAAAAAAGTGACCATAAGTTGACTTTGTAAAAGTTCCTTCCACTTCTATATAGCTTGTGAACTTTTCTATGTATTTGATGAAATTTTTTCCTTAGATTTAAATAACTATAAAATTAAGATTAAAAATTATATTTTAATTTGCATAAAAAATAGTAGGGTTTATGTGTTTTAGTTAACTCAATTTATTCATTATCAGGCAACCATGCATTATACAAGTGTGATTTTTTAATAAATTTGTACTAAAATATTATGCACTGGGCTCTTTAAAATGATGTTATTTTATTGTATTCCAATAAGTAATCAAATTCAAGCTATTTTACTTCCAAATGAAGATTTTCTAGAAAGTGTGCACAGAAAAGTACAGCTTTCATTTACTTTTCTCAAAAATAGGAAAGTATTCTAATCCGACGTGCCTAGAAAGAATATTCATAATCATTTCACTGAAGCTAGCTATATCTTATACCAACTTTAAGACAAACTAAATATTCAGACAAGAGTAGAATAAAACAATAGTATTCACTGCAGAAGATTTGAATTTTACAGAGTAGTTCTATAGCTTTGGAAAAATATTGACATAGACTGAGATATAATTGAGTGATACTTAACTATACAACTATAATACATTTGACTCGAAACAATACACCTCTCTGTATATTCTTTTGTTTAATGGAAGCATAAGATATATTTTTAGCATGTCCTTTGTTTCAAGATTATCAAGGTGTGTATTATACATTCCATTTGCTTCAGTCGGTGTTGGATATATACAGACAAGTTACAAAGCTAATCTATTACCTTACCATGGATAGTGTAAAAAGATATTAGACTTTTGCATCAGAGGCAAAGGATTGTAATATTTATGGCAAAAGCAGTAGGCCAAATGTCAGCATGACGTTCACACTGCTTCCCCATGTCCCTTGAGTTCCGTGAAGGTAGTATAGTGCCTATGATGGATACCAGCACATGCAATGGGTTATACTAACACGAAGAAAACACTGATGTTGCAATATTCACCACGTTTATAGTAAATGAAAGGATGCTTGTGCTTTGTCCAGGGAGAGATGCCCCCTTATCCCTCATAGTTGCTCACTGCAAATATAACCCTAAGAAATGGCCAGGTAAAAAGCAGAGTCTTGCTTTTTTTTTTTTTTTTTTGCATACCCACCAATATTCTACGTTCATGACATCCACTCTGCAGATAAATTCAAGTCATCTTTCTTATCACTACTGAAACAACAGTTCTAAAATCCAAATATTACTCTACCAGGAATATTCACTCCATATATTTTGGTACTTCAAAATCACTACCACATAACTATGGGAAAAAAAATCTACAAAAAGCAATTCAAGAATTAACCTCTCAGGAAAAAAATGGCCTTATACTCTAACAATGAATTTGGTGCTGAATCTTTGTTTCATGGGGTGTTTCATTAGAAGAGGTGCATATCTTTCTTAGACCTTATTTTATCATTTTAGAGTAGTGGTATAATGTTCTGAGTCTCTCACTAAACAAGGAATGTTTTTTTTTTAATGCTATGTGCAATGAACATTTATTCAATGATTAGTAACTAACTGCAAGGCAGTATGCTAAAACTGTGCATGGATTGCCTCATTTAATCTTCATAAATTCCTATGAAGTAGATAATGTTATTATGAGAATTTTACAGATGAGGAAACCAAGGGTCACAGAGATTAAATAACTTGATGAAGGTCTCTTAGCTAGATGGTAATGAAGTCAAATTTTAAACTTAAGGTAGCTCCAGAGCCAGTTTTCTTGACAACTACATTATACTCTCTCCTTTAGAGTACAAGAACCATTTCTGTTTCTGTATCTTCAACATTTAGCACAATGGCAGAATAGTAATGGACATTTTATAAATATCACAGGATAACTACATGAATAAATAAATGATGAGTTAATTAATATATAACATTTGATCAGAATCCAAGCAAAAGTCTGAAATTCAAAAAATAATAAATACTGTATTTGAATCAAACATTCATTCATAAAAGGGAAAATATAATATTTTTAAATTTGGGAGCATTGCCTTATAGATTATCAAGATTTGAAAGATTGCTGTTTCAATAAATATAAATCTGTCTTATGTTTAGATAGATATAATTCAAAATATAGCCATACAAAAAATGAGTCTGCAAAATTCCCTTTGCTTCTTCCCCCCAATATTTGCAATTTCAGAGATGATGACCATAAGCAGCCTAACAAAATACATCATCAGATTCCGCATCTGTAAAATAAGGATGATGAGCTATACAATCTCAAAGGTCTCTTCTACTCCATCATTTATAATCCTCTGACTTAATTTATGTCATATGTTTTACTAGTGAACAGCATGTTTACTTTTAGTTCCAGACTAATTTCTTTCTTTCTGTAAGTCTATAGACCAGTGCTAATTGTCATGTCTAATTTATAGGCCAATTTGTAAGGAAGAAAAATCCATTGGGGACTTTGCAAAACATCCATAATCTGAAGAGCGTAGAGTGAGATACCTGCTGTGCCTGCACTGAAACAGCTGTTTCAAGAACCTTAAGCATCTGGGGAAGTCATCCAGAGAAAGGCCATCCACTGTGCTTTTGATCTCTCCACTTCAGGCACTGAAGCACTGCCTGACCATATGCTTGGTGAGAGTCTCGCCTGTTAGACCCATGCCTAGGGCTAGCTTTTTCCCTTGTTTCTGCCCAGGAAATGGCACCACAGTGTTTCTAAAGTATAAGTGAAATAAAATTTCATTATGTTGGAGTTCTGTATAAAACCAAGGTTAGATAATATTACATTAATTAGGCTGAGTAACTTGGCATTGTGCTTTATAAGTGAACAGAATAAAAAATAAAATAGAAGTAAAGGAAAAAGTTTAAAAACAAGTGCGCAGAACTGGATGGTTTTTAAAATTCTTCCCAAATATTGTTTCTTTAATCCCAGTAAGAGTCCGCTGAGTATACCCATAACTACTTGCATTTTATAGATGAAGAAACTGATTATCAGAAAGTTGCTTAGGAGCCTATAATTAGTAAATCCACATCTCTTGTTACAAATGCCTTACCATTTTCCCCAATTGCACAACATTTTAACATGCCCCAGGGGAATACATGTACCCAAGACATATTTCACTTTCTAAAATAAAATGTATACAGATACTGAAGGCAAATATTTTAATGAAATAATGAATTTGCATGGGCTGTCATTTAAAAGACAATTTTATGTAACATTTCTATGTGTCCAAATTTTTCTCACAGAAGATACAATTTTATCGTCTTATTCTCTATCGGTGAAAATAGTTAATTAAGAATATGTTGAGCACTGATGATGCCTACTGAACAAGAATTATTTGATTCATACAAAAATTACATTTAAAAATTTTTTTCTACTTGTATTAGTTCATTCTCACACTAGCATAAAGAACTACCTGAGACTGGGTAATTTATGCAGAAAAGAAGTTAATTTACTCATAATTCCAAGGCTTAACCGAAGCATGTCTTGGAGGCCTTAGGAAACTTACAATCACGGCAGAAAGTGAAGCGGAAGCACATCAGAGCGGGAGAGAGAGGAAGAGCGAAGTGGATGTTGGGGGGGCGCCTGCCACATACCTTTAAACCATCAGATCTCACTATTATGAGAACAGCATGGGGGAAATCCACCCATATGATCTAGTCACCTCCCAACAGTTTCCTCCCCCAACATTGGGAATTACAATTCAACATGAGATCTGGGTGGAGACACAAATCCAAACCATATCACTACTTTTTCAAAGATTGTCACAATTGTAGTGCAATTAAAACTGGATATATGATTTATGCACATTAAAAATCAAGTTACACTTTAGATAATTAATTTGGGGCCTTTATGTTAAAGGTTTATTGCATCTAGATAATTATCAACAACAATACTACTTTCAAAGTACTATTACCAGGAATACTATTTTCAAAATTCTGTCGTGGAATAAAATTTATAGTATATGAAAGCTCAGTAATACTTTCTTGCCTCTTGTATCTTCTAGGAAAATGTTTATATATTTGTTAATATGAAAATCATATTGTATATAAAATATGGTAAAAATTTTCACCATGGCAATGGATATTAGCTAAATACTTGATTTTTAACAGAATCTTATACTTGAATCATTTAGGACATGCTTGGTATTAACAAACCAGAATCTCAATGAAAACTGCTTAAGAGAGAAGAAAATCTATTTTCTCGAACTTTAAATCCTAAATAGATGGTGCTTTAGCATTTTTGTTGTTGTTGTTTTTTTTTCAACTTGTAAAAAGTGTCACCGAGTGCCTGAAGTTTTTCAATCTCTCTGCTCTTCCGTCTGTAATTCTGACCTTAACCAAAGGCTGGCTTCTCCATTTGCAGAACAAGCCATCAGGGAATCCATGCTTGTCTACGTCTCTGGCTGGGGGCTGGGGAGGTGGGACGTGTTGGAAAGGAAAGCAGACATTTCTCCCTAAACCTATGAAAAAGTCTAGGATATCACTCTATCAGGACTGACTCATTTTTTTATTCCCACCTTTGTCTGAAACCACTGATTGCCTACCTTAGTCTTCTCTTGTTCACTAATTCTCTCAGATAAATAAAAAGCAGCATTTCCCAAATTTTACAGGCATACGAACACTTAGTTGCAAATAGAAGGTATTGGCTGGCTCCAAAATGTCATCAAAAGTGAAAAACTCCCTGGCATGCATATTTTGCCCTTTGCACTTTCTCTTGTTCCTGGATGGAAGGTGGGGATGGTGCTAGATGTCGAGCTGCCAATCTGGGATTCTGAGGACACGAGTGTGAAAAATACTTTTTCAAAGAATGGCTGAGCAAAGGAAGAACAAGCTTATCGTTATGATGAATTATAGAGCTGTTGTACCAGTACCCGAATGCCTAACTCTACTCTTGTTACATGATGAAAAAACTAGTATTTGTTTATATTACTATTATTTGTATTCTCAGTTATATGCGGCTGAATGCACCACCTGACAAGTTTTCTTTTTGTCTTTTTTTTTTTTTTTTTTCTGAGACAGAGTCTCACTCTGTCACCCAGGCTGCAGTGCAGCTGTGCGATCTTAGCTTACAGCAACCTCTGCCTCCCAGGTTCAAGCGATTCTTCTACCTCAGCCTCCTGAGTAGCTGGCACTACAGGCGCACACCACCATACCCAGCTAATTTTTGTATTTTTAGTAGAGACGGGGGTTTCACCATATTGGCCAGGCTGGTTTCGAACTCCTGACCTCCTGATCCTCCTGCTTCAGCCTCCCAAAGTGCTGGGATTACAGGCATGAGTCACCGTACCAGGCCAGAGCAGGCGCACGGGCACCAGCAGGAAGCTCAAGTGGGAGCAGGGCCTGCTAGCTGGGTCACTGGTAGACCAGAACCCACACACAACCAGAGGCCCAACCTCTCTGGTGACCTGACAGTGTTTTCTATGAATAGGTCATCCTATCCAGGGAGAGTGATGGAAATTGGTTGGGTTTTGTTTGTTCTACTGCTTATCATTGTGGTAATTTGCTTATATAGATACATTGTAAAATTAGGCCAATCAAGACCCACATAACAAAGACAATACAAATGCTAGAAAATGGGAGAAATCCAGGTTCTATTAGAAAACAGGAACAACAGATATGATGAGATGTGCCGGCACTGGGGAGGCGATGTCCTGGGTTACAAGTCTGTGGCTCGAATCGCCAAACTTGAAAAGGCAAAGGCTAAAGAACTTGGCACTAAACTCGGTTAAATCTGTACTGTTGAGTTTTCTGTACATAAAAATAATTGAAATAATACAAATTTTCCTTAAAAAAAAAGAAAAATAATGGGTAGTCCCTCAAAAATGTCCATTATAATCCCATGTAAGGTAATTTATTTAACTTATTTTCATGTATTTTTATTTTAATTATTAGATTCATACTATTTTATTATTAAAAATAAACTATTTTAAAATTACTGCTTATGTTTATTAATCTTGTAAAAATATGTGAAACTTCTTCATAGATAACTCATTATAAGAGTTTCTGTTGGGAGACTGAAGTTGAAAGATTACTTGAGCCCAGGATTTGGAGGCTGCTGTGTGCTATGGTTGGGCCTATGAATAGTCACTAAACTCTAGCTGGGGCAATATAATGAGACCTCATCTCAAAAAAAAAAAAAAAAAAGGAAAAAAAGAGTTTCTGGTTTGTTTTTTTAAAAATAAGTTGCTAGAAAGGGGATCACTAGCATAAATTGAATGTTATTAAATATTAATATAGTTTGCCAAATTCATTTTCACAATGTCTGTTTCAATTTGAACTCCTAACCATAAGTGTATAAGAATGCTGATTCTGCAGGAGGATCACTTGAGCCTAGGAGTGCAAGGCCACAGTGGGCTATGATTGTGACACTGCACTACAGCCTAAGTGACAGAGCAAGACCCTGTCTCTAAAACGGACAAAGAATACTTATTGAAAGCACACTTATCATTATCACCATTTATTTCTGTCATAATATTTTGCCTAATTGCATATACAAAAAACTGATATATTATATTAATTTCTTTGACTTAAACAAATATTTTAAATTTTATCTCCTTCTTGTGAACAGTTTACTTCCTTAATTCATTTTTTAAGGATTTCATTGTCTTTGTCTAAGGATTTCCTTTGTCTTTTTTATATATGCCAGATGTTTTCCCAGTTCCTTAACTTTATTTTAAAATTCGCTTCTAATATTCTAAATTTCAAGATTTCAGTTTTGATATAGTCCAAGCTTGTGAAGCATCTTTTGTTATTTCTTACATAGCTTTTATATTTTTAAATTATAAGTCACTAAATATTTGTATTTTCTTCTACTAAGGTATTTTTTGAAAAATAGTCAATTTCTGGTTTGTTTATTGTCTCTATGAGTACTTGATTTATCTTCAACTAAATAAAAAATTTTATTAATATAATCAATCTAAAGGAACTTTAGAAAATAAATTATTTTTCCACCATATTTAGGAAGATGTGTATTAAATTTTAATATTCCCTACTTTCTAAGTAATACGAAATATAAATTTCCAAGTCCTCATTTAGCTCAATTGAATTTTACATTATGATGCTGTTAAATCATAATTAGTTTATAGAAATTAATAAAGCATTTTATTCATTCCTCACGACACCTATTTTTGTTTCAGACCTATAGGTCTGAGAGCATATGTTTACTATTAAATTACTGGTTTATATTGTGGTCAAGATATATTCCTCTACTTGGAATAATATTTTATAATTTGGTAAAAATTTTTTGCAACTCAAAAGAAATATTGTTTGTAAATGTTGCGTGCAACTTTGAAAAAAGTGTTTATTCTCAATATCTTTCAAGGCATCGATAGATATCTAGACTGATATCTCTTAGATCAGTTCATAAATTGTGTTGGTTAAGTTTTCCATAATATTGAATGTTTATCTAGTAGATCTATCATTTTCTAGGATTTAAAACTTTCCTTATAATTTTGGTTTTATTTTGTTTTGATATAAAACCATTTGATAGAAAATTTTTTTTACTAAAAACTACTCTTGTGTTGACAGCTAGCGTGAGACATTGACTGCGGTTCTTATCTTCTTAGTTTAAAAATCACACTTGGAGAAGAAAAAAAAAAAAGAATTTAAGCAAGAGACACACAGGAAAGGAGATGCAGCACAGAGTAATTTACTGCAAAAGCAAAATAATATTTTGAAAATTAACTGCAGAATAGACAGTACACCCTGAGAGAGGGAGAAGGATTCAGGGCAGACTGCTCCTAAGGATGAAACAGCAAAGACTTGAACTAGGGAGACTTCCTTTATGGGAGTCTCAGTTGATTATTCATAAGGGAGTGAAAAGGGGTGTTACTAGTAAGCACTTTCTGTGTGGTCCTCTGGGTGGCACACGTGCAGTAGCTGTACATACTTGTTCATGCAACACACATCTCATTTAAATCGTAAATCTCCACCCAGGGGTGCTCTTTTTTTTCCTATTATAATAAGCAGAGTGTCAGTCTGAGGACAGGTAAAATCAAAATGTGTAGGCTGTCTACAGGGGAAATTCCCTACTGATAGCTTTGCTTGAATGAGCTTAACTACAATGTGAATGCTGGGGTTTATTGTGTTAACTGTATGGACATTACGGTTGCTGAGCCCCGAGAACATGGTTACTTCCTTAACCCCTATACTGTCTCCCTGTAGGTAATGTCATATTACAGGAGAGCAGGAGAAGATAAAATGCTATTTTTTTGGTAAAATTTTTATTCAATTCCTCTTTCAAAACTGTGCTCACATAACATCTCTTAGCATCTTTCATAGTGTTCATAACACATCAAAACTCTCATCAATATTATTTAAGACCTTAATTCTGAGAAGTTTATTTTTGAGACCCTCATGAAAGAATGCTCTCTCATTGGTGGACTTTGCTTATTAATATCAGGAATAACAAGGTGTATTTTGGTATAGCATGTGATTCAGGTAAACCTGATTATAAATGCATATTCTCATAAAAAATACATACATTAAATATTGATTTAATATTTTCAAACCCAGTTATTTATCTTAGGTTTACCCCAAATATATGTTAAAAATTTGACTTGGTTTCTTAAATGTTCAAATTAGTTACACATATTTATTTTAATCAGTCTGACTCATAGGCCAATTCCCAATGACAAACAGATGGAAGACTTAGATTTAAGTCAATAGGCAATTTATTACTTTTACTATGAGGATTATACTATTCCTTTTTGAAGGACTGGAACACTCATGTTTAGCATTCTTGGCATCCCAGCCTGGTGTAAATGTGCAAGGGGCTGAATTCTAATCAGAAGATTTCATGAGGCACACACACGCAGCGATTAGTTTATAACTTTTTCTAAGCTTAATGATTGTTTTTTCCCTATGAGAATGCTCTGGTTACCTTGATTAGATTTGAGGGATATCCACATATAGAGATGGTTCCTTTGGATGAAATATGCCTAGCATAGCCGCTCTCAACTATTATATCTTGATTTTTTCCATATTTTCCATTCAGTGGCTAATCTTTTATAGAAATTAAAGGGACACATCTTTCTAACTTGGTCTCAAAATTCTCACTTATCTATAAGTTTTAAGTCTTGCTTATGTCCTTGAGCTGCTAAGAATAAATCAGAACCATGTGCAATGTTTGTTGACCTGCAATTGTCCTTTAATAAGCAGTTGTACACAATTACATGCTTTTAATATAGATTTTTAGTTTACAACCCTGTTAAAATATATGAAGGCATTACTGATTAAATAAAAGTAGAAAACACATTTAATATATACATTTTAAATTCTAAATTATAAAAATGGTGAGTTCCTTGATCATAATTTTATACCCAATATTATATAATTCTATGTTTGGGATTGTATAATTTTATAATTCTAAACAGTAGCCTTGTGAATTTTCAAGACTTAAATATTTTATGTATAGGAACTCATTTTATTCTTATGTTATTTTACAGAAAAATAAAAATAAAAACAAGTCAGAGAGAAATAAAATGACTGGCCTAGGTCATAAAACTAGTAAAAAATGGATCAAGGATTCAAATCTGAGCAGTCTTGTTCCAGAGTCCTCTGTGTTATCCTGGAACTTGTGGTAACACATAGTAAAAAACAAGAAACTAAACTACATGTATTACCCACGAAGAGTAAGAGAATTTTATCTTATAGATATAGGAATCCAAGGAGAATAAAATATATTGTCCTGGGAGTAGAATGATAGCACACTAGGCAAGGGCAGTGTTTTTACAAAATAAACATAAAATTAAAATTTAACAGTCTATTTCTTTCTACTACTTATTAGTATACCATAATTTTCCTCTTATTTATTGAAAAATATAGGTAAAGCTGTTTGTAAGAATTCCCACAATTACTTCTATCATTGAATATTTTTTCCTGGAAGCTTTAAACAATACTCAAGAAAAAAACCTAATAAGAGAAACAGCTATTTGAAATAAAGAGGGAAACTATCACTATTATTTGCAGAAGTTATTATGTTAAAAAAATCTCTCTTTGAGGAAATTCAATTAAAACACTGTTAGAATTTAAAAAAACCTCACTGGAAAATAAAATGGGAATACTTCCACTTATAGTAGCAACAGAAAATATAAAATACCTATTAATAAATGTTTTTAAATGAAGATTTCAATAAACATAATTTTTTCTTAGAAAATAAAGTAGACAGATAATGGGATATGTGTACCTAATAATAGATGGTATGTCTCTGTTAGTCACTAAGCATATATTTACTGAGTAATTAGTACATGGCAGGTACTCTATTGATAAAATGTGTGAGCCAAAACATTGTCTGCACAGAACTTACAGTTGAGTTGTAGAAAGAAATTAATAATGTGCCACTCTAAAAGTTATTATATAATAGAAGAGTGTAACTAAGTGAGGAAGATCATAAAAATTATCCCAAGAGAGAAACAAGATACCTTAGGTCTAAAGTTGAAGAGGTTCCCAGCTGCAGAGTGGGAGTGGTAAAGTGTTCTAGGCAGAGGGACCCTGCTGATAAAGACCCTGACTGTGCTGGAAAATTAGCACTTGTAAGTGAAAAAATCCCGTGGAGTTAAAATACAGCAAGCAAATGGAAATACACTACAATGTGAAACCGTGATTGTGGGTACATGCCAGATAATATTAGTACTTGTCAGATATGTTAAAGATGTATTCTTAAGAGCCAAAGGAGGCCCTTATAGCATTTCAGGTGGGGATGGGATAAGGATTCAGGGAAGTCAGAAAAAAATCAGACAAGAATGGAGATCCAAAACGTGCAGTCAGAGATGATACTCAGATTTCTAGCTAGAATAGTGTCACTTAGTGAGATAGAAATACTGGAAAACAACAACAACAACAACAACAAAAAACTCTCTCCGTCTATCTATCTGCCTTCATTAGAGTTTAGCGTGTGATATAGTTGCAATTTTCAGTGGTGAGGAAAGACATAATTATTCAACGAGTGGTGATAGGACAGATGGCTAACTGTGGGGAAATTTTAAAACAGACCATAATTTCAAAACTTTTAACAAGATAAATTTAAAATATATTAAATATTTAAATATCCTCAAACATTAAAATCTATTAAGAGAGTTATGATAACTTACCAAATAAAAGTTAAAATATTCTTGAATTAGAAAATATTCTGGTTATTAAGGTATTGATCTCATCTTTAAACTGACCCTCCTGTGTTGGGCTTTGTGAGGCTGGGGTTGGAACTTTGCAAAACTCTTTTCTCCTTTGAGAGCTGGTTCCTGTTATTCTTCCAGTAGGAGTTCTTCCAATAGAAGGAAGCTGTCTGAGGAAAAAGGACATGCCACATCTGTCTGATTCCTATTCCTGTCACAATCACGACAACACCACTTCACCCTGGCAGCAGGAGAGCTGATTGGAGGAGCAGCATCTGATTCCAGTTTGCAGTCTTTCCACATACCTGGAAGTCATATTCTGGCTTCTCCCAGGTAACACTAGAAAGCATCGCTCCTTAGAGAGCTGAGTCTCAGATTCACAGGATTCCTCCTCCAAACTTGTAAATTTGAATAATTCCAACCTGGTCTTTTTGTACTCCACTCTTTTGTACTCCACTCTTATAGGTGGCAGCTGCTTCTTTCTGTGATACCCTAGTGCCTCCTTTTTGTCTTTCTAGTTCTCTAAGACCCAGTTTACAATTTTTAAATCAAAACTCTGTTCAATAATCTGATGAAGTTTCTGTATTTTGACTAGAGCGACTGATAAAGAACTGTTTTTAACTATGATACCCATTAAAGAAACATTAAAAGAGTTACAGATTTGTTGATGCTTGTTAGAAAACTGTCCAATATTCTACAGGAACTTAATCTTTGTCAAGCACTTCTCTAAGGGATGGGAGTCAAAAAGGCAGATGGAATCATTGACCTTAGTAGCTTACATGACAATAGGGGTGGAGTGTGAGAGTTAAGTTCTAAACACATAAGCAAGTCCCTGTTGATAAATGCTTTGATAAAGACGTAAATGAGTGATATACTAGAGTTGCAACTAGTATCAATAGAGTTGATGTTGTTAAAAGAACAGAAAGAAAAATCTGCGTTCCTGCGTGGGCAGGGGCGGGGGGAGGGGGCGGGAAGAAGGAGGAGTAGGAGAGGAGGAAAGTGGAAAGAAATAAGATTAGAGAAAGCTGAAATCAGATCATGTAGGTTATTTTAGCCCTGAAAAGATGTTTTTATTTTACTCTAGTTACACTGAGAGCACTGTGGAGTTTAAGCTGCAAATGATATGATCTTATTTATTTATTTAAAAGATAAGTCTGCCTGCAGCGTAATGTCCGTCCTGATGGCCAGTATTAGGGCAGGGGTGGAGCCAACAGGACAGTCAGAACAGTTAGGTTCCTGGAATAGCTCAAAGATGATGATGGCATTTATTAAGGGAGCATATATTTATTTATTGAAAATTTGTATGTACTAACTAAACACTAAGGTTTATGTACAAGAATGTTCACAGAAGCATATTTTAAACTGAAGGAGGGGGCCTAATATTTGAAAATAAAACATGGAAGCGTCGGACGCGATGGCTCACGCCTGTAATCCCAGAACTTTGAGGGTCCAAGGCAGGTGGACCATCTGAGGTCAGGAGTTCGAGACTAGCCTGGCCAACATGGTGAGGCTTCGTCTCTACTAAAAAAAAAAAAAAAAGAAAATGTGGAAAACGAAATTATGGTACAACAATAGTGCATAACACTGAACACTTATTAAAATAAATTTAGATGAATTTTACTTATAGAAAATATATTTATGGTCGACATAAAATATAATTACTACAATATGTCTATATGTGTACATAATCCTAGAAAACTGCTGGTTGCGCTCCCAAGTTAGTATGAATTTGAGATTTATTTTCTCTTTACAATGTCTCATTTCCTTCTTCTTTGAAAATAAGCATCTGTTTTTCTATATGGTCAGAAAAAATAAGAATTAAAAAAAAAAAAAAAAAGAAAGCATTCTTTCTGACCTTAGCAATGTTCTTAGATCTCAAGTAATTCTGGGCTTTATGATATCAAATGATTTTTTTTATTTTATGCTACTTTTTGCTGTTTCTCTGTAATATGTACTCTTATTGCCATTACTTATATTTATATGTAAATATGAATTCATTTTGATTCTCCCTGATTAGTCACATGTTTACACCTTTCCTTCATCAGAATTATTTCCAAATAAGTTTTCAGGAATTACATTTATTTACTCTTTACTTTTTAAAATAACTTTATGACATACAATTGGCATTGAATAAGAAATATTTAAAGGGTGAAAATTTACAAGCTTTTGGCCCATGACATCTTTTATATAAATGTGATTATGATTCTACCCATAACCATAAAAGTATCCTTGTAAGCCCTCTGTGACCTCCTCCCCAACCTCTACTCACTTTCATCCCAGGCAACCACAAATCCACTTTGTTATTCTAGATTAATGTTTTCATTTTCTCAAATTTTATATAAATATAATTCTATAAAATACACAATCTGGCTTTTACATTTAGCATAATTATTTTGAGTTTTATCTGTGTTGCCACATATGTCCATAGTTCATTCCTTTTCATTGATACCTAGTATTGCATAGTATAGATGTACAATAATAGGTTTATCCATTCATGTGTTGATAGTCATTTGGATTGTTTACAGGTTTGGGCCACAAATAAAAGCGGCTATGAACATTTATGTACAATTCTTTGTATAAACATATGCTTAAATTTCTATTGGTTAATATAACTAAGAGTGGAATAACTGGAACATATGGTCACCATCAAACTGTTTTTTTCAGAGTGGTTATATCATTTTACATCTCCACCAGCTGAGTATGAAATTTTTGTTTCCACTATATCCTTGTCAACACTGGGTATAATCAGTCTTTTTAATTTTAGCTATTCCACTGAGTATGTAATATTATCCCATTGTGATTTTAAGGTACATTTTTAATGTCAAATAATGTTGAGCATATTAAGAAATTAATCTATTCAATTTAAAAAATGGCCAAAAATTTAAACAGACCCTTTATTACATTTTTGTTTCAGAGTCATTCATTCACCTTGTATTGTTTCATCACTTATAATCATAAGTAATGGCTGTGTGGTTATATTTTATCTCAACATTTACAAGTTATTTTCCTCAATTCTAGGTGTCTGTCAGAATTTTATAAGATTTCACTGTTTTTTTATTATTAATTCTATCTTCATCAACACAGCATTGCCTATCACCTTTTAAATACATACCATGCATACCTATCACCTTTTAAATACATACCATGCATAAATCCATGAAAAATAGCTTACACGTACTATTATTTCTATACCTTCCAACAATTTTGCAAGGCTAATATGTTGTTTCCAATACTAAGAAGATAACCATGGATTAATTTTTTGTCCAAGGTCACATAGATATTAAGTGATGATCCTGAGGGTCAAGAGACATTCCAGAACTTACATGCTTCCTGCATCATGTTGTTTTCCTCTCAAGGTTAGCATCAACTTAATTTCACTTACTGAAGAGAAAGACCTAGTACATTTTGAATATGCCACAATTTTTCCTAAAGTCTTTTAGAGCAACATACCTCTATCATATGAAAAAGAAAACAGGTAAACATAGCACTGGAAGAGTAACTCAACTGTAAGAAACAAGGTTATAGTGTTAAGACCATTATTTTCTTATGCATTTGAAGGATGTCAATTTCAACTTGAGACCCACAGATTGACACATGCCTCATGATGTGGATTTGAGATCTTTTCATCTTTTCTGGAGAACATCTTTCTATAAATCAGTGTTTAATGTACATTAGTAAATCAATATTGCAGAAACATACTAATGATTATGAAGCTTTAAGAAATTGAAAGCTTTCAAATATGTTCATGTATGGCTCACAAAAAAAGAATAGCTATGAATGAACAAGCATTTTTACAATGACTTTCTGATTATTTCTTAAATTAGTAGTAATTATTTTAGAACACCTTTTATCATGCAACAAATATATATATATTAAGTACCTCTTGTATGCCTTGCACTCTTGCATGTACTGAAAATTTTCTTGCCTCCATGATAAGGAACTAGCCTCACTGATATGTAAAAATTAGCTTACTGGCATATTCATGTTAAGACTCATATAAAGAGAAACTATATACATATATATACACACACATATATACAAATGCATACACATATATATATAGTTTCTCCTTATATGAGTTATATATATATGTAGTCAATCCATATACATATATATATAGTTGATCCTTGAACAACATGGGTTTGACCTGCATTAGGTCCACTTATATGCAGATTTTCTTCCACCTCTGCCACCTCTGAGACAAGGCTAACCCTTCCTCTTCCTTTCCTCCTCAGACAACTCAAGTGATGAAATTGAGGATGAATAGCTTCATGGTGATCTACATCCACTTAATGAATACTAATTATATTTTCTCAGCTTTATGATTTTTTAAATAACATTTCCTTTACTCTAGCTTACTTCATTATAAGAATACAGTACATAATACATGTAACATATAAAATATGTGTTAGTAGATTGTTTATGTAGTTGGTAAACCTTCTGGTCAACAGTAGGCTATTGGTAGTTAAGTTTTTGGGGAGTCAAAAGTTAAACTTTCAATTTATAACCCTGGTTGAGTATCATAATCAATACCATGCAAACAACATCCATATATACTCCATATCCTTTTTTTCCTTTTTCTTGTATTAGCTATAGTATTAACCTATCAAAAACCCAAATCATCCTGTTGTTCTGCAGTATACCAAGGCAGATGAATGCAGGGGCTAGAGAAAAATATGCAGTCTCACTGATAGTTTGTTCTTTGAATTGATGGCAACAAACCCCAAGTGAGCCTTCGTCCCTGTCCATAAATCTTGCTGCATTTCTAGTCAGACATTTTCTCTTTATCTCTCTGGATCCATTGTCTATACTTCTCCAAGCTGCTCCCTTTCTTAGGTAACTGAGCTGAAGGGGAGCTTTAGGTTTTGCAAATTTCAGCTTTTGCTGAGAGAGAGAGTAAGAAATGGAGAATCATTTATCTTCTCTGTATTTGGAGTTTGTATTATTAACCCTCTTAACAAAAACTTGGACTCAGGTGTACCTGTACTTCTTAGGGACTTATACCAACATCAAAATTATTTTCACTTTTTCTCTGACTCTTCCCTTTTTAAGTACAGGGAATAATTATGTGGTGTCCAGGGAGTAGAAGAATCACTTCTCATTCACACTTCCAAACCAATTGTTATGACCTGGGATTTTTCCATCCCACCCCTAAAAGCTAAACCATTGAGCCTCCTATCAAAACTAGGATTTTTACGTCCCACCCTGAAAACCTAAGCCATTGAGTTTCCTGTCAAGACATTTGTTATTTGATTCTACTGTACCATTCAATACAACAGGTTAAACTATCTGAATGGAAGAAAGCATAGAGATTGCATGAAATGTTAAGGAATTTTAAGAAATAGAACATTTTACACACATACACACACACGCACACACACTACTGAAGTTTTCCAGATTAGCCAAAGAACACATAAACTCTCTGTAAATTGATGAGGTTTCTTTAATTGGTAATGAGTTCCCATTACTGGAAATATTAAGGTAAATTAGAGCAATCATCTCTCCAGTATATTGTCCAGTGAATTAGTGCATTATAAAAGAGATTGAAAAGGATGGCGTTCTAGGAAAGATGAATTTTACGATTCACACAAACTGAAGTTTTATGCTTGTGGTGATGAGATTCATAATGTAGAAAAGCACTCTTGTCCAAACTCTTTTCTTAAGGTATGTATTTCCCTGACACACTACAACTAAGAACTCAAG